>NC_142145.1:45675000-46925000 GCF_024610735.1 Ursus americanus
CTGGTTGTACCCCGCACAACAGCGATCGCACGTCTTCCCACAGGTGTGGTGCTGGCATTCACACCGAAACCTGGGCATGTGGCCAAGCACATCTCAGTTATTCAAAAGTTTTGATTAAGATCAGTTGTTCCTGTGTGAGAAACTGACAGTCATGGTGGTTACCCAAGGCACCATTCATGGAGTAATTATGAGAACAAAGCACTTTGCATATGTTATTAGTTCAAGGCTCCTTCTCCTCCTGCTTATTGTCTCTATTTTGTAGATGGTGACACTGAGATTGATTCCAAGATACTAAAACACTTGCCAAAGGTCAAGTGATGATAAGTGAAGAGCCAGACTTCAAAGCTAAGTCTGTCTTGACTCCAAAGTTCCAGCTTTCTTCTCTACCAGCTTCCATAACAGGAAACGAACACAGGAGCAAGCAAGTGCTGAGTTTACTGGGAGCTCTTGAGTATCACATCTTCACGAAGCTCTGGAGCAGTCCTGTGAGAAAGATCTGCTCAGGTCTCTTGCTCTGAGCCTGGGGTCCTGCACAGAGATTCACCAAACCCAAGAGCCAGTTCCCAACAAGATCTCAAAGGACCCTGCTCCAGGAGGCTGCCCCAGCTGCAACAAACAGCTCCTTGCGAAGCCAAAATCAGACGACTCAGCAAGGCGGGGGGCTAACTATCTAAAAATCTGCCTGCAAAGAATTATACATCTGCACTACAACCACCTCAGGTTAAAATGAAATTGATGCCACGGCATTGGATTAGAACTCCCAAGCTCTGAGCTCTCACTTATTTGTGCTTAAAAGAGGATTCAAAACAGTTGTCTAAGGCTATGCCTGTGGAGATTCTCTCAACTCTTCTAAGGGGGTGGTGGGGCATGGCATGCATCCAGCTGCACTCCAAAGGGAAGGTATCAGCCCTCTGCCAGCTCAGCTGTTTGTTAAAGCAAATGGAGACAGATTTTACTAACAGCACAGAACAGCTGGAGTCCAAATGGACTTTTATCAGAGAGGTATTTTAGCTCACTGCCAATACAGCATATGCACAAGCTGAACTGACAGTATTATTTCAGGAATATTGCTTGGAGAACATACAGTCCAACTACTCTCATAGATTAAAATTGAGAGCAGAAAAAATAAAGATACTAGCCTGAATTCGATTGGTGTCACCCACAAATAATTGCTTTTTCTGCTTCTTTCTCAGCCTAGGCTGATGGTTGATCTAGAAAACTCAGCCTTGCATCTGCTGTAAGGATGTGACTGAAGATGTTGCTGACTAGAGAGTCCTCTTTGTAATGATCACGCCACACCACTCCCAGAGAAATTTCTTATCTGATCCTAGTGTCAACAGTCATGTTCCTAAACAACTGATCATTCTTTAGATTATGATCATAGTGAAAGAAGAAACTAGGCAGGTTTCCTTTTGGGTTGACTGCTAGGAAGCTCAGAATTACATTTGTGATCCATCCACATTTCCATGAACCAAGTCATCATGGTAGACATGCTTAATTCAGGCCCTCTTCTGCCTCTTCATGCATTCTACTTGCTTAGCAACTAAATGTTCTGATTGTCCAGTCTTTGCTCCCTCCATTAAGTCACTGCATTGCCTTAAATATGTTATAAGATCTTTTCCTTTGACCTTGGCCCAACAACTTCTTGCTAGACATGTCTCCAAAGACATGTTCTCCAAAGAGAAACAAAAGCAAAAATGAACTATTGGGACCTCATCAAAATAAAAAGATTTTGCACAGCAAAGGAAACAGTCAACAAAACTAAAAGGCAACCTACAGAATGGGAGAAGATAGTTGCAAATATCTTACCCAAAATCTATAAAGAACTTATCAAACTCAACACCCCACAAAAAATCCGTTCAAGAAATGGGCAGAAGACATGAACAGACATTTCTCCAAAGAAGACATACAAATGGCTAACAGACACATGAAAAAATGCTCAATATCACTCAGCATCGGGAAAATACAAATCAAAACCACCATGAGATACCCCCTCACACTGGTCAGAATGGCTGAAATTAACAAGTCAGGAAACAGTGGATGTTGGTGAGGATGCAGAGAAAGGGGAACCCTCCTACACTGTTGGTGGGAATGCAAACTGCTGTAGCCACTCAGAAAACAGTATGGAGTTCCTCAGAAAGTTAAAAATAGAGCTACCCTATGACCCAGCAATTGCACTACTCAGTATTTATCCAAAGGATACAAACATAGTGAGTCGAAGGGGCACCTGCACCCCAATGTTTACAGCAGCAATGTCCACAGTAGCCTAAATATGGAAAGAGCCCAGATGTCCATTGACAGATGATGGATAAAGAAGATGTGGCAGATATACACAGATGCACGTGTCTGCACAATGGAATACTACTCGGCCATCAAAAAGGAAATCTTGCCATTTGCAGTGATGTGGCTGGAACTAGAGGGCATTATGCTAAGTGAAATAAGTCAGTCAGAGAAAGACAAATACCATATGATTTCACTCATATGTGGAATTTAAGAAACAATACAGAGGATCATAGGGGAAAAGAAGAAAAAATAAAATAAGATGAAAATTGAAAGGGAGGCAAACCATAAAAAACGCTGACCTCTAGGAAACAAACTGAGGCTTGCTGGAGAAGAGAGGGGTAGGGAGAAGGGATAACTGGGTGACAGGCATTAAGGAGGGCACTTGATGTAATGAGCACTGGGTGTTATACACAACTGATGAATCACTAAATTCTACCTCTGAAACTAATTTTTAAAAATTTAAGATTTTTTTCCTATTCATGGGTATGGATTTCCTCAGCATTTGCATGAATAAGCCTGCTGTGCAGAAGCAAACCAGCAAGCAGTGGGAGGCAAGGCTGTTGTGTTGGTGTAAACCGAGGCAAGGGGAAACAGTTTCTCTACTCACCTTGGTTTCTCACTCTGTGCCGCCCAGTAAAGAACCCTTCCAGGTCTGCCAAGGTCAACAGGGCTTGGTAGCCCTTCCAGGAAGGAAGTTCAGACCCTCTCCAATGACTTCAGCTCCTCTCCTGCATGGTGCCATTTTGTCTCAGGCTAAGGAACACTAGACCAACCTCTTTTCTCCCCTCTCTCTCCAGCTCAGGACTTCTCTGATCTGACTTCTAATGTCTTAGGGCTCTACCCTCCAGGAGGCAATGGATTCATCATCAATGAACACGTGCTTGCCAAGTAAAGGCTGGTCAGTTGATGGATTCGTGTTGCTGTCTCAGCACCGCCTGATCTCGGAAGGAGGGCTGGCAACACTAGGGATTGCTGCTGGTCAGGGACAGGGCTCCACACCACAGAAGCTGGAGGCTGGCACCTGTGCCTGAGCATGAAGCCTAATAAGGTACAAACCTCAACTGATTAAAAGCAAAACACCTCTGGTAAATGCTGCTCGTGGGGAATTGCAGACTCTAAACAAAACATGGAGAGAAAACTGCTACTCCGTCTAGCAGCCCGTCGTTTCCAGCCACAACAGCATCCCTCTTGTGTTGATAACGTGAGTGTATACAGTTGCTGAACACTTACTAGTTAGTATCCATGCATCTTATTGTATGTAAAATAGACCTCAATAAAAACAAAAATGGGTGCACCTGTGTTCATAGCAGCATCCTCACTATAACCAAAAGGTGGCAGTAACCTAAATATCCATCAACAGATGAATGAGCAAAATATGGTATACACATACTAATTATTATTCAGCCTTTAAAAAGGAGATTCTGACACATGCTACAACATAGATGAACCCTGAGAACATGACGTTAAGTGAAAGAAACCAGTTGCAAAAAGACAAATACTGTGTGATTCCACTTATCTGAAATACCTAGAGTTTATCTGAAATACCTAGAGTTTATCTGAAATACCTAGAGTTTATCTGAAATACCTAGAGTAGTCAAATCGATACACAGAAAAGGGGATGGTGGTTGCCAGGGGCTGGGGAAGGAAGGAGTGGGGGAGCTGTTGTTTAATAGGTACAGAGTTGCAATTCTGCAAGATGAATTGGCTTCTGGAGATTGTTTGCACAACGATGAGAATGTACTTAACCCTACTGAATTTAAACCACTACCACTTAAAAATGCTTAAGATAGTAAACTTTATATCATGTGTATTTTATCACAATGAAATAAAAGAAAAAAATATTTGAAAATGTATACCCGCTGATCTCATTACACCAGGGATGACAAACAAGGTTTGTTTGTTTTTTTTTTTTTCTCTTGCTAACTCTAATCAATTATTCATGGATGCCTGGGGCATCGTCTGGGGATGGGGGGGACCCCCAGAGGATTCAGTGGCTGCATCCTAGATCATCCCCAGGGCACTGTGATTGACTAGCCATGTCTGCTACGGGCTGGTTGGGGCTTGTGGAAGCAAGTGCAGGGCCAGAGGAGGGGAGAAATAGACACACCATTTATTTGTTGACAATGAAACATTCCTATTGAGGGCAAGAATTTAGAAATATTTAAGGGGATGCAAACGTCTACCGACACAATGAGACTCATTCACAGCAAGGCTAAAAAATGTGTACAGTGTACTTACGATTTTTCAGGATTGTTTGCATTGCACTCTTGGGCATGGCCATTGCAAACACACCGCCCACCAATGCTGATATCCTTTATGCTGTAATAATACTATATAACAGAAGACACAGTGTCAGTTTTACTGAAGAGCAACAAACTGTTTTACTAGTCTGTAACTCACACCTATATTGGCCCTCTTCCCTTTCACCCTGTAATCTTGAGCCTACCTTAATACAAAAGGGAGCAGAATTTGGATGTAACTTCTCTTACAAAATAAATGCATTCCTCAATCAAATGTAACAGGATACTGCCAAATTTGTGCATGTTTTAAAAGTCAAAGACTTAAATGCATGGAAGGAAATTGCCAAGGGGAACAGGCATGCCCTAGAGCCTTTTGGAAAAGGATTGAGTCTCAGATTACTTTTTTTAATGTGAATCTGGGTTTCATAGATCGAACATATTTATTTACTAAAAATAAATTTTTATATCAAATTTTGCACCTACTTCGTGCAGGCTCCAGGAAGGGAGAAAATATTTACAAGGACGGAGCAGAGATAGTACTAGATGGGCAGGGCCCACCCGCAGTTGTAGAAGCCTTTTTAGCTCAAGGTTAATAAGGCCAACGGCAGAGCTCACGCTCCGAAGGGCCAGACAGAGCGAGCTCCGGACTCAGCTGAGGAGCAGTCCCTAAGCCAGCCACAGATACGGGAAACCACGGCATCCGCCAGGCCCCTGTCCAGTCCGCGGGAGACCTCCCCGCTAGCAACAACAGGTGCCAGTGTCCACCCGCTCCCTTACTTCTCAGACTCGGCAGGAGAGGCACAGAACCCAGAGAGAAATCTGGGGGCTGTCGAAGGATCTTTCTCATGAAGTCATGCTGCCAGTCAGAAGACCTGTCAGCGAGGAAGTCTTTGAACTCACAAGGACAGGAAGGTATCTGCATCTTTTTGTTGTTGCCACCGCAATCAGTCCCCTTAAAGCACTCCAGTCACTCAACGTAAGGGTTCTGTTCTGATTTCCACACTAAAAACTGTTAGTCCAAGTGTCCTGGCAACTTCTTACTTAGTCTGAAGACATTAACAATCCCTCTTGTTAAAGATTTTATTTATTTATTTATTTATTTATTTATTCATTCATTCATTCATTCATTCAATTTATTTGAAAGAGAAAGAAAGTGAACCTGAGATGGGGCGGGGTGGGGGGTGGGCAGAGGGAGAGGGAGGAGCAGACTTCCTGCTGAGCAGGAAGTGATGCAGGGTTCGGTTCCAGGACCCTGGGATCATGACCTGAGCCAAAGGCAGATGCTTAACCAACTGAGCCACCCAGGCACCCAACAACCACTCTTCTTAATATGGATAAATTCAGTATTTGAGGACTTTCTATGACAAGTTAACAGTAGAAGCTCTCATGCTGATCACCACAGAAGTTTCTCTCTGTGCATGTGTTAAGGGCAGGAGCAGCAGCAAGAGAGAGAAGCACTCAGCCTTCACCCAGAGCCCACACGAGGGTGTGACAGGACAGCTGGTATGCTGTTCCTTCACTTAAAGAAGCAACCTAGATTGGGATGAGGGGTCTCCCAATTATATGTGAGATGAACCCCATAAAAACTTACTTCATAGAGAAGACTACGTTCACCTAAGTGAAAAATATACATACATAAAAGGACAAATCTTATAACCCCACCCCCCCAAAAAAAACATGAAAGGAAAAAAAGGTGGGGAGGTACATTTGTGGCAAGGCTCCAAAATACCCGGGGAATGGAAACCCAGCCTGGCTACGGTTTACCAGAAAGCCCAGCTCTCCCCTACACATTTCATTCTGGGATCCAAGGTAGTCACCACCTACAGCAGCTCAGAGAGAGCTAAGGGGACAGAAAGTGCAGAAGACAAGCCACCTACATCCAAGATGACTGGCCTTTCTGGAAAATCCTCAAAACTGTAGCAAAACCTACTTTTCTCCTTGCCTTCCTCTTCCAGCTCTCTGATATCACCTACAGAAGAAGCCAAACTCTATCATGTACACTGGGCATCTTCCCTTCACTCTTCTAGGTCCACTCTCCAGGACGCTCTTTCTCTTTCTGCCCTTTGCTCAGGGGCTGAACTTTATGGGTTCCAACAAGGATTCTCTTGCCCACTGGCTTCCCATTAGGTTTGGCCAATGGAAGACACCAGCAGAAGATCAGAGGGTAGGAGAAGAGTGAGTTCAAGATATTTATTCTGCTGGCTCCCCCTCTCCCCAGGGTACTATCCTGACACTGAGAGTGATAGATGTGCACCCAGTGCAGTAAGCGGCACTGGTGCTCATCAGTACCCATGTCTCCTCCACTGAGGCAACATTACATTACCCAGGGACTGCACATACCTGGGACTACACCACCAGTTCCTGCCAATGGAGGTGACTTGTGTGGTCAGGAGCAGGCGGGTCTTCTCTAGGCTCTCACTCTTTCCTCATCTACTGACCATGTACAGGGCATCTAGAGGAGGACTCTGAGGTCCCACAAGATGGCTGCACCTTGATACAGAAAGAGCCTGGTCCCCTGAATGACCGCATGGAGCTGATCCCACCTGCCGACCCACACTGGACTGTGACGTGAGCAAGAAAGTAACCTCTATTTTGTAAGCCTCTGAGACTTGAGGATTATTTGTTATCATGGCAGATGAACACATCTTTGCCTTTCATCCTCCTTGAATATCATGATTTTTCTTCAGCAACCAAACTTCAAAATTATATCCAGTATTTCATACAAGAACAATTCCTATGCCTACGCCATTACTGGCCATAAAGATTACTTGAAAGGCAATGACTTTGGTAAGCAAAAATAAGGAACAAAAGCTGCTCTGTAGGCACATAGAAACACTACTCACCCGCCGAGTGACGGTTGGATCTCTCTGTGCTTTGGAGATGAGGTGTCCAAGGAGGGTATTAGTTCGGAGAAAACACAGGCGGATGTTTGTAGCCTTGGTAAACTCCCTCAGGGTGTGAGAGAAAGTAAAATTTTTTGCACCTGGTCGACCATTTATCAAGGACACCACAACCTAAAATAACCACACAACACATACAGAGGGGGTAAAAAGTCCCTTCATGAAAATATAGCCACAAGTAACTAAAAATAACTCACATGCCCCAAAGTACTTGGTTTCTTTGAGCCATTAGATGTTTATAGGTGGTCTTGGATCTTATTTATGTCTAAAAATATCATTGCTAGTTCTGAATTCCCTTCTCGTTCCTAGTACCAAATTCTGGCAATCTGTCCATAAGACCTGGGCTCTCCAAAAATGTTATCATTTCATTTTCAAACCCTTTGTTCTATCAGTGTAGTTACGGTGTTGTAATACTATGAAATGTTGAAAATACAATGTTAAAATCTATAAATATAAGAAAACAACCTTTGGTTACATCAAAGAAACAAAGCTATAGTTATCTAAAAACCGAAATGAGGTTGAAGAAAAGAAGTCTCTGGATATAGAATTGACTGTGGAGAGGACCAAAAAAGATCGATACAAAACCCAGGCTTTGTTTTAAAGCTTTAAGTGATGGGGGTGCCTGGGTGGCACAGCGGTTAAGCATCAGCCTTCGGCTCAGGGCGTGATCCCGGCGTTCTGGGATCGAGCCCCACATCAGGCTCCTCCACTATGAGCCTGCTTCTTCCTCCCCCACTCCTCCTGCTTGTGTTCCCTCTCTCGCTGGCTGTCTGTCTCTGTCAAATAAATAAATAAAAATCTTAAAAAAAAAAATAAAAAAAATAAATAAAGCTTTAAGTGATGAAGTCCGAGTGCCAACAATTAGAGACACTCATCAATCGCTGGAAGGTACTGGATAGAGCTGCTCGAGAACGTTCTCTCCAGCTAAAACAGGGAGACACACCCTTAAAGAAGTTCATTGGAAATTCACTTCATGCTCATGATGGCCTCACAATTTCCATGGAATTCTTCTCCAATTTTCCCCATTCTGTTTTCCCATGTCCCATAACAATAGCCTAGCTGCCTTTACCACGACCAAATGCAACCCCAAAGGGACAGTAATTCTTTTCTCCCTTACAGATGATGCCCACCCAGCCCAGAGGGACCAGGGATTTGTGCTATCACCTACCCCTCATCTCCTCACTCTTATGGGGGACACGTATTTGTGAAGAAGTGGGAGGGATCTTCACCTCAATCACCAGAACCCACTTTCTAAACATTCCACCAGAAAAGACAGTTCAAGAGCCGTGGAGCCTGAATCCAGAATCCTAGCTTCCAGAAAAGAAGTTGAGACCTCAAAGAGAATTTCTGATGTCAATTATGCCTCAATTTTTAAAAAATAAAATAAAATAATTAATCAGTTAATTAATTAATTTTTTTAACTAATTAAAAATTTAAAAGAATTTCCAACCCAACTCATTCTGGGAGTCTTTGATGTGATCCCTTTACTAGTTAGTTCCAAGTTCTGGTTTCTCTCGTGATCTATCTTAGATCTTAAAAGTGCAAGTTTCACAATTATGCAAAATTTTATGTCCTCATGTTGATTTCTGAGTCTCATTTCTCCCTTCCCCCCATACCAACTTACCTCACCATTTTCCAAAGGTACAATCCGGGAATATTCAGTAGTACAAAGTACATCATCATCTTGGGTGATAGCCATATTTGCCTCCTGCCCAAACTGTTCCAAACAATCTACTTTAGAGTCTAGGAAGAAAACATTTTAATACTATAAAGTAAAACATTATCATCTTGTCATAAATCTTTTAAGGAATCTTATGTTTCCTAAGAAAATACGTCAGAAGGAAAGAACAGAGAAGCATTTAAGATTTTTAGACAAAAGCTTAGAATGAAGTTTTAATTCATGAAAGAAAATACCAAGCCATTTTAGGCCACTTACTTTCAATAGCAATGTTTGGAGATGTGGGTCTGACTCCTCACCCCTCACTAGGCAAGTTTACCCTCTAAGGAGCATTCGTGGAAAGCCCAGGGCCTTTGAAAGCAAAATTCTCATTGCCTCAGGTCATCACACGGTTCAGAGACACTGACATTCTTCATTAGTTGAAGATGACAGGGTCAAGGTAAATAATGTAAAATGCAGGGTCCGTAAAGCTGGAACTTAGTCCCTAATTCTACACGAAAGGTAAAGGACTGGAGCTATGGCCCCGTTGTGAGTACACCGCTTCTTCCTAAATAGCAGCAAAACCCGTTATCATGAAAGGCATTTCAACCTCAGTTCCGCATGTGTATCCTTGGAATTAACGCACACACGCTTGAGAAATAGGGATGTTCCGAGAACAACCTATAGGGTAAAAATTGGCCAGTCCTTAATTAGCCAAACTGAGAGACTCATTTTCCAGTTAAATCCAGTGTTGATCTGTTGCAAATAATTAAAGCCCTGCGTAACATGGTAAGCAAGATTACTTACGAGCAAAATATTGCCACGGTGAGTAGGTGCTTCCAAAGTCTACAGATCTTTCCAAGACCCAAAGGTCAGGGCGAGGGGAATTTGCAAATTTGATGATAAGATAGGCCACATGGAAAAGCTGGTAAGGCAAAGGAGATACAGTTATTAAAGTCACCTTGTCTATCCGCAATCTTGACCAGCTTTATATGATGCTGCTCTGAAGGCAACAAGCATCTAGCCACCCCCTCCCCCAAGATCCAGATTCTATTTCTAACTGCCTATTGGACAACTCTATCTGGGTGCAGACTTTCAAGCTTACCATGTTCAAAACCAAATAATCACTTTTCTTTCTCCTTCAGATCTATTCATTAATCTTTGTCACACCTTAATCATTTACCCTTGATTTTTAACCAACCTACAGAACAGCTTGAAGTCTGAACCTTTGAGAAATCTAATTTCAAGCAATAACCATCAAGTGCTAAGCCTTCCCAGGACCAAGAGCCAAGCGAGTTTCCTGGGAGTGTCATGGCCTTTGATTGGTTCGAGGTCTTAGAGAGCTCACAGCTGCAGAACTGAGGGCAGAGCAGCTGTTTGGTAGAGTGATAGCACTTCCTTCCCCGGCACCATCTCCACTGTCTCCTTTTATCCTGATTATTCTCCCTTTTTTAAAATTTTCTTGTCCATCCTCATCACTCTTTTGCCCATGACCAGGACAGTGCAGAAGTATGGAAGAGACAAGGGGAGACTTTGGTCCTTTCTTCGCCCTCCCATTCATGAGTCCCAGCATGTCTCCACAGTGGACCCCAGGAGCCCTTGCAGGTCTACTCCTACCCCTTCCCCCCAAACTTATCTGGCTTGGGTTTTGAACCCTGAGAGTCTATATATTTCCCAAAGGTCCTGGTGTGACAACAAATACAGGTGTTAAATATGTTAATGTGTTAATGAGTGAGGATTATCTCTACCCCCCACATGCTCTCCACCTCCCACATTCCCTGACCCCAGGTAACAGATCCAATAGTGACTTTCAGAAGAGGACTCCCCCAAGCTATTAACTAGCCCAGGAGAGCCATTTGAACGATGAGCATCTAGTTAGAGAGAGGGGCAGGACTCAGAATCTGTGAGATCCTTTCATTTCTTGGGGAAAAAATAAGGGAGATTCCTCTTCATATTTTTTACATACCATAATATGGTAAGAGTCATATATTTAAAAAAAAAAAAAATCTGAGAACTAGTAGTTACTTGTAAATGTTCCAAACCTGGTACTAGAAGCCAAAATCTCTGGGACAATGATTCTCAAATTTTAGTCTCAGGACCGCTTCACACTTTCAATAGTTACTGAGAACCTCTAAAAGCTTTTGTTTATGTGGATTATATCTGTTAGTATGTACCCATATTAAATATAAAGGCTGAGAAATTTAAAATATATGTATCATTAATTCACTTAAAATAATAATAAACCCACTACAAGTTAACATAAACACCATATTTTTGTGAAAAAAATACTTTATTTTCCAAAACTTAAAAATTGTACAGAGAATAGTGACTTGACTTTACATTTTTAAAGTTTCTTTAAATGTGTGCATTGATAGAAGACAGATGGATTCTTCTATCTGCTTCTGCTTATAATTTGTTGTGACATATAGTTTTGGTTGACGTATTTAAAGAAAATCTGGCATCACATAGATCTATTTGGGGAAAAGGAGGATCTCAAAGCTTGCAGTCCTCTTGAAAGGTCTTGGGGACCTCAATGGGTTCTCAACCACACTTTGAGAACCAGTGCTCTTGGTCACAGAGGTTACTCTTTGCTCTAAGAAGCCCCTTGGCTTATTCTCTGCAGAAGGAAGAATGGTCACACCAATTACTGAAAACCCTAAGTTCAGCCAGTTCTATCCCAGTCAAACATTTGCTCTTTAATCTTGAAAAAAAACTGCGTCCCTGGGCTCAGATTAATGTTCCCAGACTGTTTCCCAATCCTTGGAAAAAATGATCCAACCTCATGGAGAAAACGAATTGTAGGGTACCCTGAAAACCACAAGGCAATACCTACAGGCAAGAGAAATAATCTCCAAAAGACACACTCCGTTATCACATAGTGAAGGGATTCACAGGAAATCCCAGAGCTCCAAGTCTGGAAAAATCAGAACAAAGGTATTTCCCTGAAAACTGTTTGCATATCTGTCTCAGACCACATCAAAGTAAGACCATCTTTAGATATGAGTAAGACAGAATATAAAGGAAATATTTTTGGATACAGGAATCAAAGCAGTCTTAACCTCTTTCATCAAAATTCTACAACCATAACACACACACACATACCCCAAAAATCCTATTTACTTGATAGTTTATGATCTAATGGTTACTATGTTCTAGGTTCTGTTAGGCACCTCATGAACATCCTCTCTCAAGAGGTTAAGTAACATGTCCGAGTATTCTAGGCATAAAATCCTGAGCCTATGTGTGTTCTACTCACAGATCGTTAGCTAGGCCACAGAACCTAAGAGATACTTAATATTTGACCTGTTTTATCCTAGGGGAAATAAATTGTCAGAAAACTTCCAAACACCGTTACTTCTAAATATACTCAGATTGCATTACAGGGAGCCTGGAGAGGGGGAGCTATGTTATAGCACATCTTGAGGAGTATTGAGCTCAGAAGGGATATTCTTTTTGTTTCACTTCATCCTGTTCCAAGGTAATATGTGATTCCTTTGAGGCACAGCAGTTAAAAATCCCAAATCTAGGAGCAGGGGCAGACATAGGTCATCGTGCCCCCCTTCCAACCACCTATGAAAGCCCGCCACCCGGCCTAATTTAATAAGTCTACTGATTCCACCAACTCATCTTCCAATGCCCACGGGATGGGACATTCCACTTCAAAATGCTTCCCTCCTTTTCCTCTTGGGACCTTGTTTCTGATGTTCCTCAACACACATCTTAGCGCCCTGACTATTGCTAGGGTGCACTTCCTTTCTTCTGACTCCGGACCCTACAGTTTCTCCATCGTCACCACTGCTGTGTAACTTGCGGTCGATTCTTGCCAAGTACTCCAGCTGAGACCTGCAGATTCAAAATGTCACTGCAAGGCAGAGTGAGTGGTCCTCAAAGTGGATTTGCAGCTCAGCTCGTGCCAGTCAAACCAACAGGTATGAATTTATTCTTTTCCACTTGATCATTTAAAATAATGTGCCTCTTAAACAGCTCCTTCCATTAAACTCCCATTATCAGTTACTTATGTTTGCTCTTGGATCACTCAAAATTCTTCAGAGCACTCGGGAATGACACATGAGATTCACCAATCTAAACGAGGGCCCTCCAGGAGGCTAGAAAGCGCCAGACCATGGAATCACTAGCAGCAGAAAAGCAAAGGCAGAGTTGTGCATTTTCAGAGAAATAACATTTGGGAGTCAAAGATAAGGAGGAAGAAATGCCCAGGAAGGGCTAAGTTGTCATCTTCTCTCCACATGCTTTTAGACTGAGCTGAAGATGACTTGAACTTTGTTCATGATCATTCAGGTAGTTATACAAAGTAATCTTTTAAATAATGTTTTAAGAAGCAGATAATAATTATAATAGGTGGAGTGTGAGGTACTTTGACTTCAAAAGCCTTCAAGGTGAGCAGATGAGATGGCATCATCTAACCCTTGCGCCTCTGCCAATGCTCACCACTCTAAACCCTCTGAAATTCCAGCCCATCACTTCAGGGCATAGTACACGTTCGGTAAATGTCATGGATGGATGGATGCATGGATGGATGGATGGATGGATGGGTGGATGGATGGATGGATGGATGGGTGGGTGGATGCATGCATGGATGGATGGATGGATGGATGCATGGATGGATGGATGGATGGATGGATGGATGCATGGATGGATGGATGGATGGATGGAAGGATGGATGCATGGATGGATGCATGGATGGATGGATGGATGCATGGATGGATGCATGGATGGATGGATGGATGGATGGATGGGTGGATGGATGGATGAATATTAAAGTTGTGTTGTTGCCTCCCAGTTCAGGAGGCAGAGGTGAACCCCCAAGTGGTCCTGTCTGGTGCCCAAGCTTAGTGGGGGACTTCTAAGGCTGTAGGAGAACCAACCCCCGGTAGTGAATCCTTGCCCTGCCACCCACTGGGCACGTGACTCTAAGCATCTCACTGAACCACTCTCAGATTGTATTTCCTTGCCCATAAAATAATAACATAAAAGAAGCATAAAAATATTTGTTACGTAAATAAGGAGCAATAGCATCCACATCATACAAAGTTTATATTCTCCTTCTAAACGAGCACCTGGCATGTTCTGTGGCACCTACTCATTTCCATCTGTCGTTCCCGTATTTGTATCTTAATCATTCCTGCATCCTCAGAGTAGGTGCTAAATAAATGTTGTTGGATGGAGATGAAATTAATACATGGGGCACGTGAAATTGCAAAACGTTATGCAAATGTATTTAAAGTCACATCCGGAAGGAGCTTCTCACTCAACTAAATAATACACCCTCCACCAAAAAAGTCTTAAGTTTATGATGTGAGATTAGTCTGCTATTAGCTTTATACTTTGATAAGCATATTGTTCCCCAAAGTGGCATTTCCTAATTTAGTTTTTCTGATGTTTTATTTTGCATGATTTTCAAACCTCCAGGAAAGCTCAAACAGCAGTACACTGAATATCATTAAATTCACCAAATGTTAACATACTGTCTCTGCATGCACACGCACGTGCACACACACACACACACACACACACACGTTTTTTTGTGTTTTTGAAAGTGAGTTTCATACTGTATGGTGACTAACATAACATAATAAAAAATAAATAAACAATAAATAAATAAATAAATAAATAAATAAGAAAGTAAGTTTCAGACATCACTATGCTTCAATGCTAAATATTTCAGCAGGTACAACCCAAGAGCATGGGCTTTTCTACAGAAACTCAACATTTTGAAGACTAAGGAATTTTATCATTTGTACAAAAATCTTATCGAACACACTGTGCATATTCAAATTTCCTTGATTCTCCTAATAACTCCCTTTGGGTTCCAATCCAGGATTACATGAAGCATTTATTTGTCAAGTCTTTTGTCTCATAACCTAGATCAGTCCCCCCATGGATTTTGGCTTTCCTGATATTGACATTTAGAAGAGTCCAAGTCCTTTCTATCACAGAATGTTCCACAATCTGAATTTGTCTGATAATTTTCTCATGATCCGATTCAGAATAAGCATTTTGGCAAGATTACTTCCTGTGTGACCCCTTCGTCCCATGGCATCATGCCGGGGGGCACAAGATGCCAGGCGGTCTTATTATCAGTGATGCCAAGTTTGATCCTATGCCTAAAAAGTGGTCCACCAGATTTTCCCATTATTAAGCTACCTTTTTCCTCGGTCATTAATTAGTAACCTGTGGAGAGGCACTCCGAAACATTTCTTTTTCTTAACTAAATTATAAACATTCCCACTGTCCATGTAAAAATACAAATACAGGTTATGAACAATAAGTCCCCAAATATGGAACCAAACAATTAAACTTCTTCTGTGCCTGGTGCCCACCTGAAAAACTTCCTAAGGAGCTAATCTTATAGCAAAAATTTTAACTGAGAAGGAAAAATGCAGAGCGAGTGAAACTAGACTCTATTTTAGTAACCTTGTTTGAAAACTTTTTACAAAATGAAACACAATCCCCATAAAACAATCAAGGTGCAGTGATGAAAATACAACTCAGCTGGCCTGAAAAAGGACCCTTTTAATCCTGGTCCATAGAGCACACCTGCCAATGGCGTAGCAGAGGCACTTCTCTCTTACAGGTTTATCATCACCCTGGGCTGAAAAACCCAGTCCCTGGCTCCATCAAAAAGACTATGCTCAGGAGGAAAGTCACTTTGTCCCTCACTGTCTCTTACTATCTCCCAGAAGCACCTGCTCACCTGTGAGGAGGGAAGATGGATCATTCCAGCAACTTACAGGAAGGGACTCAAGAGGTCCCTAGGTCAACCTTCACCCAGGTTAAGAACATTCACACAAGAATCTCTTTTTGAGAGGAAACCCACTGCATTGCTGACAAGTTCTGGCCATTATGTTGCCTTGGTGTTTTGTCAAGAACTTTCTCTCACAGGTCCACCTCCCCTGCCTGGGAGTAGCACAGACTTCCACTCTTTATTCCAATGACAGCCGGCCCAGGATTTAAATCCCAACGCCACTCCCTAGGTTCCTTTAAAGGAATTGAGATTCCAGTCAGCAGGAGGAAAAGATTAGGGTAGAAAGTGGAAAGGAGAGGAGAAATTAGTCTCTCGCTTCCTCATTAAAAATAACTACAATAGCCTGAGAAATAAAAACCCTAAGGCAAAAATGAGTCTAAAGATTTGGATCACTCCAATAGCTTGGAAGACGACAAGTCCACAATGTTTTTTAATGGAAGATTTCAAGAAAAAGAAAATTGAAAGACAGAGAAAAGGTGAAACACTTGCATCTATATTTTATTATCGATGAATTCTTAACTCTGGAGGAAAAACTGATTAAAGAAATAGGGTGTGATCTTTGGTCCTGGTGGACTTTAATCATTATTCCCTAAGAAGACTCAAAGTGCAGGATTTGAGACTAGCGTATGTTACTCAAGAGCATTTCACCTACAATTAACAATTCATGAATAGATTCGGTGATGGTTTTGAAATAAGCTAAAGCCCACTGGAATCCAAGAACTCTGAGTCTAATTTCCTAACGAAGTCTTATATTTTATCCTGGTTGCTCTGAGAATTTTTTTGTCTATGCCCTGATTCTCCCTGTAACACTTACTTTTTCTCATTCACGGTTTTTTTGCTAATGTGTAAGAAAATTGCCTATGACATTCGGTTCACTCACCAAACTGACAAGCAGCCTAAGAATGTGTCTGACATACTTCAGAACAAGGGAAATTATACAGTCATGTTCTCTTGAGGCAAAGCGGCTTCACTAACTCAACTTTAAGAACCAACCACTATGTTATCTAAGTCCTCCTTGAATCTATTTAACATTTTTTCAACTCAATGATTCCTAGAACTAGATTGATTTCTGTGAATGGCTTACACCAGGCTTCAACAAAGTATTTCTCAGCGATGGTGATTTGTCCTAAATCAGATTCCAGATGATGTGACTGCCATTCTCATCAGTAAGACCATACCCTCCATGATGTCCCAGACTCCTCTTGACCAATAGCTTTCTACCGACAGTTATATTTCTGGCCCGGATTCATGAGTCCTCTCTTACTTTAATTGGAATATCTGTTTTCCTTTTTCTTCTGTTACCTCTTTCTTAAGTTCACCAACCATGGTTGAATCTGAGTTTTACCTAAGGCTAAAATGATCCTTTTCGCTGAGTATCCAGCGCCCTCACTAATGACGGGGCACTTCAGAGACCTTTTCAACAACAGCTGTGCATGTCTGTAGGGCATAATCATGGCCACTTAAATTTTATTAGCATATTCTTTTTTTTTTATAATGAACTTTGAGCTGTGTCATTTCAGATCAGCTGGGCTACATATTAAATATTCTTGGAATTTATCCTTTGGCCAAACGTGGGCTTTCCCTCCTGAGCACTAAATCCTCTAGTGTGGGTCTCCAAGGGGGCGCTCCCACCAGCTGGGGTGTTCGGAAAATTTAAGGAGACGTTTAATTGGTTGTCACAGGAACACACCCAGAGAAGGAGAGAGACCATGCATCGGCAGCAGCGACAGCTCCAACCTGAGGACGATCACGGGCAGCTCCGGGTGAGGAGCTGGTCTCCCCGTGTTTGGATCTGCCATCCATCCGGAGTATGACGGGACAGGGGGCCGTGTCGGAGGCGTTTGTCTTTTGTTTATTGAACTTTCGAGGGCCCGAATGCCTGTCCCACCTTACCAATCTTGCTGGGAACAGAATGCTCCTTCCAACTTTAGAAGCTGAAAATGCCAGCTTCCTGGCTCCCGCAGCAGGTGAGGCAACATGAGCGCATGACCTGGGCCCAGCAAATCGGGTATTTGCTTCCAGGGCAAGTGCTACAAAAAGGTGGGACACAGACAGTGAAGAATTCTTCCTAGAAGCAACAAAGATGGCAGCAGCATCTGGCTTCCAGGGACGGCAGCTGACCCCAGCAGGGGTGTACTGAGTCCAGAGTCCAGGCTCAGGGCCGACGGTGTCGCCAGTTCCTGCTGCAGCCAGTGGTGATCAGCCGCAGCCATGTCCTTGCAGACCAGCCTGTGGTTTGGACCGTGCACAACCTTTGCTTCCGGCCTTTTTCTGAGCCTGATTCTCCATGCTCCTCAAACCCCCTCCCACTACCCCGCCTCTGCCCCTGCCACCCTCAGAGGTGACTCCCTTTCGCAGGGAAAATGAGAACTACCAGAAAGGAACGGCCTTTCCTTCCCTTTGCAGATCTAAGAGCCAAACTGCACATCCTCTCCTTTTTCCCCTGGACTGATGGAGCGAGGAACCTCTTCCTGTCAAAAGCCAACCCCTCCCTCGGCACTCTGGGTCCCCTCCTGCCTTCTGTTGGATCCTTCCCATCAGCTTTGAAAGTCCCCTCCATCCTGAAGACAAAAAGAGCCTCTCCTCCCATCCAAACTTCTCCTCCCCCCACAGACGCCCTTCTTCCAAGAGTGTGCACTGGCCCGTCCCCCAGTTCACCCAGAGTTCAGTTCTCAGCCTTTCCTCACCTCGCCCTCCCCACCTTACACCATGACTCCTGATTTCTCTTTCACCCAGATGATCACAGAAGCTTTGGACCCACACGACAGCTGTCTGCTTCATCTCCTCCTGAAACACCTTACATCCTTCTCAAGTCCACAGGACCCAGGGAAGCCTCATCCCAGCCCCTGAGCGTGATGACTCCTGTCTAATCCGTGGGGCTCAGCGAAGCCTTCTCTCTGGTTAGTCCTCTGTATTCTGTGGTTTCTGGAGCACCGTGCTTTTCCTTTAAAACACTCCTCACGGGACCATTACATAAATATTCATAGCTCGAGTGCTCCTGGCCTCATGGATACAACAGGCCTGACCATCCTGCCCCCTCAGGGGCTGCCGCAGGAATTCTCAGGCTACCTGTAGCCACAGGCCAGGGCAGCGCCCACGGTGCCTGGATGAGGGCGAGGCTGGGAGGCGGCCAAAGCCCAAGGATTGCACGCACTTGGCATCAAGCAGGACAGCTCAAAGTCTCTTTCACCATCAGGAAAAGGTGCCTCCAGAATGAGCTCTCCGATCTGGACGTGAGATGGTCTCTAGTGTCCCAAATGCACCCACTTAAATGCCCTGGCTCTGGCAGACCCTAGCAGGCACCTTCATAACCAGACAAATGTATGGAAGCCGTAGAGCGGAGGGAGGCCTGGGTCTGAAGGGTCAGACGGGGGGGAAGGGAGGTGGTGGGCAGCAGGTGCAGTGTGGACGGGCTCCACGCCTGATGGCCATCAGGACAAGTGGGTTCTGCGCACATCTCAGCATCTGCCAGAGTCAGGTGGCCTGGGGTCAGTTTCCTGAAATCCAGCCCCAGCAGGACACCGTTGGGGATTTGAGCAGGGATTCGAGGCTGCCCCAGACAGGATGTGGCGTGGAACCGGAGGGGAGTGCGCAGGGCGACCAGACACAGCCACGACGACGGCAGATGCGGGTTAAACTGAGAAACTGAGGGCAGTGGCCCCAAGCTAAGAGGCTCCAGGTGGAGGTGGAAGCAGCAACATCCCAGCATGCTGGCTGGCAGAGAGGGGACTGTGGTGGGGGAGGGGGACACCTTCCACGCCCATGGGAGCCTTCCCACTAAACGCCATCCGCCACCTTGCGGGAATGAGGTCTGGGACTGAAGATGGTAGATGAGACGAGTGGCTAGGCATTCTAGAAAGGTGGGTCTGGGGTTGGAGGGTGGGAGGAGCCCCAATTCCATCATCCAACCTCCACACAATGACCCACCCCCTCTCTCACTTCCCTTAGACCCATCTCTATCCTCCCCCATCCCCTTACTTCCTTGTCGTCCTTCCCGAAGCCTCTCCCCAGGACAGGGCACCCTTTGACCTCATACCCCAAAAACTACACAGAAAGGCAGGATTCTACCATAATGTTTATGCCATTCCATCCTGCAAATGTGGCTTGTGATGGCTGTTACAGCTTCACAAGCTACTAAACGGGTTTTTAAGACAGCTTGTTTCTGTAACATTTTTCCAGGGAAAAAATGCAATAGAAGTTCTAAATATCTGATGCAACTTTTGGCACATACCTCATTTATACCTACACATGACCTCTCCCAAGGCAATATTCCATTAAATAAACCAATGTGAAAGATCATGTCACCAACGACCACACAGATACCAACCCCATAGTGGTCAGAAGCAAGGAAATAGATACACGTACGGTATCAATGAACTCTCCCAACATAAAGGGCAGGAATATGGAAGACAGCACAGGGCCATACTCGTTAGAATGGAGTCTGTGTCTAATTAGGATACACAGGCTGCATTGCAGTTACCAATTAGCACAAAATCTTAGGGATTAAATCTGTTTAGATCTCACTCACGCTACGTGTCTATTGACGGTGGGCTCTGCTCTGTGTCCTCCTAACACACCGCCACGAACCGATGGAACACCTGCTCTCGGGAAACATCACTGAGGCGGGAAGGGAATGTGGGGTATTATACACAAAATCAGGCCCCAGGACCCAAAGACATGACCAAGTGCGCCCTACTTTGAGCCTGGCAAGAGAACCTGGAATCCTGGTGAGCTAGAAATGCAGAGGTGCTGATGCTTAGAGGACCCCATTTCATCCCAGTGTGGTCCCACTGCCCCTGCTAAATTGGAAATCAATGGTAAAAGTTGAAATTTCAGAGGAGTTGACTTCTGTTTTTTCACCCACACTACCCGTGGTGGGCACGGAGCACAACTGAGGCAGAGAGATGTATTCGACTCTGCACACTCAGCCAAGCTAGGGCACAGAAGGACCCTGCAGCGCTCTCAAACTTAGGGGTACATTCGAAGCAGCTGGGGAGCATGTTGAAATGCAGATTCCCAGGCTACGTTCTAGAAATTCAAATTCTATAGGGAGGTCTAGACACAGGGACAACTAAATTTGCAGAGCTTAGAGCAAAATGAAAACCCAGGGACCCTTGTATAAAATACACTTTTTCCCTCCCTTCCATAGTTTCTTTCTTGGCCAATCATGATGTTTTTTATTTGCTACTTAATGTTGTACTCTCTTGGGCCAGAGGACTCTCAGTGGGTGAGTGCAGACGCTCACCGGCACCAGGGGACTATGGCCTGTCGCCAGCTTCTACATGCCAGGACCCTCCCCCCTAAAGCTGCTGGGTTCATACAACACACCACGCTGCGCCCCGACCCGGGGCAAGAGGTCCATCTCCCCTTCCTATGGACCCACCACCTCAACCCACACAGACAGGCGTCTCCTGAGGGTTGGAAGCTCCACACAGAAATGCCTGGTCGCTGGATGCGGGATAAGCGAGAGGCTCATTCTTGTCAGGCTGCGCACGGCTCCACGAGCTTGAGACGCGGGCGGCGCCACCATGCCCCTCCTCAGCATGGTGTGCGTGCAGCCAAAACTCCATGCACCTGCTCTCAGAGCCCAGCCAGGGGCCAAGGACGGCAGGGTGGAGATAGGGAGGAAGTGGAGGATGGACGGATTGAGGCACCAGGGCTTAGGGGAGCAGATGGCCGAGAACCTGTCTGGGGAGGAGGATGACTCATGAGCTGGCATATGCTCCATTGTCCCACTGGACTTCAATTACAAAACACAAACTCAAACATACAATTATTAAGAATTTCAAGATGGCATTAAGCCCCAAGCATGGGTCCTCCTTCTGACCACATGGATTCAAGGACAAATTTTGGGAAACACTGACCTAAAGACAGACTCATCCAGGAGAAGGTAATCAAGAAAGGTCCCAACACCAAAGAGTAGAATAAAAAGGTGGAGACTCTGACAGCCAGAGTTACTCTAGGCAGGGAGACCCTCCATGTTCTAGAATTTGACATCAGGGTCCCAGCCACAGACTACAGGTCTCAGAAAACTGGTAAGAGAAAACAAGACTCTAAGATCCAGACATGATCACGAGGGACTGGTAGAGATCACTAACCATTCCGGTTTGTTGGCGACCAGCCTGGCTTCACTAATGAAAATCCTACATCCCAGAAAACACCCTGGTCCTGGGCAAACCAGGACAGTTGGTCACACTATAAACAGGGCCTAGAACTGGCCCAACAACCTATTCATCTTTGAAAGATTAATGGAAAGGCTGCTCCCTTGTGAAATCTTCCCGAAATGTACCAAGCAAAGAGGATACCTCCCTCTGTGATAGGGAAACTGAAGGACTCCATAAAAAATGTGCATTCTGCTCGTTTTCGTGCTTCTATTCTTGCTAGAACCTGCACTCCCACCCCACTCTACACATGCCTCAGAATGCAAATAGTGTACGTCCTTTCTAGGGACAAGGAGTTCATGATTTCTCTAGAATAGATAACATCTAAGGAAGGCCCAGAAGAGAATGACCAGACAAGCCTATATAGGCATATTCCAGACCACCAGCACTAGACATCTCGGCGCCAAGGCCCCCTGGCTCCAAAGAATAACACCTGGACATTCATCTTTGTTCTGACCAGTTCCTGGAACCCTGAGAGGACAGGTACACCAGACCACCATCCTCAGTAAAAACCCCAGACCCTGCACAGAGATGAGACTCACGCTCCTTTCCCAGTTTCCCAGACACTCCGTCTGTATCTGCTCGCTCTGTATCTTCAGTAAACTCTACTCTCACTTCCTGCTGGCTCGAGTTTGATTCCATCCTACTCAAGGCCAAGGACCGTCTTGGCTGCTCCTGCAAGACCCCTCCTGGGTCCCCAGACCCGGCCAGCCGGCAGCACCTCCATGGTGGTTATATTGACCAGGATGCATGCTGATTCTTTAGTCGCGCCTGTGACCCCCACGAAGAATCTGAAATCCCAGAAGACAAGGAGGGGTCCTATGGTATTGTCGTTTATAAGAAATATGTATTTAGTCTTGATCCATTTCTGGCACACAGCTCCTAGAACCCTTGGAATTTCCTAAAAGATAAGAGTGCTAAATGCGCCTTTTGTTATAAGAATGAGGTTTCTCGGAAAGCCCCTAGGCCACCGAAGGGTGGGGGCTGGCTGTGGGAGCAACCAACCCCAGTGATTATAGCGTTGGAACTTTCAGTCCCGCCCCCTGGCCTTCCTAGAGGGCAAAGGGGCTGGAGGTTGGATCAATCACCGATGGCCAATGATTTAATCAATGAAGCCTGTGTCCTACAGCTGCAATAAAAACCCAAACGGACCGAGTTCAGAGAGCTCCGGGGTGGGTGAGCACGGGAAAGTTTGGGGAGAGTGGTGCACCCCAAGAGAGCAGGGAAGCCCCTGTCCTTCCCCACATACCTCGCCCGAGGCATCTCTTTCATCCTGCTGATTCTGAGTTCGATCCTTTTATAATAAACTAGTAATCTAGTAAATAAAATGTTTCTCTGAGTTCTGTGAGCCGCTCTGGCAAATTAATCAAACCAAAACAAAGGCTTGTGGGGGCTTCTAGTCTATAACTGGGTAATTCGGAAGCGCAAGTGACAACCCAGACTGGCCACTGCGACCTGCAGTGGGGGTGGGTCACGGTCTGGCCACGCTGAGCCCTTCATCTATGGGATCTGATGCTATTTCCAGGTAGACCGTGTCAAAATTGAGTTGAATTGTAGGATGCCCGGCTAGTGTCCAAGAGTTGCTTGGTTGTGTAGGGGGAACCGTACACACTGGAACCGCTGTCAGAATCCAAGATCCCATCACAAATGCCTGGGAAGGAGAAGGGGGATGGAGAGGCCCCAGCTGCTAAGGTTCGATGCAGGGGCCTGATGGCAGTGGGGCACCAAGCCAGCTCAAAGCCAGCCAAGCCGCTCACCGAGCTGGAAACCCCAGGATCTTTTGCTCTGCTCCCTGGGCTGCGGCTTAGTCCCCGAACCCGAAGGTCTGACCCCGCTGAAATTAGTGCCCTGAGCGTGAAGAAATGCAGGGTGAAGAAACAGAAGAACCGGGCAAGTGGTTGCAGCAGCAAGTGAAAGGACAAAAAGGTGCCACCTTCAAGAAGGATCGGGCAAGTAGAATCACTAAGATAACAGTAAGAAGAAGGGGAAGGAAGAGGACAAACCAGCATTTACTGAGGATTTAGATGTGCTTATGTGTTACAGTGGGCTTTACCATAACCCTGGTATTGGTACTAATATTACCTGCTTCATAGATGCAGAAACCGAAGTTTGGAGGAGATGCCGAACACGTCTATAGTCACACGAGTAAGTAACAAAGCACAGACCTGTGCCCACCACCTCTGTCTGATCCCAAAACCTGGACTTTCATGCCATTAGTGACCCTGCTGTTGGGGACAGCTAAAGACCCAAGAGGGCTAAAGCCGGGGAGCTTGGTCCTTTCTTTGAGGACACTCTCCTCCTTGGTGGTTCTGCCCGGGGCCAGAAGTTGCTGCACAGCCTGATTTTCCAGCCCCTGTGTGCACCATGCTCTAGAAAGCCAGAAATGAGAGGAATATAGAGTTACTTGGCTTCCAGAATGTTTTGCCCCAATCCCTGGGTCAGTGTGTCCCTAGCATCGTGTCCCTTGGGGAGGTTTTCCTACTCCTCCCAGACTTCATCTTGCATCTTCTCCACCGCCGGCCCTGCTTCCAGCTCCATCCTGCCCCTGCTCTTCACCTCCCAGGGAGGCCTGATGACGAGCAGAGTGTCCTCCAGCCCCCTGCTGCTCAGAGTGTGGCCAACGGGCCAGCAACTGGGACATCACTGGAGGGCATGTCAGAAATGCAGAATCTTAGGGCACCCCAGCAGCCTTCTGAGTCAGAAATGCTATTTGAATAGATGATTCAGAAGTCCATTAAAGTTTGAGAAGCGCTGGCCCCGCCCATTATATATATCCTCTTTCCCACCAGGGGCGCGTTGCCAGTGTTCCCGTTCCTCCTATGGAAACCTGCGAGTCGGGGTTCATTTCCTCTCTCAACATGAGCCTTTTAACCGCTTTATCCTCAGTAAAGGAATTCCAGGCTTAGTCAACAGCCCACTCTGCATCCTGAAACGATACCATGCCCACGGCTGCCAAGCCATCTCTACAGAAAGCTGAGCGTGTTTCTCTTGCAGTGGACTATGTGTCTTCTCCATGACATGATTACAGCCCAGTGTGGGGAGCAAATAACTATCTTCAAGTAGCCAAATTGCAATCCAGTTGTGCAAGCCTATCTTCTATGGAATAAAATGTCGAGTAAGAAAATTCAGCATAGAACATACTCGATTAAGCACCAAATGTTCTCCAAAATAAGCAATAACTCCTAACAAAAACAGAAATAATGGCTGGGAAGAGGTACGACGTGGGTGGCAAGGGGTCTCTGGAAAGAATGCCTCGAGGAGACATTATGAGTCATGATCTGACGGCTTAGGGTGAATCCCTATGTATTTAGAATTGAACCCACTCTCTGCTACCAACACACACATTATTTTCCTACTGTCACTGGAAACATTGAGGAGCAAAAAAAAAATAAAAAAAAAAATTCTGGGAGTGAAACAGTATAATAGCTAGTGAGGTCTTATAATTTAAAGATATAAAAAAATAAAAAATAATAAAAGATATATTTGCCCTAAGTGGGGGGGGGGGACAAATCAGTGCTAAAATAAAATAGCTGAGCGGGACCAGGCTCTTGGTCCATTATGTGTCATAAAAGGAAAATTATAACCTGGTATGCTCTCCCCACGGCCTTGGTGCTCGGTCATTCTGCTTGATGTTGCGTATCACTGGAACGATTCACTTAGAAAGAAACAAGATTCAAAACTGAGCCACACCAGCTTACAAAGCTTGAATGGTTTCTACAGAATTGCAGTGTACTTCCTGAAATGACTCAAAAATGCCGTTTAACACTATATTCATATAGAAATGTTTCAGGCTTTGGAGAGTCATTAAGTAAGGCAAAATATGTCTTGATGATTCATTCTGAGTGGCAACCAAATGTCTGACTAGAATGAAAACAGAGATTTTATTTTACTGTTTCATTAATCTGTTGCTTGTACTCATCTACAGGCTTTTCGTTTAAGAAAAAAAAAGGGGTGGAGGGGCACCTGGTTGGCTCAGTCAGTTTAGGCATCTAACTCTCAATTTTGGCTCGGGTCATGATGTCAGGGTCATGAGATCAAGCCCCGAGTCTGGCTCCATGAGCAGCATGGAGTCTGCTTGAGATTCTCTCTCTCTCTCTGAACTAAATAATAAATAAAATCTTTTTACAAAAGAAAAAAGAAAAAAAAAGGTAGGGAGGGCTATAAAGCTCTAAATCCTAAAGGATGTAAAGAAATTAATAAAAATGAAAAACAAACAGGAGTAAAAGGAAAACCGTTGGCAGGGATGAACTGTTAAGCCCATAGTGCAGCCCGCACACAAAATGCAGTCATGACGCCCTACGTACTCGCGTGGCAGAGCCGATAGCAGCCAATATAAAAGGGAAACCGGACCCCAGGGTCCATATGCCTTGTTTCGGTTTTTAATGCCACTTAGAAGTACAACTATTTGGGGGACTAAAAGGATTTCTCAGATGGATCCTTGCAAGGGAGCACCGTGGAAGGTGACGGCCAACATCCTGAGCGAGGGACAGCAGTACAAGCGAACAGCCACGGGAACCTGAGAGCTTCGGGCGCCGGAGCACAGGCACACCCGGAGTGTCACGTGCATCACGGCGGCAGCCTAGCTCGGGGCTCCACAGCCAGACTGCAGGGTGCAAAGCCTGGGCTGTCCCGTGCTCCCCTCCCACCGGCAGCCGCAGGTTATGTAAGACCATCAGGCGGCACGCTATCGCTGAGCCTCAATTTCCTCTTCTAGAAAATAAGGGCCTCCCTTGTACGGTTCCAACAAAGAATAAATGAATTAAGACTCGCAAAGTGCTTAGAACAGTTTCTAGCATAAGTACGTTAGCACTACATTCATGCTATAGTTGCCATAAAATTGGGGTTTTTTAATGCTCAATGTATTTAAATTCTAAATTATTCATCTTGCTTCATCCTGCGAAATTATTGAAAATTATTCATCTCACTTCATTTTGTGAAGCAGACATCAGAGAATTCCCTAAAAGACTTACGAGCTTACCTATCACGAGGAAAAGAACAACATACCTTCCTCCTCCAACCTATTTTTCTAAACGTTTAAATGAATACTCTAAATATAAATGACTGAAAGCCCAACTTTTCATTGTCTTCAATATGCTCCAAGTTACAAGTGATAAATATCTTAGTATCTATTTCATATGTATTGCTTTTGGTATGGGAGGGACATCTGTAAATCGGGCAGATAGAAGGAAGGAACCCTCTGCATCCCCAGTTCATTCACACATTAAACATACAGTCACTGAATCATTTCGTTGCACCAGGCATTCTCTACAGAAAGGAAGAGAACGTGGTTCCTTATTTCATAGTCATAATTCAATTAAGTTTGGGAGCTTCCTCTCTCTCTCTCTCTCTCTCTCGCTCACATTATATGTATTTTTAAAAAACTTCTAGCTAGTCACCTCCTCAGTAATTCCCTTTCATTCTTTCAGAGATGACAACTGAAGGATTTCGGTAAATTTCAATCACTTGAAAAGCCTCCTTCACAATTCAGAGTGCCGGGTGTCCCTCAGAGCTCAGCGGGAGACAGAGGACTCTCCTGGAATGAAGTAATTGGGGACAGTTTAATCGATCAGCTGTTTGCAAAGGAGTGGGCAAGGGTGACGGTGAAGCCCCTCGGAGCCAACACCATCTGAGCACTTTTCCCACCATGGGTTTCAAGGGCAAGGAGAGGAAGCAGAGCCTGGAGCCAAGACGGGGCTGTCGCTGCAGGAGCAAGTTGCCGGCCAGGCACCAAGAGCCTCAATAGAAGACCTGAGGTCCTGCAATGGGGGGCTGGGGGGCATGGGAATAAATCCCTCAGTCTCAAGCTCCTCCCACCCTCTCAGCTGAGCACTTGCCAGTACCTCCCACTGGCCGAACTGTGCCAGAAGCCCCAGGACAGGGGAGCCTGCAGATGCTGCCCACAAGGTCATTGCCCCAGGCACTGAGCAGGGTGCAGAGTGGAGGGCAGGAGGAAAGGGGACCATCTAGGTGACAAGAGGGCTGGGGGCCACATCCTGAATAATTAATAAACGTATCTGGAACAGCACAACCAAATCCCAGCCAGGGAAGAGTTTTAAAGTCACAGAAAGGAGAGGCAGACTTTTCAGGAGGGGACACAATGGGCGTTAATATCGTTGAAGAAAAATTGAGGTAGGGGTGTGTAGAGAGTGCTTCAGCATGTGGCCCACGGGCTGCTTGTCCACAGTGAAACAAGGACAGACATGCAAGGAAGCAGTCCCAAGCCTTTCTAACAATTTGAAAGAGTAAGTTGGTGTCTTTTGTATCTAATTTTTTTGAAGATGTTATTTATTTATTTATTTGAGAGCACGTGTGCACATGAGCAGGGGGAGGGGCTGAGGGAGAATCTCAAGCAGATTCGGTGCTGAGCACAGAGCCCAGGGAGGCAGGGCTCAGTCTCAGGACCCCGAGATCATGATCTGAGCTGAAATCAAGAGTCGGGAGGCTCAAAGGAGCAGCAAGGGCGGGAGCCGCCCAGGCTGAAAATGAGCAGGACTTCAGGGATGGGGATGTGAACGGGCCGTGGGTTGGGTGGTGGTTTGTGTGGCCGTGGGGACAGTGGGGGTGGGGAGGCACGCATGGACTGGGAGAGATGGACAAAGGCAGGCAGGAGTGTAGCGTCCAGGACTGAGTGGATAGCTGGCCAGGAGAGTGAGAACATGAGTTTAAACAGGGCCATGTGGGCAAGCCATAGCAACCCCACTAACCGGGGCAAGCCGGGGCAGCCCGGGCAAGGTGTCAGACCCACCTGTCCTCCACGCCAGGACTTTCAGGTCCAACCCTGCCCAGGCCTGAGCAGTGTGCGGGTGATGCCCTCAGCCTGAAATGCAGGAGTTTGCAAAGCTGCTGCCCTCCACCCCGGCTCCCTGACCTCATTTCCCTGGCGGGGAGGAGGCTGGACACAAAGCCTTCCATGCCCTCCGGCTCACCTGGGCCCAGCCCTGGGGCCTGCTCTCTCACCCTGAGCTTGCTGTCCCACCGCTCCCTGCAGCCTGGGGCAGAGACTCCGGCCTGAACTCCCGCCACTAGGGATCTGGCCATGCAGATCTCAGATTCCCCACCCCCCCCCAGCGCTGCTGCCTCTCCCAGCCCTAAGGCTCCCGGGTCCTGGCCCTCCCCCTCCATCCCTCCTGGAGCTCAGGACACTGTGTGCTTGTAACAAGCCCTGTGTGAGCGGTGAGGGACGAGCCGTGGAACTAGGATGACTGTGAGAGGCAGGGGAAAGAACCAAAGGTTCCACCCGGTTATTCTATGAGGTGGCGAAATGGCAAAGGTAAACATACCATCTCGTTGCTCAGGGTGCTTGAAACCTGTGGAACACAGCATGTCATGCAGGATGTACTGAGTCGGGAATTCCTCACCTATAGAATATTTACAGCAATGGTTTGGGAATTAGAGAGAGAAATGCGAATAGCCCAGAAGCTTGCCATGGAGTCAGAGACAGGAGCCTGAAGCATCCTTGTCTGCAGGCTACACGGCCAAGGAATCCACCTATGTAAGCACCGCAGGAACGGCAGAACCACTGGGACCTGGGGAAATGGAACCCGCCCCTCTGGTCTGGAGGGCGCTGTAGGAGTCCTGGGGAGGCAGCCGTCCACACTGCCTGCACCAGGAGGCCACCCGTGGGTCCGGCTGTGGCCAGGCAGACAGCCTGGTCTCGGTGGAGCTGAGCCTTCTTGGGGAGCCCTGACCTTCCCAACCGGCTCCATGGGTCACCACTCTGTGGCTGGATGGGGACAGCCAGGGACACATTGCTCAGCACCCCTCCTGAAGGCTGGAGTGACCACAGAAGAGGTGCTGGTTTGATTCAGTTTAAGTTTTTCCTTAAAGGAAAGAAATGCAACAGGAGGATATAAAGTGAAAAAGCAAAAGTGAAGTGAAACATGGACATGGGAATAGGGAAGAAGGGGCTTCAGGAAGCCAAGAGTAAAGGAAGGTCGTTTGGTTGCATGGGGGGAGGGGGGGGGCTCCAGGGTCACGGGTGGAACTGGGAGCCAGGGCTCTAAGGGGCTGAGGCAGGTGCCCTGGAAGACAGCTGGCAGAGGAGAGGGGGCATCAGGCCCAAGGACTCCCCCGAGACATTGTATTTAACTCGAGCTTTCACTGGAACGATGGTGAAGAATTTGTGAAATTCAGTTTGTCCTTAAATATGCTTGCCAATAATAGTAATAGGAAAACTGCCATGATTTAAAGCCAAAATATGCCTGAAATCACAGAAGTTTCACAAGGGAAGAAACATAAAATAGTTTTCAAGATTAGCTGAGGAATAAAATAGGCTCTTTAAAAAAATCAATTTCCATTTACTGGGAATTTTTCTGATTCTGCTGGCATTTAAAGATCTCTAGCAGGCCGACCTCCCTCGGGATGAAGTGGTCAGAAGTTTGTATTGTTGGGGCGCCTGGGTGGCACAGCGGTTAAGCGCCTGCCGTCGGCTCAGGGCGTGGTCCCGGCGTTATGGGATCGAGCCCCACATCAGGCTCCTCTGCTATGAGCCTGCTTCTTCCTCTCCCACTCCCCCTGCTTGTGTTCCCTCTCTCTCTGGCTATCTCTATCTCTGTCAAATAAATAAATAAAATCTTTAAAAAAAAAAAAAAAAGAAGTTTGTATTGTTTTGGGGGATGGAGGGCATCAAGAAAGTACCAAGTGAGCTTTTTCAATACCTCAAATCCCACCAGGAATAATTGTTCCTTTCGTCTTCTCTATACCAAACTCTTCTTTTTTTTCCCCGAAAGGAAATATCTTCCCAATTAGCTTTATTATCTTTATGTACAAAGCTCATTGGAAAACATACAGACATAATTTAACTAACACGGACTGAGCTCTAACAGTGTGGGAGGCATAATTCTAAAAGTTTTTCTACAGTACCTTCTTAATTCGTCCCGACAACCCTACGAGGGCGGTACTAGGTTCATCCCCAAATTTCAGATGACGAAACCGCCCTGGAGACATTAACTAGAGGGTTCAGTGTCACACAGCTTGAAACATGCAAAGCTCGATTTGTACCTAAGAAATAATCCAGAGCATCAGTATGAACCCCACTGGAAATGGGGTTTACAGAGCAAAGTAAAAATCACCAGTAATCCCACCACCCAGAGAAAAGCATTCTTAGTATTTTAGATGCTCTCTTTTCTGACTTTTCTTCTGTGCTTATATACAGAAAGAAAACGAAATCACACCATGCTATCTACACGGCTTACATAATAGTCTGATTTCTCTTGTTCACAACTTAGCACAGACATATCGGGTCAGTAAAGATCCCAGCAGTGCTGTCGATCTGATGGCTGACAATCCATTGCATGAATCTCTCCCCTTTTACTGGACGTGAGATTTTTTTCCCAGTTATGTTATATGAACAGTGCTCCTGAGAATACCCTCACTCAAATATTTTGAGCATTTATCTCATTGTTTCTTTAGGATAAATTCCTAGTAGTAGTTCCGTGAGAAAAATAGATAGTAATTTTTTTGAGTGCAAACATTCTCAAATGATATAACGTCAGCACAGAGTCTCCAGAACTTTAGTGTGAATTTATTGATACACTTCACTCACTTAGAAGAGAGAAGCCAGTGTGAGCTTATTGGAAGCACAGAGAAGGACAGAAGGAAGGGTGTCGGTAATGATTTCTCTAAGTAATAATAACAACATTCCACGTTTGTCTCATGCTTCACTAGGGTCAAAGCACATTCAAATACATCATTCACAAGCGTCTCTAGCCACAGGCAGTGAGTACAGCCCACACTCAGGGGTGAGGGCCTGATTTCCCGGACGTTATTTTCTCTAACAGTGTGTAAAGACCTTGGAATCTATTGACTTACATATATGATCACTGCTAGTTGAGATAGTGATTCACAGAGTAACCAAAGCTGGCAGATCCACTCAGCTTCCTTGAGTTTTTCACATGTAAAGAGAAAATTCCAGATTGCCTGCTTCTTCCTAATGTATAAATTCCTTAAAGGTGCTTTAAAAGCAATTAACATGTTTAGGTTACTAGGCAATTAACACTTTTAGGTGACTACCTAAATAAAGACTTAGCATAAAGAATAAAATTGCACCCGCAGTAGCCCAGGAGATTCTGTTGGTCCCTTTTCTATCCACTAACAAATCATCTGCTTTCAAATAATCCCATGATTATATATGTCTGTTAATAGAATATTTACAAATTACGAATTTGTTCTGAGTAAGATCCGTATCTCCTAATGATGTGACAGCTACGGAACACTTAAATGATGTGGCAAAGAGACGCAAATGTCATCAGTGGAACCAAGCACCTAATTAATTACAGAGACGAGGCTGGCCTACCCTATGCTAGAGATCTGGTCTCACAGCAACAGCTTCCACTAGCACTATACCCTGGGAAGTTCCGAGTGACCCTGAGTCACCCTTGTTTCCGTCTACATTCACTCGGTCTACTTACTGAGCGTCTACTATGTGCTAAAAACTGTGCAAGATGCTGGGAGCAGAACACCATTTAGTGAACAAAACAAGACCTAGTCCCTGTCTTTCTAAAGCTTATAGTCTAGACAGTTTCTAGAAACTAGAAGATCGGGTCAAATCCAAGAGTCATCCACTTTCTGGATGGAACTATATCCACCCAGGGACCCAACTGAGTCAGATTTTTAGTGACTTCGTCTGCCTGGCATCCCTAGAACCGATTTAATCTCCAAAGCACCTTAGCCCAAGAAGAGGCAGAAACCAGCCGAGGCCTTCCTCCCATCTGAGTCAGAACTGACAAGGGCTACAAGGAATGTTTTGGATTCATCTGCCAAAGTCTCATAAAAGTTAAAAGAAGGCCAGGAAAAAAGCAGATCCTAGGCCTTTTACATACTAAATTCACTCTCCGATGGTTGGATACTGTATTTGCCTCTGGCCCCTGGGGAATTCACCAACTATGCTGAGTTCATGAAAAAAGAGGTAGAGTAATGGCATATTTCTGTGTGACCTATTTTTTCTTTAAAAGTTCTAATGCTGCTTCCTTTGTTACTCTTAATCTGAGAGCGTTAGAACCATTTTCTGAATTTTCTACTTACTGCATTCTAAATAACTTTTTCTCAGTGTTTCCTTGTATGGACACCTATCGGGTGCTTGGAGTCGTGCCCTAAGCCCCCTCTCTTCCGTCTTTGTTTGGGTCCTCTCTAAGTCCAGCTCGGAGACAAAGACTGGGTGCGGGTAGTTTACTTCGGAGTAGATCTCAAGGAGCATAAATGGGAAGCGAGGGGGACCCAGAGGAGGGAGAAAAGCCAGTGGCTGGTATGTTAATAGCAGATTCTTACCAGGGCCAACTGGGGCTTCAGAGTGGAGACACTCTGAAGAACTGTCCCTTGAAGAAGCAGGGAAATGGGGAATTTTTCCACCAATTCCTGTTCCTCCTGGGTGGAGGGATGCCGCTGCGGACATAAGATTCTGTACTTCCCAGCTGGTCTACATGCAGGCTCAGAAGCTGAACTCATTATATTTGACCACATGAGATGAAAGTCTCCTATAAAACATCGTGTTCTGATTCTAAAACTGATAAGTGCAGCATCATCAAATGAACTTGAACAGCCTGCGAACATACCACTGTCTCTAGGGAACCACAGAAACTTCCTCTATTTGCCGCCTTGCAAGGGGGACGCTGTCCTTCGAGACCGAGTCCTGGAAGTGATGCTTTTATTTGCCAAACTCTGTTGTCCAAAAAAAATGACCATGATAACCACCGACTAGTCCAAAAGGAGGCAGAGAAAAGTGACAACAGAAGCTATCAAACTGACTACAGCACATCGAAATCAAATGTCAATTCTCGGTAGCTGGGGAAAAAAGTGACATGGTAATAACAAGTTTAGGGCCTATAGCTTATGTCCCAACCATGCATCAAAATTCTCACTTCCGAAAAGAAAAAACAATTCACACTTCCCTACACCTAAGGTCCGTAGGTCACTATTCAGTTATGAATCTAACCTTTCAGTGACACTTCCGTGGCTAATTCCAGCAAAAAGAAGAAAATACAGATCCCGCCGAGAGGGCATATACTATGAATCTTATGACACCAAATCTACTTGTTAGAGCACACGTTGCTACAGCGCGAAGAGGAAAGAAACATCTTCAGTCTGACATCATTGAGGTTGCTCTTCCTGTTTCTGGGCTTTTCTAGAGTCTTTTCTACCACACTGTGCACAGTGTTTTCTAGAGGAGCATAAGTCATGGGTCTGTTTAATAATGAACGTTTATTGAAATTCACTTTATTTTATTAAATAAACATTTATTTCAAAACCACTGGTTTAAAGTGGTTTAAACATGAAGCAGTTAACTCATTCAAACCTCAGAGCAATCCTATGGGGTAAGTATAATGATTATCTCCCTTTTAAAGGAGGAAATTGCAGCACAGTGCCCTCAAGCATGTTGCTCAGGGTCACGCAGCAAGTAAGCAGGGCGCCAGGGTGCAAACCAGTGTGGGCTGACTCCAGGATCGGCCCCCACTCAGAGCAGCCCCTCCACTCTGCTGACCCAGTCGGTCAGGTGTTGGGTGCACACAATCTTCATGCAGAAGGAGGCAAGGCTAATGTCTGTCAGCAACCAGCAAGTTACTAAATTGTTCCCACGTCGGCATTTCTTTTAATTCAACTGTCTTAATTTGAGATTTTTCAGTATATCAAAAGGGTGCTTTTAAAAGGTTTTTTGTTTTTTTGGTTTTTTTTAAAGATTTTTTATTTATTTATTCGACAGAGATAGAGACAGCCAGCGAGAGAGGGAACACAAGCAGGGGGAGTGGGAGAGGAAGAAGCAGGCTCATAGCGGAGGAGCCTGATGTGGGGCTCGATCCCATAACGCCGGGATCACGCCCTGAGCCGAAGGCAGACGCTTAACCGCTGTGCCACCCAGGCGCCCCTAAAAGTTTTTTTTTTTTTAATAGCTTTAAGGGAGAACAAGTAAATGCAACAGGCACTGGTATGATAGGTACACATCATTTTGATGGGTTAAAATTCCCAGCTAACTACAGAAATCTCCAGTTAAATAACTGGTATAATGGGTAAATTCTGGTCATTATAGGCAAAATCTCTAATGAATTAATGACAAAAGTGAATTATTAGAGATATAAGACTAATTCAGAGTTGAAATTGAACTTACAGAGTCTTTCAAACCATGAAGGATCTTCCCGAATTATACCAGATGAAAATTGTTGGTGAAAATATTCTTAGGAGAGGGCTAATTTAACACAACGTAGGAGTTGAAGAGGTGGACAGCCCTTCTCCCACCGAACTATCCCCAACCAAAATGAAGATAACACACTCGAAGAAATCTCAGTATCATTTGATTCCCAGGCTGTGGGATGCATTGCCTTTTTGATTGCTTTCAAGCAATACTTTATTTGGAGAAATTTATTCTTTCCCTTCCACTGAAATATAGTTAACATACAATGTTATATCAGTTTCAGGTGTACAATATAGTGATTCAACAATTCAATACATGACTCAGTGCTCATCACGGTAAGTGTACTCTTAACCCCCTTAATCTATTTTACCCATCCCCACCCACATCCCCTCTGGTGACCATCAGTGTGTTCCCTATAGTTAAGAGTCTGTTTTTTGGTTTGTTACTTTTTTTCTTGTTGTTTTGTTCATTTGTTTTGTTTCTTAAATTCCACGTATGAGTAAAATCATATGGTATTTGTCTTTCTCTGACTTATTGCACTTAGCATAATGCCCTCTAACTCCATCCATGTTGTTGCAAATGGCAAGATTTCACTCTTTTTATGGCTGAATGATATTCCATTGTGTGTGTGTGTGTGTGTGTGTGTGTATACACACACACATATATATATACCACATCTTCTTTTATCCAATCATGGATCAGTGGACACTTAGGTTGCTTCCATAATTTGGCTATTGTAAATAATGCTGCGATAAACATAGGGGTGCATATAGGTTTTCAAGTTAGTGTTTTTGTTTTCTTTGGGTAAACAGCCGGAAGTGGAATCAGTGGATGATATGATGATTTGATTTTTTTATTTCTTGAGGAACCCCCATCCTGTTTTCCAGTGTGGCGGCTCCAGTCTACATTCCCACCAACAGTGCATGAGGGTTCCTGCAGCCCACCCACCAACAAAAGCCTCTCGAGGAAAGCAGCCTGCAGTCCATGCGACTACAGCCTCGGCAGATGGGCTGAGGGCAGGCATCTGGTCAAGCGGTATTTCCTGCATGAACTGTACTCTGTGCACCACTATGGCCAGCAGCAAGATTGGCTTAAACAGCAGTATTGTACTATTACCAGTATCAGTGTTAGTATTGTTGTATATCTCCTATTAGGAGTCTTTTCTTTACCTGACATTCAACAGCACTTTTCCCCATTTCCTCTCTCTTCATGACTTTGGAACTCTTCAAATTAGATTTCTGTACTCCAAGCTTCACTCTTTTCACATTTTCTCTTAATCTCCCTACAGGCAGGTTTTCAATCCTATCTTCTCAAAGCCACCAGGGACCTCCACATGAGCAAACCCAATGGGGAATTATCAGTCAGTACCTGTCTTATGTTACTTGATGCAGTACTTGACACAGTCACTCTCTCTCTCTCTCTCTTTTTTTCCCTGGAAACACTCTCTTTCCATGAACTCTTTGTTGATGTGTTATATTTCTACTGAGGTGTATCTCATACACCCTGCAATTCACTCTCTAAATGTACGCTCCAAAGGGTTTGGGTATGTTCACAAAGTTACCCAATCAATCATGTTCAATTTTCATCTGTCTCCCCCTAAACAAGCCGTACCTCCAGGAGTCATCCCTCAATTCCCTCCAAAACCCCCAGCCCGAGGCAGCCACTAAGCACTACTATTCTGCGTCTGTAGATTTGCCCATCTGTACATGTCATATACGTGGAATCATACGATGCATGGTCTTTTGTGACTTCTTCCATGCAGCATGGTTTCAAGGTTCATCCATATTGTAGCATTCATTGGAAATTCACTTTTTTGTTGTTAAATAAAATTCCATTGTATGGATATGAATAGTTGGCTTAATTATTCATCAACTGATGGACATTTGAGTTGTTCCCATTTTTTGGCTATTACAGATAATGCTATAATGAACATTCATGAACAAGTTCTTTGTGTATGTATGTTTTCATTTTTCTTGAATATGTAACTAGGAGTGGAATTGCTGGGTCATATGGTAACACTGTGTTTAACTTTTTGAGGAACTACCGAACGGTTTTCCAAAGCGGCTATGCCATTTTATTTTGGCACTAACAATGTATTAGAGTTCCGGTGTCTCCAGAGCCTCACCCATACTTGTATTACCTGTCTCTTTGATTATAGCCACCCAACTGAGTGTAAAGCGGTATCTCATTGTGGTTTTAACTTACATTTCCCCAGATGGCTAATGATACTGAGCATCTTTTCATACGCTTATTGGCCATTTGTGTATCTTCTTTGGAGAACTGTCCATTCAGATCCTTTGTCCATTTTTTAAAATTAGGCTCTTTGTCCTGGTATTACACAGCTGTAAGACTGCCTCCCTTTCGATATATTTTCTTCACCTAGCTTTAGGACACCACACTCTCTTAGTTGTCCTCCTCCCATCTGTCATTCCACGCCAGTCTTCTTTACTGGTTCCTTCTCTTTTCCAGGACTTCTTAATCGTCGAGAGCCTATGGTGCAGCCTGAGATCCTCTCCTCTTCTCACTCTCATGCAATCTTATAGGTCAGCACTATCTGTATGCCGCTGATCTCCAAATGTCTGTTTCAGACAGGAGCCCGAACAATGCACCGGGAAGCACTTTCTGCCTCGATGGTCCACTGTCTCAACCCCTACTAAATGTCACTGGATCAGGAAAAGTTCATTCTTGCTCCACAGGCAACAGTACTAATAAGAACCAAGCAGGAGCCCAGGAACCAGATGAACACAGCAGACTAGAGTAGTATGGACCAGCTCTAAAAACCAAATTGTCATTGGAACCACAGGCTGCAAAGGCAGGCCAGAACCTGCATATTAAACCTAAACAGGGTGACCATCTGCTAAGCTGCGAGATTTAAATAGGATTTAGAGTCTCCTAATGTAATATCTAAAATGTCCAGAATACAACTGGAAATCACTCATGATACCGAAAACTAGGGGAAAATAACAACCTGAATGAGAAAAAAAACTATCAACAGACCCCAACATAAGATGATGAAACAAATGATAGAATGACGTAACAAAAACTTTAAAGTAACAGCTATAAAAATGCTTCAGTGAATAAATACAAATATTCTTGAAGTAAGTGAAAATATATAAAATCTCAGCCAAGGAATAGAAGATATTAAAAAAAACCCTAAGGGGAAATTACATAACTGAAAAAATACTGTAACTAAAATTAAAAACTCACTACATGGGCTAGATAGAACAAATATGAAAGAGAAAGGAATCAGGGAATTTGAAGATAGAACAATATAATTACCTAAAACAGAGAGAAGAGCAACTGGAAAAAATAAATGAACAGAGACTCAGAGACCCGTGGAACAATAATAAAAGATTTAATAATATCATAAGTATCCCAAAAAGAGAGAACTTGAAACAGAGGATAGAATGGTGGTTACTGGAGGCTAGGGAGTGGGAGAAATCAGGAGATGCTGCTCAAAGGGTACAAGCCTTCAGTTATAAGATGAATCAGTTCTGGGCTTCTAATGTACAGCATGGTACCTATAGTTAATAATTCTCTATTGTATGCCTGAAATTTACTAAGAGACGAAATCTTAAGTGTTCTCACCACACACAAAAAAGTATGAGGTGATGAATGTGTTAATTAACCTCATCATGGTAATCATTTCACAAAGTATATGTTTATCGAATCATCACTTTATACATATTTATTCATATATATTATATAATATATATATATTTATACATATATTTGTCAATGAGACCTCAATAAAGCTGGAAAAGGAAGGATGTTTGTTTGAAAATATCCCAAAAATGATGAAAGATATAAATATACAGATTCAAGAAGCTGAGAGACCCTGATTATGATAAATCCTAAAGAAATCTTTTTTTTTTTTTTAAGATTTTATTTATTTATTTGACAGAGATAGAGACAGCCAGCGAGAGGGGGAACACAAGCAGGGGGAGCGGGAGAGGAAGAAGCAGGCTCATAGCGGAGGAGCCTGATGTGGGGCTCGATCCCATAACGCCGGGATCACTCCCTGAGCCGAAGGCAGGTACTTAACCGCTGTGCCACCCAGGCGCCCCAAATCCTAAAGAAATCTTTAACAAGTATCTCTTCCAGCCCAGCCAGCTTCCCAGACTCACAACTCCACTGGGACATCCAAACAGTATTTCAGTGCTTACATGTCCACAACAACTTCACCCCCCAGAGTCTCCAACATCTCTGCAAACGGCAGTTCCAGTTCTCAGACCAAAAGTTTCAGGAATCATCCCAGAATCCTCTCTTCTCACACTTCACATTCAATCCATTAGGAAATCATGGCAGCTCTAGTCTCAAAATAATATATCTGGGACACAATCACCCCTTCCACTGCCCCTATTGGCATCTTTCTTGTGGATTATGATGACAGTCTCCTAACTGGCTTCTACCCTTACCCCCTGATAATTTGCAATAAAACAGCCAGAGAAATCCTTTTTCAATTTACATCAGATTAGATCATTCCTCTGCTTGAAACTTGTAATGACTCTCGTTTTGAATTAGAGCCCAGGTCCTTATCGTGGCCTACGAGCTCTACTTGATCCGTCCCTGTCTGTTCTCTCTCTTTGGCCTTTTCTCTCACCACTGTCCTCTCCCTGACTCTGCTCCAGCCACCCTGGCCTCCATGCGGCTCCTTACACCTTCCAGACAAGCTCCCACCTTAGAGACTTTGCAGGGCTGTTCCCTTTGTCTGGGCAACGGATATCTGCATGATGACCACCTTTGCCTGCTAGTCTTTGCTCAGTAAGCTCTCTCCTACCATCCTACTTAAAACGCAAACCCCCCTTGTCCTGGCCCTCATGATCCTCTCCCCTGATCTACTTCTTCATTTTTTCCAAAGCTGTTATCAGCATCTAACATATTATATTTGCTGATGTATATTTTTGTTGGCTGTCTCCCATGAGGGAAGGAATCTCCATCTCGTTGTTCTTTTATGTAACACAAATACCTAGAACAGTGCCTGACATATAGACTATTCAACAAATAAATACTTGTTGAAAGAATTGGGTGAAACAGATAGGAGGCACTCCCTAGCCCCAAAGAGGAAAGAAGGTGCATTCATTTTTCTATTGCTGCTTAACAGATGAACACAAATTTAGTGGCTTAAACCAAAGCCATTTATGATCTTTCAGTCCTATATTTCAGGAGTCTGGGCATGGGGGCTGCAATCAGGCATTAGCCAGATGCCTGGAAAGACCCACTTCCAAGTTTGCATGTGTTGCTGGCAGAAACTCGTTTCTTATGGTTATAGGATTGAGGTTCCTGCTTTTTTCCTGGTTGTTGACTGAGGCTGCTCTCAGCTTCTAGCTCCCATTCTTAGGTCCTTGCCATGTGGCCATCTCCATGGGTAGTTTATAACACAGCAGTTTTCCCCTTCAAGGTCAGCAGGAAATGTTCTCATGCTTCAGCTCTCTTCCTTTGGGTAGTCCCTTTTAAGAGCCCGCCCCCCCCCCAGTTAGGGAAAAATCCTCCAAGATAATCTCCCTTTTGATCAACTGACTTGGGACCTTACACACATATGCAAAATCCCTCCGTTTTTGTCATGTAACCCCACCTTACCAAGGGAGTGACTTCCATCATAGTCCCACCACACTGGAAACAGAGGGGGTCACACTGGGCACGTACACTAAGAGGCAGGCGTCCTAGGGGCCACCTTAGCGTACCATCGGAGGATAGGTCTGAAGTCGGGTTTTCTTGTGCACCAGCTGGCCAAACAAAGCCAATAACTATGGTAGTCAGTGTTCACAGAATCAGGATTTCTGGGAAAGAAAATGCTATAAAAATATCTTAGTCATACCCATGTTCAGAGCAGCATTACTCACAAGAGCCAAAACATGGAAGCAACTCAAGTGTCCTTTGACAGATGACTGGATAAATAAACGTGAAGCATACATGCAATGGAATGTTATTCAGCCTGAAAAAGGAAGGAAATTCAGACACATGCTGCGGCACAGATGAACCCTGGAGACAGTGCGCTAAGTGAAGTAAGCCAGTCATAAAGGACAGATACTGTACGATTCCACTTCTATGAGGTGTCTAGGGTTGCCCAGTTCACGGAGAGAGTAGAATGGTGGTTGCCTGGGGCTGGAGGCAAAGGAGGATAGGGAGTTGTTGTTTAATGGGCACAGAGTGCCAGTTTGCAGGACAAAAAAGAATTCTGGTGACTGGTTGCACAACAATGTGCACTTAAGGCCACCGAACTGTGCACGTCAGCACGGCCAAGATGGGGCGCTGGGGGGCTCCGTTGGTTAAGCATCCGACTCATGATCTCAGCTCAGGTCACGATCTTAGGGTCATGGGATCGAGCCCCATGTCAGGCTCCACAGTCAGCACAGAGTCTACCTGAGGTTCTCTCTCTCCCTCTGCCCCTCCCACAACTCGCGTGCTGTCTAAATAAATAAATAAATAAATAAATAAGATCTTAAAAAAAAATAGGGGCGCCTGGGTGGCGCAGTCGTTAAGCGTCTGCCTTCGGCTCAGGGCATGAGCCCCACATCAGGCTCTTCCACTATGAGCCTGCTTCTTCCTCTCCCACTCCCCCTGCTTGTGTTCCCTCTCTCGCTGGCTGTCTCTCTGTCAAATAAATAAACAAAATCTAAAAATAAAAAAATTTAAAAAATAAAAAATAAAATGTCTAAGATGGTACGTTTTATGCTGTGTGCATTTTATCATAATCAATAATAATAATATCTTTGTCAATAATAGCATTTTTTACTATTTTTAACTCTTGACAGACAGGTATCAGTGTCTGCTTCATGACTGGCTGAGTGTGGAGGGATGCAAATATTAATGTAACAGCCTTCACAACAATTAGAGAATTAAAACTGATGTTTGCTTTTTAATATAATTATTATTATATCAGAAATAACCACATTAACAATGATCCAAACTAACTTCCCCCTTTCCGGGTGGAAGCATAACTCACCTGCCCCAGATCCAGGGTGACGTTGACTCTGTTGTACCGCATGCCTGAGGAGAGAGGAGGGCTTTGCCACCAACGCTCCGATCCATCAATCGCGTTGGTGACTGGATGTGCTTTCCTGGGGTCCTCAGAATTGCAGTAGTCACAGAACTGGCCCTGGGGGGGGAAAGCTCTTTTTTATTTTCAAGTCATTTTTTCTATCAATTTAGTAAAGAGGTAACTAAAACAAAGACCCCTCCACACAGCCGAGAGATGTCAGCGGCTGCGATTTGTCATCATGTATTCTGAAGGCAGTAGTAAGGCTTTTTCTTTTTCACTTAATCTGAAACCGCATCACCTGCTTATACCTCTGTTTATAATGTTTCTAGAACATACGTCATATTTATCTTCCATGTTTTACAGCTGTGTTTTTTCTCCTCCTATATGGCATTTTAAGGAGAACCTGTTGTACCTGAGATAAAGATGTTTTCCTTCAGCAAGTCCTTTTTACTCTTTACGTTCTCCTCTGCAATTTCCGTGTCAGGCACTAGGACACAAAGAGAATCCCTGCCCGCAGTCCCAGTGGAGGTGGTAAGGAGACAAATAACCACAAGGGAAGTGGGATACGGCAAGAGTATACAGGGCTGGGTCTAAGGTGATACGTATGCCATGGGCTCAGGAAACAGGGTGGAAGAGGTGGAATTAGGTCACCGGTGGGGATGGACAGGGCTTTGGTAAGTGTCACTAAGCAGCAAACAGGGAAGGGCTTCCAGGGGGAGGAACCGGCACGAGCAAAGGCTCGGAGGCCAGCCGGTCCAGTTGAACAACAGCGTAAGTAATCAAAGACAAGGCTTGAAAGCTAAGTGGGGAGACCATCGCTGGGCTGCGCATACCAAAGTGAGAAGTTGAGAGTTAATCCCACAGATCAATGAGAATCCATTTTCACCCGGAGTGGTATCTATTTGGGATTATCATCTTTACTAAATTCTGACGTTACTGATAGCATCTCATGTTCTTACTGAATTATTCTTCTTGGTAGGCAAACTCTTGATTCTGTTTAATGGGCGATGCAGAACTTTATAGCCATTACCACCTAAAAAGCTGAACACAGGCCTTTCCTATAATATTGATAACACTTTAACTGCGTCAAAAGATCATGCTTAACCAGTAGTGGGCTTCACACACGTCACTGCTTTGCTCCCCTATTAAATTACCGCAGAGCAGCACCACCATAGAGCAGAGGGATAAAGGAGCAAACTTAGAGCCACAGCCTTCCCGGGAATGCTCTGCAACACAATGGTAGCTCTGCCCCTGGCGAGCCTCTGGAAAGTTCATTCCTAAGTGTTCAAAGATAAATTTGATGCTGGTGTGTAACCAAATGTGTGACCCAATGTTTTCATTGAGTGTGTAACTGATGATTCTCTCATATGTGGAGCTATGTTATGCACAGCTTTATCTTTTAGCATGCTATAAAGATACTTATGTAACCGTGGGCTATGCAGCCCCATGAGCTCCTGAGATCAGAGACCCTGTGCGTCCTGCTTGTCCCCACACTTCAGCCAGCACACTGCCTCACACCTCCTAGAAGCCCCATAAAGGAATGATTCCATCAGCAATTCTTAAAAAAAGGGGGGTCCTTTCTATAAAATTTTGTTACAATAAAAAGTGTAATTAATAACTATTTAAGCTAAGTCATCTAAACATTTAGGAATGTTTTTCCTTTCAATGATCTTTATTTTTCCCATTCTTTCCCAGAGAGAATTTTACCAGTTTAATTATTTGATAAGGGAATTATATCACTGCTCCCCCAAGGTTAGACGATTTCCATGCAGTTAGAAGAAAATCTCTCCCAAGGATGTGGGTGCTTAGGGACTACATTTAACTCCTTCTCCATAGTGAAGATATAGAATGGAGATGACGCTTTTTGTGTTGTTTCGGTGACTCTCAATTTTCTAATAATGACATTAACAAATAAAGTGAGCATTTATAGAACGCCTGTTATGCACGGGGCACCATGTACTTCACATTTGAGTCCTAAGGCTGTCACCTCTATTTTACAGTTGAGGAAACACAGTGAATAAGTAATTTTCCTAAGAATCACCCAACTGGTAAATAGTAGAACCAGGACCCAAGCCTAGGGCCCCAGAAATAGTATGTCAGCCACCACCCTGTAACTCTCTTCCCCATCTAGAAGCTACAACTCTGGTTTATTAGACATTGTGGATAGTCGGTAACATACATTATTTCCTATAATTGGTCTAAGACGAAGAGGTCCCGTGGTGCCCTATGGGGCAATACCCCCCGTTCACCAGAACCAGGAGCCGCAGGGGTGTCTCCTATAGGGGCTGCATGCAGACCCCTGTTGTGCCTGAGCCACACTTGTCTTCAGTCCAGTCAGCTGCAATTTGCCTGTTGGGGGCATGCCGGGCAGGGTTTGGTCCCTGTGCTGGAAGGGGGCCCATCTGGGGATGCTGCAGGCGCCTAGCTGGGCAGTATCAGCGGTCACACCAGCTGCCTGCCCCCAGTCCATCTGCGAGGCTGTAGCCGCACTGATCGCCAGGGCGCTCTCTCTCTACTGCTAGTGACAAGGAGCGGCTGCTGGGACTGCAGGTGCACTGGTGTGTGTGGTCTCTTCCCTTCTTCCCAGCACAGGAGTCACTTTGGAGAGGTGCTGGTCCCTGCTGGGGTTATTTGCAGGGTGTGTCAGGGCAGAAGCAGCTTTGGAGGGACACGTGCCAAATGGGGTGGTGTGGGTGGGACCGATCTGCAGGGGAACACAAGAGTGGGGCACACGGTGTTAACAAGATAAGTGGAGAGGGGCACCTGGGTGGCACAGCGGTTAAGCGTCTGCCTTCGGCTCAGGGCGTGATCCCGGCGTTATGGGATCGAGCCCCACATCAGGCTCCTCTGCTATGAGCCTGCTTCTTCCTCTCCCACTCCCTCTGCTTGTGTTCCCTCTCTCGCTGGCTATCTCTATCTCTGTCGAATAAATAAATAAAATCTTAAAAAAAAAAAAAAGGCAAGATAAGTGGAGAGCCTTCACACTGGTTCCCAAAAGTGCCTGGCTATCTAGGCTGCGAGGGAAGGGGCTGAAGAGAAGTGTCACCACCAGCACCGCTGTCAGAATGAATAGACTCGAAAAGACTAGAAATCCAAGTGTTCGTGAGGATGTGGAGAAAAAGGAACCCTCATGTACTGTTGGTGGGAATGCAAACTGGTGCAGCCACTGCGGAAAACAGTATGGAGGGTCCTCAAGAGATTAAAAATAGAACTACCATATGATTCAGTAATTCCACTACTGGGTATTGACCCAAAGAAAACAAAGACACTAATTTGAAAATATATATGCACCCCTAAGCTTATTACAGCATTATTTACAATTGCCAAGATATGGAATCAATTCAAGTGTCCATCAATAGATGAATGGATAAAGAAGAGTGGTGTGTATACACAATGGAATGTTTCTCAGCCATAAAAAAGAATGAGATCTTGTCATTTGCGACAACATGGATGGACCTACAGGGTATTATGCTAAGTGAAATATGTTAGAGAAAGACAAATACCATATGATTTCACTCATATATGGAATTTAAGAAACAAAATTTATTAAAAGAACTTCTAAAATATACATAAGTGAAATGACTGTTTTCTTGGATAGGATAATATTAAAAAACTTGTCAACTCTCCCCCAAAGTTGATCTATAAAGTCAATACAAGTCCAATAAAAATCTCACTAGAGATTCTCTTGGAGCACAACAATTCTAAAAGTTAGATGGAATAGTAAAGAACCAAGAAAAGCCAGGATATTGCAGGACAGGGAGATCAGGGAGGAAGAAACTTGCCCTTCAAGTTATCAAGGCTTATTATGAGGCTATTATAATTAAAACAGAGCAAAATGAGAGAAACAGCCCCACAGGACAGGAAAGAGCCCAAAACAGACCCATGCATTTTGGAAACCTTAGTATATAACAGAGGTGGCACATCAGATCAGTGGGAAAAGCTAACCCATATCCTATGGAAAACAACAAAATCAAATTCCTACTCAAGCCACAGACAAAAATCAGCTTCAGGGGTGCCTGGGTGGCACAGCAGTTAAGCGTCTGCCTTCAGCTCAGGGCGTGATCCCAGCGTTCTGGGATCGAGCCCCACATCAGGCTCCTCTGCTATGAGCCTGCTTCTTCCTCTCCCACTCCCCCTGCTTGTGTTCCCTCTCTCGCTGGCTGTCTCTATCTCTGTCAAATAAATAAATAAAATCTTTAAAAAAAAAAAAATCAGCTTCAGATGAATAAAGGACCTAATGTTAGAAATAAACTTCAAAATCAATTAGCTCAAAATATCAGTGAATGTCTTCTAGAATTTGGAGCAAGGAAAGATTTCTTAAACAGGGAAGCATTGACTTCAAAAGAAGAGATAGATTAAAATTAAGAATACTGGTTCATCTTAGCGGCACCTGGGTGGCTCAGTTGGTTAAGTGTCCTACTTTTGATTTTGGCTCAGGTCATCATCTCAGGGTCGTGAGATAGAGCCCCACATTGGGCTCTTGCTAGGTGTGGAGGCTGCTTAAGATTCTTTCTCTCCCTCTGCCCCTCCCCCACCTACTCACACACTCTCTCAAAGAAAGAAAATGAAATAAAATTTAAAAATAATAAAAATATTAAAAAAATAATATTGGTTCACCTTAGGGAAGTAGAAAGAAAAGTTACAAACTGAAAGATATTCACAGTATACAGGTGGCAGACAGTGTCTCATGCTGGCTGCCATCAATTCCTTCTCTGTGTGTGTGTGTGTGTGTGTGTGTGTGTGTGTCTGCCACTTCCCACATCAAGAGGCTATTTTCCCTGGAGGTTATTCTCTCCTCTTGAATCCAGACTGACTTTATTATTTGCAGAAGTATCATTCTGGGGTTCTCAAGCAGAGGCCTGAAAAGGACTGGCAGATTCTGCTTCTTGCAAACCAGTCTCCAGGTAAAAAGTCCAGCTACCCCCAAATCACCATGCTATGAGAAACTACACGCTAGCCAGATGGCGAGGACGCATGGAAGAGCACTGAGACACCAGACACCCAGTCCTAACCAGGCAGCTACTGAATACAACTGAGTTATTCCAGCCGATACCCCATGGGGCAGAAGAACCACCCAGCGGAGCCCAGTCACCCAGCAGAATTACAAGGAAAAAAAAATTGTTTTAAGCCAGTAAGTTTTGGGGCAGTGTGACACCAGAATTAATACCTACACGAAGAACATAAAATCAACAAGGAATTCTCATGAGAAATACAGACCAGACTTTGCAAATCAATAAGGAAAGTATAAACAGATCAATAGAAAAAAGGGTAAAAGTAGCAATCGGCATTTTACGGAAGAGGAAACACATATATCCATAAACATTCAAAGAAATGTTCACTCTCACCATCCTCCGTGATCAGGGCAGACCACAGTGAAATACTGTTTTATATCCGTTCAACAGTCCCAAGTTCAAAATTTGAGGATAACTAGCATTCGAAAGGACGTGGTAGGAGTATGAATTGGTGTAGAGACTTTGGAAACTATTTTGGCTTTATCTTATAACATTGAAAATTCACATTTCCTATGACCCAGGAATTCTACCTTCAAGCTCATGACCCATAAACTCTTGCACAAACTTGACAACATCATGTTCCAGAATATTCATAGATGCACTGTTCACGAGAGCAAAATCCTGGGGATAATCTAATGACCCAGCCACGTCAGTGTGAATGAATCACAGCGGTATATTCACACAATGAATGAATAAATGACCGATAATGAATAAATGAATGTATTTGACAACATGAAAGAATATGGATGAATCTTAGCAATATAACAAATGGTGGGGGGCAGTATGATATAAAGTTAGGAGCAACCAAAATGAGAAACACTTTTGGAAGATAGATAGATAGATACAACAAAACTATCATAAAAAGGAAAGCAAAGGAAAAATTAATAAAGGATTCAGGATGATGGTTACCCAGACGCTGGGAAACAGAAGGATGGGAGGTGGGGAAACCATATGGCTAGACGTAGGTTATTATCAAGGCCCTGTTCTGGTTTTGGTAGCAAGTACAGGGAAGCGTGTTATACCGTTTAAAATCCATCCATCCACATAGACACGAAAACAGACGACAAAGGACCAAAGACGAAAGCATGTCATAAGCTGAGGGTTGTGGATAATCCATAACCCAACTCTGCATCTGAGGCCCAATGTTTTAAAAATAGCCATAAATAAATAAAAGCAGGACCAACACTGAGAGAAGTCGGAGAAGAGGAGGACAGAGAGAACAGGAGGATTCTTTCATGCTTGTGTTTGATTATTCACCCCTCTAAGCGACAAACCTGTGCTTGTCACCTACTCTGCGTTCTAGACAGAGATGAGAATACTGAAAGACAAGGACAAGGGACTTACCTTGGAAACAGGGACAAGGGACGCATGCCCTGAATTGTGTCAAGGCTATTATTAACCTAACCATATGGGAAATAGCAAATATAAAGAAGGGGCTAGAAGGAAAGGAGACCGAACTATTCAAATAAATAACAACACAGAGTTGAGATCTACGGTTGGAAGGCCCCGGAAGCTAAGCCAATGTTTCAGAGACCCACGAAAGGAACAATGCTTTTTCAGAAGAATGGCAAAAAAAAGCCTCCCCTAGTTCCTAACATTGTTGATGATTGTCCTTAACTGAAAATCTCTCATAGGCAACGCTTCGCATCTCAATCCACAGTGTAACACTGTATTGTTCTAAGAAACTAAAGGTTGATTCCAGCAGTGCTCCCCAATATAATTTTACTGTGTAAACACTCATTCATTTATTCACCTTCTTAGAATGGCCTACAACGTGTAAAGCACTAAGTTGGATTCGGGGCCTAACACTAAGAGTTGGCCCCTGGCCCTAAAGAAATGTAGGGGAGCGAAGAGAAACACCACGGATCACCAAAGGGGCTAGACGGGGGTATTTAAACCCAGGATAGGCTGCCTTGCTTTACTTTGCTAATCTTCACGACGCTCCCAGGCTTGTATCAGGTATTCAAAATTTAAAGGTGAAGAAGAGAAGGCTCGGAGAGGTGAAGTGCCCGACCTCAAACCACACAGCCAGGACATGGGAACCAGGCCGTGCGTGCGGGTCCGGGGATGGTTCTTGCAGCCAGAACGCCTTCCACCCTGATGCGGCTGCTCAGCGTGCTTCGTCCAGGAGCCCCGTCTGACACGTGGATGGAAGGGGAGGCCGCACTGAAACAGCACTTCGGTAACTTTGCACACACCTGCCACGACCTGGGAAGGAGAGCCCGCTCCGGAAACACCCTGTCTGCCGGCTGCAGGGATGCTCGCCCTCACGGCAGGCTCAGGAAACCCAGAAACAGCAGCCTCAAACCGCCCTCGGCCGCCTGCAGCCCCATGACGTATGGGCACGTTCATGCCACCCGGAACCTTCCTGCTAGCCAGCGCTCGCCACGTGCCTTAAAGGCACTGTCTCAAGTGCCCCAACCCAAGCCAGCTGGAGCCCTGATGTGGAGAACATTCTCGAGTGCACCCATTCCAAACTTAAGAGTGCTCCTTCCCAGACCTTGTTCAGAACATTGGCCCTTTTGAAAGGCCCAAAAGCAGGTCCGCGTGGTTACCGATGTTTAAGACAGGCGGTGTGCGTGTTTCCTGCAGACCTGTCCATCTGCACAGATGGGTGAAGGGCGATTACACAGCCCAGGAGAGTGCCCAACTCTGCGGGGGCCCCCAACAGATTTCCCCCCTCAGTGGGTAGAGCAGGCATCTCTGGTGTCCTGGGCTCCTGGAGGTAAGGTTTGGAGAGATCTATAAAACAAGGGACTCCAGGTTCATTCCAGGTATTTTTTTTTTAAAGGCGAATAAGAAAATGTCTGCAAAATTTACACCTATTACTCAAAAATTGTGTCCCTCCAAGCCAAATTCTGGGGGGTTTTTTGCTTTTAACTCCTATCAAAGAGATGCATTTTGGAGTAGAATCTGGGAGTGTAAATCCTACCTCTGTGAGTTACATATTGGTCGAATTACTTAGCCTCCCTTTAACTCTTTTTTTCCCTTTGTTAAAATGGGCTAATACTCCAATCATATGTAGCGGTTGTGAAAATTCAATGAGACATCATCCATGAAGTGATCACACTGCCATCAGGGTTACTGTCGGACCCCAGGGGTGTTTATTTAAAATGCAGATCTTGGGTCCTGCCTGCCTGTATCCAGGCTGTGTCTAGCAAGCTGATTCTTTCTCTTCCGCCCACTGCTGTCAGGGACCACAGAGGCAGCGGTGACAGGCACACGCGGAGGACGCCACCAGAGTCCCATCTTGCAGCAGCAGTCACCGAAGCAGCTGCACTGATGGCGGTGATGACAAAGGAAACATCCACCTGGCAGACAGCGCACCTTGCACTTTGCACATGGCCACTCGACTTGCCGGACAAATCTATCAAGGTGAGTCCAATCCTGCGGCCCTTTTACAGATATGGAAACTGAGGCTCAAAGAGGCTGAGCAACTTGCCTAGGGGGCATAGCCAAGACCGGAAACCCAGAAGGGACGCGGGGGCGAGAAGGAGGAGTGCGGGGGAGGGGCAGTAAGTGCCCAGCAGCAGCAAGGGGCCTCGAATCTGCTAGCACCTCAGAGATATGGCCGTGCCCAGAGAAACATGTCCCGCTGGCCCACGCCAGCCTGTGAGTCAGGTATGACCAGGTAAAGGAAGATGCTTTTAAGCTTCTCCACCCCCAGACAACTGAGAATTGTGTTTTTTCTATATTGGCCCAGTGTTTCACTATATTCCCTTTTACTCTCCTAGGAATTATATCACACATTCTCGATGCTCCTCAAACCTCCTCCTCCCTCTTCCCTTCTCCGGATGAATTCACTGAGTTTGCTCATCTTCCTAATCCACAATCCTCCCTGCACGCGTGCCCGCACACCTGCCTTGCCTCCCATTGCTGTGGAGAACCGTTCTGTGCTCCGAAGTCTCCCCCCTCCACCCCACACAGAATCCGCCCCTCCCGCCTGCTCAAGGGCCACCCTCCTGCATCTCAGGGGGGCCCTCTACTGGATCACTCCTATCGGGAGACAGACAAAGAGCCCTCCACTTCCCCCTCACTCTCCCCCCAGCCACACTGATCCTCTTGCTGACCCGAGGTCAGGCCAAGCACGTTCCTGCCTCAGGCTCTTTGTACTTGCGCTTCCCTCTCCCGAGAATATGCTTTTCCCCAGACTCCAGTCCCCTTTCCCAGAGGTCTTCCCTGTCCACTCCATCAAAAGCAGTGCTGCACTCAGCCATCTCTTCATACTGTCTTGCCTTCTCTTTCCTCTGAGCAGGAAGCCCTTACATTGCTGGCATTGTAAGTGCCTTGAGTGCGGGGGCTTGCTCACCACCTAGAACAGTAGCTGGCACAAGGCAGGCACTTAATATTTGCTCATTTCGTTCATAAGTTAAAATGGCAGAGGCTCTTTTGTTACTCACCGCGGGAATGTACTAGACGGTCATAACCAGTTCGTTAGTGAGGAGACGCAGTAATCCCACAATGGCCCTCTCTCCCCGGAGGGAAAAGGTGCGTGTGTGTGTGTGTGTGTGTGTGTGTGTGTGTGTGCGCGTGTGTGTGATTTTACCATTTTTTAAGCAGGAGGGGAAGAGCAGAGGAAGAGGGAGAATCTCAAGCAAGCTCCATGCCCAGCGAGGAGCCCATCGCAGGGCTCAATCCCACAACTCTGAGATCATGACTTGAGCCAAAATCAAGAGTTCAATGCTCAAGCAATGGAGTCACCCAGGAGCCCCTGATTTCACCTTTTATGTCAGAGGCTAAACTCCCGATGTTCAAAAACAACAGGAAAGTACAGACTTACGTTCCTGTCACTAAACTCATTAGAAAGCACAGCGTAACTAAACCCAGACCAGCTTTTTCTCTTCGAATGGGAATCTACTTGCTCCATCCTCCAGGGCCTTCCCGAGCCCATGCCCAGCTCCTAACCTCTGACCACTCGCCTGCTCTGGCCAGGAAGCACCACTCCTGCTCAGCTCGGCTCTCCCATCTTTAGATGGTGCCTCTCGCATTTCAGAGACTTCTCAGGTACTGATCTTGCTTGCCTACCTTCACGGCCGAATCCGAAAGCAAAGAAAGAAAACGACGGTCCTTCTCCTGGCCACAACAAGCTTCTAGCTGATTTCTTTCCATTCAAAAGAGGTTTCCCCAGAACTACGTCTCCCTCTCCTAATCTACTCCACCCACCACATCCGGCCTCTTTATCAAGGCCTTGCTGTTTCTACTTCCCCAGCCACCTTTACCTAGAGTTACCATTTATTAAACACTATGTCTCAGGTGCATCTGGTTTATCTTATGTAATCCTCAGAATAACCTTAGGAACTAAATGGTATTATATCCCCATTTTACGGAAGATGAAACCAAGGCTCACAGAGGTTAAATAACTCACTCAGGACCACATCCTGAGGAAGAGATGCTTTCAAAGTGAGCTCTATTAATTCCAAAGCCCGTGCTCTTAATTCTGACACCATACAATCTATTTTTGGGGATTCTAGGACCAACTGGTTCCTTCTTGAAAGAACCCAAGAAGTTCCTTCTGGAAGTCTTTAAACTCACATTTTAATGGTCTCCATACATTCCTCTTCCTTCTACTTCTCCCTCGGTTCTCTTGTTCTCTGTACATTGTGTTGACGTTTCACTGGCAATAAGGGGTCCCCTCGGTACCTGTACTTACATGTAAGCAGCCAGCTCTAACACAAGTTCAGATTTGCCAAGTAGACCAGGTCATACTACACCTGCCCACTCGATGCCCCAAACCTAAAGTACTTTCCCCTGAGAGTTTCATGCCAAAGCCTGGATTTATGAGAACACGGCTGCCCTAAGAGTGTATTCATTCAACCATCAACTACTGACCAGCAAAGAGCCGGATACTGCCCTTGGGGACACAGGCTGACCTTGTCCTGATTCAATCCTCAAGCCAAGCTTTTCCCTTTCAATCCCCTTTCAGTTATTGATTTCCTTATGAAGTAACTATACTCTTGACGGCTTTATTTTCCCATTGTCCCATTCCCTCAGCTCTTTCGTTCAAACTTTTTACATTTCCTTAGTCACCTAAATTCTTTTGAGGACCAGAAAGGGTATAAATACACACAAAAATAAAATGAAGTATTTATATATTGTGGAAAGGATACAGAGGTCTCAGGCATAACATTCAAAATACGCAACCACGAGGGCAGCACGGCTTTCTGAATTCCTAGAACACGCCGTGCATGTCCCCAACTCACAGCCCTTGAACCTGTTGGTCCCTCGAAATGGAACACATTTTCCCACCCTCTTCATGGGGCTGATTTCTTCTCAACCCCAGGTTTCTGTACCCATAACACCTCCTTAGAAAAGCTTCTCCATCTACCGAACCTAGAGAAGCTTCCCTTCCTCAATCACTTTAACACAATCCTGCTTATTCTCTCTCAGACAGAACCACACTCTGTAATTATGTTGTATGTTTACCAATTGGTGGCAGTCTCCCCATAGAGTGCACCTCCGCGAGGTAGAGACCTTTCTTGCCTTGTTCAGATTTGTATTCCCGGCCCACAGGGTCCTCCCCCTCTGGGCCTGGCACATCACTGTCAATAATATTTTTTCAATACAGGAGTGGATGAATATCACACACAAGGCTGGGTACACACACACCCCCAGGTACCAGTTCTTGCCTTCGTCAGTACGAATCTACATTAAGAATCATCCGGGGGCGCCTGGGTGGCTCAGTCGGTGAAGCTTCCGACTCTTAATTTCGGCTCAGCTCATGATCACAGGGTCATGAGATCGAGGCCTGCCTCGGGCTCAGTGCTCAGCAGGGAGTCTGCTTAAGGATTCTCTCTCCCTCTCCCTCTGCCCCTCCCCCACCCCGCACTTGCTCTCCCTCTCTCTCTCTCTCCCTCTTTCTCTCTCTCAAATAAATAAATAAATCTTTAAAAATATATATCATCCACAAAAATTCTACCAGCTCCGGCTGAGCTTCCAGGTGCTGAGATGGTCAGTGAGGACAACAAGCCAAAATCGGAAAGTAACAATCAAGACTTCATTCATTCACTGCAACAGTGAAGGCAGGAGGCAAAGGTGCCAGCATCCCAGGGTTCCATTTTTCCCCACAGAACAGCACCAGGCAGGGGTCAGATGACAGGAGAAGTTTCTCACTGCCAAGGAGCCCCAAACGAAAGACTCCTGCCTTTTTATGAGCCTAGAGGATTGAGGGTAAGGAGAAGGGGAGAGCAGGAGTAGAAAAATACCCAGTCAGCATGGGGAAACGTGCCTCAGCCACGGCAGCCCGTACAAAGTCTCAGGGGAGCCACAGGGAAGTACCGGGAACCTCCACTGGAGGCCCCTGACCCAAGGCTGCTGGGCTGGGAATGCAGAGACAAGTATGAGCAGAGCTGGAGGTGGGGGGGGGCGGGGGCGCTGAACCCTTGGTTGCAACTCCCCGCAATGCACTCAGGTCTGGTGTGGGGAGGGCAGCGTCTGCCATGAGGCCTGCCAGTCAAAGCCACCTAATTGTCTACGGATGGGCCTAAAAGATGACACATAGGATTTTGACCTCACAAAGGACTCTCATCCCCTCTCCTTTAAAAATCCTTTCATGGGTGCAGTATACTCTGCACGGGCAGTTCTTCCCCATAGCTGATCCCAGTCCTTTGTGCTGCAACATTACAGAGCCCCTTCGATTTTGTCTCTAGTGAAGATGGAGGACCACTGGTTACAAACGTCTCTGTCACGATTCTGAAGGCCCAGCCTCATCTTCCCTGTGGCTAGTCAAGCAGCTCTACTGAGATTTCTTTCAGCTCCAGTCCTCCTAAGCCAGACGGACAATTGCTGTACGTAATCGCCAGAGAAAACAACTCCCAGAACGGAGGCAAGCAAGCGATCAAAGAAAATTGAGGCTGCAGGTAACACCAAGTATATGAGAGGTACCAAGAGTTACCTGGTGCTCAGAGACAGAGAACGAAGATTTTATTACTATTAGGAAGAGTGACTTCAACAGCTAATATTTTTACTCAGAAAAAAGTCTACTAAGTTGACCTAAAAGATAATGAAATAAAACAAAAGAAGAAAAAAACTCAACTAGTTTATGGCGATCATACTAAGAGATTTTCCTAATGAGGTCTCCCACCATTTTCTGTGAGTTTTTCTGGTTCATTAAAAATACTCAAGATCACATTAAAGGTACATTAAGTGATCAGCTGTCACCGTGAAACAGGAAAGCCACCTGGAAACAGAGAAGACAATAGGAAAATTTGAAAGTCTGACATTTTTGTTCTCTTCAAATCACTATGCAAACTACCTTGCATAGAATCTTTGCCACCAATGTCTTCTGTGCACATTTAGTCTCTGCAGAGCCAATCCCAGGACATAGGGAATTGGGCCTTTCATTTCACAATCCCACCGCACCCTTCCCTTAACATAGCTCCTGAGTCCTCACTAGTGGTGAAGGAATCATCCAACCCCTGGGCTCTGCAAAAGGGGTCCAAGGCTCACAGTATGCATGTACCCATTGTCCCCAAACTCACCCAATCTCACCTGCGTTAGTCAATCCTTACTTTATGCCCTTCTGATATGGTCTTCATATTTAAAGATGCCTCAAGGTGGGTGGTCCCTAAATATTTGTTCAGCCAGGAGCAATCCTCAGTCTACTTAGAGACTACACTTTGAGTTGCCAGATTACAAAGTCTCAAGAGCAGAGAGCTTAGAACGACCCAGGGAGCCTCACACGGTGCCCTTTATCCTCACTCTTCCAACACACAGATAACTCACACACCGAATAGTCAGTAAGTACTGTGGACCAAGAGACTGGTTATCTGATTTAAAGTTAAAGTTACTGCACTGGATTGCATATATGTGCCCACCCTCCCCCACAGTTCCATATGTTAAGTCCTAACCCCTAAGATGATGCTATGAGGATGAGTTGAATGGGTTGAGTGCCCTTATAAGAGAGGCCGCCGAGAGAACCCTCACCTCCCCCACCATGTGAAGACACAGCGGAAAATACGTGGACTGGAAGTGGGTCTTCACCAGACACTGAACCTGCCCACACCTTGACCTTGGACTTCCCAGCCTCCAGAACTGTGAGAAATAAATTTCTGTTGTTTATAAGTTACCCAATCTATAGTATTTTGTTATGGCAGCCCAAATACATGAACCGTTGCTGTATTCGTCTCCCAGGGCTGCCAGAGCAAAGCACCAAACACTGAGCGGCTGAGAACAACAGAAACATCTTGTCTCAGTTCTGGAAGCTAGAAGTCTGAAATCGAGGTGTTGGCAGGGCCCCGCCTCCTCTGAAATCTGTAAAGGAAGGATCCTTTCTTGCCTCTTGTCGCTGCTCTGTCAGGCATCTCTACTTTGAAATTCAACGCATCAGGGCCACACCTGCCTTCCAAAGACAGGTTGTTGAAATTCAGGTATTTTTTTTTTGTCAAGCAGCACTTCTATCCAGGTGTTGCTCCAATAGGAAAATTCTGTGATGGTGTTGCCCTTTGGAAGTTTCTTCAAAAAGCATCGACAGAGGGTCTAGGACGCAGCCACAGGGAAGACGGACATGAGCAGGAAAATGTGGCCCCACCCTCAGAGAGCTCCAGATCTAGCTAATAAGGACACCAGGCATGAACAGAGAATGGTTCCAAGGTAATGAATGGCATTAGCAAGATGGCGCCCTGTTTGGCTGCCACTCTGAGGGAGGAGTAGCCGGCTCAGCAGTGGCCGCATAGTAGACTGGGTACGAGCATGAACTCGGCAGCCAGAGTCCCCCCGGCTGTACCATGTACTGGCTTTCTGATCTTAAACAAATCACTTAACCTCTCTGTGCTTCAGTTCCCTCGTCTGTGAAATGAGCTCGCTAAGAGCACCCCCTTCACAAATGGCGGTGAGGATGAAGAGGTCGGTACATGTAAGGAGCTTTAGAACAGGGCCAAGCACCAGTAAGTGTTACGTAAGTGTGTGTTCAGTTAATACCTTGCACTAGGCTGTTCTCCCTGCTCACCCTTCTGCCTCTTTATTTGGTATCGTTTCCGTGCACAGCATATGCAGTATAGGGTATAACTTGAAAGTAGTGGAGAATTCTTGTTCCCACTTCTCACAGTTAAGCTATGCATAAATAATCTCATTAAAACTCATATTTCTCTTTAGCTAATGTTCATTAATTAATTTCACATGTATTTCCTGAGCATCTGGGATGGAAAAACCACTAAGAAAATACAATATGTTTATGACAATGAAAGAAACGGCAGGACACATGAGATTCAATGAGTTGGCTTTCCCCAGGGCATTTTCCACCCTGTTGGCGTGAGGGATCTAATCAAGGCCCTGCTAGCTCATGCAAAAAGCTCTTTTTTTTATGAAGCAGATAAAAGGCTTACTGCCTCTGAGCAGATACAGCCTTGCTCAGGCTGGATTTCAGCCCCCACATGTCCCTTGGCCAGGAGCCCATGTATACAGTCAATTCCATTGGCTAAGACCACTGAGATACCATTTAATGAATCTTTTTCCTTACTAGGTAAATGGTTCCAGAACGTGGAGCAAAGGTTAATGCAGGTTTCCTGAAAGCCTAAATCACAACAAGAAAAAAAATTTACAATCTGGAAGAATATAGTATTGCCACCAAAATTAACCTTAACAAATGACTACCTTCCTCCAAAATGTTACCCTTTTTTTTTTTTTGGAATGCTAAAAAGTTGTTTAATGTCTGATAGACAAATTCAAGTTCATAAAGAATTTCCTTGAATTTAATAAAGATGCTAAAAATGTTCTTTGCATTTTTTAAATAGTTTCTTTTTTTCCAAAGTTCTGTACATAACAATAAAAATGTAGAAATAACCCCATCATCTCTCTGCATCAGAAATCCTCACTGGTGGGCTCACCATCTATAAGAAAGACATCCTTCAGCACAACCTGTCACAGAGACTGCTGTATCAGCAGGGACTTCTAACTTGAAGAACCATTACTAGATCTCTTTTATCAAGACTGTTAATCACCCCGGGGCTTTATCTACTAACTAGCAATTACCTATGAACTCAATGAACGCAGTCACTGGCTTTAGTGCTCCTACTGCTGGTGCTGATGTCTATGTCCTATGCTGACATCAACCATTACAGATGCAGGTGTAGTAAAGAACAGAAATAATCCCCCCCCATGGCTAGTCGCTGTGAAAAGCATGCATAAGGCAACTGAATTGAGGGTTAAGTGTTCGTCTTGCTAATATCAAAAGCTATACTAACAAGAGTCTCAGCCTCATCTACCAGATGATGGGCCTCCGCCCAGGTCTCCAGGAGCAGGCTTCACCTCCTTCACCAGGCAAAGCGTTGTAATCACCTCCCTGCAAAGGCTTTCTGTCAGATTTTCATTTCAGGATGACCGATGAAATAGAAAGCCCAGCGCTTTCTTCTTCTGGGGGCTTTCTTACATTTCCTTTGTACCTTTTTCGTTTTTGCACACTGTCTCACATTTCAATGTTCTGTCTCCTTTTTTTGTTCTTCTAAGTTTTTTCCTTATACTTTTTACCCTGTGCATTTAATTTCTCTTGCATTTTCAAACAAGCAGCTGCCCAAGCCTCTTGTCCTTTAACGACAACATCAGGTTCCACAGCAGTCCAGTTGTCTCTGCCTCCAGGCTTCAGCTGGGTGGAAAGTTTCTGAAACACCGCAGAGAAAAGGATGCAGCTGAACACCTTTGGCAGGTGATGTACCAGCCATAGGGACTAGGCAGGGACTCGCCGTGACGTGCAGGAAGTGCAGCCCCTCTGTCTCCAAGGCTGGCTGCTTGGACAGCTGCTCTTTGTCCAATTCCGTGGCTGCCCACCCCCCAACATATTTCCTTAATTGCTATAAAAATGTGTCCCTGTGTAAACAAATAATATCTAAACTTGTTATTAACACAGTATCAAAACAATTTAACATTGTTATTCTATAAAAGTCACTTTGCCTGTGATTATTTAGCATGCCGAAATGTTCAATATATAATACACTGTACGTTATCGAAATAATTTTTTAGGGGTGCCTGGATGGCTCACTCAGTTAAGTGTCCGACTTTTGATTTTGGCTCAGGTCATGATCTCAGGGTTGTGAGATAAAGCCCCACGTAGGGCTCCGTGCTCAGCGTGGAGTCCACTTGGGATTCTCTCTCCCTCTCCCTATGCCCCTCCCCCTACTCAGTCACTCGCTCCCTCTCTCTAAATAAATAAGATCTTTTTAAAAAGCAATTTTTTACTCAAAAATTTTAAATGACTTATGAAAAATAATTGTTGTAGTTCCTAACAATTTTTTCATGCCATGAAAAAACACATTTACTGAGCCCTGTGTGCCACAATATATGCTGAGTGCTTTCTATCCTCCCAATAAATGTATGAGATAGACACTATTATTAATTCTGTTTTATATATGGGGAAACAGAGGTTATGCAATTTTCCAAGGTCAAAGAGCTATAGAGTTAGAATTCCAACTCACCTCTACATTATTGTAGAGCCAGAGTTATTCATCTCTAAGTGAGAGTAATTTGATGATATATACAATGAGATGATACTCTATTTTCCCTCATAGGAATTTCCCTGGTCTTTTAAGAAAATTAGGCCATAAAAGCACTAGTCATCTACAGAAAGATCATGTCTGGATTATTTTTGCATCCTCAGCATCAAGCATGATGCCTGGCATGTAAGACCCACTTAATAAATGCTTGTGAATGAATGAATGAGTTAAAAAAAAAAAGAAAGGCATACAGATTGCAAAGGAGAAAATGAAACACATGTAATTCTGTATGTAGAAAATACTGAAGAGTCTACAAAAAAACTACAGCAAGGTCATAGGATAAAAGATTCATATGCAAAAATCAATTGCATTTCCAGTGTAGATGTGTGTGCATATAGAAATTAGTAGATATGCATATATTTCTTAGTTCTGTCCACTTAGAGGGTCTAAAAGCAATGATACACTATTAACAATGAGCATTTCTAAAAGCAATGATACACTAGTAACAATGAGCATTTACTAAACGGTACCTCACACCCAGATCTTGGTTTCTAAACACCCATACCCATAATAGGCAAACAAACAATGCTCTTTGAAAAACCAGTTGGTTCCAAGGCAGGAGCAAAAAAAAAAAAAAAAATTAAAAATGGCCCTGGAACATGTTGTGGTACCAGAAAGCAAGGAAGCACCGAAAAAGAAGATGTAAGGATGTCACCAAAGATGGCAGAGGAGAGAGCTTCAAGGATATGTTCCTCCACTAAAGCAACAACTAATCTCACCAAAAAAAAAAAAAAAAAAAATCTGTCAAAATGAACATTTTCAGAACTCTGGAATCTATTCAAAAACCTACAACAGGGGCGCCTGGGTGGCACAGCGGTCAGGCGTCTGCCTTCGGCTCAGGGCGTGATCCTGGTGTTCTGGGATCGAGACCCACATCAGGCTCCTCTGCTACGAGCCTGCTTCTTTCTCTCCCACTCCCCCTGCTTGTGTTCCCTCTCTTGCTGGCTATCTCTATCTCTGTCGAATAAATAAATAAAATCTTAAAAAAAAAAAAAACCTACAACAAGTTATAACCAGTGGGCTTAAAGATAAATTGATTGAAAATATCTAGCCTGAGAAAAAGAAAGAAAAAAGAATGAACAAAAATAAACAAAGCTCAAGGCACCTGTAGGACCTTGACCTATGGACCCATATACACATTAGGAGAGTCCCAGCAGAAGAGCAAAAAAGACGCAGAAAGGATATTGGAAAAAATAATGGTTGAAACTTCCCAAATTTGATTAAAGACATGAATCTACACATCCAAGAAACTAAACAAACTCCAAACAAGACAAACTCAAATCCACACCAAGACACATTATAATCAAACTGTCAAAAGACAAAGAGAAAATCCTGAAAACAGCAAAAGAGAAGCAATTTATCCCCATACAGGGGATCGTCAATAAGATTAACAACTTATTTTTCATCAGAAACCATGGAAGCCAGAAGGCATTGAGATGATAAATTTAAAATGTTGAAAGGAAAAAACTGTCAGTCAAGACTGCCATACCTGGTAAAATTATCCTTCAAAAATGAGGGAGAATTAGGACATTCCCAAATAAACAAAAGCTGAAGGAGTTTGTTGCTAGTAGGCCTGCCCTGTTGAAGGCCGAAAGGCTAGAGGTACTAAAGGAGTCCCTCAGCTGAGATGAAAGGACACTAGACAATAACTCAGAGCCATACAAAGAAATAAAAAACACCAGTACAGTTAACTACGTAGGTAAATATAAAAGCCAGCATTACTGGACTTTTGGTTTGTCCCATATGATTTACAAAACAAATGCACAGAACAATAATTACATATTTATATCAATGGGCAACAATGTGTAAAGATCTAATTTGTGAAAATAACATCTTAAAGAGCGGGGACAGACCTGTATAGAAGCAGAGTTTTAGATGCTACTGAAGCTAAGCTGGTATCAACTCAAACTGGACTGTTACAAATGTAGGATGTTAATTGTAATCCCCAGAGTAACCACTGTGAAAATAATTTAAAAATATACAGAAAAGAAGATGAGGAGGAAACAAAAATGGTTCATTAGAAAAAGAAATTAAACACGAAAGAAGGTAGTAACAGAGGAATTGAGGAACCACAAAATATAAGACATAGAGAAAAGAAATGGCAAAATGGCAGAAGTAAGGCCCTTCTTTATCAGCAATCACTTTAAATGTAAATGGATTTGACCCAACAATGAAAAGGCAAAGATCTGCAGAACGGATTAAAAAAAAAAAAAAAGCAACCATGATACCGATCTATAAGAGATTCACTTTAGATCCAAAGACACAAATAAATTGAAAGTGAAAGGATAGATAAAGGTATTCTATGCAAATAGTAATCCAAAGAGAGCTGGGGTGGTTACACTAATATCAGACGAAGTAAACTTTAAGTCAAAAAAAAATCGTTACAAAAGATAAAGACACATGTTACACGTTGAAAAAAGGGCCAATCCTTCAAGAAGATATAACAATGTAAATATATCTATACCAAACAGAAAAGCTTCAAATACACATAAAGCAAAATTTGACAGAACTGAAGGGAAAAATAGTTCCGTAACATTAGTCGGAGACATCAGTACTCCATTTCAATAATTGGTAGTTTCTCAAAAACTTAAACATAAATTTACTATGTGATCCAGCAGTTCCACTCCTAGGAATCAACCCAAGAAAACTGAAAACATATGTCCGCACAAAGATTTGCTTGTGAATGTTCATAGCAGCATTACTTACAGTAGCCAAAACCTAAAAACACTCCAAATGTCCATGATCTGGATAGAGAAAATGAGGTATGGCTATAAAACAGCATGCTAGTCTCCGCAATCAAAAGAAGCAAACTCCTAAATCATACAACAATATTAAAGAACTTCAAAATCATTATGCCAAGTGAAAGGAGTCAGACACAAAAAGGGCGCTCAGGTGGCCCAGTCAGTTAAGTGTCAGACTCTTGATTTCCACTCAGGTCTTGGTCTCAGGGTCATGAGCTTGAGCCCCGTGTCCAATTTCTCACTGGGTGTAGAGTCTGCCTGAGATTCTCGCTCTCCCTCTCCCTCGGCCCCTACCATCCCCTCCCCATCTTAAAAAAAAAAAAGTTAGACACAAAAGCCTATATGTTGTATAATTTCATTTATATGAAATTTACAGAAATGAGAAATTTTTAGAGAAAGAAATCATAGTAGTGGAAATAGACGCAGAAATTGAGTGTGTAGACACAAGAGAACATTTGGAGCTGGTGGAAATATTCTAAAACTGGATTCTAGTGATAGTTGCACAACTCTATGAATTTATTTAAAAATATATAATTCACACCTACAATGGATGCATGTTATAGTATTTAAATCAGGCCTCAATAAAACCGTTAAAAATGACTCACATACTTCAATCTAGTTTTGGTGAAAAAATATGAAGAAAACGTGTGGTTTTCACGTTCATACATGCACGAAAGATGTAAAATGAACACAGCTAACTTTCCGCAATGGGCTGAGTACGGCCGTCTCATAAGCGAGGGGTCGAAATTAATAACCTTTTGTCCTTCTCTTTCCCTATGACTATATACTTCTTTTTCTCAGATTAAATGATCCACATTCTTAACAGCACGAGTAATTCAGAGCATGAGATAAAATCCCACAATTCAAGGACTGAACATTCCCACTTCCAACTATTCACCTTCCACAACCCTGAAGATCCACGAGCTCCAGTAATCTGTGATTTGTTGAAGCAAAAATTTAAGTTGCTGACATTCTTGCGTGTGGACCCATGTTCCTTTGCTGGTGAGGGAACATGGCTCTCCAAAGGAAAACATTTATGTTTCTCTTCTTCAAATGATTTGCACATAAGCTTTCATTGCTAAACTTTGGTTAATGTTCACCCAAAACTATTAGGAACATCATTTTTTAAAAAGATCATTCATCTTTAAATTGCTGACTGCAGTCATTTGTCTGAAGTCTCAAAATAACTCTTATCGCTAAGAATTGTTACAAATATATCAATGGAATAGTAAATGTCTTTGATTTCTCAGTCCTTGCTCAAGACTTTCCTATCAGTTTCACAAAGGAAAAGGCCCTTGTTGAAGCTAACAAATGGTTTCTCTTTCACAATGGTTCTATAAACAGCCTTAGTGAAATTGAGTTTCCTGTTTATGGCCATTAGTCCAAGTTACCCAAACACACAACCTAGACTGGTTTGTGGCGAGCACTCCTGCTCTTGGCTGTAATTCACATGTGTGCACTTCTCTACCACTGTCATTCAGGCTAGATACACGTTCCCGTGCATCAATTATACTGCAATGAAGGAATATAAGATGTGCTGAACTGTCAATGTACAAAATCAACGTCGTATGTTTGGTAAACATACTCATTTCATTCCTTGTGAGTGTAGAGTGTGTGCCAAGCTAAACCAAACAGAAGGTTATATTTTCAAGACAACCTTCCACTTACATTTTACCATCATCTCTATCAGATGTCAGTAAATAATAACGTTTTTTGGATTCCACAGGTAAGAAAGCATTTAAAATTGAAGCATAGAGTAGGACAGATTCAGTGTAGTTAACTTCTGAGCAGAATAGAATTAATTTGTGCATTTTTTGGTCTATTCTTTACATTAACTTCTTTACAGTCTCGAGCTGTGTCTTCATTCCACCATCTTTTGCTTCAATATTTAGCACACACACTGGCCCAGCCTTTGCGCTGAGCACGGGACACAGGTGTGAATCAAACAGACAAAATCCCTGAACCAAAGAGCTCTCAAACACCGAAAACTTAATGTCTGAGCAGTAACACGTTTATAAAAATCTTATTTAATGAATTTTAAGTCCAGAGAAACCACAGTGAACATTTTTCACACGATAAACAAAATTCAGACTTTTAAAATGCCCTACCTGTTGACGCATGCTACCATTCAAGAACCAACATTATTATTATAGGTCAGGACCATAAGCCCAGGCTTTATTCTAAGATGCGACTTTTATTCATTTTTTTACATTTTTGGCAAAATCCTTCTGGCCTGAAATTCTAAATCCTGGCTGGCCCTAAAGATTTATTTTTAGAAAGCTCAAAGAAACAGAACTATTTTAATTAACTCTTCTCCATTTCCCATCTTGAGCATAAAGAGATTCAAGATCATCATCGCTCGGGTACAAGCAATTGCTCAATCATAATCTTCCACCCTTCTACCATCACCCCTCAGTTTCCTGAAAGGCGGGTCTACACCAGCGGCTGCCAACACTGGGCTAGAGTGAGCATCTAAAAGCCCAGCTTCTAGAACTCCCCTTCCCGGGTCTTGTCTCCAACACACTTCTGTCCTCATTAGGTAAAAGCCTCTCACATCAGCAATCAGTACATCTTCTCAAGCCCTCAGCTGTGAAAGCAGAAAGCACTATTCAGCAGAGCTCTTATTCACCCCTTATTTTTAGGGAGGAATAAGGTATAACACCAGATGGCATTCTTTTTCCACAGGCTATAGCTTGGCCTAGAAATGCAGTCTGCTGAATGACCTCAGAAAAGCCACTTCCTACTCTACTAGGACTGTGAACCAAGGTTTAGGGACCTATCCTGGAAACTCAATCAGAACAGAAAGTAAGACCTTTCTGGACCTCCAAAACAGTAGTATCAACCTATGAGCACACACGCACACACACACACACACAATGCCAGGTGAGGAGAATGAAGGTCGGCCCATTCCTGGGCAAATCTAGGGGAGAGGAGACAGTTGAAAATTTCTTCCCTTGCATTTACTCTTCCCAAAGTCAGAACAGCTGTCTCCAAAGTTGGATGTGCCAGGCAATCCAATGGGGTGCCAGAAGGGAATATCAAAACATGTTTATTTTACTGAAAAATGAAGAAATTCAGTTTGACTAATATTTAATGTGCAGACTGCTTAGGGCCTTTACCCTGTTCACAAGTCAGCTGGTCACAATGGTCCTGTCTGCCCAAGGGAAGAGGAGGAGGGGGTTCCACCAGGCTCTCATCTGACCATGACCCAACAAAGCTTACGTGGGCCTGGTTATGTGGGCATGCAGATTCTATTCTCCTAGATAGCCGAACAGTTCCAACCTTGTACTAAAATGAGGAGTGACAAAGAAATTCTTTTGATGACAGATTCACTGCTTATCTCACGGTAAAGTACTTAAAAGATTTTGAAATTTAAAGATAAGTCACACATATTTTCTTCACAAAAATTCCAGATTTGCTTTTTCCGGGATGACAAGTAGTTTCCAGTAATACGTTCCCTGATAAATATTCACAAAAAATAGAGGTCCCTACCAAAGGTGTTGTTTCAACAACGTGTGAAAAAGTAAGTACTATTCTAAGAAATGTACACTTTGAAAAGAGTGTTTTGGAAAATAGATGTTTGGAAATGTTTCATTTTTTTGTGGCTGAAAAGATGGAACTGGGTTACTCTAAAAGTTCTCCTATTTGACATTTTAAAAACAGGAACACAGAATTTTGTAATATATTTTAATATTTTCCAAAAAAACTACTTGCAGTGAGTTTTTAATCTATTTTTTTAAACCATTAAAACGTAATACCTTCCTATCAGGAAGTACTGAATGCCACCTGAAAAGCAAACATTGACTGGCCAAGTGTCTACTTTAAAAAATTTTTAGAATAATTGAAGGATGGGGCAGAAATACGAGTACCATGATTTAGTGAATTCAGACAGTATCAGACCTGTGCAGTTACACTGAATCCCATGCTCCAAAAGGCCCCTCACTTAATTTGATGCTCTACTATCACCATCTTGAAATTCACAATCTTTGAACAAGGTGCTTACATTTTCATTTTGCACTGGGCTCTGTGAATTATGTAGCCAGTTCTGGAGCTCACTGGTCAATGCAGTAGTCCTTCTCCTTGAATCTACATATTTTTAAGGTATCTTTTCAGCTATGACAACTACTAATTTCAACTATTAATGTAAAGCCAACCTTGAATTGCTGGATCATGGGTGCTAAACTAAACTTGTCAAAAATAATGATATACCTAATTGCATGTGTGTATTTATAAAGTTATACACAATCAGAAATATTTAGAGAAAGCAAAATTATTTGGCGTTGTTAATAAAGAAAATTGAAAGTATTTTCATCATTGTTATTTTATCTTTTTATTTCTATTCTTGCCTGTTTTCTAGTACACACAATATATTAATAAAGCGATACTTGCATATAATTCATAAATAAATAAGCACATGTTGGCATTGCATGTTCAACAATTTGTCGTTTATGGAACTGCACAAACAAGAGTTTCTAAAACCCTGACCTAGATTCTCAATGACAATCTTTTGCTTCTGGAGCCCAAGCTCCAAAATTACTCCCCCTCCCGGCAGCACTTTCCCATTCCTCAGCAATATTTTCCAGTAGAACGAGGGAGGTAATTATGAATTACGGCTCAGTGTAAAGAGGATTTCAAGTCAGGACTTGGGTTCAAATTCCGCTGCTCTAGGTTAAGACTCAGGCACGTTTCTTAACCTGCTCACCCGCCCCGGTTCCCAGCGCTGTTGTGAGGGGCGTGTGTAAAGACCTGGCACACTTGCAGATGCTGATTAAGCACCAGCAACACGATCGTTTACGCCAGGTGTTCGCGGGCTGAGCCTCACGGACCCTGAGCGCCGCGTCCATCTCTGCCCATTTCAAGTCTCATTCACCCCTGTGGCCCTGAACGGTGGCACTTCGGGCAGCGCGGTGAGGTGCATCTTTTCCGTGACATCGGAGTGATGCTACCGACATAACCTAAAAGTTCTCTCCAAACACGCCACGGAAACCCACTGCTACCAACTTCCCCGAATAAGGTCGGGGAGACAGAATGGCCTGGAAGGAGGCGCGCCAGTGAAGCCTAGGGGCACTCATGGCCTGGCCGGGCGCTACCTGAGTGACGAGGCAGGATGGGGCGGCGGTTCCATGCACCCCGCAGCGCACCTTGGGACTTTCTCCTCTGCGCCGCAAACTTAACCTCAGCCTTCACTTAGCTCGCGTGCTCTACTGGTCCGGGCCTCGGGCGGCGAACTGGCAAGGGCGGAGCTCCCTCAGGATCGCTCCTGGGCACCGAGCCCACCTCCCTGGGTCGCCGGCCCGCGCGGGGCCTGGGGGAGCCCTTCCCGGTCGTCTGGGATCGCTAGCGCGCGCGGGGAAAAAGCCCCCTCCTTCTGCTCCGGGTCGCTGGCCAGCGCGCGGAGGGGGCCCGCCCTTCGCCCCCACCCCCACCCCCCGCTGGCTCCCGGGACCTTACCTGGATGGTGTGGCCGCCGCCCGGGGCGGTGGGCCCCCCCACCAACTTGCAGTAGAGCTCGGGCCGAGGCCGCGCGCCGCCGGGCTCCCGCTCTCCGCAGGTGGCGGTGGCCCAAATCCTCGCCGCCTCGGCCAGGTTGAAGTAGGGCGGGTGCAGGCTGAGCCGGACCGCGGGCCGGGGTTCGCGAGCGGGGCTCACGGCGGGCGGCGGCAGCAGCAGCAGCAGCAGCAGCAGGACTGGCCTCGATGCCCAGCCTGGAGCCCGCGCGGCCGCCGCCATCCTGCAGCACAGGATCCTCCCGGGAGGAGAGAGCTCAGCCCCGGGTGTGGGCGGCGGCCGATCCGCGCCCCCCGCCCCGCGCGCCTGGAGCCTGCGGCGTGCAGGCGGCGTCTCTGGTGTAGAACCTGCGGCGGCTGGAGCCGGCACCCAACCGAGCAGGAACTGACAGCGCCCAGCCTCGGGCCCGCAGACCCGGTCTCTGCAGCGCGCTGCGCCCTGCAAACTTCGCGGGCGGGGAGAGCGAAAGGCGTTCCCGGGCTCTCATCCTGGCGGCTGCGGCGGGGGCCGGGACCGCCCCACCTTCCCACGCCCCGCTCAGAGATCAGCTAGTTCTCCTCGCCAGCTGCTCACGGTCTCAGACCAGTCTTGCAAGCCGGCTCTGGACCTCGGACAAGGGGGAAGGCTTGGGTCAGAGACACATCAGAGCAAACTGGCACGACCTGCAGAACTTATATCAAAGACGTTGTGATTCCCCGGACGTTTCAATTGTCAAAAGACAAGCCCCGTCAATTTCTCAAACACCGTGCGCAAACAATATCTGTGGCGCTACAGCCACATTCGGAGTCTGGGAGCGAAGGAGCTCAGGGGGAATGGGGAGTGGTGGAACAGACACATTTAAGAGACGGCCAATAGCGCAGGTCGCAGTTTGCCAAGCTGCGGAGACACTTGGAGGAAAGTCTTTAGATGCCCAATCTGCTAAATTATACAGATAAACTGAGAGAGTTGAGCGAATTACTGGAGCTGTCAAGCTGGCGTCAGAGCAGAGGGTACGCCCATCCCGGGGCCGAGATTTGGTCTTCCTTGCAGGATATCTCCCCCAAATCCAGCCCTCTTAGGCGCTCTAAGCAATTCAGGGGGAGTTGTCCCTGCTGCCGGCCAGGACTGGGCCAGGACTGACCGAAGTGCCTCAAAGGAAGTAGGATTGGAGCTGTGAAGGAAGGAGATGGGAAAAAGAGGGAGGGTGAGAACGTTCTTGAGCAAAGATTGAGATAGCCATAAAAAATAGTACAGTTGAAAGGAGCCAGAAGTGGCCAACGTATTTATTAAGCAGTAGGATATGTGCTAGACGGCCGTGTACCTATTTAATCTTCTGTTTGTTCTTCAAAAATAAAAGGAGGGGGAAAGGAATTTGTGACTGTAGCACCAAAAGGAGAAGCCACAAAGACTAATAAGTTGACAGAGAAACTAAAAGTTTTGTACATCCAAAGGCACCATAACTAAAGAAAAACGGCAAACACGCGAGGAGAAAATGTTTACCATGCAGGACATGGGATTAATAATTTAAATATATAAATTGTTTCCTCAAAACTAAGAAAAAGTGGAATACTCAAGACTAAGAAACCTAATATAATTAACAGGGAAAAAAACTTTTCTAAGCTAATAAACATATGAAAATTGTTTTGACTTTCCCGGGAATTGAAATGCAAGCAACGCACCAATGAGACTCATCTTTCACCTATCAAACCAGGAAATATTTTTTTTAAAGCAATAAAACAGAGAATTAGGGGAATCCAGTATCACAGCCTTGGTTGAAGTGAAATCCTTATAACTTCTCAGGTGGGCAATGTTTGCAGTGCTTAGTAAATGACTTCAGTGTGCGTGTATTTTGCCCTAACAACTCCACTTGTGGACATTTATATCCAGGAAGTAATTAAGAAAGCTTGCAAAGATTTAGTGGCAAGTATGTATCAGAGGTATTTTAGTTTTTTTTTTTTTAATTTAAAGGAACCTAAATGTCTAATAGTAAAGACCTGGTTAGATACAATATTATAGTGGACTTTTTATTAAATTTTTTTAAAGATTTTATTTATTTATTTATTCGACAGAGATAGAGACAGCCAGCAAGAGAGGAAACACAAGCAGAGGAAGAAGCAGGCTCATACCGGAGGAGCCTGATGTGGGGCTCGATCCCATAACGCCGGGATCACGCCCTGAGCCGGAGGCAGACGCTTAACCGCTGTGCCACCCAGACGCCCCCTAAATATTTTTTATTAAATAAAATATTAAAGTGAAATATTACAGGGTCACTAAGATGATGTTATAGAACTATTTTTTCTGACGTAAAAGATGTTCACAATATTTTAACAGAAAAAAGTATACAAAATAATACGTGTACAAGAATCAATTGTATTTATATACACTAGCAATGAACAATCCCAAAATGAAATTAAGAGCAATTCCATTTACTATAGAATCAGAAAGAATAGTATTCTTAGGAATAAATAAAACAAAAGAAGTACAATGAAAACTAAAAAACATCTTTGAAAGAAATTAAAGAAGCTCTAAAGAAATGGAAAGACATCCCATGTTCAGGGATTGAGAGACAATATTGTTAAGATGGCAGTATTCTCTAAAGCAGTCCATAGATTCAACACAATCTCTACCAAAATCCTAGGTGATATTTTTGCAGACATTGACAAGGTGATCTTAAAATTCATGTGGAAATATGAAGAAACCAGAACAGCCAAACAATCCTGAGAAAGATGAAAGAAATTGGAGGATTCACACTTTCCCCATTTCAAAACTTAACACAAACCTACAGCAGTCAAGAGAGTGTGGTACTGGCATAAGGATAAACATATAGATCAATGGAATAGAAGTGGGAGTCCAGAAATAAACCTTTACATTTATGGTCACTCAATTTCCACCATTTTTAACGGTGCCAAGACTATTCAATGGGGAAAGAGTAATCTTTTCAATAAATGGTGCTGGGACAGCTGGCTATCCACATGCAAATGAATCAAGTTGGATGCCTACCTCACACCACATACAAAAAAAAAAAAAAAAAAAAAGAACTCAAAATGGATCAAAGACCTAAATGTAAGAGCTAACACTATAAAACTCTTAGACAAGAACATAAGAATAAATCTTTGTGCTTTTGGATTAGATAATGCTTTCTTAGATGTGAAATCAAAAGCACATGCAACAAAAGAAAAAATTAATCAAACCTCATCAAATTTTAAAACTTTTGTACTTCAAAGGACACCATCAAAAAAGTGTAAAGGCAACCCAAAGATGGAAGAAAATATTTGCAAATCATGTATCTGATAAGAGAGTCATATCCAGAATAAAGTACTCTACTACTCAGCCATTAAAAAAAATTAGATGACTGAAAAAATTCTTCAAATAGACATTTCTTCAAATAAGATGTAAAAATTGACCAATAAGCACATGGAAAGATGCTCAACATTATTAGTCATCAAAGAAATGCAAATCAAAACCACAATGAGGTACCACTTCACATCCACTAGGGTGGCTATAATCAAAAAGACAGATAATAGCAAGTGTTGGTGAGGGTATGGAGAAATTGGAACCCTCATACATTGCTGGTGGGATGTAACATGGGGCAGACACTTTAGAAAACACTTAGGCAGTTCCTCAAAAACTTAAACATGCTGTTATCGTGTGACCCAGAAATTCCAATCCTAAGTATCTATTCAAGAGAAATGAACAACCGCACATAAACTTGTGCATTAATGTTCATAGCAGCATTTATAAGAGCCAAAAAGTGAAAACAGTGCAATGCTCACCAACTGATGAATTAACAAAATATGGTCTATCCATACAATGGAATATCATTCTGCCATAAAAATGGATGAATCTGATCTGATATATGCTATAACATAGGTGACCCTTGAAAACATTAACTGCGTGAAAGAAGCCAGACACAAAAGGCTACATATTGTATGGGGAGTAACTGCTAACGGAGATGGGATTTCCTTCTGCAATGATAAAAATCTTCTGGAATTAGGTAGTGCTGATGGATGTACAACCCTGTGAATACGTGAAAAACCACCGACTCGTGCACTTTAAAAGTGAATTTCTGGTATGTGAATTATATCTTAATGCCGCTGTTATTTAAAAAGAAGTTTGCAGAACTGAAATAGATCATAATATAAAAACTACATATGAACTTGTGCCTATGTGTGCACGTGCATTTGTGTGTATGAAAGCAGACTCAGATCTTGAAAGTTCTACAATGGCATGTTCAAGAGTGGATAGGTGGGGGGGCGCCTGGGTGGCACAGCAGTTGAGCGTCTGCCTTCGGCTCGGGGCGTGATCCCGGGGTTCTGGGATCGAGCCCCACATCAGGCTCCTCCGCTGGGAGCCTGCTTCTTCCTCTCCCACTCCCCCTGCTTGTGTTCCCTCTCTCGCTGGCTGTCTCTATCTCTGTCGAATAAATAAACAAAATCTTAAAAAAAAAAAAAAGAGTGGATAGGGGAGATGGAGGGAAGGGACTTTTTGTTTATATTCTTCTTTTTGTTTGAATTTTTTTTCATTTTTCCAATAATGAGCCTGTATTGCTTTGCCCTAATAAGAACTTTCATATTTTAATAAATCAACTGGATAAATGCCCAGTACTATCTGGAAAGATCCAGCCCAAAGTGGTCTGGTCCTATCTTAGTGGACAAAAGAGGACTGAGAGAAAGTGCGAAAGAGTTTGCACCCTTTTATAAAGTCTGTCGAGACACAAGATTATTTGAAGGGAAATATCCAACAAATGACTAAGATTCCAAAACTATTGTATTAATGTACAAATGTAAAGCAAAATCTAAATTAAAGGAGCTGTTCTCCACCCAGTCAGGAACTCTTCCACAACGCCAGGCCATTTCGCCGAGATGCTCTGCCATCAGAACCCTCAGCATCAGAACCGACCGGCTGTGGACTCCAGTCAAGGCTTCTTCCTCGCAGAACTTCGTGTTTTGCTGTAACAGGCAACAAGGAAGAGCACGACTTGCAAATGCTCTTCATTGTACAGGGACAGTAGTTTCTCCCTGATACGTTTTATTACATTCCTCCGTCAAAAGATACATAATATCACTGACTTTACATCGTCATTGCTGTTTAAAAATAACTTTGTAACATGAGAGTACAAGTGCGTTTGCCCCCTGAGAACAGCTTTGAAGACGACCAAATAAAAACTACATATCTGAAGTTCGTATTTGTTAGTTATCTTTCTAAAGATTACGTATCCGGGGTGGCTCAGTCGGTTAAGTGTCCGCCTTCCACTCGGGTCATGATGTCAGGGTCCTGGATCGAGCCCCTGTGTGGGGCTCCCTGCTCCACGGGGAGTCTGCTTCTCCCTCTCCCTCTGCCCCTCCCCCTGTTTGTGCTCTCTCTCTCTGTTAAATAAATAAATAAAATCTTAAAAAAAAAAAAAAGATTATGTATCCAAAATGTACATGTCAGGAACACCTACCCTCACGGTCCCAGATATCGGAGATATGAGATTAGTGACACTTCGGTTGGGGGAGGGGAGAGAGGCTGCTCTGGAGTTTAAATGAAGGTGTGTGTGAGCAAAGTGCTTGTAAACATGGAAGCAGCAGATTTAAGGCACACTGTGTTTTTACTGCAAGATGGGGCTGTTCTGTTCTAATGGGGGAAAGATGATGCTTGAGGAAATTAAGTGTCTTGTTCATGTTTTAAGAAAAGTAGGAGTAGGACGCCTGAGAGGCTCAGTTGGTTACCTGTCTGCCTTCGGCTAAGGTCATTATCCCCAGGGTCCTGGGGCTGAGCCCCATGTGGGGCTCCCTGCTCAGTGGGGCATCTGCTTCTCCCTCTCCCTCTGTCCTCTCTCATGCTCTCTCTCTCTCGCTCGCTTACTCTCTCTCTCAAATAAGTAAAATAAGAAAGAAAGAAAGAAAGAAAGAAAGAAAGAAAGAAAGAAAGAAAGAAAGAAAGAAAGAAAGAAAGAAAGATGGGAGGGAGGGAGAGAGAAAGAAAGAAAAAGAAAAAAGGAGAAAGAAAAAAGAGAGCGAAGTAGGAATAATGAGCAGGTCATAGGACTGCTGATGCCCAGTTCCAGCTCCTGGCAGGATGCTGGGAGGACAGAGGAAAAAGCTCCCTGGGGCAGGGCCACGTGAGGTGTGAAGGCTACAGAAGGCTGGCACACAAGGGGAGCCACTGGTTTACTTAGTCCTACAGGGGTGGGTGCAACAGACATGCATAGTTGGTTATGAACAAACCCAAACGAACACAAGTGAATTTGGGGTTTGGCTGGCCTCCCAATGCTTCAGAAGTGATTCATGCATAGTTAAGTTACATCCTTCAGATTTTAAGATGGAAATGCAACTCACCAGACCACTGCTGAAAAGATTTGCCCCAGAGTCAAGAACGTAAACATGCAAGGGTGATAACCTCGCCGTGTCTTACAAGGGCATAATCAACCTCCGTAACGTCCCTTTAGCACAGGGATGGGCCTGTGACCCAGACTCGGGGGGAAGCTCCCATAAGCAAAGCATAGATTTTCTCCTTCTCCTTCCTCCTTCTCCCCCTCCCCAATGTGGCAACTTTGTCCTGTCCTCCAAACCCTCCTAGGAATATGAACTGGAATCAGAAGTCTTGGGTCATGCTTGTTACTGCAATTGTTCTTTGAGGCGTATTGTTCAGTACAATAACTTGCCTTTGGCTTGGCTTAAGGAGCAGGTTGCAGTTTTCCTTTTCAACATCACTTCATAGAGAAAACAGCGATGTCGTTCTAGGCCAATAGTGGTCTATGTATTACCAGTAGCAATGAAAAGAATAAAACAAAGCAGAAAAACAAAGGCATTTCTTATTTCTTATACTACCACACACCTGGTGAGGCCTTCCCCTTAAAAGCCAGAGGCAACTAGATAATGAAGAAAGTTCTGCCATCCAACTGCTTGGCTTCATTGCAAACCCTAAGATAGAAAGTGTCTTTTGGAACCCAACTATCCCATCATTAAAAAAAAAAATTACACATATATGTATATGTACGTGTGTGTGTGTCTGTGTGTATGCCCTTTTATTATGCTTCTCTCATGACCTCCTGCTTTGAAAGAATTTCACTAACTGTATTTCTGTTATTTTTACTTTTCTTTGTATTTTTATTTTTAATTGAAGTACCATTGACACACAACATTATATAGTTTCAGGGGTACAACATAGTGATTTGACAACTACATACATAGACTAAATATTGTTACCATCCGTCACCACCATATGAACTTATTAAAATATTATTGACAGCATTTCCTATGCTCTACTGATGCCCATTTTAATTTGTAGATAAGAAGCCAAGGTTCAGGGAGTGGCCCAACTCCTCATTACCATGAAATGGTCTGCAGAACCCAGCTGTATGCCTGCCTAGGATTCCAGCACACCTCATCCCCGCTTCCTTTCACTGTGGGCCTGCCTGCTCCAGGCCCGTAGATCTTTTTTTTTTTATATAATAATATTTTTTTATTATATTATGTTAGTCACCATACAGTACCTCCCTGGTTTTTGATGTAAAGTTCCATGATTCATTAGTTGCGTATAACACCCAGTGCACCATGCAATACGTGCTCCTTAATACCCATCACCAGTCTATCCCATTCCCCCACCCCCCTCCCCTCTGAAGCCCTCCGTTTGTTTCCCAGAGTCCATAGTCTCTCATGCTTCTTTCCCCCTTCTTTTTTTTTTTTTTTTTAAGATTTTATTTATTTATTTGACAGAGATAGAGACAGCCAGCGAGAGAGGGAACACAAGCAGGGGGAGTGGGAGAGGAAGAAGCAGGCTCCTAGCGGAGGGGGCTCGATCCCATAACGCCGGGATCACGCCCTGAGCCGAAGGCAGACGCTTAACCGCTGTGCCACCCAGGTGCCCCTTCTTTCCCCCTTCTGATTACCCCCCCTTTCTTTACCCCTTTCTTCTCCTACCGATCTTCCTAGTTCTTATGTTCCATAGATGAGAGAAACCATATGATAATTGTCTTTCTCTGCTTGACTTATTTCACTTAGCATTATCCCCCCTCGCAGGGGACAGGCCCATAGAAACTAACAGTCCTTGGAAAACAGTCATGCTCCCTTGGCACATGGCTTGTGCGTGGCTCATCTTCTGAGCTCAGAATCCCCAGCAGTAAGCAAACCAGAGTAGAAACCTCAGTATCCAGTTTTTCTGCTCACTGCAGGCAGATTCCAGCTTTGGTTGGAGCCCTGACACTGGTACCTCCCACTAGGGCACTCCCTAGTAGTTAGTTCTGCCAAAGACCCTATGAAGAATTCACATTCCATTCGCATGAATTTCCTCTCCAGCGCTTGCTTCACACACTCCAGGTTGGCCTTTATGTGAAATATGCAGTTGGGCAGAGCCAGTAATTTTATACATTTGTTATTAAGGAAGATGCCTTCTTTCCACCCCAGGTGTGTGTTATTACAAGCAGTAGTGCTAGGATAAAAGAAACAGTGCCTCCTCTTTATAATGAAATTTGTTCCTACAGCCCAGAGCTAACCCTGCAAGGTAAGCAGGTTGAAACGATCATTCTCATTTTGTTGATGAGTAACAATAAGCTAGTGGGTAATTAACCCATCTTGCTCAGCCTTAGTGGAGACTTACGGAATGGAACCTTCATTCTCCTGACATGAAGTTTCACAATTTATCTGGTAGAGATTTTGAGTGAAAATCAGCAAGTAGGCTCTACATACACTCTTGGATCATTTTTACCTGGGTCACCTTATGTTTTAGGATTTGAATAGTCTCTATGACGACCAGAAATACCACTAATATGTCATCAGCTAGTGTTCGACCTCACTACACTTTGTTTCTGTGTGCAAATTACATCTCTCCCGAGACGTGCATTTGGTTAGAATTTGCCCAACAGACACAGTAAATGGGCTATTTAACAATACAGAAGGAAAACTCTTAAGGACAAAGGCTAGCCCAAGGATTTTTTTTTTCTTTGTGTCTTTTAAGATCTCTATATACGTGCCTTATATAGAGTAGCAGGTTGATAAATATTTGTCACAATTCTGATTGAGCTCATTTCACATAAGCCCTAGAACACAGGTCTAATAAACAATTTTTAAACCAAATCTCTGGTCACTTAATACTTTTTTTAAAAGATGTATTTATTTATTTATTTTAGAGAGAGAGAGAGCACAAGCAGGAAGGGCAGAGGGAGAGAGAATCTCAAGCAGACTCCCTGCTGAGCGCAGAGCCAGAAGCAGGGCTCGATCTCATTACTCTGAGATCACAACCTGAGCTAAAACCAAGAGTCGGTCGCTTAACTGACTGTGCCCCCCAGGTGCCCCATTCGATCCCTTCATACTTTTTAGCAACTCTCTTAATGCTGGGCAGTTCACAGGACAAATGGGGTGTGAACTTCAATACTCACTTCTTAAGAAGGCAACGGGGATCCAACTTACTCTTTTCTGGAAAGGTTTACTGTAGCTTTATACAGTGTCCAGTTTTGTTTATGGGACTTACCAGTTATTTCCTTATCTCATACAATGTGTTTTTCATAGAAGTAAATTCCAAAGAGGATTCTGAGAATGGCTAGACAGCCAGGCCTATAAAACAACTGGAAAATATGAGTAAATTACATGGGTAGCCTTGAGGAAATGAGAGAAGATGCAAGAGGGACGGAGTCACTGGTATGTAAATAATATGAAGAGATGCAGACAAGAAATACTGAAGAGTCATAAGCTATCAACGTAATCTGGTCTGCTGTGATGGAAATGACTAGCTTCCCACTAAGGCCTGGTGCTCCCCTTCTGTACTGTAGAGTTGTTCTGAGAAGTGGCCCCTGCTCTAGGGAAACATCTCTCGTGCTACATACATCTAAGTGGGGCCATATGGTGGATTTCAAGCCAATGAAAAGTGAGGATAAATGGCCCATCAAAACCTCTTGTGTCATTTTTTTTATGTTTCATCTCTCCCTGCCTGGAAGCAAAGGACTTCAAGGCCCTAGGAGATGGAAGTCTACAACATGAAAAGAGTCTAGGTCCGCTCTGGAAGGTTGTGCTCCACACACCTGCATTGGATTGTTATATAAAAAAGAAATGGACTTTCATTAAATTAAGCGACCAAGGTTCGGGGGATTATCTGTTAAAGTAGTTAGTATTATCTTAACTAGTACCTTTGATTGAATTATTATTGTTGTAATATTTTTACTATGTAGGGGAGCAAAAGGAAGACCCTCATAAGCAAGTGTTCAATAAGGAATAAGAAGCTACCCCAGGCCCTAAAACCAAGCTATGACTTGAGCCACAAATCTTGACAACCCTCCAGTTTTCTCACCTCACAACCTAAGGAAGCTTATTGTTTTATTTTAAAGTTATGTTGGAATATCGACCTGGGTTTATGTGGGTTTAGCTGGACTAATAATATGAGGCACTTGTTTTGCTGAGCTGCTGTCGGCTGCTTGTGCTTTTCTATGCTTAAATCTCTTTAAAGTATTTTCCCATTGACTTTGAAGGACAAAGTCCTTTTAGCTATTAAAATAACAGCTAAGTAAAACAATATCAGATCCCGAGAGGACAGAGCATCAAGCCAAAGAGGATCATTCTAAAACCTTAAAACTGAATAGAGTTTGCCCTGTTGGTTTCAGATATGCTTGGGACCCATGACCCTTGACCCTTTTTCTCCATCCAATTTCTCCCTTTTAGAATAGGAATGTCTATCCTACATTTGTTCTGTCACTGTATTTTAGAAGCAGATAACTTGTTGTCTGAGTTCGTAAGTTCACAGATGGAAAAGAGTTTGCCCCAGGATGAATCACGTGCCCAGTCTCATCCATTCCCGATGTAGATGAGATTTGGCATTTAGAGTTGATGCTGGAATGCGATAAGACTTTGGGGAGTATTGGGATGGGGTGAACAGATGTTCATGTGAGAGGACAAGAGGGAAGACTGTTATTGGTTAAACGGTGTCCTCCCCCAAAATTCATAGGTTGAAGTCCTAACCCCCAGCACCTCAGAATGTGGAAATGGGGCCATTGCAGACATAATTAGCTAAGATGATGTCCTGCTGGAGTGAGATGACCCCTTAATCCAATATTACTCGTATCCTCATTAAAGAGAGAAAGTTGGACACAGACACACATGGGAAGAACACCCTGTGAACATGAGGTTAGAGGTCAAAATGATGTGTCAGTCAGCCAGGGTGGCCAAAGCTGGCCGGCGAACCACCAGCAACAGACAAAGGCACGGAGGAGACTCTTTCTCACATCCTTTAGACAGAAGCAACCCTGCTGACAACTTGGTTGCAGGTGTCTAGCCTCCAGAACTCTAAGACAACGTCCTTTGATTAAGCCAACAAAATCATAATATCAGATCTATTATCGTGAAACTACCCATTAACAAAAATCTCTTAAAAATGTTCGTTAATCAAATAAACTATGTAAGTAGGTAAGTAGGTGTATTTTTTAAAATCCCACTGCCTATACATCCTTAATTCTCTTTTCTCACCTCCTCAACACAAATACATATGGAAAAGTAGATCTTCCACTTAGGATACAACTCACATTCAAAATCTAAGCAGTGGAACAATATTAATTCAGCCCTTTTCTTGGCCAGTGCATTTCCATCCGTGACAACACCAGTTTGTCTAGCATCCCACGGAGAAGGTTTTTGTGAAAGTATCTAGCATAGTGCCTAATCCTAGGTCCTTAATCAGCACGAATTCACTTTTCCCTTTCCTTTTCCCTGTTGGACTGGAAAACATGGATCTCTCATTGACTGTTCTCTTTCCCTGATGTTCAAATGATGCTGGGGCTCCTGGGTGGCTCAGTCAGTTAAGCATCAGCTCAGGTCACAATCCCAGGGTCCTGGGATCAAGCCCCACATCGGGCTCCCGGCTCAGTGGGGAGCCTGTTTCTCCCTCTTCCTCTGCAGCTCCCCCTGCTTGTGCTCTCGTGCTCTCTCTCTGTCAAATAAGTAAGTAAAATCTTAAAACTAAATAAATAAATAAATGATGCTGATTATCATTAGCCCGAGTTCACCCATTCATTCACCCTCCCGCTATCTCTACCTTGTCCAAACCGCTCTCAACCACACCAAGGTCAACTTCCCAGCTGTTGTCTCTGTCTGCAGTCTCTCTCACTTATAACCTATCTTGCATAGTAATGGAAGACCAGCACAATTTATCACAATTTCCTACTGCCGACCACGTCACTCCGAGCTCTGCTGCTCCACAGTCTCTGGACTTGGCTTCATCCTCTTAAGTATACTTATTTGTCCCTACTTCTTAGGACCTACCTTGTTCTCATGATCAGGGCTGCTCCCTCATGTCAGAGAGGATCCAAGTTCTACCCATTTCATTTCCTAAGTGGTTCTCTAGTTGGCCACCTCCAACCATTCCCATGGCCCCAGGCTTAATTTGGGATCACATTATTCCACACCTGAATTGTTAACAGAGTCTTCGAAGTCCCTCCAGTCATGCCCTCATCCAATCCATCCTCCAAGCCACTGCTCTGGGGATTTTTCTAGAGCTGAGCTGTCCAATATGGTAGCCAAGAACCACATGTGGCTATCTAAATTCAAATCTTAAAATTAAAAATTTAGTTCCTCAGTCACACTGGCTGCATTTCAAGTGCTCAACAGCCACATCTGGTTAGCAGTTATCACACTGAACAGACGAGATTATGGAACGTTTTCATCATCTGGGCAGTGCCATTTCTAAAATGTAAATGTGGTCATGTGTCTACTCTGCTTAATCACTTAATGTTTCTTAGCACTTAGGATAAAATCTGAACTCCTTAGTAGGGCGGTTTATTAGTTGGCCTTAGCTTTCCTTTCTGCCCTATCTCCTTCACCTGCCTGCATGGTACCTTATTTTCCAAGCTACTCAAATGATTTCCCGGTGTGTCTCCATGCCTTTGCTCATGGCTGTATCTTCTGTCCGGACAGCCCTTCCCCACCTTAACTCCAATTAATTCTTCAAAATTCACCTCAGGCATCCCGTTATTTGGCAGGCTTTCCCTACTGCCAACTCTTCCCCTCCTCTCCCGGCCTGTCCCTCCGCTTGCACTCCCCTGTTGTAGCATTTAGACCTGCCTACTTATTAGACCGTGGGATTTGGAGAGGCAGGCACCAAGTCTAGTTCATTTTTATCCCCAGAGTCTGGCAGAGTGTCCGGAATACAAGTTGGTATCTAGAACCAAATACCTGTTCTTTCTTCCTGGTTCTTCAGTATCTCCTGTCTGGGATAATTTGCTGCTCCCGACGCCATCACAGTCCTCACCATTCGGCACAACTGCTCAACTGCCAGCCCTTCCCAGCGCAGCTGAATGTAGCAGCGTGGCCAGACTGTAGGTTACTAACGACGGGAGAACTAGGCAGATGCTGACAAATTGTCTTGCAAGTCATCTGCTTTCTCGAAGGGCAAAGACTCAAGTTTGAGAAAGCTTAATCACCTTTCTTTAAGTGGCTGATTTTCCTTGTTCTCTGCATTCACGAAGCCAGTGTCTTCCACCCCCGAGAGGAGGACCAGTAGAGTCAGACAGTATAGTCAAGTCTACATGCTCAGACTTGGATTATTAATGGATTATTATGACTCTTAGACCATGTCTCTATGTGTTGAAAACCTCATCAGAACAAGGCATAACTAAAAGTTTGAAATTCTTTACTTCTTTATATTCTATATGGCACAGCTTAGCACTTAGTTGTCTTCTGTCTTACATTGTTTGCAATATTGTCACATTACTATTACTATCTGTATTTTCCAACTCTGTTACAAGTACCCTGAATGCAAGAAAAATGTATCTTCCATACCACTTTGCACAGTGATAACAGGTTAATAGGTGCTCAGTAAATATTTATGAATTGATCAACTGGCTTGGGTGATCTAATCTGGTGAGTTTTAAAAGCCCTACAAGTCATTAAGAACATCCCCAAATATAAATGCCATCTTGCAAAGCTCTAGAACATGAGCTGGATTTTCCAAGTAACCTAATTCTGTCTTCTTAAGAAAAGCAGAATTTACATTTATACAATTTAAAAAACTTAATTTTATGATGGACCATTACATTAGTGGCTCCCAATGAACCATGCCTCTGAGAATTCTTACCCTTGTGTTGTTCCTTCCTACACTGAGTCTGAGTTTGGTCATGTGACTTGCTTTGGCAAATGAGACATTAGCAAGCATGATGCAAGCAGAGATTTGATAAGCACCTGTCATCTTAGAATTCTCCCTCTCGGAATCCAGATTCTATGCCACAAGGAAGTCCAACTGCCCTGCTGGAGAAAGAAGGGATGTAGAAAGAGATCCTGTGAGACCATGCAAGGCACACTGTGAAGCTAGCTTAGTTATTACAGCCCATCAGATAAAGGTACCTGCATAAGGGACCCCAGGCAAGACCAGCGGAACCGCCCAGCTGATCCCAGCCCAGACTGCTGAGTCCTGAATAAAGCAATACAGATCCTCCTTGACTTACAACGTGACTGCATCCCAATAAACCCATCATAAATTGAAAGTATCATAAGTCAAAAGGCATTTAATATACTTAAACTACTGAACACCACAGCTTAGCCTAGCCTACATTAAACGTGCTCAGAACATTTACATTAGCCAATAGTTGGGCAAAATCAGCTGACAGAGAGCCTGTTTTATAATAAAGTGTTGAACAGCTCATGTGATTTGTTGAATACTGTACTGAAAGTAGGAAACAGAATGGTTGTCCAGAATGGTTGTGACTGCATCTGTTGTTTACCCTCACGATGGTGCGGCTGACTGGGTGGACTGTCGCTGCCCAGCATCACGCAGGAGGATGGTACCTTGCACATTGCTAGCCCTGGAAAAGATCGAAATTCAAAATTCCAAGTGCAGTTTCTACTGAATGCATATCACTTTCATACCATCATAAAGTCAAAAAATCGTAAGTCGAAACATTGCAAGTCAGGGTCCGCCTGTAGATGTTTTAAGCCACGGGATTTTAAGGCGGCCTATTATGCAACGGCAAATAACCACAACACCCAGAATCTTGTCTCTTCTTATCCATCAATATGACTGATAAATATCACCTACTGTTTTCATGTTCCATTCTTAAAGGCCTTGACTTAGCACATGAAGTGAAACACAGAAAACACTCGTTCCCATTAGGGTGAGGAAGTTTTTACTTTGAGACACTTCTAGGAAATGGAGATTTTAGAAAGTGACTTCTGTATTTCGAATATTTTTCTATGAAGTTCATGTCTTTAAGATAAATTAAGTCAATCTCTTCTTTTTCTTTTCTGGCTTTTGCTTGTGGGTAAGTATCTAGGGAAAAGAAAAATTTGATCTCATGAGTTTCATGCCCTGTTTTTGCTCTTGCCAAAATACTGTTAACTTCATTCCAAGTCAAAAAAAAAAAAAGTTCTTGTGAATATGCCTTCTGCCACGGCATCAAGAACAGTGCCAGAAAGGACAATTCTGATAAAAATAGATTTCTGCATTCTGTATCTATGTGAAGCCAGTCAGATACTCTTTTTGTAGCTATCTTGTGAGTCATAATTTTCCTCCAAAAGTAACTTTTTGACCATTTGTGATCCTCCTTTGCCAGCATAGCCTTAGCCTCAATTTTTCCCTCAGCTGGTGTTACAGTTTCTACTCCTTTCTTTCATTCTTTATGTACCTTTTATAGGTTGGTCTTTGAAGGAAGCCTTTCTCCCTTATCTCTCAGGTGGGGAAAGTGTGGTTTACCTTGAAACAAAGAGTTTCTTTAAAAACTATCATCAAGCATTGGAAATTCCACTAACATGATAAGCAAAAAGAAAAAAAAACTGAAAGAAACAGCAGCAAAAATTAGTTTTTCAGTTGTTGAGATCGCTCCAGAGTGGTCAAGCCTTGTTTAAGTCAACACTACTCCAAGTGTGGTCTGTGGACCAGCGCCAATCCATGAACTGTTTGTAATGAATAAAGGACAAAAATTGAGAGTGTTTATAAACTTTTTAGCAATTTGATATTGCCAAGACATCCAACGCGATCATTTTTCTCATAACCCAGTTTTATTGTACATTACGAAATATTGGTTGACAACGGATTAGAATTTTTTTAAATGGTCTTTCTTCACAGATAGTGCAAGATGTACTCGTGTAAATGACCTCTCCAAGTGACCTTACAACCTAATGCCTAACACAGTGCAGGACCCAGAGCGGGCAGTCAAAAAACATTTGTTGATGGGTTGACTGTTACTTGATGGATAATTTCTAAGCCTCTGACTCTCCAGCATTATGTTGTCTTTACCGTTCACTCAGCTGTACATACAACAAATATAAAAAGTCAAAGTTTCACAATCTTTTTAAAAAGGGCATGAAATAACCTGCCTAATTCTCTTCGCTTGGTATGAGTAATAATTGCACCAGGTTTACAGAACTCAAAAGAAATGACACATAGCTGAAGTTAAATTTAGCTTTCACTTATTCTATAATCACATCTACTGATGTAGCTGCCTTTGAGCAGAGAGATGACTGTAAGGTGTTGAACTCAACGTAAGGACTAAATCCATGACTCATTTGCTCTGGAGACGAACTGCATCACTGGGTTATATCAGGTGAAACCCACTCCTTACACTTAGAACAGGAAGTCACACTCCTTAAAGTTACGTATGTTCCCAGTTGCTCTCCACCTTCAGGAACTCAGCTTTCAGATTAAGGAGCCCTGGATGTGTAACAGGTATTACATCCTGAATTCCTTCCGCGTGGCCCGTCAGCCTCAGGGCACTCCTGCTGCGGGCTTTGCTCTGACATGCAATCCCAATTAATTGGGCTATTGACTTTTTCCTGTGTAGTTTTAGGCCAGCCACTTCATCTTGATATGTTTGGATCCCTCGTCTGGAAAACAAAAACAAAACAAGGACAGGGACACCATGAAGGTTAAAGGACACCATGTGTGTGAACACATTTACTGCAGGGCTGGACTGAGTCCCCCAGCTGGTGCTCGCTATCATTGCCCTTCACCTTGTCTGTGCTCCCTGACCAAGCTTCCACCATGCAGCATTAAACCCACAGGCCATAGAGTTACAGACGTGGGGTTAAGTCCCAGCTCCTCCATCTACTACCTTCTGTGACCTTGTGACTTTGGGCAAATTAAATAACCTCTCTCAGTCTCAGTTTCTTCAACTGAAAAATTTTACCCTTGGCATGAGCTTTGCGAATGTTGAATGAAGTCATCATTATAAAGGGTCTAAAGCAATGCCAGCTCATTATATGCCTCCAATTTAGCTAGCTATTGTTATTTTTATGCCCTGTTGGAGAAATAGTCTTGACCCATTGTGTCTGAATTTCTTGTTTCTCGAACCTGGAAACCTTCCTTGCTTTTGCCATCAAACGCCAGTCCTTAACAATTGCATTTCTGCTTCTACCTGTGGACTCCGCTACAGGACATAACTCCCTGCTGCCCACTTTTTACCTTGTCAGAGCCCCAGGGTCTTGGGGGGGAGGGTCTTGTCAGGACTGCTGTAGAAGCTCTCACTGCCCTAAGATCCTCTGGATAGCTGGTCTACCTTGCCCACCACCTACTGTCTGCTCCCAGCCCTGCAGGATACCACACCAGCCCCCAGGCTTCTTCGCTTTCTGGAGAGAGCTCCCTGGATGCCCACCCCTCAGTGAGCCTGACTAGCCCCAGGAATGAGCCAGAGTAGACTGGCCCTCAGGCCACCTGCTGAACCCCAGCTCTGACAGAACTTACTATGGAACAATCAGGGCACTGATCCCATCTTGGGCTGGGCACATCAGCGTGGTATTATAATGAGGATACCAAATGAAAGGCAGATGTTCTCAGAACTATTTTGTCTAGACGTTGTTTGATTGTGGCTCTTCCCAAAGCTTTGCTGACATTTCTCTTTCTAATGAAGTCACTTGCATTTCTCGCCCATACCCTTCCACTTTCTGCTTGTGGTTCCCTCTTCAGCCCCGTTTCATTTGTTGTGGGAACTGAGAATTCCACACCTTCACAAAATGCACCAAAGCTGGAAGCACCCAGTGAAGGGCTGTGATCTAAGCTTACCTTGAGCTGCACCTCTTGGGGAGTGGGGAGTAGGGAGGGGACATCCTGTGTACAAGGACAAGGCCCCTCATTCAACATTGTAATACCAGGGCACCTTCCCCTACACACACAGTCACACATATACATACATGGAGCACCAGCTAATTTAAAATACAGACAAACACACACAAAGATGGAGTCACAGACCCTTAGCAGTAATTTTCAGGACCCTCAGGTTCCTTCCAGCCCCATGTTGGGACCAGTGATGAGAGGTCTTTGGGGGGTGGGTGGGAAGGCTCTGCTTTCAGTGAAGCCATGACGGTGGCCTTCATGGGGCAATAGGATAATGTCCTTTATTGTTGCCGGTCCAATGGCCTCCCTTACAAACTAGCAGCACGTGCCATAGATTCCTGAGTAAAAGAACCACACAAACAGACTTCAAATCTCATGAGAGAAAAGAGCATCAGAAGCTTTGGTTCTATATCTGAGAAGCTTGTGTTTCCTCAGATAATCTGTGACCATTCATTCATTCATTTATTCAGAAATATTCAGTGAGTACCTACTATGTGCTGGGACTGGATGTGGCGTCGTACTGGGAAGAGAATGAGGCCAACACGGTTTCCGATTCCATGTGGCTCCCACTCTCCTGTTCAGTCTCACTGAAGTTCCTATAACCCATCCCACCTCTCAGCTATAAGAAGCCCACCAAGGAACCCTCGCTGAAATAATGAACCTCCTGCCACACTTGAGATTTGCACAATTTTTAAGATACAGTTGGGCACGTGACATATAATGGCCAAACATGGGCCCCCAAAGCCCAATGTGAATAAAAACTTTATATTCTGCATTTTCAACCGTGAAGGGAGGGAATCTGTTTTTCTCCACAAACAAAATTAAATTTGAAGTCCACTCTGGCTCCCATGTAAGGCTGTGAGAGAACGTCCATAGCATGGGAGTCTTCCAGTCCCTTTTCCCTAAGGACTGAACTCAGCTTTTTTTGGCTTCTCTTAAATGGCTTTGGTGCAATTAAGGATTAAGCGAAACAAGTGCCAACTTTGCAAATAATTTGGAACTAAGTCCGTGTGCGTGTGTCTGCTACACTTTTGCCCTTTACGGGTTTAGCAAGTGGGTAATAAAATGTAAGGAGTCAGTGTAAGTACATTAAAAGCTAATGCTCTCGCCCAACCCCTCCGCAACCCCAGTGGAATGCTGAAAGCAGCTTCGGTTAGGATGCACCTCTTCTGGGCACATCCATAATAGAAGCTTTTATTCCCCAGGGCCAGATCAGTGAGAGGGTATTTTCCAATTATTAACCCCACTGTCTTTAAATAAATGTTAGACGCCGAGGAAGCTGGGAGAGTTATGCAATCATGCCAAGCCTCCAAATGAAAATCAAACACTTCAGGCAAAAATCTAGGCATCTGGCTAGGAGGCCAAAGCTGCGGGGCTGGCCTTTCTACCACAGTGCTTAGTCCACTGAGCCACAGACGAAGCTCCCAGAAATCCTGCCGTGTAGAGCACGGTTCACCGCGAGCTTTAACTCATGCAACTGCAAGCATTTGATGGAACTCGGCCAGAGGCAACTGGCCCCCAAGAAAGCATCATCAAACCCTATCATGGAAGTGAGGGAAACCTAACATTTTGTTACGTCACTAAGATGAACAATAAATGCAAAGTTGCTAGAGTGCACCAAAAAGCAAAGTATAAGAAAGGCCTGGGTGGCTCTAGGCTTCTCAGGGGGAAAGTGGGGCCATTTTGCAAAGTTCCTCTATGTCAGTGCGGCCTTCCTCTCTCTGGGGAAAAGAGGTACAGTGGAAACTTCATACAAAGACAAGCCAGGACCAGGACTCCAAGCGCCACTCGACCCAAAGCAACGGTCAGATGCCCCACGCAGAAGGAGAGAGAGTGCCCATTGGCAAGCATGCAGAGTACAACTTTAGTAATTCATCAATGAACACTAGAAAAATTTAAGCAAATGAGATCCCAAAGAACATTCTTTTCAGAAAATACGATAAAGAAGAATAGATTGTCAGAGGAGGAATCTCTTAAGAAATGGATTCAGAGGAAATACAGCTAAATCAACAGCAGTATTTACAATATGCTAATTACAATGAAAAGACCCTGCAAAGTAGCTACAGCATACCAACAGCTTCCCTGGCATCCTTTAATATCAGACTCCACATTTTTAAAAAAAGATTTATTTACTTATTTTAGAGGTAGAGAGAGAGAAAGAGAGAGAGAGCAAGTGAGCAGGCGGGAGGGGCAGGAGTGAGGGGAGAGTCCCAGGGAGACTCCAAGCTAAACCCAGAGCCCAACACAGCGCTTGATTTCATGGGCCTGAGATCACAACCTGAGTTGAAACCAAGAGTCAGTCGTTTAACAGACTGAGTCCCCCAGGCACCCCCAGACTCAACATTTTAAAAATTATTTTCACCACAGTAAGAATGGCTTCCCTTTTTTTTTTTATTAAGGTATAATTGACATACATTATATTAGTTTCAGGTGTTCAGTATCATGAGTCAATATTTGTATATATTGCAAGATGATCACCACATAAGTCCAGTTAACATTCATCACCGTACATAGTTACAAATCTTTCTTCTCCTGCCGAGAACTTTGAAGATCCACTCTCCCAGCTACTTTCAAATATACAGTGCAGTATTATTAGCAAGAGTCATCACACGGTGCATTACATCCCCATGACTTATTCATTTTATAACTGGAAATTTGTACCTTTTGACCCGCCTCACCCATTTTACCCACCCCCACTGCAGGCAACCACCAATCTGTTCTCTGTGTCTATGAGCTTGGGTTTTGTTTGTTTGGTTTGTGTTGGTTGGTTTTTAGATTTCACAGATAAGTGAGATCATACAAGATTTATCTTTTCCTGTCTGATTTATTTCACTTAGAATAATGCCCTCAAGCTTCATTCGTGTTGTTACAAATGGTAAGATTTCATTCTTCTTTATGGATGAGTAATATTCCAGTGTGTGTGTGTGTGTGTGTGTGTGTGTGTGTGTGTGTGATATGTTCTTTATCCATTCACCCACTGATGGACATTTAGGTGGTCTCCATGTCTTGGCTATTATAAATAATGCTGCAATGAACACGGGGGTGCATGTATGTTTACCACTTAGTGTTTTGATTCCCTTCAGATGAATACCAGAAGTGGAATTGCTGGATCATATGATAGTTCTATTTTTAATTTTTTGATGAACCTCCATATTGTTTTTCACAGTGGCTTCTCCAATTTACATTCCCACCAAAAGTGTGCAAGGGTTTTTCCTTCTTCCACATCCTGGCTAACACTTCTTATTTCTTATCTTTTTGATAATAGCCATTCTAGTAGGTGTGAGGTGATATCTCATTGTGGTTTTCACTTGCATTTCCCTGATTAGTGTTGAGCATCTTCTCATGTATTTGTTGGCCATCTCTATGTCTTTGGAAAAATGTCTACTCAGATTTTCAGCCCATTTTTTAACCAGATTGTTTGGTTTTTGCTTTGAGTTGCATGAGTTCTTTATATATTTTGGAAATTAACCCTTTATTAGATATATGACTTGCACATATTTTCTCCCATTCAGTAGGCTGAAGAATGGCATTGATTTTAGATTATTTTCCATTCATGCATTCAATGATTCACTCAACTAATTTTTTGACATAATAATATTTATAGCAATAATAACACCTAGAACTTAATGGGCAAATGCTGTGTGCTTTATATGCATTAATTTAATTGTCACAACGATCCAATGAGGAAGATTATATTATTATCTCCATTTTATGGATGAGGAAACCAAAGTTAAGAGAGATTAGTATTAGGGTAAAGCATATGAAACTGCTGATATTTATAAAATTTGACCTGCTAAATGACAATTTCGTATGATTTTGACCTGGGAAATTGGCAATATCTTATAGCTCAACCCAAAAACTTTCCCAAGATGAGGAAATTAGCAGGAGATCCAAACTCCTGCTCTTAACAACTTATCAGTGCCGCTTAGTATGTTCCAGAAACCATGAGAGGTTCCAGGAACACAAGTGTGAATGGATTTATTTTGATGGATGTTAGCCATCTATACATTATGCTTTTTTGACATGCCTAGTAACATTTTATAATTCTTTCTGTTTATTCTCCCTTCTCCTAGTCTCCATGTCAAATAAGACATGCTAATGGGTTCTGTTATCATTGTCGTTCAATTTAGAGTAACAATGCACCAGGATGTTCAAAAATCACTTTGTTTTTTTGCAAGTTGGTTTTTATTGTTGTCACTACTGATGATGTCGTTCTAGCTTCTCTTAGTCTTCTCTGAAACCCACCCAGCTCGAGCCCAGGACAAGCACCATGGTCTTAGGCACATCCCACCTGGGTGTGTTGGGACAAAAATCATGTCTTGTGTCTTGGAGTAATTCTGCTCTTCCCTTCCTGGGGTTCATAAGCAAAAAGTTCAAGAACATAAAAATCATAAAGCCAACTATGAGCAGTACCTGCATTCCGCGAATATTCCCCCTACCCCTCTGTGTAACAATGCCTCCCTCCTTCTGATGACCAAGGTCAATTACCTTGATCATTGCCAAGATGGTGACTCCTCTTCCCACCTGCTACCCCTAGACACATGTGCCCATCATGCCAGCACTGGGGAGGCCAGTGATAGAGGATGGTTGATGTCAACTGGTTACGTTATTCTGTCTATTTGGTCATTTAGCGCCTCTCTTATGGTGAATGCTCTTCGCTGAGAATTAGTATGTAATACAAAACTCTTCACATTTTCTGCCTACTCCAAGACATTCACTCACAGGCCTCTACCCCGGAGATCCTTCTCCCCCATCTTCCAATCTAACTCCTCCCTAGGACCTGAGCACAGGTCAAGCCATTCTCCTCTGCCCATGAGTCATATATAGTCTAACATTGGGCCACTTCTCTCCACACAAAGTGGTTCACCACATCTTCCAGCTGAAGTTCTGTCTTTCCAGCCACCATTAGATCCAACGTGGGACTGTTGTGCTGCCACCATCCATTTTTAGCTTATACCCATATCTATCCCCCATTGTAACAGGCAAGCCACTAACCAAGCTCCAGCTTTTCCCTTCTCCATCAGGTTGTCCTAAGGGCTTGCCGCAAGCAGCAAGTGCAAACTGGACGAGAGGTGCTGGTGACATACTCGTGCAGGTTTGCTTGTGCCCTCTCACGCTGCTCAGACTTGACCCCAGAGAGACCACTCCCTTCTCATGGTGAATTGTTTCTGGGTCCACCAACCTTATGCGGAACCTAGTTCCGGATGGGAAGTTCTGGCCATGTAGCCACTTGATGTCCATGATCCAGCACTCTGTCTACCAGGGCTCAGCAGCATCCTGCCATGGCTTCTTCCGGGCTCTATCTACTCCCTGGCTGTGCGGGTAGTCTCCCATTTAAGTTCATGTCAGGCTTCTGAACTATTATAAGAGGAGAGTTCTAATTCTTAGTTTACTGTTGTTTACATGATTTAACCTCATGCTTAAGCTAACTCTGCTCCAGGTACCCGCTGGAGAATAAACTCAAACTGAGCCAGTTGATGACTCAAGGAGAACGGTCCTTATACAGGACCACCCAGGGGTCAGGAGTCCACCCATTCTCCTGGAAACCAGCCCAGCAGATGTTGTCCATAAACTGCACTATTTTGAATTTCCCTGAAGTCCTTTCATGTTAGATTGTCAGTTTACATAAAGGAATGTCTCCAAGACAGCTCCACGAAATTCACCAATGCATTTGCCATGAAGATGTTGTTGAGGAACAGAAAGTTAAAAATAGAGCTACCCTATGATCCAGAAATTGCACTACTAGGTACTTACCCGGAGGATACAAAAGTACAGATTCAAAGGGGTATATGCACCCCTATGTTTATAGCAGCATTATCAACTCTGGAAAGAGCCCAAACGTCCATCGACTGATGAATAAAGAAGACGTGATACATATATACAATGGAATATTACTCAGCCAACAGAAAGAATGACATCTTGCCGTGCACAATGACACGGATGAAGCTAGAGTGTATTATGCTAAGCAAAACAAGTCAGTCAGAGAAAGACAAATACCACATGATTTCACTCACATATGGAATTTAAGAAACAAAACAGATGAACGTGGGGGGAGAGGAAAAAGGGGGGGATCAAACCATAAGAGACTCTTAAAGATAGAGAACAAACAGGGTTGATGGAGGGAGGTGGGTGGGGGATGGGCTAGGTGGCTGATGGGTAATAAGGAGGGCATTTATTTTTTTTTTTTAAGATTTTATTTATTTATTCGACAGAGATAGAGACAGCCAGCTAGAGAGGGAACACAAGCAGGGGGAGTGGGAGAGGAAGAAGCAGGCTCATAGCGGAGGAGCCTGATGTGGGGCTCGATCCCATAATGCCGGGATCACGCCCTGAGCCGAAGGCAGACGCTTAACCGCTGTGCCACCCAGGCGCCCCAAGGAGGGCATTCATTGTGATGAGCACCGGGTGTTGTATGTAAGTGATGGATCACTGAATTCTACTCCCGAAACCAACATTGCCCTGTGTTAACTAACTAGAATTTAAATAAAAATATGAAGGAGGAAAAAGATTATTGAGGAAACTGTGTGTTGTTTCATACGGTTTCACTTTTCTCTGCGATAGCTGGCCTTCTGTCATGCAACTGGAAAGTTTGGATCTTACGCACACTGATGAATTGTAAAAACGATCCTATCCCTGTTCTGCGTTGGTTGTTAAAAAGCTTGGAGCCAAGTGTGTGTCCTTCCTGCTTCCCTTTTTACGATTTTCCTCATTCCTGTCTTTCTGTTATCTTTCCCATTTTCAATTTTCACCATCCCATTTTTTAATTTCTTCTTCTATTCTTACCCTGTTTTATTGTATATATTTATTTAAGAGAATTTAAGTATTGTCTGGCAGGGTTATAAAACAGCAAGCAGATACATAGAAAGCTTAGTGCCTGTCAAGTCTGCTTACAGAGAATCATTGGGAGCTTTGAGAAAAATCTCAAATAATAATTTAACCAGCCTAGACAGAAGTATAAAATTGCGTAGCATTTCTGAAAAGCAATTTGTGCTTAGGAATTAGAAGCTTTCACAATTATTTCATATATTATGGCTCCGGAATCCCAGAAATGTATCCTAAGGAAATAATAAGAAATGAGGATAACACTGAGGTACAAAATAATTATTAGCATTATTTTTAATAACAAAAACTAAAAGGAACTTATACTAAGAGAAAGGTCTTACAATAGGAGAAAGGACTTAAAAGTGTTATAATAGGAGAATGGCCAAATCAATAACAGTATAGCCAATTTTAAATGCAGGATTTTCAAAGGATTTTTAATGCCAGAGGAAAATGCTCACATGATTGTGTTTAATAATAATAATAATAATAATAATAATAATAATAATAAAAAGCAGAGTACACATACTTCCAGTTATGTTACTTCGTGCTTAAGAAAAGATCAGGGGTGTATTTAATCCCCAGTGACTCTGGGAAAATGTATTACAGGTGATTGCTGTCTTCTTTTTTCTCTTTTTTTGTATTCTGGGTTGGTAATCAGAAAAAAAATTCATTTGACTAGGCTAAAACTTCCATATTAAGAATATTCATTGAGTAGACAGGCAAAGATATTGCCTATCAAAGCATTAACCAAAATCTACGTGTACCACTTGGATTTAGTTATAAGTTAGGATATTGCCTATGAAAGGCAGGGATATTGCCTATCAAAAGTGATAACCAAAATCTACGTGTATCACTCGGATACAGTGCTCCAGCCCCTTCTCACAGCACCCTGTCAGCAATTCATTTATTTTGAGGAATATTATCTGTAACCTTAAGGTTGTAAAAGGTAGAACCAGAAACTTCATTCTGCCATTTACTCAAAGATTTGTGTACAAACCCGGTAAGACAGCATGGTGGAGACGGAAGGAGTTCTGCTCCCTTTGCTTGGGTTCAAATACCACTTTCCTACTTTCCAGTCCTTGTGATCATGAACAAATTTTGCACCCACCCTGAGTCTCAATTTCATCATCAGTAATAGCTTTCACAGGAAGTTAGAATAAGAATAAAATCAGTGACACATTCAAAATGCTAGCACATAATGAGCACTAATCAATGTGGGTGAAGTTCTTGACCCCTTGTCCTCCACCCCTTGTTCCCATTCTCACCCTGTATCAAAATACTTGCAACAGAAAGTGGCTTGCAGGGGCGCCTGGGTGGCACAGCGGTTAAGCGTCTGCCTTCGGCTCAGGGCGTGATCCCGGCGTTCTGGGATCGAGCCCCACATCAGGCTCCTCCACTATGAGCCTGCTTCTTCCTCTCCCACTCCCCCTGCTTGTGCTCCCTCTCTCGCTGGCTGTCTCTATCTCTGTCAAATAAATAAATAAAATCTTAAAAAAAAAAAAAGAAAGTGGCTTGCAATCCTAAAAAAAATCTAAAATTAAAATTAAAATATATATATATAGGCACACAGACATGTCTATACTAAATGACATCATGATGTAATGAGATGCTTGCATCTACTTATAATGGTTTTACAGAATATAATATTAAATGTTTTTGCATTTACATTTGACATTTCAAAATAAGGACAAACCATATTGTGCATAAATATATATCATGAAGGCATATATATGATAAATGCACTTACATAATATGACATATATGCCATGGGTGGAGACTAATAAAAATGTATTGATGACTCAAAAAAGAAACAAAACAACAAGAACAAAAAAGAAAGTGGCTTACACAGCAAGAAGTCTAGGGGCAGGGCAGCCCTCTTTTGTCAACACAGACCTTACTGACACCATCTGTTTGTCCTGCCATCCTCACGGAATAGCTCTCCTCATGGTCACAAGGTGGCTGCAGCATTTCAGGCATCATATCCATACAGGACAGTGTCCCAAGGAAGAGAGGACCATCTCCTGGCTCTCTCTCTCAGAAGTAAGGAAACCTTTCTTAGAAGGCCCCACAGGGCTCACCTCCTCTCATGTCTCAGAAGTCAGGATTTGTCACATGCCCACGCCTAATCCAGGCACTACCACCAGCTCAGATCAATGAGCTCTGGACAGAAAAGTGGGCTGGATACACAAAGATAAACTCTAAATGGATGAAAGACCTCGATGTGAGACAGGAATCCATCAAAATCCTAGAGGAGAGCATAGGCAGCAACCTCTACGACATCGGCCACAGCAACCTTTTTCATGACACATCTCCAAAGGCAAGAGAAACAAAAGATAAAATGAACTTGTGGGACTTCATCAAGATAAAAAGCTTCTGCACAGCCAAGGAAACAGTCAAAAAAACTAAGAGGCAGTCCATGGAATGGGAGAATATATTTGCAAATGACACTACAGATAAAAGACTGGTATCCAAGATCTACAAAGAACTTCTCAAACTCAATACGTGAGAAACAAATAAACAAATCATAAAATGGGCAGAAGATATCAACAGACACTTTTCCAATGATGACATACAAATGGCTAACAGACACATGAAAAAATGTTCAAAATCATTAGCCATCAGGGAAATTCAAATCAAAACCATACTGAGATACCACCTGATGCCAGTTAGAATGGCAAAAATTGACAAGGCAAGAAACAACAATTGTTGGAGAGGATGTGGAGAAAGGGGATCCCTCCTACATTGCTGGTGGGAATGCAAGTTGGTACAGCTACTCTGGAAAACAGTGTGGAGGTTCCTTAAAAAGTTAAAAATTGAGCTACCCTATGATCCAGACATTGCACTACTGGGTATTTACCCCAAAGATACAGATGTAGTGAAGAGAAGGGCCATATGCACCCCAATGTTCATAGCAGCATTGTCCACAATAGCTAAATCATGGAAGGAGCTGAGATGCCCTTCAACAGATGACTGGATTAAGAAGTTGTGGTCCATATATACAATGGAATATTACTCAGCTATCAAAAAGAACGATTTCTCAACACTTGCTGCAACATGGACGGCACTGGAGGAGATAATGCTAAGTGAAATAAGTCAAGCAAAGAAAGACAATTATCATATGATTTCTCTCATCTATGGAACATAAGAACTAGTAAGATCGGTAGGAGAAGAAAGGGATAAAGAAAGGGGGGGTAATCAGAAGGGGGAATGAAGCATGAGAGACTATGGACTCTGAGAAACAAACTGAGGGCTTCAGAGGGGAGGGGGGTGGGGGATTGGGATAGGCCGGTGATGGGTATTAAGGAGGGCACATATTGCATAGTGCACTGGGTGTTATACACAACTAATGAATCATCGAACTTTACATCAGAAACCAGGGATGTGCTGTATGGTGACTAACATAATATAATAAAAAACTATTATTATAAAAAAAGAAAAGAAAAGAAAAGAAAAGTGGGCTGGGCTCCCCTGAAGCATATCCTAAGGTGGAGTTTGGTAGATGCCTGAACAAAATTAGTGTTCTGATAGGGAAAAGGAAAGGGGTCACGGATGCTGGGGCAGATTATTCAACCCTCTGCTACACTCTGCACTGCACAAGCTTCGTCTACTGTCAATTCCAAGAGAAGAGACTGAGCTGACCTGCTCGGAGATGCGGTGGGGGGAGGCACACAAGGAATGTAGAAGGCAAGTTGTCCAGAGCATACTCTTCACTGGGGTGAAGGGGCCTGATCACAAAAGAGAGGGGGGAGAGGGCTCAGGAGACCAGTCTAACCTACTTCACAGTTCCAGCAAGTTCTGCGGGAGCATTACTGGAACAGTGCCACATCAAGAGCAAATGCAGGGCAGTCTGCACTGGTGTGAACAGTAGGTGACAACAAATATGGCCTCATTGGAGATGAACACTGATGTCTGGGCACGTGAATCACAGAGGCCTGCGGAGAGGCGTGGTGCGACTTCTGACCGTGGAGATATGGAGAACACAATCCCTTGAATCTTCCACTGAACGATTCCTAAATGTTGGCCACCTACCTTCTCTCCAGCCGTGAACTAGCCCCTGAAGAAAATAAAAGATACAGCAGAAGACCCGGGGTCTGGCTTTGAAGGCTTTAAACTCTGCTGGAGGAGTTGAAATTAACCGGAGTGGAGTCTACAGCAACACCGAACGCTATGGAAGCAGGAGCTCGGCGAAGCTGGGAGAGAGGTGGCTGAGGGGCCGGCTGCGGGAGCCGGGGCTTGAGCGGGGAGCAATCGCGGGAGGGTCAGGGTCTGCGTTAGGGCAGACAGAAGAGGAGGGAGAAAAGAGAACCATAGGGATGAGAGGGAGGGTGATAACAGGGAGAATCCCGGACAAGTATGGAGACACTCTGGTGGGTCGTGAGAAATTACTTGGATGGAGAGAGTAGGGCCATGGGGATTTAATTTCATGTTAGGCCTGTTAAATTTCGGAGGGGGCCTCTTTAGATGGAGTTGCCTGATGGTGATCAGCAGGGAGTTGTTCTGCTTCGGGGCTTTATTGTGCAAATGAACTTAGCCAGGCGTGTGGGATGTTCTACAGGCACATTCTTTCCTGTGACTTCCACAAAAATCCCATCAGCAGCCTGGCCAGGGACTCACTGCCAAAACCAACTTTGAGCCCCAAGTGTGGTAGCAGAAAGGAAGCAGGCTTCGGAGCCAGACAGAACTTCATTAAAGGTCTGTCTAGCGCCGTCACTCATTAGCAAATTACTTCATCTCTCAGGACCCTAGTTTTTCCAGCTGTGCAATGGGCATAATACCTACCCCACAGACAGCGCTCAAAATATATTCTCTTCCCTCCTTTTGTTTAACAAAACCATTAAAGCAAAACCTCCCATGCTCGATCTTACATAATAATGTTGCATGGCAACTTCAGAACTGTCTCACCCGTAAACACCTAAGCAAGGAAAAATTTTCCAGTCTTTCTTGATTTAAAACTTGAAATTTTCTATCAAATTTTGGGACGTTTTTATTTTTAAATTAAGCACAAAGCGGGGAGCCTGGGTGGCTCAGTCAGTTAAGCAGCGAGCTCTTGATTTCAGCTCCGGTCATGATCTCAGGGTCCTGGGATGGAGCCCCACGTCGGGCTCTGAGCACAGAGTCTGCTTGAGATTCTCTGCCTCTCCTTCTCCCCCTACCCTGCTTGCACGCTCTTTGTCTCTCTCTGTCCCTCAAATAAGTAAATAAATCAATAAAATCTTTAAAACAAATTAAGCACAAAGTAATATGATTTATATATAACAGATAAACATTTTTATTTCATCCTGAACTTTTATTTCTTGTTTTTTCTACTTTTGAATTAAATATTCATTAGCAATTCAACTGAGAAGAGAGAAGGTGGCACAGAGGTGGGGGGGAAATGAGTAGGTTCCTACAGCGGGAGCGTGTGAGACGTCTACTTTTACTTTAGCATTTGCGTTTTCTAAAAAGGCTATTATTGCCTTTATACTTAAAAAACAATATATTTTTTTAACTTAAAAAATGTGATTCTCCCACTTTCACTTCCTCCAAACCAACCCTGGGCAAGCAGCAAGGCAGCCTGCAGGAGGGAGGGAACAGCTCCCGAGCTACTCCAGCTGTGCAGCAAAAGGCCCAAGGGAGGAGGCGACCGGTGTAATCAAAAGGAGGGGGCCATGAGTAACAGTCCCCACTTTGCCCTTCACCTTCAAAAAGGAAAATACCCCCGTTTCACTCGTTCAATCAAAAGGCTTGTTTTCCCAGGAGGAAAATAAAACATAACAAAACAAAAAATACATTATTAGAAAAGAAAAGTTAGAGAAAGGAAACCTAAAACGACAGAAATAATAATGAAAATAACTATTTGGAAGCGATGGCTGGATTTTTTTCTCCTGTTTCATCCGCATCATCAATGCCTGCGCTGTAATGAAGGTTGGGAGTCCTCGGATGCAGACCACGCGCTTTTGAAAGATGTGTGAGGTGTGGGATGGGGGTGGGTGTGTAGTGTGTATACGCGGATGTGAGTGTGGGAGTCTGATGTGTCAATCTGTGCGTGCGTAGTCTGGAGTGTGTGTATGTGTCACAGGAATGCGGATGTGCATGCAATGTGTGTAGGCAGAGTGAGGGTGCGTGCACGGGAGTGTGGACCGCTTGTGTGTCGAACGTGAGAATGTGCGCAGTGCGGCGTGTACACCGGTGTGTGTGAGACCGCGGATGTGCATGTGGGAGCAGCGCGGTGTGCCTGCTTGCGGGCGCAGACCGCACACGGCACCAGCGGAGGAGTAGAGCTTGTGCAGGTTGGGTGCGGGGCGGACGGGCGTGGGTGGGAGCTTGCGCCCCGCGCAGCCCGCCCCCTCCCCAGAGCCCCCCGCGGCCCCGCCTCCGCCCCGCCCTCCCCGCGTGGCCCCGTCTGAGGCGGCGACGGCGGGAGCGCGCGGCGCGGGAGGCCGCCCCACTGCGGAACGCGGCGGGGAGGGGAAGGCTGGCTGGGGCGGGCGTCCCGGGCCGGAAGCGCGCCGGTCGCGCTGGGGTGGCCGCGGACATGTGCAGGATGTCCTTCAAGGTGAGCGCCATGGGCTCCGGGAGGGAGTGCCGGGCTGGGAGGCAGACCTGCGGCGGCGGGCAAGCCCCTGGGGCGCTCCCGGGGTCGCCGGCGCCGCGTGGCCGGCAGGGTGGAGTGAGGGCCGCCCTGGGTGCTAGAGGGGGACAAGGGGAAGCGACCGGGCTGGAGTGGCTCCTGTGGTTTGTGGTTCGGTTGTGTGGGCTTTGCTTGAAAGGCTTTAGGTACTTACGGCCGCAGGGCAGGGGAGCCCGGTCGCGGAGCGAAGGGGCGGCGGGGACTGTCGCCGGGGTAACGGGCGGGGGCGGGGCGGGGAAGCCCGCGGTCAGCGCTTTCCTGCGGCCGCGCCCCGGGAGAGATGCGGGCTGCGGCACCGATTCCCGACTCTGCGTCCTCATTTCCGAATACCAGCGGCGCGACTGTCGCCTCCTCTCCAGAGCACTTTTTGGACGCTAAAGCTGAGTGCCCAGCAGAGTGGAGCTGCAGCTCATTACCAGGCTTCAGTGTCCAAAGGAGTCTTGACTTAAAAGAGTTTAAAGTCATACCATTTAATCCTAACATTTCAGGATGAAAATGACGGTACTTGATTTGCCGCTATTGAAAGGTCTTAGTAAAAATAATTAAAATGTATTGAGCACTTAAAATGTGCCTGACTCTGAGCCAAGGGCATCTGGGCGCATCTTCTGAATCCTCAGGAAGATCCATGAAATGGTGCTTTCGTGCGTGTCTCTCTTTTTTTTTTTTTAAAGCAAGAGGACTAAAACATGGAGAAGTTAAGTAACTTATCACAGTCTTGCAGCAGTAAATGAATAATGTTAACAATGAAACCCTAATGTGGCTGGCTCCCATCTCCTCCAGTAGCTCATGTAAACAGAGGGATGATATGTTGAGATTTGCATGTTAGAAAGACCTCTGGCCGCAGTTTGGAGAAGGGAGCTGAGCTGAGGTCATCTTGTTAAGTGGTGGGGACTAGGGAACAGGTGTCTAGAATGGAAGGAAGTAAACAAATATGAGTGACTTAAAACAATTTTAATCTATAGAATTCTGTAATTGATATTATTTCCTGAGTTAGGGAAGCCTAGAGAGATAAAGATAAAATGTTTGGTTTAGGACATGTAAAGTTTAAGAATGGATGGAAGTCCAGGTAGAGATGTTGATTAGACAGATCTACAACCTGGGAACCCCGGGAGTATAGTCTAGGCAGGAGATAGAGATGAGCTGATGTAGGAGTGAGCAGTGTTAAGTGCAAATTAAACCCATGAGAATGAATGTGATTGCCCAGTGAGACCATGTAAAAGTGGAAAACAGAGGACTGAAGACAAAATCTTGAAGAAGATCAAGCCTTGAGAATGAGCAGAATAAGAGAAGCCCATTGAGAAAACTGAAGAGCAGCCAGCCATGTATGAGAACAGTCAGAAGCGTGTGCTGATATTTAAGCCAAGGATCTCTAATCCTTTGATAAAGATGGGGAGGAACTCAGTGATAAATACTATAGAGAAACCAAGCTGGGAATTGAAAAGTGTCCATTGTATTTAGTAACAAACGGCCGCTGGTGACCTTGCTCAGAGCAGTTTCAGTGAAGTGCTGGCTTCAGGAGCCAGACTTCAATAGCTTCAAAAGACAGTGGGTGGGAACCACCAGTATCCAGAACTGTTTCAAAAAGTTCTGCAAGAAACAGTGGCCACAGTGGGGATTTGGAGCTGGCCAAGGGTTTGTTTGCTTTAAAATGGTACAGATTTGACCATCTTTAAATGAGGACAAATATCTCAACAATGAAAACACAACCCAGTTTAAAAATGGGCAAAGGAGATGAATAGACGTTTCTCCCAAGAAGATATACAGATGGCCAATAAGCACCTGAAAAGATGCTGAACACCATTAGTCATCAGGGAAATGCAAATCAAAGCCATAATGAGACACCATTTCACACCCACTAGGATGACTATAATCAACAAGGCTGACAGTGTCAGGTGCGTTGGCAAGGATGTGGAGAAATTCAAGTCTTCGTACCTCGCTGGCTGGAATGTAAAATAATGCAGTCATATTAGGAAACAGTCTGGTTGTTCTTCAAAAAGTTAAGCATAGAGTTACTATGTGACCCAGCAATTCCATTCCTACGTATATACCCAAAAGAAATAAAAATGCCTGTTTACACAAAAACTTGTACACAGATGTTCATTTTTGTTATTCATAATAGCCAAAAAGTGGAAACAACCCAAATGTCCATCATTTGTGTATCATTGATAAACAAAAGGTATGTATTAGCTTGAGCTGCCATAACAAAATACCATAGACTGGGTGGCTTAGACAGCAGGCCTTTAATTTCTCACGGTTCTGGAGGCTGGGAAGTCCAAGATCAAGGTGCCAGCAGATTCTCTTCCTGGCTTGTAAACAGCCACATTCTCACTGGATCTTCATATGGAGAGAGGAATCTCTGGTGTCTCTTCCTTTTCTTATAAGAACACTGATCCCATCATGGGGACTGTACCCTCTGGATCTCATCTAACCTAATTACCTCCCAAAGGCCTCACCTCCAAATACTATCACTCTGGGAATTAGGGCTTCAACATGTGAGTTTGGTGGTGGTGGGGGGGGGGGACACAAATTTTCAGTCCATACCATGGTGTCATGAAGGAGCAGAGATTTGTATACCTGCCCGGAAGGACAGCGTCTCGAAGGCAAGTGAGGAGAGCCTAACTGCATTTTCCACTCCAGGGCTGGTGTGGGAGAAGGCCCAGCCCCACCAGATGGGAGGCGCTGGGGAGCTTACCGCAGGGAGAGAGGAAGTACTCTGTGCCAGGTTAAGGACGGGGAGTTGATTTTCCATGAAGTAGACTTCCAAACGGCACACAGGGAAGGCCTGAGGGCAAGGGGAGCAGAGTCGCAGGCCAGTTGATTGAGACTGCCCTAGCCCTAGCTAGCATACCATCAAACATATTAAAATGTACTCACAGCCCAAGATAATAGACTTTTTATTGTACATTTTTGGAAGGGTTTTTATTATATTGCTATTAAAACAATTTATTCATGAATAACAATTTATATTTGTGATTTTCCTGCAACTTTCATATATAGTAATTCTTATGCAGTGAGAAACTCAGACCTACAAATTATTTTCATGTGCCATCAATATTTTATGAATACCAAATTTAGCAGTGAATAGAGTTGCCAAAGATGGTACATTTTCTCCCTATTTAATTCATTCACTTTGATTTTAAAGCCATAGATTAACTGTTTACTTCCATAGGCCTCTGCAAGTCTCATAGGCCCTCGTCCCTGGGTCCCCACAGCCTTTGTTTAAAAAGCCCTGGCGTTGTTGGCTGCGTCTGTGGGAGAATAAACAGAGCATCGTAAGTCACAAGTTAGCCTCTTACCGATGACTTAGAGGCACCACATGTAGGGCGGTTTGCTTCTGAGCCACACGGACCCCTTTGCAGCTACTTCTCCTCGCTCCATTAAGCTATCAGCAATCACTGGTCTGCCTCCAGTAAACTTCCTCTTTCAAAATTGGCAAGTCCTCATTTGTTCTGGTTGGGAAAACAGACACATGTTTGTTAGAATTATTTTTAAAGTAAAAGCAAACTCTTTTTGAGGGTGCGGGTCTGAGCCTTTTCGTGGAATAAAGGTCACGGATTTCAGTACACTGACTTGTGACCATATAACCGCCGTGTCAGCTACTCAGGACTTATTCTTCAGGCCTGAGGTCGCCAAAAGCCTAACGCAATGAGGAAGGAGACTCTTAACGCCGTGTAGGAGGTCACCGGAGTGGAGGAAACATTGCTAGAGAAAGAACAATGCCTGCATCTTTCTTGAGCATGTTTTACCCAGGAGGACAGAGTGTCTCCATACCATGTTTCATCTTGGTGATAGAAGCCGCTCATGGCTGGGCTAAAAGTAGAGGAACTTGTATTTTCCATCCTTGTTCTGAAAGTACGTAAATTATCTCATAATCGGCTTCAACTCACCGGTCAGCTAAAATTATTTGAACTGCAGGAAAATAAATTTACAAAGCCACATATGTTTTTAAACGGCTTTATTGAAATACAGATCACATACCAATAATTCACCCATGGAAAGTGTTCATTTCGGTGGTTTTTGGAATATTCAGAGTTGTGCAACCATCAGCACAATCAATTTTAGGATATTTTAATCATCGCCCCAAATAAATCACATACCCATTAGCATCACTCTCTCCCCCACCCCCAAACTTCCCAGCTTTAGACGTCTAGACTGCTACTCTACTTTCTGTCTCTATAGATTTGCCTGTTCTTGACGTATCTGTCTTAAACAGACTTTCCACATGGTCTTGAGTTCCCGGTTTGGAAATGGTGGCATTAAATGATCCTACCTCGAAGGTAGAATGCTTGGGGCAAATCACTTACTTTTCCCCTTCAGTTTCCAATCACCTCCAGAAGTGTAACAGTACTGACAACATAGGGTTTAGGTTTCTCTAATGTTTATCAAACATTCTGAAAATTTCAAGTACTTAGCATGAAGGGGACAATGGATTAGAATAGCCAGTGACAGGGCACCTGGGTGGCTCAGGTGGTTAAGCATCCGACTCTTAGTTTTGGCTCAGGTCATGGTCTCAGGGTCCTGAGATCAAGCCCCAAGTCAGGCTCCACACTCAGCACAGAGTCTGCTTGTCCCTGTCCCTCTGCTCCTACCCCTGCTCGCACTCTCTCACTCTCTCAAATAAATTTAAAAACCTTAGAAAAGAATAGCCAATGACATCTCAAAAGTGTCCTTCTGCACATGGCTTCTCAGTCCTGCATTCTATCCTTATTTAATGTGGCCTCTAACATCAAAGAAATTCATTACTAATGTTCTCTTGATTGAATTAATAAATACACAATCGAAGCCCACAGTATTCTAAACCTTTTTTTAAACTAATGATTTAAATCTCTACCCCCTTTTAGCTTTTAATCAGAATTCCAGTTCTGTACAAGTAACAATTTCCCTTCTGTGTTTCCTCTCCCCTTCCTTCCTGTAACTAATTGCTGGTAGTGTAATAATGAGCAGTGTGTGAGCCAAAATCCTGGCAGTAAAGGGGAGAAAAAGAAGAAAATATGGCATATGTGGAAGTTTACACTCAATTTTTCTCCCAGGGCATAAGATATAAGACCTCAGACTCTGGACTCAGAGTTGGGTTTGAATGCTGGTTCCTAACTCTATGACCTTGAGTGATCCATTTCTGTGCCTCAGTTACCTCATCTTAAGAATGGGAATAATAGGGGCGCCTGGGTGGCTCAGTTGGTTAAGCGTCTGCCTTTGGCTCAGGTCATGATCTCAGGGTCCTGGGATGGAGTCCCAAGTAGGGCTCCCTGCTCAGTGGGGAGTCTGCTTCTCCCTCTCCCTCTAACGCTTCCCCTGCTTGTGCTCTTGATCTCTCTCTCTCTCTTTCTCTCTCAAATAAAAAAATAAAATCTTAAAAAAAAAAAAAAAAGAATGGGTATAATAAAAACACCTATGTCGTGAGGCTGATCTGGGAATCCCTGCCTCAGGGCAGTGAAAGTGCTTCCACACCGGATACAGACAGAGCAAGATCTCAGCATTGGTTGGTGCTGCCGTTCCTCATAATATCATGACCAACAGGCCTGCCTGAGGGAGACTCACTGGCCTCACTATAGAGATCAGAAAAATCAAGAAAGAGGTTAAATAGTAAAGCACTTCCACGTGCATCATCACCTTCAAAGGCTAAAGTGCTCGCCCCTGTTCACTTTCCAGCACTTACGATGGTGTGCGTATCATCAGAGGAGGTTTGGAAGTTATCCGGGCAACAGGGTGTGTATCGACCCCAAAGAGAAGGAAGGTCAAGGGCCTTTCCGTCTTGGCAGAAGACCAGCTTGGAATGAGGATAGGAAGGAGGCCAGCAGGGTCAATGCTGCCTTATTCCTCGCTGTCCACAGAAGTCCACCAGAGGCAGAAGAGTGGGATGGCTGAAAGGGCAGCCCCGAGCACCAGACTGCCTGGGTCCGAAGCCTGCCTGTGCTTTCTCCCTTACCTCACCTGTGCAACAGTGCCCACCTCACCGAGCTCTGATGGGGATTCAGTGAGGTCGTATGTGTGGAGCATATCCCAAGTGCTACAGAACAAGCTCTTAGTATTAGGGCAAGATACCTGCCCTCCACCAACTGCATCCGCCGCAGCATGATCGGAGAGCTTAGCCACAGTTATGGTAGTCGTTTCCTCCTGGAAGCCCCTCGGGCACAAAGCGCGTTCGCAGCTGGACTCATCATTTTTTCCCAAAGCCTGCCCCTCTTACGGTATTTCCCACTTTCAGGAAGGGCACCTCCTCATCCAGGCACTCAAACCAGAAACCCGGGAGTCAGTCCAGACTCCTTGCCCCCACCTTCTCCTGCCTATATGGTCGCAGACCAAAACTGTTAGCTTGAGCTTGGGCCCCCATCTTCTCTTGCCTTGTCTATGCAATAGTCCCCTAACCCTTGTAGACACCAACCTCAGACTGGCTCCAGGCATCACTCCATTTTCCCTGAGGCTGTCAGGGACCTTTCTAAAACACAAAACCGATAGTATCTCCCCACCTTAAAACCCCGCCTTGGCTCCCCTGTGCCCAGACAAACCCCATGGCATGGCCCAGCAGATCCTTTGGGATCTGGCCCTGCCTGCTTTCAGCCCCACAGTGTCCCCTGCCCTCTCCCTACTCCTATCCTTCTCTCCAGCCCTTCTGAGCTAATGACAGTTCCCAGAATGCTGTGGCGAGCCTCCATGTCTTTGCTTCACTGCCCTGTCTGCCTGGGATGCTTCTCACTAAGTTCCCTGCTCATCTTTTGAGACTCTTCTCGAGAATTCCTTCTCTGAAGCCTTTCCTGGCTACCCCCCTCGTCTAGGCCGGCCATTCTGTGCTCTCACAAGTAATCCGCATTCCTGTTCTAGCACCTGTAATTAACTTCGGATGTCTAGTGGCATGATTTGCTTTCCTACTGGGCCGTAAAGCCATTAGAGCTGAGATCAAGGTTGACTCGTACCTCTTGTCCCAGACCCTGGCCAGGACCACCGTCCCTAATACAGGCCAGTATGACCAAGCAAACGAATTTCAAAGAGCTGTGAGGACTGTGCATTTATAGCTAGAATTTCTTGAGTGTTCACCATCAAATGGAGTTGACATGTATTCTCTCCTTTAATTCTCTAACAACGCATGGCAGAAGTGCTACTCCTGGCATTATTGTTCCCATTTTACTGGGACAGAGACAAGTTAAATAACCTTCCCAGGGTCACAGAGCTGGCAAGTAGCAGGCTTAGGACTTGAACTCAGCTCTTCAGCTCTTTCTACCCCAAATCGACTCTCTTGCCTCCACCTCCCAGTAAAACAGGCACTTGAGGGAGAGTGAAATCTGTCCGGCTTTTCACAAAGCTCAGTTTCTGAAACCTTTTGGGAAACCAGGAAATCTGGCCCTGACAGGAGAGAAAGCCCCGAGGCCATCCTCAAGGCAGGAGAGTTTATTATGACAATAGAAGTTTGTGGTTTCCAGATGGTTTTTGAAAATAATTTGGGCTTAAAGAGAAACAATAAAATCACTAAAAATGATTTACAATTTATTACTCTCAAGTCTTCATGTTTCAGGAAAAGCCACCAGAGCTGTTCCCTGGTGCATATTAAGTTCTCTTCCTAATTCACCCTCCAGACTTCATGTTGGCCTTGTGCAATCTCCCTAATGAAAGGGCATTGTTTCATGATCGATGCTACAAGTCGGACCTGCCTAGCCATCACTCCAGCCAGTCACCAACAGCAGCAATGGTGGACCCAGCCTGGTAGAAAAGCCGCCGACCCTGGGTGTGAACGTCACCATTGCATTTTGGCCTGAAAATTCGTGGAACCATAACATTTACACCTTTGGGGAAAGCAAATTGTTCATCTGGAATTTGAGGGGATTTTTGTTATTCCTCCTACCTGAGCCAGGAAACTATTCAAAGTATGTTTGCAACCTGCTTAGCACTCCCCACTTGGCCACACTCTCCTCCAGGAACGCACGAGAGCTCTAAATCGTGGGTGAGCTGAAGGGCTGCCGAAAAGAAATCCTCATACCAACAGATGCCCCCTTCCCCGTGCTCTCACTGTGCTTTCACTTTAGATGGCTCCGTGGATGGGCGCCTGGCTGTCTCACTCAGAAGAACATGAGACTCTCCATCTCGGGGTTGTGAGTTTGAGCCCCACACGGGGTGTGGACATTACCTAAACATTTTTTTTTTTTAGTTCTTTTTAATCTTTAGATGGCTCCTTGTTGTGGGTGACATTATTGTGTTTTCTTTTTGACTTAGCATAGGTAAGTAAGATAATGAATTTAATACCTGATCAGTATATTTAAAAGATATATTGCATAAAAGGGCTTTGGGGTCAGATAGAAGTTTTAAGTCCACCCAGAAAAGTACTTTTATTAAACAATTTGCATGCTAGAAAATTTCCTGAGACCAGCAAAATTTTTTATAGTACCAATTCTCAATTTAATTTTGCCTACTGATTCTAACTTTGTACAGAAAAGTGCACAGAGGGGGAAAAGCAAGCATCTGTAAGCATTTATGCCATGTTGGGTATTGTTTTTGCCAATTACCCTACATCGTTTAATCCTTACCAAAAATTTCAAGGCAGGTCGTGTAAGACTCACCAAGGCCAAGTCATTTGCTCAGGGCTGGGGCTGAAACCCAGAGCTGTCTGGTTCCAGAGCCCCTCCTCCAACCTCACCCTCCCGCCATGGACAGTTCTCTATAGATCCAAATTGATGTGTTTTAGGCAAGGCGACTGTACTGCAGTCAGCTCTCCCACTCTGATTTTTGAAGAACTGTTGGCCAGCTCTATTCCTTCCATAGCATGGTTCCAACATTAACTTTGCAGCTTTAAAATAATGCAGCGGTGGAAAGAAGGATCCATGTGAGGACACGTAACAGTGTTTTCTGCCCAGAGTTCTTCATTCTTAACTGAATCTTCTGATAAGTTCCAGCTGAAGCAAAAAAGATTAGGTGGAGGGAAGCTGAGGCCTTGACCCAGAAAGCTGGAATTGGGTAGAAAGTTGAGGGCATAGAAAAGGTGTGGGTTGGGTAGGTCAGAATTGGGAGAGATTTCTCTCTGCTTAGAGGTGAAAAGGGATTTGGGAACGTTTCAGGGAGGAAGTAGCATTTAAGCAGAGCCTTGGCCTTGAAGGATGGGGGAGAACTCCTTTCAAGCAAAAAGGAAACTGTGAACAAAGACACAAGAGGCAGGAAAGTGAGAACATTGGTGGGAAATAGGGTATTAATAGTGCTGTATTATCAACAACACTGCTCTTCGTAATAGCACTCCGGTATCTGGTATAAAATAGAATGTGTTCCATAACCAAGTATATTACGATCGTCTGTTGCTGGAGGAGCAGTCTTTCCATGCTACGACACATCTGGAAATTCTGCTTTTTGAATAGTATGTATTTGCATAGAAGCGGTCACATTAACTGATGTCAAGTTTAAGATCCTGTCTCATTTTGCTTCTGCAGAAGGAAACTCCACTTGCCAACGCCGCATTCTGGGCAGCAAGGAGAGGCAACCTGGCTCTGCTCAGGCTGTTGCTGAACAGTGGTCGGGTGGATGTGGACTGCAGGGACAGTGTACGGACGGATTCATTCGGTATATGCATGCCAAGGGCACACCATTTCCCCTGCTGGCATGAGAGCAGCTCATGAATACATTTCCCTTTACACTGCTTATCTATTCTTTCTGTATGCTTGCTTTATTCTTTTAAAAAGTCCAAGGTACCGTGGTGAATGTAAAAACATACTGGGGGCTGGGGGCGGGGGGGGCACCTGGGTGGCTCAGTTGGTTAAGAGTCCAACTCTTGATTTCTGCTCGGGTCGTGGTTTCGGGGTGTGAGATCGAGCCCCAAGTCAGGCTCTGTGCTCAGTGGAGGGTCTGCTTGGTGTTCTTTGCCTCTGCCTTTCCCCCCACTCACACACACTTGTACATGCGCTCACTCGCTCTCTCTCTCAAATAAATATGTTTTAAAATTAAAAACAAATTAGGGAAACCATTGCATGCATAAAACGGAAGGCAGCCACAATAAGGAAAGAGGCACTTCACTGGGAATTAGAATTGGCAAGTTCCAAGAAGGAAAGCGTTTTTAGTCAGAGAATTCAAACCAACTGCTTCCATGGAAAGTGGAGATAATTCAGAGCAGAAGAGGACTGCCATGAGTGTGTAAGTTGGGTTTTTTTCCAAAGATAAGAGAACTGACAATGGAAGCCGCCACCCAGCCTCTTACCTTTCATTATCGTTGCAAAATCAATACACTCACTGGCAAGGAAGTGGTCTAAAAATAGACACTAGTGCCCACTGGCCGGCATCATTCAGGGAGCCCTTCCCTTCCCGGGTAGAAGCAGCGATTTCTCTGTACTCAGCAGGACTATGCATCTCTGGGGATCAAGAAGACCTCAAATGAGAGAGAGAAAGAGACACACCAGAAACATTTTGATTTTCGGAATAAAAATGTTTTCAAGGGAGCCTTATTGTTTTCCCAAAAGCAGGATGTGCCATTTCCAGCTTTTATTGCACAAATTTGGGAAGTGAGATCAGCCGCCAGCCTGAAATATCCAAGTTCGCTCCACTTTGCCCACTGGGGGCATCGTATGCAGTGTCTTGGGTTTGCACCTCCAGATTCACCCAGACCCTTCTTCAGCTTGCTCTGTGTCCCGAAGCCTGAAAGGTAGGGCCTAGTGGACTTGCTTCCCTCTGACCTCCAGTTGGGTTTGGCCAATGTACGTACTGGTAAGAATCAGAGGGTGGGAGGAGAGGGACGTTGGGGAGCCGGTGTCCCCTGCTCTGTCTGGCAGCAGTGTTCTAGCTCTGTGTCCTGGGAGTCACAACCTTCCCCCGCCACCCTGTGCCTTCAGGCTGGGCTGGCAGGGGAGCCCCGCCGCCGCTAGTTCCCAGTTCAACATTGTTCTTGTAGTGTCCCTACGCCCAGGACTCAGCTTTATAAATCACTAGCTTTCTTCCGGCTACCCCAGTGTGACTGTGCCATCTGTTCCTTGCTGGGACCCAGGCTGATAGTAGGTCAGGCATCTGTGAACTGGCCGTCCCAGTGTTACGTGAGTCTTCCAGGCCAGCAGGGCCACCCTGGGCCACACTGGAGTAGGGGAGCTGGTTTTCATTGTGGCCTCACCCCCAATCACATTGATTACCACTTTTCCTCTTCTTCTTGACGTCACCTTTTCTCAGCCACCCCATAACTCTTTCCTGACTTTCAGTTTCCTAGGGGCCACCTCACAGCACCACACACATCCTGCCCCCCAGACAGTAAGTACCCCGAACTCTCAGCCTTACCAGCGCCCTTTCCCACTCAGTGTGACGGGTCCTGCTTCCTCCTTTCCCCTCAGAGCTCATCGTCTGTCTCTCTTGGTCTGCTATCTGAATGAGAAATTTTACTTCTATGAACAGATACTAATACGTTTACTCCTCCTTGTTTAAAATAGAAACTCATTTAATTAACAGCTCTCTGGAGAAATGATTCTTTAACCCAAAGGAGTGAGTCTATTTGCTAGATCATAGGGTAGCTCTATTCTTAACCTTTTGAGGAAGCTCCACACTGTTTTCCAGAGTGGCTGCACCAGCTTGCATTCCCACCAACACTGTAAGAGGGTTACCCTTTCTCCACATCCTCGCCAACATGTGTTGTTTCCTGTGTTGTTAATTTTAGCCATTCTGACAGGTGTGAGGTGGTATCTCATCGTGGTTTTGATTTGTATTTCCCTGATGCTGAGTGATGTTGAACATCTTCTCATGCACTACTAGGTATTTACCCAAAGGATACAAAAATACAGATTTGAAGGGATACATGCACCCCAATGTCTATAACAGCATTATCAACAATAGCCAAACTGTGGAGAGAACTCAAATGTCCATCAACTGATGAATGGATAAAGAAGATATGGTGTGTGTGTGTGTGTGTGTGTGTGTGTGTGTGTGTGTGTGTAATGGAATGTTACTCAGCCATCAAAAAGATGAAATCTTGCCATATGCAAAACATGGATGGAGCTAGAGTGTATTTTGCTAAGTGAAATAAGCCAGTCAGAGAAAGACAGCTACCATCTTGATCTCACTCATATATGGAATTTAAGAAAGAAAACAGATGAACATATGGGAAGAGGGAAAAGAGAAAAAGGAGAGAGGGAAACAAGCCATAAGAAACTCTTTTTTTAAAGATTTTATTTATTTATTTGAGAGAGAGATAGAGAGGGCACAAGTGGAGAGGAGGGGCAGAGGGAGAGGGAGAAGCAGATTCCCCACTGAGCAGGGAGCCCAATGTGGGACTCAGTCCCATGACCCTGGGATCATTACCTGAGCTGAAGGCAGACACTTAACCAACTGAGCCACCCCAGCGCCCCAAGGAGACTCTTAACAGTAGAGAACAAACTGAGGGTTGATGGAGGAAGGTGGGGTGGGGGATGGGCTAGCTGGGTGGTGGGTAATAAGGAGGGCACTTGTTATGATGAGCGCTGGGTGTTGTATGTAAGTGATAAATCACTGAATTCTACTCCAGAAACGAACATTGCACTATATGTTAACTACCTAAAATTTAAATTTAAAAATAAATTGATTAAAAGTATAAAAAATTTAAACAAAGGAGCGAGTCTAAATGACAGTAATTTCAGACAGCTTGCTGATTTTGAAAGGGTCTCTAAGATCGGTAGTAACAGAGACAGGGAGATGTTTGGGAACAGTACAGGTCTTGGTTCCCCTCAAAATTTCCCTGGGAGGATTTCTACCTCCTTCAGGTGCCACCTGAACATGGAGTCTGGGTTCCAGAATGTCCCTGGTGGTGAATGACCTCTGACTAGTCCTGCTCTGGCCAATGGGGCCCACCCTCTGATTTTTCTGGAACTCCTAGAAGAGCTGATGGAATGCAAGGAGAGGCCCTGGGGCTCTCTTGGGAACTGCTCCCAACCTCAAGTTCATGACCATGTTCAAACTTCAGACAAATAGCATTTAAAGAATGAATACATTATCTCTAGGCCACCCACCACACAGCAAAGCTTTGATTTGCTGACATTCACCTTCATTCCTAGATTAATGTTGTCTTCACATGGTGTTTGCATTCTTTGCTTCCTTCATCTCTCTGATGCACACTTACCACCAGAAGTGCAATGGCAAGCTTCCTCTGGCCTTTTGAGATGTGTGAACGTGTGTATGTCGCTGTGGTGTTTGCTGTAGTCTTCGCCACATTCATATCCACTGTATCCTCTGTTGAAAATCAACGAGTTTTAAAAGGTGCACTTTAACATCAGCCAATGAAATAAATTAACCTTAATCTTAAGGGAATTACAGTTCGTCCAGCTGATAAGTTTTGAATATAAAGGAAACATTTTTATGTAGCTTAATAACTACATCGACAGATACTACTTCTTTATTCTCTTTCTCCCTTGTCTTTAGCCTCTTTTTCTCAATTGACCATGATGTGGAATTGAGATACAGTCTGGAGAGTATTTTTAAATTTGTTTCATTCATGGCTCCTTCCTTTAAAGCAAATGCACATAACATTTTTAATCTTTCTTTTTAAACATCAAAATTAAGTTGCTCTGTGCTTCTTGTGCCTCATGATTGATTTTTATTTTGAAACAAGTATAACCTATGATAAAAAAAATTCTTACGTCTCATGTAAAGGATGCATTTATAGCTGTCTATTCAGATTGGATTTCTTTTTAAATTTTAATTCCAGTGTAATTAACCCACAGTGTTATATTTATTTCAGGTGTATACTATAATGATTCAACAAGTCCATGTATTACTTAGTGCTCATCAAGATAAGTCTACTCTTAATCCCCTCACCTATTTCCCCCATCCCCCCACCCATCACCCCTCTGGTAACCATCAGTTTGTTCTCTCTCAGTTAAGAGTCTGTTTCTTGGTTTATCTCTTTTTTCCCCTTTGTTTGTTTTGTTTTTTAAATTCCACATACGAGTGAAATCAAATTGTATTTGTCTTTCTCTGACTGCCTTACTTCGCTTAACGTTATACTCTCTAGATCCATCCATGTTGTTGCAAATGGCAAGATTTCATTCTTTTTTATTGCTGAATAATATTCGTGTGTGTGTGTGTGTGTGTGTAGGTAGGTAGATAGATAGATATCTTCTTTATCCATTCATCTATTGATGGACACTTGGACTGCTTCCATATCTTGACTATTGTAAATAATGCTGTAATAAATGTAGGGGTGCATATATCCCTTCGAATTAGTGTTTTTGTATTCTTAGGGAAAATACCCAGTAGTGCAATTACTGGATCATACGGTATTTCTATTTTTAATTTCTTGAGGAAGCTCCATACCATCTTCTACGGTGGCTGTACCAATTTGCATTCCTACCAACAGTGTGTGAGGGTTCCTTTTTCTCCACATCCTCACCAATACTTATTCTGTTTGCGATTTTGATTTTAGCCATTTTGACAGGGGTGAGGTGATATCTCATTGTGGTTTTGATTTGTATTTCCCTGAGAATGAGTGACGTTGAGCATCTTTTAATGTGTCTGTTGGCCATCTGGATGTCTTCTTTGGAGAAATGTCTGTTCATGTCTTCTGCCTATTTTCAAATTGGATTATTTGGGTTTTTTGGTGTTTAGTTGTATAACTTATTTATATATTTTGGATACTAACCCTTTATCAGATCTGTCATTTGCAAATATCTTTTCCAGTTCAGTAGGCTTTTAGTTTTATTTGTTGTTTCCTTTGCTGTGCAGAAACATTTTATTTTGGTGTAGTCCCAATACTTTATTTTTGCTTTTGTTTCCCTTGCCTCAGAAGACATATCTAGAAAGATGTTATGGCTTATGTCACAGAAATTACTGTCTGTTCCCTCTTCTAGAATTTTTATGGTTTGAGGTCTCATATTTAGGTTCTTAATCCATTTTGAGTTTATTTCTGTGCCTGATGTAAGAAAGTGGTCCAGTTTCATTCTTTTGCATGTACCTGTCTGGTTTTCCCAGCACCATTTGTTGAAGAGACTGCCTTTTTCCCCATTGTATATTCTTGACTCCTTTGTCAAAGATTAATTGACCATAACACCATGGGTTTATTTCTGGGCTCTCTATTCTGTTCCTGTGTCTATTTTTGTGCCAGCACCGTACTGTTTTTATTCCTACAGCTTTGTAACTTGAAATCTGGAATTGTGATACTTCCAGCTTTGTTTTTCTTTTTCAAGATTGCTTTGACTATTCTGGGTCTTTTGCGATTCCATACACATTTTAGGATTATTTGTTCTGGCTCTATGAAAAATGCTGTTGATATTTTGATAGGGATTGCATTCAATCTGTAGATTGTTTTGGGAAGTATGACATTTTAACAATATTTGTTCTTACAATCCATTTGCCTGGAATGTTTTTCTATTTGTTTGTGTCCTCTTCAATTTCTTTCATCAGTGTCTTATAGTTTTCAGAGTACAACTTTCACCTCCTTGTTTAGGTTTATTCCTAGGTATTTTATTATTTTTGGTGCACTTGTAAATGGGATTGTTTTCTTAATTTCTCTTTCTGCTCCTTCGTTACTAGTGTATAGAAATGCAATGGATTTCTGTACATTGATTTTTGTTTCCTGCAAATTTACTGAATTCATTTATCCGTTCTAGGAGTTTTTTGGTGGAGTCTTTGGGGTTTTTCTATATATAGTAGCATGTTATCAGCAAATAGTGAAAGTTTTACTTCTTCCTTACTAATTTGATGCCCTTTATTCCCTTTTCTTGTCTGATTGCTGTGGCTAAGATGTCTAGTACTATGTTGAATAAAAGTGGCGAGAGTGGAGATCCTTGTGTTGTTCCCAATCTTAGAGGAAAAACTTTCAATTTTCCCCCATTGAGTATGATGTTCACTGTGGGTTTTTCATATATGGCCTTTATTATGTTGAGATATGTTCCCTCTGTACCTACTTTGCAGAGGGGTTTTTTTTTTTTTATCATGAATGGATGTTGTACTTTGTCAAATGCTTTTTCTGCATCTATTGAAATGATCATATGGTTTTTATCTTTCTCTTGTTGATATAACATATCACAGTGATTGATTTGCAAATATTGAACCACCTTTGCATCCCAGGAATAAAGCCCACTTGATTGCAGTAAATGATTGTTTTACTGTATTGTTGGGTTCTGTTTGCTAATATTTGGTTGAAGATTTTTGCGTCTATGTTCATCAAACATATTGGTCTGTAGTTCTCTTTTTCCGTGGAGTCTTTGTCTGGTTTTGGTATCAGGGTAATGGTGGCCCCACAGAATAAATTTGAAAGTTTTCCTTTCTCTTATATTTTTTGGAATAATTTGGGAAGAATAGGTATTAATAATAGGTATTAATTCTTTCTTGAAATTTTTGATAGAATTCACCTGTGAAGCCATCTGGTCTTGGACTTTTGTTTGCTGGGAATTTTTTGATTACTGATTTAATTTCATTGCTAGTAACTGGTTCTGTTCAAATTTTCTATTTCTTCCTGATTCAGTTTTGATAGGTTATATGTTTTTGGGAATTTAAATAATATTTCAGTGGTGTTGGTTGTTATTTCTCCTCTTTCATATCTGATTTTATTTATTTGAATCCTCTCTCTTTTTGATGAGTTTGTCTAAAAGTTTATCAATTTTGTTGATCTTTTCAAAGAACCAGCTCCTGGTTTTATTGATCTGTTCTGTTGTTTTTTTAGGTTCCATACCATTTATTTCTGCTCTAATCTTTATTATTTCCTTCCTTATACTGGTTTGGGGTTTAGTTTGTTTGTTGTTTGTTTGCCTGTTTTCCAGCCCCTTTAGGTGTTAGTTAGGTTGTTTATTTGAGATTTTTCTTGCTTCTCACGGTAAGCCTGTATTGCTGTATACGTCCTTCTTAGAACCACTTTTGCTGCATCCCAAATATTTTGGACCTTTGTGTTTTCATTTCCATTTGTCTCTATGTATTTTTTAAATTTCTTCTTTGATGTCTTCATTGACCCATTCATTATTTAATAGCATATTATTAACTTCCATGTATTTGTGCTCTTTCCATACTTTTTTCTTTGATTAACTTCTAGTTTCATAACATTTTGGTCAGAAAAGATGCATAGTGTGACTACAATCTTTTTGAACTTATTGATACTTGTTTTGTGGTGTAATATGTGATCTATTCTGGAGAATATTCCATGGGCACTTGAAAAAATGTGTATTCTGCTGTTTTAGGATGGAATATTCAGAATATATCTGTTAAACCCAACTGGTCCAATGTGTCATTCAAAGCCACGATTTCCTTGTTTATTTTCTGTTTAGATGATCTGTCCATCATGGGGTGTTAAAGTCCCCTGCTATTATTGTATTACTATCAATTAGTTCCTTTATATTTGTTATTAACTGTTTTATATATTTGGGTGCTCCCATGTTGGGTGCATAAATATTTACAATTATTACATCTTTTTGTTGGATTGTCTTTTTATTATTATATGGTGTACTTCTTTGTCTCTTAATGTAGTCTTTTTTTCAAAGTCTACTTTGTCTGAAATAAGTATTGCTCCCCAGGCTTTCTTTTGACATCCATTTACATGATAAATGTTTCTCTATCCCCACTTTCAATCTGCAGGTGTCTTTTAGTTTGAAATGAGTTTTATAGGCAGCATATGGGTCTTGTTGTTTGGGTTTTTTTTATATATATATATTTATTCACTTATTTGAGAGAAAGAGAGCACAAGTGAGAGGGGCAGAGAGAGAGGGAGAGAGAGAATTTTAAGTAGGTTCCATGCCTAGTGCAGAGCCTGACATGAGGCTCAATCTCATGACCCTGAGATCATGACCTGAGCCAAAACCAAGAGTCAAATGCTTAACTGACTGCGCCACCCAGGCACCCCAAGGGTCTTTTTTTTTTTAAATCCATTCTGTCATCCTATGTCTTTTAAATGGAGTGTTTAATCCATTTACATTCAAAGTAATTAGTGATAGGTATGTATTTATTGCTATTTTCTTACTTGTTTTATGGTTGTTTTTGTAGTTCTCTGTTCCATTCTTCCCTTGCCCTCTTCTCTCATGGTAAGTTGGCTTTCTTTAGTGATATTCTTGGATTCTTCTTTGTTTTTTAAGTATCTATTACCGGTTTTCGATTTGTGGTTACCATTAGGCTTGCATATAACATCTACATATAGTAGTCTATATTAAGTTGATGGTCACTTGCGTTTGAACTCACTCTTTGCTTCTCTATACCTCCCCACACCTATGTTTCAGGTATATGGTGTCATACTTTATATCCTTTTATTTTGTGAGTTCCTTGACTGATTGTTTACAAATGTACTTATTTTTACTGCTTTTGTGCTTCCTATTTTTCTTACTCTTAGTTACGATCTTTCCTTTCCACTCAAGAGTCGCTTTTTTTTTTTTTTAAGATTTTATTTATTCATTTGACAGAGAGACAGCCAGCGAGAGAGGGAACACAAGCAGGGGGAGTGGGAGAGGAAGAAGCAGGCTCCCAGTGGAGGAGCCTGATGTGGGGCTCGATCCCAGAATGCTGGGATCACGCCCTGAGCCGAAGGCAGGCGCTTAACGACTGAGCCACCCAGGCGCTTTTAACATTCTTGTAGGGGTGGTTCAGTGGTCATGAATCCCTTTAACTTTTGTTTGTCTTGGAAACTCTGTAGCTCTCCTTCTATTCTGAATGATAGCCTTGCTGGGTGGAGTATTTTTGGCTGCATATTTTTTCCTTTTAGCACTTCAAGTGTATCATGCCACTTTCTTCTGGCCTACAAGATTTCTGTTGAAAAATCTGCTGATAGCCTTAAGGGATTTCTCCTGTATGTAACCGTTTTCTTTTCTCTTGCTGCTTTTAAAATTCTCTCTTTATCATTACTCTTTGTCATTTTGATTACTATGTGTCTTGGTGTGGACCTCCTTGCATTGATTTTGTTGAGGGAATCTCTCTGCCTCTTGGATCTGGATTTCTCTTTCCTTCCCCAGATTTGGGAAGTTATCAGCTATTATTTCTTCAAATAAATTTTTTGTCCCCTTTTCTCTTCTCCTTCTGGGATCCCTATAAATCCAAATGTTATTATGCCGGATGGAGTCACTGAGTTCCCTAAATATATTCTCATGTTGCTTTTTGTTTTTCTCTTTCACCTGCTCAGCTTGATTACTTTCCATTACTCTGTCCTCTGGGTCACTGATTGACTCTTCTGCTTCTTCTAGTCTGCTGCATCTAGTGTATTTCTAATTCATTTATTGTGCTCTTCGTCTCTGATTAGTTGTTTTTATCGCTTTGTTAAGGGTCTCACTGATGTCCTCCTCTCTTTTCTCAAGTCTAGTGAGTATCTTTATGACCATTACTTTTAATTCTGTCAGGCATATTACTTATTTCCATTTTACTTAGGTCTCTTGCTGTGGTTTTGCCCTGTTCTTTCATTTGAGACAAATTCCTCTATCTCCTCATTTTGTCTAATTCTCTGTGTCTGTTTTTGTGTGTTAGGAAAGTCAGCTACATCTCCCACTCTTGAAAGTGGTGGCCTTATGAAGAAGAGGTCCTGTAGTGCCCTGTGGTGCAGTGTCCCCTGTTCACCAGAACCTGGCACTTCAGGGGTGTCTCCCATGTGTGTTGTGTGCCCTGCTCTTGTGGCTGAGATACTTTTTTCTTCAGCCCAGGCATCTGCGGTGGTTCTCTTTGCTGTTTGGGGCAGTGTTTGGTCTCTAGTGTTAGTGGGCCAGTCTGGGGCCACCCTGGGCTCGAGTTGAGTCAGACCAGGTATTTGCCAGAGACACAGTAGCACCAAACTGCAGGGTGCTTTCCCTGTGTTGTCCCCTGAGATCCTTCATGGGTGGGTGGGGCCTGCAATCAGACCAGCTGTCTGCACCTGGCCCACTGCTGGGGCCACAGGATGATTGCTTGTGTGGTTATCTTTCCCTCTTCCCAGGGCAGGAGTCACTTTGGAGTGGTGCTGACCCTTGTTGGGGATACTTGCAGACTGCCAGGCTTGTGGCCCTGGTTTGAATGGGCTCCAGCCAAGAGCGCATTGGAGGGGGCAGATCCACAACATGCACAGGTGTTGCATAAGGGGGAGTGGCGTTAGCCAGTTAGGCAGTGAATATCCATGGTGCGTGGGTTCCTGCAGGTGGTCGTGTGTTTTTGCTGGGGGGGCAGGGTAAGGAAATGGTGCCTTCCAGCTCCTTTGTTCTTAGAGAAGTCTTCCAAAGATCCCTGCTCCTCCAGCACATCTCTGAGACTAGTAAACAAATCTCCCTCCCATATACCCCAGGCATTTTTAAAACTGCTTCTATGCCATATCTCTGTGGGCTGTTTGTAGAGCTGTCTCTTTAAGAGTGAGGACTTAGTTTCCTCTTACCCTCCATCGTCTCCCAGAGCTGAGCCACTCATTTTTAAAATTCCAGGGGCACCTGGCTGGGTCAGTCAGTAGAGCACGTAACTCGATCTCAGTGTTGTGAGTTTGAGCCCCACGCTGGGTGTAGAGATTACTTAAAATCAAAACCTTAGGGGCGTCCTAGTGGCTCAGTCAGTTAACCATCCAGCTCTTGATTTCAGCTCAGCTCATGATCTCAGGGTCGTGAGAGGGAGAAGCAGAGTCCCTGCTGAGCAGGAATCCCAATGCAGGGCTCGGTCCCAGGACCCTGAGATCATGACCTGAGCTGAAGGCAGACGCTTTACTGACTGAGCCACCCAGATGCCTCTCTCTCCCTCTCCCTCTGCTCCTCCTCCCCCACCCCCCCCACACATGCTCTCTCTCCCTAAAAAATAATAATAATAAAATTTTAAAATAAAAATCTTAAAAAATAAAAATCTTGGGGCGCCTGGGTGACGCAGTCGTTAAGCGTCTGCCTTCGGCTCAGGGCGTGATCCCAGCGTTCTGGGATCGAGCCCCATATCAGGCTCCTCCGCTAGGAGCCTGCTTCTTCCTCTCCCACTCCCCCTGCTTGTGTTCCCTGTCTCTCTGGCTGTCTCTCTCTGTCAAATAAATAAAATCTTTAAAAAAAAAAATCTTAAAAAATAAATAAAAATAAAATTCCAGGCTCAAGCCCTGTTGGTTATAAGAACTCACGAAATTTGCTTCCTCTAGTTTTCAGAGCCAAATGTTATGGGGATTCATCTTCCCCCCTGCAGGCTCCCTGGTGTAATAATCTGTTTCCCTCCCTTCCGCACAGCTCCCTCCCCACCTGCATACAGCAGTGGTCCGTTCACCTCCCCACTGCATCTCTGCCCTTCCTACCCTCTTCAGTGTGACCTCTTCTCTACCTTTAGTTGTGGAGTTTGTTCTTCCAGTCGGCAGGTCATTTTCTGGGTTATTTACACTGATGTGAGTGTGATCTGTTGTAACTCCCATTGTGTATCTATTGATACTCCCATCGTATCTGTCAGACAAGGTGAGCTTAGGGTCCTCCTACTTCGCTGTCTTCCCAGCAATCTTCCAGATTGGTTTTAAATCAAAGATTCTTCTATCTGCAATCTAAACAAAAATTGTTCGCATTCAGGAGGAAGTTAGTAATACCAACTTTCACATGCCATTCTAATCCTGGAAAATACAGAGGAAGGTGTTCAACTTAATAATGGATGGTACAGCCTACACGAATGTCTAACATTCAAATACCAAATACAGTCACATGGAAGTAGAGAAAATACCATAGAACACTTCTATGAAGCCATTAGTGTTGTGGTTTTTTTGAAATTCTACCTGTACTTTTCATACATAGCAAACAAGACTTTCCTAAAATTAGTATTGAGAGTCACAGAAATCAACAAAAGCCAGATGATAACCTAACGTTTACTGAAGTATAATATTTCAATATCTAACACTTAGTGAATTAACATCTGACATTACTGTGCTAAGCACATTGCCTGCTTCATCTCGTTTACCCATTTAATTTAATCCAGCAGATGCTTTTATTATTCCCTATTTTGCAGATGAGGAGGGAGAGCCTTGGAAAGGTTTCATAACTAGCCCAAGATTGTGGTGTCAGTGACCCCTCAACTCTACTGCCTTCCTACAAAATCCCACCGATGAAATTAAAACGAGGCTTGTAAGACTCACTTATCACCCTATACCTAGCAGGCCTTCCTCCTGTGCAGAACCATCTGTCTCTCTCTCGTCCACCCCAGAAAGGCAGGTTGCTGCTTATGCAGAAGCACTGGTCAAGATCACAATTCCAAGCCCTCAAAAACAACTGTGAATTAAAGGAATTATAAGCAACCTGCCCCCAGGTGACACTGTGGATTGATGACAGAGGCAGACTTGAACCCCAGAGCTCCTTTCTACTATGGTCTCCCATTTCACTGAGGTATCTTGCATCTTTACCTGAATCAGTTTTAAGATAAAGACTTCTAAACTCAGAAAACCAACAGGTACCACTTAACCCATCTTTTACATGAATAACAGTGTTTGGGCTCAGGAATCGTTTAATATGAATCATAAAATGAGACCATTACATCCCTTCTGCCTTAACATTATGGTTCACTTGGACTGCATTTATGAAGGTAATGGGATTAAGTGAGTTATTAAATTGAAAATTCCACCCTCAGCAATTTGTCGCTTCGCTTTTTCCCTGCCTACTCTGGTTATAAGGTTATTCATGAGACACTACTGTGGGAAATTTTGCACTTGGACGTGTCTCGAGTGGATCTGACATGTCTTCGGTCTCTTTTCCAGGACCCTCTCTGACACACGATGGCCTAACCCTTATCTGTCTGTCCTCCATCTAGCACGGCACCACGCTCCTCATGGTCGCCTCCTATGCCGATCACATAGACTGTGTGAGGGAACTGGTTCTGCAGGGAGCAGACATCAACCTCCAGAGGGAGGTAGGTCAGGTTTACGCTTGAATATGAATGACCCAGGTGACAGAGACTCGAAATTTTTACAGTGGTGAATTGGTAAGGAAGACAAGAGTACTCATTGCTTTTTTCCCTACATGGCATTAAAGCCCAGGTTGCAGACTTTACTGTGCCCAAAATAAGGCCCAGGAATGGACCATTGGTTGTACTTGAGTTGGATGAATGTTCTCAAGCACGTAGTCTGAGGCAAGCAAACCTCTAACCACATTCCCTCAGCACTCATACATTCCCTCCGGAGCTTAAATCAGGTCTGTCTTCTTCCCTTGGGATGAGGTGCTCTAGAAGTTACAGGATTTTCATAGAGATCATTGTATTTTTAGAAGGATTGGGTCGCCAACCAGTTCTTAAGGAGGCTCACTTGATAGACTCTCTCAGCCATCCTCATCAAACCATGATTTCAAAGGGCTTCTCTGACGGGCCACATATTAAATAAGCTCTCCCCAAAAGGCCATGTGGTGAACCTTGAACTAAAATGAGAGCCTGTCCCCACGCTTCATTCAAAGGCCATCTTGGGAGTTCAGTCTAGCTAGAGGATCCATTCTTGGTCCAGTGTAGAAGAGTGGTGGGAGGCTGGGCCTTCTAACATACTTTGGGAGTCAGATCTGAGGGGGATCCATTTATTTCCAAGCTGATCTAGGGCCTCCAGGTCATCCCTAAAGTGAATCTGACCTCTCAAGTCCACACTAACTCAGACTTAAGATAGGCATCCTGGGGCAAGCTCCAAACCAAACCGCAGCACTTGATTTTCCTTGATCCAGTCTTATTTGAGGGCCTGCCCTATAGTTGTTTCAGAAAAGATGAGTCATCAACCAAACTTTCATCAATCAGTGCACCCCATCTTCCAGGCTGGACTGCTACCTCTGAGTGGAGCAAACTAAGACACCCCAGGTGTGAGGCATAGATATTCTGTGGGGCATCTAAATTCCCTCCCCTCACCCCTCTGGGTGTCACCTTGGCTGTGGACCATGGAAGAGTGACACTTGATGCATAGAATCTGGAGTCTGGTTCTCCATAGCCCTGGACCAGCAAGCCTGATCTCTTAAGAGGAGCCATACTTTCTACAGCAAATCCAGCCTCACAGATTCTTCTGAGCAATTTTCACAACACTGGAACATTGTTTTGGGCCAGTTTTCACGTCAACAGCTAATTTCCTTCTGGGAGGAAAATGTTTGGGCCTATTTAGAATTATGGTTTGAAATTACCCTGATCTTTTTGTTTTTCCTTTATGCTTCACAGTCTTGGTTTATTATAACTTTAAAGAATAGACAGATTTTTCTCTAATAAAAACAATATGATTCAGATCTGCTTACTCAAGAAACTGTATCCTGAAGGCAAGTTCAACACACACAAAAATATCTTCAGAACAACTGTGAAAAGCTGAGAGAACAGAAACATTTGTTTGCTTTCCAGCCATTGTATGGTTTTTATGGTTTTATGTTTATCTGGTTGGTTCCAATTGCCCAACTAATATTCTTGGATATGAAAACGATTGTGCATTGAACAAAATGGCCCTCGAGGACTTACCCAAGTGGGCCCAATTTAGAGGTAACCTTGTGGCTCAAAGAATGATGCTTTGTGAGTTCCCAGTGGTCCCCTGAATTTCCCGAGGCCACGCCAGCCTCTGGTGATAGAGCTGCCAAAGAGAGGCCCCAGCTTCACCTCATCTGTTTTGCGATCAGAGAGTACCTAGCAGTGCAATGGAAGTTACTCATACAGCTTCTACCGGCTTCTAGCCGGGTTCATTCGTAATCCATTTTTCCATTTAATCCATATCGAAATACTTGTTTCCTGAAAAAGTACCTGTCATTGTTTTCTTTGGATGGCTATTTAGGTACACAGAGCTTGCTAGAATAAATAGGAAGCTAATGATCCAGAGAGACCACTGCTCTAAAGAACCAGCCATGTTAGCTAAAACCCTCAGGGATGGGAGCCGCATGTGCAGTTGTCATGAAGCCCTGGGTTACGATAGGAAAGCACGTGCATTTCAGACCTTTATTCACATTCCAGACTGAAGTCTGGCTCCATCGTCTACAGCTTGCTGCTTTCATGTGCACAATGATTAATGGTAGCTGTATGTTCCAAAACGGACTCAAACTGCTGGAGATACGATTTTTTAATTAATACAAAATCTTAGTGAAAAATCCTTTTTCTCAGTGAAGAAACAATTTCTAAAAATTATCTCTGGTAGTTTCTAAAATATAATGTCTACTAAGAAGAGAGTTTTCCTGTGCTAGCCAAGTTTCTTCATCCAGACCTGATAACATCTTCAGGTTTCTGGAACTCAGTGTCCTCCACCATAGGAAAGCAATGAGAGGATGCTTCCCACTTGTTTCTGTGGGAACCAAGGAGAAAATCTCTCCTGCGTGGCAGGCAGAAAGGCTCTGGGAATGGTCACATTACCTGTGCCTCCTTGGGGCAGCATCTGGTTGGGGGCACAGCCTGAGATAGAAGGTCATGACTGGGAAGATATTGGCTTGTGTTCTGTCACAGTGGTGGGGCTCATTGTTCCCTGTGTGTGTGAGACAGCATACACACATGCATACACTTGTGCACACTTAAGAACAAGCTTCAGAGTCATCAGTAATCCCGAGGGCCTGCTGTCCTGGCTTCTCCCACCTGGGTGAGAACCTACCCCTTCAACGCTTCCGGGTGGGCCGTGGAAGGAGGTGTTCCTCCTCACTGTGCCTGGGAAGGTGTAATGTTAGCTTCATCCCTGCTCAAAGCACTGGAGTGAAGAGCACCTTTATATGAAAAATACATATTGCCCACAAAAGCAGTATGATGAATTTGCTCCTATCACAATGATTTGTCTACCAATCTTTGAGTAGCCTTGTAAAAAAGGCCGGGAAGAGAGGATGCTAACACTTGTATCTCCAAGTATCACTGATCAGCTTAAAATTTGGAACCAGGCTGTTTCTTGTTCCTATGCCCTCTTTTGAGAAATCTTTTGAGTACGTTTGAGTGAATTACTTAGATTCTTTCTTGGGCTGGTAGCTTTCTACTCTGGGATGCTTAACTTTGTAACCAGAACTCTACCGGAACTCTTCCCTGTATGAATGAATGCCCATGTTACCAAGCATGGTAGTTAGTTCCCTGTGGCCGCTGTAGCAAATTACCACCAACTAGGTGGCTTTAAAGAACAGAAATGCATACTTTTAGGATTCTGGAGGCTAGGAAAGTCAAGGTGTGTCCCTCTGGAGGCCCCAGGGGAGAACCCATTCTTTACCTGTTCCAGCTTCTGGTAGCCGCGGGCACTCCTTGACTTATGGCCGCATCCCCCTAATGTCCGCCTCTGTGGCCACATGGACTCTTCCTCTCCTCTGTGTCAAATGTGTCTACTTCACTGTTCTAAAGACAGTTGTCACTGGATTTAGGACCCACCAGGATAAGTCAGGATAAGTGCCTCTTCTCAAAATCCTTAACTTAATCACTTCATATGCCACGGAACGTAATATTCACAGGTTCCAGAAATTAGGACAGGGATGTATCTTTTAGGTCCACCACTCATCCCACTATACCAACAATAAAGTTCTCCTTTCATATTTTCACTTTTCTGAGCAAAGAATACAATCAGTTCAAATGTAGCTCCATCCTAGGTTAGAAGGCTTAGGTACAAGGATATGGTTTTGTTTTGTCTGTAAATACATAAATCAAATGCTATGTAACTAAATGCCTTCAAACCAGCTGCTTGTTCTCTCCTAGTCAGGTACCACTGCCCTGTTCTTTGCTGCCCAGCAAGGACATAATGACGTCGTGAGATTTCTCTTTGAATTTGGAGCATCCACTGAATTTAGGACTAAAGTAAGAAAACTTTCTAGATTTCATAGCCTGTAAGAATTTTAGCCATCATGAGTATTCATGTCTCTCCATCCATAGTACGAATTTGTGCTTCTTTTTTTTTTTTAAGATTTTATTTATTTATTTGAGAGAGAGAGAGAGAACACAAGCAAGGGGAGGGGCAGAGGAAGAAGCATCCCCACTGAGCAGGGAGCCTGACATGGGGCTTGATCCCAGGACCCTGAGATCATGACCTGAACCAAAGGTAGATGCTTAATTGATGGAGCCACCCAGGTGCCCCACTCTTTTTATAAGATTTTCAAGCCTAAGAAGGTGGGTTTCACAAAGTTACTTATAATGGCTCAGAGGTAGTCCTAGGGAATCAATTCAAAACATGACATTTTCACTCTGGGCTCATAATCTTCTGGGGAATTATTTAGGGTCTGTCTTGCACTGGTAGCTTTCTACTTTGGGACACTAAATTTTGTCATCAGGATGCATACCACCAGTTATAAAGCAGGTGCTTTATAAACTCCCTGTTTTCAGGGCTTTTTTTTTTACTTCAGGGTTAATCCCAGTGCTCTGATAGAAACCGTCAAAGTATTTAAGCCACTCCTAGTGAATCTGAGCTATTTCTAAGGAGGATGATATGACAGGTAGTTTACTTTCTGAGATATCTTCACTAAAATATGTCATACATGATTACAGTTTATATAGTTGGGCAAAGAAATGTGGTTCTTCCTTTAAAGAAGTCATTGATTCTTCGTGTTCAACACACGGATAAGAAAACTGAGGTTGCAGAAAGATCAATTTGGTGTTCACAATATCATTTTACATAATGGTTTATAGTAGGACAATTTGAAGTGCTTTAACATTTTTGGAATTGTCACCTTATTTCCGGCCTCATCATAACCAAAAAATTCCTGGAAATTTGCCTTACTCAGAATCTTTTAGGCTTTCTTAATCCATTGTGTGCAATACTTTGCTATCAGGGGAGTTTCCAGTGGGTTCTTTATTCCCGTTGAGATGCTAACTATTATGTAGATTATGATCTCAGATACGATCAGTCTGTTCTGGACCTGCCATTGGACGGTGCACATGCCTCCAAACATGCCGAATATAATATACAACAGCCCGAAATATATGTGTGTATATGTTTATATTAATTATCATTTTAATTTTCATTATAAAAGTAATACAACTAAAAATAGAAAGTAAAGTTCTACAAATGCAAGTCTCAACTCTTTAAGAATGACTGTGCACCCACGTGGCTGCTTCAGTCTTCTTGGTTAACAAAGGCTGGCTTAAAGCCTTTGTTCATGTGCCAGTGCGCGCTGTCCCAGAAATCCATGGAACATGGGGCCCAGAGTGCAATTCCAAATGTTTCCATTAGGTCAACCGCAGGTGTCCAAGAACTTTCCATGGGAAGAAGAGAGCGTCGAGAGGCGCTGAGTTTTCACATGATCCTGTCATCAAAACTGCCTGTTACAACAGTTGTTCTCATCGCTATTAAAGCTATAGCCCCCAAAATGTGTTTTTAAAAATAAAAGGTACAGAGGCACCTGGGTGGCTCAGTTGGTAAAGCGTCTGCCTTCAGCTTGTGTCCGGATCTCAGGGTCCTGGAATCGAGTCCCACATCAGGCTCCCTGCTCAGTGGGGAGTCTGCTTCTCCCTCTGCCTGCTGCTCCCCCTGCTTGTTCTCTCTCTCTCTGTCTCTCAAATAAATAAAATCTTTAAAAGTAAATAAATAAGTAAATGGTACAGGGGCACCTGGGTGGCTCAGTCAATTAGGTGTCTGACTCTGGACGTCGGCTCAGGTCATGATCTCAGTGTCATGAGTTCAAGCCCCACATTGGGTTCCACGCTGGGTATGGAGCCTACTTAAAAAATAAATAAAACAATAAAAATAAAAGGTACCAGCTCTTCTATGACAATCACCGTATTTTATCTATTCTCTTACCTCATTAGGCAAAGAGAAAAATCGACAGAATGAAGTTGGAAATGTTCGTGCTTGTTGCTGCTATTGCAATTTTTGTCGTCCACACACCCACCCACACCTACCCCCACCACCAGCCTCAGCCCCCCAGTCTCTGTCCTCCGTTCTCCACCCTTCAAATCACAGCTCAAGTGCCCGCCCCCCCCAACAGCCTGTAAACAAAGGAGCTCTTATGACAGCATTTCTCTAAGTGAGACCCACCTGCCACCTTCACACCACAGTCTCCTCATGTGACTATGATGAGTGAGGTCAAGAAAGCCTGTCTCTGGGCCTCACCAGAATCAGACCCTGTGAGGGTGGGAGTCAGAGGACAGGCATTTTGGATAAACACTCTATGCCCTAAATTTAGAAACCAGACTATCTTAAAGTTACGATTTGTATTTCAGAACCAGATGACATGTTCTTGCATTATTTGCAATTAGTGCAGAGGTCCACATACCAGTTCACAGAGCCAAACAAACAGCTCCCCAGCTGTAGATGGGGAAGGATAATGCCTTGGCTTCAGCACCTGAGAAAAACCATCAAGGGTTTCAGTTGACCACAGACTCAGTGAGTCAGTAGTGTGATGTGGTCGACATAAAAGCTACTTCTAATTTAGGCTGTCAAGGTAAAGAGGGTAGATGGAACAAAGGAATGTCCCATCCCCATCAGACCACGTCTACTTTTCCGGGCTCCAATTCATTCTAGGGCCGACATTTTAAAAAAAGATCTGGACAAACTGGCACATGTTCAAAGGAAAATGCTAAGTAGGACGGTGAGAGGCTCCCGCCATGTGCTGCAGCTGTCCACTCTTAATGGATGCACACCTTGTCCCTTGAAGACAATGGCCCCAGACGGTCACTCCACTAATTACCTTAATCTCAGAGGCCCGCAGCTGGGGGGAACCACAAGGAGGAGCCAACATTTGTCAAGCAGGTCTCTAGACAGAAGACAGGAGACTATTCGGGTAGAACCAAGACAGAACTGACTGGTACAGGCTTTCTATTCTTCGTTTCCTTTATTGCAATGCAGATAGATGATTCTGCATTTGACATGGGGAATTAGGCATCATAACATAGTCCAGTAACTGTACGTATCCCAAGCAAGTCACCCACGTGTACAACGTGTTGTCATTAGGAGGAACACTGTCATGAACATAAAGAGAAATGAAAAAGGAACAGTGAGTTTGTTGTTATCTATAGGGAAAGTCTTTTCGAAAGCTCTCCCTCTGGGAGGTAAATATGTGCCTGCACCCTTTCTAATGTGTTGACACTTTGCAGGACGGGGGCACGGCCCTGTTGGCCGCCAGTCAGTACGGGCACATGCAGGTGGTGGAGACGCTGCTGAAGCATGGAGCCAATATCCACGACCAACTTTACGTGAGTGTGTTTTCAAGGGGACGTTAGGTGGACCCTTGCCTATCCCCTCCTCACACATAGCACTGCAGTCTAAATTCAGATGCCGGAAATGCCAACTTCAAACATATTTTAATGAACAGTAGGACTTTAATCTGAGACATCAAAGAAAAAGAGTTAACCAGATAACCTTTTTCTATGGAAAAAACACATAATCTTGTTTACCCATCTTTCTTCTACCTTTTTAAGTCTCTTATACATATGCGGTAGTTCATACAATGTATGCAGTTAGGATCTTCAAAAATCATGTGACACGTACTTATCCATAAGATAACAAGCCCAGCATATGGACTTGCTGAAGAGCAAAATAATGCTCCTGTTGCAGAGCTATCCAGGAGGAAGAGCACAAATGAAGGAGAAATCAGGTTATTTGGAAGAGAAGTGAGTTGGGGGGGTGAACCGTGAAGTACATGCACACCCTTGGCCTTCGAGAGTCATCTACTGCAAGTGTGGGTCTGTGGCAGCTAATTGACAATTAGCACATTGCCCAAAGGCTCTCTTAATTGTCACTGTCATTCCACAGGATTTATGGCAAACGTTATTCTGGTTTTGGACTGCAAAAAAAATAAAGCACAAGAAGATGAATTGACTTGATAGAGTCTCATCATGAGAGTGGAAGAATTCCTACTGCCAGTTACGTAGGAATCGTATTTTAGGCTATCCTGCCACCAGACATTTAGCGCTACGGCACTGTACCTTCATAGACACGTAGTGAGATGTGTCCATGTGAATTTCAACATTTCAGCACCCTTTCCTGAGTTTACATGATTGACTCTCACATCAGAGACCTCTTTGAGGTACCTAGCAACTAACATCACCCTTTTGCACTTCAAAATCTATAACAACTTTGAACCCTTGGCTTTCACATTTGAATGACTGAATTACTCGATGCAGGTCTGAAGGACTGATTCTCAGCTCTCTGGCTTCCGTTAGAATCACGCAGGGAACTGGAAAAAAAAAAAAAAAAAGCTTACAGGCCCGTCCTAGACTAAGCCGGAATCTCTGAGGGCACCACTGGGCAACAGATGGTTCTGATGGTGGCCAAGTCTAAGGACACGGGTCTATAGCTTTGGCTATTTCTTTGGCTGCATATAATGAAGTATATCTGAGAGCATGAATGAGTGTGTGTGTGTGTGTGTGTGTGTGTGTGTGGGCGGTTGAACAGGAAGAGCCCGAGTCTTTGGAAAAGGAAAGTAAGTTGTGATTTTCATCCCGTTACCAATAATGTCAGCAATCCAAATTGACTGGCATATTTGTACTGTTAGATAGCATTCCAGCCAAAAGGCTCACCCAGGGTGGCACATAATCTTAGAAATGCAGAGTTTGGGGAGAGCCCATTCCTGTACTAAATTCCTCTCTGTTATGAAGTGACTCAAGAAATTTCATGCACTGAAACTTCCATGTTAAGACATTTACCCTCATTCAAACAGTCCAAATATAAATGTTTCCACTAAAAACAATTAAAACAGGGAGGACCCCCAGTCAATGACTCCCGAAAGCTTCTAGGAACAGAAATGTGTTGTGCACAGTAAAAACAGCAATGCTTAGATATCCGTTTTAGAAAATTTCCAAGAGTTAATGACTGCTAAGAGCACGGTGGATTTTCTGTGGCAGCACAGTAAGGAGCAGCTGAACATTTCATCCCCTTATCACACATCTGCTTAAAGATCTATACAAGCTGAGTAATTTTTTAATGATTGCCTTAAGAGGAGTCTGGCAGCTCAGCTGACACCCACCAGAAATCCAGCACCGTCCACCTGGTTGGACTTGAAGGGAAAAGCGTTTTGTATTTTAACTTGTGGTTAACATTCCTGATGGGAGGGGTGGTAATTAACTGGGTTAGCGAGGTGTTTTCCACTGCGGTCCAAAAGTAACGAAGCTCAGCGCGCTCTGTGAATGCCGTCTACGTGAAGTGAGCATCTGGGGGGATACTTGCTCTGAGCTGAGTGCTGTGTTTGCTGCCACTACCGGTGACATGTCTTTAAGAAAGAAATACCCAGAAGACATAGACACTCAGTTAAACAGAAAAAAAAAAAAGAAAGAAAAAAACACTAAAGAAAACTGGAAGCAAGCGCTTGCTTTGAGCTTTTCTGCAGGACTGCTTTGTTGTTCATAGGTGTTGTTGCTGTCGACTGCTGTCAGGGAGCAAGTTCATGGATAGTCTCACCAGGGCAGTTTTCTAGAAGCATCTTTTGTTTCAAAGCTTGGAAAAACGGTGTGTTGGGGGGAATGTGGATAAAGGAGCAAGAAAAAGAAGAGGGTAGGAAAGATCTAATGAAAAGGACACTTTTGTTTCTGATTCATAAAAACATGCCAAACAGGTTTGGGGGACTTGTTTGCTGTTTTTCATTAATAGACTTTATTCTGTGTTTGTTTTTAAACTAACACTAAGCGGAAAACTGTATTAAATGCATGTGTTTGTTAAACTAATTGAAGAGGGGATAACCCCAAGATCCCACAACGAAAGCAGACGGCAGCTAACGAGAAGTATGTGCAGACGAGAGAAGAATGATGACGGGCTATTTGGACAGCCTGGGTGCTGCTGTCAAGTGGCTGGATCATAAGCTCCGTGATGACTGTTGTGTAGAGTGAACAGTCATTACGTTTGTTATAACTTAACCTTATAAGACTATTTGAAACATCACCTTTCCACCTGACTTACTGTGATATTTTAGAACTATTCTTCAAAGGATAAAACACTAACCATGAATATGAAAACAAAGTGGGGGGCAGAAATGGAAAGTTGTATTAAATGGACGTATTTTTAATTGGATTTCTTTTAAAATAAACCTGAAAGCTGATTTGAACCCTTTCATTTTGACATCTCAGGATGGAGCCACTGCCCTCTTCCTGGCTGCCCAAGGTGGTTACTTGGATGTGATTCGATTGTTGCTGTCTTCAGGAGCAAGAGTCAACCAGCCAAGGCAGGTAATGTCCACGTGCGCAGAGCGGCGGCGCAGGGAGGGCCTGCTGTCCTGCAGCAGCTCCTGAGATAACTGGTCAACTCTGGGTGTCTGTCAGGGCTTTTGCCTCGGTGACGAAGTTAATCTTGGATTAGGGTTTCTCCTGTCCTTTGCTTTGGGCTCTCCTGCAAGCCTGTGATATCAGGCTGACCTCACCATTTACTGTTTTTGAAACTTGGGTGTTTGGTGTCTGAGGTCAAGCACGTACTCAGCCACGTCCTGTTCAAATAAGTTATGGCTGCGCTGAGGTCATGAGAGTGGGCTAGCCTGGGACATAGGTAAATAGAGGTGAGTCAGGTAGCCTTGCCCCTGCCCCGTCCCTCTGCTTCTCCTTCCACCACGCCGAAGACGAGCCCCTCAGCCCACTGGGAATCCTTAGTAGCTTCCACACCTTCATCTCTCACAATTATAACACTATTGAGACTTAATTTTACCAACAGCAAGCTAACATCTAGCAAATCAATTGATACTTAAAGGAACAGAACTACCAGGTAATGTAGGTCACACTTTATGAATAGTAAAGAACCATCCAAATCTAAGACATTATAATTAGCTTCTCTTATATAGGAATGATTTCTGCACTAATTAATTTGTTTTTAACAAAACATTTCAGATTAAAGTAACAATACTTAAAGGGAATGTCAAGTTGATTTCTTCCCAGTGACACCCAGGCAGATTCCCACTTTAAGGTAACCTGATATGTAATGTAACATATGCCTGCATGTTCACATAGGGAAGGTTGGTCTGAGCTCTTGAACCCAGGCTTCTTGTCTTTAGGAAGTCCAAGTGCATAGGAACCTAAGAAGAGAAAGGGCCTTGGGCAAAGTAGGTTTGAGGTCAGGAATCCTGAGTTCTAGATCCAGCTCTGCCAGTAGCTAGCTGTGTGGTTTGGAACAAGTGAATCAACCTCTCTGGACTTCTCTTCCTTCCTCTGAAAATTAGGAGGCTGGACAGGATGATTCTGACAATCGCTTCAAGCTCCCCCTTTTTAATAACTGTTTTATTCAATACTCAGTATTTCTTAAGCACTTAACATATGCCAGATACTGCTATGAATGTGACATTAAGTTGTTAGAATTTAAAGATAGTCTTAGATTTAGATGGCCCCAGGAATACTCATGGGAAAGGAAGCTTTTAGAAAAAGTTGCACTTCCATACCTGCCAGTGTTGATATTTGCTGATTGCAGTTGAATATTTTCTTGTTGGTCCTTCTTATTTTGAAGGTGTTGCTTGATTCTGAATCAGACGCTTCACTTTGCTGGAAGTTAATAAACAGAGCTGGTCATTTTTAGATTGCAGAAGTTTAATTCAGAGGCCATTATTGAGGGTACCACTGTGAATTTAGAAATGAAAGACTGTCAAGATTATCAGGCTTCTCTGTACATCTTTCTGAAATAATCTCTGGCACTTGGACAAATCTGTTTGTAAAATTAATTGCATTAACCATATGCCTAAGGTACTATTCATTAAAAAAACAAGTTGATATAAGAGATTATATTTCAAACAGTGCATGGATCGTGGCCACTCGAACCCAAGTTGAGTCATAAGATGACACTGAAGCCAAGAAATTAAAGAGTGAGCTAACAGCACCATGGTGGCCACACCCCCATGGCTGTTTTCATTCCTCACGGTGAGGATGACCTGGTCAAAAATGACCTAGTCCAGCCGTGGGAGGACCCCTTCCTCGGATCAAAGAGCAAGTGACATGCCCTGCAAAAACTTGCTTCTAATGCAATTGTTTGGAATTATGAGTCCAGCTCTGAAAAGGTTGCTATTGAGGGAAAGGGTGTTTAATAAAATAAGAATAGCTTTGGAGGAAAAAAAGCAATAGATTTTTCCTTTTTATAGGGGATATTAACCCCACTGTACCTTAAAGCCATAATGTTTTTATTACCTGCCGTGAGCTGATAATGAAAGGTTGTCTAGCCAGGTCAGACTAGCCCAAGTTCTGTCTTCTTTGAAACTGTAAACTCGGCAAAAAAAAAAAAAAGTAAACTCCACATATTTAATTCCCTTCCTAGAAAACAAGCAGGGTCATAAATATGGCAAAAGTGATAGTAGTCCCGGCTGACTTTGTCACAAGTTATGAGGAGGTTAAAAAAAAATAGCATAATTAAAGGTTTCCATTAAAATGGCCTATGCATGGTAGACTATGACATTGGCAGGGCATTTGGAAACCAGGGTTGTATTCTGACATCTCAGCTGACGCATGGAGTCCCTGTCAGAAAAGTCTTGAATTTATAAAATAAAGACAAGGATGTTTGCCCAATTTCATTTCTTAATGTTTTTAGATAGATCTGATTTATGATTTTTGCCCTTGCCATTCTCCGGGGTCCTGACATTTTATGGTGCCCTGTGACAGCATGTTAATGGAGTTGCCCTGAAATGATTCAGCCGACATTTGACCTGAGCTGCGGGGAATCTGACCACTAGTAGGAATGGCTTTTCCTTGTAACCCTATCGTGGGTGAACTAACTGAAAACCTTTCTAGGGTTTTGTGAGAAGGAATCAGAATCGCAAAGCCATAGGCAGACTTCGGAAAGACTAAGATCTTGATTTGAAATGTGAAAAATATTTCCTCCTAGTTTGTCCTGAAGAGGTCAAGAGTCACCGAGATCATTGTACTCTATAGTCAAGCTAAAAACTCATCTTCAGTCCTTTCCATGTGACCACGGCAGGTAGAGTTGATAACACGTCAAGCCTTTTTAATCACCAGCTAAGATGGCTATTTAGTCTGTTTTTCTGTCAACAAAATGCTTTGATATATACTTGTCCCGACACACCTCATCCACCTTATTAAACAGTACTGTCATAGAGGGGCAAGGGTCTGAGTGTTTACCCACGGCTGAGTCTGGCCTGTCATCACTCATCTCTAACTTGTCCTTTCAGTGTGCTAATCAGGATCTCTTTGAAGCCTGACAGAAAGGTCATCTTCTAAAGTGTCTTCGTTAGCCTTGGTTTGCACTTGTATGCAGAGATGCTGGGGTAGTGATGGTCCTCCCAGGTTGCAAGCTTGGAGGGGCAAACCCAGTGGTGGGCAATGGGAGAAAGTAGGGCTAACGGATTGCCACAGTGTCCTGAGAGCTTGGGGGTGGAAGCAGACAGCAACAGGGAGGCCCCACTTGCTTGCATGCCCTCTGCCCATGGTAGACACTCTGAAAAGGTATATTCACTCCAGAAGATACCCCATGGTTTGAGCAGAGCTCCAGTGAGGCCTGGAAGGCTGAAGACATAGTGATCAGTGGCTGCAAACCAGAACACAGCTCAGATGTAGGGCCCGAGCTCATGGCCAGGACACCAGTCCCAGGAAGACTGTAAGGGCCAGCTAAGGAACCACATCCACGTCTCTGGGTGGAGAGTAGCTTGTGAATTATGGGGATATGGATACTTAAGGAATGAAACATAGTCCATTTTGCTTGTTAATTGCATGACCTTGAGCAAGTCATTTACATTCCCTGAATTTCAGGGGTTTCTTTTGGCTTTCTCTTATTATTATTTTAATTCCAATACAGTTAACATACAGTGTTATATTAGTTTCAGGTATATAATATAGTGATTCACAGTTCTATATATTGCTCAGTACTCATCATGATAAGTATACTCTTAATCCCTTCACCTGTATCACTCATCCCCCCAACCCACTCTGGTAACCATCAGTGTGTTCTCTATAATTAACAGTCTGTTTCTTAGCTTGTCTTTCTCTCCTTTTTTATCCTTTGCTCATTTGTTTTGTTTCTTAAATTCCATACATAAATGAAATCATACGGTATTTGTCTTTCTCTGACTGATTGATTGCACTTAACCCTTATAGGTCCATCCCTGTTGTTGCGAATGTCAAGATTCCATTGTGTGTGTGTGTATACGTGTGTGTATATCTTTATCCATTCTTCTGTCGATGAACACTTCAATTACTTCCATATTTTGCTTATAATAAGTAATGCTGCAATAAATATAGAGGTGCATATATCTTTTCAAATTAGTGTTTTCATATTTTTGGGGTATTCAGTAGTGGAATTACTGGATTATATAGTAATTCTATTTTTAATTTTTTAAGGAACCTCTATACTGTTTCCCACCTTGGCTGCACCAGTTTGCATTCCCACCAGCAGTGTAAGAGATTTCCTTTTTTTCCACATCCTTACCAATACCTGTTGTTTCTTGTGTTGTTGATTTTAGCCATTCTGACAGGTGTGAGGTGGTATCTCATTGTGGCTTTGATTTTCATTTCCCTGATGATGAGTGATGTTGAGCCATGTTTTCATGTGTCTGTTGGCCATCTGTAGGCCTTCTTTGGAGAAATGTCTGTTCATGTCTTTTCCCATTTTTTAACTGGATTATTTGTTTTTTGGGTGTTGCGTTGTATCACTTCTTTATATATTTTGAATACTAACTCTTTATTAGATATTCTATTTGCAAATATCTTCTCCCATTTTGTAGGATGTCTTTTAGTTTTGTCGATTATTTCCTTTGCCATGTAGAAGCTATTTATTTTGATTTAGTCCAGTGTTTTTTCATCTGTTAAACAAGGATAATTATGGTGCCTTTGCTATTATGATTTCTATTTCATCTAGGCCCCATTGGAAGAGAAACCCATCAGAAATCAGGGTTGCACTCTTTCTCTTATGAGCCATGTAGTCTCTGTCATCTCAAAGTCCCCTCTTGCCTTTCTTTCTCTCTTCCTACTCCTTTTTTTTTTTAAGATTTTAATTTTTTATTTGGCAGAGAGAGAGACAACCAGTGAGAGAGGGAACACAAGCAGGGGGGAGTGGGAGAGGAAGAAGCAGGCTCCCAGCGGAGCAGGGAGCCCGATGTGGGGCTCAATCCCAGGACTCTGGGATCACACCCTGAGCCGAAGGCAGATGCTTAATGACTGAGCCACCCAGGTGCCCCTTCCTGCTCCTTTTTTTTCTAGCATCCTCTCCCTACTCATCTTGTATGTAGTCCCTAAGTTCATAAGTCAGACTACCAAACTCTTGGGATAGTGATGTCATTGTTGCCACTAAGCTCTGCACACCAGGCCACAGTGGACTGGTTGGACTGTCCGTCCTTGGTCTGAGCACCTGTGGATGGGGAGAATGGGGTCAGGCTGGGCAGTGCAGGCATCTGGTATCATCTTTTACAGATCTGTTATCTGGCCTGGAGACACCAGGCAGGGACCCAGTAATGAGAACTGGGCTCCAGGTCAGGGTAGGGCTGGTAGCAAAGTTGTCTTGGTATTGAACCCCCTCTGCTACCAATGAGATTCCTTAGATCTCTTGGGCCTCCAACTTAGAATTAATTGGTCCCCAAGACTTTCTGTCTGGCTTGAGCCTATAGATGGAAGTAGCTTAACTGTGAGGACCAGAAGCAGCAGAAGCAAAAAGCTAGTGCCACTAAATATATTCATTCCCATGGAATAAAATGGTTTTAATGCATTTTCTAAATCATCTTTAGGACGCTAGCTAAAATGATCCAACATTTACTTTCTAATACAAATCATGTCATATGCTTCATCTCATGCTGTGATCTATCTATGAAAATGTATTAGAGGATACTTGAAAACATTATCTCAGCTGGAAGGAGGGGATAACCCAGTCAGAAGGAGCCATACACGTCACCTGTGTAACCATCTATCAGGTACATGAATCCTCTAACACTCCTGCTGAGTGGTAATCAGCCACTGCTGAACCCCTCCAGGCGTGGGGAGCTCATTACTACTATTGAGTCTTTAACCAGCCCTCACCACTGCTGTCTTACACCGAGCCAAAGTCTCACGTAGCTTTTACCCATCAGCCCTCTTTGTGCCACTTGGTATGCAAAATCGGTCTAAATCCTTTTCTGCTTGGTTTGCACACAAACAGTAAATGACAGCTGTCATAACCCCGTGAATATCCTGTTCTTCAAGCTAAGTGTCCTGTTTCCTTTTCTTAAAAAGGTGCCAGAGAGGTCCCAACTTCCTGTGATTTATTTCACTGTAATTTATTTGTTTTAACAAATTTTAAAACTATGTATTTTTGTCAGGAAGTATTCAAAAACATATGAATTTTTAAATGTTTTTCCAACTCCAGTTCTCTCAAAACTCAACAAAAAGGAGCCAAGTTGACTTAATTTCTATCATTTTCATTGTGAAGTCATCTTTATAATGAAGACTCTGACCATTATAGTAGTAGGAAAAAATAAGAGAAACCAGGAACTGAGGTGTACAGAAGAAGGGGAAGACCTCTCTCCACAAACTAGATCATCAACTAATAAATACTTTGATTTGACAATAATGCTCCAACTCACATTCAGCTTCCTGGGTTTAACTGCAAATCTCATTTTACCAATCATTCCTACCTGTTCCATCAGTTATCTCACAGGAAAACTGGGGAAATCAAAAAAAGCACATGGAATGTTTTATAAACAAAAGTACAAATTAAGGTGCTTATTGTTTTTCAGGATAAATATGCAGATTCAGATACCGTATTTTCTAAGCCCACGCTAGCCAGTCCTGTGCTCAGCACCTTCCTACACGTTTCCATGTGTATCTCTGAGAGGCTAACATTTTCGCAGACGAGAACAGAGGCGCAGGGTGATTTGGCTAAGGTCACATAACCCGGAGGTGGTGACTTCTTTTTCCACCTACCGTGACTATTGCAATTAAAGTGATAAAAGTTCAGTGTTAGCATTACTGTTATGAACTGATCCTATTAATATTTGTTCCCAATATACCACCTCTCAACATTTTTCCACATGTTAGTATCAAAATCATTTTACTAACAAGCAAGCCCTTAGAAGGCACCTTGAACAAGCCACCAGCTGGCCTCTTTGCGCTGGCTGCCTTTCCTTGCCTGCCCTCTGGTGGACATAGTGACAAAGAACAAGTGAGCCCAGAGCAGGTAAGGAGGGACAAGAGCTTCCAGCACCCCACTCCCCTCTCCTGCCCCCTCCACCCCGCCCCCATTCCAGCGCATATCCCTCGGGCCACAGTCCGCTGGATTTCCGACACTGCCCGAACCAACCACGCCTGTCCAAGCCCCTGTGACTGTAAATGCTCTTCCTTCTACATGGAATGTGCTCCCCCCACCCCCAGCAAATCCTAGTCCTCCTTTAAGGCCTAGCTCAGATATCAATTGATCCCCATAACTGCCCCACAGTAAGCAGGCCCCTCTCCTGGTTCATCTTGGGCACTTTTGTCCATACTTTATTAAAGCACTGTAATCATCCTGAAATTTCCATGTGTCTTCTCCACTAGACTGGGTTCCGTTGAGGCCAGAGACCATGTCTTCTTTAGTATTCTGCCAGAGACTTAGAAGATACTTAATAATTATTGGTTGGTTGAGTGAATGAAGGAATGAATGATTCTAAATTGGGAGAAACAAATTAAGTAATGAATGTAGACATGCTTTGTAAAGGAAAGTACAAAGGAGGGTATTATTTCTGTTGCTAATAAGAAATCATCTTCAGATTCAAGAATATTCCCAAGGAGCCCTTCTAAAAGCATTAAGGGCTCTAAGTATTTGTCCTTCTTCCATCTTGTTTCATTCAGCACCTCTTCCCCATCTCTCCCAAGACACAGGGGTGCCACTGTCCTCCTACCACCCCGCAGCACCCCCAGATCCTTCTAGGCTCCTGATTTGCCATCCCCCACCACCCCACTCAGGCCTCTTTGTCCTCTGTCCCTTTGCTGGGACAGCAATGGGCGAGAATCCTGTGTCTGCTGTGGCTAGTAGACTGGAGTTGAAATTATATACTACAGCAGAAAATGAAGCTTTATGTTCTCTAACTGAATCATCTTGCTCTTCAGCCCCCATTCCCACTGATGAGTAATTCAGTCTTATCTGACCAAAACACTCCCATGGGGCCATATTACTGTCATTACCTCAGAGCCCAAGTTTAGTGGGTTATGGTTCCTCCACCTTCCTCATTGCCCTTCTTTCCAAAGTGGCCTAAGTCCTCAGAGGTCAGACTATCACCCTGGCATTAAGGTGGGGTGGGGACACTCATGTCTGGTCCTTGTGCTGATTTGTCCAGCCTTTCCTGTCTATAAGTATCCTGAACTGGTACCTTGTTGACCTGTCATCATGAAATCATGACCTTCTCTGGCCTTATCTTCCCAGCCCCAGGCTGACTCCGGGCCACTCTTTACCCAGCACTTCCAATTTCCCACAGGCAGGCCAGGACTCCCGGGTGCACAGATGTCTCATTGATGAGGACCAGGGGTACTGGGGGATGTCTTTGGCCCATTGGCCCAGACTCCCTCACCCATTTCTATTATCTCTCTCAGGCACCAGCCAGGAGCAGGGCTTCTCTAAGAGGCCTGCAGTTTTCCTGGGTTTCATCCCAAGAACAGGAGAAAATCCTTTTCCATCTGAAATTCACCATAATTTATCTGGGTGCTTACCTAACCCAGATTCAAGCCAGGAGGAAAACATGGACACTCGCGTCTCTGACCTCCAGCTCCCCCACGCCCTCTCTAGAGCTTCCTTCCAGCACTAGAAGGGTTTTGTTTTCCTTTCCATCTGGCAGGAACCACCCTCCTATCAAATCCTTCTCCCTCCCTTGGATGTTTCACCTTTTCTTCGCTGGAGCAACACCCCTCCGCTTCCTGGTGTAGGACTCACTTAAACAGGCTCTTTTGGGGGAACAATACACAGGAAATATTACCAAAAATGTCGCCCTGCTATAACTCGCTAGTGTGCATCCCCTCCCAGAAGAAACCATATCACATCCTGGGTAAAACTAAAGTCCCTAAAAATGACATGGCTGTGGGGGATTCTAGACACCAGAATAGAAGAGTGGGAGAAATGTCTTTCGTTCTCTGACCCTCACACATCACCTCCAAGGAAACTGCCCTCCTCCTGCAGGAACGAGGGCCCCCACTAAGCAGGGTGTGTTGTGTGAATCTACCAGTAAAGCAAACAAACAGATGGAATCTGGGGGAAATAAATACATGCTGGCCTCTCCACCCTGGCTTTGTCAAATTTGGTTCCGCCTTGGTGAGGAACTCAACCGCTTTCCCACTCCGTGTTGCGTGAAGTCCTGCACCACACTGCGGGCTAAAAGATCGTGTCATAAAATGGCTGTATTATAAGCCCAAACCCGAGTATTGGCAATCACGCAGGTGTTCCAGGCACTGCCAGATGCCCGTCTGTGTAAATGGGTTAAAATCCCCGTCCTCATGTGTCGTGGGGGGGGGGCGCTGTTTGTGGGTGCTACCTTGCTGCTCGGCGGCTGCTGGGTGGCCTGGTGTGAGCAAGCGTGTCCTCTCGCCAGCAGGACGGGACGGCGCCGCTGTGGATCGCGTCGCAGATGGGCCACAGCGAGGTGGTGAGGGTCATGCTGCTGCGCGGAGCCGAGCGGGACGCCGCCCGCAACGTGAGTCTGAGCCACAGCTGTGGCCTGTGGGCGCGGCGGGGTTGGGGGGTGGGGGGGGGGTAGTACGTGCACCGAAGCTCCAAAATTCAGCCCGGCCTGGATGTGCGGAGAAAACGCGCCTTTATTTGGTCTGTAATTCCCCTGGGTTTTCGCCCACCCTCCACCGACTCTTCAGCAGAAAAACAAAGTAAATGTCCGCGTCAGCTGAAACTTAGCAAGTGCTGCCCAGTCCCCCCAGGGATAAAATGTTTAATCCTCGGAGATCCTGCTCCACCTGTGCTGACTCCTGGATGAACCCGGGAGGATGCGGGAGGTAGGAGCCGGGGCGTCGGGCTGTCCTCCAGGGTGTCCCCAGCAGCCGCGCGTACGCCTGGCGCTGCGCCTCCCGCTGGCCCTGGACCGCGATGCAGGTGGCGCGCAGCCTCTGTGTTATGGGGTCCGGTAGTGCTCCTGGGGCTCCGCCTCACCCGGCTTCCCTTGCTGCAGACCCCTGCACCACATCCCCCATTGGCCTCCACCTAGCAATGCTAATGTCACCGAAGTGTGCCTCGATGGGCCCCACAGCAGGCCCTGCGGCCCATAGGAACTAAGGGCAGCTTGGGGAGACCCTGCTGCCTGACCACACAATGTCATTCACTTTTTTGGTTTTGGTTTGGTTTTTACAGTGTCTGGCCTTTTTCCCTTAGTATTACCCTTGCTCTGTGACCCGCCTCCCTTCTCCAAGTCCGAGCCCAGAAAGGGGTAAAGACACATTCCTGCCTACTCCACTGTCCTCTCTCCCACTCTATCTCTTCTTCCCACATCTCTGAAACCAGAAAAGAAAAACCCTGTAATCTTATTTTCTTTCTTCCTGATTCCAGCTAAACCTTCAGACGAGGCTGGGATATTTCCTTTACTAAAGAACTCTGTGAGCTGAATACTCCAAACACAGCAATTGATACGTAAAAGCAGGGGGAAAAAAGGAATTTGGAAAATCTCTTCCCAGGCCAAAAAGTGATGACAGAGGCTGAATATAAATTCTTGAACTTGTCTTTGCATTTCTTTTTAACAGATTTCAATCGATCCCCTTCCTGCTCCCCATCGACCCACCCCAGCCCCCACAGACAGATACATGGGGCACACTAGAGCAAGGCTATGTATAAGACAAAGCAAAAAGAAAGGCACATTCAAAATTTAAAACAGTAAATACAGTTCAGTAATTATTTAAATCATTAAAAATAGTTTAACATTAATATCCACTAAGTCACAAACTGCAATGACTCTTTGGTCCATCTATGTCCTAAAATATATTCTTAATACTCCCCTCGCCCCTTACCTAGTGTTCTAAGGGACTGGGAGCATGTGAATTCCCAAATGGCAGGGTTCTAAGACAGTAAGTCACATATTTTGTCTAGCATTCTTTCATGGAGAACTGAATATGCTCTAAAAGGCCCCTAGATTAGGAGACAGGGCCCGCTCGTACTTTGGTTTAACTCCTTTCACCTGTTCTGACAAGCATATTCCTGGTTCTCAACTAACATCTAGTTCTTAGCCAACACACACATATGTTAATAGTCAACTTTTCTTTGCCTCTCTGTTAAGGATGGTACGACAGCATTACTCAAAGCAGCCAACAAAGGGTATAACGATGTTATCGAAGAGTTGCTGAAATTCTCACCCACCCTTGGCATTTTGAAGGTAAGACTTAAACAGAAATTTTACAATCTGTAGAAGAGAGGCTAAAAATTCAGAAGCCCATACCTGAGGACTGCAGGAGAAGCCGAGTGTAATTCACATGGTTAGTTGCGTTCTTGAAAGAACTTACCTACAATTTCTTAATGTTGGAGATTCATGGGCACTGGTTGCAATGGGGTGGTAAGAAGAGGGAACCAAAGTCTGTTGCTACTTAGGTTTCCAAGGGGGAAAAAATAGTAGTAATTAAATTGCTAACTTGGAAAGTAAACTGCCTTGATATCTATATCTATATCCATATATATATATATCAATCGACTAAAACCTTCCACCACTCATGAAACACATGATTTGTGTCCCACGAAACATGGGGACAGGTGCTTATGTTTCTTCCCTTCATTATCTGCAGCAAAGAACCACACTGTTATCTTAGGTGAAAGAAAAGAAGCCTCACATATCCAGACACCTCAAAGAATATGTCATTCTGGAGAGCTGGGTCTGCCAGGAAACAGAACCCCAAAAGCCTCTTTTAAATTTTAACCATTTGAGACTAAGCTATTTCTAAATTACGGTATATACCAGAGGGTGGCAATTTTTTTTTTTTAAGATTTTTTTATTTATTTATTTGACAGAGATAGAGACAGCCAGCGAGAGAGGGAACACAAGCAGGGGAAGTGGGAGAGGAAGAAGCAGGCTCATAGCAGAGGAGCCTGATGTGGGGCTCGATCCCATAACGCTGGGATCACACCCTGAGCCAAAGGCAGACGCTTAACCTCTGTGCCACCCAGGCACCCCGGCAATTTTTTTTTTTTAATAAAGGGCCAGGGAGTAAATATTTTAGGCTTCGTGGGCCATATAGTCTCTGCTGGAACTGTCCAACTCTGCTCCTGCAGCATGAAAGCAGCCACGGTGGGGTGGGGGTGGGGGAGGGCAAAGGATGGCTGCATGCCACTAACGCTGTATTTATGACATTGTATTTCTGGAATTTCATATTTTCACACAGTAGTCTTCCTTTAATTTTTTCAAGTCTTAGTTTGCCAGGACATAGAAAAACAGGCCGCAGGCTAGATTTGGCCCACAGGCTGTAGTTTGCAGACCCCCAGTATACCCTACTGTTTTCTTTTTTTTTTTTTTTTTTAAAGATTTTATTTATTTATTCAACAGAGATAGAGACAGCCAGCGAGAGAGGGAACACAAGCAGGGGGAGTGGGAGAGAAAGAAGCAGGCTCATAGCGGAGGAGCCTGATGTGGGGCTCGATCCCGTGATACCGGGATCACACCCTGAGCCGAAGGCAGACACTTAACCGCTGTGCCACCCAGGTGCCCCTACCCTACTGTTTTCTTAAATTGAGGACAGGAAACCTGTTCTAAACTTGGAACATTGGCTTCGCACTTTTGGGGATGTGCCCTCAGGCTTTATTGATGTATAAAAAGTCACCCTGTCCTTGAATGATCCCAGAGCCTTTTTGGACAGTCTGTATCTGATCTTAATATGTTTAGGCTCTATTCTTGTGACCAGCTGATACAGGACTGCTGTTGTCAGAATGCTGGCCCTTCTCTCTGTCCCAATGAGCAACTTCCAACCTTCCATGAGCTTGGAAGCCGGAAAGCTACATTCATTAACATTGTTTGTAAAGTAAGAATGAATAGTGGATGAAAGGGGATTCTATGAATAAAAGAAATGAGCTTCAGAAATGGACTTTGTAATACCTAGTCTCGTTTCAGAGCTCTTTTTCAGCTTGGTACTTTATTCTCAGCCATGTTGCGAAGAGATGAAGCTGTCGAGTTGGTGAAGATTTAGATGGGTGAAATGTTATCAGACAAGTGAGTTGTCATACATGTTATAAAAGCAAACGTGCTGCTTTGGAAAGGAAAATGCTACTTTGCTGGAATTTTTCTATAGGCATTACATTTTATAAAATAAGAAAATAGCTTATTATTATTATTGTAAGTAGCTAATGTGGGAGCTAAGCTTGTATTTAGACGTTTTTGTAGACATACGCTCCTTCTGGAACATATGTCATGTGACGGCCCATCATTCTTACATCAGGCTTGTTATAGTCTCTTGCTCTCCCCTCCCAGAATCTGGCTACGTGCTGCACATAGATGCTTCCTTAGTTCAATAAATATTTGCAGTACATTTCCTAAAATGTCAGCAACCCATCCAGCGGGCCCTTCTGTGCTCAAAAATGCTCCAGCTCAGGGGCGCCTGGGTGGCTCAGTCGTTAAGCGTCTGCCTTCGGCTCAGGGCGTGATCCCAGAGTCCTGGGATCGAGCCCCACATCAGGCTCCTCCGCTGGGAGCCTGCTTCTTCCTCTCCCACTCCCCCTGCTTGTGTTCCCTCTCTCCCTGGCTGTCTCTCTCTCTCTGTCAAATAAATAAATAAATAAAATCTAAAAAAAAAAAAAAGAGAAAGAAAGAAACCTCTGGAGAGAAACTGGATTTATTTGGGGGTAAAAAAAATTCATTCTTTAAAAAAAAAATGCTCCAGCTCAGGGCCTGGGGTTTTCCTCACCCCACATGCTCACCCTGTAACCCCACAGTGGGGCTCCCACCCGCCTGAGGGAGTGGAGTGCAGGTAGCAGGGCTGACAGGTCGGCCCATTGGCTTGCCAGCCATTTCTCCAGCCTGGCTGGAAGCACGGAAACTATATATGTTGTCCTTGAAGAAAAAAACAAAATGTTTGACATAGCATTATTGCCTTTGCGGCAGCAAATTCTCATATATTTAAAACCGACGGACTGATCGTGAAGTCACGTGCACCCTGGGCCAGATCTCTTGTTTCACTTGCAGAAGGGCCTTGGCAGTATTGGTACTGACCGTGCGCCGTGGACCCGAGGACACTATTAGATGCCGAGGTGCCTTGGAAAGGGACTGTGAGGGAGAGCAAAGCTCCGACCTGAGTCTCCTCCTTCAGGCTGGTTTACGATGAAAGCCGGGCTCGGTGCTGAAGGCTGCGAGCCCACTCCCGACACTCACTGTCGTTTTCTCTTAGAATGGGACATCGGCCCTCCACGCGGCGGTGCTCAGTGGGAATATTAAAACAGTCGCGCTGCTCCTGGAAGCAGGGGCGGACCCAGCCCTGAGAAACAAGGTACTGGCCTTTCCCTCCCTATCTTTTAACTCCTCTGGGCGCCTGTGCAAAAGAGATAAAGGCAGTTTCTACCTAAGCCAAGATAACCCGTCCCGTGCACCCTGGGCCAGATTTGTTTCACCTGTAAAAGGACGTTGGCGGTACTTACACTGAGCACCTGCTGTGTGCTGTGTACCTGAGGACTCTATCAGATGCTCACATGCCTTTGAAAGGGATTGCGAGGAAGAGCCAGGCTCTGGCAGGAGTCTCGTCGCTCAGGCTGGCCCCAGCCCCTCTCTTCCTATCTCGGCGCAGCGAGGGCGTGCGAAGCTGTCAGTAGGTGGGAACGAGCAGTGCATCTAGACCCAGAGAACTGTTCTAAAAACCCTGGCTCTACCGTCGGTGGTTGTGAGCTAACAGTGGTGCGGCTTCCAGGATGGGGCTGGGGGTAGTAGGCGGGGAGTAGAGTTATGGGCTCTGCCATCAGAGAGCTGTCCTAAAAACATCAACGTCCTAGGAGTTTACTGCTCTCCTGCACACGGCAGATGTGCGTATCTTGACGACTGCTCGAGCTTTCTTTGGAGAGTAGAAGGGAGAGGGGGAAATGTTGTTAATAGGACTTTGCACCGCTGTTCCAAACCAACCTACATTTTTTATAGGCCCAAATCCTTAGTTTACAATTAGGTCAAACGTGGTGGGGAAGATGCCCAGTACCCATTGTTTCCTGCTCAGCATCCGCATTGGCAGTCAGGGGTAGAGCCTGGGGGGGAGAGCCGCGTAGGGGAGGTCTTGAGAGAACACTAAACTGTGAACTTTTAAAGGAGGAAGTGGGAGTGGTGCTTATCGATAAAGGAAGGTATGAAAAGCATTTCACTTTATACTTATATACTATTTGAGCTTTTATAAGTATCTATTGCTGTGTTAATTTCTTTAATAATGAAAGCAAACACAGAGAACCTTTTTCATGACATTTTGAAAAGGAACCATTAAGAGGTGCAATTAGACAACATGCCAAGAGTCTCTTTTATTTTCCTTTTACTTAGCATGTGGGGTTATTATTTCCTTGTTCTTACCATTAGAGTGCTTGAAGACAGCACTTCTGCTTATCTCTTCCTGAGATACTCGGATTTGTTTTCCATCAGCTGGCCTGGCTGTGTGATAAGCCAGCTGAAATCAGACGTATGCTCTTATCTTTAGACCCTGGACACAGACTTCCTGAAGAGATCGATCTTCCTTGCTAAGCCACCCAGTAGCATATGGAAACTGAAAAAACATGCAATTCTTTGTTTGTCTGCTGGGATTTCAGCAATAATGGTTACGGGGAATTTCCAGTGACCAAAATGCTGGACTTTGGATTCTCCCTAAAGCTACTTGCATGTATAGAGATATAGAGAGACTGCTCGTGCTGGAGTTTCATACACCAGAAGCCCTTAGACAGCTGGGAGTCATTGTCAGGGAACCCCACCCCCATCCCACCATCCACCAGCCACCCCACAGAAGCCAGCCTCTTAGAGGCCGCTCTAGAAGCAAGGGTGTTGGGATTCGGGCCGCCACCCAGGACTCTGGAAGGGGGTGTTCCTCACCGTCATTCATTCAACACATACTGAGTACCTACTAGATACCACGCACAGTGCTGTGCTCTGGGGAGACAGTGGTGAGGGGAGTTCCCATGGTCTCTGCCTTCAAAGAGCTCAGAGTGTAGTGAGGAATAAAGAGAATTAAATAAGAAATTGAAATACAGTGACAAGAGCTAGCTATCAGCAGGGAAGTAATGAATGCTACTGGAAGCTTCCCAGAGGAAATGACTTCTCAGCTAATACAGAAGCAATCTTCTGCTCCAGGGGTGGAGTTCTGCTCTGGGACTGTGACGCGGATGCCTCAGGAGAGGGTAACCAACGGCCCCAGTAGCCACTCTCCACACTGTAGCTGTCCCCATGGGTGCCTGCCCTGTGTTCCCAATACTGCCAGCTGAGGGCTCAGAACACAGCTTCTCCCAGGAGCGGTGGGGAAAGAGAGTGTTTTGATGCTGTGGTATCATGAACATGGGCCTGCAGTCCTGCTCCATAATGAATAAGATGGCCTTTGGGGGCTAGCCTGGGGCACTAGCAGTCATAATAGTCCATACAACCTCAGCCACCTGAGAATTCAGTGGGGACCAACCTGGAGAGAGGAGGAATGAGACCAGGATTTTAGAACTGTATGGATGACACATAGAACGCTAACGCGATTGACCAAAACTTGACAACACAGTTTGAGGATATAAACCTTTTTCAACGGTAAAGGTTACGCACGGGAGCTGTAACAAGCAAGCTTGTAGATAACGTACAGTTTCTTAGATCTCCTCTGCCTCCTGACCATAGAGGATCCTCTGGCTCCCTGCCAACCTGCTCACCAAGGACCAGGAACCCATGTGAAACAGCTCCGTTATTCCTGAATATACTCCGAGACTAGATGGAGCTTCCGTCTGTCTCCCGGGAGCGTTTCTGCGCAGGCCCGGGCTTTAGGCCTGTACAATGTCTGTGCCTACAGGAACTAATAGTAGAATTTGAAGCCTCTAGAGGGGCCTCTGGTCTATAGTAACATAGCATAATATTTTCCTGCCCAATTCCATCCAGCATCAGCATCAAGGGTCCTTTGTAGTGGACTGGGGTGAGGCCAGAGGACATGCTGTGCAGAGGACCATTTGTGGCAAACATAATTCCCAGCAACTCCGTGCAGAATTCCTGACAAGCAAGGTCCCAGCTAGCAGGTGGGGGGGGGGGGGTGTCAAAGAGCAGGACCCAACCTAGAAGGTAGGGACTTCAGAAGTCTCACCTAGGATCAGGGTCCCAGATAAAGCAGGGGGGGGGGGGTTCCAGGTGTGCCTATGGGAGGAAAAAAGATGTGAGACAGGTAACATCTGCATCCAAGCCCTCTGTCCTATTCTGGGTGACTTTCTACCCTTTAACTGCCTCCCCTGAAATCCCAAGAACATCCCATGATTCATCTATAAGAACAGTTCTCAAAGTATAGTCCGTGGACCCCTGAGAGTCTGCAAGACCCTTTCAAGAAGTCTAAGAAATCAAATCAATACACTTAATAATACAGAGATGTTACGGGCCCTTTTCACTGTGCTGACATCTGCTCTAACGGTGTAAAAGCAATGGCGGGGAAACTATTGGCACCTGACACGTCAAAGCAGGGGTATAAACCGTACCGGCAAATGATTATACAAAACTTCCTGAGTTCTTATACAGATTTTGTAAATTATTTTACACAAATGCCAGACTTACTTAAGAACATCTTTGATGAAGCAGTAAACAATTTCAGTTTTATTAAATCTGGACCCTTGTCATACATCTTTTTAATATTCTACTAAGGAAATGGGAAGTGTGCGTCGGGCACTTCCGCCGTGTACTGAGGTGCAAGGGTTCTCCCGGGGAAAAGCACTCACGCCATTGCTTGAATTGCCAAGTGAGCCAGTTTGCTTTCGCACCGAGCGCCATTTTTACTTCAAAGAACAGCTGGTATCCACCGCGTGAGCCAGACAGCTTCTTAATACTTGCAGGCTTTTCTGTCGAATCAGGGCTAATAGCAGTGAAGGTGAGCTTTTGAGATTGTAGGACCCCCTGTGTCAACGTTTGGAAGATCCGCATAACTCATTGAGCCAATATTTTCCACATGGCTAGTGTGTGATGTTACAAATCATACATGGGGGAAAATTCTACCTATAGATAGATCGATCTATGGATTTTTAATGTAAAAAGCTCATCGATATGGTTTCAGACTGCACACTGCAGTACCTTTAAGAAACTATCCCTTGTTCATGTACTGTATGGTGACTAACATAATATAATAAAAAAATATTTTAAAAAATAAATAAATAAATAAAAATTAAAAAAATAAAAAAGAAAGAAAGAAACTCTCCCTTGGTCAGTACGGGTGTAGCATCAAAGGAGGGTATCCACAGTGATCTGAAAAGGCTGTTAAAATGCTTCCCCCTTTTCCAACTACCTATCTGTGCAAAGCTGAATTTTCTTCCTATGTTTTAACCGAAATGTTATCACAACAAATTGGATACAGAAGCAGGTAAGAAAATCCAAAAGTCTTTGATTAAGTTACACATTCAAGAAATAGGCAAATCTATTAAGCAATGCTACCCATGTCACTAGCTTTTTTGTTTTTGAAAATTTGGTTGTTTTTCCTAAGTGTTTTTTATGTTACCCTGTAGTGCACTTATGATTTTTAATGAATTAAGGTATTTTTAAATGTTCTTCTTTTCATTTCTGAGAAGTTAAAAGCAAAAGCTCATTGGAATCCTCAATAATGTTTAAGAGTGTAAAAAGGTCCTGAGACCAAAAAGTGTGAGAACCACTCCCCCATAACATCAATTGCATGGGGTAAGGACCCACTCATGAAATAAATGCACACAGAATGTGTCGCAGTGGCGTGACAAGAAGAGAGGACAGTCGGTGAAACCCTAGGGTCGGGGGGAAGTGGTGGCCACTGAAACTGCTCTTGACCAGGTAGCCCTTATTCTCTGAATGTCTCCTGTTTTCTCATCAGCAGATACCTGTCCTGAGTCTCAAGTCCCTAGCAGACATACTGCCCCATACTAATTCAATGTAAAGTATCAGATTTAACATTACCAGCATTTATTGAGCACCTGCTAGATGCACCAGGCATTGTGCTGGAAATGAGGATATGATGATTAATCATACATGGACGCTGGCCTCCAGGAGATCACACTGTACTAGGGATACGGCTTAGAGAGAAAAATAACTCTAACGATGAGATAAGAAAATAACAGATGATATTTATATGATTAAAGGAGATCTTTAAGGCCTCAAAACAAGAGTGAGCCCGGTGGGGTTTCTCATCAGCAGAGGAGCAAGTTTGGGTCAGGGGCCCCTCTTTGGAGTCCCTAAAATCATCCCAGCTGTGGGAACTCACTAATGCCTGCCTTATCTTCTTTCAGGCCAATGAACTTCCAGCAGAACTAACCAAAAATGAACGTATACTGCGTCTCCTCCGAGGTAAAGAAGGACCCAGGAAGAGCTAACTTAGTTCCGTATTCGAGTGAAAGATAGAAACCCTAATTGCATCGTCCAAAAAGAAATTGCTTTTCAAATAGTGTTGGAAATTCCTTTAAGAAAGGAAATGCCCAGAATGCCCACCCTGGGTCCCTGACCAAGGAGAGCTGGGCTCTGTGCTCTGAGTCAAGAACAGAAAGGCCCAGGGACCCCTTGCCCTCACTTACATGGGTTTCTCATGCTGGCCTACAACCCCCCACTACTGTGGGGCCTGGCAGATTCGTGGAGTCCGCAGAAACTCATATTAAACCACTCTAAGTTGGGTCTCTCAGTTAAACTCTAAGAGTTAAACCCTGGAAGAGGTTTAAGCAAGATGACGAAAGCCTTTAAAAGACTGAAAGTCTGATCTTCAGTGAATCAGAATACTTCTGCTTTTGCGTTAAATGTAAGTGTGCTAAGAGATATAGCTCCCTCATATTTTACACATAGGTGTATGTCATTCCAGTGTAAAATGTTTTCTTCTACTCAAAGATCGTAACCGCGCTGATTCTGAAGCAATGATGTGTAAATTTACATTAAAGAGCCACTTCTGACATTCCACCATGTGATTTCCAAGATGGACTGTTGAACTGTAAAAAAGACAAACTTTATTGGCGAAGCGATCCTCACCTTATTCCTAACACATAAAGAATCATTTTTATCTAGAATCAATATTGTAGGTACGGTAGGATGCGAGTGGCAAATTTGGAAACTCAGAAAATTACAGACCACGGGAAATTTAGGCTTGTCTCTTTCAACTTTTATTTTGGTTCTATTGTTGGGAATCTGCTTCCCATGCCGTAACTAAGTAGACTTAATATGCTGTGCAGTCCTGTTGCTTGACATGATGACCTTGAGGTCCTTGGATAAAATGTGACATATGCAAGTACAATATGTCGCTATTTTATTGCAGGAGTATAAGTAATAAAAGACTGTTATTAGTATTTAATAAGTGTTCATCTATGCATGTTCTTGAGCTGATTGAGTCCAAGAAAGAAACCTGAGTTTTATTGAATTATTCCTTGGAGGGGAGTCAAAATTTATGTTCAATGCACTTTATAATCAATGGTGTCTAAATGCCTCAGTCAGTGCCTAATTGCACACACAAAAATTAGACTGTCTCTCTGTAATCTACCATAATAAACGCTGATGGTATTTCTATTATTTAAATACATCTTTAGTTTTCTTTTCATGTTCTGTTCTGGTTTCCAGTCAATGTTCTGTGTAAAGACCTGTTAAGATGGAAGGAAATGCAATCCCCAAAGTTTTTTTTTTTTTTTTAACCAACTTGCAGTGGTACTAAAAGCATTATCTTTAAGTCAGTAAGCGATGGAAGAATTAGAAGATATTCTTTTAAAGTTTGTTATGATCAAGAAAATAATCAACAAAGGGGCGCCTGGGTGGCACAGCGGTTAAGCGTCTGCCTTCAGCTCAGGGCGTGATCCCGGCGTTCTGGGATCGAGCCCCGCATCAGGCTCTTCCGCTGGGAGCCTGCTTTTTCCTCTCCCACTCCCCCTGCTTGTGTTCCCTCTCTCGCTGGGTGTCTCTCTCTCTGTCGAATAAATAAATAAAATCTTTAAAAAAAAAAAAAAGAAAAGAATCAACAGAAATCAGCTTATTTTGATCAATATCAAAAGCAAAGGCAGTAATGAGCAACCCACAGAGCCCCCACAGATGTCTACCATCTTACTGGTTATGCAACAAGTCTGCAATCTAATTTCAGGATAGAAAATTCGGAAGTTCTGTCTGTATTGCTAAAATACCCAGAGAGAAACCTTTTCGTAGCTAAAGAGCAGTGCCGATTTCCTCACCGCTTTCTTTTACTTAGCCAAGTGGTACAAATCCACTTTCCTCCATGGGAATTTCATAAAGCTATGTTCGTTTTGAAGAGGAAAATAGCGTGGCCTTAAATGCTTTCTATGTCCCCCCCTCTGTTAGCCCTTAGGCCAAAACTGGTTGCTCATCACTGATAGAAACCAAAACAGTACTATGGACACTGATAACAAAGTTCCAAAAGGCAAAATGGGTTGAAATCACAAACTTAACGTTTTCACTAAGATATGTTGTCCTTGGCCTGTTGTTTTAAGTGGAAAATGTTCTTGATCAATTTTGGGGCCATAAAAATGAATCCAGTAGCTTTAACAATATTTCGTGGGGGTTTTCATACTATAGGTAAGAGGTCTCTAGCTTAGAAGGACCACCTTTGGTGGATGAGATTATGGCATCATCCATAGCAGGGAAGATGATTATATTAACCACTCACCAAAGACTGAACTAAAGGTCTGTTATTTGAAGTAAAATTGCATATATTTGGCACACGGGTGATGGTTCTTATTTTTTTATGATTTTTATTTTATGTTAATCTAATTCACAATTCAGTGAGCTCTGCATCCTCAGACAGAACTGGCAGTTCCTATGCAAATCATTTGTTAATTGAAGTACTGAAGTTTTCATTACATCCATTTGTTTGATGACATATTCCATGTTATAATTCAAAATAAAGTTAATGTAGTACCCAACTTGCCTTTGCTACTTTTTCCTCTTTGTTTTTAATCAGAAGTTAGTTATTTCTATGTGATTTTTAATAGCATGGAATTTTAGAGTGAATAATTCAGCTTTGTCAATAAATGAGTTGATATTCGAAAGCCTGAGTAGATCTTTAAGCTTTATGATTTCATTATTTCAACTGTGGAGAACTTTAGTAATGATTCCACAAGTTTCTCATTCAGACAAAAATTCCTGGGAGAGTCACGGAAGCTACTGAAAACAGAAACTTTGAATTGTACACTGTGATGATTTGATACCCGTGGTCATTGTGGAAGGATTCCCCATCTAGTTAATACATCCGTCACCTCATCACTGATCTGTGTGGGTCTTAATTTCTATTTTTATTGCCCACGATGCTGCTGGCTCTTCAGTCCCCTGCAGTGGCTTTGGTGTCTGCAATAATTGATGGTTTTGCGCAATTGTCAATATTTGCAGTGATAACATCCGGTATCTGGAGAACTCCATGACCATTCTGGCTTCCTGCCCTGCTGCCCCCACCCTCTGCAACCACAAGAAAGCTTTGTCTCATCATTCTCCCACACGGGAGACCTAGTCAGAGGACAAGAGCACCCCCACAAATGACAGGCTACTTGGGATCCCACAGAGATGCATTTTGGGGTGGGCCTGCACTGCAGATGAGAGGGGTAAGAAACTGAGGTCCTAATTTCACAAAGTGGTTCCAGTGCTAGAACTGGCTGAGCCTCAGGGGTAAGTGACCGGGTGCGGTCTGCAGATCGTGAATAGCAGCAATAGAAACAGAAGGATTGTTATGTGCTAAGCACTTTACACAGAGAATCTCATAGAAGTTCATAGGCCTTTTCTCATTTACCCCTGACACATGCTGTGGAATAGGCTTTACCATTATCCACCTGTTGCAGCTGAGGAAACTGGCTTTGAGAGAGAACCTCCTCAAAGTCGGTCTTGGGGTTTTGCTCTCTGTAGTGGAGGAAAGCGAGGGGAGCAAAGCCCAGATGCAGTCGCAGTTGTAGCCTCAAGGCAATGAGGGTGGTGAACACAGGAGATTAGATAGATAGATGATGATATAGATAGATATAGATAGATAGATAGATGATAGATAGATAGATAGATAGATAGATAGATAGATAGTTGATAGATAGATAGATAGATAGATAGATAGATAGATAGATAGATGATAGATAGATAGATAGATGATAGTTTTTTTTTTAAAATATTTAGAGGTAGAGGGACACCTGGCTGGCTCAGTCCATAGAGCATGTGACTCTTGACCTCGGGGTTGAGTTTGAGCCCCATGTTAGGTGTAGAGATTACTTCAAAATAAAAAATTTGTTTAATTTTAAAAAATTTAAACTTTAGAGGTAGAGTTAATGATAATTGGTGATTAATTGAACATAGCAAGGAAAAGAGGGTTAGGATTATACTAAGATGTGTCAGGGGACCCTAGGACCACCTGCAGGTTGGTGATTTGCTAGAAAGACTCCCAGGGCTCATCACATGGTAATATCCATGGCTAAGATTACAGCAAAAGGATATATAGCAAAATCAGCAAAGGGAAAGAGAAATGGAGTGAAGATGGAGGAAACCAGGTGCAAGATTCCAAGAGTCCTCTTCCAGTGGATTCGCACAGGATGAGCTCAGCTCCTCTTGCAATGAGATGTGGCAACGTTGACAAGTGTTGTCTACTGCAGAAGGTTATCAGAGCCTTGCCCGGGCTTGCAGCTGGGAGCTGGTCACACAGGTACCCTCTGCCTAGCATTTACCAAAATTCCAGACTTTCAGAAGAAAAACAGACATTCAGCATAAACCACATTGTTGTGTACAAACAGGTTAGACACAGTAGCCATGGTCATTTGGGGAAGGCTTTAGATCAGTGTAGGGAACGTTTACTAGCCAAGTCCCCAGGTGCCAGCCAATGGTCGATCTCATAAGCAAAACTTTCTAATGTTGGTGGTCTCAGGTCTGCTAGGTTAATTCTTTTCCACACCCAAGGTTTACATGGTGGGGGAGACAATAACTGTGTTAGAAAGAGGAAAGCAGAACTGGGGTGGGGACAGAGAGAGAGAGCATCTGGACAGATTCAGTTTGAAGAATGTGTGAAATAGATTCCAGAAGGCAGTTGGAAGCAGCAGCTTGATGTTTGGGTCAAAACTGTTTCTACTGATTCAGGCATCATGTATGTAGAAGTGACGGTTAAAGTCATCGGATGAAATGACTCCCCAGGGAGACTCTGGGGCGAGGGGAAAAAACTGAGAAGTGATTTTGAAGGATGACGTGAAGTCAGCCAAGGAGGTGAGGTGAAATGGACAGGAGCAGGAAGTGAAACGTATATCAAGAGAGGAGAAAGTCAAGCGAGGCGAGGAGGGTGGGCAACAAGCCTCATGAAGTGTGACCACGAGTGTTGACAAATTCCAGATTTCAGCTCCACGACTTTGCCCTCGGTGAGCTTGTTCAGCCATCAAAGAACTCTAGCCCTGAGTTGGAAAGGACAGGATGGTGACTGGTCAGCACCTGGAGCTAATGTCAAATTAAAATAAATGATTGTCTAGAAATGATTGTAGTTGCAATTGGTAGAATTGTATTTGTGAAACCAATCCTAACATTTTCTAGGAACTGCTGGCATCTATCAGAAAGCATGGCCTCTGCTTCGTCACCGAGAAAGAAAGTAGAGGCATACCTCAGAGATACTTAGGTCTGGGTCCAGACAGCGGCAACAAAGTGAATATCACTTTATTAAGCAAGTCACGTGAATCGTTTAGTTTCCCAATGCGCATAAAGCTATGTTTACGTTATACGGTGATCTATTAAGTGTACAATAGCTTTATATCTTTAAAAAGAATGTACATGCCTTAATTAAAAAATACTTTATTGCTGAAAAATGCTAACCATCATCTGAGCTTTTGCTGGGGGAGGGTCTTACCTCCGTGGTTTTGGCTGCTGACCGATGGGGTGGTGGTTGCTGAGGGCTGGGGTGGCTGTGGCAATTTCTTCAAGTAAGACAACAATGAAGTTTGCTGCACCGATCGACTCTTCCTTTCATGAGTGATTTCTCTGTGGCATGTGATGCTGTTTGATAGCATTTTACCAATGGAACTTCTTTCAAAATTGGGAGTCATTCTTCTCGAACCGTGTTGCTTCTTGATCAACTAAGTTTATGTAACATTCTAAATCCTTCGTTCATTTCAACCATGTCCACAGCATCTTCACCAGGAGTAGATTGTTTCTCAAGAAACCACCTTCCTTGCTCATCCATGAGAAGCAACTCCTCATTCATCCACGTTTTATGATGAACTTGCAGCAGGTCAGTCCCATCTTCAGGCTCCACTTCTAATGCTGGTTCTCTTGCTGTTTCCACCACATCTGCAATGACTTCCTCCACTGAAGTCTGGAACCCCTCAAAGTCATCCATGAGGGTTGGAATCAACTTCTTTCAAACGTCTATTAATGTTGATATTTTGACTCTTCCCATGAATCACTAATGTTCTTAATGACATTTAGAATGACGAATCCTTTCCAAAAGTTTTTCAATATTCTTTGCCCAGATCCATCAGAGGAATCACTATCTATGGCAGCTATGGCCTTATGAAATGTATTTCTTCAATAATAAGACTTAAAAGTCAAAATGACTTTTGGGCTGCAGAATGGATGTTGTGTTGTTAGCAGGCATGAAAGCCACAGTCATCTTGTTACGGAACCAACGCGCATCCGCTCTTTGGTGAGTTATAGACAGAAACTCCACCCAGTGGGGTTCCCTCACAAAGTCATCTTTATTTGTACAAACAAGGAGATCGTGTGGAATGACTCCCCAACCAGGGGTGAGCAGACTCGTTTGGGGGGGGGCAGGGGTGGAATATTCAGAGGAGATTTGAACATTATAATAAAGATGGCAGAGCTGAGGTAACTTGGTAGGGCACGTTCTGATTCATCTGAGCAGGCATAGTCCTGGCATCTATTCAAATGTTTCTCTTCCTGTTCCAGCAATTTGTTGGTTAGTTTCTAAAAGATGAATTTGATAGTTAGAAGCTTCTAGGAGTTTCCTGAGTTCAGGGGGGTCAGGGGTCACGCCGGTGACAATCTCATAGTCCATTAGAGCTCATGGGTGACCAGGTACATTGCCAAAGAACAGTAATATTTTTAAAGGATTTTTTTTTCTTTTTCTGAGCAGTAGGTCTCTACAGCAGGCTTAAAATATACAGTAAGCTATGTTGTAAGCAGACATGCATCATCCAGGCTTTGCTGTTCCCTTTCTAGAGCACACATCATCCAGGCTTTGCTGTTCCCTTTCTAGAGCACGGGCAGAGCAGATTTAGCATCATTCTTAGGAGCCTCAGGATTGTCAGAATGGTCAATGGCACTGGCTCCAACTTAGTCACCCGCTACAGTAGCCCTAACAGGAGAGCCAGCCTGTCCTCTGAAGCTTTGAAGCTGAGCATTGACTTCTTTCTAGCTGTGAAAGTCTAGATGGCATCTTCTTCCAAAAGAAGGCTATTTCATATAGATTAGAAATCTGTTGTTCAGTGTAACCACCCTCATGAATGACCTTAGCTGGATCTTCTGGGTCACTGGCGGCAGCTTCTCCATCAGCACCTGCTGCTTCACCTCGCACTTTGACGTCTTAGAGGCGGCTTCTTTCCTTAAACCTCACGAACCCCCCTCTGCCAGTGTCAGACTTTTCTCCTGCCTCCCCACCTCTCTCAGCCTTCACAGAATTGAAGAGAGTCAAGGGCTGGCTCTGGATTAGGCTTTGGCTTAAGGGAATGTTCTAGCTGGTTTGGTCTTCTATCCAGAACGCTCACACTTTCTCCACCTCAGCCATAAGGCTGTTTCACTTTCTCATCATTCATGTGTTCATGGAAGTAGTACTTTTCATTTCCTCCAAGAACTTCACCTTTGCATTCACAACTTGGCTAACTGGTGCAAGAGGCCTCGCCTCCAGCCTGTCTCAGTTTTCAACACCCCTTCTTTGCTACATCTAATCATTTCTAGCTTTTGGTTTAAAGTGAGAGACGTGCAACTCTTTCTTTCACTTGAACACTGAGAGGCCACTGTAGGATTAGTTATCAGCCTAATTTCAATATTGTTGTGTCTCAGGGACTAGGGAGGCCTGAGGAGAGGGAGTGGGACGGGGGAATGGCAGGTGGCAGGAGCCGTCAGAACACGCAGGACATCTATCAGTTAAGTTCACTGCCTCGTATGAGAGCAATTCGTGGTGCCCCCACGAATAATGCTCTCCATGATAAGAGCAGCACCAAAGATCACTGATGGCAATCACCATAACAGATAGAATAACAGCGCAAAAGTTCGGAATATTGTAAGCATTACCAAATTGTGACACAGAGACACGAAGTGAGCAGATGTTGTTGGAAACATCGTGCAGGGGTGCCACAGACCTTCAATTTGTAAAGAAAATGCAGTATCTGCAAAGCACAAAAAAGTAAAGCACAATAAAATGAGGTGTTCCCGCCCTTTGCGCCACGCTGCAGAGATGCAAGAGCTGTGTGGTACAGTGCCGATGGGCCTGTGAGTTAATGTTTCATTACCTTCCTGGGAAAATGAGAGAAACTACATTTATCTCTGCTGGTCAGTTGGTTTCGTGTTATTTCACTGTGACAAGATGCTAAAAAATCAGGCATAGAACCACGTGGGGGCCCTGCTGTGAACGGAGCCAACCGTATTAGGATTTCTCATGCATTTGTCCAAAGTCAGCTCAGGCTCTTGTACTTACCTGTACTTCAAAATATGGAGAACAGACAAAAAAAAAAACAAAACAAGTTCTGTGCTCTCTAGAAAAAATGAGAATAATTTATTTCACATTCCACTGGCTGACCGGCCCAGCTTTGGTCTGCTTAACATACCAAACACAGTGAGATAAACCAAGACAGAGAGAGGTGTTTCTCCAGGCCCTCCAACTAGACTTAGCCCTCAGTTACATAAATGATGCATTAGTGGGTCTGGAAAATTTTAGAATCTTTTCCTGGTGCCCTCACCCTTATTTTTAGTAATACTATAAGATGATTTTAAAATATGAGTGAAGTCATGTTTTTACCAATTGAAGGAAGCTAATTAAAGATCTTTGGGTCTTGGATGCCTTGTCAGTCTCTGTCAACAGAAAGAATTCCTCCTCCCCCCATCTCTGCTGTCTTCTGTCCTCCCTTCAGTAGGATTTCACCCTCTGATTTTTAAAGGGAATGCTGCTATTGCTCTCACTTTCCCATGGTTGAACTTTTAAGAATAGCCATAGGAAGAAAGTCTTCAGGGCGCCTGGGTGGCTCAGTTGGTTAAGCGACTGCCTTTGGTTCAGGTCATGATCCTGGAGCCCCAAGATCAAATCCCGCATCAGGTTCCCTGCTCAGCAGGGAGTGTGCTTCTCCCTCTGACCCTCCTCCCTCTCATGCTCTCTCTCAAATAAATAAATAAAATCTTAAAAAGAAAGAAAGTCTTCAGTTTATAGGACTTAGACTCCCAATTTTAGGAAAGATCAGACCCCAAACACCTCAGGCGAAGGAAACTGTGTCATGCGACTGAATCCTACAGAGAAGGGAACGCCAGTGTGAGACACTGACAGCCAAGTTTCAAGTTATTCCTGCTTGCCAGCAACCTCTCTGAGGTCTCTGGAAATCACATGCAACCCACAGCTGGCTCCATCAGCAACCCAAGTGTCCTTACTGGGGAGAATGTTTTACCATAAGTCTGACCAACAACCCCCCATTTCTGAGTCAGTTGTAACCACTGGCACCAAAGTCATGAGTGATAGCTGTCAGCTATTTTAAATGAGATGTCTATAAAATTCAGCTTGCTTAAGCATGCAGTTTTAAAAATTTATTGCAGAATCCAAAAGAACTGAGTGCATATTTCAAACAAAAGACATGTTCATAGCCCGTTTATTTACAACAGCTTTAATTGGGAATAACCCCAATGTCTGGCATGGTATTTTTAGACCCTGGAATACTACTCAGCAATAAAAGGGTGAATTCATGCCCTGGGCAACGTGGATGAGGCTCACACCCACACATCTGACAAGGCTGAGTGAAAGACACCAGACTATGATTCCATTTGCATGAAGTTCAAGGGCTGGCAAAACCCATTTATAGTGAAAGCAGTCGGAATTGTGGCTACCTCTTGGTTGGAGGGGGCGATGATGTTGACTGGGAAAAGGCCTAAGGAAGGCTTTGCAGGGCTACAAGTGTTCCATGGGCTTCCTCTGCGTGGTGGCTACACGGATCTGTGGCAGCTAGTCTCCTAGAAGATCTTCCCTGCTCTCCTTCTCCGGTATTCCTTGTGTAGCTCTCCTGCACTGGGTCAGGAGAATACGGCAAAGCACAGCCCGACAGAAGAAGAGTGTTGTCAGGGGGTCACCTGCCCCTGTTCCCTCCTTCTACCTACAGCTGCTTCTTCTGGAGCCAGTGCTAAGCTGAGCCTGGACCTTCTTTTTTTTTTTTTTTTTTTTTAGGCAGTCCATCAGCAAGACTTCCAGCATCTGTGAATACAGCAGTGAGTTCTCTGACATCAGCAGCAAAAACGGGCCAACTTCTCCATCAGGCACAGTAGACACAGTGCCCAGGGCCCCTGATACTTTGAAGTTCACACAAAAATGTTTTAATTTCTATTTCTTTTAAAATTAGAAAAAAAATAAGAATGTAACAATAATGAATGTGTAATAAAGAAGCTAGCCTGTATTGTGTTTGTCTCTATACCCATGCAGTTGTAAAAATGTGCTTTTAAGTGGTTGTTTTGGCCACACTGAGATACCACCTTACGCCAGTTAGAATGGCAAAAATAGACAAGGCAAGAAACAACAATTGTTGGAGAGGATGTGGAGAAAGGGGATCCCTCCTACATTGTTGGTGGGAATGCAAGTTGGTACAGCCACTCTGGAAAACAGTGTGGAGGTCCCTTAAAGTTAAAAATTGAGCTACCCTATGATCCAGCCATTGCACTACTGGGTGTTTACCCCAAAGATACAGACGTAGTGAAGAGAAGGGCCATATGCACACCAATGTTCATAGCAGCAATGTCCACAATAGCTAAATCGTGGAAGAAACCGAGATGCCCTTCAACAGATGACTGGATTAAGAAGTTGTGGTCCAACTGAGGACTTCAGAGGGGAGGGGGGTGGGGGAATGGGATAGACCGGTGATGGGTAGTAAGGAGGGCACGTATTGCATGGTGCACTGGGTGTTATACACAACTAATGAATCATCGAGCCTTACATCGGAAACCGGGGATGTACTGTATGGTGACTAACATAATATAATAAAAAAATCATTAAAAAAAAAAAAAAAAGAAGTTGTGGTCCATATATACAATGGAATATTATTCAGCTATCAGAAAGAACGAGTTCTCAACATTTGCTACAACATGGACAGCACTGGAGGAGATAATGCTAAGTGAAATAAGTCAAGCAGAGAAAGACAATTATCATATGATTTCTCTCATCTATGGAACATAAGAACTAGGATGATCAGTAGGGGAAGAAAGGGATAAAGAAAGGGGGGGTAATCAGAAGGGGGAATGAAACATGAGAGACTATGGACTATGAGAAACAAACTGAGGGCTACAGAGGGGAGAGGGGTGGGGGAATGGGATAGACCGGTGATGGGTGGTAAGGAGGGCACGTATTGCATGGTGCACTGGGTGTTATACACAACTAATGAATCATCGAGCCTTACATCGGAAACTGGGGATGTACTGTATGGTGACTAACATAATATAATAAAAAATCATTATAAAAAAAAAAAAGAATGAATGAAAAAAAAAAAGTGGTTGTTTTGGAAGGAGGAAGGGGCACCCAAAAGCAAAGGTAGCTAGGGCCCACGAAAGTCATGATGCAGCCCTGAGCAAAAGGAGGGGTGCTATGGGCTGAATCGTACCCCCCAGATCCGTAAGTGTTTAAGCCACCCAGTCTATGGTATTTTGTTCTGGCAGCCTGAGCTAAGACAAAGGGGAAAAGTGAACAAAGTAAACGAAGAAGGGCTGGGTCCATCAGCATGGGCTCAGACATCACGGGGTGAAGTCAGTTACAACCCCCTACCCCAAAGGCCTAGCTTTGTCTTCATTTCCTGCTATCAAACTTCAGCCTTCAAATTAGAAACCAGGCAGGTTCGCAACCTGTGCCATAGTTAGGCATTCTTTTTTCTTTGCCCCCTTGTATCACGGCCTATTTTGAAGTTTCCAAGTCAGCAGGGGGGAAAAAAAGCTTCTATATTGGAAGGATTCAAAGGCATTTTGTTGTAATAAAATTTTATTAACATGAATATACTGCTCAAAGCACACCCAGAGTCTAGAAGATGAGATACAGTCAATGTTTAGTCAACGAGGTAACCCACAAGAGGGTTAAAGAACATGTTTTATGGAGGACAGTGGGATCGTCTGGGTTGAATACACTAAGAGGTCAAGTGAGATGACAGCAAAGGGGTTGTCATTAGATTGGGCAACACAGAAACCAATGATAACTCTAACGAGAGCACGTATCCCTGTGATTATCCAGGCTTTGTGGGGAGGAGGGCAGCTGGACCCTCACATCACTCCTTGCAGCAAAATAATTCCAGATCATGATTTCCACGGAATCATTAAAGCTCTAGAGGAAAATATGGAATAATTTTTTATTGTCCTACAAAGTACAAGTCAATATGAAAAAGAAAGGAATAGAAAAGAAAAAACACAGAAAAAGAAGTAAATCATTTATAAATGTATGAAGATTCTTAATCTCACTTATAATTAATCTCTTATAGTTAATAATTACTAAAATACAAATTAAAGCATCACCATTTTTTTTTAAAGATTTTATTTATTTATTCGACAGAGATAGAGACAGCCAGCGAGAGAGGGAACACAAGCAGGGGGAGTGGGAGAGGAAGAAGCAGGCTCATAGCAGAGGAGCCTGATGCGGGGCTCGATCCCGTAACGCTGGGATCACGCCCTGAGCCGAAGGCAGACGCTTTAACCGCTGTGCCACCCAGGCGCCCCAAAGCATCACCATTTTTAAAAATAAGAAATAAAATAAGTAGCGGCTCCTGGATGGCTCAGTCGGTTAAGCGTCTGCCTTGGGCCCAAGTCGGTTAAGTGTCTGCCTTGGGCCCAGGGTCCTGGGATCCAGCCCAGTACGGCTCCCTGCTCACCCGGGCATCTGCTTCTCACTCCTCTCCCTCTGCCCCTCCCTCCAGCTCCTGAGTGCACGCGCTCTCTCTCTCTCTCTCTGTTTCTCTCCGTCTCAAATAGATAAATAAAATCTTTTTTAAAAAAAGAAATAAAATAAGTAAAATCACAGATGCCATTTTTCACCTATCAGAATGGCAAAGAAAAGTGTTGCCAAGGAGGTGGGGATCAGGCATTTACGCAGGTTGTTATTAGCAAAGGAGTAAATTGCAATCTCTTCGGAGGGCAATTTAGCCGGAATGAAAATTGAAATGAACATTTCCTTTGAGCCAATGATAATTTTTTCCAACAGCCCTACATGTACACAATTGCAAGGATTTAGGCACAAGGGTGTTCATTGCATTATTGTTTCCAGTAACCAAAGTGACAAACCAAATGTCCAAAAGGCTTATGTAATGCATCAACACGATTCACGTGAGCATTTCTAGACTTCCCCTTCCATCTGCAAGGTGAAGAGAATTTTGGTTTGGGTCAACTTTGCCATCTCTCTCCCTACAGTAAATGTCCAATAGCTTTTAGACTTTTGTGATACAGTATCATGAGGAAAGGAGAGGACCCAGAAAGATGCCAAGCTTTGTGGAATCCGGACAAGCTCAGGAATGTGAGGAAGCAGATGGAAGAATAGAGGTGAATTTTTGCAGTATTACTGGAACCATACAAACCCTTCATATATACCAGAAATGCAATTTGAGACTTGAGTAATTTAAAAATACTGCTGGATGGTGAACTATATTTTACTGACTTAGGTACTGCCCTGAGACTGGCCTCCATCACTCCGGCTTCGGGAATGTTACATACACAGAATGAAATAATATAGAGCTAGTAGAAGTAGGGAGGTGGAAAGGGTATATTGCTAAATGTAAAAAAAAAGCCAGCTCCACAGTATGCCCCACTTCTTTTAAAAGGCCATTTATTAGGGCGCCTGGGTGGCACAGTCGTTAAGCGTCTGCCTTCGGCTCAGGGCGTGATCCCGGCGTTCTGGGATCGAGCTCCACATCAGGCTTCTCTGCTAGGAGCCTGCTTCTTCCTCTCCCACTCCCCCTGCTTGTGTCCCCTCTCTCACTGGCTGTCTCTCTCTGTCAAATAAATAAATAAATAAATAAATAATCTTAAAAAAAAAGTCCATTTATTATATTCACATACATGCTTTCAAATGCGGAATCTTCCAAAGATGTTTCTGCATATTTATAAAGATGTGTGTCTAATAATTTCATTTTCCCTCTTATTTTCTCCTTTATTATTATGCAGTCAATGGTGTTTATAATGACAGTGGTACTAAATATTACCTAAACTAACAAAAAGTCTCTCCTAGGATCTCCACCATGTTAAAACAATTTTTATAGAAGGCAAAAAATACACCACAGTGTGACTGATTACCCATGATGGAATTCTAAATGGTTTTTTATTCTGTCCCTAAACTTCTGTGTATTTTCAAAATTTCTACTATAAGTATGAATTACTTTATCAGCAAAAAAAAATTCTCTTAGAAATATGATAATTTATTTTAAAAATAGTTCCTAGGCATTTGGCTATTGTTGAAGTCGTACAAAAGAACTAGGGAAAAAATGGCTAAAGTTCTTTTTGTTATTGTTTTGGTGAATAGTGAACATAATGTGGGGGGGGCATCAAAATTTCTGCCCATTCCAGAAACGTCTCATATTTCCTTTACTCAAGTTAATTATTTAGTAAAGGCTTTTTTTTCTTTCTTTTTTCCATTAGGACTTTGCTAAAATTGGAAGGGTAGCTAATCCACCACGATCCCAGGAATCCACTAGAAGAGTTAAGTTTAGACTTTGACTGTGATTGGAACCACGTGGAGGACTTATTAAAACTCAAAGAGCTGGCTCATCCCGAGTTTCTGATTCAGTGGGTCTAGGGTGGAACCTCCAATTTGCAGTTCTAACAAGTTCCCAGGTGATGCCGATACTGCTGGTTCAGTGACAACAGTTTGAGTCCCTGCGGAACTAACGCACACTACTTTATCTCAAATGAATCACCAGGGGCGGGAGAGCGCACAGTTGGAGGAGGGCCAGCAAGCCCTCACGTAAGATCTAGGACTGAAGGTCTAGAGGAAATCCCTATAGTTTCAACGCCCAGCCAGCCTGGTGGACATCTCAGGGCTGAGGAGGTGGGGAGGCAAGACAGTAACCAAAGCAGACGCTTTGTAAGCGACGCTGGGAGTATCACCTGCATCATGGTCCTACCTAGGACTGGGTTTGATCATTGCTACAGCTGGTATTTAGTCTTTTCATTGTAAATTGGCTTCCACGTTGGGAAAAGAGATCCTTACTTACATTTCCTTAACTTCAAAATGATAATGACTGATGCTTTTGAGCGGTCTCAATAATTGAAATGAGGGAAAATGTTACTAGAATTGCATATAATAAAAATAAGCGCAAGAGCAAAAAAGAGACTACGTGCAGGGCTCAAAAATGAAGACGCTTCTTTTTCTTTGTGTTACCTAACTTCACCTAGAAATTAAAAATGGACCCTGGTCCCACTTCTGGGTCAACCTTGCGGGGAGAGGGGGGGTTGGGGAGGGTTCTCCCGCCGACGGGTCCAAAGCCACGCTACGCGCAGCTCGGCCAGCGGGTGGTGTAGTTCGAGCGCTTTTCCAAACGTGGGCCGAGAGGTCACCAGGCGGAGATTGGCTAGCTCGGGACCATCGCCCACCACCGCGCTCCGCCCCTCGCGCTCCGGGATCACAACACGGTCAGGCCACCGCGCGGCACCGCCCCGGGCGTCGCTGAAGCCCGGTCACGGGTTCCTTTTTGGTGGCTGAGTCTCGGGCGGAGAATTTGCTCGGAGTGCTAATCGGGGCCGAAATAAATAACTATGCCGCTGAGGAGTGGGATCGGAATTAGGAAAATAATCTCCCATTTGCTAAAACCCTCTCGCCCACCGTCCCCAGTCCAGGAAAGACAAAAAGTGGAAAAAGAATTAAAAAAACACCAAAACCACAGACTTTCGGCACAACTCCAGAAATATCCTCCCCAGCCGGATTCCAGAAGTTCGGCTGCTCCAGTCTGGGATCCCTAACCTACGTCTCACCCCCAGGGCCACAGGACGGCGGAATGTAAAGCTGCCACCGCAGAGGGAGCCCCGCCCCCGCCCCGGCTGGGGCCCGCCCCTTCCCCGCCCCCCCACCCCCGGGTCGGCCCCGCCCCAGAACGGGTCCCGGGCGTCGCGGCACCGCCCAGAAAGGGGAGGAGCCGAGGACGCCTTCCTTTTTCCTGACCTACGCTCGCAGCCTGCCGTCGGCGTCTGCTCCCTCCCTCGACTGGCACGGGATCCTGAGCCAGCCCAGCGCGCCGAGCTGGGGCGAGCCGAGCCGAGCCGAGCCGAGTCCCGCCGCTGTCTGCAGCCCGGCACCGCGGCAGCATGACCGCGCGAGGCCCAGCCCTCGGCCTCCTCCTGCTGCTGCTCTGTCCCGCGCAGGTGAGCGGACGTCCGCGACCCGGGGGGGCTCTGGGGGGGACGAGGCGGGGCCGCGAGGCGGTGAAGGCTCCAGGTTCCCCGAGCCGGCGCGGGTCCAGCCGGTCCCGGGGAAGTTGGTTCAGCGATGGAGCCCCGGGCGCCCACCCCCGCTCCGATTTCTTTCCCTGGCCACGCACTCTTCTCTGTGGTCTGGAAAAGGTGGCAACTGGAAGCAGCTTGCTTGACCTCTTTTGAGCTCATTTCAGCTGTGGTCATTTAATTTCTGGGTTTAGGATGTGGAATCAGAGGGAAGGACGAAAGTGGGTAGAGAGGGGGAGGGATCTTATTTATTTAACCTGCCTTTAAAAAAAAAAAATCCGGCCATATGCGCAGGAACTCTTTATGAATTTGTTTAGAATATCCTACCACTTGATTTCCCCTTCTCCCCCGAAGATGGAGGTGGGAGGGGAGGTAAAAAAAAAAAAAAAAGGAAACAAATGCCAAACGCCAAATTGAAACAGTCCTAAGTAAGTCAGCTTGATCTTCTCGAGAGTGCTAGTTACTTGTTATTAACTGTCTTTTACACCTTTAGAAACAGACCCAGAAGAGGATAATTGAGTTTCCCCTTGTCACAATATTAGCTAGCTACAGAGTGGGGCCTGCAACTCAGTGGCCTAACACCCTGGGTCAGCTTTTCCTTGGTTCAGTAGCCTAGGGCATGGATGCCTCACTGCCATTTATTACTGTTGTTATTGCAGAAGTGTCAGGTGCACAGCTTTATAATTTAACATCTGTATACACTACAAAGTGATCCCAAGTCTACTTACTATTCATCACCATACAGTTGACCCTTCACCATTTTGCCCAGTCCCCAACCCCCTTCCCCTCAGGTCTGTTATCTGTAAGTTTGGTTTGGTTTGTTAGATTCCACATACCAGTGAAATCACCTGTATTTGTCTTTCTTCATCTGACTTACTTCACTTAGCATGATCCCCTCAAGGTCCATCCATGTTGTCGCAGGTGGCAAAGTCTCATTCTTTTTTTATAGCTGAGTAGTATTCCATTGTATAAATATATTACATCTTCATTCATCTGTCCGTGGACATTTAGGTTGTTTACATACCTTGATTATTGTGAATAATGCTCCTGTGGATGTAGGGGTGCATGTAGCTTTTCCAGTTAGTGTTTTCATTTTCTTCGTGTAACTGTTCAGAGGTAGAAGAGCTGGGTCGTATGGTATTTCTGTTCTTAATTTTTTGAGGAATCACAGTGTTTTCCACAGTGGTTGTACCAATTTACAATCCCACAAACAGTGTACAAGTGTTTCCCTTTCTCTGCACCCTCACCAACACTTGTCATTTCTTGTCTCTTTGATAATAGCCATTGTAACAGGTTCGAGGTGATAACCTCATGTGGCTTTGATTTTCATTTCCCTAATAATGATCGTGAGCATCTTGTCATGTACTATGGTATGTCTCGTGTGCTGTCTGTATGTTTTTGAGGAAACGTCTGTTCAGATCTTCTGCCCGTTTTTTAATTGGGCTGTTTTTTGTTTGTGTTGCTGAGTTGTATGGTTCTTTATATATTTTGGATATTAACCCTTTATCAGGTATATGGTTTGCAAATATGTTCTATTCAATAGGTTGCCTTTTGATTTTGATGTTAGCTTCCTTTGCTGTGCAGCTGTTTAGTTTGGTGTAGTCCCACTTCTTTATTTTTCTTTTTGTTTCTCTTGTTTTTGAAGTCAGTTCCAGAAAGACATCACTGACTGATGTCCAGAAGATTACCACCTATGTTTTCTTCTAGGAATTTCATGGTTTCAGGTCTTCTATCCAAGTCTTTAATACATTTTGAGATAATTTTTGTGAATGGCGTAAGATAGTGGTCCAGTTTCCCCAACACCAGTTATTGAAGAGACTATCCTTTCTCTATTGTATGTTCTTGGCTCATTTGTTGTAGATTAATTGTCCATGCCTCTATGGGTTTATTTCTGGGCTCTCAATTCTGTTTCATTGATCTGTGTGTCTTTTCTTATACAAATACCATACTACTTTGATTTCTATAGCTTTGTAATATAGTTTGAAATGAGGAAGTATGAGATCTCCAGCCTTGTTCTTCTTTCTTAAGATTGCTTTGGCTTTTTGGTATCTTTTGTGGTTCCATATAAATTTTAGAATTATTTGTTCCTGTTCTGTGAAGTGTGCCATTGGAATTTTGATAGGTATTTCACTGAATCTGTAGATTGCTTTAGGTGGTATGGACATTTTAACAATATTTTTCCAACTCATGAGCACTGATTATCTTTCCATTTCTTTGTGTCTTTTTCAGTTTCATCAGTGTCTTATGGTTTTCACCTCCTTGGTTAAATTTATTCCTAGGTATTTTATTCTTTTTGATGTAATTGTAAGTGGAATTATTTTCTTAATTTCTCTTTATGATGTTTCATTGTTAGTGTGTATGGTTTTGTTGTTAGCATGGGTGCAGATTTCTGTGTACTGATTTTGTATCCTGTGATTTTACTGAATTCGTGTATCATGTCATCTGCAAATAGTGACTGTTTATACTTTTTCCCTTCCGATTTGGATGCCTTTTATTTATGTTGCCTAATTGCCATGTCTAGGACTTCCAATACTGTGTTGAACAAAAGTGACAAGAATAGGCATCCTGTTCTTAGATGAAGAACTTTCAGCTCTTCCCCATTGAGTACAATATTAGCTGTAGGATTGTCGTGATGGCCTGTATTACGTTATGTTCCTTCTACATCCGCTTTGTTGAGAGTGCGTATAGCCATCATAAATGGATGTTGAATTTTGTCAACTGCTTTTTCTGCGTTTATTGAGATGATCATATAATTTTTATCTGTCATCTTGTTGGTGTGATGCATCACATTGATTGATCTACAGATGTTGAAACATCCTTGGATCCATCGAATAAATCCCACTTGATCGTGGTGTGTGATCCTTTTAATGTATTATTGGATTTGGTGTGCTACTATTTTGCTGAGGATTTTCGCATCTGTGTTCATCAAGGATATTGGACTGTAATTTTTTTTTTTTAATAGCACCCTGGTCTGGTTTTGGTACAGGGGTAATGTTGGCTTCATAAAAGGTGTTTGAAAGCTTTTTCTCCTCTTCAATCTTTTGGAAGACTTTGAGTGTAGGTATTAAATCTTCTTTTAATGTTCAGTGGAATTTGCCACTGAAGCCATCTGGTCCCTGAACTTTTGTTTGTTGGGAGATGTTTTATTACTGTTTCAGTCTCCTTACTAGTAATCAGTCTATTCAGATTTCCTACTTCTTCATCATTCAGTCTTGCAAGATGGTGCGTTTCTAGAAATTTATCCATTTCTTCTAGGTTGCCCAGTTTGTTGGTTTGTAATTGTTCATAGTAGTCTCTTATGCTCCTTTGTATTTCTGTGGTGTTAGTTGTAACTTCTCTTTCATTCTGATTTTGAGCCCTGTCTCTTTTTTCCTAGTCACAGACTGAGAGTGAAGAAATGGAAAAAAATATTCCATACAAATGGAAATGGGAAGAATACTGAAGTGGCTTTACTCATATCAGACAAAATAGACTTTAAAACAAATATTGTAATAAAAGACAAAGAAGGGCATTCATTACGTAATGATAAAGAGGCTGCTCGAGCAAGAAGATACAACATTTATAAAGATAAATGCACCCAACATTGGAGCACCAAAATCTATAACACAAATATTAACAGACCTAAAGGGAGAAATTGAAAGCAGTACAATAATAGTAGGAGATTTTAATAGCCCACTTTCATCAATGGATGAAAAATCAATAAGGAAATATCAGCCTTAAATGACACGGTAGACCAGATGGACTTAATGGATATAGACAGAGCACTTCCTCTAAAAGCAGCACAATATACATTCTTCTCAGGTGTGCATGGAACATTCTGTAGGATAAATCACATGCTGGGTCACAAAACAATCTCAGTAAATTCAAGAAGGTTGAAATCATATCAAGCATCTTTTCCAACCACATTAGTAAGAAACTAGAAATTAGGGGCGCCTGGGTAGCGCAGTCGTTAAGCGTCTGCCTTCGGCTCAGGGCGTGACCCCGGCATTCCGGGATCGAGTCCCACATCGGGCTCCTCCACTGGGAGCCTGCTTCTTCCTCTCCCACTCCCCTGCTGTGTTCCCTCTCTCACTGGCTGTCTCTCTATCACATAAATAAATAAAATCTTTAAAAAAAAAAAGTAGAAATTAATTACAAGCAGAAAATAGGAAAACCCACAAAAATGAGGAGATTAAACAACACGTTGCTGATCAACCAATGGGTCATTGAAGAAAATCAGAGGAGAAATTACAAAATACCTAGAGACAAATTAAAAGAGAAATATGACCTACCAAAAATCTCTGGGGTGCAGCAAAAGCAGTTCTTAGAGCCAAGTTCATAGCAATACGGGCCTACTTCAAGGAAGAAGAAAAATCTCAAACAATGTAACTGTAACTTTACACCTAAAGGACCTAGGAAAAGAAAAAAACAAGCCCCAGATTAGTGGAAGGAAGGGAGTAATAAAGATCAGAGCAGAAATAAATGAATTAGAGAAACTAAAAAGACAAGAGAAAGGATCGGTGAAATTAAGAGCTGGTTCTTTGAACAGAGAAAATTGACAAACCCTTAGCTGTATTCACTGCTCTGTGTCTGTAGTTTTCTCTTTTAACACCAGGGTTTGGATATAGCGCTGGTTAAGCCAGACGAGGATGCAAGAGTGGATCTCTGGGACCCTATGCCCTTGTGCCCACTCATGTACGTGTCAGCAGGAGGACGTGTCAGCAGGAGGTAGTAATCGGAGGGGAAAGCAGATTCGGGGCTTCCCTGCATTAGGAAAACCTCTCCTTAAATTTCTGGGTAGTTCTTAGAAGCAGGTCAGTTTTGCTGACCCAGTAAGGTCCAGGAGCCAGGAGAAGAGCTGTGGCTCCCTCCTCTCTGTCTGTGGAGGGGATCCCCAGCAGTGTGGGCTTGTGGGGGGAGCACACCTCTGGTGCCTGGTTGGGAGGGGGGTAGAGCAGGGCAGGGAGGTGGTTTGCCATGGGGTCAGCAGGTAGACTGCTCCCTAGCTCTTGCTGTGGGCAGGTTACTCTGTCCAGCCTCAGGGGTTTTTTTGAAGACAAACAATACCTTGTAGGATTATTGGGGTTATTAGGTAACATGATATATGGAGAGACCTTGCCACTGTAGTAAAAACTCAAGAAACAGGAGCAATTCTGTGCCGTTGAGAAAACACAGCTATTCAGTTTGCCTCGAATTTTAGGTCAGGATCTGGTAGACGGGCTTCACACTGGTAAGTAGCTTTAACTTGCCTCTGAAATCCTGTCACCTCAAGGTAATATCCAAGACTGATGGCCAATGAGTGCCTCTCCTCCTAGGACTTTAGAGATAGGTCAGAGGTTCATCATGAGTCTTGCAGAATGCCTGGAAAGGTCAGTAAATCTTAACTGGAAATATGCCTTTGTTATTTTACAAATTAACTCCCTCGCGTGGGCTGAGGTTTCCAGGACCCCTGAACAGACTGGGGGGAAGGGGAAGGGTCTGCTTTTAGAATTCTTGCTAGTGATAGCACCTTGTCTGGGTTCAGCCTAAACACTCAGGAAGTTCTGTCACAGGATTAACAGACCTAACTGTCCTTTGTAGGGTCTGATAGACATTTGGGGGGGGATTTTTGCCTTTCTTAATTTTTAGTTTCTACAGATGATGAAGTAACACTGGACTGCCTGGCTTGTAAACCTTGTGGTCCTCCAGATAATGTGTGCGGGTTTGAGAAACCGTATGTCTCTCTCCTGTCTGTAATTTTTACATGCTTTTTCTTGAGGAACTTGGAACATAGTGAGGTCTGGGTAGGAATTAAGCCATTAAAATGGTTTTTTCCTGAAGAGATCAGCAATGGTTTAATCTTTTGACCTGAGAGCATTGAAGAAAACCCACATTCGCCCCAATTTCAGATGGTTAATCTTTCCCAGTCTCTCCTACTCCTTGATTGATGCTGTGCTCAGATATCTTATTAACATAAGTAATCAAGGGAAAACGAGGTTTTTATTTTAGCGAGTGGGCAGAAAGAAAACGACTTGCTGAATAGGTCTTTGTACTGCTTCAGCGTTTGTCATATTACCCAGAACAAAGAATCCCTCTGGTCTGAAGACAGTATGCTCTCTCTTTCCTGGGTAACCCTTCCCCACCCTCCACTCCTCCCAAAAGGGAGGCTTTTCAGGGTGTTTTAAGGATGACACATTATCTGCTGTGGAAGCCAGGGGTAGACCAATCTCTAATCTGACCGTGGGTGCCCCTTTCTGCCCTGTCACCCGTAGCTCTGTGAAGGGCATCAGCTCTCCAGCCAAATAAACTACTTGCTGTCAAAACCCTGCCTGTCTTCCAAGGCCCAGTTCAAATGCTGCATTATCCATGGCACTTGTTACCCTGTTCCCCAGCTAGAATGCCTTCTCTCCGAGGCTCTAAATCTGGGCTCATACAGCAGAAGCCCCCTTTACCTGGGTGCAGGTCTGGACTCTTCCTCTCACCAAGAGTGATCTTGGGCAAGCCAGTGATCCCCTAGGGCCTCTGTCTCTTCCTCCATAAAATCGGGTTGACATCTATGCCTACCTCTCACAGTGCTCATGAAAAGAGAGAAGAATATCGCTTGAATTAAAGTAGTAGATTGTAGGCTCCTTGAGGGCAAGAACTGTATTTTACCATTTCCGGTATGGCCAGGACTCTCTTTTCTGAGTCACCAGATCGTTGGGCCTTCATGGGTTTAGGTGTGGGGATAAGGTGGAAGGATTCAGAGGCTGGTCGAAACCAGAACTGCATTGCTTTCTGGGTGATAATCGATATGCAACTCTGGCCCAACAAGTTTTTCTTTGCTTGGACTATGCCTCTTATTTTCAGTCTTTGAAATATTTGCTTTGGCAAGAAAACTTAGGGGAAAAAGAGAAAAAAAAACTGTTTCTCATTTGTTTTCTTTTTTTACATTCTACCCAAACCTGTTTTTGATGCAAGTGTGCTCTTGGGGGGCTTGAGAGGGAAGTTTAAAAATGTGTTATCTTATTGTCCCTTAGGCCACAGAGGAACTCAAAGTTCCTGTCACTCACGAGTTTCATAAATATAAAGTGGTTGCTAGGGGCACAGTGTAGATACAAAAATAGACCAAAATTACCTGTACAGAAAGCAGTCTGTAAACTGTAAAGTGCTGTGTAACTGTTAGTAGTCTCTGTCCCTGGCTTGTTCATACTCGATGGGAAGAAGGGTGAATATGTAAAATTACAATACAGGGCAAAATGTGCTCTAACGAAGAACAAAATGTTACGGGGAGTCAGTTTTTGAACTGACCTTTGGAGGGTGAATTCATGCTTACCAGGTAGACAAGAGGAAAACGAGAAAGGAAGGGGGAGTTACCTACTCGTTACGAAAAACCATTCAACTATATACTTGAAAAGGGTGAATTTTATGGTATGTAAGTTAACTCAAAACTTTTTCCAAGTGGTGTTCTAGCTTACAGGAAACTAAAAAGAGAGTTACCTAATTTGTGCGTAGTACTCCATTGCTAGGACACATCTGGTCTCGTTTTAACATCACAGGGCCGCTCTGAGATACGTGGGATGCCGTGGTTCCTGTTTTGCAGGAAATTAAGGGTACTAAGGCTCAGGTGTGTCCCAGAGTCACGTAGCTAGTAAGTGGCAGACTAGGGGCTTGAACCACGGTCTTCTGACTTGTGCTCTAATTTATTCAGATTTAAAATCTTGCTACCAGATTCTCCATATTTAGCGAGCGAAATTGAGTGAGTTTCAGCAGCTGTTCCACATGGCCTGTAGGGCGTCGCCTTCAGGGCTCGTTCCTAGCTCCAGTCTGGCTTCTCCAAAAGCCACTGATGAATCAGCCCTCGACTTAGCCTGCTGGCCTGTCCCTTGGTTCACTTGCCACACTGTGTGAACTTTCCACAGGAAAAGACCTGTGGACGGTATACACTCCCATCTACTTTCTTGTTTTCGCTTTAGTCTTGTGGCTTTTGGATTAGTTTTCAAACCTGTGGGGTGTGAAGGCTCGGAAATGTCTAATACCAACTAGTAGTGGGACCTTGGGCAAGTCACTTAAAGAAACTGCAAGCTAGAGCGGTTATTTGTAAAGTGAAGACAAAGTGGAGACAAGCTGAGCCTATCTAACTAAAAATGTATGAAGTAAACACCCATTTACAGGCACGCCTGGTGCTCCCACAGACTCTCCTTTGTTGTGTGGATATGTTCACCCCGGGATAGCTGTAGAACAGAGTTCCAGAGATATCCATCAACGGAAGTCAGACCAGACCGGCCTCCACCCCACATGTGCTGCCATATTTGTTTGGTCTGCCTCCCTGACTCCAAGGAAACAGCAGGCAGCTTAATCTCTGGATAGGTTCTCCGTGTCTCTCCCTCCATCCCATCCTGCATTGTCCTGACTGGCTAGGCCAGCCCCTCTGCTCCCTGCCGAGGCCTCTCCCTACCCCCTACCCAACACGCCTTGCTGGAGCTGGAGCTGGTGTGGCTCCAGGTCTGCCATGAGCTCTACCCATCCAGGACAGTGGCAGAGGTGAGAGGACCCGGCCCTGCCCTCCACGTGCCGTGGGGTGGCCAGTGGAGGCCTGGAGCTGAAGATGGTCAGGAGTAACTGACGTGACTTGATAGCTGCCTAGAGACGTCAGTGGTAGCCATTATTTCCACAGGTGAACACGTTTGTGTAGAAAGAGGGACGCTCTGTCTGTAGGACCCTCTGAGGATTCCTCTGTACACACGGAGCTGGAGTTTGAGCAGTCCAGCAGCTAGGGAGTGGGCATCGGGGATAGGATGGAGAATGTTTAACTCACTTAGCCTTCAAAATTGTCATTCTCGTTACTGGTTTTGTCACTTAGGAGCCACGTGACCTCAGTCTTCCCTGAGCCTCAGTTTCCTTGCTTGTAAAATGCTGCCCTGCTCCTCTAGAGGGAATCTGAGAAGTACGCGAGGCAGGAAGGAAGAAGTCCCTTAACTTTGTGCCCAGCACGTGGTTGCCGTTCACGAAGCATTTTACGATGAGTTGGTCAATACTTGAGATTGACTGCAGGCAGCCTGGAGCGTAGGACTGCGTTGGTGACGTGCAGGGCCTCTTCTCCGTATGCTCAGACGTGCTTTCGTAGAGCTCCCCGTTGGGGTCTGTTTAGCAGTTGCTATAGTTGCTGACATATAGCAGAAGGGGCATTTTTTTTTTTAACTTGCTGAACTACTATTATTATTGGAAGAAACGTCCCTGTCCAGTCATACACCCAATCATTAAGCTCCAGAGCATGATGTGAAATGGCCGTATGACCTCACCTTGAAAAGTAGACACACTCTAGCCTTGTACCTCCTAAATTCTGGTGGAAGGCCAAAACAAGCAGTAGTTCTCATTTCTGAACTTCTTACGTAATCCATTTGAACTCCTTCAGCTCATGGAGAGGTTCGATGGTTTCTGAATCGGTGAACACTGGGTCAGGTACTGCAGAGACTTCCAGAGCGAATATAACAGCTGGGCTCTGCGCTTGGTGATTTTGCGGTCCCCCTAGGGAGTTGAGACAATAGCCAGAAACCACGCTTGGAACCTCTCCCCATATACGCGACTTCATGATGCTTGTAAATTCTGCTTCATCCTAGGGCAGGAGCCCAAGATCACAGCCCGGCCAGGGCCTGTCATTGTGAATGAAGTTTTCTCCCTCCCCCTACACCCATCATGAACCTGTTGTCTGTGGTTGCTTTTGAGCTGCAACAGGCTAATTGAGTATTTTCCACAAAGACCTTATGGCCCGTAAGCCTACAGCATGTCATATTTGGCTCTCTATGGAAAAGACCCGGATGAATATAGTGAAGGGCAGTTCAGATTGAGCCGAAAGGAGTCTGTGCGGGGTTGTTGAGACTTACCTGTGAAAAAGCTGTTTAAAACTTACTGCACTTGTCCGTCTCTACAGGTTACCTGTTGGGAGGAATTAAAAGCCTAGAAGACCCAGATCTAATACAGTAGCATTGGTTAAATCTAGAATATGGGGTGGTTACTTCACATATACCTGTGATGCCTACGGATTTGTGCTGAGTGGGTACGGAGCCCATAATTAAAGGAAATAAATCCTACTGTCATTTATTTTTAACATTTTAGGAATCGGTAAAATTTTAAAAGGCTCGCGTAAGACGGTTCTCGTGGTTATAAATAGCTCTGCATGACTGGTCGGTGTCCACGAGACCTACTGTGAAGAATCGTTACCCTCCGGACTCGGGTCTCCCGGGCTGGAGCGCAGCTGTGACAAGGCGCGTCACGCGGCTCTCAGACCCGCAGCTTCTGATTCGGTTTGCGCTGCCGGTCACGCTTCTCTGCGGCCCGCTCTCTGCAGTCCTTGCCACTGGGCTTTTCTCTCACATGCAGGACGTCTGAGCTCGTCTCGTGGTAAAACGCACAGGGTATGAAGTGGACAGCTTTCCGGCGTACAGCTCGGTGGCCCGACGGACGGCTGCTTCTGTGCGGCCCCAGCCGCCCGGCGCTGGGCTCGGGTTTGGTGGGGCGCACCTCGGGCCCCGGCGGACCGCAGACGTGGCTGGGTTCTCGGTCCGCCTTGCCTCCCCAAGGGCGTGTCAGTGATGTGAGGTCAGCAGCAGGTGTTCTCGTATCCCAGTAAAGGCGGCGTTCGGCCACGCCTCACTTTTGGAAAGCAGGTGCTTTGCTTAGGAAGCGTGTGCCCTGTGTGCGAGCTGTTGGTTGCACAGCGCGCCCTTGGGCTTGGTGTCTGCTCGTGCTGCCCCGACGTCCCAGGGATCCTGAGGTGCATCCATCATCTTTGTCCAGAAAGTCCTGACCACCCCCTGTGCTGTGGCAGTTTGGAGACTGGCAATCCCGTCGTTCCAATGCCGGCTTGGTTCTGGTGGGATACAGAGATGAGCATGGCTCAGCCAGGAGCAACCCGCGGTGTAGCCAGAGGAGTAAGGAGCTCCGGCTTCTGAACCAGCCGGGAAGCAGCCAGGCCTCCGGGGGGTCTGGCTCTGCCATTTTTAGGTGTGGTCTCCTATGAGTCACTCACTCCACCTGTGGTAGCGTCAGTTTTCTCCTCTGTAGAATGGTGTTATTCCAGGACCAGCCTCCCAGATCTGAGGATTGAGGGATCCAGGGCCTGGATGCTGGGGGAGGTGGCTGCCTACCCTCGGGTGGGGGATGGGGGGAGCCACTGGAATGATAGAGCTCAGGGAGGGGAGGGGCTGTGCTTGCCTGGGTCCGGCAGGCCCATGGGGGAGATGGTGGTGGAAGAGCGGCCTTGGCAGGTAGTGGGAGTGTAGGGAGTGTCGGGGAGGGAGGCACAAACTGCACAGGGGCAGGCACGGCCCCCTCTGTGGGACAGAAGGTAAGGAGGGTGGGAGACGAGCTGCACACCGGAGCCAGGTGAGGCATGTGGAGCTTGTCTCCCGGGCGGCAGGAAGGTGGATGGTAGGTTTCCGAGCATCGGAAAGCTCTGGAGCCTCAGCTCAGGAAGAGCCCAGCTGCCGGCTGTGTAGGAGACTTGCTGAAGTCTGCAGGGTGGGTGGCAGGGGGTCTGTAGGGGAGTAGTGCCCAGGGGAACAAAGGATGGCTGCGGGCTCAGCAGGAAAGGGATGCAGGGAAGGAAGGGGCACCAGAAAGTGCACCTGCCCCGGGAGCTTCCCCAGGAGGAGAGATCGGCCGTGGAGGAAGGATCGGTTTCCTTTGGAGCACCTGGGATTGTGGGGCAGGTAACTGGAAGTGCAGCTGGAGAGAAATTGGGGTCCTTTGACCAGGAGGGAGAATGAACTCGGGGCAGTGTTTATTGGTAGGAGCAGGCGAAGGGTTGCACAAAGAGATGAGATTGAGAAGGTAGAAGACAGGGGTCGGGTGGTGGAGGCCCCTGAGGAGGCTGAGAAACACTGCACCAGCCACACCAGCCACACCAGCCACACCAGCCACACCAGCCGGACTAGCTCCACGGCGTTTTCAGCTGAGGCTGATCAGAGGGAAATGCGATGAGAAGAGCTGAGGTGGAAAAGAGGGCTCCCCCACCAGCGCAGCTGTGTGAGTGAGTGCACACACGCCCATGCCTCCTGCAAGGTAGGGTGGGGAGGGGTTGTGGTGCCAGAGTGAGGACCTTAGTAATGCAGTTGATTATATTTTATTCAGAGTCTGTTTCTGGAACTGGAATGTTCTGGTTTGAATCCTGGCTCTGCCACTTGGACAAATTAGCCTTTCTGTGCCTCCCATTTCCTCATCTGTAAAATGGGTATAATAGCACCTCCCTCATCAACTTGTTGTGAGGATTAATTGGATTAACGTATGAAGAGCAGTGAAACAGTGCCTAGCACGCAAGTAAATGGCTTGTAAGTGCCTTTGGGCCCCGCTGGGTGGGGCTGCTTCTAGAGGCAGGTCGACCTTGGGAAGCAAACCTGCAAGCTTGAGTCAAGCACGATTTTCCTGGGCCCAAAGAAATTTCAGGTGTTTTACCTGAGGTCTTTGGGAGCTCAGTAAAGCCCTCTTTGCTGAGGTCCCAACTGTTAGAAGATGATAATAATTCCTTGCATTTGACTGCATAGTGCTTTACAGTTTACTAAGTATTTCCACATACACTCTCGTGTCCTATCTTCACCGCAAACCTGTAAGATTGGCGGCGGTTATGAGCCGCCATTCACAGGGAGCAGAACTGCCCAGCACAGTTAAGAACCCGCTCCACGGGCGGTCAGGCTCAGCGTGCACATTGATTGAGAGCCTCATGAGTTCTGAGGATCAGAACCCGGGACTCCTGACCTCCCCCCACTCCCCTGTCCCACCTCTGTTTACCTGACCCTGGAAACTTCGCACTGAAATGAGAGATGTGGGTTAGAAAGGATGAATGGGAACCACACTGTGTTGGGCCTTTACTTTTTTCCTAGCGCTGAGGGCTGAGGAAAGGGAACCGAGACTCCAGACCTCCCTCCTGTTAGTCATGGCCGAGTCATGGTTTGTTGACTGGATTTCTGTCGCTCCAGTGGGTGACTTGCCAGGCCTGGACCCGCTTGCCCTTTGGGTCTGCTGAGCATTCTGTGAAGTCTAGGGCGGGGCCCTTGTACTTAAATGACACATCGATATGAGCAGTTATGCCACCTCCTTAGCAAAAAAGGCAAAAAAGCCTTTTCAAACATCAGCAGATCGATAATTTCCTTTAGTTGGAAAACTGGAGTTTTGGAAAGAGCAGTACTTTTCCCTGGAATCACTAGGTTTGTTGCATAATTGCTGCAATTCTTTTTAAATAAAAATGGCGGTGAAATTTGCGACTTCTTGCCGAAGGTTTGATATGTGGCATTGTTGACTGCTTTTCACTTCCTTCTTTGTGTAATTTCCCTTCCTTGTAGCCTAACCGTATGAGTCCAGATAAGAAGGAGTAAGTCATAGTTTCTGTTTTAAAATATCTGAAGACCCCTGGGTGGCTCAGTTGGTTAGGCACTCGGCTCTTGGTTTCAGCTCAGGTCATGATCTCAGGGTCATGGGATGGAGCCCCACACTCAGTGCGGAGTCTGCTTAGGATTCTCTCCCTCTCCCTCTGACCTTCCTGTGCTCGCACGCGCTCTCTCTCTCTCTCGCAAATAAATAAATCTTAAAAATACCTGAGGAATGAATTCAAAGTAATCCTGGCCCCTTGGATTTCCCACACATACAGACCCCAGCCTCCTGCAATCTGTTTTTTCTTTCATATTTTTAGCATTTCAGGGGCCTGTGGGGAGATTCGTATCTTGATGCTGGGGACCAACACAGACGGACTGACCTTGCATGTATGTTGGTAATGTGCCACTGACGCTGGAGAGAATTCGCTCTGTTGCTTCTAGTCAGATTTTTTTTTTTAAATGGCTTTTCCATGAGGTGTCTTGGGAGTGATGGTTGCTTCTTGGTAGCTTTTGTTTCCCCGTGGGACAGACGATTGCAAGACGGTGCAGGCCCGTGGCCCTGGCCAGCGTGGCCGAGCTCGCTGACGTGCTGATTCACTCTGCATCCTCCTCCCCACCCTCCTCCCCTTCTGAACTGTCTGCCAGCCTTGTGACTCTCACGTGGGAAATACGAGTGGCTCTTGAGAAACCCTCTACCGAAGAGTTGAACATTTTTCTTTTAAGATTGCTGAGGTGGTTTTCCTTCAAGTTAGCACGTGCCTTGCTTTCTAATTAAATCTCGAGGTCAAGGTGTTTATTCTTGTTTCTTCTTAGGGTTTGTTGGTGTTTTGGGTTTTGCTTTTCATGTTACTCGTGTTGTGCTGATATTAATTCACCTTAATCTATATGGAAATGTTCCTTCGTTATTTGGAGTTTATGTAGTTTCTTACGCAGATGTGCAAAAACAGTGCCTTAATAATTGCAGACTCACATACTATGTCTTGCTTTCTTTCCTCTACACTGATTCTTAGTGATCCTGACAGGAAGTATAGCTTCCTTTCATCAACAAATTAGCAGGAAGTAGAAATCATGTAAGTAATTTCTAGGACCTCCTTCACTGACTGACTTGACAAGCGCATTTTGGGCACCTGGTCTGTTTTAATTAATATTTTTCAAAACGTTTGCTACCCCGTGCCTCTTGCTGCCACTGCATTTTGCAGGTAACATTGGAAGGTCCTGTGTTCACTGTTGAAATTTCCTTTAGCCTTTGAGGCCCTGATGGATGGATTTTTGTGTCGACTCTGTAGGTGTTTGCACAGGCCTGCGTGTGGTATGGAGAGTGTGGAATTGCATCTGGAGACAAGAGGTACAACTGCCAGTATTCGGGGCCTCCAAAACCCTTGCCAAAGGATGGGTATGACTTAATGCAGGTAAGTTTGTCGTCCTGGGCACTGGGAACACAAAATGCTAATCCAAGATCCTCTGTAATTATACTGTAAATATCACAGTGGGGCTGAAATTAACAGGCTTAAATCTTATCCCAAACGCTTATCTGGGGCACACCACCGCGGCACAGAAGACAGAATAACTCCAGGGGCAGAATTTCTCTGGGGCTGACTTTTTGCCTTTCTCGTAGGTTCCCCATAGCAGGTTACTCTTTAGGGACTGACCTCAAATGTTGCTCTTTGCAGCTTCTTGAAAATGTACTGGAAGTTCACATTTTTGGGTTCCTGGATTTCAGGACTTGAACCGGTGAGGCTGCTAAGCGGCTATGACTCCCTTGTCCTCTGTTGAGTGATTCCTCTGTTTTCTACCCAGAGCCTCTGAACTTTGCTTACTACCAGGATTCTCTTCCCTACTGTCTTGTTTACCATTCCTGATAACACAGGGATATTAGAAGAGAATTGAAAAATCCAGGGGAAAAGACTGGTTCTAGAGGCGTAAGTAATGTAAAATCAAGTTGACATAGGGGCAGCAGGTCTCCTTGACCTACGTGCTGCTTTCATCAGAATTATTAAAGACATCTGACTTTCCTGGGAATGACCAATGGAAGTAGTAAATAGCATTTGAGTTAAACTTAAGCAGAAAACCTAAGGGGGAAACTGATTGTCAAGGGAGAGTGAGCTTCCAGATAATAAAAAAATTTGAGAGGCACCCGTGTGGCTCAGTGGGTTAGATGGCTCAGGTCATGATCTTGGAGTTGTGGGATCGAGCCCTGCATTGGGCTCCTTGCTCAGTGTGGAGTCTGCTTCTCCTTCTCCCTCTGCTTCTGTCTCCTGCTTGTGCCGTCTCTCTCTCAAATAAATGAATAAAAATCTTCAAAAAAGAAGAAAAAAAATGGAAATATCTCTACTGCCTCTACTTTTGTGACTCCCTCTTTTATAAATAGTGAATTTGTTAGCCTTATATTTTATTTTTGTAAACATTTTATTTATTTGAGAGAGAGAGAACGAAAGAGAGCACGTGCGCACAAGTTGGGGGGAGAGGGAGAAGCAGACTCCCTGCCGAGCAGGGAGCCTGACCCGGGACTCGATCCCAGGCCCCTGGAATCATTGAGCCCAAGACAGACTCTTAACTGACTGAGCCACCCAGGCGCCCCAAATTTGAAAGCCTTTTAAAAGAATCCTGTGAGAACTTTGCAAACATGCTTCTTACCCTTGCGTACCTGAAAAAAGACTATGTGAATAAAATTGCTGTATTTCACTGAGAAATATATGTCCTTATCTGACTTTGCTCCTGTGATATCCGTGCTTTCTCACCCAAAAGGAGCTCTGTCCAGGATTCTTCTTCGACAACGTCAGTGTGTGCTGCGACGTGCAGCAGCTGCGGACCCTGAAGGACAGCCTGCAGCTGCCCCTGCAGTTTCTGTCCAGGTAGGCTGGCGGTCCACACGCGCGCAAAAACCGGTTTGGAGCGCCTGTTAACCGGGGACATTCTGATCTCCTCCTACAAGATAGTTTTCATGTTATTTCAAGAAAGCAGTCTTAGGACTTCTCAGAAATCAAACATAATTTCTCGATAAAGTCGTAGTTACCAGACTTCGTTTTCTTCCCAGTTCCATGCAGGGCTGAGGCCTGGGCTTCCTGTGAGGCGGCCCCACCCCGAGGGTGTCTGCACTGTGGACTGGGTCCCTTCACCCCGAGCCTCTAGGTGCTGTGCAGAGGAGAAGGGTTCTGGTGGTCCTGCCACGTCTGTGACCTGAGACCCTGCTCTGCAAGGTCCTCTGCATGGCCGTCCTCCCCACCCCCGGATGGCACGTGGTTCTCTCTCCCTGTGGTGACGTGAGGTGCTAGAGTCCCAGGCCTCGTCAGAGCTGGCTTTGGTAGCTGTTAACAAGATTGTTCTGGCAGAGTTGACTGATTTTGTCAAAATTAGTCCACCATCCAAGCTGTTCTCTATGACCAGAGAACCTGCATGATAGGTGTTCTTCTCGAAGCTTACTCAGCGGTTCTCAAATGTGCAAAAGAGCAAGCTGGTGGGGGTCTGTAGAACAGCCCCTCGTGGTATCTTTCTAAATTTTTCACACTAAAGCACCCTGATAAAGGTGGGTGGGGGGACACAGGAAGAGGGGAAGCCCTTCTCTGTGTGCATATCATGGCGCGTGACAGGACGGTCGGCATCCCCTGAGGAAACCCTGCTTCTTCCCAGAAGCTTAAATTGGCAATACAGAGTGGAAAAGCACCCCTAAACTGTCCTTTCAGGACAGCATACCATGTAGTAGATCAAAAAGTTGAGAATCTAATCGGTCCAGCATACCCCGTGGAGGGCAAGTGGATGTTGATGGAGTGAAGTTGGAGGCATCGTTCAGTCAGAATACATGTATTTCGCACCCACTCTAGAAGAGGCATTATGGACATAAGGATAACAATGATCAAAAGATAACCAAAGTTTCCCCATGTTGACAGCTCTATTTTCAATAGCAAATAATGAGAAGCTAACATAGGGAATATTGTGAAGCTGTCTAAATTGATGATTGTGGAGATTAAACGTAGTAACATGGCAAGAGGTTGTTAATCCATAGAACGTGGTAGAAATCTGTGTACCCCAGGAGCAGTTTCCATTAGGGTGGTGTAATTGTGGCTCCTGTGCTTATCACAGTAAAGCACGGGACTCCCGAAAGCAGGTCAGTGTGCATGTGTGCTCCCTCACGAGACCAGGGGCCTTGAAGGCTGGGACCAGCTTCCCTGTTCTGTGTCCCTGGCACCTGGACTGGATCAGAGTCAAGAGGGACGGTGATGTGGTTGTGCTGCGGGAATGCAGGACTAAGGAAGCAGCAGCTTCTGCAGCTAACGGTGAGGCTGAGGGGAGACAGTTCTGCCCCCCGTCAAGTCAGCATGGTGAGCCTCAACCGAGAACCTGAAGGAGAGCAGACGGCTTGTGGTTCTCATGAAAACCCGTGTGCTTCCGCGGGGGCATACCGCCGGAGAAGGCCACCCCGGTCCTTACCGCTTCTTCTCAAGCCGCGGGGAAATCCTCTTGGGTTTAGAGAGGGCCAAGGGATTACCTGGGGCTTGAAGAAAGCCCTTCAGTAAGAAGGTGAACGTTCTAACGTGTGAATCTCGTTTTTCCCTTGTTTTCCTTCTTCATCAGAATTGTCACTGTGACACTCCCTTTACCTTCAGCGCAAAACATGTCCATAAATTACAAAGCACAGAATTCAGAGAAGCATTCTTCTCTTCCTGAAATTACACCTCAACAACGTATGTGTAGTAATTAGGGCAGCTTTTTAAAGAGACCTCTGATTTTAGGTTTAGAAAGGCTGGGTTTAAGATGTCCGTTGGTAATTTATTTGTCACTTTATAATAAATTTTAAATGCCCTTTTGTTTGTCGTAAATCATGTTTTTTGCTGGCCCTGTTATCTGTGAGATCAGACTAAATATAGTTTACTCTTTCTTTAGATGTCCATCCTGTTTTTATAACCTAATGAACCTGTTTTGCGAGCTGACATGTAGCCCCCGGCAAAGGCAGTTTCTGAACGTTACAGAAACTGAAGATTATGTTGATCCTGTTACAAACCAGACGAAAACAAACGTTAAAGAATTACAGTACTATGTCGGAGAGAGTTTTGCCAATGGTGAGTAAACTCTTAATTATTCCCTTTTTCGTAGTTGGTATCAGGACAGTGGATGCAGTTGTTCCTTTCTGTCATCAGCTGTGTGAAAATGATAATTTTTAATTCCGTTGGCTGTGAAACCGAGTTGTTGCCTCGCGTATATCTAAGGGACTTGAGCTACAACCCGTAACACAATCCCTTTGAAGTATTTGCTTGACTCCTTCCTGACTGTAAGTTCCCACATAGAAATTTTGAGCGCGTGTGAGTTTATTTCTGTACATTTTGGAAGCCATTAGAACTTTGTTTCTAGTGGATGTGAATTGTGTAACACCATGAATTGCTGCAAAACTTGAGGAGAGGGTGTGGAAGGGTAAAGCAGAGGAGGGGAGATTTGATGCTGAAGAAACATGTTTGCATAAGGAAGAGTAAGCAGATACAACAGCAGGAGAAAGGGATCCATAACAGCTAGAAATCATAGGACAGTCTGAGAAAGACCGTCTAGCGTTTGTTGAAAATGATCGAAATGAAAGAGTTCTGTACTGTAATGGTGGGTACAATCATGACACATTTGCCAAAACTCATAGAATGTACTACACCTAGAATGAACGCTAAAATAGACAGTGGACTTCGGGTGACAGTGATGTGTTATCATAGGTTCACCAGTTGTAACATATGCACGACTCGGGTGCTGTTGATAGTGGTGAGTTTGTGCTTGTGTTGAGGCAGGAGTTATATGAGAATTCTCAATTTTACTGTGAACCTAAAACTCCTCTTTAAAAAAAAAATTATTTGAAAGAGAGCAGAGAGCACAAGTGGGGGGCGAGGGGCAAAGGGAGACACAGAAGCAGACTACTCGGGGCTGGATCCCAGGGCTCCGAGAACATGACCTGACCAGAGGCAGACACCCAACTGACTGAGCCACCCAGGCGCCCCATCTAAAAGTCCTCTTTAAGAAGTGCATTAAAAAATAAATAGGGGCACCTGGGTGGCTGAGTCAGTTGAGCATCTGGCTTGGGCTCACGTCATGATCTCAGGGTTCTGGGATTGGGCCCCGCATCAGGCTCACCGCTCAGGGGGGAATCTGCTCGTCCTTCTGCCTCTTCCTCTCCCTCTGCCCCTCCACCCACTTATGCTCGTTCACGCGCTCTCAAATAAAATCTTTAAAAAATAAAAAGTAATTGGAGGTACTAAATGCTAACTAAGAGGAGGATGGATAAATACAGTGGAGCATAGTCATAGTCTGTAATAGAATCCTTAAAACTGTTAAAATGTATGAATTAGTTATGTCACTCGAATGACTTAAAAAATTGAAAATAAGTTACAGGATATATGTAGCATGTTTCTATTAGAAATAATACTGCATATCTGTGGACACAGCATATCATGAAAGTGCACAGATGTGCACAGGAAAGGTAAACATCAAATTCACGTGATTTACCTTCAGGAAGGGCATGTTTTCATAGGGAAGGGTAGTCAGGGGACTTCAAATAGGTGAACTGTGTGGCAGGTGAATTGTATTGCAATAAAGCTGTTAAAAAATCCATGTGTAAATATAGCGCAGAAAAACTACAAAACTCTAAAGATGAGTATCTGAAAAAGAAGTAGAAAAAAGAAATCGTTTTGAAAGAATGCCATTTGGAGATTTTCTTACGAGCAGTGACAGAGGCCAGAAGGTCCTGGAATAATCATAGTTCTAAGGCAGTCACTCTCCTCGAACCGCCTTTCAAGAGTGAGGGTCAGACACAATGGATTTACTAAGTATTTCCTTGAAGTTTAGGGAAAAAGGTCCCGGGAAGTTTCTAACGAGTAGGTGTGCTGTCTAAAATGGGGTATCTCTTGATCGGATGGGGGCCCCCAAATGTGGGACGGGATGAGGACCGGCTGTGAAGTGAAAAAAATCACCTGAGGCAGAACGAAGGGGGTAGCAAGCTATGGACTACACCTGGGGGGGGGCGGGAAGCAGGGGAGCGGCAGGCACCCCGCAAAGGAAAGGCTGTCTGCACCTGCCCTGAGGCGGTGGGTGGGCTGTTTTTAAAGGCGGAAGGTGAGGAGGAATGGCAGGTGAGGAGGAATGGCGAGTATGGCATTCTCCTTGGTGACTGTGCCTGGTTGTAAGTAGCCCATTGGTCAGTTGGGGCTTGTGGATATTTGGAGGTGGGTCACCCGACGGGCCCTTTCTGCAATGCCACTGGCGGCCTCGACAGCAAGGGCTGGGCAGTGAAGGTTAATCCAGGACCCATTACTACTACTTTTTCACGTGCCAAAGGTCATTGACATCGTCCTTATTTTGTGTGTTGTCTTTATGTGTACTAAAATGTAGTCATTTCACACGTGACCTCTGCCCTAACACCAGTTTCCTCCTGTAAGTTCCAAACTCTTCAGCCTACACTTTGCTGCCCCAGGTTTGTGGAACGAGCTTCACTGCCTGAAGAGACACTGAGGTTCTTCCTTCCCCTTCCTCGGCCTTAGTGCGGGGCTCTCTGCAGTGGGGATAAGACTTCTCTGAGCTGCGGGCGATGATGTAAAGCCTTTCCTGTGTGTTTTTATGTTTGACTTGCTTGGACTCCAACCCAGCATAATAGTGGCAGGGTGATGAGTCTGTGTCGGGGGTCAGCTCCACTCCTGCCCCGAGTGTTTACTGTCCGCCCCCCCCCCCCACCATTGGCTTCGGGGCGCCTCGCAGAGCTCTTCTGTGAGCTCTCCCCCGGTGACTAAAGCAACTCGGCGTTTCCGCCCTTTTCCCTCCTTCCTCTGCCAGCCATGTACAACGCCTGCCGGGACGTGGAGGCCCCCTCGAGTAATGACAAAGCCCTGGGGCTCCTGTGTGGGAAGGACGCGGAAGCCTGCAACGCCACCAACTGGATCGAGTACATGTTCAACAAGGACAACGGCCAGGCGCCTTTCACCATCACACCCATTTTCTCAGGTAGACAGTCAAGTTGGGCATTTATGATGTGGCTTTAGAGCCCAGGAACCTTGATCTGCAACAGGAAGATAGACAAATTCAGATAACTAGTTCCTGGGCTTTCCCTCCCGCCAGAGAGGTAACTAGAACATTCTCTCCCTGCCTGTGATTAATTTAGGGGCTGGCGGTGAGCACGAAGGGGAAGGAATTGCCTGCAGGTGTTGCTGCCCAATTGAAAGAATGAGCCTGGGTTTTTGTTTTGTAGTTTAAAAAAAAAAAGACCAAAGCATTATTACAAAGGCCTTTTAAAGAGCTCCGCAATCCTGTTAGATGCACTTCTCGATGGAGGTTTACCACGGAGTGTGGGGTAATTCGATCTCAGGGACAAACCTTGTGCCCGAAGTTATTGGAAGGAACTCAGACTTTTACAGGACGAGGCAGCAGAACATCATGTGATCAGACGGAAGCCTCCGGTCCTTTTTGCTCTTCCGGTGGCGGCCGGTGTGTCGTCGGTGTGCTTTATCACTGGGTTTCAATGTCAGCGAGCGCAAACTTTGTCATTTGTTCTACTGAGATTCATTCAAGCCCATCCTCCCTGCAGATGTTCCGGCCCATGGGATGGAGCCCATGAACAATGCCACCAAGGGCTGTGACGAGTCTGTGGACGAGGTCACTGGGCCGTGCAGCTGCCAGGACTGCTCGGCCGTGTGTGGCCCCAAGCCCCAGCCGCCGCCGCCTCCGGCTCCCTGGAGAATCTTGGGCCTGGACGCCATGTACGTCATCATGTGGACCACCTACATGGCGTTCTTGCTGGTGTTTTTTGGAGCCTTTTTTGCCGTGTGGTGCTACAGGTGAGCAGTTTTGTGTGTTCCCCAGGGCGAGGAGAGCAAGCTGATCCAAGTGGCACTTCCAGCTTTTGCCTGGCCGTCCTTGATTGATTAAACGGAGAAACAAGTATCACGTGAACACACTCCGTGATTGCTTATGTCCTATAGTTAATTAGTGAATAGTCGGAGGCCTGGTTAGACGTTTAAACCTTTGAAGTTGGTTTCATTGATTTATTCCAAACAATGAGTGATTTTTAAAGCACTGTGCGTTACCCACCCATTCTTCAGCAGAAAGTGTTAGGAGCTGAGTCTGATTCAAAACTAATTAAATGCAGTATTGTCTCCAGTCCTTTTATATTTGCATCTTGATCAGGAAGTACATTTTCTTTACGTTTTTGTTTTGAAAAATGTTAGACTTACCAGGAAGGTGCAAAAATAGTAGAGTATATATGTATACGTGTATCCTTTACGCAGCTTCGCCAATGTTAGGACTTCCGTCACCCACAGTATGTAATGATCAGAACCACAGAAGTGGTGTTGGTGTGCAAGTATTAGCTAAACCACACGCTTCGTTTAAATAGCACCGGGTTTTCCTCTGCCGCCCTGTTCTGTTTAGGACCCCACTCCACATTCACTTTTTGCTCACTACTCTGCCCCAGTCTGTGACAGTTTCTGGAATTTTTTACGGCCTTGACATTTTTGGTGAGTGCTGGGCAGTTATTTTGTTGCAGAATGTCCCTCAGTCAGGCTTTATCTGATCTTCTCTCTCGTGATCAGATTGAGGTTACGTGTTTGCAACAAGAATGTCATAGAAGCGATGTGTCTTTCTCAGCATCTCGTTTCGGTGCTACACGATCTCGATATGTCTCTTCACTGGGCGTCTGCTGGGTTTCTCTCCTGTAGAGTGGCTGCTTCTCCCTTTGGAGTTGATCAGTAGCTTAAGGGAGAGAGGTCAAAACTGTGCTAATACCTTGTTTGTCCTGAAACTGTCCACTGATCAACATCCACTGGCGGCTCTTGTCTGCCACAGTTACTCGTGTGGCCTTTGCTGGACAGTGATTTGGTGGTTTTATATTTCTTCTCCCATTACTAATTGGACTTAACTCTGCATAGACAGTTGTCCTTTCTGCTCTACTTAATTATTGATCGAATTACACTGACATTATGGACTTTTTTTTTTTTTAATTTTATGGGCTCTGTCCAACTGCCATTTGTTTTGTCGCTCAGATTTTTCCAGTCTTGACCACCGAGAGCACCTTCTGGTTGACTCCTGTGTTTTGTTTTCAACATGCCCCCACCTTTGTTAAGCCTGTTCTTATTTTCTGGACTCACAAGATGTTCCAGCCTCATCTCGTATTCTCCCTGCCCCAGCCCTGGAGTCCGCCTCTTCTGCAAGGAGCCCTGGTTCCTTGTGTTGGAGACCGGTGTTTAGAACGCCGCTCTAGACGCTGGGTCTGTGCTTTGCTGCTGCAGCGTAGCGTCCGCAGCTTTTACAGGACCTAAAGCCTTAAACCTAAATGAAGGCTACAAGGTGAAACTATCCTTTATTAATCTGTTTCTTAAATACCTTCTTAGGGGCGCCCGGGTGGCGCAGTCGGTTAAGCATCTGACTCTTGGTTTCAGCTGAGGTCGTGATCTCAGGGTCATGAGATCGAGCCCCGCATGGGTCTCCACCCCTCAGTGTGCAGTCTGCTAAAGCTTCTCTCTCCCTCTGCCTCCCCCCCACCCGCCCAACTCTGTGCTCGTTCGCTCTCTTGCACTCTGTCTCTCAAATAAATCCTAAAGAAAAATACCTTTTTGAATTTTCTCCTGAGACTAGCGAGCAGAACTTAGAGCAAAGGAACCTGGGGGGAAAAGACAGCAGTTCAGGAGGAAGAAAACAGAATGAGGAAGTGAGCTTTAAATGGGGTTACAGGACTGTCAGAAAAACAGCTTCATTATGTCAAAGGTCCGCTAATACTGCTTACATGCTTCTGTTTTTCAGAAAACGCTATTTTGTCTCCGAGTACACCCCGATTGATAGCAACATCGCTTTCTCTGTAAATGCCAGTGACAAAGGTGGGCACATCTGTACTTACACGGTTAGGCTTTTGTGGGCTCAGGTGTTGGTTTCCTCAGCAAGCGGTCATGCACCATTCAGGGCCAGGCGCTCTGCTCACGTCAAGGACACGGCTGTGATCCAGGTGGACCGGTCCTTGCCTCTGGACGATCATCGTAGGCTAGTTAGGCACCGGGGTAAGAGCTGTGGAGGGGCTGGCGGGGTCGGCGGAGAGCAGGTGCAGCCGCAAAGCTGGACGCGAACTGCTCTGGACGGAGTGCTCAGAGCACTCTGCTCCCGTGCGAGCATCGTTCCCCTGTCGGGTGGGGATGGCTGTCACGGTGGGCAGGCAAGGACGGTGGCGTCCTGAGCAGATAGCTGCTGAGGGGGTGGGGGGAGCAGCGCAGGATCTCTGCCACCCCCGGTGGGGGCACAGTTCCTGCCCCACGAGGCAGTAGCTGACACTTTCCCTGTTCCACCTTTCAGGAATGGCTTGGCTCTTAACCTCCACCCTTCCTCCCTCTCCCGCTCTTCCAGGGGAGGCGTCCTGCTGCGACGCACTTGGTGCGGCCTTCGAGGGCTATCTGAGGCGGCTCTTCTCCCAGTGGGGCTCTTTCTGCGTCCGGAACCCGGGCTGCATAATCTTCTTCTCCCTGGCCTTCATTGCCGCCTGTTCTTCGGGCCTGGTGTTTGTCCGGGTCACGACCAACCCAGTGGACCTGTGGTCAGCCCCCGGCAGCCGGGCGCGCCTGGAGAAAGAGTACTTTGACACGCACTTTGGGCCCTTCTTCCGCACGGAACAGCTCATCATCCAGGCCCCCAACACCAGCGTGCACACTTACCAGCCGTACCCCTCGGGATCCGACGTGCCCTTCGGACCCCCGCTCGACATAGGGATCTTGCACCAGGTAACGTGCTCTTCGCAGAAATCAGTCCCGGGAACCCGGGGGTGTGTTAACTGGCATTTACACGTGGACCAGTTCTATCTGACGTGGGGTTGGGGCTGAACGTAGTGGGAGAGCTCGAAAATCTCAACAGTGAAAAAGGAAAGGTGCTTTTCGTTTGCTTTTCAAGAAAGTGAATGCTGGATGTTGAACTTAGTGAAAGATTGACTGCTTGTGTATTTACTTCATACAGCGGGGCTGGCTTCTTTCTTGACGTTGAGATGAGCATTTCTCTATTGAAGCAGAATGTATTTTATAATTTGCTTTAATAAATTTTTCCCTTGATGATTGAAGAGTAGTGTGCCAGGACCCCAAGGAATGAGGCCTCTCACGCTGTGCTGGGGGCCAAGGAAGGAGCTACTGCTGACCCTCCCTGCAGGAATGAATTTATCATTGCCTGAATGTGGGCCCCAGCCTGCATTTGGAACGAGATCCGTCCTGTTCTCTTAGAGAGGGATTTAAACCCTCCCATTTTCCCTTGTCACACTTGCCCTGGAGAACTCTACTTACGAATAAATGGCACCCCACTGATATTTTTTAATGAACAGTTGCACGATCACGTGATTTTTTCCTTTAAATATGGCTCTTGCCTACAGAAAGTATCTTGAAAAACATCAGAATGGTCTCAAGACTTAAACAGAATCTTTTCTCCACCCAGTGACTGTTGGTTTTTTCCAGCTTGTTGCAAAAGATGAACAAAGTAGTTTGTTTACCTCCAGAAACATATTCTGTATTAGAAAATACGGGAATATGGGGCACCTGGGTGGCTCAGTCGGTTAAGCGTCTGCTTTCGGCTCGGGTCCTGGTCCTGGGATCGAGCCCTACATCAGGCTCTCTGCTCAGCGGGGAGTCTGCTTCTCCCTCTCACTCTGCCTGCTACTCCCCCTGTTTGTACTCTCTCTCTGTCAAATAAATAAATAAAATCTTAAAAAACAAAAAGGGAGATCTCTTTAAAGGAAAAAAAAGGAAGAAAATACGTGAATATACGTAAACAATGGTAGCACAGAGCAAGGCAGGAGGGGGCATTTTGTTGATAAGAGGGTGTGTCGGGAGGACCAGGCACATTGCCCCCTCTTCCCTCTGTGGCCCTGTGGCTCACCACTCAGGGGTGGAAGGAGAGCTGTTCATGTATCCTGCACGGAGGTCTGTCCTGGTGATGGTGTCCCCTCCCGCCTCTCGGGACGCCTCTCAGCAGGGTCCCTCTCCCAGCTGGCTGTCTCTAAGAGGGGGCCCCTGGTGCCGTCAGATATGTTACCACAGCACGTCTTAGTCCTCTCCCTTGTGTGAAGAAGCATTTTCCCCAAATACTTTTTATCTTCTGACCTGTCAGGGCATTAGTCACAACCTGAGAGAAATCTGATGTTTCTGGATTTATTTTTAAAATCTTCTTTCAGGTTCTTGACTTACAGACCGCCATTGAAAACATCACTGCATTTTATAACAACGAGACCGTGACACTTCAAGACATCTGCGTGGCCCCCCTCTCACCCTATAACAAGAACTGCACCATCTTGAGCGTGTTAAATTACTTCCAGAACAGCCATTCCGTGCTGGACCATGAAATCGGCGATGACTTCTTTGTGTACGCGGATTACCACACGCACTTGCTATACTGTGTACGGTATGTGGCGGGAGACGGCCCATTCATTCATCCCACCAGCCTGGGAGCGCTGCTGTCACCACACGCTGTTGTTGGTGCCGGAGACCTAGCAGGGAGCACACAGCATGATCCTGCTCTGCAAAGCTCACGTTCTAATGGAGGGAGACCAACACTGAATAGATAGAAGTGTGCCCGGACGCCAGGTAGAGATGAGAGCTCTGGGGAAGTGAAGCCCGGCAAGGAGATGAGTGCAGTGGGGGTGTGCTGCTTGAGGTGGCGTGGTCACCTGCTCACACGGAGAAGAGAGGAGGGAGCCTGTGAATATTGGAGGGAAAAGTGTTCCAGGTCCACAGGCCGCAGGTACAAAGGTCCTGGGGTGGGAGTGTTCCTAGTGTATAATCAAGGAGGGGCAGGTACTACTCAGCCGTAAACTCGTGCCTGGAAAGATAGCACACAGTTGCACCTGCCACACCACCAGTGGTGTCCTAGTACAAAAACAGAAGCCTATAGTGCTTTTTCTTGTCTTTCAAATACGAATTTACACCATGATATCAAATTGTTTTTACAACGTTGGGGCACCTGGGTGGCTCAGTTAAGCATCTGACTCTTGGTTTCAGCTCAGATCATGATCTCGGGGTTGTGGGATCGAGCCCCACGTCAGGCTCCACGTTCAGTGTGGAGTCTGCTGGAGATTGTCTTCCTTGCCCTCTGCCTCCCCCTCTGCCCCTCTCATGCACGTGTGTGTGTACTCTCTCTCTCTCAAAATGTGCAGTGTCCGCTTGAGAAGTGAGGGTAGTAGGTTGCTGTACAGTTGACTGGAGGGCACCGAAGCTCCTTCCCATCGGAGGCCCGTCTAGCAGGGCAGGCTGCAGTTTTCATTGGCATTAGTCACGGTGCTTGGTGACCTGTGAGGTGCTGTTTAGGCCTGTGCCTGTAGCCGGCAGAGCAGCCTGCTGTCCCTGAATGCCCTGACGTGGCCTGAAGACAGTCGTTCAGCCAGTCACACAGCCACCATGGCTGTTGTGTCACCTTGGGAACAGAGGAATTATTCTTTGTCACTTTTTAAAAAAATTTGTTTATTTTAGAGAGGGCCAGAGTGTATATGCGAGTCAGGGGAGGCACAGAGGGAGAGATTCTTTCGAGCAGACTCCCCACTGAGCACGGAGCTGGACACGGGGCTCGATCCCACAACGCATGAGATCATGACCTGAGCTGAAACCAAGAGTCAGATGCCCAGCCGACCAAGCCACCCAGGTGCCCCTGTTCCTTGTCATTTTGAGTGTGCTGTCAACTAACCGCATCTCTGGAGCCAGCCGTCCTGACATGTGGTCTGGAGGCCATTAAGCTCAGTTCTGTTTTTGTTACTGGGATGTGATCTTGAGGTGGTTGGGCTGTGTTTGCTCTGTTTCAAGGAGGTCACCTCTGAAAATGTGAGCTCTCCCCATAAAACAGTAAGTGCGTGCCCATATATGCTAAACCAGCCTTCTCCACAGGATAGATGGTCCAGGGCAGCCATGGGCAATTTGAAAATGGAAAAAAAAATAATATTCTTCAATGTTTATATTTAAAGGAGAAAGCTGTTTACTTCCTGTCTTACAAAATGGAAGTCAACAAAGTTTTGGCAGGAGATGCAGGAGACTAGTGTTTTATCCAAGGGGGGGTGCGGGTCACGTCAGTGCAAAAGCGCTGCTGTGGGCGACTTCGCTCCCCCCCGCGGATCTTTGTTTGCTCTTCTGTGTCTCCGGCTCTCACCTCCCTCCCCAACTTCTCGTGGGCTTTTCCCCCGGGGGTCCTGCAGGAATGGCAAACCCGGTGTACCCAGAACCGAGCGCAGATCTCCTTCCTCCCCCGTACCCCCTGTATCGTGTGATGGCGCCAACATCTACCAGTTACTCAAACTCAAGGCTGTATCTCCGCTTCCTTCCTCATCCTTACCTCCCTCATGTAATTCTTGTGGATTTTAACCTCAGGATGAGCTCTGCAGTCCATGATGTGGTGGCAGGGTCCCATGTGTGGGCGGATGGGACTTAGCTTCTGGCTGCATCCCTGCAGCCTGTTTGCCCCAAGCGAGTGGCCTGACCCCCAGTCTGAGCCCATCAGCCACGGGCTCTGATGGGCCAAGCTTCAGGTTATCTGTGAGAACCTTCCTGAGTGCCCAGCAGAGGTCTGGCTTAGGATGTGTCCCGGATGGCTGGTCCCTCCACTGGCTGTCTTCACGGCACCACCATTGCCTCGACCCTTGCACGAACCTGACGGGTCTGCAGGCTTTTCTGCCCCTTTCCTTTCCACTTCTAGACCATCTTCCATTTTACCACCTGAGTTATCTTTCTAAAACAGCTCACGACATCCTTTTTCCCCAGGTCTCTCATTGTTCCTCAGGGCCTGCAGGGTAATAATCCAAACCACACAGCAGGGCACTTAATGCTTTTTTCCATTGTCTGTCCCTCACCCTTTCCAGCCCCGGCCCTTCTCTCAGAAGTCCTCCCCTCTGTGGGCGCCCCATGTTCTAGCTGGACAGCCTCCTCGTTTCGGTGGCAGTCTTCTCTGTGTGTTGGCTGCTCCCTCCTCTGCTCCAAGCACCGCGGGGGCTCCGTTCCCGCGTGTGACATGCGCTGTGCGATGCCGACCGCACGCGCTGGGTGTGCTGCCTCTCGCTCGGTGATTCTGGCCTCCCAAAGGCGAGTGCTGACCGCATTACTCCCCTAAGGCGCCACAGGGCCCACATCGTACCTAGGATATCTAGGATATCGTCGGCATCTTGAACTGTTTGTCGTGTAAATGTTTAGGTGTCTGTGACGTCTTGAGGCTTGTTCTAACTGGGAGGTGTTTCTAAACTTCTTCGCAGGGCTCCTGCCTCTCTGAATGATACCAGTTTGCTCCATGATCCTTGCCTGGGTACGTTTGGTGGGCCCGTGTTCCCGTGGCTTGTGTTAGGAGGCTATGATGGTAAGTAAGAGAAGCTTCTACTTTTTCTATTAGATAAAGTAGTCTCGGTTCTGTCACTAAGAGTCAAGTGGTAGTCATGAAGATTTCATAAATTGAGCAGTCTTATTAGTTTCCTGTCTCTTAAATCCCAAGCGTAGGCTTGCTTCGGGCTTTGGCTTTGGGTTTTCTTTTGGGTTTAAAAGAAGTCGGTGGTGTTAGCCTTCTTAAGCTCACACTTTGGGAGGCTGTCAAAAGCGAAGGGCTTTTCGCTGGAGTATTGCAATTGTGCACCTCCACATAATTCATTGTTCAGTTTTAAGGAGTTCAGGGAACCCTTAGGGAGTCCGTGGACCTCAGTTAAGAACATCTGTGGGCCGGGGCGCCTGGGTGGCACAGCGGTTAAGCGTCTGCCTTCGGCTCAGGGCGTGATCCCGGCGTTATGGGATCGAGTCCCACATCAGGCTCCTCCGCTGTGAGCCTGCTTCTTCCTCTCCCACTCCCCCTGCTTGTGTTCCCTCTCTCGCTGGCTGTCTCTATCTCTGTCGAATAAATAAATAAAATCTTTAAAAAAAAAAAAAAAAGAACATCTGTGGGCCACCTGGATGGCTCAGTCAGTGAAGCATCTGCCTTCAGCTCAGGTCATGATCCCAGGGTCCTGGGATCGAGCCCCGCATTGGGCTCCCTGCTCAGTGGAGAGCCTACTTCTCCCTCTCCCTCTGCCTACCACTCAACCCTGCTTGTGCTCTCTCTCTCTCTGTCAAATAAATAAAATCTTAAGAAAAAAAAGAATATCTGTAATGGGAGAGAGAGAATATGTGAGATACGGGGAAAAAGAAACAAAGTTCTGTGTTTTCTTCCTAAACCAGTCAGTTAAGAATTGAGACACTTCTGTAGGGGGAGGAGCAGCAGGTTTGCTCTTTGCTGGTTGGTTCTGGAATAGACTGCACCAGGTATGATGGGGTCATGATTCAGGTGACACTTCTGGCATCTGAAGCCTAATTATAAGCAGCTCAACAGGTTTTTCTCCTGTTGAGAAGGAGAAAGGAAGAGGCCAATTAGATGTTGTTCTCCTCACCCAGTGGGAGGGAGAAGTCCTATCTATATTTACATTTTACTCTTCCTCATAAAATGCCACCTTTAATTGGTGGAGAAAATATGGCGTCACCAACTGGCAAACCACAGCCATCAAAATTAAATTTGATCTCTGCCTTATTCCTTCCATCCATATAAACTCCAGATGTGTCAAAAACAGATGTAAGAAGTGAAGCTATTAAAGATCTAGAAGAAAATACCGGAGGAATTTTTTTTAAATAGTTTTAAAATGGAGAGGGCGTTTCTAAGCAAGACACAAAACCCAGAAGCCACAGAAGGAAACATTGATGAATTTGACTACATAAAAATTTAAAATTCCTATGTGGAAAACAAGCATCCTAAAGTTAAGAAAATTAAAAAGGCAACTAAACCAGAGGGGGAAGAAAAACAGTATACATTATGGACAGCGTGTCCTTAATATATAAAGGGCTCTTGTGAAAAAAAAGGTTAGCAACCCAGAAGAAAAGTGGGTAAAGCCATGTGAACGTTAACAAAAGAACAAATACACAGGGCTGTTCATTATATGGGGAAAATGCCCAGTCTCACTCCTAGATAGTGAAGTGCACCTCACTTCAATCTTTCTACCTAACACGGGCAAGACCTAAGAGTTTGATAAACCCTCTATGGGCGAGTGTGGTGGGGACCCCATTGTTAGTGGGAGTGTAAATGGGTCCTAGAATGTAAGCTCCAGGAAGGCAGGGATTTTCCTCTCTCCTGTTCACTGATACATATCCAGAGCACCAAAAATAATGCCTGGCGCGAAGCAGCGTCTCAGTAATGTGTCTTGTTGAATAAAGAAATGAAAAAGAGGGTAGCCTCTTTGAAGGGCAGTTTGGGGGAATTTATCAAAATTACAGTTGCACGGTTGATTCAGTGCTTGTACTTGTACGAATTGATTCTCCAAATATGTACTTTACACATGAAAAGTATTTATCAGGTTATTCTTTGTAGTATTTTTATTTATAATTATAAAAATTGCAAAAATGTCCATCAACTGGAGGTTGGTTAAATTATACTAGAAAATATGATATAGCAGAAAAAATAAAGAAGCTCTTTATGTGCTAAAATGGAGCCATCTCCAAGATACAAATTAAAAAATGTGCAGAACAGGGTCCTGGGATTGAGCCCCGCATCGGGCTCCTTGCTCAGCAGAGAGCCTGCTTCCTCTCCCTCTCCCGCCTGCTTGTGAGCTCTCACTCACTCTCTCTCACAAATTAATGAATAAAATCTTTAAAAATATATAGATACATGTATATATTTTACAAAAAAAAAGGACAAAAACATATATGTTTGCTTGAGCATGCATGGAGTGTCTCTGGAAATGTTTCAGATGGGGGGGAGGAGAACTAAGAGCGTAGAAGGAGAGACTGCACAGATCACCTTTCTGCTTGAAATTTTTACCACGCACATGCTATGTAGTTTAAAAAAAAAAAAAGTTGTTACTCATCCTGAATGAAACCGCCCCCGTCAGACAGAGCACCCTTTTTATTCATATTAACTGAGCTGCAGAGACTATGCCAGTGAACTCCTGGGTTTTGTTCCCAGAGCGAAGTCTACAGCCCCCGTGAAAAATCAGTCACCTCACAGTCTCGTGATGTTCCCTCGTGTTCGTCTAATTTTCTGCCTGATTCTTATCTTCTTGGTGTCACATTTTTTCCTTTCTAGATCAAAACTACAATAATGCCACAGCCCTTGTGATTACCTTTCCCGTCAATAATTACTACAATGATACAGAGAAGCTCCAGAGGGCCCAGGCCTGGGAGAAAGAGTGAGTTTGCTCTCTTTGTTCTGGGGGAAACTGGGCACGAACAGAATGCGCTGAAACCGCATCCAGCTAAATTAACCAACGGCAGATGTGAGCCATTTTTTTTTTCCTGCTTGGTACTAATGATGCTAAGAAAAAGATCTGTAAACATTGTGTGAGTAGATGTCCCTGCACAGGGATGCAGAAGTCTCCGTGCGAAATGTTCCACGCACACGTCTCTCCCAGGAAGCCACCAGGAGCAAGCTGGATGCACATTAGTGAGGGACTAAAGAGAGGTGAATAGATGGTTCCAGATGTAGGACGTAAAAGCTGCAGTCAGCGTGGCTAGGGAAATACATGCTATCCATGCTGCCCATCCCTAGAAAAAATCTCAAGCGTGGGACCCGGGAAATCGTTAACTCTTTATAGCTTTCAGTGCTTTTTTTTTTTCCCCCTAACAGCTTTGTTAGAATACAAGTCCCATACCATACATTTCACACAATTAAAGTGTGTGATCCAGTGTATTCACGGATATGCAACTGTCACCACAGTGAATTTGAGAACTTTTTTTTCTCTTTTACTCTCAAAAAGAAACGCCATCTCCTTTAGCTATCACCTCCCATCCTCATCCTCCCACCTCCCAGCCCTGTGCAATCATTGGTCTGCTTCCTGTCTCCGTACGTTATTGTACTCTGGACGTTTACATGAATGGAGGCATATACGTGGACTTCTGGGTCTGGCTCCCTTCACTTCGCGTGTTTCCAAGGTCCATCCAAGTTACAGCACGTGTCCGGACCTCATTCCTTTTTTACGGCTGCGTAATGCTTCATCCTGTGGATGTGCCACGTTTTTATCCAGCTGTCAGTTGATGCACATTTGAGTGGTTCCTACCTTTTGGCCATGATGGAAAATGCCACCGTAGACATTCATATACAAGTTTTTGTGTGAACTTAATATGTTTTCATTTCTCTTGGATATATACCTAAAAATAGAATTGCTGGGACATATATAACACTTAGAAGAACTTCCAGATTGTTTTAGATGGTGGCTGCACCATTTTCTCTTCCCACCAGCCTGTATGAGGGGCCCTATTTCTCCACATCCTCGTAAACACTTGTTTTTTTGTTTTTTTAAGATTTTATTTATTTGGCAGAGACAGTGAGAGAGGGAACACAAGCAGGTGGAGTGGGAGAGGGAGAAGCAGGCTTCCCGCCGAGGAGGGAGCCTGATGCGGGTCTCGATCCCAGGACCCTGGGATCATGACCTGAGCCGAAGGCAGATGCTTAACGACTGAGCCACCCAGGCGCCCCCATGAACACTTGTTATGTGACCTTTTGGTTCTGGCCGTCCTAGTGGGTGTGGGGTGGTATCTCATTGTGGTTTTGATTTGCATTTCCCTGATGGCTACTGATTTCAAGCTTTTTTTGTGCTTTACTGGCCATCTGTATAACTTCCTTTGGAGGAATGTCTGTTCTTATCCTTTGCCCATTTTTAACTGGATTATTTGTATTTTTATGATTAATTATAAGAATTCTTATATATTCTACAAGTCTGCTATCAGCTATATGATTTCCAGGTATTTGCTACCATTTTCTTTGTTTTCTTGCTGGTGTCTGGTGAGGGCCAAGTTTTTAGTTTTGAAGTCCAGGTTTTCTAAGTTTTTTCTTTTATTGCTCAGACTTTTGGTGTCATGTCTGAGGAGCTATGCCTAATCCAAGGACATGGCGATTTATGCCTGTGTCTCCTTCAGAGGGTTTTAGCTCTCACATGTAGGTCTTTGATCCACTTGAGTTCATTTTTTTACGTAATGTGCTATCCACATGATCCCAGGCCATTCGTTGAGAAGATGACTCTGTTTCACTGGATAGTCTTGTCACCTTGTTGAAAATTAGGTGACCGCAGATACGTGGTTTCTTTCTTTCTGCCTGTCCTTGTGCTCGCACCACACTGGCTTGATCACTGTCATTTTGTAGAAAGTGTGGAATCGAGACGTGTGTGTCCTCCTCCTCTGTTCTTGAAAAAGAAGGGTTTGGCTCTTCTGGGCCCCTTTCAATTCCAAATGTGAATTTTAGAATCAGCGTATCTTTCTAGGAAGAAGTCAGCTGGGATTCTGATAGGGATTGTATCGAATTTGTAAATCAGCTTTTAAAAGTTTGTTTCATGAGCATATATCTTTATTATAATAGCTTCGTTTAGAAATCCTTTTTAGTAAAAAAAGAAATGAGACCATCAACCAACTTTTTTTTTAATGGGATGCTTCATGAATTTGCATGTCGTCTTTACACAGGGGCCATGCTAATCTTCTCTGTATCATTCCAATTTTGGTATATGTGCTGCCGAAGCCATCACCAACTTTTAAACTTGTTCTAAACTTGTTTCAAGTGATGGAACTTCAGCATGTCTGGAACTTTGATCTGGGGGTGTCTCACCTTCTGGTCTCCCCTGTCAAAAATCCTAATATTAGGGTACAGGTTAAGTAAGTGTGGCTTTTGTGTCCTAGAGGTCGGGAAGAAGTTTCTCACTTAGCAGTCACTAAGTTTTAACTAAAAACATAAAATTTGTTCACTCTTTTAGGTTTATTAATTTTGTGAAAAACTACGAGAATCCTAATCTGACCATTTCTTTCACTACCGAGCGAAGTATTGAGGATGAACTGAATCGTGAAAGTAACGGTGATGTCTTCACTGTTCTCATCAGCTATGCTGTCATGTTTCTGTACATTTCCATAGCCTTGGGCCACATCAAAAGCTGTAGCAGGTTTCTAGTAAGTGGTGTGTGTTGTATGTTGGAGAAAAATGACCATGCACAGCACGATGTCATGTTTTTGCCTCTATTTTTTTTTTAAGAAAGGGAGAGGGAGGAGGGGCAGGGGGAGAGAGAAAGAGAAAGAGAAAATCCTAAGCAGGCCCCACGCCCAGCAGGAGCCTGACCCTGGATTTCATGACCCGGAGGTCATGACCTGAGCCGAAATCGAGAGTCAGACGCTTACCCAACTGAGCGATCCGGGCACCCCTGCCTCTGCTTAGTTAATCCTAATTCATTATGTTCAAAGCTGGTTTACAGTCCCCTGTTTTCATTGTATGTAATATTTTCTATTTCCCGCATGTGTTTTCTTCAGTTCCAAATTTTTGGTTTATTTTAAACTTAAAATTTATTTCCCATAATCCAGTTTTTCCTAATTTGACCACACCATTACCTAGGAAGACCTAGAACATTTTTCACATCTTTTCTCAAACTCGGAGAGGACTTTTCACTCCAAATCGGCTACACCCAAAAAGAGGTAAAATGAGGACCTTGCAGTCCTAGGACAAATGATGGTCTGACGATCCGTCTCTGTCGCGCGTCTCAGGTGGATTCTAAAATCTCCCTCGGCGTCGCCGGGATCCTCATCGTGCTGAGCTCAGTGGCGTGCTCACTGGGCATCTTCAGCTACATCGGGGTCCCCCTCACCCTCATTGTGATCGAAGTCATCCCTTTCCTGGTGCTGGCTGTCGGGGTGGACAACATCTTCATTCTGGTGCAGACCTACCAGGTGTGTCTTCCTAGTCTCACAGAGCTTGCCCTCTGACCAAGCACGGGGCTCCATTAATGGCTCTTCCGCTCCACGCGGCGTACTCGTGAGTGTGGACACTGAGGAAACTTCGCTGCTGATTGGTGTCCATAACTTGTCCGGGACATTTTGAGACCGAGAAGTTCATTCTTCTCTTTGGTTGTGGGGAATAGATATAAAGTGAGAATTGAATTTTAAAGTTTTTTGTTTATTGGGTTTTTTTTTTAATTCGAGAGAGAGAGAGAGATTGCAGAGAGAGCAGGAAGGAGCAGAGGGAGAGGGACCAGCAGGCTCTGCGCTGAGCACGGAGCCCGACTCAGGGCTCAATCCCAGGACCCTGAGATCATGACCTGAGCTGAAACCAGGAGTCAGATGCTTAACCGACTGAGCCACCCAGGAGCCCTGAGAATTCAGTTTTAAATATGTGTGCAAGAAGGGCTTGCATGCTTGTGAAAAATATTTTGGATACGACTGTTATTAAAGTGAGTCTCCAATCGTGTAGGAAAATCAAAGATTCGTCAGAGATGCCACGAAAAAGATAGGGCAGCACAGGACCTGTTGATGTAGAAAATGGTCTCAGTCATGATTTTTTCTCTGCTGGTCGCCTTACTTGGAGACTCAGGGGCACATAAGAGTGTCAGTGGTCCAGCCACCTGCAGCCTGCGTCCGTGTGTTTTCCTGATAAGATGATCCAGTCTTTCTTTGAGCTTCTCACCTGTTACCTAGCTCAGGGGTTTAGTGAAACCCTGGATGGATTATCATGACAAGTTATGGGTCCACCATCAAAGTTTATCTACAATAAGTAAAAGCTCCTAATCATTTTTCTTTACCATTGAGTTGACACAAAGCAACAAAGAAGCAAAGAGATGGCATTGTTATTTAGAAATGTTAATGGCCCATGTTTTGTTTTATGTTTTTTTAAGCGTGATGAACGTCTTCAAGGAGAAACTCTGGATCAGCAGCTGGGCAGGGTCCTAGGAGAAGTGGCTCCTAGTATGTTCCTGTCATCCTTTTCAGAGGCTGTAGCGTTTTTCTTAGGTAATTAGTCTTTGAATTCTACCAATCCCACCATTTTCCTTTTTTTTTTTTTCATATATCATTATCTATCATCTACCTATGAATCTATGTATCTATCTATAGTGATAACGGTTCTGGAGGTCACACAACTGTTCACTTTATAACTTTTTTAAATTGTGTATTTATTTTAGATTCCCTTAAGAAATTTATTTTAAAAACAGAACTAAAGAAAGCCCAACAATATAAGGTCCCTCCTTCTCTACTCCGTAGAGCTACAAATATTAACAGTTGATGTTTTTAGTTTATCATTATAAATTTACTTAATGTGGTTATGCCCCATTCTTTTTTTTTTTTTTATGTTAGTCACCATACAGTACGTCATTAGTTTTTGATGTCGTGTTCCGTGATTCATTATTTGCGTATAACACCCAGTGCTCCATGCAATACGTGCCCTCCTTAATACCCATCACCGGCCTATCCCAGTCCCCCACTCTCCTCCCCTCTGAAGCCCTCAGTTTGTTTCCCAGAGTCCACCGTCTCTCGTGGTTCATTCCCCCTTCTGTTTACCCCCCCTTCATTCTTCCCTTCCTTCTCCTACCGATCTCCCTGCTATTCCTTATGTTCCATAATGAGTGAAATCATATGATAATTGTCTTTCTCTGCTTGACTTATTTCACTTAATATAATCTCCTCCAGTCCCGTCCATGTTGCTGCAAATGTTGGGTAATTGTTCTTTCTGATGGCTGAGTAATATTCCATTGTGTATATGGACCACATCTCCTTTATCCATTCGTCTGTTGAAGGGCATCTCGGCTCCTTCCACAGTTTAGCTATTCAATCCCACCATTTTCTGAGCCTGAGAGTAGAAGGATCTGGGTATCTGAATGTGTCCCTTTGTGTTGCTTCCTTGTTTAAACTTTATTCTGTAATCAGAAAGTATCAGACTAGACCGCAAGAAAAACTAGTGGCATATCTTGGGTATCATTTTGGAAGTGTCTTCTTTTTTTTTCTTTTTTTTTTTTTAGAGGGGGGAGGGGCAGAGGGGGAGAGAGCATCTCAAGCAGGCCCCACCCCCTGTGCAGAGCCTGATGCGCTGCCCAATCTCACGACTCAGATCATGACCTGAGCTGAAATCAAGAGTTGGCTGCTTAACCAGCTGAGCCACCCAGGCGGCCCTTGTGTTTCTCATGTAACCGGTTTCATGACAGTGTTGGTGTTGGGGTCCCGGATGACAGATAACCTAGAACTCCTCTGCCACTTCCCCTTTTTGGCACCCGTGGCAAATGTTGATCTTTGAAAACGACATTCCCACGTCCCCCCCAGGAGCCTTGTCAACTCCGCACTCTGAGCAAAATCCACAGGCACAATCTTCTTCGTCCATCCACATAAGTCACCGGGGCAGCAGCCTCGTTAACGAGCGGAGGTCCTTGGACCTCACCTTACTACGAGGAGCCAGAATAAGCTGGAACAAAAACCAGCCCTTCTGTATTTCTTGCCTATGGAGAAATCACCAAACAGCCTTACTAGCAGAGCTGTCTGCCCGCCGTCTGCTGTGTGGTAACGGGAGGACGAGAGAACCGAGCGTCTGAGCAGGAGGCCAGATCAGAAACGCGAGCGTGGGCCCCCTCACACAGGGCTGCTGTCGGCCCGTTGAAGGCGGGTCTACAAACAGCTGCGCGCCAGCTCGGGTCTTCATTTCCACCGGGCAGTGCGCTCTCACGCCTGTGGGCCTTCTGCTTCCTTTTCATGGACGCAGGTGCAAAACAGGTTCTTCTCCCTTGTTGTCTCATCAGAAAATGTGATGAGACAAGCAGCCGACCCTGTGCCTCAAGACTGCAGTGACTGGGGGGACAGTAGGAGCGGTGGGCACAGGTCTGAAAGAGGCAGTTACATGTTGCTGGCCCAGTGCTGCTGGGTCCTTTTTTTTTTTTTTCTTTCTTTTTTTTCTCTCTTTTTTAAGTGAAGCTGTGCATCTAGCTTTTTGTGTCGGGTCTCACTGTTAAATACTGGCTACCTTTTTTAAGCAATGTTTTTTCATCCTAGCATGAAGTGATCTGAAGTGGACCATACAGGATACATCTGGCCTATGGGCTGCCAGTTTGCAGGTTTGGGTGTTAACCCAGTACTTCTGACTGGGAGTGCCCTCATCTGATTGTAACGGAAGTGGGAAACTAATGTGGTTGATCTAACAGCAGCTAGAAAATGCTGCTTTCTAGTGCAAAGCATAGAAGGTAGCGGAAGAAATGACCGACACTGGTGGTTCCGAAAGTCTCATGTGCATTGATTTGTCTGGAGAGCCTGTTACGTACAGTCGAATCGGGTGGGAATGCCCACTGTTCTGATTCAGTGGGCTGGGGTGGAGCTCAGGGACCTACACGTTTAACTCCCCAAGTAGTTCCAGGACGGTACCGTTTTGCAAGACACCGGGCTCACGGACCTGGTGCGACAGCCCCAGACTTCGGCGGCATTCCTCTGGGGGGTGTGGGAAGCGTGAGTCTTCTCGTGGCTTCAGCCTGTTCTGGCTCCTCGCTCTCCTACCGCGTCCACGTGAGTGAGACTGGCACAGCGTGCCCTGTGCTAAGTGGATGTGACGGGCCGCTTCTCTCCCCTGCAGGAGCGTTGTCGAAGATGCCAGCTGTTCACACTTTCTCCCTCTTTGCCGGGATGGCCGTCCTCATTGACTTCCTGCTTCAGATTACCTGCTTCGTGAGCCTCTTGGGGCTAGACATTAAGCGTCAAGAGGTACGTTGCTGTCAGGATGACAGTCTGTTTACAGTCTAGAATCCAAGTAAAACAGCAGGAGGTTGTGACTTTTGTTCCTCTTTGTCCTCTCAGAAAAATCGCCTGGACGTCGTCTGCTGTGTCAGAGGCCCTGAAGATGGAACCAGTGTCCAGGCCTCAGAAAGCTGCTTGTTTCGGTTCTTCAAAAACTCTTATTCTCCACTTCTGCTTAAGGAATGGATGCGACCAATTGTGGTATGAGCTTGTCTGTGGTTTTCCTCACTTTTCTCCCCAAAACAGATTTGTCACATGCCTTCTAAGAAGTCAGCTTGGGTGGAGTGCTTGGGTGGCTCAGTTGGTTAAATGTCGGACTCTTGATTTCAGCTCAGGTCGTGATCTCAGGGTCATGGGATCGAGCCCCATGTTGGGCTCAGTGCGGATTCTGCTTGTCCCTCTCCCTCTCCCCCCTGCCCCCCTCTCGTGCACATGGTTCTTTCTAAAATAAATAAATAAAATCTTTAAAAAAGAAAGAAATCAGCGTGGGAAGGAGATTCTGACAACTGTCAAGTATATATGCAAAAACACAAAAGCAAATATGTACAGGTATAGAAAGTATTTTTCTAGCTGGCTTTTAGCAGTCAGTATAAGAGAGTTTTTATTTTGAAATAATTACAGGTTCATAGAAATTCGAGAAGATCGTACAGAGAGAACCCAGGTACCCCCACCCAGCTTCTTCCTGTGGTCTTACACAGTGGTAGTTCAACGTCCAAACCAAGACCTTGACATGGGCCCAGTGTGTGTGTCGAGTGCTGAGTCCCTTGATCACACGTGCGGATTGCAGTAACCACCGCTGCGGTCGATACACAGAACCGTCCTGTCACAACACCGTCCTCTACGCTGCCCCTTTATAGTGCCACAGACCTCCCTGCCCACACCACCCACCGTCCCGAGTCCCCAGCAACCGTGCGAGAGCTTTTTGCACTTGATATACTGGATGTAGCCAACAGTGATAACCGGTCTCTCTGTAAAAGAACACGGATTAGTCTCCAGTAGTGGTAAAGTAATAGTAACACTTAACATTTAATGAACACTTAATCTGGGGTATCGTGCTAAGTATTAGGTACAATGCTGAAATCTGCATTACCCCCAGATTTTCTCGTTCAGTCCACAAAACTGTCTGATGTTCTACATCTTTTCTTTTTCCTGTGTTACTGATGAGGAAATAGAAGCTGAGAGAGGTTAAGTGACTTCCCCAGGGTCACTTATGAGCTCCTGGAGCCAGGATTTGAACCCAGGTCGTTTGACTCTAGACACTGATCTGAGCCGCTACCCCCTACTCTTAACATGGCATGTAAACTTTTTAGTTGAGAAAAGTCCTGTTTTTTACGTGGGGAAGATCTTATTTATGTTCTTAAGCTCTAATACACGAAGCAGTCACTGTCTTATAACTGACTCTTCGTTCCAGGTAGCAGTATTTGTGGGCGTCCTGTCATTCAGTATTGCGGTCCTGAACAAAGTGGAAATTGGATTGGATCAGTCTCTTTCAATGCCCGATGTAAGCTGCTTTCTCTTCTATCTTGTTTAGCCAATGGTATGAATAAATTTTCCAGAATTTGCATGCAGTGATTCCAGGGTAATGCCTGCTTCTCAATGCACGTGCTGGCTGGTTCCCCCCGGGTTACAGGAACCGCCACAGAGCTCGGCAGCGGGGGCCGTCTTAGCATCTGGAACTCTCAGGGGGGAGCCAGAGAACTAGAACAGCAAGCTCTTCCCTCGTCAGGTGCCTCCCTGATGGCGGGCCAGCGAGGGGAGCACCTTGGGTGCAGGGAGGGTGAGGAGCAGGGAGCCGGCTGCGGCCGTCTCGACCAGCAGCGTTCCAGCGCCGTCTTCGTCCTTGGCCGTCGTCACCGCACTTGGACATCGTCAGCTCGCGCCTACTTTGTCCCGTTCTCTGTCATTCTTTCAGGACTCCTACATGCTGGACTATTTCAGGTCCCTCAAGTTCCTGCACGCAGGCCCACCCGTGTACTTCGTCCTGGAGGAGGGGCACGACTACAGCTCTCTGAACGGGCAGAACATGGTGTGCGGGGGCACGGGCTGCAACAACGACTCCCTGGTGCAGCAGATCTTCGCGGCGGCTCAGCTCGACAACTAGTCAGTACCGCCGCGGGGGGCCTCGGCCACGGTCCGCGGGGGCCGGAGGTTCGCGCGAAAAATAGCTTTGCGTAGAAAGTGTGTTGCTCAAAATCGCCAGCTCTAGCTTTACCTCTGCAAACGCTTTAAGAGGACTCCTTGGCCGGCTCCTATCTCGAAGGGTTTTCCGTTAAGTGGTGCTGGAGTCTGTCCTTGGGGCAGCACTGTAACATCTAGAAAAAGAAGTGAAGTTAGGTTTTGGGAAAGAAGACTGAATCTGCAGACGTCCCCGCTCTGTGGAGCAAGTCAGTAACTTCTCCCTCCTTCTCGCCAGCACCCGGATAGGCTTTGCGCCCTCGTCCTGGCTCGACGATTATTTCGATTGGGTCAAGCCTCAGTCTTCCTGCTGTAGAGTCCACAACAGCACGGGCTCGTTCTGCAACGCCTCAGGTACCGGCCTCTCCTCTTCCAGATCTTTCCCTTTTCTCTGGAGACTTGTGACATTATCGTTTAAAACTCATCTGCATTGCAGCGCAGTTTATGCCGGCGCCGCTCCCACGCCCCTGGTCCCCTTCGCTGTCCTCAGCCGTGCTTTCTGGAGGGCGTCGTGGGGTTCCGTCTCCCTCCGCCCCCCACCGCAGGGCTGCAGGCCCAACACAGGCCCAGTCAGGGACTCTGGTTTTCAGAGTTCTCGGGGTTCTCTTCTCCCGACGCCACTAATAGCGTCTCTTGGTTGGGACCTGGCTGCAGCGTCTCACGGGGGAGCTTCCCGTTGTTATCCCTGTTGCCCTGCAGTTTTGGTAGGAGTGTTCAGGTTGTCCTCGAATTCTCTCGATAAAAACATGGAAGCCTTGGACTCTGATAATACCAACTGAGGTCATCCTCCAAGCAGGCAGCCTGCTTCGGGGAAAAAAATTTGTACAGCCTGCCTCAGGTGAAGATGGCATCTCAGCTGTGTTAGACTGAAAATCACGTGTGTTGGAAGCTTTGGGGTCAGGAAAAAAGATTCAAGGAAAGAATCCCCCTTGTTTCTTTATCAGCTCTGTAAATGCTTTAAAATAAAATCCAGAGCCTCATTGTTCTCACCTCGGCCCCTCTTCTGTGTCTGTGATAGTGGTTGACCCTGGCTGCATCCGCTGCCGACCTCTGACCCCAGAGGGCAAGCAGAGGCCTCAAGGTGGAGACTTCATGAGATTCCTGCCCATGTTCCTTTCTGATAACCCGAACCCCAAGTGTGGCAAAGGGTAAGTGCCGCTGAGCCGCTCAGAGACGTGCCCGCTTCTGGTTATGTTGCCCGGGACGGCTAGCAGAGGGCTGGGGTGGAGGCCGCTGTATGGGAAAGGTCCCTTTCTTCCCCTCCCCACCCTATCCCCATCCTTCTGTGAGAGCAGAAAAACCTCAGGCACTCATAAGGAGAGCTTCTCATCATCTCCGGCTGATTTTGCCCTGGCCGGAGCGTTTGTCTCTCCCTCTTGGCTCTGTGTCCTGGCCCCCTGGCTGCGTGAATGGTTGCGGAGCGCCGTGCCGGCGTCTAGCAGGGCAGGAGGGGAGCAGGGACACGTGGCATTTCAGAACGTGTTCACGTCCGTCTCGGTGTCAGGGACAGCTTCTCTGCTTGGTCATGTCATCCTGGATTGAGATCGAGATTCTTCAGCCCCGCCGTTCCTCTTGCCAGCCTGTCTGGCTGTGAGGTTATGGACTGTCTCATGCCCCATCTAGCCGGGCAGCCAGTTAGCCATGGAAGCAGGACGTCTGGGCCCAGAAATAGGAAGGATGGCTGGATGTCTGGGGTGGGATGGTTCAGAACCTTTTTTAGGAGGAAGAGTGTCCACATGTATGGTAGGTAAACCCTGGACTTCCCTGTTTTTCCTAAGAATATGTAATTCGACCAGAATCCCATCAGTTAGTCATGTAGATGGTGGCTGTGCTGGGAGACCTGTAGTTGGTACCGAGGAAAGACTGCGCCTAAAAATAAAAACGAATCTTGCAGCTTGGTCTGCTTGCAGACTGAATGCTTTGGCCTACATAAACCAAACCCGAGTACATTCAGCTTTTAGGAAAGCAACAGCCACCGCTGACAGGGAGCCTCCTACGTGCCATCGTGTGCCAGGTACCTCGCCCACAACATCGCCCTTACCACACAGCCTGTGAGGAGGTGGCAGAGGACACCGCAGCCCAGATGCGGTCCCTTTGCCCGGTTTCTGTGGCCAGTATGTGGCAGGGCCGAGACCCGTCTCCCAGCAATGGACTCCAGGCCCTTGTCCCTCCCGCCTGTTACACAACACTGCTGAGCAAACGCCAGAGCAAAACACAGATAGAAACAAGAGCACCTCTGTACCAAAACAGCTAAAAGCAGGAAAGAAGGGGCACCTGGGTGGCGCAGTCCTTAAGCGTCTGCCTTTGGCTCAGGGCGTGATCCCGGCGTTCTGGGATCGAGCCCCACATCAGGCTCCTCTGCTGGGAGCCTGCTTCTTCCTCTCCCACTCCCCCTGCTTGTGTTCCCTCTCTCACTGGCTGTCTATCTCTGTCAAATAAATGAATTTTTAAAAAATAAAAAATAAAAAAAAAAAAATAAAAGCAGGAAAGAAAAGCCAGTGTGAGAAAGAATAAGCTAAAACATTCACCGTTCCCTTTCAGGGGGCCTTCCCTGTCCCTGAAATCTACGGTTGGTCTGACCTCTGAGCCCAGGGTCGGGTGATTCCACTTCGCCTTGCGTGCTCGGGTTCGGCGGGGGCTTTCTGTGGCCTCTCTGACACCACCGAGTCTTCCCGTAGGGGACATGCTGCTTACAGTTCAGCCGTTAACATCCTCGGCAACGACACGGCTGTCGGAGCCACTTACTTCATGACCTACCACACCGTGCTTCAGACCTCTGCTGACTTTACTGACGCCATGAGAAAAGCCATCGTCATCGCCAGTAACATCACCAAGACCATGGGCCTCGAAGGAAGTGATTACCGTGTGTTCCCGTACAGGTAGTGTGGATTTGAGAAATGAGGTGTCCTGGGTTAGATCCCACAGCCTGGGGGCTCCCTTGGTGGGATGCTGATCCTGGTTTTCATTCTGACACCTTCTCCATCATGAGCACAAGCTACGAATATCAAGGGGAGTAGCATCTGGGTGAGGAAGGCCAGCGTCTGGAGCGCCCACCAAGGTCTGAGTGCTGGACGCACGGTCTCTGGGCTCGAGCTCACGGGCTGAAAAACACACTTCAAAACAGCACCCAGGCGGGGAGGGCGCAGAACCGGGGGACCAGGCCTCACAGAGAGGGTGGAGCAGACGTTCCTGGCCGGTAGCCACGGGTATCCTGACTGCCGATTCCCTGGGACAGTGCCTTTATGCAGGTTTTTCATTTTTGTTTGTTGGGGTTTTTTCCTATGAAGTATTTTAGGAGATACTGTATTTGGAAAATAGTGCAAAGTAGAAGAAACAGGTGGTTTTCCCCCATCCCTGTGATCTTGCTTAAAGGAGTTCTGCCCATTCCTGACAGGAAGACAGGCTGGTTTTGTTTTTTGGTTTTGTTTTTTTTTTGGAAGAAGTTCTCAGAATGAGTGTCCTCATTCCTGAGAAGAGCTGGCTAACTTCGCCAAAAAAGCATTTTCTCCTCAGGCCTCGCACAGACCGCATTTGGGCTGAGGTAATTCTCAGGAGAGACCAGGACTTGTATTTTCAACATGCCATGAGATACTGTGAAGTGAAGAGGTTGGGCTTATGAACAGTCACTGTATAACATACACATCCTCAGTCACTATTAGGCCCTTCTTTGGGCGTCAGTGGTCAGAGGTTCATCTGAATTACTGTAGAGGAGTCTTGCAAAAACAGGGAGTTTTTATGCAAGGGACGTCTCCCAGGGTAGTTTCAGTTTTGCAGTAGTGGCAGGATGGGGAAAAAAAAGCTTCCAGAAGCAAGCATGAGCTATAACAGAACCTTTTCCTCTCTTCTCCAGTGTGTTCTATGTCTTCTACGAACAGTACCTGACCATTATCGATGACACGATCTTTAACCTCAGTGTGTCCCTGGGAGCCATCTTCTTGGTGACCTTGGTTCTCCTGGGCTGTGAACTGTGGTCTGCAGTGATCATGTGTGTCACCATCGCCATGATCTTGGTCAACATGTTTGGCGTCATGTGGCTATGGGGCATCAGTCTGAATGCAGTTTCCTTGGTCAACTTGGTTATGGTGAGTCCTGGCCCGCTCAGTTTGTCCCCACCTCCTGTGTCACTTCCGTGAACTGTTTCCTGGGGTAGAAGACCAAGGCCAGCTCTTGGAGAGGTGGGATGAGTGCTAACGGAGCGGGGACGTGGGTGGTGCGTAGAACAATGAAAGTGTGACTTCGTGGTGTCGCAGGGGTATTTTGCCTGGAACTTCCATCCTGAAGGGTTTGCAAAACATGTAGCCTAATGACAAGACGTTCACTTTTTTAAAAAAAAAAATGCTCCTTCCCAGTGGAATTCTCTACCAGTACCTTTTGCTTCCCATGCAGTTGCCAGGTGCTTTCTGATAGTCTTGAAGACATGAGCGTTTGAGAAAGTATTAAAATAGCAGCGTGTCTGTACTTACCATACGAACACCGTTTTCAGGGGTGGCAATGAGGCCCCATTAAAGCAAATCTGATGGCCACGTGCTGGCTCATGATGGGGTGGGAGAACCTTACGAGGGTTCCACAAGCCCCCCTCAAACAGGCAGATCGCTGTAGAGAAGTGGAGCTCTGGGTGCTGTGCCTCGAGGGTCCCACGAGTTGCTGGTACACCTGTAGTCAGTGTGGTGGGGGCTTGGTATCACAAGGTAAAGGGGATACTTAGGGCTTCTGGGGCGCCCTGCATGCCAGATCCTGGGAGAGGAGTGCCTGCCTCCTTAGGATTTTCAGCCACAAAAGGGCAGTCGTAACGGGAGCGCTCTTTTCCAGAGCTGTGGCATTTCCGTGGAGTTCTGCAGCCACATCACGAGAGCGTTCACAGTGAGCACGAAGGGCAGCCGCGCGCAACGGGCCGAAGAGGCGCTGTCTCACATGGGCAGTTCTGTAAGTAGCCTGGCCCGCGATCGCCACACGGCGTGCCCCGCTGCTCAGCTGAGTGCTTCTGGGGAACCGGAGTCAGTAGGGAGAACAGAATTTGAATTACTTAGCCACTCCCCAGGATGACACATCTTCAGGCATTTCATGAAATAGCTGTATCCTGAAATTCTTTAGAACCATTCCCTTCGGTGAATCCTTTGTAAACCGTGAAGCAGGAGGAGAACAGAGAGGTTTGATAAGGGCACACGTGTTGACAGCAAGGGAGCTGTGGCCCTCTGACCCCGGAGAATCTTCGTAGTTCAGCTCCATAGCCTTTCAGCCAGTTACTTTGCCACTCTAGAAAATACTTAATAGTTTTCATCTAGAAATGTAAGGAAATCTCTGTTTAAAGACAGAGTCCAGTGTCTATGCAGAATACACACCTTGTACCCTTATGCCTTTTTTCCCCCAGGTCCATAAGCAGCAAATCGAACAATTGTAGGGAGAATATAGGCTGCTTGTCAGTAACCGAAAGCTGGGGTTCGCCCCGTTGCTTTGGGCTTTGCCCATCAAGAAATCGCCTTGAGGGAGTGTTGAATTAGAGTCGGTTGGCAAGTGCTTTTCAACTCGGTCTCTTCTTTCAGGTCTTCAGTGGAATCACACTGACAAAATTTGGAGGGATCGTGGTGTTGGCCTTTGCCAAGTCTCAGATCTTCCAGATATTTTACTTCAGGATGTATCTGGCTATGGTCTTACTGGGAGCCACCCATGGCTTGATCTTCCTCCCTGTCTTACTCAGCTACATAGGTAAGCATTCTTGTTCCTAAACAAGTGGATGGAGGAAGCATGCTACGAAGGAAGAGAGATCTGGAAGCATTCTTAAACGGTACTTTAAAAAAAATTGCCAGAGAAAAAAATCTCATCTAGGGGTTTCACGATGGTCCAGACGGCTCCATTAGTAACTGCTAATGCTTTTTCTGGAGGCTTTGATTTTCTGCTGCACAAGGCCCCAAAGTCAGAGGGTGAAGGCGCTTGCGTGGCGGTGGCCCCGGGGGCTGCTCCCTGCTCCAGACAGGAGTGTCCCGAGTGACTCAGCCCGGGGTGTGGCCCAGCAGCGCCACAGGGCAGCTTTCATTCCCTGACTCACGGTCCTCGCGGAGGGCTGCGTCCGCTTATCTCTGGTCTCCAGACCGCCCTGAAGATCTTTTTACTTCTGTGGCCATTCCGGCTTCCATAAACGTGGTTGGAAGGAGAGGACAGGCCAATGTGCTTGTCTTAGAGCTTTGTAAGAAGCTGAAGCATTGGAATTAGGGGGAAAGGGGGCATTGGGGGTTTATTAATCTCTGGGGGATAATAGTTTGTACTGTAACAGAACGACCTATCGCCTTTTCTCCTGAAGAAGTGATCCAGAAGTTTTTTTTTTTTTTTTTAATCCCTCACAGGCCCATCAATAAATAAAGCCAAAAGTGTGGCCACTCAAGAGCGATACAAAGGTACAGAGCGAGAACAGCTCCTGAATTTCTAGCCTCTTGCGAGCTTTGGGGACTTGGTGTCTGCGGGCCGGCCGGTTTACCGCTGGGCAGCGGCTGCGCCGTCGGAGCTGGACGGCAGCCGACGCGAGGCTGCAAGAGCGCGGCTTCGGCCTAGTGCTTTCAGACCCAGGACCGCGCGGCCGGCGTGTGAAGCAGTGTTACCTACGCCGAAGGCAGCTGCAGGACGCCGAGGGGCCTTCCAGGTTCTCCGGGAACAAGACCTAATTCGGGCAGGCGGAGGGGGACACCGGCGAGGCTGAGCGGGACCTGCTCCCTGACACTTTTTAAAGGCCAATCAATGCAATGTTTTCCTTTGTTTTTGGAGTTAAGCCATCACACAAGTTCTATACCATATTTTTAGTAACATTTGAGGGTGTTGTAGATACACTTTACTATAACATTTTGTAGTTTAAAGAGCTTTATTAATGCAATAAATTAACTTTGTACACATTTTTATATATATATAAAAAAAAAAACTAGCAAGTGATTTCAGAATGTCGTAGGCCTCATTAGAGCTTGGTCTCCAAAAACCTGTTTGAAAAAAGCAACATGTTCTTCACAGTGTTCTCCTGTAAAGGAAAGACACTCCGTCAGATGCGGCACCGGAGAGCACGACGGGAACGAACACCTCACGGCTCACAGATATGTACGGCGGGGTTTTAACTTATTTTCTTTCATAAAATACTTTGTTTTCCTAAACTTTTCAGTTGTCCTTTTTATTTATACAGCTTCTGCCAGGGCTGCTGGGCCCCCTCACAACCCCGGCAAACTGCCCTCTGCGTCGAGACAGGAGCAGAGCAGCTCGCCTGTCCTGGCAATGCCACCCCGCACGGGTTAGCAAGCTACAGGCCGGTGGGCCAAGCAGAGCGTCGCGTGCTCCTTCCCCACCCTCAAGATGCTGAAGGCCTTAGGGAGGCAAGAGCCAGTAGCCCAGGTGTCCTAAGACAAACAGTAGTAAGCCCCAGGCCATGTGACACGCCTTCGTCACCGTTTCCTGTCCCCATTTCCTCCCTTGTCCCTGATTCCTCAGAAAGCAGCGTTCCCACATCAGCGGCAGGCCGGAGCTGTGCGCTCACTGCAAGTTCCAGAGCAGGACTCCCGACTCCACGGGCGCACGGGATGCCCCCCGAGCACCATCACGAAATTTTGTTTCTAAAAAAGCTAACCCAGGAGTTCGCAGGAGAGCTCCCCACAAAGGCTTCTCGCCCCCCATCCTGCCTGCCAGCGTTCTCTCGCTGCCGCGGGTCTGTTCACCCTGCTCTCTTCACTCCCACCACATCCTCACCTGGAGTGAAGTTAGGGTTCCCTCGCAAACGCTGGTTTCGCTGTTCAAAAAACCGAAATATAGTATAGAAAAGCATGTTGTCTTCAGTCTGCTTCGCGGCATCTAAGAATTTCCGTGCAGAAATGTTGTCGTGGCCGCCAATGCCCCGGATGAACCGTAAGGCCGCTAACACTTGGTGTTTGGAGAGAAGCACTTCTACGATTTCATCATTCGCAGTCGAGAGTCGCTGGAAGGGAGGGAGGGAGAGAGAAGAGTCCGGTAAGTGCCAGCGGCAGGAACAGACTGGAATGCAGCTGAGAACGTGGCTGTAGCAAGAGTTACCTTCAGCATATCCAGAGACAGCTGGTGGGCAGGAGGGTAAAAACTTTCTAGGGATAAGAGCAAACAAGCCTGAAAGACACATTTTCAAACGGACTTCAGCATAAGGTGTTAGAAGGTTAAACGTGAAGTCTTGACTCCCACAAGGAGAAACCTGGGGCCACGTACCAAAGGCTTGGAGTCGCTGAGGACGTGGTACTGCAGGAACTGATGCAGCATGTAGAAGAGGTTGTGCTGGACCAGCGTCTTGATGACGAGCTCATGTAAGTAGTGCTGGGGACAGAGACGGGGGACAGCCCGTTTCCCAGTCACCCACCTACACCAGAGAGGCCACGCAGAGCTGTTCTAACGCACGGGTACATGTTTCCACGATTGAGGGGAGAGGTTTCTGTCACCTGCGCATCGACAGGATACCTGACGGAACACCCCTCATCCCACCGAGCAACAACATGGTAGTGTCGGGAAAGTCACTCGGAATTCTGAGTCCGGTGCGTGGCCCCGGCTCCTCTAACCTGGGACAACACATGCTGGCCGGAAGGTACCTGTACTGTGATCTGGAACTGGTTGAGAGAGCGAATGTACTCCATCAGCACGGCGATCACAAATTTATGAGACGTGTCCTACGGAGGGAAAGAAAAAACAGTCTTAAACACATCGAAGACTCGCAAGGAGGTCGCCTGCAGCTCGTTTCTCCACCTCTTGTTTCCACACGAGTCTGGCCCCGTGTTCCATTTCACTGGTTTTGCGCAGACCCCTCCAGAACCTCCCCGTTCACCACAGCCATGTTCTGGACTATTAGCAGCCAAACCGTTAGCTCTAGGTCTTCACCCAAGACACCTCCAGTTCGTCTAGTCGCATTCTGAGTTCTACGACTTCCCTCAGCTCCCCGCAGCAAGACCTGTGTGTGGAGCATGCGTGACCCACCTTCTTCTCCGTGAACACGGACAGGACGTGCGTGTACATGTCGGACTGATCGATCACAGCCTGAGTCCGCGCCGGCCTCTTGAGAAGCGGGCTGCTCCGGCTCTGCCCGGCTTCCAGCGCCTAAACAGCACGTGGCACATGTGACCTTAACCAGCTTCTCGGTAATCCCAGAATTCCCGGACCCTGTGCGCCTCAGATATGAGCAGGCTGTCCTTCCCCGTGCGGGCTGGGGCAGGGTTTAGGAAGCCAGAGCTGGTCGTCTTGAAAAGAGGCTGACGTTCATGAATGGAACTCAAAGGCATAAGTCCGCTTCCTCTTGACACATTTTCTTAACCTTAAAATCCCCAATTTACTTAATCACAGACTTTCTGGTGTGTGTTACCTAATAAAAACCGAACGGCGTCCTGCATCTTTGTTCTAGGAAGCCCCGATCTTACAGTGAGTGACCACTTCTAAGACTGCCTGGATGTTCCAGTGGTAAATACATCTCCCCAAATACGACACTGGGAAAGCTTCGTGGGGCGAGGCACTACTTCACCTGACTCCGTAAAGCAGTCTGCCCCGGCGCACAGCACGCGAGAACCGTGGCGGGGGCCGGAGAGGCCCTGACTAGCAAGGGCAAGGGCCGGGGATGCCTCGAGCCAGAACAGGGATGCACAGACACCCACGGGACTGCGCCCTCCTGCTTCCCCCAGCCTCGTACACCAGCAGCAAGGCCGGGAAGGCTCTGGAAGAGCTCGGCCCTCCTCTGCCCCCTTTGTGTCTAAAAGCACAGGGCCAGGCGCGCTCCAAGGTCCCTCGGCCTTCAGCAGCCTGCGTCAGTGCTGTTACCCTGAGGAGCTGACGGGAAGTGCGGTTCTGGGTTTCTCACTGCTTAAAACCACTTCGGCTCTAAGCCTGAGGACTCATCAGATCCCTGAAGTGAAATACTTGGTTCCACTCATCCTAACGGCATAGCAGAAGCTGGTTCTAAGCCCCGGTAATGTTTCCAGCCCTTCACGACACACTCGAGCCTGCCATGGGAAAGCACAGTGCTGCTACTTAATCGCGACCCTGACAGGACGCTGACCGAATGCCAGCATGAGTCGGTCTTTCCTTGTAGGCTGTAAGAGCCCTAAAAGTAGGAAATGTGGCAAAATGATGATACTTCTAAGTTATTAAGTCTAGGCTCTGACTTGGCGGAAGGATGTAGAAAGTAACGCAAAGCTAAAACCAATTTTCTTAGCCATAAAACAGGAAAGACCAAGGATCTATCTACGTGTGAGATCTGACACAGATGAGAAACAACGGAAGGTGAAGGCACTGAGTGACACGCAGCTGCTGCGCCCCCACTGCGGCCCCAGCACGCCAGCCTCAGTGGCCTCCCGCCTCCAGAACCGTGCACCCTTATTAGGAAACCCGGGGGTGGGGGAGGGGTGGAGAGGCGCCCACACAGCTTACCGTTGTGTAGCTCTGCTCCGCGTCCAGGTACTTCTTATATTCGTGATTGAGCTTGTCAAAAACCGTGGCGATCACAGGTAACGTTGCTCTGTCTGACTCACTCAACACTGGAAAGAACATTCACGCAGGTCAGCCGCGGACGTCCGTGTCAGAACTCAAACACGCTGCTAGGATAGAAAGACCTAACCTCACAGGCTCCCAGGGCAAACCTACCTCCAATGGGCTTTCAGAGAAATGGAATCATTTGGAGACCTGGAACCTAGAATTCACTCACCGGCCCTTCCTGGGCACTAGAAAAAGTAGCTACAGAGGGTTTCAGCAGAAAGTGCTCAAAGGAGAGATCTCTGTAGTAAGTGACTTGGATTCTGGAAAATGCCTGTTTTCAGGCTGGGGAGGCAGCGCTTCCCTCAGATGCACCAGCTGTTTCTACACTGCTCTCGCCTGGAACCGTCTGTTTAGCTTTTCTCCCCAAGTCGCTACAAGTCATGATGATGTTTCATCGCCTTTCCAGGGGGTTAAATAGTCCACCCTTCAAGTGAAGGATAAGGCTACAGGTCGTGCACAAGGCGGAAAAATGTGGCCCAGCTCCCAAGAAAGGGTGTGGGCAGCACAGGCCGAACCCCGGAATCAGACTGCGTGGGGGAGGACTGGTCCACTTACTCTGTGAACAGACAGACAGGATGACCATCTTGCACTCCTTCCTCTGGAGGAGAAAGTCCATCAGTCTTCCTTTGTCTGGCAAGAGGCTGACGATGGGCTGAAGCTTCACTTGCAGGTTCCAGAGGTAGCCTGGATGGAGGAGACGGCAAATTTCATACAGGATGCAAATCGGAACAAAAGCCCAAAAGGTGGTTCCCATGGGGTTCCACGGGGCAATCCTGCAAAGCACGGATACGATCCTGATCTTACCAACCCAAGCGCGGCCTAGGACACAAAAGCTGTGCCTGACAACAGAAGGACTGACAGCCACACTACAACTGTGTGCTCTACGGCTCCTTACAACAAGGTGACCCTCTCCGATCACAGCTCCCAAACCGGGGGCGGGGGGGGTGACTCAGAGCAGTTCCGTCCCTACACCTAGCCCCCTTTTTAGTCTTGAAGCTTGAAAAAGATGTTAACGTGTGGTATGAACTTGGGTCCTGTACTCTGGCTTCTCCCACAATGGCTCTTCAAAGTAACTCTAGAGGCTCCCAAGGGAATTTCATAATACATCCATTCATCGATCTGACTTTCCCCAACACCCACACTGCCAGGGAGCGCCTCTCTCAACTGGGGTTCCACAAGAGAGCTCAACACTGCAATAAACACGATCTGAGTGATTCTGTTCTCGGTTCTCCCACAGCTGGTCCAGAGCTAGTACCATTCTAGACGGAGACGGGAATGCCACGTGCAGCGGATCCCACGGGCACCAGGGCTGATTCTCCCCCTGAGAATTCTCCTTGAGAATCCCGGGGGCTGAGACAGGAGAACACACAGATGACTGAAGACGGATGTGGGAAGTCCAGTTACCAGGAAGACAACCGGCATCCCGAGGGAGCTTCCCAGCACCGTGGGAAGCACAAGCACACTCGATGCACAACCGAAACAGAAAAGGCCTCGGGCACACGTGGGTGTGACGGTGGGGGGTAGTGACAGGGCAGGGAGGGCCTTGTGCACCGTGCCATGGGGTCTGGGTTTTCCGAACAGAGTTGAATGGGCCAAAGCAGGGGAATGGCCATTCTTAGTTGCGAATTTTAAAAATAACGTATGTTCAGAATAAAACACAGAATAATAGACAACAGAGTATAAAGTGAAAAATTCTCCCATTTCGGGGTTGAAGGGAGTGTTCATCTCTCAGATTCACCTCAAAAACGTCACTGGCTACTCCTGTCAACCGAAGCCAACAAGTACTATTGTCTAACTTGACGATCGTCCCCTCTGACCCACCTTGGCTTGCGCTGATGATGATGTCAGGTTGAAAGACAATCCAGGATGAAGAATCCGCGTGTTATAGGAAGTGGTAAACCAGGAAGAGATGAAAACAAAAGAGAAACCCAGCTCTGACTGGCACTGCCCGCCCTGCCCCCTACTTGCAGAGGCCACTCGGCTCTGGGTGGTGAGGAAAGTTCCCCCAGGGACTCCCAAGACCTTCTTCAGATCGTTCACAGCTGCCAAGGCCACAGGACCACTCTCAGACACCCGTATAAAGGGGGTAACAGCTTCCCTTCCGTGCACAGCGCAAGGCCTTTGTAAAGGATACAGAGTTTGCACGGGACAGGAGACTGGCTGGTCACAGGAGCAGGACCTACAAATGGAGAAAACACAAATGTGCAAGGACTAGGCCGTCGGAAAACCCTGCCGATACCAGTGCTGAGGATGTGAGCTGCCGTACTTCTTAAAGCCTTCAGTACATGTTCATTCAACCGCAGCTACGTGAGGAAGGAGTGAACGGGCTGGTCCCACTGATACAACACACATAAGGAGGAAGGGGGAAGTCAAGAACGATCCATGAAAACATCCTCCCAAGAAGGGGAAAGTATCAAGAATTCATTCAGAGTTGTCAATTCTGTCATAACCAAAGATGACTCGTCATCATTTAGGCACACGAAGAACTGAGCAACATCCCCGGATGATTCAAAATCAAATCCCCAGGTAAGTCGCTGATAATTAAACCACAGAATACATTTATTTGAAATATTATCTAAATAATTAGCTCAGTTCTCTACTGCACAGAGTAGGTCCAGGCACAGAGACCTCATCTAGAAACAGAAACCAAAAAACCTCCCATGACAAGGACTCATCATGACCAGCTGCACCGGCCGTGCGTCAGGCGGGCAGCCCTCGGTGAACCTGAGACACACGGCCCTGCCAACTACATATCATTCCCAGTTCTGTTCCCACTACTCAGGCACGATCAGAAGATTGATCAGTGGGTTAGAAAAGACCACTCAAAAGAGGAAAGTGCCCATAGTTCAGACAAGCTAAGGCAAAGAACACCTGCATTTAGCACCTGAGGGTGAAGGTCTTGCCCGTGGGCCTCAACTCTGGCTGCCCATCACGTTGACTTAACTGCTCTCGGGTGACAGCCAGATGCCCTTGATGGTTAAAGCCCCCCCAGGTGATCCTAACGTGCAGTCGGCTCCAGACCCGCTTGCACAGACCACAAACAGAAGAGGAAATGAGAGCAGCTGCCTCATGCCGAACCTGCTGGCGTCATCATTCAAAACAGCCTAACCAGCCCTTCCTGGCGGCACGGCCTGCAACCGCACGGGGCGGGCGAGATGCCAAGATGCTACAAGCCCGTGAGGGGCTTACAATCTAGCAGGAACAACAAGACAGTCATGAACTGTAAAAAATGCTCTACCCGCCCACACTCCGGAGGCCAGAGATTCAACGGACCTTCGAATTATTAACCTTTGTCTAGACTATTATTTTGAGCACACCTGGCATTTATTATAACTAGCCAGTTAGAACGTGACAGCCTCTGACTGGTCCCAGACCACCGGAACAGACAGGTTTTTAATGGCTAGAGTGGGTTTTCCCTCCAATTCACCTGCAGTTACCTTCGTGCCAAGTAAGCAGCAGATACAAGATAAACACTTGACACAACCCATTTTTTTTGAAAGAGACAGAGTGCGCATGCGGGGATGGGGGTGGGGGGTGCTCTTAAACAGGCTTTATGCCCAGCGCAGAGTCTGATGCAGGACTGGATCTCATGACCCTGAGATCATGACCTAAGAAAATATCAAGAGTGGGACACAACCAACTGAGCCACCCAAGTGCCAGGACACAACCTATTCTTTTAATGCTAACACTATTAACTCAAGAAAAGGAAGCTGCTGGAAGGAACACAGAAAGCCAAAAGACTTAATCAAACATAAGAACTAGCTCCTTCCTCCCCCAGTGCTGCCGGAGTCATTAAGCTTCTGGGCGATCCCACACGTCGAGGCAGGCAGACTGGAGGCGGTGCTCTTGCTAAACTCAGCCGCAGCCTGACTGGAATCTTCCCTGACAGGTGCAAGCACCTCCTGACTGCAGGCGGGCCCCAAGCAGCAATACTATCTGACAGGGATCCCTTATAAGAAGAAAACATTGTGACCGAAGCTCCAAACGTGTGCCCTTCGGACTAGCCATATGCACTGAAATTTCAACTAGCTTACTCTACACTCCGATATCCTTTAAAAGACAGCTGAATGTTATTCCCGTGAGCCCTAGCTTGAAATCAGTTACACGGGGAAAAGGCAAAAATAAAAGCCCAACAGTTTCTCTCTCCTTCCCTGAAATTCTGACCTCCTCTCGGACTTCCTGCTCCCACCTCGTGTAGAGATTTCGAATAACCAAAGTAGCACAGCCTTAAGCTCTTACGATGCCCACCAGTGAGAAGAAAATGCAGTATTTACTAACTAGCTATGGCACCGACTGTGCGAGAAAGGCAAGGAAAAGCGATCCCAGGTTCAAGTGACAGCCAGAAGCAGCCACGTTCAATCTCAGGGTTCTAGAGCACAGGCAAACAGAAAAGGGAGGCCGTAGTCAATAATTAAACAACTAAGAAATCTCTCAGCTTCCATGGGTAATCCCGACTCTCTGTTTTATTTTTATTATTTTTTAGGTAGGCTCTATACCCAACGTGGGGCTCAAACACAACCCCCAAGAGTCTCATGCTCTACCCACTGAGCCGGCCAGGCGCCCCCCCAACTTTCCATTTTAAAGCTCAGAGAAATCACTCCATGTCTTCAAAAAAAGATTCATGTATCTTATAAAATGCTTTTCACAACAGCATAATTTTACTAACATGATCAGTAGGATTTTCATTAAAAAAAAATAACAAAATCATCCCTCCCCAGAGCACGTGGACCTGGGAACCCCTGTGTGCCCTCCTCATTCCAACCGCCAGGCAGGGGTCCCCTTACCTGCCATGGGGATCTGGTAGGGTTGGATCGAGCGCGCTGGGAGCACCGGGTGATGGAAGGTGACAGTGCCATCGAACTCTCCCCTTAACTTGATGTCAAATATCACCGATGTCTAAAGTGGAGAAAAGTAAAACTCGGATACCGAAACAGGCCACGACGGACTCAGCCCACCCCTTCCATTCTCTTGCATCCTGCCGTTCCCAGCAGCTTCCACAGTCTGCGCGCACGGCACCCCTGCAGGCTGGTTCGAAGTGGGGAGGAGTGTGCTGGGGTATCACAACTCTGTGACACCGTTCCCCATGCTCACGCAGATACGCACACTCCTGGTGTTGATGACGGGCAGACCCTGAAGAGCTCAAAGTGATTGCAGCAGATCTTTTTCACTTCAACTCACAAGACCTTTACTAGTCAAAATAAGGGTGTCACCCCCCTGCAGGAGATGTGGGACAGAAGTAGCTTGTCTATGACCAGATACCCAGCTACCCACGTAGAAAACAGCAGGACCCATTCCAGTCTTTCTCTTGGGCCATGGAGCCTCAAAACCATTATCACTCAGCATTATCATCTATCCTCACAAAGGAAGCACCAAGCTCACGTGCTCATGGAAGACCGGAATTCTGCAGTAAATTCCCAGCTTAGATGATTCAACCAAATAATTGGGCCAGACTCAAATATCCTCATGTGCTACTTTCTGGAATAGTTTTTAATTCACTGTAATCAATAGAGAGGGAACCACTGTTTTTTTCCTAAACCATCTAGAATACCAAACCCATGTGCATCCAAAAGACCAAAGCTTTAGCACGAAAAGCACTTTCTAGTCTTTGTTCTGAACGTTTTGTCCATTTTCATAACTCTTTTCAGGAACCTTGACAGACAAGACACCCCCACACAACTCTTACCTCTGTATCCTGATGATGAACGACCACCAGGTTATCCACCACGTTGAGGGCAAACTTCCCCGTCCGATTTAACTTTAATATGTGCATCTTTTTACAGGCACCTTCTCTGTAGGATAACACAAAGGTCAAAAAACAGATCGACAAGCTTTAGTTCATATTTTAAAATTGGAGAAAGAGGACAGCATTAAATATACCGTGGTAGATGATAGAGGACTACCTCCGCTCCTGCACTATTGGAGGTCCGAGAATGATGCCTCAAGAAGAGAACGTAAAGCTGTCCGTATCTACAGAACAAAGAGACAGACGTCACATCGGGCCACTTGAAATCCCTCCACTCTAAATGCTGAAATATGAGGCCATCATAGTTAATTATGACATATTCACTAACAGAATATTTCACAGCCAACAAAAATAGTTACGAATTGCAGTTTAAAAAAAAAAAGCTGATTATAAAGTGAAAAGGGGGATGCAAAACTAAATATAGTTCAATCACAACACTTTAAAAGGAAAACACAATGTCCTCAACTACTAGAAATACGTGTTAATAGCTATTCTTGAGTAACAAACTAAGTCCATTTTCGTTTTCTCTAACCTTCTGTATCTTCTAAGTTTTATGTAGTTAAGTATATTCCTTGATACTAGGGAAACATAATCACTCTTCATTCGGAAGCCTCGTGGCACAAACGCTGCTGTGAGCAGTTCCTACATGCACACCGCTCTTCCAGTGGCTGGCACTATGCTCGGTCTGCCACTGGGATGGGACCAAAGGGAAGGGAGTGGGTCCCTGCTGCCAGTGGGCAAGGACTGTTCTCATGGTACCTATTCTCTAAACAAGGATGCCACAGAAGATTGTCTTAAAAAAAAAAAAAATTCTAACTGCTAAAAAATGTTAAATTTCAAAACCACTGTTTTAGGCCAAAGAAGAAGAATCAGAAGTAATTTAGGAACAAAATTTTGATACTTTTGAATAGGATTAGGGGTACACTGGGTATTCTTTGTATCAGTTTCTATTATTGTGTCTAAAACTTCCATAACATAAAATTGAGATAATCTGCATTTCCAAATAAAGACATACCTTCCTACATAAATAATTCAGCTTCATGTTAGTTAAAAAACTATGTTCTTCTTTAGAGCAAGTAGGATACACTTTGGCTAACAGAAGTCCTTGATAAGCTTCAACTACTCAGAGTATTAAAAAAAAAAATTCTAGAACTAAGACACCTAAAAAATAGACTGGTCCAATGTTTTCATTTTATCAGGCTAGAATGGTGGAAAAAACTTCCCTAAGGTCACGAATCTAGTAAAATCAGCAAAGAATGCCAGGCCGATGGCAGGTTTCCTATATTCATAAAATCTAGGCACTGAAAGGGAAAGGGCGCATCTTGATCATGTGCTCACGGTAGGCAGACACCTACCCAGAGGCAGCCCTGCAGTGCTTACGACGCACTTCTACTACTTGTATCGCCAAAAGCAATTTCAAGAAGGAATTCTCTCAAAAGACAGACATACATGGTGGCCATCGCGATGTCTCTCTCGGAAAGGTTCAGCTTCGCTGACTTGGGCACAGCTGGTAATTCAATCTCGAACTTGGGCAGCTTCGACATAGTGCCAGCCTGTTTAGGTGATACAAGTATTAGGAAAAGCCGATCAGGGCACCTGGGTGGCTCAGATGGCTAAGCATCTCCCCTTGGCTCAGGTCATGATCCCAGAGTCCCTGGGATCGAGCCCCGCATCAGGCTCCCTGCTCGGCGGGGAGCCTGCTTCTCCCTCTCCCTCTGCTATTCCACCTGCTTGTGCTCTCTTGCTCTCTAATAAATAAAATCTAAAAAAAAAGCCGATTAAACCCCTCTGATGCTTTAGCATTCCCTACATAAAACCACTGAGGATACGCACACACTATGTCTTTCGATCCTTTCCAAAGTCCCACTGTGTCCTTTACTCCCTGGGGTCTGTCCCCACACAAGGAGTTGTTCTTGGAGGTGACAGGAGGGTAGAGTGTGCCCTCTAGCGGCCAGAAGTGGTGAGCTCACTCGCTGGAGGAACTTGCCCCTTTGAAGTACTTGACACCTTAGGATGTTGGAAGGGGTGGGGGGAGGAAGTTTTCCTAAAGAGAGGCTCGCTCTTACCCGAAAATAAAAGGGCTGCAGCACGTTCCCAAGGACTGTGGTAGACAGGAGAATCACAGCGCCCTCGGGGCAGTACATGTACCAGTTCACGTTGATATTCTGGCTCTTCAGGAGTTTCAGACTGCGTTTCTCTGGTGACACCTGAAGCCAAGTTCAAGAAACAGAATGTTGCAGTAAAATGGAAGAGGACGGACAGGAAATTAAGAAAACAATAAACAGCAGGGGCACCCGCGAGACTCAGGCCGCTAAGTGTCCAACTCCTAGCTTCTGCTCAGGTCGTGATCTCGGGGCCTTGAGATGCAGCCGCAAGCCTCAGAGCTCTCCGCTCGGTGGGGAGTCGGCTTCTCCTCCCTCTGCCCTCACCCCACTCGGCGCGCGCACGCGCACACACTCTCTCTCTAATAAATACATAAATCTTAAAAAAAAGAAGAAAACAATAAAAAGCAGGGGAAAAAAACCACGAAATAAAAATGAGAATTGTTTGTTTGTTACAGCTACTGATGGCGATGCTCAGTGCTTTACAACTCTTGGCTCATCTACTCACACCACGACCCTGAGACCTGAGACGCGGGCACCACGGACACCTGACCTAGGAGAAAACAAGGCTCAGACACTGGTTAATGCAGTTAGAGCCCAGGCAGGCCAGGTCCCCGCAAGGCCGGATCCGAGCCTCCCCCCTCTCGGGCACCGTCCGCCGCAGGGCAGGGAGCAGCCTTGCCCCCGAGCCCCACACGCGGCACCAGCCACCGCCCAGCCGGCAGCACCTGCCTTCTGCCCGCCCTCCATCCGGACTACAGGGAGCACTGAGCTGAGAGCAGCTCCCTTTTGCTAACAATCGTGCTCATGAGACGCTGCATGCAAACCCAGTATTTTATAGTCAAGACATGTTTTAAATATACTGTAAATATTCTGAGACGTTAAAGAACACGGTGTAGAGCCCCAAGACATTAATGCTCACAGAACACTGTGCTTAAGAACGGACGTGGAAGTCAGGGTCAGGAGGCCTGGGTATCTTGACATAAATAAAATAAGGATGGGCAAGAGTCCTCTTTCTTATTTCTTGAAGAGCTGAAGACCATCTTGATGACATGAATGTACACTTTTCCACTACAGAGAATAGAAATCTATACGACTGCCACTGAAAGAACCTTCAGTAAAGCAAGTGATCCCCTCCACGCTACCATATAAACAAACTCCCTGTGTGTAGGAGGTCTGGGCAGTTTCTTTCTGGCGGTCATGACAAAGGTTTTGATGACAGCCCCACAGCAAAGCACCATGGCATTAACATCTCACATTCTGCTTACATGGGTGCATTTTCTCCATCCCTACATTCTAAATTATACCGCCTTCATTAGGTCAACAAAATTACACCCTGAGAGAATCCTAACAGCCTCCAGATTAGCTCCACTGAAAGCTCTCAGACACATTTCTCAAGGTCAGGCAGTTGGAACATATTATAAAATGATGAGGCAGGTGCAAAGTCAAGTCAACAGAGTGAAAAGGAATGGGAAATATTTGCAAACCATCTATCTGATCAAGGGTTAATACCCAGAAAATAGGTGTACGGACTGATAAAATGCAGTTCTGGCAAAAATGTGGAAAATGGAGATTCCTACATTGAAAACAAATGTGGGGGATACCTGGCTGGCTCAGAGGAGTGAGCGACTCTTGATCTCAGGGTCGTGAGTTCAAGCCCCATGGTGGGTGTGGGGCTTAAAGACTAAATTTTTTTTAATTAAAAAAAAAAAAATTAGCGATGTCTGTTCAGCTTTTTGACGTTCATGCCTATGCTGTAATTCCAAGAACTGCCTCACCCAAGAACATAAAGAAATGTTTGCAAGCATGTTCACTGCAGAACTGTTTAGAATCACAAAAACATGAAAGAAGCCAGAGGTTCATCAACAGGGAAGAAGTTGAACTGTAGGACACCCATACAATAGAATACTGTTTAGTCAGAATAAAATATGGATGGGGGTGCCTGGCTGGCTCAGTGAGGGGGAGCGTGTGACTCTTGATCTCAAGGTTGTGAGTTCAAGCCCCATGCTGGGTGTAGAGATAACTTAAATAAGACTTTAAAAATTAAAAAAAAGAATAAAATATGGACACATGTCCAAGTATACTGCTATGCAAAAAAAGCCAGCCACAAAAGTTTATATACAATATTCCTGTTTTAGTTTTAAAAAAAAAATGGTGGTACATATGTATGAAAATAAATATGTACTAAACTTTTCATACTGGTTATTTCTAGGGATTATGGGGAAGGGACTTTTACCTTCCATATATCCTGGTAATGTTTAATTGTTTTATTAAAAAAAAAACATGTATTTCTTGTAATTAGAAAAAAAGAATAAAAACCTAAGCAAGAGACTAAAACTCTAGAATCTCAGAATCTATTTAGAACTGAATTCAAAAGGCTGCCACACTGCCATCACAGACCTTTCTCCCGCAAACATAAGTGATGAACAGAATACCTGGTAAAATTCAATGCCTTGATCTGTTATGAAGACAATTTCAGTAGAACTGGTCCAACAGAATCCTAGTATGTTGGCGTTCTTGGTCTGAAAAGAATTACAAAAAATTTTCTTAAAAAAAATGTTTGTATAATTCTCTTCAAAAGCTTAAAATACTCTATTTCTTTTTTTTTTTTTAAGATTTTATTTTATTTATTTGACAGAGACAGCCAGCTAGAGAGGGAACACAAGCAGGGGGAGTGGGAGAGGAAGAAGCAGGCTCCCAGCGGAGGAGCCTGATGTGGGGCTCGATCCCAGAACACTGGGATCACGCCCCGAGCCGAAGGCAGACGCTCAATGCGCCACCCAGGAGCCCCAAAATACTCTATTTCTATCACTCTTTACTAAAAGTTACCTGGATTTGATTACTTATTAACAAATCAAACTTTCTTTGAAATACAATGTTCCCAGATTTCCACCTGGCACACCTCACTGAAGCCCCAGACTCTTGATTCTTTCTGGTCAAGAACAGAGGGAAAAGCCTAAATTTCGGAGAATGGTAACTGAGCGGCACTCGCAGATACCAACTTCTACCTTAAGGAATCAAAGGACAGGCGGCCTTCTCTTAGTCAGCCGTAGCATAACAACAGCCATTATGAAAGTATAAAGGCCTAAAGGTTCCCAGTGAGTGCTGAGCAACCCGGGGTTGGGACCGTGAGTGCACACCTCGGCCTCGCCCGGTGCCCAGTAGTGCCCCAAGCCCGAGGGCAGACAGGGCTAGGACAGGGGCTCTGCAATGCACACTGGATCAGGTCTGCGAGGGGCTCAGTTACTGGGCCCACGGGCCTTTCCTTGTCACAGAGCCCACCCTGAACTCCATTTAGCAAAATGATGGCAAAGCTGGTAAAAGCCACACCCAGCACCTTCTGCCAGTTTCCATGGTGCCATCCTGGGGCTTTACGCTGAGCCCCCTCTAGCCTCGTTCATTAGACCCAGTAAATCTAATTAAAACAGATTAGAAGCTACACTTCGGGAACGAAAGTAGAAGGACACAAGGACAACAAATCAAGGAAAGGAAACATCATCAGGAGAGGGGAAAAAACTCCTTTTCCCAAAAGCCAGATGCACAGCCAGCACAGGGAGAAGGGGGCAGGGGGACACATGAAGTGCTGACACTGCCCGGTGCTTAACACCCTGTCACCCACTGAAACCTCCCAATTCCATCTTGTTAGAAGAAACAGGCTCTCAACCGTTTCAAAACTGTCCAGAGTCCCAGAGCCCACACGCAGCAGGTCTCAGCAGAAAACACGGCCTGCCTCCAAGCACGTGAAGGCAGTTCGCCCGCCACCATGCGTCTCCACCACGGGACCCACACAGGGAAACAGCCAGCAGCTGGGAAAGGGTCCGGGCCGTACCTTGCACTCTTGAGTGTATTCCAGCTGAGAACTATCCGGGATAAAATTAGAAAAATCCTGAAAAGTAAAAAAATAAATAAATAAACAAGAAGAAAGAAAGAAAAAGAAATAAAACACAAGAAGTTTAGATCAAGCAGCATACTGCCAACCTACACTGATACAACAAAAATTTGTACAAACGACAAATTTAAAAAGTGATGAGAAAAAAAACTGATAAAAAACAAGAAAACTAAAAGGACCAATGTGGATAATCCATCTCCTTACAACTCAATTTAAAAAAAGTTAATCCAAATATTCAGTTAAGAGTTTAGAAACTCATACTGAAAATCAATTGCTGTTAGAGAAATGTGTTGCTGCGTCTTACAAGAAGCTTTCCAAAACTTTTAGCAATGAATCCTGACAGAAGGAAATCAGATTCTGCCTCCTCCCAACAGCTTTCACTCTACTTTACAAATGACAATGGTGAATACTTACAAAGGCAAAAATGCCAACGGTGCTCCAACGTGCAGTGGGTCAAGCACTCAAAAATGCAAGAAGTGAGCAAATGGAGCTATTCTGGTAAAGCTAGTTCACCAAGCTGCCAAAAATACACCTCATATAATCTATGCTGCTAGCTAGCGATCAATACAGAAGACGCACGAGGCTCCGAATTACTTTAAAAAAAATTTTAAGTCAAAAATGACAAACTAAGGTCATAAGTATTTATCCCCTGAAATGTCTTTCTCCAAGAATTCCAAAGGCTCACGTACAACAGAACAGAACTATAACCTGCATGGCACTGAAATAACAAAGGCTTCCTTTAACACTGTTTTTTGCAATTCATTCTCTTCTAAATGTACTTCTAGTGTCCTTTTCTTTATGCTATCTTCAAGGATATGTCCTGGGGCGCCTGGCTGGCTCAGCTGGAAGAGCATGTGACTCTTGATCTCAAGGTCACGGGTTCGAGCCCCATGTTGGGTGTAGAGATTGCTTAAATAAATACAGCTTGAAACAAATAAAAATATGTCTTACCACAGTCTTTGAGGTCCTCTGAACAGCTAATATCTTATTTTCTAAGGAAAACTTAATGCACTTCACTTCTCCTTTGTCTTCCATTCTTTAAGGGAAAAAAAGAAAAAAGTATGCTATGAGTTAAAGTTAATAACCGAAATCTAGCATCTAGCATTTTGTGAGAAAAGTTATATACTCAGGAAGCAGCAAATCTTAGTTGAAAATTATGTTTCTGAAACTATCAGGACTTCTTTTCAAACAATAAAATCCAACTGGCAACACGTTGCTGATGAAATTTACAGTTTGTAGTTAACAAGTGACTGAGGAATTAAGAACAGGTGCATTTTCCCCTGAGAATCATCTGAGACATAAGTAAGTAATACCCTCACAGCAACCTTCTCCAGAAACTACCGCCTTTCCTCCCCATCGCTCTCACAGCAGAGTGTGTGGAAGAGTGTAAGCTTTCCTGGACCTACATGACCTCAAACAGACGTTACAAAGGGAAGTCAAGGGATGGATTACAGAGCAGCACGAGCAAACTTTTGATTGTGGTGACGGTTAACACATGTCAAAACTCATCAACTGTATACGTTAAATATACGCTGTTAATTCTACCACAATAAAACTGTTAAAAATAAACAGAACTAAAATTTTTGCCAATAAAATTAAAATTTAAAAGAGGGTAGATTCAGTATCTTCCTCCTCAAACCCTACTAAGCCCCCAAATCTGGATCATCATGGGCTCACTCTCATTTTCCACCCCCAAATGACCACCAAAACTGACCCAAGACTCTCCTAGGCACCTCTGGAGTGCCTCTGTGATACCAGTCCACGCTGCCTTCAGTCTGGTCGTTAGTATGCCTGGCCCAGACTACTGTATCATCGCTCAGTGGTACCCCTGACATTGACATGCTCCCCACTAAGGAAGCTTCAGTGCTGTAAACAGCATGATCCTTCCAAGCACTGATGAGATCATGCCATGCCCCATCTTACAAATTTTCAATAAGAAGATAAAGCCCTAACTCCATAGCAGAATACATAAGGTTCAAGCTGACTCCTGCCAGTGACCAAACCACGAGCACCTCCCCTTCCCTGCAGGGACACCTGAACGCCATTACGCAAGCCTGGAATTCCCCCAAACACCATGCTCACTCACCTTTACATAAACTCGGTTATCTCCCCCACCTGAAAAGCCTGCTCTCTTCCCCTGTAGAATCATTCCATTCAAGCTTTCAAATTTTGCTCAAAGGCTCCCTCCTCCCCCATCCTGCGCAGTGGTGTTTCCTGGCCTACCCCAAGATAACGGTCTCCTCTCTTTTGTGTGCCCAAATTCTGTAGAAAGTGCTATCATAGTACTTTTCACAATCAACAGAATGTGTCCACACACTTGTCTCCCACACTGAATTTATGAGTTCCGCAAACAGGCACCAGGCTGCACATGCCTGGTACCTAGCACAGGGGCTACAAACAGTGTTTGCCCAACAAATGAGTGATTTGTTTTCTACTTCAAAACCTGTTTCCTATTAGCACAGACAACCTGCAAAAAAATTTAAGTCACCACTGACTGAGGGCCCACATTGTACTTTCCCCTTCTGTAATGAGGGGAGTTAAAGACCAGATAATTTATCAACCAAAGCGAGATACTTCTGAAAGTGAAAGGAAGTGCTATTCATAATTACACTGGTTCAACTTGTATAAACTGGGACATCCAGTCATCTTTAGTAGAAGCTGGGATTTTAATATACATTATTATATAGGAAACACTAATCAGGAATCTCCTCCACCTACCACACAGCCTGAAAAGACCCAGGCCAGATGAGGAAATGAAGGCCCTCCCCCGTCAAGACGCCAGAAATAAGCACATCAGTAAACTCACTTGCTAATTTCAAGTGCCAGGAAGTGGGTTCCCTATGTTGGAGATTTGATTCCCCAATCAAGAGAGAACTACTCTACACATGTCACTCTGACGCGAAATACTAATACGTGCCACTAACACGGCACAGCAGGGGTCTGCTTCCCTCTCCCTGCGCTCAGTGACTGCCGAGTGTGTGTGCACTTCAGACCTCTTACAGCCAAAGGACAAATTTTTAAAACCAACTTCTGAATGAGAAACAGAAACACATCATTTTGTTTACATGTGATAATTATTCTGTGAATGTCAACAGTTACCGAAACGAGATGGGATTCCTGTCATCTGGGCCTTTAACTACCACCCCGGTAGCTCCACCTGATCGAACTGCAAAAACCTGGGAGGGAGAAGAAGCAACGTTAATGGTCTGAACTTTGAAAGACTTTAGACACCTACACCAGCCTACAAGTGATTACTTCTACTACACCCCACTCCTGGTCCAGCCGAACTAACGTGGCATATATTAATCTGCAGATGCTTGGTGTTCCCATCAATTTTAAGGGACAAGAGCATAGAGACCAAAAAGGTTGGACCATTCCGAGTGCAACCCACTGTGCGAGACCGGGCGGGGTCCCCGCGGCTACACATTTTAGTCGGGTACGGCAAAAGCGCCACTGATGCATTTGAGCACACCCTGCTACTACTCACGCCGCTTTTCCCCCCTTTCCAAAATCCCGACAATAAGGACAATCCCAACGTCTAAATCCTCGACTGCAAGGGTACCTAATGACAAATAAAGACAACAAAGGCGCCGGGAAAGGGCTGGCGGCTAACAACTGACCACACCGGCCAAAGGGCGCTGTTGGGTGGGCAGCGCAGGTTCGGGGTCCACCTAGCTGTCGCTTTGGAGAAGAAAGCACCCGCCGAGGTGGCTCCCGGTCCCTCGGCCCACCCAAGAGCACGGAGCTGGCGCCAGTGCGGCGCCGGGACCGGAGGGGAGGCCCCAGGCCTGGCCCCCCCGCCGGCACCCGGCCTGGGTGCGCGCGGGACGCCCCTGGGGCACCGGGGACGGCGGGCGGGGCGCGTCCGGCCGCGCGGGGGAGGAGGGAGCGGGCCGGCCCGGACCTGCTTGTTGGCCTCATCGAAGAAGACGCAGTTGACCGGGTTCGCCTTCTCGAAGTGCACCGGCCGGTCGCACAGCTCCAGGTAGTAGTCCTCCTCACCCATAGCGGGCGCCGCCGCTGCGGCGGGGAGTCCGGGGGCGGCCGCCAGCGTGGAGCGGGGCGAGCGGCGCCCGGCACAGGGACGCAACGAGTCGAGCCGGGCGGTGGCGACGGCGATCCGACCGGGCGCGGAGGCCGCTTCCTGGTGCCACGCCCCCACCCCGTCCAGCACGTGACCGGCCGGCCTCCGCGCTTAAACGGGCGACTGCCGACCCGCCGTGGTGGGGCCTAGCGACCGCGACCGCGCCCTGCTCCGAGCGAGAGGCTCCTCCCCTTTCTTGGAGGGCGGAGTCCCAGCGCGGCTCGCGGGGCGGGGGCGTGACCCGGAAGCCGCGCGGAGCCGAGGGCGGGTGTTGGCACCGCCACTCCCGCCTGCGCCTTCCCGGGCGAGTGCAGCTCCTGGGTCCCCGTCCATCCCCGGAGGTTTGCGCCCGGCCGGGCGCCCGCCTGGGGCAGAACGGCCCCTGGTCTAGGGAAGGCTTACCCTGTCTCTCCGGCGGGTTTATTGAGCCTGCCTCTGGGAACTTAATAAGGGAGGGGAGTGCTGTGGCCAGCGCTTGGATGCTGTGAGCTTGTAACTGGGAAACCAGTTTAGACAGCAGTCAGAAAGTCTGTTTTGAGTGGCTTTGACATTTGGGGGGGTGTTGACATTTGAGGGGGTGGGGGAAACTTCATTCAAGAGAGATGGGAGGGAGGAAGGAAGGCATCACGGATGACCCTGAGGTGGCCATTCTCAACAACCGGACGGATTTGAGAGCCATTCTCTAATATAAAGAGGCTTGAGAAGTTTGGCGGGGAAGTGGTGAAGACCAAGATTTGCATTTTGGACATGTGAATCCGAGGAGAAATGACATCAACATAGGTGGCTATGTGGGGCTGAAGCTCACTAAGTGACAAGGCTGGAGATAGCCATTGGGAGTTACTGGGATACTGATGGTGTTTGAAGCCCCGGAATTGGATGGGATTGCCTCACATAGAGCCCTGAAGTGAAAAAACCAACCTCTAGAGGCCAGTTAGAGGAATCAGTAAAGGCCAACAAGCAGAGCCTGCCAGAGAAGTACACAAACTAGGGGTGGGGGCTGCCTCTGGGGCTGAGTGAAGAACTGTTTCGGGAGGTGGGGCGCCGTCTACTTTGACAAAGGCTGCTGAGAAGTCAGAGCACCGAAAAGTGTCCCCCACTTTTCCGCTGGGAAGACACTATACTTCCACGGGAGGACCACCACTGCGGGGACTGGGAGGCAGAGCCACATGGCAGGCAGCCGGTTGGAAGTGAGCACGGGAAGTGAGAAAGAGGTGATAGACAGCAAATCCGTAGTAACTGATCTGGAGAAGCTTGGCCCTAAGAGGAGCAGAGGTGGCCCGGGCTGGGAGGAAGTAGGAATGAGTTAGGTTTTTCAAATGAAAGCAGCATTAAAAGGCTGTGCATACTTTACGGAGCATAAGAACGTTGCAAGTCTCGTGGAGCCCAGGAATCTGCGGAGGCCAGGTACCTCTGCGACAGAGTCAGAGGACCATATTTAGAAAGAACAGCAGACTGGGGCATCTTTGTGTGAGAACGGTTCAGCAGAGAGGTAAGGATGGAATATACCGAGAAGACGAGATATCCAAGTGAGGCGAGATGGGGCAAGAGCCAGAGTACACGTGGAGGGGTTGGTCTTTTCTGTAACCACAGGATAGAAGGAGGCTGGGAGATTTATGGGTAGGAGAATGAGGACCTTCCTCTCCTTCCTCTAGTAGAAAGAAAGAAAGAATGGGAAGGGAGGGAGGGAGGAAGGAAGGAAAATGAAAAAAGAAAAAACCTCCTACCATTGGCCATACCTGTCCTGATCTCTGTCATCTACTAGCCAGGATCACAGAATCCTTCCACCCACATCCTGCCATCACCTGTCAGCATACCCGTGGACGACCTGTGCCACCCCATGCCATCCCTCCAGCTGCTCCCCTGCGACCATTCTTCACCATCTCCAGGACCCTCCCTTGTCCTGCTTTTTCTGCTCAGTCTATTGCCCTCTCCTTCCCTTCCCTCCTCATCCAGCTGCAATTCTGTTTTCCTCCATTCCAGTTGCCATTACCCTCAACACCTTACTCCTCTGTCCTTGTCACACTCGTCTGACAGCCTTAGCCCAGATGCACTCCACCTGCGTTCCCTGCCCCTGCCACCATGGGAGGAGCCACACAGCTGCGCAGCAGGCACCAGGAGGAACGCCAACGGCTCTCCTTCCTGCCTGGCTCTCTCCTCCCGTTCCCTGCAAAGACACTACCAAGCCTTCTCCGCTCCCCTCAGCCTGCCTGCAGCCCTTCGCAGACACCTGGCCTCTGTTGATGGAGAAAAGTGAAGCCATCAAATGGGAGCGCATGGTCCCACCCACGACGGCTGCCCCCTACGCCCCTCCCAGCCTCCCTGGAGTTCGAAAAATGCCTGTCCTGCCCAAGAAATTCTCTGCCCATTTCTCACTTTCTCAGAAAACTTAAGGTGTTGATTTTCACACTTCTTCTCACATCCTGGCTCCTAGAAATGGTCTTTCACTTTGCTGTTCTCTTTCTTCTTAAAAACAAAACAACTGAGCTGAAAACAAACACAAAAAACTTTCCTGAGACCCGTACGTATCTCCAGCTATAACCCCTTCCTCTCCTTCACAGCACACTTCTCCAAAGAGTTGTGATGCTTTGCCTCCACTTCCCCAACCTTACCCCACTTCAGTCTGGCTTCGGCCCCATCCCTGGAAACAAAAGAGCTCTCATGAAGGTCCCCAGGGAGCTCCATGTCACTATGTTCATGAAAATTTTTCAGTCATTTTATGGATTTTCCAGAACTACTCAGTACCTTCATTCTCATGAAACTTCGTTGATATTTATGTTGGTAATTACTTGACTCAATCTGTTCCCGTTGTACACGAGATCCATGAGGGGAGGGCTGTGTCTTTGTACTGTCGTCTGTCCCTTGGCCCTTACATCCGGTTGCCTACTTCACGTCTCCACTAGGGTGCCTCAGAGCACTTAGAAACCAGCATCTAAAACAACCCTCAGGATCTTCACCACCAGGGTCCTCTCTCAGCGTCCTATATCCCTCCACCCACCCAAATGCACAAATCAAGAAGTTGAAGTCATCCTGGACATGTCTCACCCTCTTACCATCCCCCACGCCCAACGGCCAATAGGCCATCAATAAGGAAAATCTGGAGATTGAGAAGCCCCCAAGGTTCACTACTCCAACCTTCCTCACAAAAGAGCATATTTGGAACAAGAGTCCCACAAGAATGTTGGCCAAGAGCAGGAAGGCAGTAGGGCAGTGTGTTGGTGGGGGGAGGAGGTGCTCAGAAAAGACTTACCTTCTTTCGACACTGGGCATCCTATCCCTCTTCCCAGAGAGTTAGATTCAGTTGACTATGGCAGAGTTTTGTTCCTGACAGAGCCAGGTTTAATTTTTGTGCATCTCGCCTTGGGTCTGCAAACAGCATTGAGATCTGCCTGGTGATGGGTGAGAGGTCCCCAAACACAGTGGCCTTGGCAGTGGCTGTGGCCCAGGAAATGCAGAGCATCTGGGAAGCCACTGCAGGTCACGGAGGGTCCAAAGAGCTGGAACAACCTTGGGCAAACCAAATCTTTGCCTTTCCATGGTCCATTCCTTTCAGTCACAAACCTATTTGTTTCTGTACAGTTGCCCAACTAATTAAAGACATTGATTGTCCCATGCCCATATGGAATTCCCTATTCTTCCCAGGTTTAAAAAATTTTCTTTTCCTTGGTAAACATCAAGACTCTGAAAGTAGTCCATAAAAATGGGTCAACAGTCATTTCTGGAGTTTTGAGTTTGCAAATATTACCGGGATTCAAATTCGTAAGTGGGTGATACCAGCTTGGGAATCACCATAAATGACGACCAGAATTAGAATTAGGTGAGAATTTTCTTTCCATTTTCTTTCCATCCAGTCTGTTAATTCCTTCATTTATCAGAAGGTTCTTTCTGTGGGTTTCCTTTGTTACTTAGGCAGATGTTTCCTTCCTCATTTCTGTTATTTCTGTTCATAGTTCCTATTTCTTCTCCTTCTTTAAACATTAAATTGACAAAAGGTTGCAAAGCTATACCTCTGTTTTAGTGTCTTTTTATTGCTGCCACACTTTTTATCAGCTCTAGATTTGATTTTCAGAGACAAAAGTTTATATACAAATCAGAATAATGCAAATGTTTTATATTTAAAATTCACTTTTATTGGGAACAAAAAGTTTCATTTTTTAAATTATTCAACAATCTCAAAACTATTCTTTTAACTGCATTTCATAGTTTTGAAAGACAATTTGAGCAAAATCTTTCTAAAAGCCTGTTTTTACATTGAAACCCGTGGAAAGACCAGTAGGCACCTTGCCCATCCCTTCCCATGACTATATTGGAGTAAAAGTTCACAGGGGTGTTTGAACTCAGACATTTCCCAAGATTCAATGGCTCCACAAACCAGTTGGTTGTCAGAATCAAAAAGTTTTAAAAATAAAAACATGCTATATTATAATTATGAGAAGAATGCACACATGAAATCAATATAATTTCAATAGTACAAAAATATATCAAGTGTAAAAAAGCTCTCTTCTCCCTCCTTCCCCAAAATCCTCAAGGCCACAACCCAGAGGAAGTCACTGTTACCAAGTTCTATTTTTAGCTCTGCTAATAACATTGTAACTCTCATACACTTACCTCATCTTATGAGCGTTCAGGTAGTACACGTTACTCTGCTATGAAAAGTAAGATAAGGAATTTAGCACACGGATCTGCCTCTCACCTCCCTTCCCCAATACTTCTCAATTTTTATTGTTTATATTATTTTTAGTTCTTCTAGTATTCACTCACATAACTTCATATGATATACCCAGACCTTCATTTTCGATCCATCAGTATTAGGAAGTTTCCAGTGACTCTACATTATATAACATGGGGAGATGAGGATGTTTATACCAACCCCTCTCCTCTGTCTCCCCCTCCCTAGTCCAAACTTATATTGTCAAGGTTTGGGACATTTAAATGCTATAGCTATTTATATTTATGTCTATGGATTATATCTAAATGTTGAAAAGTAATAGTGTTAAAGTACTACCATTATTTTTAAAAATACTATGATATTCACCATAGACCCATGTGGAATTATTGGGTCTATAGAAAAGCAAATGTAATTTTTGGTCCCTACACTTGACCACTTAAAAAGAATGTCCCAAGGGCAGCTGGGTGGCTCAGTCGGTTAAGCATGTGCCTTTGGCTCAGGTCATAATCCCAGGGTCCTGGTTTTGAGCCCCGAGTCAGGCTCCCTGTTCAGCTGGGAGTCTGCTTCTCCCTCTCCCTCTGACCTCCCCGCTGCTCATGCTCTCACTCTCTCTCTCAAATGAATAAATAAAAAAAATCTTAAGAAAAAGAATGACCCAAATATCAAGGTCAAAATTCTCTACCATTTGCTCAAAAAATCATGGCATGTTTTTGTTTACTTCAACAAAAGTTAACTTTGTTATATAGTTATATGTTTTTTCTGGAGCTTTTACTTGCTTTTCTTTTTGTTGTTGTTGACAGAGAAGAGTGTGTGTTCATTGTATCTTTTAGCTCTCCCCGGCTTTTGTTCATTATACAGTTTGTGTGATTGACTCCACGTTGTTCTTGCACAGGTCCTACATGGGGCCCTCTTGTTTCTTATTCTGTTTTGACTGTAGAGCTATTGTATCAGTTGGAATGCATTTGCCCAAGTAACAGAAAACCCAACTTATAGTAGCTTACCCAAATAAGACTTTAATTTTTCTTAAGGAGTAAGAAATCTGGAAGTAAGCCATTCAGGCCTGGTACTAAGGTTCCATGATGCTTCAGAAATCCGCATTCCTTCTTTTTCTCCACGTAGCCATTCATTCTCAGTGTGTGGCTTTCATCCTCATGCTCATCACCTGATAGCTGCAGGATGGATGCTCACCTCTAACATGGGTCTACAGTCCCCAGGCAGGAAGAAGGGGAAAGGCAGAGGGCAAAGAGCTGGTGCTGGCTGAGTTTAATCATCTTTTAAGAGTTCCCCAGACATGGGGCGCCTGGGTGGCTCAGTCAGTTGGGCATCCAACCAACTCTTGATTTCGGCTAGGGTGGTGATCTCAGGGTCGTGGGATTGGGCCCCAAGTCAAAGCCTGACAATTTGCTGTCACTTTGTTCCACAGTGAATTTGCTGCTTTGAAAGCCATAGCCACGGGGATGAGGCACTGAGCAGAAAGGGAAAGATCAGAGATGCTGAAAAGCTGAGCAAAATATATGTTTAGATACACTCAGGGCTGCTGTGGGCGTGCAGTCCTGGTAACCACCAGGCCATCAGGGGTTCCTTACGGGCACCCCTACCAGGAATAGGTAAACTAAAAACCAGTTGAGGAAATGCGGAAGGGCAGCCTCCAGCCACTGAAACTCTGATGAGATGCAGGTCAACTGCCCCGCCCTCACTGCCCCAGGTTGTTAGTGAGTCAGCAGTGAGTTCACTGGTCGGTTTGTTTTCTTCTTTCTGGTTTTACTATGGACCTGTGTTTCCCAGAGCCACCGAAGCTCAAGGTAACTCTTGGTGCTGTAGATAAGCAACTTGACGTGCTTGTGTTTCTCCTACAGTGGCTGGAAAAGTGTTTCAGCAGTTTCTAAAACCTAAGCAAAACACACAGGCTTTTCTGGGTTTCTGCTTCTTTCTTTCTTTCTTTTTAATTCTTTTTCAGACTTAAGAACAGACGTCTGGAAGGACAGGTACCAACATTTTTATAGTGGCTCTCACTGGTTGGCAGGTTTTCATGTGAGTTTCACTTTCTTCTTTGAACCTTTAAAATTTGGTTTTTAAAATGGATCAATACCCCTCTCCTTTTAGGGGTACCTGGGTGGCACAGCGGTTAAGCGTCTGCCTTCGGCTCAGGGCGTGATCCCAGCGTTGTGGGATCGAGCCCCACGTCAGGCTCCTCTGCTGTGGGCCTGCTTCTTCCTCTCCCACTCCCCCTGCTTGTGTTCCCTCTCTCGCTGGCTGTCTCTATCTCTGTCGAATAAATAAAAATAAAATCTTAAAAAAAAAATACTTCTCTCCTTTTAGAAGATAGCCATTTGGTCCTAAATCTTTTCTAGGCCAAGCAAGCACCTTCAAATTCTTTGGCTAATCCACATACAACATGATTTCCAGCCCAATTCTAATTGCTTTCCTTTAAATACATTCTCGTGCCTACATGTGGTAGACCAGTAGTCCTCTGAATTTTGGGCCTCGGGACACCGTTTCACCTCACAGACCTCAATGAGCTTCTGTTGAGGGGTTTTATCGATATTTGCCATATTAAAAACTAGAACTGAGGAAAAATTTTGGTCACTTACAAATAACAAAACCCATTACAAATTAATATAAAGAACATTTGTAAGTGAAAAATAATTATTTTCCAAAACTTCAGTGAGAAAAAATGGCATTTTTATAAAAAAAACTTATGCAAATCTCTTTAATGTCTGACCTAAGACAGCTGAATTCTAATATATGCTTCTGTATTCTCTGAGTTGGGATATCTTGTTTTAGTTGAAGTATATGGGGAAGACTGGCCTCAGGTAGGTAGTTGGAGAAGGGAAGATACGAATCGTCTTTTCAGATAATTGTAGATTAGATATTAATACTACACTAGTACTCAACAAGTGGTAGTTTCTTTCTTTCCTCCCTTCCTTCCTTCCTTCCTTCCTTCCTTCCTTCCTTCCTTCCTCTCTTTTTCTTTCTTTCTTTCTTTCTTTCTTTCTTTCTTTCTTTCTTTTTCTTTCTTTCTTTCTTTCTTTCTTTCTTTTCTTTCTTCCTTTCTTTCCTTCTTTCTTTCTTTCTTTCTTTCTTTCTTTCTTTCTTTTTCTTTCTTCCTTCCTTTTCTTCCTTTCCTTCCTTCCTTCCTTCCTTCCTTCCTTCCTTCCTTCCTTTCTTCCTTTCTTTTTCTTTTCTTTCTTTCTTTCTTTCTTTCTTTCTTTCTTTCTTTCTTTCTTCTTTCTTTCTTTCTTTCTTTCTTTCTTTCTCTTTCTTCCTTCCTTCCTTCCTTCCTTCCTTCCTTCCTTCCTTCCTTCCTTCCTTCCTTTCTTTCTTTCTTTCTTTCTTTCTTTCTTTCTTTTTCTTTCTTTCTTTCTTTCTTTCTTTCTTTCTTTCTTTCTTTCTTCCAAGATTGTATTTACTTGTTTGCCAGAGAAAGAGAGGAGAGAGCGTGAGTGAGCACAAGCGGGGGGAGTGGCAGGCAGAGAGTGAGGGAGAAGCAGGCTCCCTCCCAGCAGGACCTTAGCCACCCAGGCACCCCCAAGTGGTAGTTTCTTAAAGGTTAGTTACCACGTGGCCTCTGAAACTATCAATGTTTTTTTGTACTCTGTTACATTAAAATCCATTAGTCTTTCTTGAGCTTTGGATGGATCTCTTGTCATCTATTGCTCTAATACAAATTCCCCCCCCCAGCTTAATGGCTTTAAAATCACAAACATTTCTTTTTTTAACAGTTTCTGTGCATCAGAATGTGAACACGACTTCCCTGGGTGGTTTTGATTCAGGGTCTCTCAGGAGTTGCCTTTATGATGTTGGCCAGGGCTGCTATCCTCTGAAGGTTTGAAGACAGAAGATCTGCTTCCAACCTCATTCATGTGGCTGTTGTCAGGCCTTCGTTCCATATGAATAAGTCTCTCCATAGGCTTCTTTAGTGTCCTCAAGACAGGGCAGCTGGCTTCCCCCAAGAGCCAGGGATCCCAGAGAAAACAAGGCAGAGCCACAATGTCTTTTATGAACTAGAAAGAAGTCACACACCACCACTTCTGCTATGCTCTATTCATTAGATTCACTGACTGGGTCCACATTCAACGGGAAGGGAATTAGCTTCCATCTTTTGAAAGGAGAAGTATCAAAGAATTTGTAAAGACATTTTAAAATCAGAATACCCATGATTTTGTAACATCATGCATTGGTCATTGGGAAAATATTTGTTCACTGAGTTATAAGGATCTTTTAAATGTTAATAATTTCATTGTTTTTTAAAAAAAATCCTATGTCAGTATTACTGCTGATCTCACTAGATATCACTACACACCTATTAGAATGGCTAACATTAAAAGAAAAACAGTGATTATACAAAATGCTGGAGAGAACGTGGAGAGAAACTCATACATTGAAGGTGGGAGTGTAAAATGATATGACCACTCTAAAAAACAGTTTGAGTTTCTTATAAAACTAAACATGCATTTAGCATACAACCCAGCAATTTACTATTTTCTCTTGCAAAATCGTGGATACAGATGTTATTGGCAGCTTTATTCATAACAACCTGATACTAGAAACCACCACCCAAATGTCTTCCAATGGGTGAATGGTTGAACAAACTCTGGGGTAGTTCACGCGCAGATTCCTATCATTTCATAAATCTGATAACTGGTTCCTTTATATTATCAACCAAGTCATTGTCAGAAACATTGAAAAAACTAGGGGTGACAGGAGAGTCTTGAGTCTCCTGAACCTGATTTGAGAATGACTGGCTACTAGGTTGCTCAATAGATAATCTTAACGAAAGTTACCACACCATGTCCTCTGCATTCTTCTAGTTTATTGGATGGGGGTGGGGGGGAGAGAACAGGAGTCCAAAATCCTACCTCTTGTATTTCCCCATTCTTAATAAGCCTGCTTAACGGGTTTTTAGAAATTCATGCATGCTCAAGTGATAGTAACATTTTAATGATTAATTCTGTATGTGCAACTCACTTTTATATAGCTGCTTCTTTTTAAAAGTGTTCCTGGAGTGGCCCCTGCAGATAGCTTTCCATTCTCCATCATTCCTCCTCGATCATGGGCAATGTTCCCACCATCTCACCTGCAATTTTCCCAAATTGGGAATATTTGTTGGATATATGTTGTCCAAGCAAAATTCTTAAATCAGTTGAAGTAGGATGCCCACCAAAAAAATCTTTATATCTATCTTAGGTTTGTATCAGCCTACTTGCACTATTCTAACAAAATACTACAGACTGGATGATTGCAAAAACAGAAATGAATTTTCTCACAGTTCTGGAGGCTGGAAGTCCAAGATCAAAGTGCCAGCACAGCTGGGTGTCTGATGAGGCCTCTCTCCTTGGGGTGCAGACAGCTGCCTTCTCAGTGTCCTCATGCGGCTTTTCCTCTGTTCTTGTGTAGGGAGCAATCTGGTGTCTCTCCCTCTTCTTCTAAGGAGACCAGTCCTATTGGATTAAAGCCCTGATGACTTCACTGAACTGTTACAAAAAGCCTCCTTAAACCTCCTCACTTAACCTCCTGAAAAGCCCTATTTCTGAATACAGTTGTCACATTAGGGGTTAAGGAGGCAACATATGAACTGGGGGGTCGGGGGGAGGCTTCAATTCCTCTGTACAATGTTTTACCATTTTCCAAATATGATACAATTCAAAAAAATGAAATTCATGAGTAGTTGTTTTTATTACTTAATAGCAATATACTAATACTATGAGCAATGGACTTGTTTCTTCAACTTTCAAACCTTTTTGATGTTTTCCAGATTTTTCAAAAATTTTGACTCATTTGATGCTTTACCCAGATACTGTTATGATTTTGTGTCAAGTATTCTATTTATGTGTTCTTTCTGCCCCAGAAGGCATTAGAAAGATAAAGTTCAGAGCTGTAATAGCTCATTCATTTATTCTGTGTTGAATACCCCACCATCCCCTTCATCTGCTATTTTCTTACCTTTCTACCTTATATTTGATCTTAACTCCTAAAAAGCTAGCTATGTTTGGGGAAAAGCTGGATAGCTCAGGATAGCAAAAGTAATGCTGTTCCCAAATATACCCTTTTAATATTTCTGAATTGAGAAACAAATAGGAAATAAAAAAATAAAAACAAGAGGCTTTCAAAATGAGTAAACTGAGGTTTCCAAACACAAACTTTGAAAACTTAACCATTCTTTAATTTTGTATGTAACCCATACAAAACTCCAACAGAAAAATACCTATCCTCAAAATACTAAGTATTGAGGTTTGAAAATAAAATCAGATGAGCTTTCACACCCCAATTTTTCTTTTCTTTTTTTTAAGTTTATTTAAGCAATCTTTTTAAGAACTCACAACCCCGAGATCAAGGGCCACGTGCTCTACCGACTGAGCCAGCCAGGTGCCCTTCACTCCCAATTTCTAAAGTGCTGGGAAACTGCTCAGAATCTCGGAAGGTACAGATACCAATCTCTTCTGATGCCGGTAGCCTAAATGAGTAGCAAAAAATGTCCTGCCTCTAACATAACTTAGGGACTACATGTCCTTCATCTTCCTTAGGGGTCTACCATAACCAACATTTCACCATCAGCTGCCTCACTGCATCCTGCTTTCTGTTCAGGTAATTTAAAATAATAACATATGCTGAAAGAGAAAAAATTGGCAGGGATGCATGCCACACTATGAACAATGGTTTCTGGAATATAAGGGACTTTTACTTTAGCATTTCTGAATTCCTGTAATATTTAAATTCAAATGAGCATGCATGTCTTACTTTCTTAAGCAGAAAAGTTGATTTTTTATAAAAAGGAAATGCAAAGACTTATTTTGTTGATATAAAAATCCTCTACATTCTTATTTGTGTAACTTAGAGATATTCATGTATCTACTTCCAATAAAGCGGAGCAAAATATCCTTATTTCCAAATTGTGGTTCTGTCCCATTCCTATTTTGAGTCTTTACTTAGCAAACCAACACTTCCCACTTTCTTCTTCCCTTAAGTGAAATATTTACTCTCTGATGCACAAGAGAAAAACCTATTGTAATGTGAAGTAGGTCATTTATTTAAATCTAAATATGAGAAGTTGAATGGGGAAAACCTACTTAAGATGGCACTACTTAATTTTATACAGAAGGGGTAACTTGGTGCCAGGACATAAGTTAACATAAAGAACAGTAAGAAACCACACAAAGAACCAATTCTAAAATGCTCTCTTGCTATTTAATATCTTAAAAAGCATGTTCACAGCACACTCCAAGAATGCCACACAGCAATGGTTTGCTGCTCTTCGCCAAACAGAGTATGTCAGAAAACAAAACAAAACAATTTTTAAATGGTTCATGGTTTTTAAAATTAGTTCTCTGAAATTTCTGTAAAGCCAATAATCACCAGTCATCTAAATCCTTGTTTCATAGTAGTGAACATTTCAGAAATGTAATGAGTATCTATCCAAAATCATACTTCTCTGAAATGTGGTTAAAAACTATGTAACAGAAACAAAAATAAATATTTTTCTAGAAAGAACATATTTGGCATTTTAAGATAATGTTAAAAAAGCTTTCAAGTGTAAATGATGTTTCAAATTGTTACTTTCCAGTACCAGACAGGAAGTTTGGGTTATTAGTAGCAGAAAGTCTAGGTCTCTAAAGTCAATCTGACTTCAATAATAGGAGGAATGATTACATTGTCATTAATGAACTTCAACCCTAACAAAGCCAATGTACTTTTCCACTACAGTGCTTGCTTTATTTAAGAAGTGACATCCGGCCAATACTAAAAATTATGGAGAGAGGCCAGTAGTTCAAATTACGTGGGTTAATTTGGTACCCAAGTTGTTTTATACATACTTTTCATCATGTGATTATTTAATATTTCTAATTAGATTGCTCTATTTCTCTCGAAATCAATTAAGTATATAGTTTGAATGAAATGTACTGAATTTTGTTTAACTGACTTCATTAAAATGTCAAACATGGTTATTATATTGCATCCTTCCAGACAATTTACATTTTCATTATAAATGCAAAGCAGCCGCACCATGATTCTATCCTAACCACTTCACCTAAATGTAGAAAAACTGAAAGTTAAATTTAAAAACTTTGAATAGTTAAGAAGTTCTTATATATTTTTCTCTCTCAGAGATCTGTGACGCCCTGTCTTGGATATGAGTACGGAAAAGAGAAAATCAGTTCATATTCATGATGTGCCAATAAATTTCTATTTCTGTCAGTCATTTTACAACCAAATTTCCACTTATGTCACCTACTAAAGAGAAGAAATTTTCCTTTAGAATCATGGTCACAATCTGAAAAAAAACCAAGAAGGGCTAATTTTAGGCCAATAATATATTTGAGGAAAGATGTAACACAAAACAGGGAGGTGAAAAAGGGCAAGTATGTTTTAATAAAAACCTCCCTTGTAAACACACCTGTCCTTTCCTCCCATGTTTGGAAATGTTACCTTTTTAAGTTTCAAAAATTCTCATCAAAACATTTTATACCACGAATCTTGTAAAATCAGGCTGATTTCAGCTAGATAACCTATAGCTGTTAAAGAATTGTTTTATCCTGTTCATAAGATGAGAGGTAGTGACATTTTATTCTCCCAACGCTGAGCTACAAATTCCAAACATCTGGCATATGGGTTACAAGGGCGGAAAAAAGCACAGAAGCACCATTGTACACTCCTTAGGTTTTGGTATTTCAAGTCACCCATAACTTCATTTGCCATTGGCAGCTGACAATCACCACTGTGTTAACAATCAAAGCAGTGGGTGTTCGTGCTATTCATCATATGGGACTGGCGGACCTCCATCATCTTTCAAAAATGAAGCAGCTTTCCTTCCATTCTTCTGAACATGATCTTCATTCATTTTCTCCAAAGCTTCTATCTACAAAATTAATACATTGAATCCATTTGTCAAAATCTTACTTCACAGAAACCATACTTCAGACTGAACCAGCATTTTTACTCTCTTAAAACTAGGTGATTCCCAAGGACACTGGCCTTGAATTACAATTACAACATGTGGGGGCGCCTGGGTGGCTCAGTCATTAAGCGTCTGCCTCTGGCTCAGGTCATGATCCCAGGGTCCTGGGATCGAGCCCCGCATCGGGCTCCCTGCTCAGCGGGGAGTCTGCTTCTCCCTCTCTCACTCCCCCTGCTTGTGTTCCCTCTCTCGCTGTCTGTCAAATAAATAAATAAAATCTTAAAAAAAAAAAAAAGAATTACAACATGTGACACACATTATAGTGTCTCACAGACATGCACTGTGGGGTGACGCATACGTGTATGTTTTTTACTCGATTGTATTATCAAAGTCAATATTTAGTGTCTTCATCAATCTAGCAACTAGGATTGCATATTTTACTTACTGTGTGCCCTGCCCTATAAAGCTTTCAGGAAACAAAAAAAAAGGAGATTCTAATGTTGGTTCCACAACAGTAGTAACACCCACTCACTGGGCAACTGTACTGTGCTAGTGACTTCTCCTCTGCCCTTAGGTTCCACCACAGCTTGGCCAAATCAAGTCATACTGAGGAGTTCTGGAACAGACTCTATAATCATTCTCTGCTTTGGTATACTGTTGGGAATAATTAGCTGCTATTTCACTTTTTGGTTTTTGTTCAATTTTAAGAGAACTTTTCTGTTGCAAGGGTTTTTTTGGGGCTTTTTTGTTTGTTTTTAATAGTCCTGTAGATCCACACTGTAATGACTGGGTATTTCTGAGGATGACCATGGCTAACTTTCTATATTCAGTTAAAGGCAGGGACTGTGTGTTACTCCTTTCTGTATCACCCACAGTGTTCACGAGCCCACTTCCTCATTCATATGCAGAGGCAACAGGAGTACACGGGAAGTGGTGTTATTTGTCCATCTTAAATGAACTGTGAACTCCTTGAAGAAGTGTTTTGCTATAAGTCTATCCTAGGTTTTAAGTCTGGAAAGGACCGAAAACCTCTCAAGGAAAGAAAAATCTCTAATTTTGCTTTTGAGGGGATAAAGGAATAAAATGAGGGGCGCCTAGGTGGCTCAATTGGTTAAGCATCCAACTCTTGGTTTTGGCTCAGGTCATGATCTCAGGGTCGTGGGATCCAGCCCCCCATTACGTTCTGCACTGGGTGTGGAGTCTGCTAGAGAGTCTCTCTCTATGCCTCTCCCTCTGCCCCCCCCCCACTCTCTCACTCTCTCTCAAATAAATAAATAAATAAATAAAATCTTAAAAAAAAAAAAAAAAGACTAAAATGAGCTCTGGGTTTCTACTATCTACTCCATCCAGCTTTCCATTAGCATGGTGAATAACAGGCACACAACATTTACCTCAGCTAAGAAATCAGCCTCATTATCTGCTGAAATGTTTAAGCCTGAAACAGCATTAAAGAGTTCTCGTTCACCAAGGGCTTCCTTTACTCCTCCTTTCTGGAAAAACTAGAAAAGAAATATAAGTCAGTAGGAGATATTATAGCACAATTCTCCCAAAAACAAAAAACAAGAGACTAGTATACTTATAAGATACCAGTGAATTCCTTCCGTAATTTTTAAACCACAGATTTTTCTCATTTCAAGTTTAACTACGTTGCTCAGGTTCTACTTGCCATTTGTCCTCTTGAACACATCCGCGCCACCTTCTGGATTTGTCACAATGCACCTTCTGCAGCTATACATGAGTGTATATATAAAATTGGGTGGCAATGCTTTAAATGTGTAGACTCAAAATATTCACTAAATCCCGTGAATTAAAATCTTCAAGTAGGTTCAGAAATTATTTCCAATATGAAGTTATTCTATCATTTAGAAAGACCATTCTTACCTGAATCTATTGCTAACAATTAATTTCCTTTAGAAATAGCAAACAAATGTGACCTAACTCTGTGATTATGGAGTTTTAGCTTCCCTAAATTGTTTCCCTAATAGAAATCAGCGATCAGACACAGTACCACTGAGACTATTCTCCTTTTAATGGTAATAACAATGGCAGTAAGCATGTAGGCTTGCTAATACCAGCTTTACTCAAAGCACTATGCACGTATTAAATGTCTACTTGACTGCTTAAATATCTGCAGTCAAAATAAAAACTCACTCCCTTGCAAATTAAAATAGCCCAAATGTGAGGCATACAATCGACTTATTGTTGAAAATGAAATCTGACAAACTGATCTTTGTATCTTTATCTCAAAAGCCATCAGTAACCAAACCCTTCCTTCAATTTCTAAGAATATGATCATATTACTTTTCTTAGGGATGAGAAAAATATTTTAATCTGTTATAGCCTATAAAAATACATATTAGTTTACATGCCCACCTGTGAGACATTCCTACAGTCACGGAACAAGAACTCGAGGCCATGAGGATGGGTTGGTTCTACAGACTGACTGACGTCAATCAACCAGACCTATTTAAATGTAGAGCATATGTTCAGTATACATTCAGTAATTTACATCAAGTCATTTTGTGTGAACATTAACAAAATGTCCTCTCACCTTCCCGGCATGCCACAGCATGTTATACTCACTGAGGTCGGCATGGACAAGCGTACATTCATTGTATAACTGCTGCATCAACTGTGAGGAGGCAAGGCAGATACTTAGGAAGTGAGCAACAATTCTAATTTACCTATGCACTAAAATGTCTATGCCAACCAATACTTCCCAGAAAAAGCAATGTACAGTCTAAAACTGAGCTCTTTTTGTTTTTTGTTTTTAGGGGGAAACACTGAGACAATGGAAGGGGATGAGTATGACACTCTATTTCCCTGTCTATGTGACAGCAATGAGATCAGGAGACCAAAGGGCAGACCTGGTTCCCCAAAGGGTATGAAAGCAGCCATGTTATGGTCACTAACCAGAGGATCTAAAAGCCACTTCCCTTCAGAAAGTGGGTGAAAAAATTTTTTTCACCTTTTTATACAAGGTCAAAAGTACTTCCTGCCAGACATAGTGTGGAAGAGATAGTCTTACAAATAAAGTGGCATTTTTTATTCATTATTGATTTCTTATGGCAGGTATCAGTATTAATGTTTTATTTTTCAGGCTTCATAGAATCAAATAGAAAGAGCATATCACTACTTCATCTCTTCCCCAGTCACCCCATTGCCCAACGAAGCCAGAAAAATGAACTTGACTTTCCTTTTCAGGTTTTCCTATTGGAAGCAGAGAAAGTTGAATTATCTCCCTACCCCTGCCTTAAAAAATTATTTGGATAACACTTTCATATTCACATCAGCTGCTGCAGGATGTGAGCGCTTTTGTAGAGACTACGTAAAAAGCATAGAGGCTTCTCTGCTATTCAATCAAAACAACTACAGAGGCAGGACGCCTGGCTGTCCTGCTTGGTAGAACGTGTGACCCTTGATCTTGGGCTCATGAGTTCAAGCCCCAAGTTGGGGGTACAGTCTACATAAACAAACAAACAAAACTACAGAGGAATGACAGTTTTAGTAACATTTTCTTAAGCTGGAAGGACCTCAGACGGAATTCAGTTCCTGCCCTGAAGCATAAATGACTTCAAGATGCCTGACGTGTGCCTCCCAACTCTAAGACCTGTGCACATACGAGAGACCACTCCCTCCCATCGTCAGTTTTTACCATCACTCTTATAATGAAACTAAATCTGCTCCCTGCCAACTTCCCAACGACAGGCATTTTCTTAGCTGTTAAGAGCTAGGACATTTATGAAGGCATACAAACTAATGAGGCATGACATCTGCCAAATACGGAAATGTCCACTCTTATTTAATAGATGGTTTTGTGAATAAGAGCTTCACGCTTCCATGTCACTAAAGCTAACCAATGAGGCTTCACGAGTTCCTTAGCTCTATGATTTTTCTTAATTGACTCAAGACAATAGCATACTGATGTAAAGACAACTCTTCAATGTTAATATTCATCACAAACTTCAGCTTGTCCTTGTTACATGAACTTAAAATAGTACTATTTTAGGAGATTTTTTAATGTTTAGGCAAAATATTTTTAAAAGCTGGTATGTGAACGCTTTAAAAAGCACAACTTACATGAAGAGTTTGGTAGTAGGCTTCTTTCATTTCTTCACTACTGAGCTTTACTTCTTTTAATTTAGGGGCTGGAACTTGATCATGGCCAATAAAAGACATAACCAGAATGTGTTTCTTGAGTAGTACAACTGTTGGACAAGGAATTCCAGCTCTCTGCATTCTACACAAAAAGAAATATTTAAGAATGTAAAAATCAGAAGGAGAGAATATTTTACCTATTCAACAACTACCTAACAAGAGATGGTAAAAACCCAGTCTCTACCCTTACAGAGCCATGGACTTCTGGCAGGCACGGATAGGTGAGGAGACAATCACAGTGTCATGTGGCACATGCACTGGCAGGGGTGTGGGTAGGAGCTACGAAGCACGCAGCATCAAGGAAGGCTTAGTATAAGAAGTGGGTGAAAAGGAATTAGCCAAATGAAGACAGTGTGGGGGAAATGCTGGTATAGGGCTGGAAGCAGACTGTGGAAATGCACGGAAGCATTCAAGAGTGTCCATTTGGGGAATGTATGTCAATCAACATAGATGGATCTTGAGTTGGAGGAAGGGGCAATGTGGGTTGAGGTTACAGAAACAGGTGGCCTCCACATCAGAGAAGGCCTTTGAACTTTACACTAAAGACTATGGAAGCTGTTGAAGAATTTTAAGAAAGGCAAGGATGAGATCTCAAAAGTATGGAAAAGAGATAGAAGGGCAGCAAGAAAGTTATTCTACTTACAAATCCTACTAATTAGAAGAATTTTGCAACTAATAAATATGGATATAATTACATTTAAACACAAATATCTTTAGAACAAAAATTAAACATTTAATAAAGATATGGAAGGTTTATTGAGAAAGATTATTACTATATTACTTGGTTGATAAATTCCTTGATAAATTCTGCTTAAGAGAATTGAGAACCAAGTCTAATAAATTAAAGCAAAATGCAATTTGGTCAGACTGTCCCCACCAAATTAACAACATTAGATATAATAAACATTTTCTGAAACAGAAAAACAAATCATTACTTATGATAAGCCTAACTGGCAGCTGAGCAATGGCAGCATTTAGACATATGAGAAAATGTCTTAGGCAGAAAATGACTTTGTTTCCCTCAAACTTTACTGAGGAAAGAAAAAAGAAAATGACTTATTCATCCTAAAAGTATGAATTGAGGTTATACCCAGGAAATATTTTCTTATAGAAAGCCTCACTGAACACTAGAATTTCGAGGCCTTCCATAATTTCCACAAATGAGTTTAAAAGAAAGGATGGATTTTTTTGCCTGGCTAGTACGCCTAATCCAAAAAGGTAATAACCCTAGATAACTTCTAGCACAATGATTTTCTTTACCTTGTGAGATTGTGCATTTCTTTTTCTGCCCACATGCGGATGATCTTACGTGGATTTAGTTTACTGAAGCGATCTTTAAACCTGAAATCATCTTTAATATATTTGTCACGATTCTTAAACTCATTAAGGGTTGTTTTAAATACCTTGATGGCACATTCTGTAGGTATAACTTTACTATCTTCCTTTTCATCCTCCATGCTAAGTGGAAGAAAAAAATTAAGTGAGTGTAAGTTGCCAGCTCCCAAGTAAAACAATTTCAAAATAAAAATTCTATGATACAAATTAGATCTATCTTCTCTAAGAATGTCAAGCTTTGGTGGTTTTTTAAGCTTTTAGGTTTTGGGTCTTAATAAAACCTTAGGATTTGGTTTTTTAAATAAAACACTTTCAAATGAATTGTCAACCAGTTTTCAACAAACCATAATATAATCTTCACTTAATGACTATCAAATCAAACTTGAGGAACAATGAAGACATACATACTTAAAAATAGGCTACAGTCCACCTGGGATGGTTTATTGGCAAAATTCAATAAGCAACAAAACAGAACAGCTTTTTAAAATGTCTCTTCCACTTCTAACAGATAAAAAGGTGAGTAAACGGGTCCTTGCCCTATGAATATGCAAGGAGGGGCAGGAGAGGATAAAACAAGTCCATGAATAGGACAGGTCCCTTTGGATTGGGAAGGCCAGACAAGGCTTCATGATACAGGTGGCAACTAAAACAGAACCAGAACAATGGGTAACCGAGAGTTAGTGAGAAAGAGCACGAGGAGGTGGGGAGAGGGAGAAGGAGGCTCCCTCCTGAGCAAGGAGCCCAAAGCGGGGCTTGATTGCAGGACTCGGGGATCATGACCTACGCTGAAGGCAGACATTCAACCAACCGAGCCATTCAGGTGCCCCATAGTCCCATGGCTTTAAATATCATCTTATACAGGGGTGCCTGGGTGGCTCAGTCGGTTAAGCGTCTGCCTTCAGCTCAGATCATGATCCCAGGGTCCTGGGATTGAGCCCTGCGTCAGGCTCCCCACTTGAGCAGGGAGCCTGATTCTTCCTCTCTCTCTCTCAAATAAATAAATAAAATCTTTTAAAAAAATATCATCTATATATAGATAACTCCCACATTTCTACCCTCAGTCCCAACTCTCCAGAACTTAAGGCCCATTTACCTGATCCCTACTTGACATGCCTTGGGTATCTAGCAGGCATCTCAAACTTAACATGTCCTAAACAAAATTCTTATTAATTGCACCTTAAACCTGCCTTTCTTCACTCTCATCTCAGTAAATGGCACCATCCAGCTGCTCTAGCCAAGAACCTACCCTCTCACACCTATCCAATCCAACAGCACACACTGTTGACTCTTCCCTGCATAGCGCATCCCTATGGTCTCTCCTAGTCTTCATTTTCACTGCACCTCCTTAGTCCAAGCCACTGTTCTTTCTTATTTAAACTAGTACAATAACTTTTTAACTGACCTTACTGCTTCTTCTCTTACCTCTCCTATAGTTCATTTTTCATACAGCAGTCTAAGTAATCTTTCAAAACAAAAACCAAATCACAGCTTTGGCTCCCACTACAGTTAAAGAGCAGGCTCCTTCCCCTGGCTTACAGAGTCCTACCTAATCTAAGCTCTGCTTACTTCTCCGGCCTCCTCTCTCCCCTTCACAACTGTGCTCCCAGTGTACTGGCTTTCTCAGAGGCTCTCAGAAACACCAAGTTTGTGCCTGTCTTAAGGCATAAGCACTAGCTGTTCTCTAGTCTAGTATGTTCTTCCACCTGATCTTTACACTGTACCCTAGATGTACCATTCAAATCTTAGTTTAAACGTCACTTTCTCAGAAACGTTTTCCTGTCCTACTAATAGAAAGTAGTCAACCAGTTGCCATGACCATATTTTAACTACTTTAATCACCATATTTTAACTACTATAACATGTATCTGATGTTTTTTGCTTATTTATTACTGTTTTGGAAGGGGGTTGGGGTGGGAAGGAAGTACATTCTATTAACTCAGGGATAAAGCACAAGTTACTATTCTGATAACTGTTGATTACTTGGCCAACCTGAAAGTGATAGAAACCAGACAGCTTTATGGTAGGTAGAGTCCCAAGATGGCCCCCAAGATCCCAGTCCCTGGAGTACACACTCTTTCCAGTTCCCTCACCTCGAGTGTGGGTAGAACAGACACTCCTTTGATTAGCTTACATGGTATGGCAAAGGTGATGGTATAGTCATTCCCAGGATTACATTCCAATGTCTAAGACTCAGTCTTAGCAGATTGGAGGGAGAGATTCTCCTGCCAGCTTTGAAGAAGTGACCTGTTGCATGAAAGGGGACCATGACCAGGACCTGCAGGGACCTCTAGAAGTTGAGCGTGGCCCCCACCTGACAGTCAACAAGGAAGCAGAGACCGCAGTCCTACAATGGCAGTGAACTGAACCACAAAGAAGAGGACCCCAAGCTTCATAAAGGAATGCAACCCAGCCAACACCCAGACTATAGCCCTGTGAGACCCTGAGCAGCTCAGCCACGCCCACTCAAACTTCCGACCAACAGAAACTATGAGATAATAAATGAGTGTTGTTTAAGATGCTAAATCTGTGGTAATTTGTTACATAGCATAGAAAACTAGCAAACTTTTAAAAGCATTTACTTTTAGAAAAGTTGTAGAAAACCAAATGCTCTCTAGTCTTTCTAAATTACAAATGTCCAAGTACAGATTACAATACCAATTCCACCAGAAAGAAAGAGAGGTCATTCATTATATCAAAGTATCATTAAGCATAACGGAAAATGGATAAAGGATAAACAAGGCAGTTGACAAGACAAACGAATACAAATGGCCAATAAAGCCCCTGGAAAAAATGTACAACCTAATCACAAATAAATGTACAGCAAAATATCGAAATGGTACTTTTCATCTTTTACACTGACAAAAAAAATTAAGTTGGATAATGCTAATAAACATTAATGAGAATGAGGGAAACAGGTTCATACAGCTGCATAAGTTAGTTAACCTTCTCAGAGGGCAATCTGTCAGTACCTACTGACATTTATAGAATGTACAACAACGTGTAGATCTGACTAGCTCCTAGGAAAAACTACATTTGCCCTATCATTAAAATTAAAAGATAAACACAAATTAAAGATTTCTGACCTTTGGTGTGACATTAAGAAATTTTTTTAGATTTTTAATAAATAAAAGAAAGCAAGATATTCTGCTTGCTACAACAGCCAGCTGGTACTCTCCATTCATTGAGGCCTTCCACTATTTAACAAAAAGGAAAAAGAGTGCTTACAGTCTTTGTCCCAGTAATTTCAAAGCTAGAATTTAGCTTAAGGGTATATTTGCAAAAAGACACCAAAGCAGATGTACAAGGATATTCCAATCTGTGTACTCTCTTATGTAATTATCTTTTATCAACCATAACAGTTACTGCTATAATGTTCTCCTCTTGGCGATGCCATAAGCTCATTAACATAATGGAATGTGCTACTATAAAAATGGGGTGCTATACACTTGGAAAGACCTATTAACTGAAAAACTAAGATCTGAACAGAGAGTATAATCTCTTTTGTATATCTACGACATCGGCCAAAGCAACCTTTTTCATGACACATCCCCAAAGGCAAGAGAAACAAAAGATAAAATGAATTTATGGGACTTCATCAAGATTAAAAGTTTCTGCACAGCCAAGGAAACAGTCAGAAAAACTAAGAGGCAGCCCACGGAAGGGGAGAATATATTTGCAAATGACACTACAGATAAAGGACTGGTATCCAAGATCTACAAAGAACTTCTCAAACTCAATACACGAGAAACAAATAAATCAAAAAATGGGCAGACACTTTTCCAATGAAGACATACAAATGGCTAACAGACACATGAAAAAATGTTCTAAATCATTAGCCATCAAGGAAATTCAAATCAAAACCACACTGAGATACCACCTTACGCCAGTTAGAATGGCAAAAATAGACAAGGCAAGAAACAACAATTGTTGGAGAGGATGTGGAGAAAGGGGATCCCTCCTACATTGTTGGTGGGAATGCAAGTTGGTACAGCCACTCTGGAAAACAGTGTGGAGGTCCCTTAAAAAGTTAAAAATTGAGCTACCCTATGATCCAGCCATTGCACTACTGGGTGTTTACCCCAAAGATACAGACGTAGTGAAGAGAAGGGCCATATGCACCCCAATGTTCATAGCAGCAATGTCCACAATAGCTAAATCGTGGAAGGAGCCGAGATGCCCTGCAACAGATGACTGGATTAAGAAGTTGTGGTCCATATATACAATGGAATATTACTCAGCTATCAGAAAGAACGAATTCTCAACATTTGCTGCAACATGGACGGCACTGCAGGAGATAATGCTAAGTGAAATAAGTCAAGCAGAGAAAGACAACTATCATATGATTTCTCTCATCTATGGAACATAAGAACTAGGATGATCGGTAGGGGAAGAAAGGGATAAAGAAAGGGGGGGTAATCAGAAGGGGGAATGAAACATGAGAGACTATGGACTCTGAGAAACAAACTGAGGGCCTCAGAGGGGAGGAGGGTGGGGGAATGGGATAGACCGGTGATGGGTAGTAAGGAGGGCACGTATTGCATGGTGCACTGGGTGTTATACACAACTAATGAATCATCGAGCCTTACATCGGAAACCGGGGATGTACTGTATGGTGACTAACATAATAAAAAATCATTAAAAAAATAATAATAATAATCTCTTTTGTATAAACAAATTTAGGGATATGTGCATAAAAATTCCTGGGAGACTAAACTAAAAACTGTTAACAGTTGAAGAAAAGATCTGTGAGATGAGAGTTGATAAGATAAAGGCTACTTTCCATTTTAATCCTTTCTGTAGAGTTTTCATTTCTACCATGAGTAATCTCTCATTTTAATTTGTGCCATTAAGTTATATTTGCCTGGTCTTAGGGAACCCTTAAAGGAAATTTGGGAAGAGGGTGACAAAGCTTAAAGTAAGGAAAAAATAAATATTTATTAAGATTACTATATACCAGTCATTATCAAATATGATCTCATTTATCACCACAAAATCCTATGAGGTAATAAGGGTCACTGTTTTAAAAAAGTTTAGTAAATTGCTCCAGATCACATAGCTTGAAAAATGTTGAGCTATTTTATCCTAACATTCATTTTTATCCTTCTCATTTTAAAACTTAACAGTACAATTCGATATACGATTACACATGTATGTCTCATCTAGAAAGGGAGACTAATTAAGAAAACCAAAGGCAAGGACTTAACCAGTAGTTGTCTGAATCCCCTTAAGTACACAGTAAATACCTTCTGAACCTAAAAAGAGCTAGAATAATTCTGGAATCTATGAATCTATTTTAACATTTTTGTCTGTAAGCATTATTGAGCTAAAGGAATCGCTAAGGTAGTAAGCCTTGCTGGCTGACTTCAACGTAAGTGACCAGATGATTCCACATTCCTGGCTTAAACATGTTCTCTAAACAGGCTCCACTTTAAAAAATATCTCCTTTACTCATGCCACTTTTTACTCACCTAAGCCCTTGTAACAAAAGTGAAGTGGGTAAGATCTAAATAGCATAAGATCTTTACAAGATATTTCCTTAAATGATGCAAACATTATTTAGTCGGTATTTCTTAAAGGATCAGAGTTACAAGAGCAAAAATCAGTAACTGATCTAAGCATATCCATCTCAACTTGGTGCTAAAGGACTTCATAGTGTAAAGACCATGGGTTCTGAGACAAACCCAGCTGCAAATTTTGCTCTGTCACATACAGCAGCCTGTATGATATAATATTCTAATAATGTAGAAAATAATATATGCATAGAAAAAAGACTGAAGGAGTCTACACAAATTGATTAACGGTTATCTCTGGATGGTGAGATTAGGATGATTGTTTTTCTTTGTACATCCTTACATTATCTAAGACTTTCTACAACACTTTTTACATTATTCTGCTTGCCAGGTGGCACTGATTTTGTGTAAATCCATTTATATGGGGAGAAGGGGTTAAGATTTTGACACAATGGTACTACATTTTGCTCATTTACCTCCCGCCATATGCATGAAAGACAACAGATTCCTTTCCTGTACTAATACAGCCAGTGATTGTCTCCAACATTCCAGAGTTGACCATTTTATACATAAGTAAACGTGTCTTAGGATCAACTGCTTTTTCCTGCAAAAGATAAAGCACTATAAATGAAAATGGTAATAACAAAACATTTTCTGAGACATTTCTAGTATCTAATATATTTAAAATATATACTTCATTTTACCTTTATGATTTAATTTACCTAGATGTATATATAACAGGCTCTTAAAAGAGTGTTGTCAAAATACAATTCATTTCCATAACTCTAACTCCAATGCCTTTGAAAGTGAGTATCTAAAAGAACTATTAAAAACCAGACACTCACTTAGTCAAAGCCTTATTTTATCTTCAAAGTTTAAAGAGCTCTGCTAGTGTAGTTACTACTAGTTCTTCTTCCTAAAGTTTTAAAAATTACTTTATTCTCAAGATATCAGATACCATCTTCACTAATGTAAAACATCAGGAATTAAGTTATTATAAATGTCAGAACAAGAAATGATTTTTTGAAGTCTTAAAACATTCATATTCAAATGAGTTATGACCACTAAATGTCAGTTCTGACATGAAGTTTTGTTTTGTTCTTCCACTAATATGAAGTTTTCTAATATGAACTTTGCATCAAAGAAAAAAATGTAAGAATACTTACTGCAGTAGAATGCTCCTTTTTCTCATGGAGGCGGGCACTTCGACGTTCTTCAGAGTAGGCATGTTGTTTTAAAGCATTGAAAACATGGTTTGATAGTTTTAAATCCATTCCAATTCCATCTCCTACCTGAAACTCAGGTGCAAACTGCCAAAAAGAAGAAAAAAATTAGCATCTGAAGACTTTAAAATGGGGATGGTAATAACAAAAAAGCAAGATCGGTCTTTACTTGGAACAGGTTTCTTACTCAGCTGATGATTAGGCTAAAAAAGCAGAACCCATAAGTATTACAGAGAAAAAAATAAAATAACACACTAAAAAACCCAACAGAAAGGAGAGCAAGGCTATTTAAGAAAAGCACAGTAAATACCGAATCACATCTAAAAACTAAGGTATTTCGGCATATGCTCTGCACCTTGCTTTTACATTAGACAAAGAACACATTGTATTTTGAAGGCTACCCCAAATCTTACCAAAGAAATACAATCTTATAATTAATTATTTTTGAGGAGTGGGTTAATATAGCAAGCTATGCCCACACCATGACAATTATGTTCTAGAACCGACTGTCCAATATGGTGGCCACTAGCCACATGTAGGTATTTAAAGTTAAATCAATTAAAATTAAATTGAAAATTCAGCTCCTTGGTTGCATCATCCAAATTTCAAGTGCTCAATTGCCAAATACAGTTAATATTAGTTAACATGGATATAGAACATCTCTATTATCACATAAAGTTCTGCTGGAGAGGGTTGTTCAAGTCAGATCTGGACTATTTCTAGATTTAATAATAAGTATATGGGGTGCCTGGCTGGCTCAGTCAGTGGAGCACATGACTCCTGATCTCGGGGTCAAGAGTTCGAGCCCCGCACTGGGTGTAGAGATTACTTCAAAAAATAAAGCATTAAAAAAATTGTAAATAAATAAGTTTACTTAACAAATATTTGTGTTCTAAAGTCTAAACATTTTCTATTAACCACAAGGCTTATAAAGGAGGAAGAGTGCTAATTTTTCTTTTTTGATTTTTTTAAAATTACATTTTATTTCTGATTTTGCAGTGGTAGTTGGGTCACAAGATTAAAAAATTCAACAAATAGAAAAGTGTATATAGTAGAAAGTATTTCTCTCTCCCATTTCTATCCCCCAATCACCACTGATCTCTGTTTCTTGGGTAGGGAGTGCTACTGGAAAGCAATATGCTGAAAAATAAATATGCTACTTCCATAAGAACTATTTCTTAATTTTAGAATCCATGCAAATCAAACCAGTTTTCTTAATATTGTGGAATTTTATTCTGAGGTACATTCTCATTAGTGGCTGAGTTTTCATGGTACTGCTATAATATCATCTACAATACCTTTATGAACGGTATTTTTAGAAATTTAAGATATTGTATTTATTTTATTCGTTAATTAAAAAAAAATTTTAAGGAAGTAGACTTGATAAGATATTGTATTTAGAATCCCATGCTTTTAACTTATACCAATAAAACTCTTGATTCAGAGATAATACTTCCTGTAACTTACATTTTCCATTCTGGCTGTATTCTTTCTCCCACATACTACTTCATCATGTTTGGTGGTGATGTCTTTTCCTTTTCCAATAAAACCCTTTTTGGGAGTAGGAACTGGTTTTGCTAAAGGCGATTAAGACAAGCCAAGTTTATGTAAAAGTAACAAAGACTAAATTGCTGCATTCAATACTGTCTGAAAAGAGATTTGAATCTAACAGTAAATTACCAAAAGAGATTCAAAGATAAATATAAAATACAAAGATCCATTGGAAAACTTAGTCTTCCTCTGTCCCTGCCCTACCCCCATCCCCAGAAAATAAAAGCACTGATACCTGGTATGTAGGGATCATCACAGGTGTCTTGCCAGTCAACCTCATCCTCAGAGCTATCACTGTCTTCGTAAGGATGCACTTTTCGATAATTTTCAAAGGAAATGGAAACTTAAGAAGGCAAAAATAGGTGAAGATTTATTTAGGAGCGTGCTACAAGCATTTCCTGCCACCCAATGGAGGTGTCATCATAAGGTCACAGTACCTTTGCTATCTCCATTGAATTTTTTTTCTTCACGCCTAAGCTGTGCGTCATATTCTCTGTCAAATTCCATCTGTAGCATCTGAGCTAGCATTAGGTCGCTGGAAGTATCAGTATTTTCTCCAGTAATAAATGGTCCTTCAGAGACACTATTCAAAATAAGGCAACATAAACTAAAATAATGTGCTCGTGTAAACAGATGCTACCAATTATAAGAGAAGAGCGTGCCCTTTTTACTGTTACAAATTGTACTGAAGAAGCAATGGGAAAAACTTGATCGCATCATCCATTTTCCGTCCAGCTGCCCTCAGGCACCTGGGAGAGCACCAACTAGGATTAAGAAAGCTGCAAGAGAAAAGCTGAAGGGGCTATAATAAAATCTAAACTGAGATTCAAACCTCATTTGTTCTGTGTTCTGGAGAGATAACATGGATGAAAAAATAAAATATAAACGTATGATCCAAACTGTATCCTACTTCACTATTTGCTAATTTGGAGATCATATGGTTCAACTGTTGTAGTAACTAAAACCCAGAGGAACAGAGTGGTTTGCCCAAGATAGTACTGACAACTAATCAGAGAATCAGGACAAAAACTCAAATATCAGTGAACTCCCAGTACGGTGCTCTTCCTACCACACTGCTTTTCAAATGTGTTTCTTAATCACTGGCCAGGACAATCACTAATCAAATCCTAAAACTTTTATAATAAGCTGCTAGACAAAATAGATTCTTTATTAATTTTACTTACGCAACTTCAGGGAAAGCGGCAGCTTCTTCTTCTAACTGCAATTCTTTAGCTAGCTGTTCACTCATTACGTCAGCCAAGGAACAAGATATTGTGTTTTGAGGGATAGCCCACGGACACTATTTAAAGAAAAGGGAAGGGTTAATTCATAACTGTGAAATTAAAGTAACTTCCAAACTTGAAAATATGGTTATCTTTTGAGAATTAAAAAATTAACCCAAAATAAATAATTACCTACTTAAAGAAATCATCTTAAAAGTAAAAATTTCGGGGTGCCTTGGTAGCTCAGTCAGTTAAGCATCTGACTCTTGATTTCGCCTCGAGCTGTGATTTTGGGATTATGGGATTGAGCGCATCAGGCTCCATGCTCAGCATGGGAGGCTACCTCAGATTTCTCTCCCTCTCCTGCTGCCCCACCCCTCTACCATGGCTTACACGGGTGCTCCCGTGCTCTCTCTCTCTCAAATAAATAAAATAAATCTCTAAGAAAAAAAAGGTAAAGATATCTCCCAGCTCAAATCTAATCAAGGATAAATGTAAACTAAATCTGTCAGAAGCACTTTCCAACCTGTTTCTTTTTAGCTGAGGAGGAACGTTAGGCTCCTGTATATATAGCATCACCCCACATACAGCACCACCCCACTACCTGATGAGTTCATGCAAACACTCTTGTTCTGATTCCATGCTCACAAAATAATCTGCTTTTAATCTGGCTTACCATGTAGATTCTGTCTCTCTTTTTTTTCCTCCAAAGATTTTATTTTTAAGTAATCTCTGCACCCAAAGTAGGGCTGGAACTCACAACCCTGAGACCAAGAGTTGCATGCTCTACCAACTGAGCCAGCCAGATGCCCCTGTAGGTTCTCTTTTAGGAACTGATTACACCAACTGGCGCAATTCGAAACCCACTTAGAAGTTACAACTCCTTCTAATTTAAGGAGTAAGTCTTCTACATGTGTAAGTGTATGTCAGCCCCTCTCAAGACATCTGGGAATATGTTAAAACAAAAATAACAATGACAAACAATAAAAACTACATTTCTGAACTTTAGAAGCTGAGACACAGCCTTGAAACAATACCACTACAACAAAGCAATATTCTGTGAGACTCTTCTTGGACGATCAGCCAGTTGGCCCTCTTCAATGACATCACTACCTCAGCCCTCTTGAAATAGAAACCATAAGTTTATTTCACAATTCCTAATTTTTGAGGGGGCAAGCTTTACTTAGCAGCAGCAAATGATTACATTTGATAGTCTAGTGATTAAGACCACTAATATTGAATAATACATCTAAATCTCTCTCCCAGCTTTCTCTATCTCCCTTCTGAGATTATACTCCTAAGTATCACCCTCCCATCACTGGGTTACTCTACTAAAGAGAGTCCCAATTAATCTTTCTGTTTCCAGTCCTGCTTGTTTCCATTTTCCACACCATAGCACAACAGCTTTTCTAAAATGCAGATTTGATTAGTTCTGTTTCATTACTTACAGCTCTTGATTGTTTTAATGTTTCCCACTGCCTTTAGGATAAAGTCCAAACTCATTCCTTAACTACTGCTGAGTGTCTAATTTAGAATTTAGAATATAGCATATGATGATAACTGTTTTAGCCACAAAACTTTTAGGTCAAGTTTAGGTCCTCTAGCTGGCCTACCACCCTTGCTCAGGTTCCATAGCATTGAGGCTCAGGAATTTACTTGGTTCAGGTTGTTAGGATGAAGCTCTTAAGGGTGATAAATGATAACTATATTTATGCCTAAGTGAGTCAGAATCAAGTTTTATCTAGTCTCATCCTGAGATTAATGAGATGCACCCATCCCCCAGCCCCCAGCACATACCTATACTAGCCTACTGCACAATTATTCCAGCCTCACATAAAGCCAGATGTGGAGAAAACAAGAAAGCCTTTCTCAAGGTCTGGTGTGATTTTCATCCACTCAGATCTTCAAGTGCATTGGAATACTCTCCTGGTGAGGATTTTGAGGTCTAGAATCTTGAAGTTCTCTGTAATCTGGAGAATAGAGCTACCTTTTGGCTAATGACTCCAGCTGACTTCTTTCTGAATCCTCTAGGTAGAATACATAATGCTGCCCCTTAGCCTAGAAATGTCTGGTCTGATCAGTTTCAAAGTCCAGGTTCCAAAAGGCAAATGGCTATATTCCCTAAATCAGATCTGTCAACCACATTTTGCAATGACAATAGAATAAAAGGCAACACTGGAATATTCACTATATTTGAATCACTTGCCTAATATACATAATTTGCATAACTGCATAGATAATTGCACTGCATAGTTATAATATCATCCCCATTTTATAGACTTAGACACAGAAAGGTTTTTAACTCAAGATAACACTGTAAATGGAAGTGCTGAGATTTGAACCAAGGCAGTAGAACTTAAGGGGCTGCCCTCAGCATTTTGCTATACTGCTTCCCTAATCACCTTGTCCTGGAAATATGAGAAGCAAACCTCAATCCTGCCTATACTATGAAATCCAAATTCCTCAACAACGAATGCCTTTCACAATTTGACCTACTTTATCTTTCCAATCTCAGCCCTTACGTAACTTATGCTCTAATAACAAAAACTATATGTTAATTGTGGCATACTTTAACCCCTTCATGCCTTCACACATGTTCTTCTCTCAGTGGATTTTCTTCCTCCTCTATTTCCCCAAATTAAGCATCACCAACTCCCTAAGGCTCTCTCAATTTCATCAGACGAAATGAGAGCCTTGCCTTTGTGCTCCCATACCACTGTGCAAATACTATTAAGTGCAGGACCAGTGACTGTATTAGAGTTAATGTATCAACCACAATACAACATGAGCCTTGAAGGGCAGGGTCTTTTCATTCTCAGAGCCCAGCACAGAGCTTCAGATATAAAGAGGCACTCACGTATTCACTGAACAACATGTGCTGAAAAGAAACACTGGAAATATTTTCACGGAACTGCCAGGCTGTCCCCAGGCTGCAGAGGTCTGATGCCTTTCTACGCCCCTACTATTCTAACATCCCTTTCTCCATCTTGACGTTGGCCCCTCTGGCCAGCCACTTCTGGTGCTTCTAGTTGTTTGCCAGCAGTCACTTAATTTTACTAAGACGTTAAATGAAGTATTAGCTGACAATTTCTCGGAAGAGGCAAAATTGACAAGCAGTGACTGTTATTTTCAGTCAGAGACTGACCTACATCCAAGACAGACGGAACCAGAAAGGGAAACACACAGAGATCCCTGAGAGCACCAAGATATCCTTATCACCCGGTCCTACTGATCTTGCTTCTTTGGAGCCTTGGGCTCTAGAGCTGTACATCCCCCTCCTTGTACCTTTGCTGACCAGCTCAGCTGGGCCGACTCACACCGGGGCAACTTGCACTGGTAAAAGTAAATAAAGTAACAAAGGCTGCCAACTTCCACACTTTTAAGTCAAATACAAATTCCTCAAACCAGCAGTCAAAAGCCCTCCATAAAAATTTTTGGGCTATGTGAGAGACAGCTGCCAGACAGGGGGCAATCCTCCATGGGGTTTACCATCTCAGGGGGCCTCTGAAAATTTACGAGGAGCCCCTCCTACGAATGGGCACCACAGGATGTATATAGAGGAATCCTCTGTTATCACCTTGTAACTCCTCAATAAATCAAAAACACTCTTTGTGAATAGAGAAACTTTCTTAAATGTTAAAAATAATGATAAATTTAAGGAGATAAGAAGAAAAAAGCCCTCCATAATCTGGCTCCACCTTCACTATCCAATGTCATTTCCCACTATTCCCTTCATCAGCATAATCTCCCCACAGCATAAAGATCTGATGGGAAACCCCACACAATCCTTCCCACTTAGTTACTCTGCTTGAAATGACATCTATCAAGCCCATAACCAGCTCCTTGATTGTTTCTTTCCTGTTTGCTGAAGACCTCTGAGACCTGACCTGTTTTCCTCTCCTCTGGAAAACCCATCGCTGAACTCTGCTCCTTGGAGTTCTTTACTACTACCACTTTCTTCAATACCAGGCTGGCTGCAGATTAGAGGGAACTTATCTCCCTTTCCTTACATCTCCTAAAGATGCACCCCTAGCTGCTCGTCCTGCAGACAACTGTGGGGAAGAATCAAGTAAATAAAAAACAGTTAATATGAAGGAGGCATATAATAACAAAAATTCAGTCTTCATCTTAAAGCAAGTTAAGAGAATCATAACCCACAGGAAGGTCTCTTTTCTGCCAATGCAACTAAAAGATATAATTCGGGTAGAATATTTAAGCAGGCAATTTTACTTCTGAAGACAAGTGCCTCTGGAAAACATCATCTGGGTCTATACAACACCAATTTTTTAAAAAACTTTTAATGTTAGTTTTAGAATTATAGAAAAATAGCAAAGATAGCAGAGTTCCCAAATATCGCATACCCAGTTTCCCCTGTGTTGGTATTGTACATTTTCCATAATTAATGAACTCGTATTTATATATTAACTAAAGTCCACACTTTATTCAGATTTCCTTAGTTTTTCCGTAACGTCCTTTCCCTACTTCTGGATCCTATCTATCCAGCATACCATATAACATTCAGTCGTCATGCCTCTTTAGGCCCCTTTTGGCTGAGTTTCTCAGATTTTGTTTTTGATGACCTTGACAGTTTTGAGGAGTACCATGAATTTATTTTTTACAGTTCTCTTTCCAACAGAGCTATATATTTCCTCACTTCTGCCTACAGTTTGCCAATCCTCCATTCTTGGAATATCCACTAAAATTCTTTATCCATAATAGCAGTTTGGCATTTTATAACTAGCTACCCCATGACCCTGGGGGAGGGGTCCCCAAAACCCTTTCAGGGTGTCTGTGAGATCAAAATTATTTTGTACTAAGACATTCTCTGTCTTTTCAGTCTTATTCTCTCAAGAGTGTAGAGTGGAGTTTTCCAGTCTACAACAGATCTGATAACAGAACTCTGATGGCTTGTGGAATGTGTATTTGAATATTCTCACATTTTCCAAAATTTTCTAAGGTAGTGGGTTTAGGATATAAATGTGCATTTTTAGATATTAGTTCAGTTTGTTCTCAGAACATCTACTATGCTTTTATTGGCCATCTTTGATTGTATCTGCTATAATCCATGCATCTATGAGGATGGATTTTTTTCATATACTTCAAATAAAACATACACAACAGACAAAAAAGGTCTGCTATTAAATCAGACATTAGGGGCACCTGGGTGGCTCAGTTGGTTAAGCATTTGCCTTTGGCTCAGGTCATGATCCTGGGGTCCTGGGATGGAGACCCAAACCTGCTTCTCCCTCCCTCTCTGTCCTTCCCCCAGCTCACTCTCTCTCTCATATCTCTCTCAAAAAAATAAACTCTTAAAAAAAAATCAGACATTAAAGAGATTTGCAAAAATACAAAACAATACTACACCACTATTTTTTTTATTTTGGAAAATGGGGGGTTATGTATAAAATGTTATTTATATTAACATATAATGGTTTTTAAATCATTTAATAAAATTTTTTCAATATCTCAGTTTTAATTTCCGATATGACAAATATCAATAGATGTAACCTATATAAACAATTTGGGGTCCTCAATGATTTTTTGATTAGTTCTGACCAAAAAAATTTCAGAACTGCTGGTCTTTGACATTCTTCCCATTTTTCAAGAACTTCCTCAAATCTCCACCTCCTCCACGAAGCCTTTGATAATCAGGTCTTCCAAGAGGTTAGAAAAGGAAAGGATTAAGAGACACTTGTAGCATCTAATTGTTTGGACTGTGAAAATGCTGTTTTCCCAGAACATCAATAAACTTCAGTACTACTTTTTTTGAATGATGAAAATGAAATTTTACATTTCTGATGATGCATACATAAATGAAAATACGACTGATAACAAATATTTTATTACTGAATTAGCTTTGTAAGTGAAATTTGTTCTGACATTAGGTATCCTGACCAATGTTTGTCTCATTTGACATTTTTATTGGCCTTTGGGCGCTTAACTGGAGGAATTTAACATGTAAAGCATACATTTGTTAGTATCTGGCTACTGATTTTGTCTTTTTATGTCTACTCATCTTGGCCTTGTAAACAAGGCTTAATAGAAGAAATTACACAAAATAACATGTAGATATAACCACATCTGCCAATGGATTATCTTAAATTCTCCCTACAGTTGTATGAGAACTTTCATAAAATTAACTTTAATTAAACTTTCATAAATTCCTTTTAATAGCCAATTATTTCTCTTTTCTCTGTTAAGGCCTAGCCTAAAGATTTAATAAAACGAGGGACCCTTTAAACGGAACAAATATTCCGTGACAGCATGTGAAAAACAATTAGGAAGCTATAAAAGTTGGATTCTTTCCAACCTTAATTTGAGAAACACAACATCCCAATTGATGTTGCTTTCTCTTGCTTTCAAGCAAACCCTCAATACAGCGGTAGAAGAGTCTTTTCATCCTTCTGATGATGCAAAGGAGCAGTCTGAAAACCAGAAACCAAATGTGAAATAAACGTAACAGCTGGTCACTAGAGGAAATAGCTTTAAACGTTAATGAGAATTCATAACCGTTTTTTACAGTACGTAGTGTACACCCAAATATTAGCCTGGGGGAGGGAGGTACGCCTGGACTTACCTTTTACTCCTTCAAAAACAAAAAACTGCCTCAGTCGGATAACCGCATTTGTCAAGTTAAGGAAACAGCTGCCAAAATGACCTCTCCGTCGGGCTTTCTGTGTGTTATTCGGCTGACTCACTTGGCCCGTGAAAAACAAGATCGCGCTGATTTCCCTCAAACGTCAGAGTCTCTAAGCCAGCCCTGCCCAAATATCTGCTACGGAGGTTCAGAAATCAAGGCGCAGAACTAGAGAGAGAGCCCAAACCGCCGACAGTGGCCACTAGCAGCCCCGGCCGCTCTCCCCACCTCTCCCATCCCACCTCTGCAGTCCCGCCACCCGTCCCCACCTTCTGAGGTCGCCAGAGTCCCGCTCAGAATTTCCCGAGTCGCCTGCCACCTTCTCCGGGCCTTTCGGAAGGACCAGCCCGGGTGACCAAGGCAGGTGCGTCAGCTCCGACCGCCACTCACCTTGCTGGGTCCCCAGGGCGCTGCGGGCCCGGGCTCAGGCGATGCCACTCCGACCAGATCCATGTTGGAACAGAAACCAGCGACAAGAAGAGGGCAGACAGGTGGCAGGACTGGGAAGCAGCCTCCGCCGAGGAGACAGGTGGCGGCGCTGGGGCGACGGGCTGCTGCTGCCGGAGCTGAGGTGACAGATGGCGGCGCGGCCGCGTCCGGAACTACATCCCATCTCTTCCGCCCTCTCCGCTAGGACCGTCGCTTCTGATAGGCCGCCCGCTGGGGGCTCCCGGTTTCGCCTCCTTTCCCCGCCTCCGGCGGCCCACACTTCCGGTCGCTGCCCCCAGCCCCGGCTGCCTCCTCCGCTGCCTCTGACTTGTGGTCGCGGTCGCCGGTGCCGGACAGAGCAGGCATCGGGTGTGGCTTCCTCTGGCCAGTCTGTACTCTGTTGGCGGACCGCCTTACCTCCTCCCCGCCTGGCCGCCCGAGACAGCATCTGGATCTAGTTAAACTGAATTAGGCTGCGTATTGGTTTACAACAACAAACAAACGAGGCAGTCTCTGTTCATTCATTATTTTCTGGGTGAATTCTGAGCTGGGATGGTATGGGGGACAGAAAATAGCTGGTGTGGACAGGTCGGATTTTGTTGTTACTGCAATTTGTCGTTAGGAAGCAGGGCATAAAAAGTGAAAATTTGTAAAATGTGTTATAGAACATTGCAAAAATAGGACTGTGTAATAAAAGTTTTGATTAGATATTTTGTAGATTCTCCTAAAGTGACCGGATAAAAATAGCTAAGCATTACATTTCACTTACTATATTCGTGCACTGTCCAAAGTACTGTATTAACTCTCAGTCCTCAAAATAATCATGAGAGGTGCATTCTATTTCTAGCATGATCTCAATTTTACTGATAATGAAACCTAGGACCAGAGCTGAAGTAACCTGCTGGAGGTCATAGGGCTAATGAGGGGCAAAGCTAAGGAGTGATGAACCCAGGCATCCTGGGCTAGGGGACTGGCTCTATATGTGTACATGTTGACTTTTCAGACATTCTAGATAGAAACATTGAATAACGATGTTCTTAACTTGCAGTTCAGAGCCAAGATCCCTGACTGTCTATGCTTGAGATCTCTAGGATACCCACCTTGGTGGTTTCCCTTAGCACACAATTTTTGCCATTCCAGGTCAGAACATGTTCTGAATCTTCCAAAAACTCCAAATTAAAATAAGGTGAAACTATATGATAGGATACAGACCTATGCTTGGCAAATATTGTCCATATATGTGAATGTGTGTGGAAATCACATTCCCTCTTAAGGTTCAAAGGATTACAATCGGGGTATAGATAGTTGAGGGAAAATGGATGTAACCAGAAATTAAATGGATCTCTCTATTCTGGATAAGAAAGAAGCAGGAAAGAAAATCAACCAAGAGAAGTTATTGGAGTTTCCTATTAGATGAGCCAAGAATTTCTTATTGCAGTTTCCTATTAGATTAGCCAAGAATTTCTAAAGAAAAAGATGAAAGGGAAAAGAGTAGATCAGAAAGAAAGGCTGAGGTGCAGTGCATGACAAAAATGTGCCAGCGAGGGACTTGTGGGGGATGTATCAGAAAAGGATAGGAAGTCAAAAGTAGAACTAAGAATCTGGGTATTTGTTTTAGATCATTTTATTCAACACATTTTTATTGAGTGCTTTCTTTAGTACCTAACATTGATGTGACAAAGATGAATAAAAATAGGTGCCCATCCTCATGGACCTTGAAGTCATAAACACAGTACAACTGAGTGTTAAAGACGTTGTGATAAAAGTATATGCAGGGATGACACAGAGGAAAGAGGTCAGATCTACTAGGACGTTCAGGAATGATTCCATAGAGTTATGGCATTGAACTCAGTCTTGCAAGATCAGCAGGCACCACTAAGATAGCCTTTAGGGCAAGTGACAGCTTCCATAGAAGGAGGAATGGTATACAACGTGCACTGGAAAAGGGCAAGTGGTTTGACATAGCCTGAACTCAGAGTTCAAAAGGCACAAAGTAAAAGACTGAGTTGGAGAATGCAAGGAAGGGCCAGGTCTAAGAGATTTTAATGGTAAGAACTTCAGAGTTTAGACAATAGTTATTAAAAGATTTTAAATGGAAAGAATAATGTTTTTAGATTTGCTTACTAGGAAGATGATTCTGACAGCTGTCTGATGGGTGGACTGGGGAGAAGTGAGGCTGGAGATTGGGAAACCTGCCAGAAGATTAATGATGAGGGTTACCTGGACTTCTACTGACACATTCTTTAAATGTGTTAATACTTTGAGGGTGCCTGGGTGGCTCAGCCGGTTAAGCCTCTGCCTTTGGCTCGGGTCATGATCCCAGGGTCCTGGGATTGAGACCCACATCAGGCTCCCTGCTTAGCGGGGAGTCTGCTTCTCCCTCTGCTGATCCCCCTGCTTGTGCTCCTTCTCTTTCCTTAATAAACAAAATCTTAAAAAAAAAAATACTTTGAAACTAATTTCAAGTCTCAGAAATTTATTTTATCTCTATAAGGTGACTTTGACTATTCCAACTCTTATCTCAGTTCTCTTATTTCCAAGATTTTATTTTTGGGTTTTGGTGCTTGATGTTGGTAGTACCAAGTAGGGGTAGTGGTGGAATGGGAGGTAAGCCATTTCAATGAAGTTCAAAGAGCTGAAATAACTTTTGATTTTTCAACTGGTTGATTGGGTAGATGGTAGTGTCTGAAGATCTGGTTTGGAGGGAAGATAATATTAATTTTGGATAATGTTAAACTTCATTTGCCTATGAAAATAGCAGCTATCAAAATGTACAAATACACATTTATTTGCCTATTTTCTTTTTACTCTCTGAGAGCAGGGGCCATTTTTATTTTGTTCACTGTTGTAATCAATGCCTAGTATGGTGCCTCATGAATATCTGTGAATGAATGAACTGAAAGGATGCAGTTGAAAATGACCAATGGCAGCCTGCAGTTTATGAGAAAAAGTAAGGGCCAAAATTAAAAATCTGATAGTCACTCTCATAGCTACCAGTTAGTGAATGCTTACTATGTGTTGAAAACACTTCAAGCAGATTAGCTCATTTGGTTCTTTTTTTTTTTTTAGATTTATTTACTTATTTGAGGGGTGTGAGAGAGAGTGCGCACAAGTGGGGGTGCGAGAGAGAGAGTGCGCACAAGCGGGGGGAGGGGAAGAGGGGGTGAGAGGGAGAGAGACTGAGAGAGAGACTCTCCTGCAGACTCCCCACTGAACACGGAGACCAACACAGGGCTCAATCTCAGGATCCTGAGATCACGACCCGGCTGAAATCAAGAGTCAGACGCTTAACCGATGAGCCACCCAGGTGTCCCATAGCTCATTTTGTTCTTAAAACAATTCTGAGGGATATTGTTATCCCCATTTTATAGACAGGAAAACTGACACTTGGGGGGAGTCAATGTCACATAATGAATTATGTAGTTTATATTAGCTATGGAAAGAAATGAAAAAGGGGGTAGCTTTTAGGAGGAATGTAAGGAGTTAGGGGACAAGAGATTTTGATGAACTTGAGTGAAGAAATTCAGTGGGAGAAATGCCCTAATGGAGCTGAAGAGTGAAGAGGTAGTTGGTTCAATAGCAGGAGTTGGTGAAGATGTAGAGAACCCTCCTATTTGGCCGTCTTTCACCATTAAGTATTGATGCTAGCTGTGGGGTTTTCACAGATGCTTTCTATCATAGTGAGAAAATTACCTTCTAATCCTCGTTTTGTTAAATGATTTTAATCATGGAGAGGTGTTGAATTTTGTCAAATGTCTTATCTGTTTCTATTGAGATGATCATGTGGGTTCTGTTCTTTATTTTATCGATATGGTGTATTACATGAATTGATTTTTGCATGTTAAACCAATCTTGCATTCCTGGGAAAAATCGTACTTGGTCTTGGTGTGTACTCCTTTCACATGTTGCTGAATTCCTTTCCCTAGTGTTTTGTTGAGGATTTTTGCATCTATATTCATAAGAAATATTGATGTTTGTTTTTATTTTTATTTAGTTATTTTTTTTAGAGAGGGAGAGAGAAAGAGAGAGAGGGCAGGGGGAAGGGCAGAGAGACTCCTAAACAGGCTCCATGCCCAGCGCTGAGCCCAACTCAGGGCTCAATCCCATAATCCTGAGATCATGACCTGACTCGAAATCAAGAGTCAGTCGCTCAACCAGCTGAGCCACCCAGGTACCCTGCTTGTCTGCTTTTAAAGTGGGATTTAGGGTGTTTCCAAAAGTACGCTGCTGCTTCTGCCATCTTTTGAGAATTCTCCATGTGTGCCATCAAAAAAATTCATTATTAAAAAGATTTGTTGGGGGAAAACCCCCAAAGGCATTATTTTATCTGTGCTCCCCTCTTTTTTTTTTTAATTCAACATTTATTGAGCACTTAGGGATCCATTATCAAAAAACAAATCAGTAACTATGACCCTTCCGTTTCAAAGATCTCAATTAACAATTCGAGTAGTTAAATCTTTTTGTGTGTTTAAGTCTAACTCAATCTCATAAGAACCAGATTGTTTGACAATGTAAGACCTGATAATTTTATTTTCATTCAGTCTTAGTTTAGTTTGTTTTGTGAAACAGAATGATACAGCTTTGGAAAAATCAATGGTTTTGGCATGATCTATCAGCACTTTTGCTGCAATGTCAGCTTCTGTTTGCATGGTTCTTTCCTGTTCTGGTTGTTCCTGCTTGTTAAACAATTCTGTCAAAAAAATAAGTTAAGTAATAACTAGGAAATAACAGAGCCCGAACCTGTTCATGTACTAAAAGTGCTCAGAGAATATCAGGTAAGTACCAGCTATTGATTTCAAAGAAATTCTGTTAGGCAAAACTTTTCTTTGTAAGGACTATTTAGCTCTGAAGTAGGTTTCCTAAAATAATGTCAAGGGAAAATGACTTTTTAGTTTATTTATCTTTTATGTAGAGACAATACATCTAGTGATTGCTTGGACAATATAGTTTGATAAACAATTTTACACAGGGAATACAAATTTTAAAAAGTGAAGTTTTCCTAGGATGCAGGGTGTTTCCAAAATCTGTGTTTCTGCACGTGGTGGACACTTGCACCTCTAGCTCCTGACAAAGTCCATCAGCATGTTTCAGGTGTGTTAACGCCTATTTGCCAGAAGCCTAACTAGGTAAAATTTCCACCCTATATACTAGGAATAGGGGCAGTGCTTAAAAACTCTACTTTGGGGAGGATTTATTTTATGTAAATTTCAGCACACTGGAATATCTTCTCTTTAAAAAAAAAACAACTATACTCATTCTAGCTCTTCAGTGTTCCTTCTTTTAAAATAATAGTTTTCATTAACTTTTTGGTGTCGTCTGCAAAAGTAATACAGACTCAATGTAGAATATGGGGAAAATTCAGTAAAGCATCAACAACATTTTGGTACCATCGTTTAGAGACAGCGATGAACATTTTTCTTTAAATGGTAATTGGGTGTTGTGAAATGTTTTGTAAACTGCAATTTTTCCTCGTCTACCATTTGTGACTTTTTTACAACGATTACTGTCCGTCCTTTCTCCACAGGCAGTCGCAGCCCCTGCCGGGCGAACTTACCCCCGCCGTCCGCCACCCCGACCTCCTCCGGCAACCAGAAGCCGCCTCGCCCAGAGTGCAACTGCAGGGCGAGCGCGGGCCCCGGCCCTTTAAGAGGCAGGCGCCGAGGGGGCTGTCCCCGCGCCTATTGGCCGAGCTTGGAGCCACGTGGCTGTCCTGGCAGCAGAGGGGGCGGTCCGGCTCCCGGAGGCTGTCGCGGAACTCCCCCGGGGTCTCCGGGAAGAGGCGCGGGGTGACCGATGTGCGTGAGGAGGTGCCTGGCGGGCCTCACCTTTTGTACCTGCTACCTGGCTTCTTACCTCACGAACAAGGTGAGGGGGACGGGCGGGGGGTGGCAATGATTGCACGTGGGCGGTCTGGGTCCCCAAATCGTACGTGAAAGAGATGCAGCCTCCAGCTGTTTGTCTGATTTCTCGTGATGCTGGTGGAGAGGAAGCGGACTGTGTATGAAATCCTTATTTAGAAATAGGATTCGTTGGACTGTACTGGCCCTGTTTCCCGCACTGTAAAGCATCCCTTTACATCTCCTGGGACACCGAATATTTTAATTGGCAAATTCCCAGGAACTTAATTTTGGGTTTTGCATACTACTTTTAAGGGAAAGAAAGCAATTGGCTCTTGTTCTCTCGGGGAAGGAAGAGTAGAAGAAATCTGACAAATCCTGACTTCTTTCCTAAGACACACCCCTGCCCCAGAAACCCACAAGGTTCAGGAAGCTTTTAAACAGAAGAGATCAACCTATTTACATCTCCATCTTTCCCTCACACCACTGATTCCCAAGACTTTTTAAAAATATGTCTTCATCCCAGACACTTCCAGTATATTCAAGAGTTTTGTGTGGAATTATTTTTGAAAATAAAATATAAAGTTAATTTTATGTAAAGGAATGTCATGAAGCCCTTTTAATGAAAAGGCAGAAAAGCAGTGATACCATGTTTTTATCTTGTTAGGAGGGGGAAACTGGCCTTGGATTTGGTACCAGGCAGGAAAATGTTAGACCCCTGTAAGCTAGAGTGGGCCATCCCCTCCTGTTCTGGACATTGGGCTGGAAACCAAGACAAAGTGGTAATACCAGGCCCAGGACCACCTTCTCCCACTGTGGGGTCTCCCCTGCCCCCCCTCAAAGGCCCCAAACCCCTCTTGCTCTCTGGAAAAAAACTATTAACAAATAGCATTTCCTTATACCTTCTCTCTTAAAGTGAGTGGCTGTTTCAGTATACTCAGAGGACGCGCCAGAACCCTCCTTACCCCTGTCCAGGTGATTTGTAGTCCTGGTGAAGACCCATAAGTAGTACCTTCCTGGGAGGCAGTGATGGGTTTGCATCCTTTCTCCACTTAACTTGGTCTTTGGGGCTTTAATTTGTCTCAACCTAAGGTTTTTAACTTTAAGATGGGATTAGCAAGTCCTCTTCAAAGAGTTGTTCTGAGGATTAATCGAAATGTTAGGTGTTTGGACAAGTGCCCAACATCATGGTAAATAAGGTAAGTGGTAATTACTCTAGAAGAAACAGAAGGAAGGAAAGACAATCTTTTGCTTATGGTATGACACAATAATTATTAGCTTTTAACAGACTTGTCTCTTCCTTATTGGACAAGTAGCTAAGCTAAAAGATTTATTTTAGCACCTTTTCCGGAATATGTGAATTTGCGAATTCCTGGCCTTTTCCTTTAACTATTCTAATTTGTCTAGTTAAACCTGATGAATATATTGGTAATGTTTCACTTAAAAACAGAATGACCTTCCTTTTATCTCTCTATAATCATCAGAAGGGGAAGAGTGACAAGTCTTTCATGAAAATCCATGAGCAGTGGCATTGGTTAAGGAACAAACACAGTATCCAAGCAAAATAGTCCAGCAGCCAGATAGCATTTAGTTCACAGAAATTTATACCCCCTCTGGATGCACATTTGCATCTGTGGCATTATTTTTGTATTTATTGGGGTACCTCACCATTTTATAATCAATGTAATAAAGATAGTACCTTCCATGTGCATCATGCCTTAAAGTGCTAGATAAAAAGAAACCAAATTGTCATGTCTCTAGGAATATCTAATCTGAGTAATAGGAATCGTAGATTCCCAAGGACCCTCAGAGTTTAAACAATAAATCCTTTTCCATTTTCCACGATGGTTTGTAGTGCTTTGGTTCAGGGCTCTTGGAAGTGTCGGAGTAGATGGAAAGCAGAGGGATAACAGCAGAAGGCAGAGAGATGGGGGGAGGGGTGAGGAGGTTGTATAAAGGGGAAAGAAGAAGTAGAGTTAAAGAGTAGCAGGAAGCAGATGTGAGGCCCAGGTAGGGGTGGGAGAGGTAGTTCTTCACAATGGGACTCTGGTAGGGAGAGGTAGTTCTTCACAATGGGACTCTGGTAGGGACTTTGTAACTCTTAGATTATGCCCTTGTTTCAACCAGAACAGTCATGCTTCTTTCTGGCCTCCATAGCAGGTTGGCTTGGACCAAGTCAGGGCCAAATGAGAGAGGAGCTGTGCAGTGCCCTCCCCCCCCCCCCCCAGCATATAGCCTCTGTCAAATGAATTTGCTTTTCAATTAGTGAAGATTGTTTTGAGTTTACAGGACAGGATCTTCTCTTCCAGTTTTTAGAAAACTCTATGCTAGTTTTTTTTTTATTTTCCTATTTCTCAGTGTAGTTTCTTCCTCAAACTATTTCCCTTTGTGTTTGTAAAAAAAAAAAAATTCACTAAAAAAATCTTGTCTATTTTAGTCTTATCACTTCTGGTGTTAAAAGAATGGTTGATTTGAGCTTGAGCAGCAAGTGTTGACCTAGTCTGAGTGGCATGTTGTTCCAGCGTGTAGGAGGTTCTGGCAGTAACGAGGCTTAGGGCCCAGGCAGCCACTGGTCCTTCTTCCCCTTGCAGCTATTAAGCCTTCAGCCTGGAGACAAAGTCCATGTATCTTCTCCTTTCAGAGGCTCCCAAATAGCTCCATCTTTTTCCTTGGGAAGCTCTCACCGCTGTTCCACCAAATAGCATTTTGCTCTGAGCAACACTGTTGAGTGACATGAAGAATTGCTGAAAGAATAAATATTAGGACTTAGATTCCATTTGTCAGAGATTTCTTTTTTCCCCTCTTCTTTAGCCAGGTGTGGTAAGAGCTTCAGCATTTTTCTGTCTACCCCCCAGTATCTATGACAAAGCGTGGCACACAATAAACTAAATAAACATTTACTATCTTCCTGAAGGTTGTTAAGGGTAATGTAGCAAATAGCCCAGACAGTCACTTTATCCTTTCTCTATCTCTGTTTTAGAATGAAAATATCAGGGAAGAGTGGGGAAGGGCATATGGAATTATGTGAATAATTCGATTTCAGAGAAGAAGAAGGTCCATCTCCAGTGAATATAGATCAGAGCACAGCAGTTAGTTGTAATTGTGACATTTAGGAGCCCATACGAGGAGGCCTATGTGTAGGCTAATCCATGGGAAAAAATAAGTATGTCAATTTGCCCAATACCAGTCCACTCTGTTTTCTAGATCATGTGAAGAAAAAGTAGAGTCCTTGCCTACAGGCTTTAACGGCTTTTAAACTTTACAAAAATTCTCAGTGTTCAATAGTAGGAAAAATAGGAAAAGACACCCAGAAAGACAAAACACAGTCCCCTCATTCATGAAGTGTTGCAAAAGACATACTAGAAATACAGGTTGCCCTTAGTCAGGTTGGTTTTACAAAATCCTTAAAATGGTAAAGCACAGAAAAAATTATGATGCCTAAGCAGAATTAGTTAAAAAAAATCTTTAGACTGCAAAAGCCAAATTCCCCCAAAAGGAAGAAAAATGAAGGAAATAAAGACTAAGGTGCAGTTCTTGTTTGAAGAGAAACAAAGAAGGGGGTTGGATTGTTAGGTACATTGGACGTGGATACCCTGAGAAAAGAGACTATGTCCTGTATTCTCCAGTTGCTGTGGTTGCAACATGGCACCTCTGGGGTCTGGAAGGAGGCTGAGTGGTTGGGCGTCCACAGCATCAGACCCAGCTGCTGTGCGTCCCAATTTGCTGAGGATCCCAGGTCCATTCCCCGACTGAGGTGGTCAGGCTTCTGACAATCCTGGGCAAAAACAGACCCACTCTTTTTAGTATGACTTGGAAGGTCTTTTTTTTTTTTTTTTTTAATTTTTGTCCAATGTGTGACATTTTGGGGGAAGGATAAAAACCTTTTTGAAACTTGAGTGTATTTCTGTTTCTTCAATAGGGATTTCTTTGATTATACAGTCAGTTTTTTCTTGATAATTTGAAAATGTCCGTTAATCTGGTATTTGTTTTTCAGTATGTCCTGTCTGTCTTGAAATTTACCTACCCTACATTATTCCAAGGGTGAGTATCTTTTACGTTCTTCATACACATTTGTGGGACATGTCCAACCAGCATCATTAGCTGTTCTTTAAAATATTTTTAGGGGTGCCTGGGTGGCTCAGTAGGTTAAGTGTCCGACTCTTGATTTCTGTTCAGGTCACGATCTCAGGATCATGAGATCGAGCCCCACTTTGGGCTCCTCACTCAACAGGGAGTCTGCTTAACATTCTTTCTCTTCCTCTCCCTCTCCCCCTCCCCCTGCTTGCGTGTGCTCTCTCTCTCTCAAATAAAGAAATATATCTTTAAAAAAATAAAATATTTTTAATGACTATATAGATTTTTTAATGAAATAGACATACTTTATTTAGCCATTCTATTATGGGCATTTAAACTGTCCCATTTTGGGGGCATAAAAACAACAATGTTATCAGACATTTTTTATATTCAAATCTATCAGATTTCTAGCTATTTCTTTGGGATAGATTCCTATATAAGAAATTTGGGTTAAAAAATATGAACTTCTTTAATATTCCTCCTTAATATTAAATTCTTTCCCAGAAATGTGTTACCAATTTACATTGTCTGTGAAAGTTTCTATAATATTGTATTCAAACCAAGACCGTTTTTTTTTCCCCTCTCTCTGATGATATCATGAGCCCCAAATGGTATCACATTGTTTTGTCTTACCATTTTTCATGAAGTTGGACCGTTTTCTTATTTGTATTACGCACTCGTATTGCTTTGTGCCTTTCCCCTTTTATTTTTACTGGGGTGTTAGTGTTTTTCTTAATTTAATGACTTCTTATTTTAAGAGTGCCAACCACTTGCCCATAATGTTTATTAGAAATTTCTTTTTTGGCAGTTTGTCCTTTGCCTTTTCATTTTGTTCATACTTGTTTTGATTATTCAAATATATTTTTAAGTGACATCATAGAGAATTTATTGCTAAAACATAAGAAGGAAGCAACAGAGAGAACTACAGGTAAATCTAGCATGTGGTCTTATGAATCTAGCATATACCATTCTTGGAAAAAAGGTAGAAGGAAAAAGGGGTGTGGAGCGAGGGCAATAGTGGAGATGTAGAAGCCGCACGGAGTGGTATGGCACTCACTTTTCCCTTCCTCACCTCATCCCCACTCAAGCTTTTTAATTAATTAATTAATTAAGTTAAGATTTATTCATTTGAGAGAGAGTGAGAGAAAGCATGACCGTGGGAGAGAGGAAGAGAGAGAGAAGGAGAGAGAAACTCAAGCCAACTCTGTGCTGAGGGCATAGCCTGACGCGGGGCTCGATCTCACGACCCCAAGATCGCCTGAGCTGAAACCAAGAATTGGATGCTCAACTGACTGCGCCACTTAGGCGCCCTCCATTCACGCTTTTTTAAAAAAATTGTTTTAGGGTGCCTGGATGGCTCCGTCGGTTGTGTGTCTACCTTCGGCCCAGGTCATGATCTCAGGGTCCTGAGATCGAGCCCTGCATCAGGTTCCCTGCTCAGTAGGGAGCCTGCTTCTCCCTCTCCCTCTGCCCCTCCCCCTGCTCATGCTTGCTCTATCTCTCTGTTTCTCTCCCATATAAATAAATAAAATCTTTAAAAAATTGTTTTATTTTTATAGTGGACAAATATTGATGATTGTGATTGGTACCATTGCTTTAATGTTTATTCTTCTCCATCACAAGCTCATGTAGATATTTACCTATATTTCATTAAAGCTTTATTAAATTTTTAATCGTTGTCCATTTATTTAAATGTGTGGTGTAATGTGAGGAAATTATCTCTCCCCTAGTTTCACTTATACTAGCCCTTTTTAAAAAAAGGTTTATTTCTTTATTTATTTCAGAGAGAGAGAGAAAGAGAGCATGAGTGGGAGGGGCAGAGGGCGAGGGAGAGAGAATCTGAAGCAGACTCGTGCTGAGCATGGAGCCCGATGCAGGGCTCGAATTTACAACCACAAGATCAAGAGTCGCATGCTCCACTGAGTGAGCCAGCCAGGCGCCCCATGTACTAGCCCTATATTTTATATTATATTGTATAATCCTTCCTTTTGCCTTTGGGTTGTTAATATCATATATCAAATATCATATTTTCTAGAGTCTATTTTTGAGTATTTGTCAATTTTTATGAAAAGGGGCTAGTGCTAAATTGTTTTAATTATTATAGCATTTAAATATGCCCTAAAGCAGGACATCCCTCATTTAAAAAAAAAAATTATACAAATGCAAACAAAAAAGCAGGGGTCATGATCTTTGCCAGACAAGGTTCAGGACAACAAGCACTAAACATGTGAAGAAAGATGTGCTATGATGCTAAAGCGTGCAGTTCAAAATGAAAAGACAAGTTGTAAATGTCATGAAAAGACATTTTGGAGTGTGCCATTCAAAACAAAAATAAAATAGGGGCGCCTGGGTGGCACGGCGGTTAAGCGTCTGCCTTCGGCTCAGGGCGTGATCCCGGTGTTCTGGGGTCGAGCCCCACATCAGGCTTCTCTGATGTGAGCCTGCTTCTTCCTCTCCCACTCCCCCTGCTTGTGTTCCCTCTCTCGCTGGCTGTCTCTATCTGTGTCAAATAAATAAATAAAATCTTTTAAAAAAATAAAATAAAATAGTGGTGAATATCTACCAGCCAAGCAATGGGGCAGGAATATCAGGAATACATAGAAACATACAAGTGATAGGAAATAAATTTGCCGCTATTTTTCCATGACAGTTCAATTAGACAAACAAAAAAGCTAGTGTCCGTGTGTGTGTTTCTGTATATATATAAACTAAATAATACAATTAATAGGTAAATATCAAACACTGCATCTGTAAAATAGAGACTATACCCTCTTCTCAAATGCCCAGGGAATATTCTCTATGAATAAAACAAGCAGTAATTTGCCCAAAGTAACAATTATACAATCTTAGTGCCCTAAAGCGAGGTTTTATTTTATTTTTTTAAAGATTTTATTTATTCATTTGAGAGAGAGTGAGCAAGAAAGAGAGAGCACGAGCGATGCAGAGAGGCAGAGGGAGAGGGGGAAGCAGACTCCCCACTGAGCTGGGAACCCAATGCAGGGCTCAAGCCCAGGACCCTGAGATCATGACCCGAGCCGAAGGCAGATGCTTTACTGACTGAGCCACCCAGGCGCCCCTAAAGCTAGAATTTAATATCAAAACTAAAAATCTCTATTTACAAATGATTCTTTGCTCATAAGAAAAATGTAATTAAAAACGATATTGAGGGGCACCTGGGTGGCACAGCGGTTAAGCGTCTGCCTTCGGCTCAGGGCGTGATCCCGGCGTTATGGGATCGAGCCCCACATCAGGCTCCTCCGCTATGAGCCTGCTTCTTCCTCTCCCACTCCTCCTGCTTGTGTTCCCTCTCTCGCTGGCTGTCTCTATCTCTGTCGAATAAATAAATAAAAAATCTTTAAAAAAAAAACGATATTGAAAAATCATATTTTGCCTATAGGATTTGTAAAATAAAATTTCAAAATTTGATAACACAGTGTTGGTGAAAATGTAGAAAACAGGTGCTCTTATATATGGGTCTGGGGTGGCAAATTGGTACAGTATCTGTGAGTGACACTTTGGCAATATGTAACACTATTGCAACAGTTTGAGTCCTTCAATTCTGCAGTTCCACTTCCAGGAATTCATTTGAGAGGTTTCCTTGCACTTTTGTAAGTGAAATATGTACAAAAACATGCATGTGAAACATTACTGCTCTGTGACAGCAAGCATTTTTAAATAACCTGATTTTCGTCTCTACAGAACCCATTACATAAATTATATTATATCCTTAATGGAATACTACTCAAATGTCAAAAATTAATAAGGACACTCTCAGGTATTGAAAAGAAAAGGTTTTCCAAATGCATTTAATGGGGGACAAAAGCAAGTCTGTTAACAGGGTAGCACAATAGCATCGTGTAGAAACATGTGTTTTCCTTATTTAAGAAAAGGTGAAGAAACTACCGAGCATGGTTACCCATAGGAAAGGGTGGAAACCGGAGAGAGTGGAGAGGCAAGGGAAGAAGACTTTCGAACACTTACTTTTTTATACTTTTGGATTGTTGTACTTTATAGTATCACCAATATATTATTTCAAGGGAACTTCAGAATGACTTTGTCAAGTTTCTCCCTAATATTTCATAGCAAAACTTTAAAAAGTATTGTGTATGATTACATATACAGTAATTCCCCCCCTTATCCACAGTTTCGCTTTCTGCGGTTTCTGTCACCCGTGGTCAGTTCGGTCTGGCAGTAGGTGATTCCCCTCTGACTTGTCGGAGGTAATGGTAGCCTAAGGCTATGTCAGAAATGCCTACATCACCCACCTCACTTCACCTCACCGTCTAGGCATTTATCATCTCGCAGCATGGCGAGAAGGGTGAATGCGGAGATTTTGAGAGAGAAACCACATTCGCATAACTTTTATTACAGTATATTGTTATAATTGTTCTATTTTATTATTGTTGTTGTTAATCTTTACTGTGCCTAATTTATAAATTAACTTTATCATAGGTGTAGGAAAAAACATATATTCGGTTTCGGTACTATCTGCAGTTTCAGGTGTCCCCTGGGGGTCTTAGAATGCATACCCCACAAGTAAGGGGGGATCACTGTATTTCAGCCAATAAAACTGGGATATTGTTTTCTCTTTTAGTGAATAGGAATCATTCTCTGGTCCTGACTGTATTGCAGTTCTTTCCAGGTAGAGAGACTTAGGGAACTTAGGCGGGAAAGGAGGATCTCTACACCTGGATTGCTTTTTCCCCTCTGTATCCATGGATGGGTCAGAGTGAAGGTCCCTCCTCCAACAGATTGTAAGGTCTACAAATGGAAGAACTTTTTAAAAAAATTTCTTTTGTCACTGGAGTATCCCCAGTGCTTAGGACAATGCCTGGCGTGTATGAGGTACACAGTAGGGCGGAGTAACTCATTCTACAAATGCTTATTGGGTGCATCCTGTGTCCCAGGCACTGTTCTAGACATGGGAGGGACATCAGTGGAGAAAGCAAAGATCCCTGCCCTCGTGCAGCCGGTCCCTTAAGTTTACTTGCAGTGAATGGTACCTCCCAACCAGTTGCCCGACTGAATAACTCCCAGAAACCTGGGAGTTGATTCCTTGGTCTCCTTCATCCCCAACATCTAGGTAACCACCAGGACCTCCTAAACATCTTCAGAATCTGTCCACCTTCTTCAACCAAATTGCCCCTTCCTGGGCCACTGTTACCTGTCACATTACTGTTGACATTTTGAGCTGGGTCCCCTTGGTTATGGGGCTGTCCTGCATATTGTAGGATGTTTGGCAGCATCCCTGGCTACGACTCACCAGATCCCAGTAGCAGCCCATCCCTTCCCCCACGCCTAGTTGTGACAACCAAAAATGTCTCTAGATACTGCCGAATGTCCCCTGGGGGAAAAACCATATGGTTGAGTACCACTGCTCTAGATTACGCTGTTGGAGGGCATGACCCTATCTGTCTGCCCTGCTTGGCTGGGTCAGTGGCGGTTTCACAAAGGAGGCATAAAAACTGGATCTTATAGGATGAGCAGGTGTTCACCGACACAAGGGGATGGCAGAATATGATGGGTTCAAGAGGACAGCACATGGAAACTCTTAGAAGTATGAAATGACCTGGCACATTTCCGAGGCTGCGGACTGTTTAGTATGGCTGGAATGTCACTGCCCATAGCAAGCGGACGGGAGCTGGTCCTGGAAAGGGGAGACTGGAAGTCTGGGAAGGCTTGTGTGTCACACGCAAGTGACTTTATCCTGTAGGCCAGCAGTTCTCAACTGTTATGTCACAACACACGAGCGTGTTGTAATCACTTCCGAGGTGGGGTGTCTCAAGTCATAAAATAAGGTTTTGAAGTCTATGAATGACTCACCTAAGATAAAGCAATTAGGGTGAAACAAGGGGAAGTTATGCCTTTAGTCCCCTCTCACTCATTTTGAACTTTGCTGTGCTTTGTGCAGTGGGAGGGGCAGGGATGCATAATTTACAGCCTGGGCTCCCCCTGAGCTCTGCATGCTAAAGAAGTGCATCTCACATGAGCTAGTGGCCCCTGGTGTGTTGTGGCAGAGAAGAGGTTGGGAGCTGCTGCTGGCCACCTGGGAAGAATCCACCACTTTTAAAATGAGCAAGTGGCAAAATTAAGTTTGCATTCTAGAACAAGCCCGGTAGCTGCAAGGTAGAGAATGGATGTTGCGGGACCATCCTGGGGATAGGGACACCAGTTAGGGGACCGATGCTGGGTTCAGGTGCGCCATGATGGGAGTCTGCATTAGGCAGAGGCAGAGGGATCAGGAGGAGAAGGCATGGCACCTAAGAACTGTTATGGGGATTATGTGCAATAGCATTTTGTGAGCAGATGAGGGAGGTGACTGAGGAGGAAGGGCTAGAATGACATCTGGGCTCTGGTTTGGTTGTTTAGGGATAGGGGCAATAGATCAGGATGGGGAAGGGAAGTTCAAGGTAATGTTTAGGCAAGTTATCATTGAGAGTTTGTGGGTATTAGGGTGGCAGTATCCAGGTGAGCACAGGGCTTTGGGAATCATCAGTGCAGGGCAACGGGAGAAGCAGGGACTGTGGGTGAGATTGTTTGGGGAAAAGTTTAGAATAAGAGAAGAATATTAGTGTCAGCACTGAACAGTACAGCTGGACTTGAGAATAGTACGGGTTGAGAAGGAGGGATCAGGAACTGGGATGCCAGTTGGGAGAGACTGGGAGGAAAGAATTGTAGGAAGGCTTCAGTATGTATATTTGTGTCAGCCAATGAGTCTGCCGGGGCTGTATGGTGTTTGAGACTATAGCACTCTCAGATTCACATTGGTCTGTATCCTTTGCAGGTGGCAGACATTAATTGGTGGACTTCTGCTTCATGTGTCATGGAAACTGGGCTGGGCTGAAATCAACAGCAGTTCAAGGTAGAACAACCAACCTCTTCTCGCTCAATTCATGATTCATACCCTGCATTCTTTTCACATTATTTCATTTCTCCTGGTGTTATGTTGGGAAACACAGATGTTTATTTGAGTTGCATGATCTCTTAGTTCCCTTCTAACCTTGAGATTTTAGTGCTTTTATAATGATATAGAACTCAAGAAGTGTTTTCCTGGTTAGTTACTAAAATAACACTAAAATTAATTATTAATTGGGCTTTGTTGTAGATCATGAGAGTGAGGGAATGAGTTTCTGAATCAACTTCAAATTTTTTTGGTAAATTTTTAATTTTTAAATTATTTACTACTTTACAGAACAGTTAGAAATACTACAAAGAACTTCCATACCCTTTACTCATGTTCCTCAATTATTATTTTACCTTACCTCTCCCACCATTTGCTCTTGAGATAAATATATTTATATTTTTTCCCCTGAACTATCTGAGAGTAAGATGCAGATTTGAGAGTAAAATGCCTCTTTTCTTTACTTCGAAATTCTTTAGTGTGTATTTTCTTTCTTTAAAAAAGATTTATTTATTTGAGAGAGAGAGAGCACGCAAGCGCACAAGCGGGAGGGGCAGAGGAAGAGGGAGAGGGAGAATCTCAAGCAGACTCTGTGCTGAGCGTAAAGCCCAATGCGGGGCTCGATCTCATGACCCCGAGATCACAACCTGAGCCAAAACCAGGAGTCAGTTGCCCAACCAACTGCACCCCCAGGCACCCCTTTCATGTGTATTTTCTAAGAGCAAGGGTACTTTCTTATGTGACTACAACTCAGTAATCAAAATCAGGAAATTAATATTGATGTAATACTATTATCTCATCTCCAGACCAAATTCATATTTTTCCAGTTTTCTCAATAATGTCCTTTATTACCTTCCTCACCCTCCGATTCTGATCCAGGGTCCAGTTCACATCACACATTACATTAGTTGTTACGAATCTATTAAGACAACTTGTTGAATAGATTTAAAAGAAATCTCAAAGACCTCACATTTTTCAGGCAAAATTATAATCTGAATTGGCTATCCACTCCTGCCTCACCTAGATAAATTCTCATGATTCTTCTAGACATCATGCCTCACCTGAAATGATGTATAAAATGAAAAGCAAATGAAGCCAAGGTTTATATGGACAAGGTAAACAGCCCTACTGAACCATCAGGTCATTCACCTTCACCTGTATAACATCCTCACCTTCATAAAATCAAGATACTTTTGGGATTTTATATGTGATATTAAGCAGAGGGCTTACTTTATACTCCATTGTTATGGTAGATGGTTCAGTGAGAACTGGGTCTTCATTTAAAGAAATAGTACCCCCTGATTCCATAAGGCCTGTGATTGTTCCTATATTTAGTTAAATAATGAAGTATCCTGATTCCCAATGGTTCAGTTTATTCCTTCACAGAAGCAAGAGACTAGACTAGAATGAAGGAACTGTCAGATTGGGGACTGGGGTCCACTCGTGCTCATGAACATGGGTCCTCTACTCTGTTTAAGTGTTCCTGATAATTATCTTATAATTTCTGATGTGAATTGTTTACTTCATAATCGTCTTTTAAACATGACTTTAATACAAATGTAGTGATCCGGAGGGGCACCTGCACCCCAGTGTTTATAGCAGCAATGTCCACAATAGCCAAACTATGGAAAGAACCCAGATGTCTATCAACAGGTGAATGGATAAAGAAGATGGGGTATATATTCAATGGAATACTACTCAGCCATCAAAAATGAAATCTTGCCATTTGCAATGATGCGGTTGGAACTAGAGCAAAATAAGTCAGTCAGAGAAGGACAATTATCATATGATCTCACTCATATGTGGAGAATTTAAGAAACAAAACAGAGGATTACAGGGGAAGGGAGGGAATAATAAAATAAGACAAAATCAGAGATGGAGACAAACCATAAGAGACTCTTTTTTTTTTTATTTAAAGATTTTATTTATTTATTTGACAGAGATAGAGACAGCCAGCGAGAGAGGGAACACAAGCAGGGGGAGTGGGAGAGGAAGAAGCAGGCTCCTAGCGGAGGAGCCTGATGTGGGGCTCGATCCCATAATGCCGGGATCACGCCCTGAGCCGAAGGCAGGCGCTTAACCGCTGTGCCACCCAGGTGCCCCTGGTTCATACTTTAAAAAAATTTCTGTGGAAAAATATACGTAATATAAAATTTACCATTTTTAAACAATGTTTAAGTGTACAATTCAGTGGCATTAAGTGCATTCACGGTGTTGTGCACCCATCACCACCATCCATTTGCAGAACTTTTCCATCATCCCAAACAGAAATTTCGTAACAAACAGTAACTCCCATCCTGCCTTCCCCTCCCTCCAGCCCCCGGTAACCACTGTTCCACTTCCCATCTCTGTGAGTTTGCCTACTCTAGGCACCTCACTTCAGTGGAAGCATATAGCATTTGTCCTTTCGTGACTCATTATTTCACTTCCCGTCCTCAGAATTGTCACAAGCGTCAGGATCTCCTTCTTCTTTAAGGCTGAATAATATTCCGTTGTATGGATGCACCGCACTTTGTTTATCCATCCATCCGTTGATAGAATTCTTCTGCCTTTTGGGGGAGCGGAAGGAGGAATGACTCATAGAACTGGGTGACGTCAAAGATTCTCAGGTTCTTTCCCTGGAAGAAGTGATCCTCCAAGAGTGGAAATTTGAGACCCACTAGACACTGCTGTCCCTTGAACTTGCGTGATGCTAGGTTCTACCCATTGCAGACGTGTGGTCATGCTCCCGTTTAGTCCCCCTGCTGATTCTCAGAGATCTTCTCACTTCTATCTCCTGGACCTTCCTAGGTGGCTTCGCAGCCTTTACACACGATGTTAGCTCAGTTCAGCTCCTGTCAAAGATCATAGCGTCTTAGTTTGTAGCGGATCTTGTGCTTAGTAACTGCTGGTACAGCTCAGGATTTCCAGTTGCCACAGGCCCTTGGCAAAGGCGAGTTACCAGATGGCTGGCAGCAAGGACCCAGCCCGGTGTTCCTTTGTGTGTGCCTGGCTACGTTTGTGTTTGCTGTGGTTGCTGTTTCCTACTGGGCTCGGCTTTCTGTTTGTATTGGTAGCGAACCGAAGCCCAGCTTTGCTCTGTGACTGTGCACGTGGGTGGAGATAGCAGAGGTTAGACTCTACTAAAAATGAAAAAACAGCAGCAGGCAGACAGCTTGGAGTCCCTGAGGTCGTCGTGGAGTTGGGATTGTACCAGTGGGGCTGATGGGTGGTCCCCGAATCGCTGTCTAATAACATACACCAGGAGCGCTCCTTTAGACTCCTGATAGCCTGGAGCGTAGCAGAATCCCGGATTCCCTCTTAAAACAAGTCACAGAACCTAATACCATAGCTCCTACTTTGCAGAGAGGCCCTATTTGCTGTGTCGGTCAGTCTCTGGCCACGTCATGTATTGACTCCATTGAGTGACCCGATGGGATCAATCTTCTCCAGGAGGTTTACTCAGCAACCAGTTCAAGTGTTGGACGATGCCCTGAGGCCTTCTGTCTTGGGGAAGATAGCACTGGTTTTTAGGCACCAGTTTGTCCTTATATGGCAGCTACTGCCACTGCCAAACCATTGCAGAATGTCGAAGTGATTTTTCTAGCAGATGTTGAAGTCCTGTGCTGTAGGCTGTTTCCAGAACGTGATCCAGAACACTGTGACTGGACATCTGGCAGTGAGACCACGGCATTCTTTACTAGGTTCTCGAACCATTGCTTATAGAATCAGGTGTGATTTCATTGGAGACTTTACACACCATCCTCTGGTTCCTTTATTACCAGACTACATGTTTACATAAAGACATCTGGAAAGTACTTTTTAATGTACTTAATACTTTTTGTTCACTCTACCTAAGATGGCAAATTTTTAACTCCCACGTTTTCAAGTATGAGAAGTTCTAAGTTAATAATTCTATGTCACAATACCTTTGTGACAGAAAAAAGCCCCACTCCTTAATTTTCCATTGGGAATCCTTGCTGGAGAACTGCAAACAATTTCTTTGATAAAACCTTCAAATTAACTCAGGCCTGTCCCTAAAGAAATGAACAGTGAGCAAATCAATTAGGATAGTTCTTTTTATGATTGATTATTTGTTTTTAAATGAGATAGCTCGCCTTCATCAAAGCTACTGGTGGTTGGAATTTCTCAAAAATGTTTTAATGTGTTGGCATTTCATTTTGAATGACTCTTATAGTTTTATGAACAGTTACCTTTGCTCACAGAGGAAAGTTAGCACTCAAATTCTTGTGTTTTTGATATTTTTTCCCTGTTGCTTTTTTTCTCCAGAGGAATGCTTTATGTATCTATGTAGGAATTACTTTTTGGGAATAATAAAACCAGCTTTCAAAGCATTCTCAGGAAACATATGGAGAACCACTGAAGGGACATAATATTGAATAAAATCTGATTGGTGTTGGTGTGGTGATGATAGTAGTTCTCAGAAGAGTCCACGAGGCCAGAGATGGTAGAAGGACAGGATTTTTTTTTCCAGCTTTATTGAGGTATAATTGTCAAAGAAAATTGTAAGATATTTAAAGCATACATTGTGGTAATACGGTATAGGTGGCCCGTGGGCCATAGTTCGCTGACTCTTGTTCTAAGTTATGCTTTGTGGAAAACTGTATCATCACAGTGTTCTTGAGTTCAAGTAATATTAGGGCTGAGCTTTGTCAAGGGAGTTGACCCTCTGTGAGTCAGAGGAAGAATAAATAATGAAGGAGGAAAGGTCTAAGAATAGTAGGAAAAAGGGAGAATAGTGAGTAAGATTCTTGGAGGACCATGTTCACCAATAATGGACCCCCAAAAATGAAATCTAGGCATCTGCTCTAAGTGGGGAGTTAATATACGTAGAAGTCAAAAGAAGAAGAGGAAGAAGAGGGGAGGAGGAGTAGAATATATGCAGAAGTCCTTGTAAACTGTAAAGCAAATATTGACTACAGTTGTGCGGTATTACTGTTTTAGGCAATTCCAGCAGTCTTCATGAACCCTGTATGTTGGTGGCTTGGTATCTTTATGTTTGAAAACTGTTTTTAGTTCCACTAGGTGTCAGCACAATGCAGAGAATTTTTAAAGAACTTGGCTCAAGGAGCCCATCAGGCAGCCATGAACAGATAAACTTCTGAGTGTTTTGAGGGAGCAGATGTTCCTTCCATAATGCATGCTCTATTTGAAAAACAAGTGATTTAATTTAATTAGCCTTCATCTCGATAACAACAGCTTTATAATTCATGGCAACAGACTATCGTTAGCTTCTTATAAAATGCTTTATTGATCAGGGTTCTTAGGGACCGGAGAGTGTGCACAAGCAAAGAAACAAACCAGCCCAAGACTCAAACAAGATGCAATACTTGTGCCTACAAATCATGTAAGAGAAACTATGTTATCACCTCAATTTTCAAACCAGACCCCGTGGCAAATAGTCCTCTCCCCCTAGGAGTTGCTGTGAGATCCCTACGCACGCAGATACACATGCTCACTGGCTTAGCAGCTCCCCAGAGGTCTTCCTACCACAGAGACCCGAGATTCTTCCAGGACTACCTGAGGATTTAATTCCATCTTGCCTCCTTTGTTGGCACATAGGACAACGAAAGAATAAACTAGCACGGGAGGCCCAGATGGTGCCACCTTATAAATGATAGATGGAGGAAATGTACCTCGTTTGTTCCTAATGTGCAGGTATTTGGCTATTGTAGAATCTTAGAGGTGCAGTGGAAGATTATATATGTTATGTATAAATAATACATCAATATAAATATCTAAATATAATATTACATATAAAATAATATATTTATATAGATACACATTTATATGCTATATAAAAATATAAATATATTAGCTATATAAATGAATATATATTAATAAAAATATATTATCTCTATATATACATATATATATATATATATGTATATAAAAATAAGCAATATTAGCTTGGGCTGCTATAACAAAAATACCAGAGATTGGGTGGCTTAAACAGCAAACATTGATTTCTCAGTTCTGGAGGCTGGGAGGTCTGAGATCAGGGTGCCAGCATGGTTAGGTTCTGGTGAGGACCTCTTCTTGTTTATCTTGTTGTATCCTTCATAGTGGAGAGGGAGAGGGAAGGAGGAAGGAAGAAAAAGAGAGGGAGAAAGCCAGGTCTGTCTCTTTTAAAGGGCACTAATCCCATCATGAGGGCTCCACCCTCATGACCTTATAACTTCCCAGAGGCCCCACCTCCAAATACATCACGCTGCGGGTAGGATGTCAACATCTGAATTTGGGGGGAACACAAGCACGTAGCCCATGGCAGAGGGTAGAGTCAGGGTAAGTTCTCCGGAAGGTGATTTTGTAACCAGTTCTGCACTTCGATGCATGCATCTTTGAACAACAACTCCCCTTCAGGGAATTTATCCTCATACTGCAAAAACATGGATATGAAAAGGGAATGCGTTCAAGGAAAACTATTACAGCATTAGAATACTAAAAAGAGGATTAACTTCCATGTCCAGCAATAGCCTATTATTTGGTTGTTGATAAATTGGTGATGAGTTTTTGCCAGGGAAAGATGTTAAGCAGATTACGGGACAACGCGGACAGTGGAATCCCATTTTCACGGCAGTGTTCATATACTTGCATGTACCGACACTGGAGGGAGGGACACCTGGCAAGGTAGTAACAGTGGTTATCTTTGGGAAGTGGGATGGTCATTGTAATGTTTTTCTTGATTATCTGTATTTTGAAAATTTTCTAGCATGGATAAGTACAACTTTTTAATAAGAAAACAAGATAAATTATTATAGAAAAGAAAGTGACCGCCTCCATGCCAAGTTTCTGAGTTCATGCCTTTTGAAGAAAACATGTTTGTTTATTTTTCACTGCAGTTTTCCATTGTCCCAGTTAGAGGTTACAACATGATTATTAGAAATGTCCATCGTTTATTGTTAGAAGTTCCCATTAGGGCCATTTCAAAGAGACAAATGGCAGGAGGTAGGTATTTTTTACTTTCATCCCTGCCCTTAAAAACCTAGTAGCTGTAAGCACCAGCAGTTCTGTTCAGAGCAAAGTCTCTGAAGGGCTTCAGAAAAGCGCAGGAAGAAATGTGAATTAGGGTCATGCCTGGAGTTTTCTGGTGTGTTTTGTGGCTGTTGTTTTTCCCCTGTATCAATCTAGAGAAAGAAGGAAAAATCTTTTTTTTTTTAAGTTAAAAGTAATACATGATGATTCCTTCAAATATTTGAGCGTCTAGCATATATACCAGACGTTGTTCTTCGGGCAGGGGGGTAGGTGCACAGTGAACAAAACAGACAAAAATCCTTGCCCTCATAGAGCCTCCCTTCTCATTGGGATAGACCGACAAGAAACGAAGTAAAATGGAAGTATATGAGGTGTCAGACGGCAGTAAGTGCAGAGAAAAATGAAGCCAGGTAGGGAGCAGGCAGGTATGTGTGTGTGCCTGAGGGCGTTCTAGTGCGTGGAGTGGGGGGTTGTTACTTGACTCTGTGGATAAGATGACTTTGGAGCAGACGATGTCTCAATATGTGAGAGAGCGGGCCATGCACGTGTCTGGAGGGAGAGAGTTCCTGGCGGGAAGGCAATAGTAAACCCTGAGGTGCTTGGCACACTTGATGACCCACAATGAGGCCAGAATGCAGCTCTATTTTCCTTGTAAGTGAAAACATCTTTGTAGATAACTTTAACTACCTTTAACTATTGTATACAGTATGCATATTTTTAAAGCTTTCGATAAGTGTAGCAAGTAGTGTGTATGTGCATATATATGTATAACTTTTCACATGTTTATTGGCTCTCTGTATTTTTTTTTAAAGATTTTATTTATTTATTTGACAGAGAGAGAGACAGCTAGTGAGAGAGGAAACACAAGCCGGGGGAGTGGGTGAGGAAGAAGCAGGCTCCCAGCGGAGGAGCCTGATGTGGGGCTCGATCCCAGAACGCCGGGATCATGCCCTGAGCTGAAGGCAGACGCCACCCAGGTGCCCCTGGCTATCTGTATTTCTTAAGTATGCGTGTGAGAGAGAAACACATGCACACATACACACACACACACACACACACCTGGTTTTGCCCACTATTTTTCTTTGTCGAGCTGATTTTTTTTTCTTACTGAATTGTAAACACTCATTATACATTAAGAATATGAAATTCCAGCCTGTTTTATACGTTGCCAGTAGTTTTTCCTAGGTCCTTAATCATCTCTTGATTTCTTTATGGTGTTTTTTGGGCCAGTGCATTTTATGTAGGTGGATTTATCAATCTTTGCTAGAGGCTTCTGTCTTTGGAGTTATGTGTAGAAAAACCCAGAACATTTATTGAGTGTTGTTGTGCCATGCACTGCTCTGGACTTGTGCCTTCTTCTGCCCCCACACCTAGTGACCTAGGTGACCCCTAGATACCTCCAGCCCTAGATGACCTGACCTAGAAGAAAGGGCATAGCCCAGGGAAATGTGTGAAGTTTGTCCATCCCTTAGAGCTCTTGGCTAAAGTTAGTCAGCTAACTGCTGGAACATTCCTTGGCAGTGAAGAGAGCTGATTATAATTCCCAAAGATTTGGGTAACCATGTGCATGTTAAAAGGTTATACTCTTCAGTGCCCAGAACCGGGTGTGATTTCCATCGCTTCCTGCTCTATCTCCCTGGAAAATAATCCTCCATTTTAGCAGAGTTAACTAGGATTTTAAAATTATAGTTTCGGGGCACCTGGGTGGCTCAGTTGTTAAGCGTCTGCCTTCAGCTCAGGGTGTGATCCCCGTGTTCTGGGATCGAGCCCCACATCAGGCTCCTCCGCTGGGAGCCTGCTTCTTCCTCTCCCACTCCCCCTGCTTGTGTTCCCTCTCTCGCTGGCTGTCTCTATCTCTGTCGAATAAATAAACAGAATCTTTAAAAAAAAAAAAAAGGAAATTAGTCCTAAATATTTCTAAAAAAAAATAAAAATAAAAAATAAAATTATAGTTTCGTTTTGTCCTGAAGAAATATTTTTAAATAAATATTTCAAGGGGCGCCTGGGTGGCTCAGTCGGTTGAATGACCGACTCTGTTTCTGCTCAGGTCATGATCTTGGGGTCCTGGGATCGAGCGCCACGTTAGGCTCCACTGGGAGTCTGCTTGGGATTCTCTCTTTCCCTCTCCCTCTGCCCCTGCCCCCACTTGTGCACGCACTCTCTCAAATAAATAAATGAATCTTTAAAAAACAAACACCTCAAGAGATAGCAAAAGCACAAAAAAAGTACCACCCTTGTAGTCCCTGTTCCCCCCTTTTCTCCACATAACCTGGAAAAGCATGGAAAACTCAGTTGTCATGCATTTAATTTGCCCCAGGAAACTGTTCAAAGGCCTGACCTGCCCATGTTACGATAGCATAGGAACTGATAGTCGTGCAAAACCCTGGAAGCCAGAGATCCCAAGTCTGATTCAGCAGACTGAATTCAGCTGTCTGAAGCAGCAAGTATAAACAGGTCTTCAAATGATGTTCACCTGTCAGCAGACTAGACTCCTCGAGGCAGGTTCTCTCTGGGAGGGAGACCCGGTGTGCACTCCGAGTGCTCCCGTGGCTGCCAGTCTGTCTGCCTGGTTCTCCTGCTGGTGTGTAAGTTAAGTGCGATCAATGTTGCAAAGAATTTGGGAATGAAGAGTTAGCAAAGAACAAACTTGTAACAAAGTCTTACTGAACCTTAAGAGACTTCTATTGCTCTGAGTAAGGGACCAAGGGGGGGAACGTTGGGTCCCTTCTGCTTCTCTAGCCCACCCCCAGTGCCCACTTTAACTTTGAGTTTTATCTCAAATGGCACTTATTAGAGGAAGGTTTCCCTGTCCTCACTGACTAGATCAGATGCCCTTATGGTGCAGCTTAGTCCTTCAGTTTCCTTAAAATATTCATCCGTGTTATATTTGACATTTATTTATATGAGCAAAACACCCATGGCTCCCATCTTTGTGAAAATTACAGTTTATTTGAGAGGTGGGAGACACATTAATAATATGTGTGTCTGTGTGTGTGTGTGTATATATATATATATATATATATATATAAAATCTGACTGATCATTAATGGGTTAATTGAAAGATCAAGAAATCATTTTTGGATGAAACAATGTATTTTGATTTAAGGTGTATAAATGTGCATTCATTTGCTAATCTCATGGGAAGGCTTTTTCTTATAAACTACACAATGTATACCCTGTGATTTTCAGTGGAATGAGAACTTTGATACTTTGGAACAATATGAATGCAGAGTTCTTCTCAATTTTTAATTATTCTCCCCCCCTATCTTTTCACACCGGTTTTGCCAATATCTGTTTTGGCAGCACTGTCCCCAGTGATTCATATTTATTCTTCTCAATACAGCTATACTTTTTTGTTGGTGTGTGGAGGAGGGAGGCCGCTGTCTCTGAGAAGAGCTCACGAGGGCCAAGACAGGGTTAGGCAACCAGCTGTTCTTGCAGGTGTCGAAATTTCCACCGTCAGTGCATGTTGCTTTGACTCTGTCCACCTAGGAGGTGGGCTCTGATGAGATGATTGTGGAGAACGCAAGCGCCAGTGCCCTGTGCCTGGGTCACAGTGCCGTGCTCGGATCCAAGTTCTCACACGGCTCTCTGTAGCATTTCCCAGAAGTCTCTTTGGTCCAACTAAATCTGTGTTTATTTTTTTAATTTTTTATAGTTAAAGTAATTTCTTTCTTTTTTTAAAAAAATATTTTATTTATTTATTTGTGTGAAAGAGAGAGTACAAGAGGGGGGCGAGGGGGAGCAGCAGAGAGAGAGGGAGAAGCAGGCTCGTCACTGAGCAGGGAGCCTGATGTGGGGCTCAATCCCAAGACACTGGGATCATGACCTGAGCCAAAGGCAGATGCTTAACCAACTGAGCCACCCAGGTGCCCCAGTTAAAGTCATTTCTTTGTGTTTAAGGTAGAGGGTTAAAATATACGGTGTCCCTAGCCATGGTTTCTTTTTCACATCCGTGATAACTCAAATGCCCCGATGTCTCTTGGAGCATATGACGGTGCAGGCATTTTCTTTGTTTAAGAGGAAACAGAGCCTGGGGCCTCACTGAGCTCACGTCCCAGAGTACTGGGCCTGCGGCAGCTGGGCACACTACTTGTCACGCACTGCCCTCCTTCCCTCCTCGCCTGTACTCCCTGCGGTGTGGGCTCTGGGCTGTCTCCTGGTGCTCAGCGGGCCAGGGGCCTGGATCCTGTCTCCCTTGACCCTTGTGATCTTAATGTCTAATGGGAAAGCCCTTTCCTAGAAGAACAGCAATTGGTTTGATGTTCTGCTTGACCCATTAGGACGGAGAATGGCATCTTCCTTTCTCTGTTCACCTTTTGGGTGCAAGAGCAGACATCTGTTATTGCAGCAGGACCAGAAAGAACAGAGGATATCCCTCAGGTAATTAGCTGCTTGGTCTGCTACCAGAGCAAAATCATGCTGTGTTTGCAGCTTATTTATTTATAGGTCAGTGTCTCCCATTAGATCTTGAGGTCCTCCGGGGCAAAGTATGAAAGCGTGGCTCAAAGCTAGGGCTTTAGAGTCAGGTGACCTGAACTCAAATTCTGCCTTTGCCATTACCAACTCTTCTGACCACAGGCACATTATTTAAACTCTTTATGCCTCGATTTTCTCATTTGCACAAGGGGGATAATAATAATAATAATAATAATAATAATAATAATAATAATAAAATTTTCTCACAAGGTGGTTGGGCAGATTTTATTTTTTTTTTTAAGCAAGCTCCATGGCCAGTGTGGAGCCCAACACGGGGCTTGAACTCACGACCCTGAGATCAAGACCTGAGCTGAGATCAAGAGTCAGATGCTTGGGGCGCCTGGGTGGCACAGCGGTTAAGCGTCTGCCTTTGGCTCAGGGCGTGATCCCGGCGTTATGGGATCGAGCCCCACATCAGGCTCCTCTGATGTGAGCCTGCTTCTTCCTCTCCCACTCCCCCTGCTTGTGTTCCCTCTCTCGCTGGCTGTCTCTATCTCATAAATAAATTTTAAAAATCTTAAAAAAAAAAAAAGAGTCTGATGCTTAACCAGCTGAGCCACTCAAGTGCCTCACGTTGTGCAGATTTTTTAAAGACACAGCACAGAAAACATTTAGCATAGTGCCTCGTTTGTAGCAAGTGCTCAATAAATGTTAACTATGATGCTGCTGTTAATAATTCTGGCTCTGTAGGCACCTTGCAAATTGCTATAAATATTTGCTGAATGAATACAGTCAGGAAGCAGAATTTAGAAGCCCCACTAGAGACCGGAGGCATTTTAACACCAGGTTCACTGGGAAGCGTCCAAAAGCAGGTCTGATCACAGATGGGAGTGCCTGGCCGTGCTAATAAGGTTAACAAAGAGCATTTCTTGAGCAGGCACCATCCCAGGAGAGCAGTTCATTGAGTTAGGTGGGATTATTATGTTAAATTCTGCTGGAACAGTCTCATTTATTTCTCTCTATTATTAGAATAACTCTAGGGAACTGGCGTTAGTGGACCGAATGTGTTGGTGACGGATGGGGGCAGCAAGTGATCGGTGCTCTATGTAAAAACCAAGATTCTAAAACTGTAGTGAGAAAAGCAGTTTTGCGTGTGGCCACAATTGAATCAAAGAAATGCACCCTTCAGAAGTCCTTAGAGATTCGAGGTTCACAGTGGAAAACGTCAACCCATGGCCACCCAGCTCAAGTTCTAGCATTCTTTTTAAAATTCTGGCCTTTGACACTTTCTTCCTTTTGTTGTGGTTCCATGGAGCTGTTTGATATATTGCCTAGGTAAATAGTCTTTTTAAATTTTTAATAATTTGGCGTGAGTTCAAAGCTTCTGGCTACTTAAAATCCAAAGAATAATGTTCATTGCCTTTAAAAAAAAAAAAATCAGATCTGTTCTCTCTCCCAAACTACAGGAAGCCATTGTCCAGCTCCAGCTTGTCTGTGCCTTACTGTGGGCTGGGGAACAAGCAGGCTGTGGCCGGATGGCTCTTCAGCCTCCCTCGCTCTCAGTGGACACAGACACGTCACACTTCACAGGCCACTCAGAGATGTTAAGACAAGCACCATCGTCGTAGTTGGTCATCTGAAGGGTCATGCCTTCCAACTAGGTCTTTTGGACAGGAAATGACAAATATGATGGCCTCTTTCCCTCTTTCCAGATCTGATGTTTCGACATGGCTTCCCGCTTCGGTGCTGTTTGTGGGTATAATCTATGCTGGTTCCAGAGCATTATCCAAACTGGTAAGTGTTGGAGACTTTTTAGAGAGACAGTTTCTCTTTCCTGCTCCCCTTTGCTTTTTAACTTATTGCACCTTGGATCAATAGGGGACAGCACATCAGCTTTCATAATGGTACAGCTAGATTGGAGAACAACGTGGGGTTTTTTACCCCTTTCCCTGCATTGAGGATAACCAGATAACAGGGTCGGGCCAACTTGTTTTACAAGATGAAGAAGCATAGATGGAGACGCAGGGGGAGAGAGGTGATCTTTATGGAGCCTGACATAGGGCCAGCCCGCTCTGCCCGAACGCAGGCTGTCCTGGGGAGCAGGGAGCGTGGGCTCAGCCTGCTCCTTACTTATGAAGCACTGTAACTCTGCCCGTTGGTGACGCGGACTGGGGGGTGCTGGCTCCGTGGCGAGGTACATGCCTGGCACAGCATTAGTACCCAGGCCATGGCAACACTAATAAAACAAGTGTCCCCCTGTTCTCTCACCCCAGTCGCCCAGGTTTGAGCTCCTAAAAGGAGGGAACTGTAAAGAATAAACTTCTTCCAGTTATGTTATATGAAAATATAAAAATTTAGTTATTTTTCCATCAGAAGAGAATCCAGTGATACTGCCATTGACCAGAGACTCAGAACGAGGTTTACAGTCAGTAATGCCTCTTTCTGTCTTGTACCCCGACTGCTCATATTGTCTTTATCAGAAAATGATTATGTTCTGACTTTTGGAAAAATGCAAAATTTGTTTACCAATTTAGTCTTTTTATACAAAGCTTGTTGTTATGCTGGTCCCTTAGGTCTCAGATATGAAAACATTAAAACAAACATAAAATCTGCCTACCTGCACAGCAGTATTATTGTTAGGACAACCCTGAAGTTTGCAAAATAGCAGTTGAGAGTTACTAGCAGTGATTAAATCATCATTTTTCTTTCATGATTCATAAGCTTGAGTCATTGGGATGATGTGTCCAATGGGGGAGAAACGTCCTGGGTGGGCCCAAGAAATGACCCACAGCACAATTGGTGCTCAGCCCAGAACCTGAGACTTGCACTGGCTTCCTGCTGCCCCTTCTCCATTCTGTCGACTTCTGTGTCTGCTGCCTCGCTTTACACCTACTGGCCTGCAGAGGGCGCTCCCCCTCGTATAGCAGAATACAGGTGTTGACAAAAACTACATTTTTTAAAAGTTTTAATTTAAATTCCAGTTAGTTAACATACAGTGTAATATTAGCTTCAGGTGTAGGATTTAGTGATGCAACACTTCATGCAACACCCGGCGCTCATCCCAACAGGTGCACCACTTAATCCCATCACAGATACAAGCCATCCCCCAATCCCGCTCCCATCTGGTAACCAGCAGTGTGTTCTCTACAGTTAAGAGTCCGTTTCTTGGTTTGCCTCTATGTTTGTTTGAAAAACAATGTATTCTTGTTCAAAGGCTTTCAAAATTTCTTATAGGATCTGGGTAGTTATAGATTCCAGAATTTTGAAGTTTGAATAACTCTTGTGCTAATAATAATATTTTTTGTTTGTACAGTGCTTTTTTGGCATGTTTCCATAGTGATTTCCTCTGTATCTTTTTATGTGATTCTCAGTCACCTGACAAGCGGCGGGTGAGGCAGATGTTAATCACCTGACAGAGGAAGGAACTCAGGTGTGAAAAGTCTTGAACTTGCCTCTAGCCCCAGCTCCTGACAGCTGCTCTGACTCCAGACTTTTTGCCTTTTCAGATTTGTATCTTTAGGGCCAGCGTATGTGGATTTTAGAATAGCCCAGGGTAGAGTAGTCAGGCGTAACTTTAGACTCTTTTAGTTCTAAGTTATACAACGCTCATAAACTATTCTAAGCAAAAAGGAAATGAACTGGTTCATAGAATTGAAAAGCTGTAGATCAGGCAAGGCTTGATCCAGAGGTTCCAATGACATTCTCAGAACCCAGTTTCTGTCTCTCTGTCTTTTAGTTCTGCTCTGTCTCTGCTCCATTTCAGAGTCAGGCTCTCCCCCTCATGGGTGTAGTTGACTTCAGGCTCACATCCTCACAACACAAAGTCTAATGGAAAGAGACTCTTCCTCGTAGCTCCTGCAGGAATCTCAGGATTCACTCTGAATACATCAGTAGGGCCACTGCCCTTCCCAGGTCTGCGAGCTTACCAGGGAGATGGAATTGTGCTGATTGGTCGGCCCTGGATCCTGGCCTTCCTGAACCATTCACTGGGGCTGCAGAGGCTCGGAGCACTGGTGGGCCAGCTCTGCTCATACGGGATCCCTGCCTGGATGCCGTAGACTGAGAGAGGGTGTAGCAATCCTTGATATTGGGATGCTTTACCAAAAGAAGGGATAAGGATACTAGGTAGCCTCAAATTCCTCAGAAGTCCATTGTAAAGGTCAATCCAGTACATTCTCAGGCAGATGGGGAGTTCTGTAACCAAGCACAATGCTTCTCGAAGTGTGATCCGCATGTGGGGTCAGTCTGCGAGCTTGTTAGCTGCGCGTAAGGAGATTGTGCCAGAATGTACATCCACTTTGGCACGAAACACACTGTTTAGTTGAGCTGACCCTTTTTTTTTCATAGCAAGAGTTTTTGAAGAAGGAAGCAGTGCACCGATTTACCTTCTGGCTCGAGCTCCTTATTTTGGGGGAGGACTGGTACTGTCAGTGGCCCTGGCCTAGGGCACAGCCTTCTTTAAAGGGTAAGAAGAAGCTGCTGCAATTCAAACTCTTTGAGCAAAGGAAAACAAGCAAAACCCAAATATACCCAATTAGAGTGGGAGGAGTACAGAAGAGAGACACTCGTTATTGTTTTTGAGTGAAATAACAACCCAGCATCTTTTCTTTGTTTTCTGAATTTTTTGTTTTTACATAGTTGCTTACAAATTTATAGAGTGGGTTAAACACGAGGCACTCATACAGCTTGTGTTAGATAGAAAACAGGCATCCATATGCTGGTGCCAAGCTGTCAGTGTAATGAATCCACAAGGAATTGGGGAAAAGTGCTCCGTTAAAGGCGTGGGTGTATTGTTATGCAGAACACTTTCGAGGGGGTTCTGCTCCATAAAGCCCTCCTTTATCTGACAAGATTTTGAAGCTCTGTTCTTCTGATGTGCAACTCCGAAGAGGAAGCTGGTTTAACTCTGTAAAAGGCACAGCAGGGAAAACTCTACTGATTTTTCTACCTCACAACCGAATCATATACAGAGTTAAGGAAAGGGGTTATTCTTGGGGCTGTCCATTCAGCAAATATTTATCAGGGATCTACTATGTGCTAGGTGCTGAAAGACAAATAAGAGATGGTTCCTGACCTTGAGGTGTTAGTATGTGCCGGGCACTTTCCATCACCCCTCTTCATGACATATGAAGTCAGACTTAATTACTCCCACTTACAGATGAGAAAACTGAGATCCAAATTATTTGGCCAAGGTCAACAACGCATAAATGTTAAAGCGGAGGTGCAAACCCAAACCTGTCCAGCCACAACAGTTCATCTCCAAAAGTTACCCTCTTTCCCCCCTAAATCACATCAACTAAGGGAGATCAGCCCATGAGGACTGCACGGTAGGGGGTGGGGTGGGGTCGGGGTGGTGGAGAGGACCCGTGTATTTGCTGTCCCTTCTACTTGGGCTAATTTGGGTCAGCTTCTCCAGCTATCCTATGCTGAATAAGGTCCCAGGTGGTGATGGTTCTGATAGCGTGAGTGTCGTCTTCGGAGGGTCAGTACAACCTTGACCAGTCATCAATACTCTTGCTATAATTTCCCAGCCGAAGCCTGGTCAGCCTACACAGGATTGCCTCAAAGCCTGTGCTGGTGAGGGTGTAGAACAGATGTGCAAGGTCAGACAATAGTGAGCTTGCCAGTGAGAAGCCATCCTGGTGTTGGTGATCTGGCTGCTCAAACCATGTCATTTTCTTGCCTCGGGGAAGCCAGGGTCCCTCGTTGCAGGACTCTGCAAATCCAAGTTAAGGCATCTTGACAGGACTGCTCTTGATTTCTCACCCAGCTCTTTGATCTTGGTCCTTTCCTAACTGCTTGTCAGGGTTTGTCTTCCATGAGCACGATATTCGCTCCGCACGTTGCGATGGAGATTGGACGGGGTGTTGGTGAGGAAACACACATGGATAATTAGACCCAGATGGAGCAAATTAGTTAAGCAAACTGGAGCCCATGAGTCCCCTCCCCATTTGCTTGGCTCGAATATAACATGAAGGAACTTGGATGTGCAAAGGAGAAGAATGTCACTGTTGATGCAGAATGGAGACTCTTCCTCTAATGTTCGCTGTTACTGCTCATTTGAGGCAGCTTTCCTTCTCTTCCATGTTGTTTTCTTACCAGAGCTCACCAGAGTCCATTTGCGAGGATTACTTTTTAAGGTGTAGATTCAGTGGCAAAATAGGAAACCCTCCCTCTGGATTTTAGTTATCTTCTTGCTCCATATAAAGAGGATGTTCTCAGGGCGCTTGGGTGGTTCAGTCAGTTAAGTATTCAACCGTTGATTTCAGCTCAGGTCATGATCTCAGGGTCGTGAGATTGAGCCCTGCATCAGGCTCCATGCTCCGTGGGGAGTCTGCTTGGGATTCTCTCCCTCAGCCCCCTTCCCCCGCTCTCCCTCTTTCTCTAAAATAATAAATAAATTTTTAAAGATGACGTTCTCCGTAACCCTTACAAAATGACTTATTAAAACAGGGCTCTGAGGGGAAAGCTTTATGACATTAGATTTGGCAGTGGTTTCTTGGATACAACACCAAAGACACAGGCAACAAAAGAAAAAATAGAAATATTGGACTTCATCGAAATGAAAAACTTCAGTGCATCAAAGGCCCCTATCAACAGAGTAAAAAGGCAACCCACTGAATGGGAGAAAGTATTCGCAAATCATTTATCTGATAAGGGATGTGGAAATAAACTTTTAGGCCCAAGATGGAGCTCCTCCTTTCTAGGGTGCTATCTCAGCAAAGCAAACTTCAGCATTCCTGGAAATGCTCCGCTTGACCAGAAACACAGTCCAGCTAGACAGCCAGTCCCAAACACCAAGGTGGCTCTGGGTTCTATACTTCCTTGTTCCTTGATCTTCCTAAATAAGGTCAGATACGCCATCCCAGCGAATCATGGCATTTCCCCATTGCCACTTCTCATGCTTCATAAAACTTATTCTTGCCCAGCACCCCCTGGGAAGAGGGCTCCACTGCTTCTGAGGCACCATACTCCCCCAACCCAAGGATTGTTTTCCCTTGAATAGAGGACATCAGACTTGTTACGAAATTGTTTTAGTTTTGTCATTCAATAGGGATTAAGACCCAGAATATAGAGATACGTCCTCAACTCAACAACGAAAACCAACCCAATTCAAAAATGGCCAAAGGACTTGAATAGACGTTTTTCCAGAGAAGATGTATAGATGGCTGATAAGCTCAGGAAAAGATACTCAGCATCATTAATCATTAGGAAAATGCAAATCAAACCCATAATGAGATACTACCTCACACCCATTAGGGTGGCTTTAGTCAAAAAACCAGATAATAACCAGTGCTGGTAAGGATGCGGAGAAATTGGAACCCTTGGGCACCGTTGTTGGGAATCTAAACTGGTGCAGCTACTCTGGAAAACACTAGGGTGGTTCCTCAAAAAATTAAAGATAGACTTACTGGGTGATCCAGCAATTTCACTTCTGGGTTTATACCCTCAAAAAATTGAAAGCAGGGAGTTGAACAGATATTTGTGCCCCTGTGTTCATGGCAGCATAATTTACAATAGCCAAAAGTTGGAAGCAACCCAAGTGTCCACGGATGGGGGAGGATAAGCAAAATGGGGCAGATGCATGCCGTGGAATATTATCTAACCTTGAGAAGGAAGGAAGTTCTGACACATGGAACACCGTAGATGAACTTTGAGGACAGCATGTTAAGTGAGATAAGTCAGTCACGAAAGGACAAATACCATCTGATTGCATGTCTGTGAGGTGCTTAGAGTGGCCAAAATCATAGAGACGGAAAGCAGAATGGTGCTTTCCAGGGACTGGAGGGAGGAGAGAATGAGGAGTTAGTATTTAATGGGGACAGAGTTTGAATTTTGTAAGATGAAGAAGTTCCGGAGCTAGAGGGTGGTGATGGCTGCATGGCTCTGTGAATGTACTTCATGCCACTGAACTGTTCACCTAAAAATGGTTGAAATGGTAAATTTTATGTGTAAATTTTACCTCAATGTAAAAAATGTATTTATTAAAAAAAAAAAAAAAAACCCTGGGCTCTGATAGAGGTTTTCTTGAGGATTATATGAAGGGGAGGGGATGATAACAGGTTCTCACTCGCTTCGCTCAGAATTCCTTTGGGTGCCATAGAATATGCACATTTGGTTTAACTCATTCATTTCTTTGCTCTTGGGTAAAAAGTATGAGAAAAATAACAATTCACCGAGAGCAGGCCAGTCTGCCCTGTGCTCTGGCCTGTACATTTATGCCCCCATGTGAACGAGATGGAGCAAGCTTCTGTCCCTTGAGCCTTTTCTTTTTTTCTTTTCTTTTTTTTAAATTATTATGTTCAGTTAGCCACCGTATAAGTACATCATTAGTTTCTGATGTAGTGTTCAGTGATTCATTAGTTATGTATCTTATGCTCAGGCATCTCACCAAGGTGGAAGAACCCCTGGTATTTTAAAATGTCCATTTCTGGGGCAACTGGGTGGCTTCGTCAGTTGAGCGTCTGCCTTCGCCTCAGGTCATGATCTCAGGGTCCTGGGATCGAGCCCCGTGCCGGGCTCCTTGCTGAGCAGGGAGTCTGCTTCTCCCTCTCCCTCTGCTTCCCTGCTCCTGTTCTCTCACTCACTCTATCTCAAATAAATAAATAAATTTTTTAAAAATGTCCATTTCTTGGGGCGCCTGGGTGGCACAGCGGTTAAGCGTCTGCCTTCGGCTCAGGGCGTGATCCCGGTGTTATGGGATCGAGCCCCACATCAGGCTCCTCCGCTATGAGCCTGCTTCTTCCTCTCCCACTCCCCCTGCTTGTGTTCCCTCTCGCTGGCTGTCTCTATCTCTGTCGAATAAATAAATAAAATCTTAAAAAAAAAAAAAGTCCATTTCTTATGCAATAAGACCCATAAGACAGAGGCCAGCTACTTTAGGTGATGAACAAATGAACGACAGAGACAGCCTCCAGACTGGTACTGGAGATACACCAGCAAGAGGGGAGTCTGGTACTCTGCACTTCAGTGCTTTGCTATATAATGATACAATAGTAAGATTAACAAAATTAACACTTAAATTTAATCACACAAGTCAACTTATGAATGTATTCATGGATACGTACATATACTTACTCAAATACCTCACCATCTTCCAAAAAGGTTGAGTGGTGGCTTAAAAGAATAATTAAGATAGACATTTTTTTTTAAGTAGGCTCTGTACCCAGCGTGGAGCCCAACACAGGGCCTGAACTCACAGCCTGGAGATCAGGATCTGAGCTGAGATCAAGAGGTGGACGCTTAACTGACTGGGCGACCCAGGCGCCCCCAAATAGACATTTTTTATGAACAGAATTTTACAAGAAATCTAGGTACAGAAAAGCAGAAGAACTAGATGAGGCCACGGAGAGACTTAGCACATAGGAATTTATGCTGTAATATCCTACAAAATAAATGCAGATGGGGCCTGAATTCAATTTTCAGTGTTCTGTAGCCAAATAAAAAAGTGACGAGACTTGGGGAGTCTGCTTCTCCCTCTGCCCCTCCCGCTGCTCATGCTCTCTCTCTCTCAAATAAATAAATAAAATCTTAAAAATAAAAAAATAAAGAAGTTAAGGACTCTCCTCGGTGCTTGTAAGGTAAGAGCGGAGGTCATTGCTACACCTGTTACACAGAGCCTAACATATAGCAGTGGTGACTCACTATGTTGTACACCCAAAACTAACGTAACATTGTGTGTCCCTGATCTTCAGATTTAAAAAGTTGCAGGGAAAACAAGAGTGAGGTCATTGCTGAAGAAGAGCAAAGCTTCCTCGCTCTCAGGTTCTGAGTCCTCAAAAGAGGTAGACTGGGCCACTTAGTGAGGCAGGGTCTTCCACAACCCCCTTATAACGAACACAGTGACAACTTGGTTTCTAGGGTTCTTAGAGCATTTTTGGATGCGTGATGAAATAGCAAAGTTCAGTAGGAGCAGTTTTCTGGGGCTAAAACTGCTACCCTGCTTATTCGCAGACTGCCCTCAGGCAACCCTCAAGGAACATAGTTTCCAGCGGGCGTGCTTTGATAAAAATTGGGTAGCCTACAGGTCAGGCCTGGAGTGCAGTTATTCTCTCTAGTAGATTAAGCCCACATGTACATACTTAAAGATCACCCAAAGAGAAGATAGGATTGACATTCTTTTACAAAAATTAAGAAACCGACCCAGGACTCCACTTGGAAAAGGGAGGCATCGGCATCTGCAGTGACCCAAGGCCGTGCCCGTGCGCAGGGCCAGGATTTTCCATAGAAAACTGTTCTAACTCAGGCCCAACACCTGAACAAATAACAATCAAGGCCTTAAAATTCCACTCTGGAGAGCCTGGGAATAATGAAAAGCTTTAAGTAATAGATACCAATGTCTCTTCACAGCCAGAGAAAAATAAATGTCCAATGGTACTTGGATAAGATGTTGAATTTTAAGCTAATGAAGTCTAAGAATAAATTAGTTGCAAATTGTGCCCCTAAGTAACTAAATGAATTGGCCTGCAGTGTAGTTGAATTTGATTAATTACCTTTTGTGTCAAAAATGATGATGTGAGCTTTATAGTAGTTGATCCTGGCTACTTTCCTGATGAAAGATGGTAGAACCTTTTGTGGTTGAGGCCATTCCTAGAGTCCTGACAACACGAAGAACATACTTCTGTTTCTGTTCTCTTTAGCAGCAAGCAAGTATATAGATTTTCTAAAAGTGGTTTTCAAGCTATTAATAGGCAGGTTAAAAAAGAGAACCAAAATATATTCCTCCATTTTCTCATCTGCATAATGGGGATGTTAATAGTATCTACCTCATAGAGTTATGACAATTAAGTATGCAAAAGCAGTTAGAATAGCAGCTAGCATGTAATAAGCATTCAATATATCTTAGCTATTATTATGGTTATTATCATTTCTCAGAACTTTTCTCTGATTTGACGTAAGTTAAGTCCTGCTGAACCTCACTCCATAAGATAATAAAGGGCAGGTTTTCTTTCTTTATTTTTTTCAAAGGGCAGATTTTCCAAAAGAATCAGTCACTCGGCGGTCTCCTGAACGGATAGCATAGTTCACAGACTGGAACTTGTACAGAGTTAGAGGCCAAGGAAAATCAGTAATTGAAGTTTGCAAACTGCGTTAATAGTTGTTTTTCATAGACCTCTACGGAGGCTGAAACTGTCCATTGTAGAATTCCTGTTTCTAAAGCCTGCTAGCTTCTCAGTAGAAAAGTGTCTTGAGAAATCCAGATTTAAATTTGTTAAAGTAGAAATGGAAACTGTCCTTTAAATCATGTCATAGAGTTTACTCTGGGTTTGTGTATTTTAGATCATACCAGTATTCTTACTGGAGGAAGCAGACTGGCGGGATTTGAAACACACCAGTCGTACTGGACTTTGTGGAGAGTTGTAGGGCCAGGAAGGTTACCCTGGGGGCTTGCTGTAATTGGGGTGTCATAGCCTCGAGGTTAGGAGCATGGGCTTTGCAGTTAGAGAAGCCTGGATGGGAGCCACAGCTCTGGCCCTGAACTAGCCGTGAGCACTCAGCAAGTTGCCTCATCTTCTAAGCATGGGGTTCCTTGTCTATAAAGCAAGGTAATAGCACCCACTAATTGAGTTGTTGGAAGGAGATTTAAATAAGAGAATGCAATTAAAATAATTAGCACTGTGTCCAACACGTTGTTGGTAGCTCTCATTAGTGTACTTGAAAATCAATTCTGTGTGTATCGATAGATCCTTTTCCAGACGTGATTAGAGCAGGGCCTAGGGAGATGGGAAGACCTAGTCATGGCTTATTAAAATTGAGAAAATTAGCCTCCTTGAGGTCTAGAGTCAGGGTCTAGAATTCCTAAATCTGGTCTCCTTTACTGGCTTTATAGTCAAGGAGGCAAAAGCATTTTTAAAAAGGTCTTAATTTTAAATAAATAGCATCCAGATCATGCTTTTATATTCATTTCATGGACACATAATTAACCTTTCCAAGATTTTCTTTGCTATCTTCTTAAGCCAAGAACTGGAAGGTCAGGCCCTAAGTTTGCCAAACATAGGCCAAATGGATAAAGCCAGTGGAAAAAAATCTCTTTAACAATCTTAAAACACATAAAAATTAATTCAAAATATAAAAATTTAAGAGGAATAAAAAGAAGCACAAAAGATAAATGAAAAATTAGGAAATAATAAAGTATAATTTTTTAACTTCACTTTTTTTTAAGTTTTAATTCCAGTGTTGTCAATGTACCGTGTTGTACTAGTTTCAGGTGGACAATATAGTGATTCAGCATAACCCGGTGCTCATCACAGGTGCGCTCCTTAATCCCCGTCACCTATTTCCTTCATACCCCCACCCACCTCCCCTCTGGTAACCATCAGTTGTTCTCTACAGTGAAGAGTCTGTTTCTAGGTTTGTCTCTCTCTTTTTTTTCCTTTGTTAGTTTTGTTTCTTAAATCCCACGTGTGAGTGAAATCATATGGTATTTGTCTCTGTGACTGACTTATCTCCCTTAGCGTTATACTGTCTAGTTTCATCCATGCTGTTGCAAATGACAAGATTTCATTCTTTTTTATGGCTGAATAATACTCCATTATATATACATATATACACCACCTCTTCTTTATTCATCTATCAATGGGCACTTGGGCTGCTTCCATAATTTAGCTATTGTAAATAATGCTGCTATAAACATTGGGTGCATGTTTCCCTTTGAATTCGTGTTTTTGTATTTTTGGGGTAAATACCCAGTAGTGTCATTGCTGGATCATAGAGTAATTCTATTTTTAACTTTTTGAGGAACCTCCATACTGTTTTCCACAGTGGCTACACCAGTTTGCATTCTCAACAACAGTGCATGAGGGTTCCTTTTTCTCTGTAACCTTGCCAACACCTGTTGTTTCTTTTCTTCTTGAGTCTAGCCATTCTGACAGGTGTGAGGTGATATCTCATTGTAGTTTTGGTTCATTTCCCTGGTGATGAGTGATGTCGAGCATCTTTTCATGTGTCCGTTGGCCATCTGTAGCTCTTCTTTGTCTGTTCATGTCTTCTGCCCATTTTTAATTGGATTATTCGTTAAAGTATGATTTTATTATTTTTATGTATTTATTTTTATAAAGTATAATTTAAAAGGAAAAAAACAGTTTGAGTTGCACTTTTAATGAAGGATAAATTAAGAGTAGAAAACGTTACAAAGGCAGGAAAATGGAAGGCAAGAACTCCAAAAGAAATAAAATAGTGCAAGTTAGAACAAAATACTAAAATAGGGCAGAGCTACAAAGTTATAAGAGTTTTAAAAACAAGGTAAAAATATATCCTCCAAAAAGATAAAGAATAGATCCATCTGGAAGTAGGCGAGCAGCATGATCTTAAGTGGGTCCTCCAAGCTGGAACGATTTCCCTGCTCAGGGCCCTCTGTCGAGGCTGCTGAGGGCGGGCTACCTGTTAATACTGACCACCTTTTGTGCCCTGCTCCCAAACCACTCATCTAGGTCCTTTACCTCCTTCCTCTGTCATTCCTCCCAGGTGCTCTGGGCCGTAGGTATAGTTGTCCCCACACAGAGGAGCAAACTAAGGTTTGCCTATGCTCGGTTTCACCTATGCTCCGTCTTTTTCTGCCTCTCAGGAAATATTGCCGTCATCATCAACAACAGAGACAATAACAAAATCCCATGCCCTTTAATCCTTTCTGCTCACCAGGTCAAAATTAGCGACCAAATTAGGAGAGACAGCCACTCTTAGCAAACAGCCCAGCGATTGTAAACGGGCAGTGGCTGTTCTGTGTACCTTAATAACCCTCCGGAGTGTTAGGGGTTTTTTATTTATATCTTTTTCCCCCTCCCTTTTTTTTTTTTTTTTTGGTTCAAAGTTGATCCTGGTTATTCAGTTCAGTCTCCTAAATATTTCCTTAATGCGGACACCCGCATTTTCATTGCCACTACCAAGTTCAGGCCACCATCTTGCCATTCCTTGTATTAGTTTCCCATGGCCTCTGTAACAAATAACCACTATCAGGTGGCTTTAAACAGCAGAAACTGATTCTCTTCAGTTGTGGAGGCCAGAAGTCTGAAATCAGTGTTACTGTGCCCAAATCAAGGTGTGGGAGCGGAGCCACAGTGCGAGAGTCCACTCCTTGGCTCCTGCGGCTTCTGGCGGCTGCTGGCATTTCTCACCTTGTGGCCGCAGCACTCCAGTCCCTGGCTCTGCGGTCTTGTTGCCTCCCCCTCTGTGTCAAATCTCTGTCTTTCTTTTACAAATACATGTGTTTGCATTAGGGCCTACCCAGATAGCCCAGGGCAAACTCCCCATCTCAAGGTTCTGAACTTAATCACAACTGCGAAGATTCCTTTTTGCCACTGGAGGTGACATTCACAGGTCCCAGGGATTAGAGTGGGACACTGGGAGCCCAAGTTCCTTTAAACATGCGGATCAAATCATGTCATCGCCTTGAAACTCCAGCGGTTCCTTGGCTCTTGGCACTGTCCTGACTCCCTGAGATGGCCTGATGACCTCTCCCCCTTCCTCTCCCCAGCTTCTCCCTTCACGGTCCACCGCTCAGCCCCAGCCCCACCCCCACCCCTGTTCCCCGAGGAGCGGGTTCACTCTTGCCTGGGCGGCAGCACCCCCTGCCTCCTCTTGGTTGGCTCACTCCAGTTAGTTTGTCATTCCGTTCTCATTTAGCCAGTGGACTTCGCTTCCTCTCCCCACGCGGGGTAGGTGCGCCTTTTTGTGTAACCCGTGAGAGCGCTTACCTCAATAGGGACACATCCACTCTGGACATGGGATGTGTTTCCTGCACCTGGCACGGCGCCTGACACACAGTAGGTGCCTAATATGTGTTGAGCCTCTACATCCACCTTGCCAAGAATAATACTACACCAGAGAGCACTAATCCACGCGGAAGAGTTTTTGCTGGGGAGGATTATGTATGTGAATGCCAAAAGTTCCCACGGCTCGTTATTTTTAAGCAGAAATCAAGTATTATGTAATTATGGGATCAAAGAAAACATTTTCATGCTTATTACATTCTGTTTTCTTTCAGGCCATTCCTGTGTTTCTCACTTTGCATAATGTAGCTGAAGTTATCCTCTGTGGGCACCAGAAGTGTTTTCGGAAAGAGGTAAATGATAATGCAAAATGCTAGTTTCGCTTCCCTTGCTTTAAATTTCAAAGATGCACCTTTTCTTATGGCCCGAATTAGTGCCTACCTTTTCCTGCCATCTGTTTCCTGACAGTGGTCAAGACTGCCTGGCAGGCGTCACTCCTTTCAAGGATCATGTTTTCGACATCCCTTCGGTTCAGCAAACGTACGTGGGGGTAGTCGTGGATCTGAATGGCACTCAGCTGCAGCTCAGGGCAGAGCGAGCACCTTGGGATACAAGGAGGAGTTTCCTCTGGGCCGAGGAGTGGGGGCGGGGGGCAGCCTTCCCGCCCACAGCGCATCCCAGGGCCGCTGGGAAATACATGGCAGAGCTTCGCATAGGGTGCCGGGAGCATCAGCCCACCCCGGGGGAGTCCCCTTCGCTTCCCGAGCCCAGCTCTGCGTCACACCAGTTGGAGCAAATGTCTTCACCTTCTGTGCTTCCACCTGGGAAAGGGGGACGGTAATGACGCCCAGCTCCTACGGTTGCTGGGAGGACACAGCGAGGCCCCCGCGTTAAGGGCGTACAACAGTTTCTGGCGCGGAGTAGGTGCTCTGTACGTGTTTGCTATATTTATTAACATTAGTGGTGGTTTTAGTTTGGTTCCTCTTTTGGGAGTTCTTTCTAACATCTGCCCGTTCGAAGTGGTTTCATCTACAGATCTGGAAGTTTTCAACTAGAGAGGCTAGTTGGCCATTCAGGCAGCTCACTTCTTACAGGTATGCAGGAGAGAGAGGTGTCTTTCCTGTGGCCGAGGCCCCTCCGCACACCCGTGCACCCTGTTGTCCCTGCCTGCTCCCCACAAGCAGCTCCGAGGAGAGCTAACGTCTCTCCCTCTCTGCTGCCTTTCTTCCCTCAGCCCATAGACACTCCGTGTTCTCAGGCCTCCGAGGATAGAGCAGGCCCTGGGAGACCCGCTCACCCTACCCCAGCTCTGGAAGGCTGTTTCTCAAACCGTACCAGCGGGCTCCCTTGCTTGTCCACACCTCCACCTCCGTCCCACTGCAGCCTTGCCCTCCCCCAGCACAGCGCCCGAGGGAGGGTTGGGTTCGGAGCTGTCCATGGCCTTGTGTCCCTCTCGCCTCCAGCCTGCTCCTGCTTCTGCCCCCACCTTTACCCTGAAGTTGCTATGGCTGAAGTCCCTGATGCCTGCATTGATGCGACTGTTGGCCTTTTACGCCATTCATCACCAGGTTTACCGCTGCCTTCCCCTGAGTCTCTTGGCCCCCGTGACCTGCTGGTTCTCTTCCCTGATCTCGGGCTCCTCCTCCTCCTTCCTTCGTCTGCCCGACAGGAGCTCCCAGGGCTCTGTGTCAGGAGCCCTTTGTTCCCACGCACACACTTTCTGGACAGTCTCATCCACACCCATGGCAGCATCCCCCTCAGTTCACCGGTGACTCCTGTGTCCCATGTCCAGCCCAGACTTCTCTCTTGCGCTCAGACCCCCATGGCTGCTGCCTCTGGCTCTCCCCGCAGCTGTTTCCTGGGCATATGAAATGCAAAGGGACCACACTGGAACTGCCCTGTTTTCACAGCCTGCTTCTTACTTGGTGATCCTGATCCTGGTCATCACCACCCACGTCAGAAACATAGGGGTCCCTTTAGAGTCCTGCTCTGGTCTCCGCCCCCCCCCCATTTCTGAATCTGTCGCCTCTCCATTCCTACTCTGCTGCCACCTTGGTTCAGGTCCTCATCTGTTTTTCAGGGCTCCCTGGCTAGGGGCCAAATGAGAGCTTGCTCCCCTGAACCCTCGGGCAGCCAAGTAGCGTGTGGGGTGAGCAGTCCTGGCTTAGATGGTTACCGTGTTCTGTGCGCGCCATCACCGGCCTTCGCCTGCCGGATGTACGGTGTGCCTGGCTGGTTGCCCTGCCTCTTCCCGCACTCCCCTTCCTCCACACTGCACCCAAGTGACCCTCTGAAACAGATCTGATCATGTCCCCCCATGTAGATGGGGGCTGGCCATGACCCGCACGGAGGCATGCAAAGGTGCCATACACCTCTCAGGTTTTAGAAAATCCAGCCACAACCAAACTTCTCATTTTTCCTGGACCATGTCAGCGAACCTCTGACCTGTCAGAGAACCTCTTCAAGTACCCACTCATTCATTCAGAATATATTTACGTACCTGTGTACACGCCCTCCATGCCAGGTGAGGAAAGCGCATGGTCTCACTGCTCTGGGCTACTCTTACGGAGCATCAGCTGAGCAAATCATGACACCCACCTGCTGGAGGCCACTATGGGGAGGTGACATTGAAACAGGCAAAGGCTGAGCAGGAGTTCAGCAGGTGGGGCGAAGGGGAGGGCTCCCAGGAAGAGGACGCAGGAGATGAAAAGGACCAGATGGGACCTTGGGGACTTGGCAGGAGTCACTTTGGGCCAGTGTGTCTGGCGCTTGATAAGAAAGAGAGGAGGGCTTAGGATGAGGCTGGGGGCTTAGGATGAGCCTTTGAGGCTGAGCTAGGGATTTGGGGTGTAAGCTGAGTGCAGTGGGAGGCCAGGGGTGGGTGTGAAAGCGCAGAGGGCCTGATCAGATTTATAGTGTTGACAGCTCATCCAGCTGTCTGTGGGGGAGACAGGACTGCAGGAGGTGAGAGGGGCTGCGGGGGCGACTCTTGAGGTCTCACAAGGGAGGCTCTCGGTATTCCAGGCTGGTGTGCACGCAGTTGGAGCCTGACACCTCAGGCACCTCAAGGAGCATGAGCACCTCTCTCTGACACTTTACTTATCACACCACCTTGCGATTTCTGTATTTCATCAATTCTAACACGTGCTGCTTTTTCGCATGTTAAAAAAATATTCACTGGCTGCCGTTGGGATGCTTCTGCAATCAACAGTGTGCCCTGGTCAAATGCTTTCTTTCTTAGAAATATATAAGGAATGGGGGATTTTACGCTCGGTGGCATCTCAGGTTCAATGAAATGCAGTAGGAATTTCCCTAGGTTTCTGCCTGTTTCCTCTGAGCCCCTCCGCAGGGACCACAGGGTTGTTGTCTTCGTAGCCCCAGAGTCCAGCCCCAGAACCGCAGCCAAGCTGAATATTCACGAACTAGTCACTGAGGTTCAGCTACTCCCCAAGAACTGCTCAGCTTCTGGGAGACGGACTCATGCTTCTTATCGACACAGTGGATGCTTTCGTTGTGAACTGAAAATGAAGATTTATGTGCTCTGGGGAAGAGATCCAGGCATCTCTACGGGGTATCGCTTCCTGATGGTCCAGTCAGATCACACAGGCGAGGTTGAGTGTAGGAAACAGGTTAGAGCATCTTCGGGGGTATTTCCATCAGGCAGAGACCAGGGGCCAGACTTCCAGGCTGAGAGGACCTGTCCTTGGAAGAAATTGGATAAACACCAAAATGTTTTGAATCTTCATCTCCATTTCATCCCTAACACTAAGCAGCATCATTTTTTAAAAAAAAATTTTAATTTCAGTACAGTTAACATACAGTGTTGTTATTAGTTTCAGGTATACAATATAGTGATTCAACAGTTCTATACATCACTCAGTGCTCATCATTACACACACACACACACACACACACCCCACTTCTTTATCCATTCATCTACTGGGACACTTGGGTTGCTTCCATAATTTGGCTATTGAAATAATGCTGCAGTAAGCATGGGGTGCACATATCTTTTCGAGTTAGTGTTTTCATATTCTTTGGTAAATACTCAGTAGCGGAATTACTGGATCATAGAGTAATTCTATTCTTACTTTTTTGAGGAGCCTCCATACCGTTTTCCACAGTGGCTGCACCAGTTTGCATTCCCAGCAGCAAAGCACAAGTTCTCCTTTTTCTCCACATCCTCCCCAACACTTGTTTCTGGTGTTTTTGATTTGAGCCATTCTGACAGGTGTGAGGTGATATCTGGTTGTGGTTTTGACTTGCATTTTCCTGATGATGAGTGATGTTGAGCATCTTTTCATGTGTCTATGTGGCCATCTATATGTCTACTTTGAGAAATGTCTGTCTACAACTTCTGCCCATTTTTAATCAGATTATTTGTTTTTTGGGTGTTGAGTTGTACAAGTTCTTTATATATTTTGGATACTACCCTTTATCAGGTATGTCACTTGCAAATATCTTCTCCCATTCAGTAGGTTGTGTTTTAGTTTTGTTGGTTATTTCCTTAATAAACAATATCATTTCTTGTCAGGGCAAATTAGGAAAATAGTTTCATGAATTACATACCTATTTAGTCATCTTAAAAAACCTTTCTTTTGGGGCGCCTGGGTGGCTCAGTGGTTAAGCGTCTGCCTTTGGCTCAGGGCGTGATCCCGGCGTTCTGGGATCAAGCCCCACATCAGGCTCCTCTGCTGGGAGCCTGCTTCTTCCTCTCCCACTCCCCCTGCTTGTCTCTCTCTCACTGGCTGTCTCTCTCACTGGCTGTCTCTGTGTCAAATAAATAAATAAAGTCTTTAAAAAAAAAAACAACCTTTCTTTCCTTCATGAATGTAATAAACTATAGTAAGTTGCAGAACATGCAGAGGAAGAAAGTCCCGGAAATCAACTGTGATCCTACTTTGCACAGGATACTGCTCTATTCTGCCAGACTTTTATTCAATGCACATATATAGACATACTTATACAAATGATATAATATATCCTATTTTCCATTGATCAATTTGTCAGGAATCTCTATTCATGTCCTCATTCCACTCCACATGGAACATGATGTGTTGGCCAAATCCGTGTTTCTAGACTTGGAGGTGGCTTCTAGTAGGTTGGCATTAAAATCTGCTCTGTGATGAAGGTTGAAGATTGGCTGTGATCTATTCCCTTATGATTTACTTTCCTGATCATTTGGCCTGGAGCCTCGACAAAGTGACCGGATATTACCAGGAGCACAGCTGTATGACAGCTCTTAGACTTTACCTGCGACTCACAGTGAGGCCTCTCTTGTCCAGTGTGTGTCGGTTTCACCAGACTCCACTCTGGAGAGGAAGGTTGACCTCCTCATGACCTCGTTCCCAGGTTATAAGGCTAAACTCTCTCTGGAGCTGGGGCTCATCGTCACCGTCCACGGTTCTTTGTGCATGCATGCGCAAACACACGCACACATAATTTGACTCTAAGGGAACGTGTGGCTTCTGGAATTAGTCTCACTACCTTGCAGATATACTTGTCACAGCTGAACATTAGAATGCTGCTGTTCATTCTCTTGTTCGCTTGTTCACCATTTACTGAGTCTGCGCTGTGTGTCAAACCTCTGGCTAGGCCTACGGCTGTGGAGATATACAGGACACAGGGATCGCCCTCACAGAACTCAGCTAAATGGAGGAACCAACACCCAAACGCACTCTGGGATGCCCGTAGAATGTCATGTAGGCTGGAACAGGAGCATGGGTGGACAGGGGGTGACCACTGCTAAGTCTGCTTGCAAGGGCCAGGGGCAGGATTTGAACCCAGTCCCGCAGATGGTAGGAATTTTCCAAGTGCAGGGAGAAAGAGCCCTCCAGGCAGGCAGAGGAAGCAGCAGATGAAGGTAGTAGTCTGAAAGGGCGGGCGAGGTGTCCACGCAGGACTGGCAGACTGGTCGTCGCAGAAGAGCATCACAAAAGGTCAGGCTACGAGCTAGATCGCCTGAGCCCAGACCGTGCGAGCTTGGGCAACTTAGCTAATTTCGCAGTGCCTTGGTGTCCGCATCTGTAGCATATAACCCGAGACTGAATTAACCCGTAATGAAATAAGTCGGTACATGAGAGGGCTTGGAACAACACTGGCACAGAGTAAGTAGCCCTCAGAGTAAGGTGACCCCCTGTAATGTTAGCTATTTATTGTTATTTTTGTTGATGTGACTTGAGAAGTTAGACTGACCCATTCAGAGCACTGAGATATCACTAGGACTATTCTCTGGGTGACTTTTGGACTGAAGAGCCTCAGAAGGTGAACGCCTGAGCTTAACTCCTCAGTCGTTGCGCAACTCACTAATGCATTTACCGCTTGTTCTAATCTCTGTATCTCCGGTTCTGGCTCCTCTAGCCAGCGGCGTTTGAAAGGAAAGAGCAGTCTCTCCGCTGTGGACTGGGTGAACTATTTAGAGCACTGTATTGATTGGCTGCCCTGTGACGGAAGCCCCCCTAGACGGTTGCTGGATACACCTGTTACTACTCATGGAACAGCTGGGACATGCTTTTCGTCTTTGTCCCGTCTGCTCCTGTTTTTCCGCCAAGCTGTGGAGATGTTGATTACCTTTAGCCCAGAATCCTTTAGTGACACGTTTTCCCACGATGGGGGCAATTCTCCAGGTGCCTGAGCCAGGTCACCTTTTTGGGTCATCCTTTCCATACTGAAGGGATGTGTCCCCACCAGGTGGCAGTGGCGTCGAGGTTGGCTGGGCCAGCTGAGGCAAGTTCCACAGGGTTGAGAGGAAAGGATCTGAAGCGGCAAGCCACGACTTTGAACGCAAATAGGATCTATTTATTAAAACAGTGCAAACTGGATTATTTAGTATCTTCAGCATGAAAACTGAAGATAGCCTTCATAGCAAACCATGTTGCCTTGTCAGTCTTCACTTTTTTAAAAAAATTGAGATATGATTGACATAGACCATATTCATTTCAGGTGTCCAGCATAATGGCTTGATATTTATATATCTTGCAAATGATCACAGTAAGTCTAGTTAACATCCATCACCATATGTAGTTATAAAAAATTTTTTCACGTGATGAGTACTTTCAAGATCTACTCTCTTAGCAACTTTTAAATCTACAGTATGGTATTAATAACTCTAGTCCCTGTGCTGTACATAACATCCCCAAGACTGACTTCTTTTCTAACTAGAAGTTTGTACCTTTTGAGTGTTTCATGTTTAAACAATATATTCATACTTCACTTTCAAGAACTAGAGTCAAAAACCTGTACTTTGTCCCCAACTAGCAAAGTAATCCTTTTGAAATGTCCAGAATTAATCTGTTATTTCCTCTGTCAAATATAGAAACATCTATGCTTCTTCCTGCTAGAACTTTATACCTGAGTGCAAAGGACTAATTCCCTTAAAATGACTAATAAAAATGATGGGCCACCTGGGTGGCTCAGTCGATTGAGCACCCAACTCTTGGTTTCAGCTCAGGTCATGATCTCAGGGTTGTGAGATCGAGCCCCGTGTCAGGCTCTGGGCTAGGTGTGGAGTTGGCTTGAGATTCTCTCCCTCTCCCTCTGCCTGCCGCCCCCCCCGCCCCCGGCTCACGCTCTCACTCTCTAAATAAATAAATAAATAAAATCTTTAAAATTGAAAAAAAAAATGACTAATAAAAAGGGGAGGATAAAGGTAGGACCTCCATTAGAATTTCTTCATTTCAGGGAGTTTTAAATGCCAAGGTTAGATTGCCCCAATCTGCTCTTTGTCTCTCTCTACGGGTGGAGTCAACTGTCCCTTCTCCTTTTTCCTGTTTCTTCACGTGTACATCATCCCAGAGAATTTACAGCACTGCTCAGAGTCAGAGCTGGATTAACGAAAGACAAACGTAAGGACGTAGACTGGAATAGAAGTTGAACGAGAGCTTGATTTCTCAACAGTTTCTCTCTCTCCCTTTCTTGATGTGGTAAGATATTTGAAGGCTTGGCCCTGGCAGCGTTTTGGGGTTTTGTGAGTAAACCCCGTTCCGGGGGTGAGGGTAGTAATACTGCACACCCAGAGTGCTTTGCCCAAGTGACTCAACTCTGGACCTCTGAGTCATCCTTCATGGGGTCCAAGCAGGAAAGCCTCAAGTAACACCGAGGTGTGCAGCCAGCTCTTAAGCCCCCAATAAGCTTACTCAACATTGATTTGCCTCTTGGATCTAAATATTTTCTTTTAAGGGGAAAAAGAGGATTTTATAAAGACTAACTATAAATCTCTTTATTTTCATACAGAAAACTTCTCCTGCAAAGATCTGTAGGTAAGTTGAAAGAAACAACAACCCACAGTCCTCTACAATAGAAGATTTAACCTGACTTTAAATGATGATAAACTGTTGGAGATTCCTATTTGAGAGTTGACAGAATTTATTATAAATAGTTATATACCCGTATTTTGTGTCTTATTCTAAATTTTACTATCTCTTTCTCTCTCTTTTTTCTGAAATATTCTGTTCCTAAGGGGAAAATAACCCGTGCTTGATTTCAGTCACTGATGCCCAAAACTTCACTAAGAATTGTGCAATTCTGATGGGAGAAGGAAAATGGAAAACATGGAAAATCACTTAAAATGCTTAAAATCATGTTTGCAGCTTATTGGGTTTTTATGATTCCCGTGGTAGAACAGGCACTGGCTGTAAGGTCTGGGATCTGAGTTGTGGTCTTGGGCCACAGCAAGGTGACTAAGGGCAGGCTTCATGGCCCTTCGTGCCTCGTTCCCTGGGCTGAAACACAAGCTGGGCTGGACTCTCAGGCCGGTCCCTGCCCCCCACCCCCCACCCCATGTGCTAACCTGTAACCCTGCTCCCTGGCTGCTTCCGGCCTCCTCGGCCATAGCTCCAAAGCTCAGTCCTGAGGATAGAAAATCAGCAGAAATGCTTTGACACATGGATTTAGGACTTTTTGTGTCAAATATTTCTGGGCTTTCATCCAATCTCTTGTTTTGCCTTGATTACAGGCTGCTACTTGGGAAAAAAAAAAGGAAAGAAAACACAACACTGTCAGGACTCATCCTCTTGTTTAAAAGATTAGCAGGTGTTAAAGAGAGGCATTAAAACCCACTAATACCTGATATAATCAGGTATTGCCCAAGGCCAGGTTTGGTGGGAAACCAAGCTCTGTCTCACACCTGGCTGTCCCCCATCTCCTCTCAGCCCCGAGGGGCTGTTTGAGAGGACCTCTAATTTTCACTGCCTGTGGATGAGGAAGCATCTCTATCCTATAAACCCATCTACTGTAGGTAGACACCAAACCTATTAGGGTTCTCCTCTCCTCCCACCGAAAACCTGCCTAATTCTGTGCGGTCCCAGAAGCCCTTCCAGCCACCTCCCTCCACTCACCCCACCCTTTGCCTCTGAGTTCCTTGGCAATCTGGGGCCTTGGAGTCTTCTCGAGGCTGTTTGTGCGTGTGCCTTCAAAGTTGCCGAGGCTATAGAGGAGGGTGGGCTGGAGTGGAGGACCTTCCTGTGCCTCGGGATGACTCGTGTTGTGCTGACCTTCCCAGGACTGTGAGGTCCCAGCTCTGAGGATTCCCCCGTACCAGTTCCCCCACCCCGGGCCCACTGGCCACGCCAGGTGGGTTATGCGGATTTGGCAGGAATGCCACGTGAGTGATGTTGTGCCCTTCTCAGTACGTCCTATCAGGAGGCATATGATATACACCTGTCCCATCATTGGCGATGTTAAGCTTGATCATCTGGTGAAGGTGATGCACAAAAGAGTTTAACGTGCTTTCCATGGTGTTCTCTTTTTCCTAAGTGGTAGAACTGCAGTCTGATTACCCAGTTTTCTACTAGTGTATTTTTGGGGATCTGTGGTTTAAAAATGTCCTATTATCTGTTTCACGGGCATCCTGTTTTTCTCGAGTGAGCCAGCCGTGGTTTTGCAAATGTCCTGCAAGTGCCGGTGTCTGGGGACAAGGCCAGCTGAGCCCCAGGGAGGGAACTGTCTGGTCCCCAGGTGGAGCACCCAGTTGAAAGCTGCATTGGTAGTGGGGTTCTCAGAGGAGGAAGGGGCACGGGGCAGGGTCTCGCAGGGTCTCGATCCTGTGCTCGCTCCACTCGATGTGTTTCAACCCCCACGCTCTCCGGGCAACCTTTTGATGTTGAAAAGTGAAGCTGCCTGTTTTATCTCTTTGCATAGTGCCCTCTTCCTCCTGGCTGCTGCAGGATGCCTACCCTTCAACGACCCCCAGGTAAGCTCAAGGGCACTCATTTTGCCTTCCAGGTGTCTTTTACTCTCCAAAGCCTGCAGAACTTCCTAGTCCTTCCTTCGGAAATCAGAAGAACCCTCGCCTATGCAAAAGCTTCCAGTCTGCATACCTCTAGGCCAGCTCACCCCTTTTTGGCAGGCCTTCACCTCTCCTCAGGGCTGCAGCAGCCTGGCAGAGCTCTGGCCTCTTGGTGCAGGGGCGGCTGCTGATGGCCCTCCGTATGCGGTTGGAGGACCCACCAGCCCCAGCCCGAGTTGTCCTAGCCTTGTGCCTTGAGGCAACGTTCATTTTCCCTCTCATCCCAAGGGCTTCATCTGCAGATTTTCACTTTGTTATCCTGTGTTTTTCCTTATTAGGCCCTGACGACCCACCCCCTTACCCCCCAGTAGTCATTTCGTTATAGGTCTGTTTTCTCTCTTTTCTCCCCCAGCAGTTATTAAGTCCCCATCAAGTGTCAGGCACTGAGCCAGGCTCTGGTGACACAAAGAAGAATTGTCCTCATACAGGCAGAAGTCAGAGTCTAGGCAGAGCAAGGGAGAGGAGGACAGACAAGAAACAGATAATTATAACACGGGGAGGCCAGGGCTCTGTCGTGGGGAGATACAGGATGCTGTGTGGCACCTAAGGAGTCTCAGGGACCCGGGAAGTAGGAAGAGCTAACAATTACAGGGACCTAGCTATGTGCCAGGCTCTGGGCCAATGTTTCATGTGCCTTATGTTATTTAAAATCTCACAGTTTCACAAGGAGAAGGACTCTTATTGTCTCCGCTGCATAGCTGAAGAATAATGAGGCCCCAAAAGTCACCAGCTAATGAATAAGTAAGGATTTCAGAATTTACACCAGATCTTTCCGATGCTAGAGCCAGACTCTGCTCTCTGGATCTAAATCTTGGAGGGTGAGGAGGAGGTGGGCGGGAGAAGAAAGCAGGTGTGGGCATAGTCATGGAGGTGTCCTGCCTTCCTGTGATTCAACTTTAGTAAGCACTTACTATGTGCGTGCCCCTGTGCAAATTCCTGCCCTCCTGCAATTTACAGGCTAATGGATGGTGGAGAAAGAGACAGGTGATAAATAGAATGTGTCATGAGATAAGCTTCTATGGAGGAAAATAAGGAAGGGAAGAAGAGACGGAGTGTCCCTCGGCTGAGTTGGTGGGGGGAAGCATTCGGGCTTGGAGAAGTGCAAGTTCTTTCTCTGGAGGGGGTGCAGTAGATGGGACTGGCGGGGTTGACAGGGGCTTGTCCTGGAGATCCTTGGGTGCCATGAGTTTGAATTTTATCCTGAAGTCACTGGGGGACTGTTCAATGATTTTTTTTTTTAAAGATTTTATTTATTTGACAGCACAAGCAGGCAGAAGGAGAGGGGGAAGCAGGCTTCCCGCTGAGCAGAGAGCCTGATGCGGCACTTGATCCCAGAACCCTGGGATCATGACCTGAGCTGAGGGCAGATGCTTAACCGACTGGGCCTCTCAGGCACCCCAAGAAACCGACTGTTCAATGATTTTAAGCAGTAGGTGACACCATCCGATTAGCGTTTTAGAGACACAGCGTGAGGGCAGAGTGGAGAACGGGAAAAGGGGTGCTGGAGGCAGAGAGCCCTATTAGGAAGATGTCGGAGGCATCGGGGTGGGAAATGAGGATGGACTGGCGGAAGGCCGCAGAGTCCTCTCATGGCACCCTTGCTTGTCCCGGTGCATCGACATTTAGGGTTTCTGATTGCCACACCGGATCCCATTTGTCTCTACTTAGAGCCGTTTGTTTTTGTTTTTGTCTTAAATCCTGTGTTACAGTTTGATCCCGGTGGATATTTCTGGGCTGTAATTCACTTATTCTGCGTAGGTAAGTTTTTAAAAGAATGCTTACTTAAATAATTGAGGCTTATTATTTAGACCTTATTATATATCCGCTTTTTGGTGACCCTGAACAATAGGAAGATTACAGACAAGGTGTCAAGGTTAAACTTAAATGGGCATTTTTTAAAAAAGATTTTATTTATTTGACAGAGAGAGACAGCCAGCGAGAGAGGGAACACAAGCAGGGGGAGTGGGAGAGGAAGAAGCAGGCTCTCAGTGGAGCAGGGAGCCCAATGCAGGGCTCGATCCCAGAACCCTGGGATCACACCCTGAGCCGAAGGCAGACGGCTTAACGACTGAGCCACCCAGACGCCCCAAATGGGCATTTTCTGATCTGATTTTCCTGTTTTGGAGTTTTCCTCAAATGTTCCCATTTCTGATATAGTCTCCTCTTTTTCTCGACAAACATTAATTAACTCACCATGGCTCTGGCCCTGCTTACTCAAGTCTACTTGGTCTTCTCTAAAAATGGTGAGAAGAGATCCAGAAGTTTGTGTCAGAAACACTGTCCTTCAGCAGCATACCCAAAGAAATGTAAGCGTGGGAAATAAAAGGGCCATCTGACTTTATTTCCAATCTCACAGTCAGTGTTTCTGGTCTGCAGTCTTAGGGGGAGAGCAGGGCCCCGGCTTGGTTACACATGGTTCAGAAATGCAGCGTGTTCCTTTCTCCTGCCCACCTTGCAAAGGAAGCCGGCATCTTCCTGTGAATTGTATCCTTCTGCTGATCACACGAGCCCGCCCGGCCCAGCATTCTCTGTCCTGAAAGGGCGTCCTAGGGGATTACTGTATTCGCATGCTGGACACCCCCCGGGTAGTGTTGTCGCCCCCTGTCGGCCAGGGGCGCCCCTCGTGGGAAGAGTGGCCCTCGCCGGGGTGGATTTCGGGCCTCCCTGCAAGTGCATTCCCTTACGCAGGATGTCCTGTGTCAGTAACACACACTGCTTCATTTTCAGGGGCTTATAAGATATTGCAGAAGGCCCGGAAACCCAACGCGTTAAGGTAAACTTTCCAAGTATGGTGGGCTGTTGTTTGGTTCAAGCAAAGGGGTGAGACCCATGGTGTCGTGAGCATTGTCTGTTCAACCGAACACTCTGCGCAGCTGGGTTGTGGTGAGGGCAGCAGCCTGGGGTCCCCAAAGCCGATTCTCCTGCTGTCAGGCTGTTCCAGGCGAGATCCACCGGCACGTGATGCTGCCCGTCATGGGCAGTGGGCAAAGAGCAGGGGAACCTCTGCCCTCTTCCTTCAGGGACAGCTCTTTAGATGACATTTTTATAAAAATTATATGACCCGCTGCTTTGGGGCCCCAGTTTACTTCTTCCAGCTCAGAGGCCAGCTCTTTTTTCTTGTTTCCTCAGCCCCTTCCTAACTTGACTTTGATTAGACCCAGAAGTTCCCCAGTCACGAGCTCTGTGCTGGGATAAAATGCGGCCTCTGTTGTGCAGCCTTAGCAAATATAAATGAAAGAGAGGAGTGCCGGTGTGGGTTGGCTTGCAGTGGGAGGTCAGAGGCCCTGGACTAGCCCACTGGCCTCTGGGTTTTGGGGGACCGCCAGAAGGACCCCTGGGAGAAGGTTATACACTCGGAGGCTGTGACTTTCAGTCCCTGGAACACCTTTTGTTCTTTTAATGAAGTGTTTCTGCAGCAAGAAGCCAGTGGAGTTGCCAGATAAAATACAGGGCGCGCAGTTACATTTGAATTTCAGGTAAGCAGTGAATCCTTTTTTTAGTGTAATATGTCCCATGCGATATTTGGAATATACTTGAACATGATTCTTTATCTGAGATTCAGATTTATTTGGGTGTCCTGTATTTTTGTTTGTCAGCTGTCGTGGCCCTAGGAGCCAGTCCAATGGCCTGAGAGAGTAGACTCACCTTTCACAGTGGCAAATGTACACATAGGAGGTAATCTGCCACAGGTGAAAATGTGTGTGATACGAGTATCTAGGAAGTGTTTTTTAAAAATGAGCCAGGAACAAGTTTTGAATGTAAAGTACCCTTCATATGGTTTATTGACAATTTTTAAATGTAGAAACTTAACCATAGATATAATTTATTAGTATAATATAATGACTCTTTTGTGTATGTAAAACACTTCTATTATTTCATGTTTTATCTTTTTTTTTTCTTATTCCTTAGTGACATTGACCAGCAGTACTTAAACTATACATTCAGGTAAAATATAATTTACATTTTCAAACAATTCATATCTTTCTAGAGCTAATGGACTTTTATTTCCCAATAATATTTTGATTAGGGAGTTCTGAGCCGATGTGTCTACCAGAATGGCAAGCTAAATAATTTGTGAGACGACTAGACGTTGAGAAAGCCAAATAGTAGTTTTGTCCTTAGACCAGGCAAGAGGGACCTCTTTCTGGCTCCACACGGCAGAAGGCCATGCCTCTCCCCATGGGTTATGGAGTCTCTAAGGCTAAGGGGACATTTCTTCCCAGAGCCCACACCCTCCCTTTTAGCTTGGGACCTAGAATTCCCTGCCCAAGTGGTCCCGAGCTCGACTCCCAGGCCTTCTATCTTCCCAACTCATTCCTAGACCCAAAGAGTGTCCAAAGACAGGCTGTTAGTGGAAGAAGGGGTGTGCATGGAGGGGAACTTGCAGGCCGATGTGTCCACACCCAAGTGTATGAGGACTCAGTGTGCAGGATGGAGCCTGGGGTGGAGAGAGAAGGGGGCTCACTGAGAGCCAGGAGCCAGAGGTTGGCTCGGTCCGTGCCGCCATATTCTGACATGAAGCTCCAGGGACTCCAAGAATTCTAAATTCTAATCTAGACTTCCAGGTTGTTTTGAATGTATATTTCTTAAGGTAAGGTGAAGTTTGAGGCTTGATTTAATACATTTAAATGTGGTATATAGACTGCCGTTCGTACCCTTTCTCTGAGCCGAGCAAAGAATAGGGCTCTGTCTGCTAAACAGAATAGCTGGGGAGTGTTCTTGGAGTTTCGTGGTCTCTGTGCACTGCGGGACCTAGCTGAGAGGGAAGAAGGGTGAGATCTGCCGCTGCAGCCCAACTTTGCTCTAATGCAGCAACGCTTGCAAAGATGACCCAGGCTGGGGATGTGCTGCTCAGCCGTTGGTCGTGCTGATTTCTGCAGGAAGTTCATCTTAAAACGCTCAACATGAGCTGTATCCTCCATCCGCAGATAAAGCCCATAAATGTCTTAGTTTATTAAAATGCCTTTTTGAAAGGATCCACCGCAAACATGGCTGTGGGCCTCTTTTGTACTCTGCTGAAAACAATCATTAGTTCCACTCTGCCCGGACACACCAGCTGCCTTTTCAAGAGACGCTTCTGAAAGTGCAGAAGGCTCTGGATGTTTAACATGTTCCCGTGACATCAGAACACTTGGGGCAGTTCTTTTCCTCCGTAGAACTTAGAGGCCACTCGAGTGGCAAAGGAATAAGGGGATGGAAAAGTGAGCCTCTGTGGCCCCTCGACTTATCCTCCTGCCAGCTCCCCCCCCCACCCCGCCCAGGGCCCGGTGCTCGGCTTCCTGGCTGGGCCTCCACACACCCGGCTAAAGCCACGATTCTGTTCCCGAGTCTTCTTTCAGTCCCTGTGATGAAGATGTGTGAATTAGAGTGAGGGCCGCCACTCGATTTCCCATGGGCCCTGGACACCGAGGGGCCCCTCGGATCCGTGCAGCAGCTGTGCTGGTTGGTGCCAGCTGGGAACTCTGTCTGCCAGGACCAAGAACTGGTTTGATCCCCATTTTTTTTGAGAGAAGCCAGTCGTTGAGCAGGTCTCTACTTTGGCACATAACTCCTATTTTCTTGAGGGTATATTTGCTCCCTGACCCTGACCTTCCAGTGTTTCTCATGTAAACAGAGGTCTAAGGCTTGAGGCAGATGGGAAAGGAGGAAGGCAGGAATAAAGGAGGAGGTTAGATCTAGGGCTGAAAATAAATGGAATGTTTAAAAATGATACGGCCTTCACCAGCATTTTAAGAAATTTAGGTAAATTTATAAGGAATGAATGTTATGGGATGTATGCCCAACACCATTTCCTTTTAACACAAGCAGACATTATTAAACATTAAATAGAAAATTATTATATGTTGTATGTTCCCTGCTGCTACTCCACTCCCTCATTTTGCAGGTGAAATTGTGGGTGTGTGTCAAAGGGAAATAGACGGGCGTTCTGTCTGGGGTATGACTTTGATTGTAGTTCAGGCTGTGGAGAACATGTTTTTCTCCTCTTTCCCCATTATATTTCCTATATAGGAAGTAAAGGAAGGTTTTTTTGTTTTGTTCATTGCCATATCACCAAATGAGAACAGTACCCGGCACTGACCAGACATTCAATAAACAGCTGTTGAATGCATTTTATTTTTTATTTTTATTTTTTAGACTTTTTATTTTATTTATTTGACAGAGACAGCCAGCGAGAGAGGGAACACAAGGAGGGGGAGTGGGAGAGGAAGAAGCAGGCTCCTAGTGGAGAAGCCTGATGTGGGGCTCGATCCCAGAACGCTGGGATCACGCCCTGAGCCGAAGGCAGACGCTTAACGACTGCGCCACCCAGGAGCCCCTGTTGAATGCATTTTAAAAGGCTGCTGTCCATCTGTCGTGATATCCCTTTTATAGGAGTATAATTTCCCCTTTAGAGTTTACATGTCGTCTGTAGTCTTAGAAATATAGGGGGCTTCAAGTTATACTTCTCTTCGAACATATGCCCACCGCAAGTACTCCTAAGGCAATTAATTACAATTCCAAACACATATGCAGCGCCTGCTGTATGTCTGGCCCTGCTAGGCACTTGGGATCCAGAAGGAATAAAATATTGTTCTTGCCCCATAGGAGGTCACAACATAGGAATTAAGAGTGGTATGCCAATATATTTGCAAAACTCAAATAGGGATTAGAGAATCCACTCTTTTATTTAATTATTTCTTCTTATTTTTATTCCCTAATATTTTATTTCGGGGACACCCTTTGGGATGATGCCAATGATGGGATTTGGGGTACCATGGCAAGCTCTGGGAGGTACCTTGGGATGGAAAGGGGCCTCTTTTATCCTGCCATAGGCGTCATAACTTCTGCTGTTGAAGTTATAACCAAAAGGGGATCCAGTGAGATAAAATAATGGAGTATATACAGGGTCTGTGTTTGCCAAAGAAAGAATAGATGGCAAGCCAAGGACAGAACGTCTCCAGTCTTGTTTGCATATTTTTTGCAGCTACGTGTAGGGCCTGTCAAACAAACCTACAACTTCTGAGTGACCTAACACGTGACTCTTCTTCATTGCCTCTTTCCTGACCCTCCTCTCCTCCTGCCTTTTTGCATGACGTCACTCCTCTGAGCCATCAGACAACCAGTGCTTCAGGGGCAGAGCGAAGGAAGAGATTGAGAAAAACAGAAATTGTGCGAGCGGTTAACCCCGGAGCAGGGAGGGGCAGGGCTGTCAAGCTAACGGTGGCTTCCCCGTTCAAACTGTCCTCCACACTGCCTATAATGTCACCGACTAGAGACTGGTGGTCCTCCATCCTGGTACCCTTTAGAGCACCCGGGGGCTGTAACAAGGAAAACAACTGATGCCTGGATCTTGCCCTTAGAGATTCTAGCCAGGGTGTGGGCAATTCTGATGTCCAGCCAGCTTTAAGAACCAGAGTAGGCTGTCTAGCATTAAAAATTAAAAAATTCCCTCCTATCCTTGGATAAAAAAATTGTATTCCTAACCTCTCACCAGATAGCTGCCTGCATGGCATGGAGTTGTGATGGAAGAGGTGTAGGTGGGCTGGGGCAGTGTGAAGGCGCAGTGGGCGGGTACTGGGAGATGGGAGAAGCTTCCAGAGAGGAAGATGGGAGAATACCAAGGACCAATATGGCCTGCATCAGAAGAACACTCCTCCTCGTCATCCTTTTCGGCTCGTATCGCAAATCAGTCCAGGTAGTTTCCAGGCACGTGGTGGATGGGATGGATCGTTTTGTGGGCTGTCTCCTTGGAAATTCAGCTCACCTTCTACAGAATTAATTTTATGGCAAACAGATTGATCTCATGCTCGACAGCTAGTTTTTCGACGGCAGCCTATCTGTAATTCAGAGTCTGCTTTGTTTAGCTTACCCATACTCTTGGCAGACTAGGTGAGTGTGGTGATAAAGGCCGCACGGCTGGCCTCGGAGTCGGCGTGGGGCCTCGGCCCATCACGGGGTACGGTCAACCCTCTTGCCAGAACCTGAGGCATCTCAGGAGATCTCACCCTCTCATTGAGGAGTGAGATCACTTGGTGCAGATAACCCGCTCTTCGGCAAATTTCCCTGTTTCCGAGCAGAGCGGGCAGAAACGTATGTTGCTGTGCTCTCAGTGCTGGAAAGACTTGCTCACTGCTCTGCTGTTTCGTTTGCAGCGTGGTGCTCCTGGCACTCGCGTCTCATCCCACAGGTAAGTCAGTTTGCTTGTTTTATGTTGCCCATTCAACCCTGTGCTCTGACCCGGCTACATTTCTGAGGGACATTTTGTAAGAGAGCGTGGCTTGCCTTCCTGGATGGGAGCGCCGGGGTTAGGCATTGCCCACGTATTTGAAACTGGTCTCGGTGACCCATTGTGGATTTATCACCCACGAATTTATTCTTACCCCTTCTTGAATTTTGTCATCTGTGTTTTCATCTGGTGTGGCCTCAGCTGTCCAGACAGGCTTGTTATCTGCCAGGTAAACCAGTGCTCGCCTTTTCCCCTTCTAAAGTTTCTTCTTCAAACATCCAGAGTTGCTTCACTCCTAGTGAGAAAGGATTTGGTGAGAAAGTTCAGTTTCACCCTACTTCTGACTGACGTCCTTTCACACGTTTATGTATGTGATCCTGCAACATTCGTAATTGCAGATGAAGGGAGTCGAGTTTTAAAGCTTACCTTTGCCCTGTTGGCTGCCTCCGTTACTCTAGAGCTGTTTTTCAGATGCAGGAATTGCCCACAATACTGTGTTCCATTGTGGTTTTTTTACTCTGAAAGGTTTTGAAGTGGATGCCAAACACAATGAAATCGCATCTGTGTGCGGTATGGCTGGAAATCCACATTTCATTGGTCGGGCTCCTTCAACGCATGCTTGTTGGCCATTTGCTGGGCAGAAGGCATTTCCCAAGCCCTCGGAGTCTCAGTTAAAATGAGAAAGGTGAATCGGGTTATTTCTAAAGCCCTTTCCAGCTCCTGTTATGCCCAAAACAAAGACGGCTTTCGGTCGGTGCCTTTAGCCGCTTCGGGCTATTAGAACTAGTCTCCCAAGAAAACAGTCGATAGTGACGCAGTGCTTCTGGATTGTATGTGACCCATCCGAACCCCTGTCTCAAGAGGATAATTTGGATTACTTTTTTCTCAAAGCATTATTCTACACTTGCCCACACGGGTGCATAGCTGCTGTTTTCCGCCCATTCCCACAGCCCAGGGTTATCTCCCGACTATGACGTTTGCTGCTGAGTGCCCTCTGCACGCTCGTATGTTGAAAGCCTATCCTTTGTAAGATAAAAATGATACGAAACCCCCGGTGTGAACCCTAGCTGTTTCTGCTCACCCGTACTGCTGCTTGTCTGCCTTTGAGTCTATGCCTCTTGTCTTTCATGCAGTCGGGAGGTTGCCACCCAGGAGATACTCATCAGCCCCTGAAGCACCCTCCCCTTGCAAATGCATTTTGGTCAAAGCCTTTGGAAAATTCGCTGCTTCTCCTTGGTTTGCATGCTCATTTGCTCCCTGAGTGATTAGTGGTGGATTTGGCTGACTAATTCTCACCTAAACAAATCACTCTGCCTTTCAACTAAGAGGTGATGCTCGTTCGTTTGTTACTCATGACTCTCAGAGCTGGAAGGAGTCCTAGTGATTATCCAAGGTGCCATGGCCTTTTACAAACGAGGCAATTGAAGCCCAGAGCAGTTAAGGGATGTGGCCAAGATGGTGCAGGGGAGGTGAGTAGCAGAGAGAGACCAGAGTTTAGGTCCTGACCCTTTTCCCGGGGTTTTTCTTTTTAAATGCTTTCTCAGGGATCCTACTGTTTATTATGAAGTCTCCCGACTGAGTGAATACTTTTATATGATTTTATTAAATTTCCTTCTGGAGCTTCTCTCGGTTTTTGTTTTTATTTTGTTTTGTTTTTGAGAGAGAATATGTGTGCATGCACGCTTGCGAGAGAGCAGGGGAGGAGCAGAGGGAGAGGGAGAGGGAAGGGTGAATGTTAAGCAGGCTCCCTGCTGAGCTCAGAGCACGATGTGGGGCTTGATCTCACAGCCCTGAGATCATGACCTGAGCTGAAATCAGGAGTTGGATACTTAACCGACTGAGCCACCCAGGCACCCCTGGATCTTCTCTTGGTTTAAGTGGCATTTGTCTACCAGTTGCTGAGCTGTAATAGTTTACATAGTTTGGCCAGCATTCCCACATTTCACCTTGAGTTATTGCTTAACTTTTAGGCCAATGCAAGAATATCTTGGGCACTTACTTACTCTCTGAGCACGCAAAGTGGTCAATAGCCTGTGGTCGTAGAATGGCCTGGGAAGAAGAGTAATTTAAGATAGGCCCCAGATTCTTTTTGAGGTTATGAAATGCTCTAGAACTCAGTAGTGGTGATGGTTGTACAACTCTTAATATGCTAAAAAACCACTGAGTTTTAAAAAATGTATAGGGGATATGGGGCACCTGGGTGGCTCAGTCAGTTAGGCATCCAGCTCTTGATTTTGGCTCAGGTCATGATCTCAGGGTGATGAGATCAAGCCCCACATTGGGCTCTGTGCTGAGCATGGAGCCTGCTTAAGGTTCTCTCTCTTTCCCACTCTCTCTACCCGCCCCCAACCCCCTCCACTCTCTTTCAAAAAAAAAATGTATAGGGGATAAAAAACAAATCATTCTTTGGAGAGAACTTGTTTGGAACTCAGTTATATCAGAAAAAGATATTTACAAAGATTAATTTTCCTCGAGATTATATTTAAAAAAAAAAAAGAATGGACATCAGATGCTTACTTCCATTCCTTTTGCAGGCTTTGATCACTTGGTATGGTGAGTGATTGATAGGTCTGCGGTGGGCAGCTCAGGGAGTTAGTTGTAAAGCCTGTGAGATTCATCAGAGAGATACTGGGTACACTTCTCTGGAAGGACTCCTGGATGCAGGTTTGGTGTGTTGCAGTTTTCAGGTAGCTGAGATGATTGTCTTTGAAGAAGCCGGGTAAAGAAAGATGGGCTCCTGAGAAGGATTTTGCTGGCCTGTGAGACCGGCTGTGACCCTGTGGCAATAGCTGAGGTGGCCTTGGCCTCCCTTGCTGTAAGTGGCTGAGGCTCCCCACTGAAAAGATGCCCCAAAACTCTAGGGTTCAGGAGGACTTCAGGCCTCAGTAGCCATCATAGCAGGCTCGAGCAGAGGCCCCGTTAAGGTGGGTGTGGAGTTCTATACGAACTCGTGACAGCCTTCCAGAAGAAGCCACAGATTTCCATCTATACCAGCATCAAGTCCAGCTTCTAACCCACAAGCATCCCAGGGAAACACTGTAAATCTCACCTACTTCTGTGTGTATGAAGGTGCTCTGCATGTGGCCACCATGATCCTGTTTGTTGCTTTCTTAGAACTTTTACAAATTGTGTGCCAAGGGGCCTTAAAGACGTGTGTGGCTATTTCTCTTTTCACCTCTGGTCGGTGGATGCCATTGACTTGAAACCTTACTATCAACAGGCTGGTCCTTAAGGATCTGCTTGGGTCAGGAATGTTGAGTAGCAAAACAATCTTGACTAGAATAGGGAAGCTGCTTGTGAAATCCACATGAAGAGAGACTATCTAGATTTTAATTAGCTTTAACTTTTAGAAACTCTCAAGGCTGCTACATTAACAGTCGTGGTCTAGCTAAACAGTGCTCTGTTTGAAGTTTTGCAGTGCGCAACCTGAGCAACTGTAAGCAGTGGCTTTTTGCTTCAAAAAGCACTCAGGAACAGTAAAATCATTATATTTGTTGGGTAGAGTGGATCACTAAGACAGATTGATATTAAGGGAGAAATTTGGTATGAGGTGATAGAAGCTCAGATATAGAAGAGTACTGGGGGATCAGTTTTTCTCAGCTTTTGAACCTAAGTCAATTACCCTCAATTCTTTGATGGGTCCTGATGATGTTTTCTCATAGCAGTATACAACTGATTACAAAGTTTAAGCAAATAAAACACCAGAGGAAAATCTCCTCCAGAAGTATTCTAGGACTGCTGAAATGGGACAGCTCCAATTCCTTCCAATTTGTTAGCTTTCTCATTGGACTCACAGGTACTCTTGTCTATTTTTAAGTTAGAACAATCCTTTATTCTTTCCCACCTGCTTATTAGACTGTCCATCTAGAATGTCCGCGGCAGAGTCTGAGTATCAGGGAGAGCATGTTCCTGATTCCCTACACCTGCACCAGGTAAGACACAGTGAGTCCTCAGGGCTCTTGGGTGCAGTGTTTTTATGAAGGATCTGTTAACAATTGGTGGCATTTTATTTTTTTTTTAATTTTTAAAAGGTTTGGGGGCACCTGGGTGGCTCAGTCGTTAAGCGTCTGCCTTCGGCTCAGGGTGTGATCCCAGAGTCCTGGGATCGAGCCCTGCATCGGGCTCCATGCTCCGCTGGGAGCCTGCTTCTTCCTCTCCCACTCCCCCTGCTTGTGTTGCCTCTCTCGCTGGCTGTCTCTCTCTGTCAAATAAATAAATAAAACCTTTTTAAAAAATTTTTAAGGTTTTATTTATTTAAGTAATCTCTACACCCAATGTGGGGTTCAAATCCACAACCCCAAGATCAGGAGTCATATGCTGTACCCACTGAGCCAGCCAGGTGCCCTACAATTGCTGACATTTTAAAACAGGGCTTTATGCCTTTCAATTTCTTTTCACCTCTTCTTTTTTTCACTTGTATCTTATTTAGTAGCATTTCTAAAACATTAAAAAACTGAGGTGTAAGGGCGACTGGGTGGCTCAGTTGGTTAAGTGTCTAACTTTTGATTTCAGCTTAGGTCATGATCTCAGGGTTGTGAGATCGCGCTCTGTGTCAGGCTCCTCACTGAGCATGGAGTCAGCTTAAGATTTTTTTTCTACCTCTCACTCTGTCCCCCGCCCCGCTTGTGTGCACGCTGTCTCAAAAAAAAAAAAAATGAGGTATAATTTCCATATATGAGATACACCTGTGTAGCTTACACTCCCATGAAGATATAGACCATTTCTGTCACTATAGAAAGTTTCCTCTTGCCCCTTCCTCATTACTCCCTTCTCACCTACCACCAAAGCCACCACAGATCTGATTTCTGTTACCACAGATAAGTTCTGTTTATCCTGGAGCCTCATATAAATGGAAACACACAGAAAGTGTTCCCCTGTGTCTGGCCCTTGAAGATTCAGCGTAGTGTTCAGGGATTCATCCAGGTTGTTGTATATCACTAATTGATATCCTTTTATTGCTGAGTAGGGTGCTGCTGTATGAACATAACACCTTTTGTGTATCCATTCACCTGCTTGGACTGTTGCCAGTTTTGGGCTGTTATGAATAAAGCTTCCATGAACCTTCTTTTTTTAATTTCTTTTTAAAGATTTTATTTTTAAGTAATCTGTACACCCAACATGGGACTCGAACCCACAACCCCAAGATCAAGAGTCGCATGCTCTACCAACTGAGCCAGCCGGGCACCCCCCACCCCATGATCATTCTTATACAAGACTTTTTTGTGGACTTATGTTTTCATGTCTCTTGGATAAATACCTAGAATTTCTGTGCCTTAGAAGAGATGTACGTTTAACTTTTGGGAAAGTGCCAGTTTTCTAAAGTGTTTATGCCATTTTACACCCCTAGTCAGCAATGTCTGAGAGTTCCAGTTCCTCCACATCATCACTAACATTTGATGTTCAGTCTTCTTTTAGCTAGTCTTCATGGTCTCTTGATAGTGCTCTTGACCGCGCTGCCCTTCTCACTGATCCCTGAGTGACTAGAAACATAAGTGTTTCTGTAGATGCAGGGGATGGCCCTTTGGGTCACAGCCTTTGGAGTGCATTGGGAGATCAGGTAGCTAGTTCTCTTTATCCTGAGTGCAGACCCTGCCACTTTTCCCCCTTCGGGCACTGCGTTTGCTCCTTGGTGGATGGAATCTACCTCCCCCTCTTATCTTTCAACCTCATGATTCACGCAGAGTCTTCAGGAATCTTGGAACCTTGCTTCCCCTTGGGCCATTTTAAGCACACTAGTAGAGAAGAGAAATTCTTCCTCTGTTCGAAAGTTTGCATTTTGTCTTTATATTGGCCCCCTCTGTTGTGTGTTGAAGAGGGAGAATTTCAAGGACCCCGAAAGCAGAGAGACCCACAGAAACCGGACCCAGAAATGCCCTTGTTACCTGGTGTGCCCATTGCTCATGTGTGAGATAAAGCCGGTGGCACTGATTACTTCTTAGAAATGACCTTCCATTTTCCTGCTTCTTCCCAGGGCTAAAATCTGCTGAGAGGAAGTTTTTTTGATGTTCAAATATCAGTTAGTCTTGAATGTGCTAAGATCGGGCCACACTGTTCACTGTGGCAATTTGTTGCTCTGATCTTCAGAGAAATCGGATTCACTCCCTCTCAGAAAGTCAGCAGAATTTTAACTGTGGCTCGAAAAAGCAAAGGGTCATGCTGCGACGAGCACCGGCTGATGTCTAGAAGTGTTGAATCATTATTTGTCCACCCAAAACGAGTTCTATGCTGTATGTTAACTGGAATTTAAATAAAAACCTAAGAAAAAAGTGAAGGCCTAACTAGGACTGCGTTGCCAAAGGCTGCGTGTTGCTTCCACAAAACGTGTCTGCGACTGTTCGGCTGCATAATTTGTGCTTAAATTGTGCCTTCCACGATAGCTGGTGCAGGACCGCTGTCTTTCGAGCATCTTTACCAATGTTTCAGGGTCCTGGATTTAGTTCTCACGAGTTTGGGGCAGCCAGCCACACCCTGCCTCGTCTTCAGGGCCATCTGTAGCGCGGTCATTAACCTCTGCAGGTAGAGGATGGCGTGCACCCTCCTTATTGAAGAATGGGAGGAAAAGAGGAGCCAGGCTGAAGGCATCGGAGGGGAAGCATTTGGGGCACATTTGAAATGAAGGACCAGTGTAGCCAGCTGGAAAGGGGAACGTTCTCTGCAGGGGAAGCAAGAGGAGTTAGGTGTTTCGGGTGCTGCTGGTTCAGTCATGCTTAGCCTATGCCGGGGTGATTCTAACACCGTGGACAGGAGATGAGTGAGGTGGAGGCCCCCCTCTCAAGGACTTGATGGTTACGGAAGGAGAGGCAGGCATGGCGTCAACTAAGTACTGTGTGGGAAATGTGTAGGCTTGGAAATGGCTCAGATAAAGAGCGAGCTGTTCTCTCTGCAGGAATTTATAGACTCCGTTTTCAGAATTTAGGTGAAGGTGATCATGTAACTGGTAAATTCCCTAGGACCGTGGTTTCCTTTGTCTTCCTCCCTCCCAGCCCACCTCTGACCACTGCACGGCTCGGCAGAGCCCCCCGCAGCCCGCGCAGGGCTGGGAAGGCTGTCAGGGCTCTGCGAATCCCGTTTTGATGAGAGCCTGGGTGCAGAGAGGAGCAGTGCCCGAGGAATCTCGAGGTCCTGCGCTTAGCTTATCTCCTCTCTGCCCTTCCTCATCACCAGGCGGACTGCACTGCCGTTTCCCTCCCACTGAAAGGGAAACTGGAAGGGGGCCAAGAACCACAGCTGCCAGAGAGACAGAGCAAAACCCTGCATGCACTGTCCCTTTGCCCGCCTGCAAGGGGGGCGGGGGGTGGGGCTCCGGCCGCCCTCTGGGGCTGGGTGCCCAGGGTTACCTCGCTGTCACTTCTGTGCGGAAAGGGATCCCGCAGAAATCGTGCTCTTCACGCACTAGATGTCTGAGCCTGATGATGTTTGCCAAGCCCCTCCACCAGCGCAGGTCCGCATAGACAGTGGAAGCATTCAGGGGAATTGTGGCAGGACGAAAGCGAGAGCTCTGAACCTCTTGTTGGGCTTCAGGAAAACCAGATCCCAAGAGACCCTCCTCTTTGTAGTTAAGCACATACACATATGCACAAATGAAACAAAACAAAACAATAGTCGTGATAAAAAACAAAATACAACCCTCTAGGGAAACGGAATTCGGGCCTTTCCTTCCCAAGAGGTGGTTGAATTATTTGAAATCGGTTTGGCCTCTGAGGAAGCGTAGCAGCCCATTGTGTCTTGTTCTGGAACTCTTGCTTGCTAAGTGCGGTGATGAAGGCATTCCTGCCTGTGTGCTGCACTGCTCAGCTAACACACTGTGAGTCCTTGGGAAGGTCAGCCTTTCCTGCTCCGGTCCATCCCGATCGGAGAGACACACCGAGGCCGGGGGTCTGGAAGGTCTGGCTCCTCCAGAGTCTCAGAAACTCCAGATTTGGGAGGATTACGCTATCTGCTGTGGAAATGCTTAATTCCTTTTCTCTGGACATTTTTGGAAGGCTTTCTGCTTTTTTATTCTCCTGACTTCTTGTTTGTGACCAAGTTCAAATTCCACAGAGGGAAGCAGCCAATATGTGTGATTATTTCCTCTTGCACCAAGTGGAACTAAAAGAATGAACTTACTTCACTAGAAATAAATGTACCCTTTGGACCTTAAACCCAAATGAGTAAGCGTGGTTGGTCTGGCCCCTGCACCATTTGTGCAATAATTAAACACAAAATGAAAAAAAGATGTCAGAGGCATGCATTCACAATCTTTTTTTAGACATAAGGCAGAAAAGAATAGAACAATGTTTAAAAAAAAAAAAGGATTCTTTTTGTCTTACACTCCGCCTTGGGCAGGGATGGCCGCCGGGTGATACGGAAAGATGGTAGGGGTTGGAGCGACTGGGGTGTACATTCTGGCTTCCCATTCAAGAGTTGTGTGATCCTAGACACATCCCTTCACTTCTCTGAGCACCAGTGAATTGGGAATACTAGAACACCGTAGAGTTAGTACTAGGACTGACAGAGATGTTGTTCGTAGAGCTTTCAGCGTAGGGCCCTGTGCGGGACAGACTCTCACTGAATCAGCATGATGACCAGCATGCTATGATTTTAAGTTGATGCCACTAACACAGAAACCCTGGGAATGGAAGAGGGAATTCAGAGCCAGGCAGCTCCGTGCTCAGATGGCTCCCGTGCTAAAGGCCCTCACTGGTGTTTCACAGGGAAACTGGGGGTGGGGGTGTGGGGGCCATTGTCTCACCCTTGCTGTACCCCTTAGGTGATCTCTTCAGCGTCCTGGACTTTCCATTCCTGTATTTCTACAGATTCCATGGCAGCTGCTGTGCCAGGTAAGCTTACCCCTAAACCCCTGGCCCCGTTTGTCTGTTTTCGTCAAGTCCAGGGTCACTGCCTGTTGTCCAGATGTGGGGCAGAAGAGAGTGGTGGCTGGGCAGGAGGCAGCTCCCTCGGCCATCTGCGGGTTGTCATCAACATCCTTAGGTGCGCAGGGCCGGCCTGGGGGACCCGTGTCCTGCTGAGGTTCCTTGGCCAGGGCGGTGCTTTTCAAACTCGCAGAGGAGCCGAGAAGCCTGCAGTTCTTCTCTCCAGAAGCTATTCCTAAACAGAACTTCAATGTATAAAATGATGCATTGGGGGAAAAATGATCCATCAGATTCAGTTCAAGGGAAGATTTGGGTCCAGAATTGCACCCGCTCAGCTTCCTCCTTGGTCCCTGCTTTGTCCCTAAAGGGCGCCCTCCCAAAAACCTTGACTGGATCCCAAGATCCTGAGAAACAGGTTTTGGAAACCAGTGACTAGCCGACATCTAGACCACAAAGTGACCCTTACTACGTGGCCTTGGGAGGTACTGAGACCGGTGGGATGGGTACGTATAAATGGAGTTCAGGCCCACCCTCTCCCCACTTTCTTGCCATGATTCCCACGTTGCTTGACTTTCTTGTGCTGAGAAATGGAAAGGCTTCTGTAGATAGTCTCGAGGCATGTGCTGATATGGCGGGAAGCCCAGGCTCGGGTTGAATGCCAGCCTTGCTGCTTGCTAATGTGTTTGCTCTTTGGGCAAGCTGTCCTAGTTCTCCCAGCTTTACTTGAGTTTCCTCATCTGTAAAGTGGAAAGATAATACCACTCCAGGGTGATGGCGTATACTAGATAAGGGGTGTGAGCTCTAAGCATCTCGCCTGGCCCATTGCTATTAGCTGCTCAGCTTGACTATAGTCAACTAAATGCAACTAAACGTCCACAGACCATGAGCAGTTGCTAAGCCAGACCACTTCTTCCCGCACATAACAGGTTGTACCTTGTGAGGCGGTGACTCCTTACAGAGTCAAGAAGCTGGTGTGTGGTACGTACTGTTCCTTTTGGGGTGTGTTAGGACAAAAAACAATCAATATTGGACAGTTTGCATTTGAGCCTCAGAATGACTTATTTATCATCCTCAACTAATTTTCAGGAAAATACTGACCGAATTCATCTTTCCAGTTCCTATCAGTTTGGTCAGGCCTCGTCAGCTGCCCGTTAGCTCGGCTCGGGTGGCATGAGTGTTAGTGCCGCTCTGCTGTCTGCGGACTTGCTTCCCTGTGGGTTTGGTGTTTTGGCAGCACCAGCAAGCACAGTGCGGAGGGGAGGGCAACTGGCATTCGGTTCTTTGAGACAGAACAACACAGTTCACAGCCCGTTCGTGCTGGCTTTGTGGGGTGACGGTCTAGCTCCATTTCTGCCCCTTTCAATCTGCAACTTTCTTACAACCCAGCATGAGCATTCAGGGTTTTATACTTAAAAGATTTGGAAATCTTTGCTTGAATTGATGTGACTCCATTATGTTCTACCCCCTCCCCCACCCAGCCGCAGGATGAAGCTTGACCTCTTTTAAGAATGTGCCCATTTTCCCCACGTCATCTCATGATTCCTCCATATCTCAGCCTAAGGGTTGTCAGCTTCAGAGGCCCTGGAGGAACTTAGAAAGAGCCATGGAGGCCTGAGGGCACGGTGGAAGCCATGACCCAGAGACACATTAACCGGGAGCCCAGGCTCTTTTACTTCTGCGGTCCTCCCATTGCTTTTAAGGTCTGCCTCCATGGCGAGGAGTAGAAGAGCTGAGTGTGGAAGGAGAAAGAGAGGGGCCCATGAGTAATTTGGAAATGATTCACGGGCATACCAGTCAAGGGATGGGAGGGAGTCGTGGATGCTTTCCCAAGCGTGTTGGGCACAGACTGGGAGTGGCTCTGTTCTAGCAGCATCTGTGTTGAGGGGAAAGGGGATGTGGAATCATGCCCTTCCTCTGGCTGGAGGTGGGGGAGGGTTGGAGGGGAGGGAGTATGGGAGGCAGCACAGGCACCTGCGAAGTTGTTACCCCCCTGGAGGCAGGGGTGGACGCCACCAGGAGGAGGCTTGGAGTGCCGGCCACCTTACTCTTCACTCCCAATATCACAGTGGCCGTGGGCACCTGCAGCATCGCAATCTGTCTTTGGGTCAAGAAGGTATCTTCACAGTGAAGTCTGAAGCACTGTGGAGAACCTTCGAAAGAGCCAGGAAACCTGGATTCTAATTGTGGCTGGGCCTCAGTTTGCTTGTTAATAAAGTGAGATTTGGTGCTATGGAGGCTTTGTGTTCTGAAAAGTCTCTGATTTCCGTAAGATAGGACGAGGACCACTCTGCTTATTCCTGCTTTAACAACACAGAACCTGAGGCAAGAAAAAAAGGGACAACAGGGGAGTGAGTCAAGGTCACGAGGGTCAGTGGGCACTGCCCAGGTCACTCAGTTTCCAGCCTGCTGCTTAACCACTGGACCTCCTTGCCTTTCGGGTGTGAATGACTGACCGTCTTCATCCATAGCTGCCCAGCCTTCCATGAATCAGATGCAAATCTGAACAAACTTTACAGGTCATCAGGGTCCAAAAGGCTGAAATATACACAAGGGAACTCTCATCCCTGTCCTTGGTCCTGCCCCAGGAACGTGGCTGTGAACTAATCTAATCTAATGAAGCAAAGGCACACATTTCTGTGAAATTTGGCCTTACGGGTGTTTAATTCAATCCAACCTGCTTCTAAGTAAACCTGTCGAACATTTATGTCATACCTACCATGACCAAGGCACCGTGTTTGGCTCTGTTGGGGAAAACACAGGGAAGCCCAAGATTGGGCCCTGCCCTCTCAGAGCCCATGATCTGGGTTGGGCCCCCACACCAGTGCCTGTAATAAAGGTGAGATGACAGGGTGCCACTTGAGACCCTGGAGGTAGAAATGAGCTACATCTCATAGGACCTGCCTCTGTGGTTTGGTGTATGACTCCAGTCATAGCTCTTGCTTTTCAATTTCTAATAAAAGTCACACTCAAACCCCCACTTGCATATATTTACAGGAAGTCAACCTCTATCATGCAGTCTCTCTGCTATACTCTCTTCCCCAATTGCCCTGCCTGCAAATGCAAGGAAGAGTGACCATTCTGTTGGAGTGCCCTTTGCTTTGTCCTTGACCACACAGTGATGCTTTCAAAAGTGGTTCCAGCACAGGTCACTAGTTCCCTGTCCACTGCTATGCCAGTGCCTTGCTGCTCCAGATCTCTAGAGCTCCCCGGGGGGCGTGGTCTCTCAGGTCACACACACTTGGGCTTAGGCATCATTCCCAAAGCATTCCATCTGTGTAGCTCAGCCTGGTTTGGGGGACGTCTGCTACTGGAGCCAGCCCTCCCCTTCAGATTCTTACCTTGAACCCAGGAGTCGGTCCAGACCCTCTGTCCCCATATGGTGAGTTTCGCTTTGGAAGTCTTTTTCTGGCAGTTTGTTCTGCTCGAAAAAAGTTGAAGTTCTACCTTGGCAAGCACCAAGCTCCAGAAATAATATGGGAGGGAGCAGGAGGTATTGTCCTCCACATTTTTTTTCATCCATGATTTAGCCAGAGACTTCCCAAGTTTCTATACTCCTGCCCCCACTGCCCGCTACCCAGTGGAACTCTCTTCTCATACCTCCTTAGAAAATTAGAGCTTCCCGGGTTTTTAAATCCAGAGATCACTAGAAAACCCAGACGAGACACAGGTTCTGTAATAATTAGAAACTAACTGGTAAAACGTACAAGAAAATAGCTATTGGCTAAAGGAAGACAAACCTCACTAACAAAAGAACATTTTCTCTTCCAGTGGATTGTTAGGATTCTTTCTCATGCTCAGCACAGTGAAGCTGAAAAGCCTTATGGCCCCAGGGCAGTGTGCAGCCTGGATTTTCTTTGCTAAGGTAAGAAAGAGGGAAGGAGTGGGGGGAAAAGTCGGTTTCACGTCCGGTGTTCTTAGAGCGTGTGTAACGTCAGGTTTGATCTTCAGGAAATCCTTTCCAGTCAGGGGCCCTGAGCCTGATCCTTCAGTCATTCTGATGACAATTTCTGAGGTCCTCTGCCCATCTTATCAGCATGACATAATCTTTATCACACTCCTGGAGGGGATAATCCCTTCCCTGAGTCTTAATTTCACCATCTGAACATGAGAGGTTTTGCCCCCAGAAATCTCTAAGTCTCCAGTTCTATGGGATGGATTCCTGGAGACGTGGGACAGGTCTTCTCTTCCTTCCTCGGGGCTGTGAGGGTGTCCAGAGCCCAAGTGACTTGCCCGACAGGTCTCAGTCTGTCAGGGGTGGTAGAGAAAGGAAAACAGACAAATGGCCAGGTAGGAGGACTTTGATGAAGCCTTCAAACAACAGACTAGTCTAAGAATGCCCGTTGCATATCTGATGATCATGGTTGAGGCATAAGATAGAGAGGTGGGAAAATGAGGAGCAGAAAAAGCAGCTGTGGGATGCTCAGTCGTGACTGAAATGCTTTGGGACGAATTTTTTTCTAGCAGAGCATTTCCTTTCTCTCGTGTCTGTGAAGGAGGCGAGTTACAAGGCCCTAGGTGCTGCTTCTGAGAAATGAGATTTCTTAATTTAACCTAATGAGATAATCGTTTAAGATTGTACCTTTAATTATCTTTATGTTTGATGGTTGATTTTTTTTCCCCAGAAAACAAAACCAAACATTTTTTCTTCAAAAACAACATTTCACAGTAATATTTTTACCTCCATAGGTCTGCTTTTTAGCGGCATTAATAATTCTAATTACAGTAAAATGTAAAGAGTGGCTGAGATACTGACTTCCAGCATGACGGAATGAGGAGGTTGACAGAGCCTCCTCCCAAAAAGTAATTGGAAAGCTGGGGAAAGATTGTCAAAAATATCCACTTCAGCTCTCTAAAAATTGACCAAAGGCATACAACAAACTGAGAAAGCAAGCATTTGTTCATGAAAACTGCCAAGCTTTGGGTAGGAGCGATGTGAGCCTGTGGCGGTCTTACCTAAGGTCACTCCCATTCCCTCCTCCCCAGCTCTGTCAGTGTGATATTTCACCCAGAGCAGGGCAGGCTGTGAAAACCTGCAGCCCTGCTGCCGCTTCCAGAATACTCTATTTGGAGTATTTTTAGTTAAAGCATCCATGTCAGTGGTAAATCAGTAAGAGGAGCCAGTAACTCCACTCTCTTGAGTTTAGAGTCCTCTTTGGGGCAAGCAATGGACCAGTGGCCTAGCTGAGGACTTCGTAGGTAGTTCGGGGAGGTGAGACAGCCAGCAGGGGCTTGATAGCTCCCCCATGTGTCCCAGATTGACCGTAGTCTGTGTGCACGAGTGGCAGAGATGGAGTGCGCCCAAAACACCCACATGTCCCTGGCCGGCAGAGCCTGCATGCACACACAGGAGATGGGAGAGAGCCAACAAAAGCTGGGGCAGACATGAGAAACGTCAGCCTAAAGTTTGAGTGTGCTCCCCAGCCCACACACAGTCAGAAGCAGAGAGAAGAAGCCTTTCTGGCTGAAGGTGTTTGAACAAAACCTCTGACTGGTCTTTGCTAGAACACTAAGCTACGGAGACATGGGGATGACTTCTAGAAAGCCAGAAAAAGCTTAAAAATAAAAACAAGAAGAAAAATTGAGTAAAGGACATTAGCAACTGTATCTTATATGGGAGACTGATTTCATAGACTTAGTCCAGGCAAATTACTAAACAAGCAAAACAATAAAAAAGTTAGGGGCATTCAAAGAAACAAGAAAGCATGATCCATACACAGGAAAAAAGCGGTTAATAGGAACTATGTCAGAGTGTCTGTCCTCAGATGTAGAATTTAGCAGAAAAAGACTGCAAAACAGCTATTTAAATATGCTTAGATATCTATAGGAAATCATGTTTAAAATATTAAAAGAAAGACTCAGTGAATATAGAATCTCAATAAAGAGATAGAGATGATTAAAAAAAAAAGACCCAAGTGGAAATTCTGGAGTTGAAAAATAACAATAACCAAAATGAAATGAAATGAAAAATTCCCTAGAGGTACTCAATAACAGCTTTAAATGGCAGAAGGAAAAATAAGTGAACTGGAAGGTGAAGCAAAAGAAGTTATTCAATCTAAAGAGCAAAGATTTTTTAATAATTGAGGAATTATGAACAGAGGCTCAGGGACCTGTGAGGCAGCATCAGGCTTATCAACACATGTGTTATAAGAGTTCCAGAAGAGGAAAGTGGTGTAGAAAAAAATACAATCAATGAATGACTTATCAAAAACAATGGAAACCAGAAGACAATAGGATAACATATCCAACATGCTGAAAGAAAAATCTGCCAACCTGGAATTCTAAATACAGTAAAACTGTTCTGCAAATATGAATGAGAAATAAGACATTCCCGGATAAAGACTAAGAGATTTATTGCTAGCCACTGTATCAATAGTTACATTAAATGTGAATTGACTAAATATCCCTCTCAAAAAGCAAAGATTGTCATATTGGATAAAAAAAGCAAGATGCACTTATATGCTATCTACAAAGGACACACCTTAGACTCAAAGACACAAATAGGATGAATGTAAAAGGATGGAAAAACATCACCGTGCAAACAGTAGCGTATTAGCAAGCTAGCTGGAGTGACTATATTAAAATCAGACGAAAGAGACTTTGTGACAGGGAATATTATTAGGGAAAAACAAAGACATTTATTAATGATAAAAGGATTGATACACTAGAAAGACATGACAGTTATAAATGTATATGCACCTAACAACAGCACCCCAAGATGTATGAAGCAAAAAGTGACAAAATAGAAAGGAGAAATAAATTATTCAACAATAATAGAGATTCCAATGCTGCGCTCTCAAAGTTGATAGAACAACTAGAAGGAAAAGAAAGGACGTAGAAGGTATAGATGACTTGAACAATACTGTCAACCAGCTTGTCAGTATGGACCTGATACCCCACCCACTGACTGCAGAAAACACATTCTTCTCAAACACGCATGAAACATTTCTCACGATAGATGTTATGCTGGGTCACAAAACAAGCCTCAGTAAATTTTAAAAGATTGAAATCATGTAAACTATGTTCTTTGGCCACAGCAGAATTATATTAGAAATTTACAACAGAAAAAAAAAATCTAGAAAAAACCCCCCATTTATTTGTAAGTTAAATAACATACTTCTAAATAGCCCACCGGGCGAAGAAGACATCACAAGGGAAAATAAAAGTATTTCGAACCAAATGAAAACAAAACCACAGAATATGTCAAAATTTATGGGATACAATTAAAGTAGTGCTCAGAGGGAAATTTATAGGTATAAATACCCATATCAGAAAAAAGAAATTGGGAAAACGAGTCCATTCATAATAGCATTACAAAAAATATGTAGGAACTTAACAAAGAAGTTCAAGACTGAAAACTGTAAAATCTCTCTAAGAGAAATTTAAGAAGATTTCAATAAATGGAGAGACTCAATGTTGTTAAGACAGAAATTCTTCCTAAGTTGATCAATAGATCGAATGTAATCCCTGTCAGAATCCCAGCAAATGTTTTTGTACAAATTCACAAACTGATCCTAAAGTGTATTTGGAAATTCAATTGCCAAAACAGTTTTTTCTTTTTTAGGCATCACTATTTTCTTTTCTTTTCTTTTCTTTTCTTTTTTTAATGATTTTTTATTATATTATGTTAGTCACCATACAGTACATCCCCGGTTTCCGATGTAAGGCTCGATGATTCATTAGTTGCATATAACACCCAGTGCACCATGCAATACGTGCCCTCCTTACTACCCATCACCGGTCTATCCCATTCCCCCACCCCCCTCCCCTCTGAGGCCCTCAGTTTGTTTCTCATAGTCCATAGTCTCTCATGTTTCATTCCCCCTTCTGATTACCCCCCTTTCTTTATCCCTTTCTTCCCCTCCTGATCATCCTAGTTCTTATGTTCCATAGATGAGAGAAATCATATGATAGTTGTCTTTCTCTGCTTGACTTATTTCACTTAGCATTATCTCCTCCAGTGCCGTCCATGTTGCAGCAAATGTTGAGAATTTGTTCTTTCTGATAGCTGAGTAATATTCCATTGTATATATGGACCACAACTTCTTAATCCAGTCATCTGTTGAAGGGCATCTTGGCTCCTTACACGATTTAGCTATTGTGGACATTGCTGCTATGAACATTGGGGTGCATATGGCCCTTCTCTTCACTACGTCTGTATCTTTGGGGTAAACACCCAGTAGTGCAATGGCTGGATCATAAGGTAGCTCAATTTTTAACTTTTTAAGGGACCTCCACACTGTTTTCCAGAGTGGCTGTACCAACTTGCATTCCCACCAACAATGTAGGAGGGATCCCCTTTCTCCACATCCTCTCCAACAATTGTTGTTTCTTGCCTTGTCAATTTTTGCCATTCTAACTGGCGTAAGGTGGTATCTCAGTGTGGTTTTGATTTGAATTTCCCTGATGGCTAATGATTTTGAACATTTTTTCATGTGTCTGTTAGCCATTTGTATGTCTTCATTGGAAAAGTGTCTGTTCATATCTTCTGCCCATTTTTTGATTTATTTGTTTCTCGTGTATTGAGTTTGAGAAGTTCTTTGTAGATCTTGGATACCAGTCCTTTATCTGTAGTGTCATTTGCAAATATATTCTCCCATTCCGTGGGCTGCCTCTTAGTTTTTTTGACTGTTTCCTTGGCTGTGCAGAAGCTTTTTATCTTGATGAAGTCCCATAAGTTCATTTTATCTTTTGTTTCTCTTGCCTTTGGGGATGTGTCATGAAAAAGGTTGCTTTGGCCAATGTCGTAGAGGTTGCTGCCTATGTTCTCCTCTAGAATTTTGATGGATTCCTGTCTCACATCGAGGTCTTTCATCCATTTGGAGTTTATCTTTGTGTATGGTGTGAGAGAGTGGTCAAGTTTCATTCTTTTGCACGTAGCTGTCCAATTTTCCCAGCACCATTTATTGAAGAGACTGTGTTTTTTCCACCGGATGTTTTTTCCTGCTTTATCAAGATTAGTTGCCCAAAGAGCCAAGGGTCCATTTCTGGGTTCTCTATTCTGTTCCATTGGTCTATGTGTCTGTTTTTGTGCCAGTACCATGCTGTCTTTGTGATCACAGCTTTGTAGTACAGCTCGAAATCCGGCATTGTGATGCCCCCCAGCTTTGTTTTTCCTTTTCAACAGAACCTTGGAGATTCGGGGCCTTTTCTGTTTCCATATAAATTTAAGGACTATTTGTTCCAGTTCTTTGAAAAATGTCCTCGGTATTTTGATCGGGATAGCATTGAAAGTGTAGATTGCTCTGGGTAGCATGGACATTTTAACTATGTTAATTCTTCCGATCCATGAGCATGGAATATCTTTCCATCTTTTTATGTCTTCCTCAATGTCTTTCAAGAGTGATTTATAGTTTCTAGAATATAGCTCCTTTACGTCTCTGGTTAAGTTAATTCCAAGGTAACGTATGGTTTTTGGTGCTATTGTAAATGGGATGGATTCCCTAATTTCTCTTTCTTCAGTCTCGTTATTTGTGTATAGAAATGCAACTGATTTCTGAGCATTGATTTTTATATCCCGCCACATTACTGAATTGCTCTATAACTTCTAATAGTTTGGGAGTGGATTCTCTTGGGTTTTCCATATAGAGTACCATGTCATCTGCAAAGAGAGACATTTTGACTTCTTCTCTGCCGATTTGGATACCTTTTATCCCTTTTTGTTGTCTGATTGCTGTTGCAAGGACTTCTAGTACTATGTTGAATAATAGTGGCGAGAGTGGGCATCCTTGTCGTGTTCCTGATCTTAAGGGAAAGGCTTCCAGCTTTTCCCCATTGAGAATAATATTTGCTGTAGGCTTTTCATAGATGGCTTTTATGAGATTGAGAAATGTACCCTCTATTCCTACACTCTGAAGGGTTTTAATCAGGAAAGGATGCTGTATTTTGTCAAATACTTTTTCGGCGTCAATTGAGAGGATCATATGGTTCCTGAGTCTTTTCTTGTTGCTATGATGTATCACGCTGATCGATTTGCGAATGTTGAACCACGCTTGCATCCCAGGTATGAATCCCACTTGATCGTGATGGATAATCCTTTTAATGTACTGTTGGATTCTATTAGCAAGGATCTTGTTGAGGATTTTGGCGTCCATATTCATTAGGGAAATCGGTCTGTAATTCTCCTTTTTGATGGGGTCTTTGCCTGGTTTAGGGATCATCACAAAGTGATCCTAAAGTGTATTTGGAAATTCAATTGCCAAAACAGTTTTGAAAAAGAAAAGGAAAGTTGGGGTTCAAAACTCACTATAAAGCTAGAGTCATCCAGACATTATGGTATTGGCATAAGGGGAGGCCTTTATTAAAGCTGTTGACTTTCAATATAGGTGTCAAGGCAATTGAACAGGGAAAAGATTTTCTTTACAACAAATGGTGCTGGAACAATCAAATATCTATATGCTAGAAAAAAAGTACTTAGACCCTCGTGTCACGTTGTCAACTCAACCATGGATTATAAACCTAAATGTAGACACTAAAACTAGAAAACTCTTAGAAGAAAACATGAGAAGAAATCTGACTGACCTTGGTTTAAGCAAAGAGTTCTTAGATATGACACCAAAAGCATAAGCCATAAAGTAATTGATAAATTAGACTTCATTTAAATTAAAATATTTTGGAATTCAAATTAATGGTCAAAAGATATTGTTAAGAAAATGAAAAGCCACAGCCTAGGAGAAAAGATTTGCAAATTATATATCTGATTTAAGGACTTGTTTCTAGAACGCCCAAAGAATTCTTACACTTTAATGAGACTACATACAGCCCAATTAAAAAATGGGCACCTGGATGGTGCATTTGGTTAGGCGTCTGACTCTTGGTTTTGGCTCAGGTTTGATCTTAGGGTCATAAGATCAAACCCCACATCAGGCTCCCCGCTCATCACGGAGTCTGCTTAAGACTCTGTCCCCCCTCCCTCTTTCTCTCTTCCCTGCACTCTCTCTCAAATAAATAAATAAATAAATCTTAAAAAAAATTGTCAAAAGATGTGAATACATGTAAATGTATATAATGGAATATTACTCAGCCCTAAAAAAGAATGATATCTTGCCACTTGCAACAACGTGGATGGAGTTAGAGAGTATAATGCTAAAGAGGAAGAGAGATAATGATATGTTTTCACACATGTGAAATTTAAGGAACAAAACAGGTAAGCAAAGGGGAAAAAAAAGAGAGAGGCAAACCAAGAGAACAAACTGATGGTTAGTAGGGATGAGGTGAGAGGGGAATGGGTGAACTAGGTGATGGGGATTAAAGGTACACTTGTGATGAGCATCAGGTGATGTATGGAAGTGTTGAATCACTGTATTGTACGCCTGAAACTAATATTACACTGTATGATAACTAATTGAAATCTAAATAAAAGCTTAAGTTTAAAAAAAAGGAAAAAATATGTGAATAGACATTTTACCAAAGATGATATATGAATGGTTCATAAAGCCCATGAAAAGGAATTCAATGTCATCAGTCATTAGGAAAATGCAGATTAAAAGCGTGATGAGATACCACGACACACTCACTAGGATGGCTATAATAAAAAAAAATATAGATGATGTCAAGTGCTGACGAGGATGTGGGGACACTGGGACCCTCACAGATTACTGATAGGAACGTAAAATGGCATAGCCACTTTAGAAAACTGTCTTGCTAGTTTCTTACAATGTTAAACATAAACTTACTATACAACCCAGCAATTCTGTTCCTAGAAAGCTACGGAAGAGAAATGAAAACAAAAAGACTTCAACATGAACACTCAGAGTAGCAGTATTCATAGTAGCCCCAAACTGGACCCAGTCTAAATGTCCATCAGCTGGTGACTGTGTAAACGAGATGTGCTGTGCACATACAGTGGGGTACTATTTGGGAATAAGGAGAAATGGGCTATTAATACATTGCTGTGCCACGGAGGAGTCTCAGAAACATTATGCTCAGTGAAATAAGCCGGTTGCAAAAGAATACATATAGTATGATACCATTTCTGTGAAATTTCCAAAAAAGGCAAATTTAGAGAGACAGAAAGCATAGTGATGGTTTTTTGGAGCAGAGATTGACTAAAATAGGCTCAAGGAAGTTTTTTTTAGGTAATGGAAATATTCTAAAACTGGGTTGTGGTGATGGTTGCACCATCATTTAAATTAATTTCTTAAATGTGTTCATTAGAAATCATTGAATTTTACATTTACATTGAGTGAAATTTATGGCATGTGAACCATCCCTCAAAGCTACGAAGTGCTCAGAGAATAGTGCTTAAATCTTATCTTTTAGGACTAGGGAGAATATTTTTCCTATGTGTATGGCTTTGCCTATTTGGCCACTATTTTCATGAGCCTCCTTTTTATTTATTTTTTTTTTCTTTTCCTCTTAAACTCGGAGGGAGTTTTATAATTTCCTTCTCTGTAGTTGATTCAAAAGTGGAAAGATTTTTAATTGGCTGCTGTGGTTTAATGCTAATCCTCGTTAAATGGAAGATTGGATTAGATGAGCCACTAAGGTCTTTTCCAGCCTCAGTACATCAAGCAGTCGCTCTCTTTTTCTCCCTCCCCTCCTTCTCCTTTTTCTTTTCTGTTTGAAAATAAGCTCTGTTATTCTCAGTGGCAGAATATTTACCCATTCTTTGGGCCACCTGCACATCAAAATGTGCTGACATTTGAAATACAACATAATTGTACTTAGCAATACAGCATTTCCCCATGACGTCATTGTGACTCTACTGAGTGCCAGCATATTCGGAAAGTGACTCAGAAGCATGTTCCATTGGCCCCAGAGGAGAATTTGGATTCTGTGGAAAAATTCAAAGATACTCAGAAAGGGAGGTCTTTCGGAAGGGGCTAAGGGTACCTTCTTCCTTGCTCCAGATGGATCCATTCTGTGGTATTTTCCTGGGAGTTGTCGCATGAACTTCATCACTTCCAAGGCATCCATGCTTCTCTCCAGTCCTTATCTTAGTATCTTCTTTAGGTCTGAGAATGCTTAGCGTGGGAAAGGAAAAAAGCGCCTTCTGAGTCACTTTATATTGTTACCACTGTTATTATTGTGTTTTTTTTAATCTGTGAATTTAAAAAACATTATAAAAAGCTAAAACTAACGGAATATTTAGCAACTTTTTTATTCCTCCCTTCAGTTTGATAAATTTGGGTATGTGAAATCTATCTTCATCTTCACAAAATCTTAGAATCCTTCCCATTTGTGAAGCACTGGTACAAGAAGAAGTGAATGAATTTAAGAGGAAAGCAATGAAATGTGTACACACATGAGGAAGATGTGGTATGCGAATGGGTTTTTCTAGCAGATACAGGTTCTCGTGAGAATTTTTTCTTGATCAAATAGTGCCTCGTCTCATCCTTGTTAACTTCAAACTGACTGGTGTTGTCAGCATCCATTGGGAAAGAAGCATTTGAGGCCAGTGTGAGTTTATGTTGAGGATGAGCCAGGAGAGGAGAAGCATTCCCAGACAGTAGCTCTGGCCCTCTAGGGTCATTAGAATCCAGTGTTTGCTGCCTCCGTAAGAATGCCTTTTTCCTTTAAGCTAATGCCATAGTTGCAGCTGCCATTTTGTCCTGAGTCAGTGGTAGACCAGCAAGCCAAGTCTTAGTCTGTCCTCCTTATGGCCCTGGGAAAGATTTTCCTGTAGCTTTCCTAGGATGTGTCTCCTGATTTGGTTTAGTCTGGTTTTTTTGATTGGTAGAGTCTCATCTTTCATGTGCACAGGGCTGGGACGAGGGCGGCCCTCACTCTCAGGACCATGCAGTGTGCGGTCAGCACCCAAGAATAACGAATGCCTCCTTACCTGTTGCATCCTAAGTGCTTTGGTTGCCTCGCTGGTCCCTTCCCTGACACTGTCGTGATTTACTGCCTGCCTGAAACAGCCGTTAATTCCATCGGATTTTAAGATGTACTAGATTCTTAGAGTTTGTGTGGTATTATTTCTTAAGATTTTATTTTTAAGCAATCTCTACACCTAACATGGGGCTCAAACCCACAAGCCTGAGATTAAGAGTCACATGCTCCACCAACGGAGCCAGGCAGGTGCCCCTAAATGGAAAGCTTTTTTTTTTTTAAGTAATCTCTGCACCCAACATCAGACTTGAACTCACAACCCTGAGATCAGATCAAGAGTCGCATGCTCTACTGACTGAGCCAGCCACGTGCCCCCCTGGTGGTATCAAGAGTGCCTTATGTGGGGCGCCTGGGTGGCACAGCGGTTAAGCGTCTGCCTTCTGCTCAGGGCGTGATCCCGGCGTTATGGAATCGAGCCCCACATCAGGCTCCTCCGCTATGAGCCTGCTTCTTCCTCTCCCACTCCCCCTGCTTGTGTTCCCTCTCTCGCTGGCTGTCTCTATCTCTGTCGAATAAAAAAAAAAAAAAATCTTTAAAAAAAAAAAAAAAAGAGTGCCTTATGTCCAAGTACATGGTCTGCCTTGGAATGGCCTTCTTTCTGGACATGATTCTACCAGTCAGTCAACATTTATTAGGGAAACCTTTGGAGTCTGGGGTGGAAGAAAAGCATTAGTGTATGCGTAGTGCCTGCCAAAGGCATCTTATAATCCAGAGGAGGAGGTAAGAGTGACAAGGGTGAGACTATTAGAGGACATTGCTGAGCAGGGTGGTATGACTTCAGGAGCTGGGAGAAGGGAAGCTGTGAGTGGGCTGATGCAGTGGAGAGACCCAACTCGCCCCTGCAAGCCCAGCTTGCCTGGGAGAAGGGAAGATGGAAGGACGGCCTTCCAGGATGAGTGGCAGGGGCCCCGAGGCAGGATGTGCAGGTGGGGAACCGTGAGGAAATAAATTTGACCAGAGGAAGAGGAGAGTGTGGTGGTGTGAGGAGGGGGAAATCAGGCCCAGAAGAGACAGATTAGGTGACCCTAAAAGCCATGCCCCCAGAGACCACTGTGAACTTCTGAATGAGACCGACTGAAGGTAAATTGCATTGGAGGTGAGTTCCAAGCATTTAGAAGGGAGTCAAATAAAGGTCGTGAGTGATGGTGATAAAGGTGAAAGGTCAACTTGACTGACTGAAGCAAAATAAATTGTAATTATTTAATCTATCATACAAGTGTTGTGTGATGTGGTCAAGGAATTGATAATAAAGACTCAGATCCTTGGAGCAATAAGGGGTGTGTGACAAATACTGGGCCTAGGGAAGATCACGAATGGTTCCAAGGTTTGTGGCTCCGGACACCGGAAATCCATGGTATCACAGACAGAAATGGGTGTGTGTGGGGGATTATGAAAGAACATCTTTGGGGAGGAAAGCTGGTGAAATATGTTTTAGATGTGTATGGTGAGAAAACATCCAAATAGAGCTGCTTTGTGTTGGAAACATGGGGTGAAATGTGAGGGGGAGCTCAGGGCTTCGCATGTCTGGGCTTCGCCTAGAGCAGTAGGGTTGGCATCAAGAACATAAAGAAGTAGGTGAGCTCACTGAGGGAGTGAGGGGGTTTGGGTGGAGCAGAGCGAAGGGCTAGGACTTTGCTTGGGAGACACTTAGATGCCAGAGGTCAATAATGTGCAGGAGAAAGAAGTGATAGCAAGGAGAGCCCCAAAAGTTCCATGTGGGGAAGTCTAAGGAAGAGTTTAAATGAGTAAAGCAAAATGCCACCAAGAGGTCAGAAAGATCCAGATTGAGAAAAGACCAGAGCAGGGACATCGATAGCCTTGGAGGAAACAGCTTTAGTAGAAGGGCAGGGTGGGGGTGGGGTGGGGTGGAAGATGGATCATAAACATCCAAGAATACACAAGACACAGGAAGGAGATTGTGACTGGTGGTGGGCAGGGGGGAGAGCCAGATCTAGTGCAAATAACTTCTTTTCTGGGGAAAGAAGGACTTGGGCATGCTTGAAACTAGTAAAGAAGACACCATACACAGAGATTTGGAGATGCTGAAGAATGCGGGAAGTTGGGACAACAGGCTTCAGTGGGAGATGGAAGGAGTATGGGGGCTAGCTTTAGAGAGAGCAGCCTTTTTCCTGAGCTGCAGTGGAAGGGTGGTGATAGATGGGAATGAGGCTTTCCCAAGAGATGTGCGGTAGGGGACTGGGATTTCAGGGGAACAGGGAAAGGGCACTCACTGTTTGGCTTGGATCAGATAGCTCAGAAATGTTATGACTCAAGTGAGTTCTGACAGTGTTGGTGTACCTAATATTTAAGACTGAATGCTGATGACATGTACACTCAGTGGTAAGATTATATGTAGTGATGATGTGCTAGGAGCCAGGTCATTGATTATCAGTGCCTACTTAATAAAGCATTTACCAGATGTTAAAAGTCCTTCATAGAACCCCTTCAGAATAAAGTAAGAAACCACTCAACATTCTGACCTTCCATCCCTGTCACCAAAGTCTGCCTTCTCTCATGGAAGATTATGTGTAAATGCTACAGGTAGTTAATTGGAATATTTGTCCCTGTTTTTATTTAGAGTATGGACAGTTAAAATCCATGCTTGTTCTATGGGGTTTCCTTTCCCATTGCTGCTTAGGAAGATGCTTTTCTCACAGTCCAGGTAGAGGATGGGGAAACCTTCCTAGACATGGTCCCATGTAAGTCTTCAAACCTGGAGTGTGTGGTGGGCAGAAGTGGGGCAGACAAAGATCAAGGAAGAATATCTTGCAAAATTAGAAAATTCTAGAACTGGACTGTGTTTCCAGATAAAAGCAGAATATATGAGAATGTATGTGAAGGAGCTGGGGGGTGACAATTTGTTTGTTATGCAAACACAGAACATTATGTAGAGTTATAGCAACCTGGACCAAGACGTCATTTTGACCTAGCTTTCAGTCCCAGATCTGCCATTTTCTCCTCTGTAAACAAATATAATAATAATGTGTACTGTACTGAGAGGATCGAATAATATTGCGACAGCCCTAGAAGAGTGAGTGCCGGCCATTGGCAGGGCCTCCCTGGCACTGTCAACTATTAGTTTAATTCTTTCACCAAATTAACCAGTGATTTCTGAAGTCTGAATTTGTCGTTTGTATTCCGTAGTTCTAGGTAAGTGAATTTAGCTGTGGGCAGCCTACTCAAGACACTACTGGAAATTCAGCATGCATGAGAACAAGGTCTCTCACACATATTTAACCAGACATCGTTTAACAAAAGAAGCAATTGATGCACCATTCACAATGTTTTTAAACCTATATAAAGAGTCATTGATTCAGAACAGTTGCTAGGCCTGTGAAAATGTGTGTTTGTTGGTTTCCATGGAGACCACGCTGCTGCCTGTTCGGTGATGGCGCCTTTATTATACACTGGGATTGCCAGGGAGCCTTCAAGGCTGTCTCTATAACAACATGTCCTCGTGTAGTAACACAACCACCATCCTGAACTGTGTTTCCCATAGAGGAGTTGTTTTTAAAAGAGGTGAGAAGATTCTGCTGGTAAGTTTCAGCCTCCAATTGATTTATCCTTATGAAGATCTCTTAAGTGGATAAGAAGCTTTGGGAATTTTGACTGCCTATCTTTCTGGCTGTTTTGCAAGATCTCGGGGGCATGGCCTAATGTCTTTCTTTTTTCAACGACATGTTGACTTTCCTCTTGATCAAGATATTGAACCAAGAAAGAGTCTTGGCTGTATCAGTTTACTAGATAAAATTAAGCCTGTTTTATGTATAGGATGAACTTGTAAACTTGTAAAAGCCTTGTCAGCAGATGCTGTTAGGGTTCGATGTTTGGAACTTTAAAATGTCTCCAAGACTATTGATAAAACTCTCGCTGTTTCTGATAGAATTTTTTTTTTTAAGAAGAAGGAGCAACTTATTGTCTTTCAAAGTGGAATCATACAAATTGTATGTCTTCTAAATAACATAATTTTTTACTCTCCACTTAAATTTTTTGATGTATTTGTACAGAAGTTTCAAGGCTTACTTTGAATCGTATCTTGAGCTTCTGAGGAGGTGACAAGTGAACACATCTTTCAAGTTCGGGAATCAGACTTCTTAGGTTCAGTGTCTGGCATGCACGTGTATACACACTGTACACACACACACACACACACACACACACTCACACACACACAAAGAACAGACTATGGGAAAATCCTGAGAGTAGAGTTACGATGCCCATCACGTTTTGCTCTCACTCGGTCGTCTGTGCTGAACAGAGTGTTAATTCTCTTCTTCCGTCTCCTTCCTACTCTGTTGCTACTATTACCCCTCCCCCACCCCAGTTTTATTGAGATAATTGACATATAACATTGTATTAGCTCAAGGTGCACCACGTCATGATTTGATATTTGTATATATTGTGAAACGATCACTGTAATGAGTTCAGTTAACATCCATCACCTCACGGAGTTACAGCAAAGTCGGGAGTGCTTCATGAATTTGCATGTCACCCTTGTGCGGGGGCGTGGGGGGTAGGGGGTGGGGGCATGCTAATTGTCCCAGTATCGTTCTAATTTTAGTATATATGCTGCCAAAGGGGGCACAGTTACTTCCTTGTCTTTATAATCCTCATCATTCTTGTCATCCTCACTGTCTGTTGGGCGTGGAGAGCCCATCACTGTCTTCCCACACTTCCTGCATGGGGAAAAGGAATCTGGAAAGAGGAGCCTCCCCCATACCCCGCTCAGTTCACCGTTTGAATTTCTTCCCTCTTCTCAGCCTAAGACTCCACCCCCTCTTCCCGTAACCTTGGAAAGCTCACTTTCTGTGTAGCTGTTAGTATTCCTTGTGTCTTCCTCCTTCTGTGGTTATTCAGCACCGTAATGCATTGGGAATGGTCTGATGAAAATAAATGATTAAACCCAATGAAACCATGCTGTAAAGTGACTTTTATGTCGAAAGAGTGTGCTTAAAAATCTAATTACGGCTATGACCTAATTAAATCCTTTTTCACAGTTTAAGCAGCTATGGCAATGAGAATAACTTCATGGAAAATTAAAACCTAGGGGCAGCGCCTGATTTCCTTTACAGTCTCTAGCTGGGCAACAAAAACAGCATGTGGATGTCTTTCCATGACATCACTGTCGCAGTGACAGGAACTTGAAGTGGCAAGTTCGGGAGCTGCCTTGTTATTGTGAGCTGTATGGAAACAGTCAGCAAAGAAGTTAGTTATCTGGGAATTCTTTGTTTATGAATAAGGTTTTCCCAGAGGGCACGTGGGAGGGGAAATACAGTTGTGGATTAAAGAAAAAAAAATTAAATTCCATTTCCCATTGTCAAAATAATTCATAGGGAAGGGAGTGATGCTAACGGACATTTTGCTATTTTGGATAAGTTTGTTGTTTTCTTGTTTCCAATTATGCACTCCTAATTCTTTTCTGGGCTATTTTTAGTGCTATTGACCATCACAATGTTCTCTGCTGCAAAAATATGATAACAATGCTGGCTTTCACAACTTCTGACTTGAATGAATTTGCATCAGTTCATTTACTAAGGAAATACCCCGAATTTCTATAAATTTCCTGGCTCCAAGGCTTATATGTCATGTAGAATAACTAAAATTAAAGTGATTTTTGCAATGCAAAGGCGAGTTGATTGGGGACATTTACAAGGCACCTGTCAGAGGATGCGGTGATGTGTACTTAGTTCACTGTAGGCTAGTACTGCATAAATGAGTGCTGAGTGAGTGCCTCCATATGCTGATCTTGTTGTACACGGCTTTGCGGGTCCGTGCACTCACATCAGACACAGAGGAAGGTGGAATTCTGCAGGTATCTCCTCAATACCTCCCGCCACCCCCAATAATGCTCTTAGGATGCACGATTGTCTTTATTGTTTCCTTCTAGAGACCCTCCCTCCGTATCGCTAAAACTAGATTCCGCAAGGTGTGGCCGAGCCCAGGGTCGTTGGCAAAGAGCTCCTCAGGCCCTGTCCGTGCCCAAGGCAAAGCAGAGGGCAGGCTGGGGGCAGCAGTGAGTTGCCTGTGCCAGGGGAGAATGCGCGGCCGTCGGCAGAGCTAATGGAAGGAAACCGCTCTTGGAAAATCCGAAGGAGCAGACGTTCATTATGGGAAAGCTGGGTTTTGACGCGTGATAGAAAGGAATGCCCCGTGGATGTGAAAGACGTTTAGTGATGTTGTTTTTGTTTACCTGTGAGTGTTTGTCCGACTGTAAGGCCCGGCAGTGAAGTACAAGCAGGTTGTGCTTGTTTCTTTGACACCAGCATAGCCAGCCAGCCAGTCAGATATGCAGCAAGGAAAGTTTTTTTCACTCAACAACGAATTGCTTGGTACCATGTAAACACAACCAGTGTCAGACTGTGTGTGTTAATTTTATTGTTGGTGGGGGGTGTTGGTGGGGGAGGTTGTGAGGGGAACAGGATCTCCCTGGCAACACCTCCACATCTGTCCTCCCGTCCTGTGACTTCTGGGGGCAGGGGGCAGGCTCCTGTGCAGCCCCCCAGCCACATCTGTCTCCAAGGAAAGTTCTATCCTGTTTCTTTCCTGCCTCACCTCAGGCCATTCATTATTCCCTAGTCGGGGCTTTGTGTGTTTTCTGCACAATTTTCCAGGCGCGCTCCATGTTTGGCCCAGAATGTGGTAGGTGATTGGACAAGAGTTGATAAGTAAAATACCCACCACTGTCCCTCACCTCCATGTCAGGAGAAGAAATATAAGGGCAAGGATCAGGCTAATTAGAAAAATCTTAATAATCGGGTCACTCCTTCCCAGCCAGCCACCTACCTGGGTGTCAGCCTGTGAGCGCCCGGGAGGCAGGGCATATCTTACTCAAGGTTATATCCCAACTCCTGCTGGAGTTCCCGGCTCTCCATAAATATGCCTAAATAATGGTAAAGGGTCGATGTGTTCCTAGATGCAAAATTTGAACTGTAAAGAATTTGGCGACTGTGAAAGTGCCTCTTACATTTTTTAGTGGAAATGGAATTAGGGGCCACTGTTTTCAAGTCTCTGTTTCATCTTTTGTACAGTGACTACCTCACACCCCCCAAAAAAGAAAAGACTTTACTTTTTTTTCACGCGGCGTTCAATTTATCTTCTTGGAATTAGAACACTTTGGATTCAAGGATCCAATCACCCGTTATTATCTCTGCACTGCCCTCTCTGCTCCCCAAAAGGATTTTCACCTGGGAAAACGAATGTTTTTCTTCGGGTGAGAGTAAGAGGCGTTCTCATGATATTGGGCCCTGCATCCTTACAAATCCTTGCCTTACAAATCGTACTGTGAGCATCGTTGACACTCCTGTAGCAAATTGGCAAATGTTTGTGACATTTGGCTGCGCTGTTCAGAGTTCAGCACTTTGCGAGGGAGGAGTTTGGCAGTTATTCGGCATCATCTTTCATTTTGTCTTTTTTAAAGATTCTCTTTATTTATTAGCGCATGAGCAGGGGGGAGGAGGCAGAGGGGGTGGGAGAAGTAGACTCCCCACTGAGCGGGGCTCCATCCCAGGACCCCGGGATCATGACCTGAGCCAAAGGCAGACGCTTAACTGACTTAGCCACCCAGCCGCCCCTAAGTTTTGTCTTTAACGGATGGCTAGAGCTCTCGAGAAATTAGAAAAGGAGTCCACTCCAGGGAACTGAGGGTTTCTTCGCACAGAAACTATGTGTTTCTTCTCGTGTACCCCACAACTGAGCCCACAGTCCGTGATCAGTAGATGCTTCTTCGTGAAAGTACTCTCTGCCTCTGCGTCGGAGTTGAGCCACAGCTGCGTGAACCACTCAGATCTCATTAAGTCCTGACGCATCTTCCACGAAGTCAAGGATGGTTATTCTTCTTTTCCTCAACATCTACTCAGGCTGTTGACTGTTCACTCTACGAATGATGTAAAGCCTAGCTGGGTTTCCGTACTCATGCTTCTTAGAAGTTTTTTTCTTTTCCCCGGAAATTGTTTTTCAAGTTGCTCTGTTGGGACATGTTACATTCAGCAAATGTATTCAGTAGAGATTTATAGAGTGATGAGACAGTAGAGAGTAGTGACAGATAGCCCAGTTCTTGGGAGACGGAAAGACCTGGATCAAAATTCCACCCTAGCAATGTAACCTTGGGAAGATTACTTTGCCTCCATATGTATCAGTTTTCTCACCTGTAAAGTGGGAATCATTATAGGACATCATGGAAATGTTGCAGGGATTGTATGAGATAATGTGTGTCTCGAGCATTTTACATTGGCTAGCATAGTATTACTTGAAAAGAATGAGCCTTTCCTTCGCAGATGGAGAAACGTTTGAAGTGCTGTTTGCATTTTGGGTTCAGCTGCAAATTCAGAGCTGTCGATCTGGGTTGATAGAGAGCATTCACTTCTGTCTTCTTCCATTTTGCCATTCTGGTGTCAAGAGAAATCTAAAATGACCAGATCCAAGTGACACCATAGGTTTCAAAGTGCTTTTTTCAATTTTTCAAATAACTCAGAGAACCTAAGTTATCATTTTGGTAGTTCTACACAGGTGTTTATTTAAAAAACGAAGAAGAAAGAAAGGAAAAGAAATATCAGCCCTAAAGATTGTTGGCTGGGTCTTCAGGAGGTAAGTTGTGGCTTTCGGCCTGGGCTAGGTTAGCTGTGAGAGAATGGGGCATTGAGACAGAAGTGGTATCAAACCTGACAGAGAACCTCACACCCACCAGAATGGCCAAAATTATAGAGACCGACAATATCGAGTGTTGACAAGGATGCAGAATAACATTTCTGGCTTAGAAAACACTACAGCCAGACAAGGTCTGTGTTTTGACGGAGCAGTCCCACTCCGGGCACGTACCCCAGAGAAATGAAGGCATATACGCACATGTACACTTCCTCTCTCTCATCTACCTGTAATCCATATATTTTGTCTGTAACCACTGTCTTTTTAAGCTTCTTGAAAATTCTCACTGGAACAAGTCAGCAAATTAAGAAAACCCCCCAACCCCTTTAAAAAAAATTTTTAAGTGAAAGACTAAAATTTAATCCCTGAGAAATACTTCATAATTTCTTTGTTTCTTATGGAGGGGAAAACTCAAATCCAGAGAGGGGAACCGGCCCACCTGAGGTTCCAGTGAGTCTGGGACTCCCAGGACTCCCAGGACACTGCTGGCCTGGCTCTCCCACAGACACAGGCACGAAAGCAGATGCTCACGAGATTGGCGTGGGCTCTCGTGACATCCGAGTGCAGGCCTACCTCTGGTGTGCTGATCAAAGGATGCGCCCGGTCGTCCTGGAACCAGCTGCCCATTGTCCTTAAAGAATAGGATTCTCCGTGGGAGTTTTTTCAGTAACTTGCTAGGAAAAGGGGGTTCCCAGCTATTGTTTTTTTTTCTCTCGGTTTTCTTTCAGCTTTGATGGTGGCCACTATTCAATTCACACTTTGTGCCCCAGTTGAGACCCAGTGGCTTCAAGTTTGCTGACTTGTGGGTACTGTTCCTTCTATGTAGAAAGCCCTTCCCCGGCTTCCTCACTTGATAATTCTTACTTGTCCAAGATTAACGTGGATATCGTCTCTATGTGGGGCTTGTTCCTGTAATATCCAGAGTATACCCGTAATCTCAGCACTTAACATATTCCGTTGAGACGATTTGCTTAGTGGCATCTAGAAGCAGCGAGCCTGCATAGGGCGCTGTGAGGGCAGGTGCTGGCCTGTTTTCTCCTCTCTGGTGCCTGGGGAGGTGCTCAGTGCGTGTCATTTGGCCTCTGCTTCATTCCAGCAATAACTCAAAGCCCTGTTCCTCTTTCACTTCCAATTCGGTAAAAGCTTCTTCTCAAACAGTTAGTCATTGTCGTTTTAACTTTCACTTTTTTAAACTCTCCAAAAGAGCAAGGAATAATGTCTTCGCTCGTGCTGTCATTACAAAATGCCACCGACTGGGCGGCTGGAGCAACAGACATTTATTCCTCACGGTTCTGGAGGCTGCAAGTCCGTGATGAAGGGCTGGTGTCTGGAGGCAGCTCTCTCCTTGGGTTGCAGATGGTGGCCTTCTAGCTGTGTCTTCACATGGCAAAGGGAGAGAGGGAGCAAGCTCTCCGGTCTCTTCTTACAAGGTCACAAAGCCCATCATGAGGAATCCCCCTCCCCATGACCCCATCTAACCTCAGTTGCCTTCCAAAGGCCCCATCTCCGTATACCATCACATTGAACGTTAGGGCTTCAACATATGAATTGGGGGGTGGGGGTGGGGCACAGTTCAGTCCATAGCAGAAGAGCTCACTGACATTTTGCCGAGTGCGCCAAGCTGTAGCGCAAGAGCTGAAAGCCTTCATGGTTTTTGTAAATCCCTCAAATGGAGTTGGGCTGTCGGGGTGAATCTTGCGCAAGCGTTGTACATTCCTCAGGAGTTCTCACTCTCAGATCTTGCAAAACTGACTGTGACCCGGAGCCAAGGCACAGCCAGTGATGTCATGGCCTCGCTTCTCCCCACTGATATTGTTGGGATTAAGGAAGGAGGCAGGTTTAAAGCAGCAAAAGGGTTTTTACCAAATGGGCACTACGTTTCCTTAAAGCCTGCAAGGAGGTCTGGATGTATATCTTTTGGCAAATCTATTCTTTTCCCTCCATTATTACTCAGGATAACAATAGCATGAATTGAACTTCTATCAAAAGGAGATGAAAAAAATCCCCAGGCCTTGGAGTAAATATAATTATGGTGCTTTTATTTAAAGCTCCTTTGAGCTTAAATTTATTTCATTTCTAAAAATAAACTGCAGAGATTAGATCAGTCCTTTGAGTGTATCAAAACAGCTCAGAAAATTAAACACCTTAGCCACATGCCCTTCCTTTCCAGAAGCACAGAGCACTGTTTAGCTTGGGAAACTGATAGAACTTTTCAATCAGCGGGACAAAATTTTAAAAATAACTTTGGCAGAAACCAATCATTTTAAAAGTAAGTCTGTCAGTAGATGAGTACATTTACTGAATAAAATGAAAGTTGAGAAAAAGTACCAGAATGAAGAATCTATTGACCCCACGCCAGGTTGTCTCTGAACTGAGTTTGAGAGGAAGTTAGGGTCATCTCAAATTCCGTTTGTCTTCAACAATTGGATGGTCTAAGTATGACAGCATTGTTTTGCTCTTATACTACTTGGCAAAGAAGCAGACTTGGCATCTTTATAGCCTCTTTACTTAAAAAACATCGTATATGATAGAAAATCAGACAAATCAGGCATTTTAGGATAAGCTGAAGTGGAATGCCCACAGAGAGAGACAAAAGGAGGAAGCCCTCCAGAGGTACCAGGAAACACCACATCAGTGTCCACGTTAATATGGCCGCTTGAGAAATGTGACTGCTGAAGGGAAAAGTCTGACACCCAACCTGGGAAAGAGCTAACACCTTCTGCACAACCATGCCGGGAAGTTGCAAGTCCAAGAGAAAAAAAGGTCCAAAGGGCCACAGAGTTTTGAAGTTACAACCAAAGGGCCAGTGTTAGATGGTATGATAAGACACACAGGTCTTTTCAGTACATAGCACGTGTTGGAAAGTTCAAAGTTTTGATACTTAAACTCTACTACCCACTCCTCTTCCCTTCTTGGATGTAGACTAAGAGAATACATGCACGAGGAATAGTAGGCAAGTGGGAAACAAAGTTGAGCTGAAAATGTCAAGAGAGTTGAAATGTTAAAAATGTTTAGAGACTTAAGGCTTTCTGCTCCTTATAGGAGGCATGCCTTCCTCCGCATCCTCCATTTCTGTCCCCGACAGGTGGAGACAGAGACTCCAGGGAATTTTACTGCATGGATTCAAGAGAAGAGAGAAACCATTTAGAGTCTGGGTTTTGTGTGTAAAGCACTAGAATCCCACTAACTAATGTAATGAGCCTTGGTAAACGTACAGCAAGATGAGTAAGGCTTCCCATCAGAGTGAGCTTGGATGAGAGTGAAATGCTAAGAGGCAGAAGAGCTTCCTCTCCCATGGGCAGAGAGAATCATGTGAAGAACCTGAATGTTGCTCTCACCACCAGCTGCCTTATTAATCCCCATCAGTTGCGTCATACCTGAAACTGTCTGAGAGAAAGAGGAAGGTTGTGCCTTTGAGAAAGTCCTGTTGCCCCAGGCTGGTGTGTGTGTGTATGTATATATGATATATATATATATCCTAGACTACGGTAAAAGAACAAAGGTAATTAAAATTGTAATGATGAGTTAATAAGATTGTCACTGATCGGGAAGATGTTCAGAGCAAATCAAATAAAGCCTCCCTACCTTGCCTTACCATGACATCCAAGGAGGCTCTAGGGAAATAGTGGTTAGCCAAGCCTGGTTTGAAAACCAGTAGCTTACCATTTCTCTGGGTCTCAGTTTTCTTATCTGTATAATAAATGGAGACCTTTTACTTCAGAGTAGAGTGTTGTACATTGTGACAGGCCAACATTCAACTGAAACAACTAGGGGGGAAAAGCAAATAAATTGCAAAAATCGTATTTTTAAAGAAATCAGAGGGGTGCCTGGGTGGCTTAGTTAAGCATCTGACTCTTGATCTCAGCTCAGGTCTTGATCTCAGGGTCATGAGTTCAAGCCCCACATTGGGCTCCACACCAGGTGTGAGCCTACTGGAAGAAAGAAAAGAAAAGAAAAGAAAAGAAAAGAAAAGAAAAGAAAAGAAAAGAAAAGAAAAGAAAAGAAAAGAAAAGAAAAAAGAAAAGAAAGGAAGATAGGAAGGAAGATCAGAGACCAGTGAAAGCAATGAGAACCACATAAATAAATTTCCAGAGAAGGAAGGACCCTTCCTAGGTATACTGAGTAACACAAGGTCTTTTCTTCAAGGTGGTTGGGTGGGGGCGGGGGAGATCTTGCTGATTTTGGGTGGGGGCTAAGGATCTGGCTTGCTCCAAGAACAGCAGACTGGACACAGTGTCACAGGATTCGTGAGGCATAAAGGGGAAAAAAGAATGGAGAGAACAGAAGAAATCGTGAGAGACACAGGGGAAGTGGTCAAAAAAAATCAAATGTATGTGTAACCGGAGTTCTAGAAGAGAGATATTGGGCAGACACAGTATTTGAAGGGATAGTGGCTGAGAATTTTCCGTCGCTGCCGAAAGATAATCAACCACAGCTTCAAGAAGCTCACCAGACCTCAAACAAAAAATTCAAAGAAAACCATACTTAGGCATATCCTAGTCAAACTGTTGAAAACCAGAGATGATGGGAAAATCTTATAATCACCAGAGAAAAAAGACAATGGAATAACATCTTTAAAGTGCTGAAATTTTAGGGGACAGACGAGGTAATCTCAACAGTCCTATTCCTCTATTCCTGTTAAAGAACTGACCACCAACCTGTTCAACATTACTATGAGTATATTTTGGGATTTACTGTGTGGAGTTTTCTAGACCCCTACTAAATATATGTGCTTATTTGATCTCCAATCTTTCCTAAGATTGTATGTATGTATGTATATTTTTAAGTAATCTCTATGCCCAACATGGGGCCTGCACTCACGACTCTGAGATCAAGAATCGCATGCTTGGGGCGCCTGGGTGGCTCAGTCAGTTAAGCATCTACCTTCTGCTCAGGTCCTGATCTCGGAGTCCTGGGATCGAGCCCCATGTCAGCTCCGTGCTCAGTGGGGAGTCTGCTTGAGGATTTCTCTCCCTCTCCCTCTATTCCTCCCCCACTTCACACTCGAGCACACTCTCCCTTTCTCTAAAATAAATCTTTTTTTTCTTTAAGCTGTAAAAGTTTTCTAGAAATGGATTTTCAAAAAGCGAGCAGGAATTGTGTGGGGAGGCCTGTGAAGTTGTTCCAGGCAGAGGGACTTTGCTGAGCAAACGTGATGGTATGAAACCACGTTTGAAACACTACTATGAGTTTAAGTGGGAGGTGCGGGCTGTCACTGAGGCAGCGACCGTGCAGGCCTTTTCTCTGTGCTGCAGTCAGTCCCTTTTTCTTAAGTTGTGTTTAAACAGCAACAGCAAAGCGATAACAAACAACAAGCCCAACTCTCCGATCCCCCCCAATGCACGATTGTCTGGCAGGTTCCCACCAACCACCACTCCCCTTTCTCTTTCCCTTGGACAAACAGAAAATTTGTCTTAGGATCGAAATACATGTTTAGAAAACAAGCCTGATCTGCTTTAAATACCAAAATCTGCTTCAATAACACAGAGGTTGTGACATCCGCTGACAAAGGCAGGAAGTTCAAAGGCCCGCTGCCCCGCACGATGTATTGAGCTCTGCTGTTCTTGGCATCTCTCAGCCCGCGGCTGGTCCTGGTGTTTGTTGTTCAGATCTGTGTGTGCGACGGAGACATTCCTCAGACCACAGGACTCTTTCTTCTAGGGGGAAAATTTGTATTTTTAAACATGCTTTCTGAAAGCAAGAAAAACAATTGCTCGTAATGGCTGCTACTGAAGTCTCTTGAATGGCAAGTTCCAAGAGTAACCCAAAGTCTAGTTCTTGAGCAGATTTTAGCCATTTTAAAGGCTTAAAAAAAAAAAGTTTACACAGTGACTGACATCTGTCACCAGAAGTTTTTCAGCATCCGAAGCTGAAACTCTGTCCCCATTAACACTAACTCCCTACTCCCAATTTCCCCCAGGCCCTGGTAACTTCCATCCTACTTTATGTCTCTACAAATGTGAGGATTCTAGGTACCTAATCTAAGCGGAATCCTACAATATTTGTCTTTCTGTATCTGGCTTATTTCACCTAGTATCATGTCTTTAAAGTCCATCCATGTTGTGGCATGGGTCCGATTTGCCTTCCTTTTAAAAGGCTGAATAATTATGTATGCACCACATTTTGCTTATCCATTCATCCATTGACAGATTATTGGGTTGCTTCCAAATTTGGGCTATTGTGAATAATACTGCTATGAACATGGGTTTGCAAATATCTGTTTGAGTCCCTGCTTTCAGTGGATTCTTTTTTTCAAAAAAAGCCATATGGAGAGGCACCTGGCTGGCTCAGTTGGTAGAGCATGCGACTCTTGATCTCAGGATTGTGAGTTCAAGCTTCATGTTGGGTGTAGAGATTACTTAATAAAATCTTAAAAAAAAAGAAAAGCTGTATAAAGCTGGTGTGGGCCCTTTCTTGAGTTTCTGGCTGTGAGAGAAGGCTAACCTGCTGTGAGGGTCCCAGGCCTCTGGTGCCTCCCTCTGTCACAGTTCCCCCACCTGTGATCTTGGGGAGTCCCTTCCACCTCTCAGGTCCTGCCTCTCAGTGACCATGGGTAGGACACTGCACCCGGACATGCACCCTTAGCTACTCTTGGCTTCTGTTTGTTCCTCGGTGGAATTGGAAGTGGACTGGACCCTTGGCATGAACAGGTGGATCATTCCCACCTTTGAGTGTTCCTCAGAAGCCTGTGACATATAGAAATCTCTCACTTTGCTGAGGCATGAATTTGAACCTCACACATGGTGAGGCTGATGTGTGGGTGCAAGTCACTTAGTGGGCAAGTCTGGCTGGCCAACGGCCCAGTGTCTGCCTCTCAGGCTCATTGACCACTACTCAACCCATCTTTGGTGGTGACTTTTGTGAAGTGGTAGAACTTTGGTGAGTGTGTGTGTGAGAAAATGCCTCCAGAGCTGACTGCTAGGGCTGGCAATGCAAGCCAAAGAAAGTAGAGAAGGCTACGAAATCGATGGTTCTTACTGAGATCACGGAGTGGTCCGTTGAACTTCACTGTAGCCCCATAGTGTAGACAACTTCACCACACGTTCATTACAGAAATAAGACATACCTATTTGTGACATTTTAGGAGTGTCTCAGCCAGCCGAAAATGGGCTCCTTGAGAGATAAAACTTTAGAGACGTTTGAAAAAGTGCCTTGGGAGCAAGGCAGGAGACTGTACAAACATTTCCAGGAAGCGGCACACGGCAGAGGCTCCAGTGTGGCTACTCAACCAATCTCGGTTTCAAGTAAGGGCTGTTTGGGAAGTTTTAAGATGTGTTTTTCTTGGCAAGAGGTGCAGTTAGTAGGAGTAAGCAGGCTGGTTGTCTCACGGCAGACGGGATTCGTCCGGAGCTAGAGAGGTGCCTGGAGGAAGGGAGGCGCATGTCCCAGGCCGTGAGGGCTCCGGGCCACGTGGGAGGTGCAGCCTCACGCGCTGGACAGCCTCACGGGCTAGACGGCCTCGCGCGCTGGACGTTCTCACGTGCTAGACATTCTCACGGGCTAGACGGCCGCAGGCGCTAGACGTTCTCACGCGCTGGACAGCCTTACACACTGGACGTTCTCGCGCACTGGATGGCCTCACTCACTAGACAGCCTTACTCACTAGACGTTCTCACGTGCTAGACATTCTCACGGGCTAGACGGCCGCAGGCGCTAGACGTTCTCACGCGCTGGACAGCCTTACACACTGGACGTTCTCACGCACTGGACGGCCTCACTCACTAGACAGCCTCACTCACTAGACGGCCTCATGGGCTAGACGTTCTCACGCGCTGGACGGCCTCACTCCCTAGACGGCCTCACAGGCTAGATGGCCTCACGCCCTAGACGTGCTCGCACGCTGGACGGTCTCGCTCCCTAGATGTGCTCGCAGGCTGGAGGGCCTTGCGCGCTAGACGGCAAGCCGCAGGAGAGAGGCCATCCCAGAGTAAAGGACGAGCCCGTCAGAGAAGGCCATGAAGAGCTGGTGAAAAAGGGGCAGAGGGCCTGAAGATGACGATGAAGAAGGAGGAAAGGCCAGTTGGACCCTTCATAAACGCAGGGAGGTGTTCCGTTACACCAAGCTGCCAACACCGCGGCCATCTGTCAGTAGAACGGAGCCTGTTTCAGCGGTTCTAAGAAATCCCCAGTGGCTCCATCCCAGGAAATAGCCAAGTAGTGGCAAGAGTAAAGAGGGATTAACAAGCTGAGCTTTGGTTAAGACTAAGGAAGGGAAAAAAAAATAAAAGAAAATGACAGTAGAAGTAATAAAAGGGAAGGTAATAAAATAGGCACAAATGAGAAAAAAAATAGTAATTTTTTTTCCCCAAATAGCGAAATGTTAATGAGTTGGAAAACCTAGAAGAAACAAATTTTTGGAAAACATGAAAATGACAAACTTGAATCAGGGAGAAAGAGATTTGATTAGGACGGTGGCTGTTAAAGGCCAGCCCCAATTAGAAGGCCCAGGACCAAAGGCGTTCAAGTCAGAGTTTACGGTCTGCAGTCAAGATCACCTTCATCCTTTATAGGAAGCTAAGCAGGGACGTGGATGCACTAACTTCTGGGCTCAGTATAACCTTGTTTCCAAAACCAGACAGTTGCATGGCAAGCTAATAAAATTTGAGACCCCCCCCTTCAGTTATGACCATAGATGCAAAGGTCCTAGTATAATGTTAAGCGAAACGAGGGGAGGGGAGGAGAACAGCTGCCATCCATCCTGCTGTTGAAGATACCCGCCCCCCTCCCCCCAGCGCTTTGACAAACCTCTCTCCCCTTGTTCTTTGGGTTCTGCTTTGCAACTGTCTCGCTGACCTGGTTGCCATCTCATTTTTGTTCCTGAAGACAACACAGGTCTGTTTTGTTGTCAGGGTTTTTGCTAAAAATAAATAAAAGAAGCAAACAGAGAGGGGCCTCAAGCGAGTCAATTACACGGGTTCTAAAACCTCACAGAGTTTCTGACTGAAGATTCCTTGTTTATATTTCCAGACTTCTGTTTGAGGTGGCAGATGAATGAGGATGAGACTCATGTAGTCATACTCCTTCCTTCTGGCCACCTGCTCGCTGCCTGGTTCCCAGTTTGGAGACCAGAGGAGGCCTCCAGGACAGCATGATGGCTTTTCACATTTCCCAGAGTGTCCAGCGTGAGGGACCCATCCCACAACAACCTGCTTCTGCTTCTCATTGCAAGAAAGGAGGTCCTTAGGCTCACCTTCCCAGTGGAAGCTGTCCTGCATTTTAGGATACAGAATTCTGGGGAAAAAACATCTTTTCCTGAGCAGGCATTCCAACTGGTGACAAAGTCGGGTCTTTGGTTCACACACACACTCTCTGTGCCAGCTGTTTAGTGATGCTGTGGGCGTGCAAGGCCCATTACTGCTGTTCCTTAGACTTTCCTGTCATTTCTAGTTCTGAGAGATGTGGGGGTAACCTCTTCCCTCTCTTTTGGCTTCTAGGTATTTGCAAATAATTTTTTAAGGTCATTTATTTTTTTAGTAATCTCTGCACCCAGCGTGGGGCTCAAGCTCACAACCCTGAGATCGAGAGTCACACATTCCTCCAAGTGAGCCAGCCAGGCGCCCCTGCAAACAATTAATGATTTAATTGTTCTCTCCCCCAGGAAGCACGTGGCTTCTTCGAATCATATCATGGGCCAGAAAGACGGGGCATTAGAACAGCGGGAGAGATGGTGCTGTGGGCAAAGGCAGGATGACAGCTAAGTTCTTATCTGGAGGATGTGGGAACCTATGAAAGAGCACAACTGGCCTTGGGGATTATTTCTACACATTGAGACAAGATGGAAATGCATATTCTTACTGCCCCCTGCCCTGGAGAGAGATGGGTGAGATGTTGGCTGTGTGCCTCCTCTTTGGAAGAGTTGGGAAGTTAAATGTTCCTTTGAAGATTCTCACCTCCCAAACAGACTAGGACTTAGCATTTTCTCCACCAAACGCTTAGCTCAGAGGGAGCACTAAATACAGGGGCCTGGCAAGTGTGTGGGGAAAAGGACGTGAAGTAGAAATGGGTGATATCTGGGATGTGAACTCACATGAACTCAGCTTGTAAACAAGGACTCTGGAGAAGGTTACCGAAGTCCTGCTGCTCTGATGGCCTTTTGTTGAAATTATTTCTACAGGTCATCACAGCTGGCTCATCAGTATTGCTGTTTGATACGATCCTGACCAGTGCGACGGTGGGATGGTGAGTCTTTTGCACAGAGAGCGGAAAAGCAAAGTCATTGTTTGGGTTTCATCAGGATACTAATTTTTTTCTCTCAAATGCTGAACAAAGGGTGTTTGGGGTCTATGTTTTATTGACCTGTAAATATACATTCTGAGGAGTACATATATCATGACTATGCAGCTTGATGAATTTTCACAAACTGTTTATCCCGAACCTGCTACCGCCAGCATCCAGATCAAGAGACAGCATCACCCACACACCTTTCAGCCCCTCATCCGCACAAGCGTAAGCACTACTGGTGAACCACGAGTTTTATATATTTTATGTGATTTTCCCAAGATTTTATAGCTACTATGATTGGACAAGGATTCAAAACCAGACCAGTGTGTGTCCAAGGTCCCATGACCTTCACGTACGTCCTTAGGACTGACCTGGCAAACACCAAGAATTTACTAGCAGTGTAGATAGTGTCTGGTAGAAGTGGGTCATGAGGGAGGTGTAAGAGAAGTTGGCCTGTATGTTCCTCTTCCCACCAGTCTGATCATCTGTAAAGAGCTTCTAGATAATTCGACAGCAACACAGAACGAGCATCACCCAGGACAAGGAGCATTACCCATTACCTTACCTCTCTTGTTCAAGGGCTGACATGGAGACCTAAGAATGTCCAGTGAAATGATACAGGAAAAAGATCTCATTGTCTTAGATTTTTTAATACTATAAACTATAATTCTATCAGCTAAAAATATTTATTGAGTGACTGCTGCCTGCAATGTAAGACATCATTCAGCCCTCAAGGAGGGGAAGGGGCAGGGAAATTATAGGGATAATTTGTGGGAGAAGATAGCCATGGTCTGAATGCACGGCGAATGTGAGGGCTGAAGGAAGGAGAGAGGACGGCCATCAGCAGGGCTGTGGAACTGGCTTGCACAGGACCTTATGCAGAACAGGGAGGCTTAGCAAGGCTATGGGTGGAAGAGGATTTGGGCCTTTTGGCCCCGGGAAGACAGGGAAGGGTGGAGAGGCAGGAGGTGCCAACGGTGAGAGTGAGTGATTTGGAACCGGAGCTGGGACTGTGGGGCAGGGAGCTAATCTTATGCTCCCTCCTTCTTCCCCTGCACCTGTCCTTCCAGGAAGGCATGACCCCCACAGTGGGCAGGTGACATCCAGAAACCCAGCTGCCAGGCTATCCTGGCACATTCCTGGGACTCTTCCCCAAATGTCTGTATCTTCACCTCCATAGTGGTAGTCTACATTCTTTTTTTTTAAGATTTTATTTATTTATTTGACAGAGATAGAGATAGCCAGCGAGAGAGGGGACACAAGCAGGGGGAGTGGGAGAGGAAGAAGCAGGCTCATAGCAGAGGAGCCTGATGTGGGGCTCGATCCCAGAACGCCGGGATCACGCCCTGAGCCGAAGGCAGATGCTTAACCGCTGTGCCACTCAGGCGCCCCTGGTAGTCTACATTCTTGACGGTGGTTTTCTTTCTCACAAATGGGCCTCCAACAACTCTATTTTGTACGGAATTTTGGAATGAACTTTAAAAACCCAGGTGTGGGACTGAGTGTGAGAACTAGAGGAGTGAGGCGGCTCTCCAGCAGGGAGGAAATGCTAAGCCCGAATATCACAGCAGCAGTCTGTAAGAGGCCAAGTCTCCAGGCTCTTTCACATCCTGTGAACTTTATGGTATGCCCCGAACAAAATGGAAAGAAAGGCTGTGTGTACCCAAATCAAGGAAACAGCATGTGTGATTATTGCAAAAGGAACCTTGACTTTGGAATTTCCTGATTTTTGAGAACTCTTGAGTTTAAGGATGGTGTGTTTTCAGCCTCAAAGAATTTTCCAACCACAAAGCGAACCACCAGAAGAGGAGTGTCAGACTGGATTTCAGATTTCCTGTCTTTTGCACAGAGCTAGTCTGCACTGGCCATACAGCATTGTGCTCCAGCCGGGCCTGGCTGACCAGCTCGCAGAGCCAGGATCCTGGGCAGGACTGCCCTCTGGCTGGTGGGAGCTTAGACGCATCAGAAGTCACAAAGGGCAGGGACTGCAGAACTTTTGTTGGGACCTACTATTGGGACCTGTGTCATCATTGTTTCTTGTTTTTTGATTTGCAAATTTTAAATTAGTTAACGTTGAGAAATCAGGTGATTTCCCCTTTAGGGTCCAGATTCCCAGATTCTTTTGAAAATGGGACCATTTGCTACATTGGGCCTATACTTCCGCATGGCACCGGTTTCTAGAAGAGGTAGAGGCTGCCCCCTTATGTGGGCATGGACTCTCAAAGTCAGCATGGCCTCCCCCACGCCAGGCTGGCTGAGACCGGAGGACCCTCTCTCAGCGACATCCAGACCTCCATTTGCTTGTATATCCATTCATTTCACAAAAAATGGGTGCAGGTCATTATCTGAAGTAGGGTTTTTCGGGGCACCTGGGTGGCTCAGTCCATTAAGCGTCTGCCTTCGGCTCAGGTCATGATCCCAGGGTCTCGGGATGGAACCCCACACTGGGCTCCCAGGGAGCTTGCTTCTCCTTCTGCTCCTCACCCTGCTCATGCTCTCTCTCTCTCTAATAAATAAATTAAAATCTTTAAAATAAAATAGAATAAAGTAGGGTGTTTCGCCTCAGCACCGTTGACATTTTGGCCAGATAATTCGTTGTAGGGGGTTGTCTTGTACCTCGTAGGGTTTTAGCTGCAAACCTGAGCCCCACCCCACTGGATGCTAATAGCACCTCCTCAGATGTCTCCAGATATTGCCCAGCGTCCCCGTGGAGCAAAATTGCCCCAGTTGGGAATCATGGATCTAAGGGTTTGTGGTGGTTAGTGGAGAGGATGGCATTAGGAACTTGCTAAATTAGAGATCGGTCGGCTTGCTCTGTGTCAGGTCCTCGCAGCCCCTCCCACACTCTCGCAGCGTGCTGAGTGACAGGCGGGTGTGCACACCACATCTGCCTGCGGCTGTGAGCTCCTCCAGGAGGGGAACCACAGTCATGCACCTTCTCGTCTTCAGCCTAGCCCTAAGGGCTGAATAAATGAGTGGCCAGCCTTCTAACTACTGTACGCAAGAAAAATTATAAACCTACGTACCAACGTTGGTCAACTTTTAAAGGCTTTTCTTAAAAGCAACTGTTCTTGTCCAGAAAATTATCTTGGTTCTAATTACAAAAAACAATCTAGTGCAAGCCCTGAATTTAAATATCCAGATTAGTATTTAATTATTCACTTTTAATTAACAGAGTTTTATGGAATATGTCGATATGAATTCCCTCTATTCCAAAATTTCAATAAAGGGGATCCAACACATACGAAAGAAAAAATTCTGAACTGTGAGCAGTGTCCCTGTTGAGCAGAATTAGTTGTGGGTGCCCCTTCTTTGAATCCTTTTTAGGCTAGCAGAGACTCTCTTCTCTTTGCAATAAAGATACAAGAAGAGAAAACAAATAACCAAAACACAACCTGTCTGTTCTGAGGATTCTGTGATCACTTTTCGCCTTTGCCAGTCATTCACGGAGCCCGCCATTGATCATGTGTTACCAACATGCTTGATCTTAGCACAAACCTCACTACCACCAGCAGTCTTTAGGAAGTGGTCTCATACCATCTTTGAGTAACGATGTCTTATGCCTTTAATTTTAGGACACTGCACAGAGACTGCCCAAGCCTCTTTATAGAAAGAGTGAATTTGGGGTGAAGAAAACTCCCCCCCAACACACCCTAGAGTGCAGCTAGATCGCAGTGACTGAAATGTATCAGTTTTCCATTTGAGTTAAAAACTCTAAAATGCTAAGAAGGGCCTTCTAAATAACTATCACTCCTTTGCTCTCAACACATAGTAATTTATCAGATTGTGAACTGTCCCTCAGCAAGGCTCCAAGGGAATGGTACTTTAGGCAGGTATCTTTTGGTGAGGAGAAGAGAAAAAGCCAAAATCGTTTGGAATTATAGATGGGAAAAGGGGAAGAAGGATAAGAATGCATCGTCATTCTTTGAGAAAATATTTATTGGGTGCTGCATGAAGTGCTGGGCCTCCAGCCGGAAAACGGTACAGTGCCTGCCTCCCATCTCATGGGATCAGTAGGTGCTTGAATAAGCACAGTAATGAATGTAAAATTGAGTTGGGGCTTCTTCAGATGGGAGGACACAGAAAGACTGGAGGGGTGCTGAAAATACCGCCCCCCCACCCCGAACAGAGGCTAGTGGTGAATATTTCTGGCTGGGTGTGCTCTCCAATCTGGTGTGTATGTTTAGTTGCATGAAGTGTGTTCACTTCAGGAATGATGGGGATTACAAGATTTGCAAACAGTTCAGTGAGGCTCTGACTTAAATAGTTGTAATGCTATTAAGATTCCTGCACCCTGTGTCAGCTTCTCCTGCTGTTTAGAAAACAACATCAAAGCTCACCTTCCTGGCTCTCTTACCAGTAAACTGAACCAAGGTTTGTTTCCTTTCTGAGCCTTCACTAAGCTGCTTTAGTGTTTCATGAAATAGCTAAGCCCAACGGATGAAATGCAAGGTTATTACACTTGGGCATTGTTCTAAGGCTGTGGGGGGAGAAGGGGCAACGAGCCAGCCCGTAGCCTATTCTTCTCCCGGGTGACTAAGGAGGATTACTGGAAGCCATAGAAATGACTGAACCCCCAGTTACATGGCAGAAATAAGCCCCTCCCCAGCCCAAAGGCTCATGCAGCCTTTGCGCCACGTCACCGTGACTCTGCACTTGCCCCGGGGGTTTAAGAAGACGTGTGTGTGTGTGTGTGTGTGTGTGTGTGTGTGTGTGTGTGTGTGTGTGTGTGTTCTCCTTAAGGGATGTTGAAAGGAACAGTAGATCTGCGTAGAAGAAATAGCTTGGTCATCAGGGCTGAGCCTCTGTACCAGAACAATGGCTGCCCCTTCACAGTTACTTCCTCATCCAAAGAGAAGAGGCGAAGGGGCCCTCCTGCGCCCCGGAACTAGACCAGGGACCAGCACCAATGGCTCATGTTTCCAGATAGGGTCTTTTGGAACTTGGACCCCAGTTTCTCACAGAAACAATCCTGTAAACGATGATTATAGATCTAGGAAGGTCCTCAGACATTTGTTTTGCTTATAACGTAGACACTAACTTCAGTTACGTTATTAGGAGTTAAATGTGCGTTAAAGAGAATTTATCGGCTTCTTGTCACTATTTATATTTCTGTACAAAGAAGAAAGTACATTCCAGCTTTGAGCTTCAGGTGTGAGGCATACATGCCCCTCTCGCCCCTCACCTTTCCCTCCCAGCTGTTACCCTGGGTGGTGGGACAGCCTCCCCGGCCTCCCCCCAGTGACTGGCTGCTTGGCGAGCACCTCTGCTCTCCCCCAGAGGCCTTTCGGCACAGGGAGAGGAGAGGACGTGGTTTGGGGATCTCCCAGCTCTAGGGTGGACGGGAGTAAGGGAGTAGATTTGTTCTCTGTTGCTCCAGAAAGCAGAACCTGGACTCACAGGTGAGGTGGTAAGAAGCGGCTGTTGGGTCCTTCTGCGGAGGGACCTCCCCGGGAGGGAGAAACCGTATGCCCAGGGTCTTCCGTGAGTCAGACACCCGTGGACGCCGGCCTGAACCCCGTGGCCAGAGCGGCTCAGCAGGGGGGCGTGGCCCCACACGAATCTTGCGCAGAGTCGGGGAGCCAGCTCCGAGGGCCGGTGAGGAAGGCACTGCCGCTCTGGGAGGCCAGTCAGCCGGTCAGTACGTTAGTATGTTGTCGCTCGGCCGTTGCAGCCAAGTGCGGGGCTCGATGGCTGCAGCCTCACGGGGACTGCTGGAGGTGACCACCTCCCGTGGCGCAGCCCGGACACAAGCTGAAAAGCACGCACAGGGTCACGTGGCTACTCAATGCCTGAGCCGCGGTTTGAGCTCCGTTTATTGCTTTCATAGTCTCGCACTTAGTTCATCCCTGTGCCAAACGGGGCAAACGGTACAAGTTACCTTCACGTCGGAGTCACTCACATAGGTGACACTTGTCCCTGGCAGTGTAGCGTGCACAGCCTCCGTGTGTTTCAGAGAGTCGGTACCCCGGGTGTACGTCAGAATCGTAAAGACGCCATCGCCTCAATGTGCGTGTGTGGCGTCGGGGTACGTGGGGGGCGGGAGCGCACGTAGAACTGAACGGCTGTTGGCGCCTGTGGCCAAGGGCCGTCCGTCACCAGGGGCCTCCCGTCATGATCCCGCCGTGGTGGCGCCGCCCAGTGGCCAGAGTGCTTTGGGGGAAGACTCTGGGGATTCAGACAGCCGACTGTCCGCGGAGAAGTTGAAAACAGAAAACGTACAGACCTTTGGATGTCCTCACTCTGAGGCCCGTTAAAATACTCCACTCGCTCTCCCCGTCCGCAGGCTTCCCACTTCCTTTTCATTTTCAAATCGACGACCGTATTTCTTTCTGCTCTGCTGGGAAATTCATGATTCGCCTTTAGTGTTTTCATCTCTAAATGTTCTGTTAGCCTCTGTGAAGTAACAGGGTTCGGAGACTGTCACCTCAATAACGATAAGATTATGAATCCCTGCGTGGTGTCCTGTCATCCACCCGCGTCAGCAGAAAGCCCCCGGCGGCGGCTGCTGCGTGGGACGCCCGCTCCCCTCTGTGTCTGGGGCAGAACATTGGCTGGGGCACAGTCACCTCCACTGGGTCAGGAGGAGCGAGACACACCACCTTCTTCCCAGGGGAAAGGATCCAACCCCACCTTGCAGCCCACTCCCCTCCTGGCTCACCGCTGACGTTTCTTGGGACGACTGGGCAGTTACGGGGCCTGACCTGGCAGCAGGGCAGGCTGGGGCGGGGGAGCGGGGGACGAGAGAGTCTCTGCCACAGAATGAGGGATCGCTTGCCATGCTGCAGGTGGGTGCCGGGCAGCTCGGTGCGTCCACGGAGGGATGGAAGGGACTGGAAAGCTGACCTGTTGCTGGTGCTGTTTCTTGCAGCCTCCTGCTCGGTGGGCTTGGAGAGGCCTTGCTGGTTTTCTCAGAGCAGAAGGGCTCCTAAGGGCAGAAGAGTCAACTCACAGGCTGCCAGCTGGAGTACACAGCCCCTGGGCGTCGGAACTCCCCGTCGAGTGTGTTGGAGGGAAGAAAGCAGGGAGGGTGAGGCCACCACATCTCACGGCATCAAGGAGAACTCTCTGGGGGTCCCCGGGCTGCTGCAGAGAACGGACTGTGTTGTGTTTTCCTGCTTCGAGAGGCTCACCCAAGTCCCGCTGACCGCACCGTGCCCAGTGGTGCAGACCCAGATACGGGAGTCCCTCCGTAGGGGGATGGCTCCGCTCCCCTGGCTTGATGCGCAGGCCTCCTTATTAAACACCTGTCACCAAACACTGCTCTGACTACTTGGTGGTGGGCTCAAGGTATTTTATGGCACTTTTTGTTTTATACTGTGTTTTGCGTCTTTGGAGACTCTTCGGGGGACATCCTTCCCTTGCTCTCATGGGCTCGCCTGGAGCCCACCCTCACCCGCTTACAAGCACAGACAGAATTCCCCAGGAGGGCTTCCACTGGGGGACAGGGCAGAGAGGGGGGTCGAACAGGAGTTCCGAGCTAAGTAAGACACCAGCAAGGACACGTTACTCCTGAGTGAGCGCTGAAGGGTTTTGTGACTGTGTGCTGTGGTGTGTTGAATTCTGTACACACTTTCTTTGCCCACTGTTGGGTTCACTTGCTCCTCAGTGATCACCCGAGGGAATAGGGTTTATAATTCCTGATGGATATGCTCCCAGTGAAACAAACACAGAACATATGTATACACACAGGCACACACCTTTACATTCATATTCCTTAAGCTTTTAATCCGTTTAATTCCCTGATGGCTCAGCGGAGGTTTCAAATCATTGAACACTGAAGTGTATTTTTCAGGCCAGATTAAAAATCGGATTAACACTCTAAACCTTGCCTCTGCGGAATCAAAAGGAATGAATATGGATGAAATGGTAATTTGATTCTGAACCCACAGTGAAGGTTTAAGAGAACAGTGTCTAACCCCTGATATTTCTGCTCATGACAGGTTCTGAATACCTATTCTTCCGGTGTTGGTTGTGGTCATGTGGAGACGTAGAAGGTAGTGAAGTCACGGCGAGTCTTCCCCAGGCAGGAAGCCAGGCTCGCGGTGTTGGACATGTGCGTCGTCAATGGAGAACCATCTTTAGCATTCAGGAAATAAGCCTGTCCATTCTTGGCTCTGGGAAGGATAAGGTTAGCTCAGTCAGGGGCCATTCTTTCTGCACGTTCTCTCCAGCTTGTTGAAAAAATAAACAGAAAATGAAACAAATGGGAGGGGATTCATTCATATATTTGGAACTTGGGTACCTTAAATCCATTCCCTTGTCTTTTCCTGGTCTCCGCATGTCATTTAAGGTAAAGATATTCAGAGTGAGGGGCGCCTGGGTGGCTCAGTCGTTAAGTGTCTGCCTTCGGCTCAGGGCGTGATCCCAGAGCTCTGGGATCGAGCCCCACATCAGTCTCCTCCGCTGGGAGCCTGCTTCTTCCTCTCCCACTCCCCTGCTGTGTTCCCTCTCTTGCTGGCTGTCTCTCTCTGTCAAATAAATAAATAAAAAATCTTAAAAAAAAAAAAAGATGTTCAGAGTGACCTTGACACAGAAACTGTTTCAGTTTGCTTTTTGTTCTTCCTCTGGGGTGTTAGAGTCTAGAGAGGCTGAGGATCAAGTAGAACACTGAGTTTAGAATTGCCCTTGCTCTTTTGCTCCCACAAAACTTTCTCTGTACAACTGAGTTCTTCTCCTTTTGTAGAAAGCGCCATCTGACCAAATGTCATCATAAGCCTGTCTTTCCAAGTGCCATTCAGGCAAACAGAGATTCCGAAGTCTGGAAAGAATCATGCACAGTTAATGGGCGCATCTCTGGTTTCCAGGAGACCTAGTTTTTGTGGGGATTTTTTGAAGATTTTATTTATTTATTTGAGAGAGAGAGCACGAGCAGGGAGAAGCAGCAGAGGGAGAGGGAGAAGCAGGCTTCCTGCTGAGCTGGGAGCCCGACGTGGTGCTCGATCCCAGGACCCTGAGATCATGACGTGAGCGGAAGGCAGACGCTTAACCCACTAAGCCACCCAAGCACCCTGAGGAGACCTCTCTTAAAAGAATCTCTACTGAGGATTTTTTTGTTTTCGTATGTTTGATTTTTTTAAATGGCATTCCAGATTCCCATTGTTTCTAGTTTTTATTTTTTTATTGTAATTGTTCAATTCGAGTAGAGTTTGTGCAAATTCATTTGTACAAATAAAGGGAATGCTTTCCATGCACGTGTTATATCGATTTCAGGTGTGCAACTTACTGATTTGACAAGTTTATACGTTATGCTATGCTCACCACGAGTGTCCCCTCTGTCCCCATACATCGCTATTATATTATTGACTATATTATGCTGCACTTTTTATTCCCGGGCCTTACTCATTCCATAACTGGCAGCCTGTATCTCCCTCCCCCTTCCCCTGTTCTGCCCAACTCTGTATCCCCAACCCCTGTGGCAATCATCAGTTTGTTCTCTGTATCTATAGCGTTGCTTCTGCTTTTTGTTTGTTCATGTTTTTTTTAGATTCTCTTGATAAGTGGAGTCATGGTATTTGTCTTGTTCTGAGTGACTTATTTCACGTAGCATAATATACTCTAGGTCTGTCCATGTTGTCTCACATGATATGATCTCTTCCCTTTCTTAGGGCTGTTGAATATTCCACTACACACACACACACACACACCACATTTGCTCTACCCATAAGTCTATCAGTGGACACTGGGGTTGCTTCCATATCTTGGCTGTTGTAAATAACACTGCAATAAACATAGGGTGCGTACGCCTTTTCAAGTTAGTGTTTTCATTTTCCCTGGGTAAATACCCAACGGTAGGATTACTGGAGCCTATGAGATTTCTATTTTTAACTTTTTGAGGAACCTCCTTGCTGGCCCCACGTCAAAGCCAAGGTGCTTGGTTTTTCATTTATACAAATAAACAATATACTTTTCATCAAGAGAGGCAAGGTTCTCTGGTTGTGTATTGTTACTAATTTGCTGCGGATAGAAAGCAAATAAACTGTTTGTTTTTGTGGTAATTTGCCTTTCTTTCTCTTCTCTTCAAACTCGCTGGAGAGTATTGCAGAAACAGTTGTTATCCTTGGGAGTGGGGCCGGAGGGGAGGGTTCTTGCATCCTAAACACAGACCCAGACTTCTACCAACATCCAGGCTACTTAGCTCTGAACAGGGAGGGCGACCCAGCCTCTTTTGCTGGACCTGTGCTGTCCAGTAGGGTCACTCAATGTAGCCACATATGACCACTGAACCCCGAAATTTGGTATGCATCCACGTTCAGATGTGCCGTAAATAAGTGTAAGTATACGCTGATTTCAAAGATCGAGTATAAAAAAGAATGTAAAATATTTCGTCGTGATTTTTATGCTGCTTATGGATTGAGAGAATGTGTTATGTTAGATTAAATAAGACACGTTATCAAAATGAATTTCTCATTTCTTTATACCTTCTTTAATGGGCCTGCTAGAAAATCGCAGTCTATAGATTTGGCTCACATGACATTTCTGTCGGTCAGTGCTCATCTGGAGTGGTTCGCCTACACTGGGCCAGGAAGGTGGCGGAGGAGATGGGCGTGGGCAGCAGCTGCTGGGGTTACCAACCCCATAACAATTCTAAGACACTAAGTTATTGAATGCTTATCAAATGCCACCGTGTGCTAAGCACATTCTACGTGTCACGTCATTTAGTTTCACCAATGGTGGGGCAGGCAACATTCTCCCGTTTTACCAAGGAGATTCAGAGAGGTTCAGTAACTTTTCCAGGGTCACCCAGCAAGAGCTCGAACCCAGGTGTCTCTGATGAAGCCTGTCCACCTTCACCTGGGAGGGTTCTGTTGCAGAGGAGAAATGAAGCCCCTCACATTTTACAGGGAGTTGTCGGTTTTGCACTTACGTGCTTCCATGTGGATGCCTGACATCTGTGAGGTCACTTGTGGCTTTCTCCCCAGAGGCCACGTCTTTGCCAAAAGGTGGGGACTGTGGCCCGCGTCCCAGCTGCCTTCCCAGTGTCCCCGTCCATCCCACCAGCCTTCTCCCTCGGGTTGTGCCTGAGAGCCGCCCTGCGTGGGTTGGAGCGACCAGCAGCCCTTTGGGAATGGCGCTGCTCCCACCTGAACTACAGCTCTTAACGTTTCCAGAACGAGGAGCCACTGTTCAATGCTCAGGCTCGGCTTCTCGGGGACGGGCACGTTTGGGTGGCTGCGGGCTTTGAAGGTTGAAGGGGCCAGGGTGCCAGTGCACTTGGTCTGCAGCCCACCCAAGGGGGAGCAGTTACAGATCTGGTAGGAAACGTAAGCACGTACGAGTGCAGTAGGTGGTTAGGAACGCTTAGAACATGGTATCTTTCCGGAGCGGTTGGCTTCGGCAAAGTACTGAACTAGAATATGGAATCATTTGGAAGTTCAAGGGGTTGGGACCGTTTGGGAGTCCGTGGTCCTTTGATCCTTGTTCCTGGGAAGGCCGGTCCACGGAGGGAGGCCCTTGAGCTGCTCTTGGCCCTGGCCTGGCTTCAACTTCTCTCCCTCTGCCCCACCCAGAGGGAGGCTGTGCTGGCTTGTTCCCGAGATGCCCGCAGCCCACCCCGAGGGTATTCACTCCCCTGTGTGGTTGCTGGCCCTTTCTCTTGAACGTGGGCTAGCTCTGTGACTTGCTTCCACGAGGACACGGTGGGAATGATGCTACATGACTTCCAAGGCCAAGTCAAAAGCAGCCTTGCAGGATCTGCCTTAGTCTTCCAGAACAGCCTCTGGGAGCCCTGGGCTGACAGGCGGAAGTCTGGCCACCCTGAGGCTTCTGCGCTGCAGAGACCAGGTGCAGGCGCTCTGGTACACAGCCCCTGCTGAGCACCCCCTTCTAGACACCCCACCAGGCCACCAGACTGTGAGGGAAGCTGTCCTGGACCCCCTGGACCAGCCCATCTGCCAGCTGACGGCCATCAAGTGACCTCAGTGGATGCCACGTGGAGCAGAAGAATCACCCAGCCCGGCCGCACCTGCGAATTCCCGACCACAAAATTATGAGATACAGAATTGTTTTAAGCCACTAGGTTTTAGGAAGGAGTGTCACACGATAACATAATAGAGCAGAGGTCCTAGAGTGCTGGTGCTCTCAGGTGCCTCCGATCTGAGCGCTCCGAGCCCCTCCCCAGGATAGACTGTTGCTCCGGGAGAGGGAGTCCCTGCTCCAGTGGACCTCTAGCCAGGGAGCAGGGCCCCGGCCGACGGTGCCAGGCTTGCCCGGAGCCCCGTCACAGGGCGGATCTGTTCTCTGGGTTAAAGTACCTCCTTCGTGCATCCGTTCATTCAGAACATATGGAGAGTCCACTGCGTGTCGGGCTGTTCGGCCTTCCTGAAGCTGGCTTTCTCGTAGTGATGGAAACAGACGACAAGGAGAGAATAAGAGAATTTCAGAGAGTTAAGGGCTTTTAAGAAAATAAAGCTGAGAAGGGAAACACAGACTTGACCGAGCCTCTCCTGAAAAGTAAGAAATTGCTCTTCCAAAATGTGCGGTATCTCACGCCCACTGGAGCTCGCAGCGGGGGCTGAGCGTGCGGCCGGCTGAGGCCTACTCCGGCCGTGCAGGGCTGCTCACAGCACTTCTGTCCTGCGGCCTCTCGCTGTCGCCTCACCAGGAGCCTCCGGTGGAGGAATTGGCGGGGGCCTGGTTTTGCAGAGGAGAAGGCAAGACACCGAGAGGGTGAGTAACTCCCTTGAGTCCCCAGGCCAGTTGGAGGGGGTGTAAAGACTTGAAGGGGCCACCTGAGCTCGCAGCCCTGCCTGTGGGCCCTCCCCGTGCCAGGGGACAGGGGACCCGACCCGAGGGAGCAGAGGTAGCAGAGTCGGAGCCAGGGAAGTCTGACTGCACAGGGGCACAGCCTGAGTGGCAAAGCCGAAGCCCGTGAGAGGCCGGGGAAGGAGCTGGGTCAGCCCGGCTGTGATTGGAGTGTGGCAGTGGGAGAACTTGGGCCTCTGAGGGCCCCTGAGCCTCCATGCGGGGTGCAGGTGCTCCCAAAACGTTATATCATCAACTGTTTACAGCTCTGAAGGGCCGACCTCTAGGTGAGGCCGCTGAGACTGACAGGACAGGAAACCTCCCCAAGCTCCCTGCGCCTCAGCCCAGACTCCAGAATGTTCTCACTGCCCGTCTCCCTGCCCCCCCCCATGCTATGGGTTGTCCACGGGCATTGCCCACCCACCTTAGCCCCCTCCCCAGATCGCTGGGTTCTGAGCAAACCGGAGGAGCCAAGCCCCGTCTGGCGGCCCTCCCACGGGGTGGGTGCTGCTCACCACCAGCGTCCGCCCAGGCCCCGAGCCGGCCACCTGCGGGGCAGCTCCTGGGTCCTCCGAACCAGGCGGCAAACCACCAGGAAGGCCGAGCCCATTCCGGAGCCTGCACAAGGCTGCCTCTGTTCTGGAACCTTTCAGAGGCAGCAGACCCCCCGAGCTCCCGGTGAAACGAGGGATTCTTTGCTCCTGCAGGGAGCAGATTTTCGGCGGCCTGACCAGCAGCGGCCTGCCCTTAGTAAAACAAACAGTGGTGTATAAGCTTTGTGGGTTCCATCCAGGATCCGCTGGGGAGGGGTCTGAAGGAACCGCGCCCCCTTCACCCCCTCAGCGCCCCGCCCTTGGCAGCTGAGAGTGGAATCCCATTGCAACAACTGCCCGAGCCAAAAGGAACAGTTGAGTCATTTCTTTCCTCCCTGCGGTGTGAAACGGCCCGCGGGGCTGGCAAGGCCAGGCCTTTGTGCCCATTTGTCTTCACACGTCCTCCTGAGTGAGCCTCAGGGAGGGCAGCGGGGCCTTGGACGGGCGGGGACTTAATCCAGGCCCCGGTCTGCGGGGCCCCTGCAAGTTCTGGGGAGCTGGGGCACGAGGGCGCCAAGTCAGAGGCAGAATCCCAGGGCCTGTCCAGGCTCTGTCTGTGCCCTGGAAAGTGATGTCAACCATTCCTTCATTTTCTCCTCGCTCCTTCATTCTTCACACACACTGAATGCCCCGGGGGGAGGGGGGGGCTAGTTTTGGTCGCAGGTGTGTCTGTGCGCTCCAGCATTCAGCTCCTGCACTGCTGAAGGTGGGCCTGGCTCTTCGCGTAGGTGAGGCCCTGGCAGATCCCGCCTCGAAGGGGGAAGCGCCGGGTTGTCCCCCAGGCAGAATCTCCCCTGTTCCGGCAGGAGAAGCTCCGCGTGACTTTCTGTGATCGTAGGCGGAAAGTGAATGCAGTTGACCTGGTACAATGCAGGGGGGGAGGGGTGCTGACCACCCCCCCAGTCGAAAATCCACAGAGAACTTCTGACTTCCCAAAAACTTAATTACTAATAGCGTACTGTTGACTGGAAGCCTTACCGACAACATCAACGGTTGATTACATGTATTTTTATGTTCTATATATTATATACTGTATTCTTATAACCATTTAAGCTAGAGAAAAGAAAATGCTATTAAGATCAGAAAGAAGGGAAAATGCATTGATAGTATTTGAGGTATATTTTTTGAAAAAAATCCATGTATAAGTGGGCCTGATCAGTTCAAACTCACGTTGTTCAAGGGTCACTATATCCATTCCTTGTTCTCACCGAGGCCCTGAGCCTACAAGGAGACCCGCAGAGAGAGCTGTGTTTAAAAAATGCAGCTTTACCGAGAGATAATTCACATGCCCTAAAATGTATCCGTTTAGAGTGTACAATTCAGTGGGTTTTAGTATGTTCACGGGATTCTGGAACCATCACCACTATCTAATTTGAGAACATTTTCATCACCCCAAAAAGAAACCCTGAACTCCTGGTCCTTCCTCCCTCCCCTGCTCCCTGCCGACCAAGCAATTCACTTTCTACGTCTGCTCCAGACATGTCATATGAATGGGGGTCATGCAATACGCAGGCTTTTGTGTAGACTCAGGTTTTAAGTGGTTCCTACACTTCTCTCCAAGGCTGCTTTCCATCGCAGCCACATCTCTGCATGGGGTGGGAGTCCTGAATAAGGGCCATGGAAAAACTGGGGGGTGGGGGTAAGAACAAGGGACCCCCAGCCCCTGGAGGCAGGTGAAGGAGCTCAGGAGGGAGGCAGCAGGAGGGGGCGTGGTCAGCACTCTTCCAGAGCCCCGGGGGCTCCGGTCTCCATTTCTTTTTCCGTGATGCCCCATTCGATCCTCAGGCCTTTGGTCAGGTCTGTTACTGCAAGACATGCTGGCGTTGGCTCTGCTTTGGGGAGTAAAGTGGCCGGGTCTCCTGCGGGTGGTGAAGCTGGACAGGGGAGAGGAGGAGTGGTCACCACTAGCAGGTCAGGGGCAACACTTGAAGCTTTCAGCTCCCAGCAACTGCTCTCATGGGGTCTTGACGGTACAACTGAGTCAAACGTGTGCTTTCTGTTGGTGTTTCTGTCAGCTGCATATCATGTCCCCTCTAAGTCAAGCACTCTGTCCTGAGCAAAAGGGAAAAACAAACATGGCCGTTGGAGGAGTCCGCACTCTGACATAACGGATCCATTTGCACGTGACGTGAGGACATGGCTCAGGAGGCAGAGAATAGAGACCATCACGGGGAGCTGCCATCTCAAGGTTCCCAGCCACAGCCTCGGTGGAGGCCCAGTAGAGGCCTGTTTGTAGCCTCACCGCGGGTGAGGGGACCAGACCTGCCGGGCGGAGGGGCCAGGAAAGCTGTCAGCCTGTGCTGTTCCCACCTCTGCGGCCCCCACATCCCCATCCCCGTCTGTCACCCCTGCTCAAGCTCACCGTGGTCCGCCAGCCCCAGTGGCGCACTGGGCTCGGAGGCCCAGCTCCAGGCATTGCTGACCCAATGCACATCTCTTCTTCTTTCTTAGCGTGTTTGCTAGGCCCGCGGTAACAAAGTACCACAGACTGAGCTTCCTAAACAACAGAAACGTATTGCCTCACAGTGCTGGAGCCTGGACGGCAGAGGTCGGGTCGGTTCCTTCTGAGGGCTGAGGGAGCAGTCTGTTCCAGGCCTCTTGTCCCCGTGTCTCTTCACGTGGTCTCCTCTCTATGTATGTCTTTGTGTCCAAATTCCCTCTTTTTATAAAGACTCCAGACATGCTGGTTTAGAACCTACTCTAACGACCTCACTGTAACTTGGTTACCTCTGTAGAGACCCTGTCTCTAAATAAGGTCACATTCTGAGGTACTGGGGGTGAGGACTCCAACGTACCTTTATGTGGGGGGTCACAGTTCCACCCATGACACTTCCTAATAGCCGTAATAGCGATCAGTTTTACTGGAGAAGCTGTGTATACAGCTAACAGATGCGTACCCCCATCCCCAGACCTCCTGTGTAGCCCATGCAGCTTATTTGACTGGGCTCAGGCCAAGGAGACATGAGCAGAGCTTGGTGGGTGACACTTGGGGACAGCTCCTTCAAAGAGCTCAGCTAGGTAGACCTCCTGCCTTCTTCCAGCTTCTTTCTTGGATTGAGGACATGATAGCTGGAGTTCTAGCATATCTCTGGGGCCCTGAAACAACCTTCAAGTTGGAAGCTGTGTTCCAAGGACAGTGGAGCAGAAGCTGGAAGGAGCCTGGGTTTCTGACAAGACAGTGGAGCCACCGTGGCAGCCATGGGCTGCCCACCTCCAACTGTTTTAAGTGGGAGAAAATAATTAAGTCCTCCTCTGTTGTTACTAGCTGCCAAAGACAACCCTAACATAAGCAGCCTCCAAGGAGCCCGTACGGTGCAGTGGGAAAGGCAGGTGGGAGCACTGGGGCCCGAGACATACCTGAACGGATGCCTCTCCTCTGATCTCTTTATACACACAGTTGCCTCACAGCATAAAAATGACCTCTCTGCTGTCTGCCCTGCCCCTACGCCGTAAGCTCCTTGAAGACAGGTCTGTGTCCGTTTATCACTGTTTCCTCGGTGCCTCACACAGAGCCTGCCCACAGAAGGTGCTCTGTGTGTCGGCCTCAATGGACTTTTAAATCCTCTACGCTTGCCAACTCTGTGGTCTTGGACTCTGAGTCTTAATTCCCATAGCAATAAAAACGGAGGGTATAATACCAGGGCTGCTTTAAAAAGAAAGCACAATTAAATGTATAGCATTTAGCACAATGCCTAGCACATGCCAGATGCCCAAGGAGTGGTGGCCATTATTAGTATTACAATTGTCTATAAAAACTCGTTCTAGTCCCCGTGTGAAGCTCCACTTGTCTTCTGACAACCAGAGTTTACTTTTCCCTAAGACTGAGTCTCCAATTTACACGCATGGTGTTCACGAGGTTCCCATTGTGTTCTCTTGGCCTTCTTGGTCTTGAGAACCTCGTTAGTACATAAGCCCCTAGGTTGTCTCGGTTCCAATTCTGGTGCCTTCCAGTCTGTCCCCTCCAGTGTGGGTAAGCCCTCCATGCTCAGCCAGCTTCCCAGCTAAGTCAGAATATAGGAAGCCTTGGGAGCTATACGTTCCGCCCAAAGGTCTTGGTGCATGAAGAGGGTCTTCCCATGAAAAGAGTAGGGAATCCGTTGCAAAGATGGCCCCGGTGTTCACTGTTGCTCGTGCCCCTGCCATTTGCAACGCGATGGAGCCATTTCACCACTGCTAACCTCTGAGCCAATCTTGTGACTTATTTGGCTTATAAAGGCAGTGGAAGTGACACTAGCCGTTTTGAGCTCAGGCCCTAAAAAGCCTTGTACTCTTCCACTTGCTCTCTCCGACTGTTCTCGGAGCCCTCTTCTCTACCAGGCCTTTTCCTTGGCTGCTGAGCTCAGTTCAGCAAGATTCCTGCCCAGCCAGTTTAGCAAGCGTCCCTCCCCCGCCCCCATACCTAACCCAGAGTTCCTCTTGGTAGTTTTCCATCCACTGCCTCCCTCACCCTGCCCACTGGCTATATGTCCCCAGCTCTCTGCTGGATCCGGAGTGGAGTGCAGTCTCTGTCCCGTTACAATGGTCTTGACCTCTCCTGCAATAGTCCTGAGTAGTTTTCCTTGCCTGTTTAACTCTGTCCAGGGTGTGTTTTCTTCGACAGCTTCCACCAGGAGAACCAGTCCAGACTTGCCTGCTGGAAGATAAGAGACCACTGGAGCAGAGCCAAGTCCTCCCTGCCAAGGCCATCCCAGACCAGCCTGCCCTTAGCCCACTCTGCACACCTCACGAGCCCGGCGGAGATCAGCTCAGTTTGGCTTAGGTGAACGGAACTGTCCAGCCGACCCGAACGTCTGTCAGTTTATCTAGCTGGGGGGTGGTTTGATTTGTGGTGATATTGGGGTCAATATAGGTGACAAGGGGTACAGCGGAGAAGGAAAAGGTGAAAGAAGCAGAGCAGAGGGACATTTTGAAAGAGCCCTTGCCCTGAGCTCCTTGGGGCCGGCAGAGTTCATGTTTTCTGGTTCCCCTGGCATTAGTGAGGGACGGCACTATCTCTTTGGTGACCACAGCCGGGAAGGAGAAGGCGGGGGACCGTGTGTGTCCTGCAGTCACCCAGCAACAACCCAGAGGCCCTCGGGGCAGGGAGGGATCGGCTGGCTCTGGGCTGGCCTCAGCGGTCTACGCCAGCTGGGGAACAACTAAGTCCTATATTCCATATCACTTGGAACGAACACAGGGGGACTGAGCTATGAATAGCCGTCTGAAGAACTCGGAAATATCGGCACCAAGCACACTGCTCACTGGGGTCCCCTTCTGGAATATTCTCCTGCCCGGTCTGGACCCCACCTTGCCCTGGGCCTGTTCTCCCACACAATGCCTCTTGCCTCCTCAGCCATTTCTTTATTTTTGTATCTTTAAAAATTGTGGTAAAATACATCTAACATAAAATGTACTATTTTGACCATTTCAGGGGCAATAAGTGCAATCACAGGCTTGTACAATTATCACCACCATTTCTGGAACTTCTCATCACCCCAGATGGAAATTCAGTACCCATTAGACAGTAACTCCTAATTCCTTCTTTTCCCCCAGCCCCTAGGAACCTCGACTCTACTTTCCGTGTGTATGAATTCACCATGTTAAGTACTCATGGAAGGGGAGTCATAAATCGGTTGTTTTGTGTCTCTCAGCTCTTTATTCGCAAAACCAAAAGTTCTGTCTTTAGACCTCTGAAAAGCAGCCCACCAGAGATATACACATTCTTTTTTTTTAAGTTTTTATTATTTATTCATTTAAGTAATCTCTACACCCAACATGGGGCTCAAACTCCCGACCCCAAGATCAAGAGTGACAGTCTTCCGACTGAGCCAGCCAGGCACCCATCAACACCAAAAGTTTTGGTTTTAGACCTCTGAAAAGCAACCCACCAGGGATCTGCCCTTTCTTTAATACCCATCCCCCCTCCTAGGACCCCCTGCAAGAGCTGGGCTGCATGACCGTGACCTGGGGGTATGCGTGTCCCTGTCTCATAAAATCTCCCCACAAAACAGAACAAATCACTCCTCCTGACCCAGCTCCTGAACAGGGGCCACGAGGACACCCCACCCTGCGTTTTCCTTTCTGCCTTGTGAGTCCAGCCAGGCTCCCCCCGCACCCCGAGCTACCGCCTGCTCCCGCTGCAGTGGGATGGGGAAGCCGTGGTGCGGTGAGGGCACTGTGGGCCTCAGCTTTGTCTCACCAACCCCCAGGGCACAAAGTCTATATTCCTGGAGTGGACCCAAGGTGCCCCAGCCAGTTTTAGGCCCAAAGCTCAACAAGTTCAGTGTTGCTTTTACAGCAGAGGCCCTGGCTTGAGGTAAGTTGCAGTCAGACCGGTCCTATGGGGCCAGAGCTATCTGGTGGGGCCTGTACTCGGCAGGCAGCCCTGTCCACAGGTGGATGAGGTAAAAGGGTGATGAAGGAAATGCAGAATATTGCTAAGTTTCCACCCACCGCTACCCCACTGTCACCGAGCTTGTGCGCGCACTCACACGCGCGCGCGCGCACACACACACACACACACACACACACACCTGCCTCAGGGACTCATGTTTTTTAAGCCTGAGATGGGAAGGCTGCTCTGGACATAAGTCAAAGGAAGTATTTTCCAGAAGACCCTGGGGGCCATGAGCAGTGGGATCAAAGGTCAAGCTGAGAGGGAGGGGGGGTCTTTCTCTCTCCCTTTTTGGAGAACTTAGCACCACTCTGGCCCTTTGGCAAGTGAGGGACAGCACCTGGGGGCCAGTGGCTGGGGCAGTGGTGGCACTTGAGGTGGGGAGGCTGCCTGGAGGGACTGAGGGCACCCAAGGGGGCAGGGGAAGTGGGGACGGAGAAGGGGAAGTGGCAGGGAAGGGGGAGGACGGTCAGCTTGTTACCGTGTGTGATTCCCCCCGGGGGCTCTCAGGTTGCCTTTGATCAACTTTGCCCACAGAGGGGGCACCAGGCAGAAAATTCCACCCTGCCCTAGGCATGGAAATTATTTTTATCCTGTGATGAAGCGGATTCTTCATTATCAAGAATCCCCCACCTGGCTTTTCCTCCACGGTCTTTCCAGGTCTCTTGGTCAGGCAAGTCTCCCGCATCTGCGTGGAGATCTGCAGAGCCTGGGGTTATGGGCCTGGGCAGGAGGGGAGGAACCCCCCGAACCCCTGTCCTCCTGTCTTTAAAGTGGACAGTAGGGGCGCCTGGGTGGCTCAGTCGTTAAGAACCTGCCTTTGGCTCAGGGCGTGATCCCAGGGTCCTAGGATCGAGTCCCACGTCAGGCTCCCTGCTCAGTGGGGAGCCTGCTTCTCTCTCTCCCTCTGTTCCTCCTGCTTGTTCTCACACTCTCTCTCACTCACTCTCTCTCTCAAATAAATAAATAAAATCTTTGGAAAAATAAAATGGACAATAATCCCGTCCTAGGTTTGTTGAAATAATTAAATGGGGGAAAGGTACCTATATGTATGTAAATGATATAAGCGTGTGTATTCACCGTATGTTTATGTACATACGTCTGGGTACACATACCACATATATGCATGTATGCACACATGGTACTTAGCACAGTACCCAGCACGTGATAAGCAGTAAATGTTACCGTCAATATCTTTATCCTTATCCATGATGGCTTTCCACAGTGGTTGGCTTGAGGTGGCAGGAGACTTGGAATAAATGGAATGTGGCAATAAAATGACTTTCATGTCTATTAGCACTTCCATATCCAGGTGAGCGGGAACACGCAGGCACCCAGAAGTCCCCGTTCAGCGGTCATGGAACAGGGCGCATTACATTCTCCAGACGCCCATAAGCACCAATCTCAAATGGCTCTCTGTACTCAAGGAACTGGTCCTTTCTCAGGCTGTCACCTTCCTGGATCTTTCACCCTCTCCAAACCCCTTTCCCCCTGTTTGCTCTCCCCTCTCCCGGGTAGCTGGGCCTCAGCTCTTACTGAAAGGGAAAATAGAAGCTGCCAGATGAGAACTTCACCTCCCTGTCTCATCCACGTAAAGCAGCTCGCACTGGCACCTCTCTGCCCTTTTTACCACTGAGGGCGCCTCCTCTCCAGCTTAGCAGGAGTCCCTCCTTCTCCGCTTGTTTTGATTCTAGCTCCTCCTGCCGCCGCAGGAACCTGACCACATCTCTCTTTCGGTTATTTGACCCCTCTCTTTCCACCGGCTTTAAACACCCTCAAGTCTTCCTTGGCAACAACAAAACAGAAATGAAAAACGCTGAACTTGACTTTTTCCTTCATCCCGTTGTCAGGAGCTGGCTCCCCAGAGACCACCACCACGGCCACGGATAGGACGAGCCACCGCGTCTTGCTGTGGGCAGGCCGGCCGTCGGGGAGCTCGGTGTTCAGAGCGCGTCGATCAAGAATTGGAAGTTTGGTTCGAGGTGAGTCTCTCAATGCGGGCCTCTAGGACTGGGTCACAAGCACCATGCCTCAGCCCCGGATCGGTGGGGACGGCAGGGGAGCGACGCACCGCTTGCTTGGGAAGACGGTCCCACATGAGTCCAGAAACCCTGATGGAGCCCGTGGACTGACGACCTCAGCTAACTGGGCAGTCGGGTGCTTTCACTTCTCTGCGTCCAGGCTGAGTGTGGGCTGGAAGGTTTTGGTTCTCGCCCTAGCTCCTTCCTCCCACAACTCAACTCGTCAAGAATTTTCTCTGCTTGCTGATGCCATCTTCTCGACTTCTTCTCACTCCTCAGCCCTCCAGCCTGACCTCAGGCACCTTCTAAAACAGTGCTCCTCCTCAGCGACCTTCCTGTCTTTCAATCCGGTTGATACTTTGCAAGTCTGGTCACACAGGGCCTCTCAGGGCCTGGGTCTCCTGCTCCTTCGTGCCCCGTGAGCCTACACACCCCGGGAGTGTTGCTCCCTCCCTCACACACTCTTTGTCTTCTTTGCAGACTCATTCTAGTCTCTCCAGGTATCAAACATGATCGTCCCACCAGGCCAGGGCCTGGGGCCTCCCTCCTCCCTCTAGGCTTGCTCCCGTGGCCATGCCTCGCATTCACGTAGCCCCAGCTATGTACGCATCACTTATAAACACACGTCTCCAGCCCGACCTGCCTTTGGAGCTCGCCGTCTACATGGCATCTCCTCTGAGTGTCTCCAGGCCTTTGTAAGCCAAGATCTCTGTAGAAGTGAGGTCAGCCCTATTGACAGACAAACCCCCAAATTTCAGGGCCTTAGCATAGTAAAAGCTTACTCCTCTCCGATGCCCCAGCCCAGCGTGGAGTTCCCGAGCTCCTCTCGTTTCTCCCACACGTTGAATCAAAGGTCCCCGTTCCTTCCATCTGCTGTCCCTGCGGAGTCCCCTGCATTTACCCAGCGGGTCGTGTGGGGGAGGAACGAAATGCTTTCCCTCCGCCCTCTGAGATTTAATAACTGGGTCTCTGACATAAACTGACAACAGGCAGATTAATAGGAGAAAAGTATACAAATGCTTTCGTTTTACTATTACATGCCTCGGGGCATCACAGGAAAAAACAAAGTGAATAGCCCCCCCAAGATGGTGAGAATTGAGAGCTTATATACTGTCTTATAGGGGAAGGGGAGGGGAGGTAAAGACAACCCAGGAAAGAGGAAATGGTTTGTAGGAAGGATGAGGGGGGACAGTGCGTGACAGCGGTGGTCTGGCTGCGGTGCTGGCTTCCCGTCTCCTCTCCTGGCGGTGAGAGTCAATGTTCCCTGTTGATGGAACTCCCCGGAGGACAATCTCTGACAACCGAGCTAGGATCTGACTTTAGGCAGGTAGGGAGAGTGCAGAGAAAGCCTCCCACTGCATTCGCTGTTTTTCTAGTGCCTTCAGCTCAAAGTAGCCAGTATGCCAAAGTGGCACATATTGGGGTGGCGTGTCCTGAGCTCCTTCAGGAGAGAAAAGGGGAGTGTAAAAACCACGCCTGAGTTTTATAAAGCTTTGGCCTGGGAAATGATATCACTAAACTCATGTTCCATTGGCAAAACAGACAAACAAACCAAAACAGTCACTTGGTATTATGGCTTGGATTGTTGCCTACCAGCCCCCCAAAAAGAGAGGTTCAAATCCTAAGGACAAGTACCTGTGAATGTGACCTTATTTGGAAATAGAGTCTTTGTACATGTAATCTGGTTACGATGAGATCACACTGACTTAGGGTGGGTCCTAATCACATGACAGGTGCCCTTACAAGATGTTAGAAAGTTGGGCATGCAGACATACACGGAGGAAAGGCGACCACGTGAAGACACTGAGACACAGGAGAGAATGTTCTGTGAAGACAGTGGCAGAGATTGGAGTGATCCATCTACAAACCAAGGGACACCAAGAATTGCCAGCAACCATCAGAAGCTGAGAGAGAACTATGGAACAGATTTTCTCTCAGAGACTCTGGAGACAATGACCCAGCCACCACCTCCATTTTGGACTTCCAGCCTCCAGAACGATGAGAGAATTAATGTATGTCAAGTCATTCGTTTGTGGTACTTTGTTACTGAGCCACAGAAAGCCAACACACTTGGCTACACCTGGATCCAAGAGGAAACGCAGTCCCACATCTCAGTGCAAACTCCATCCTCCTAAAGGGCTTCTGTCACAAGATGGAAGCCTGAAGTCACTCTCTTCCTCCCAATCCTGGACCTCCTCGGGTGCTTCTTACCTTAATGTGGGCACCGCCCTCCTTGTAGCTGTCCAGGCTAGAAGCTTGGGTTCGGCCACGACCTCTCCTCCTTCCTCTCCTCCCATACCCATTACCAAGTGCTAAATATCTCTAGGGTCTATCACTTCTCTCCGTCTCCATCACCACCCCCTCCCCAAGCTGACACCCCATGTCCTGGTCACTGCAGAAGCCTCCTGACCGGTCTGCCCTCGCCTGTGCTTGTTTCCTGCTGAGCTTCCTGAGATGCCTACCTGAATTCAGTTTCCAAATCTCAAATCTGCATATGTCATCATCCTATTTCAATGCATTAAAGATGTTCTATTGTCCAGAGGATAAAGATAAATTCCTCGTGGTCAACAAGGCCCTTCATAGTCTGATTGTGAAGGTTCATTTGATGTGTCAACTTGACAGGACCATAAGGTGCACAGACATTTGGCCAAACATTATTCTAGGTGTGTCTGTGAGGGTGTTTCTGGATGAGATCCACGTTTGAATTGGTAGACTAAGGCAGGTTGCCCTTTCTAATGTCTCTGGGTCTTATCCAATCAACTGAAGACCTGAATCAAACAAAAAGGCTGAGTAAGAGGGAAATCTTCCTGCCTGATTGTCTGAGCCGGGACACTGGTCTTTCCTGCCTTCAGACTCAAATGGAAAGATCCACTCTTGTTGGGTCTTGAGCCTGGTGGCTTTCAGACTTGAGTTTATATCTTTGGCTCTCCTGGCTCTCAGGTTTTTGGATTTGGACTGGAAACACATGATCAGCTCTCGTGGGTGCCCAGCTTACTGACTGCTGGGGACTTCTCAACCTCCCTAGTCATATAAGCTTATCTCTATCTATCTATCATCTATCTATCATCTATCTATCTATCTATCTATCTATCTATCTATCTATCTATATCTATCCATCCATCCACCCATCCTTGGTCTTGGTTCTGTTACTCTGAAGAACCCTGACTAATACATTGACCGTATCTATCTCTCTGGTCTCATCCAGAACCACACACCACAGTCCCTCCAGATGTTGGGGCTTTGCATGTGCTCTCCCCCTGGAAAATCTCTTCCTTCTCACCTTGCCCATTTTACTGCTATCCTTTTTCCAATCTTGGATCAAGCATCACTTCTTCTTCCTTAATTTCCTTGACCAGGTCAAAGCTCTCAACTGGATGCTCATTAGCGCATCATGAATCCCTCCACCGTAGGACTTGTCAAAGTCATGCAGCCATTTGACTGTCTGTCTTCCCCTACAGCCTGTGAGCTTCAGCAAGATAGTTGTCTGTAGTAAGTACTCCTCACTAGTGTGCCCCAGCACCTAGCACAGTGCCTGGCCAAAAGAATGGGTGCATTGAGTTTTGCCGCCATTTTGGGGGAACATCTACTTGGAACACATGCCAAGCATGAACCAGAGCTATGATAGACAGTTATCCCTGTCCTGGCTTGGGGAAGAGGGAAGAGACAGATGAAGACATGTCTTCCGTGCAAGGGTTTCTCTGTGGGGACCTGTCACCTCCATAGCAAGGGCAGCCAGTCAGGATGGAGGCAGAAGGGAGTCTGGGAGCAAGTCAGGACAGATGTCATGCAATTGCTCCAACAACACTGACATCACTCAGATCATCATGGAGCAAACCTTCTGAAATTACCCATTTTCTCTCTTTAAGGCTTGCTATGGTCTGGATTATTGTGTCCCCCCAAAATTCATATATTGAAACCCTAGTCCCCAATGCAATGGTATTTGGAGAGGGAACCTTTGAGGGTAATTGGGTCATGAGGGTGGAGTCCCCATGAAGGGATTAGTGCCCTTATAAGAATAAACACAAGAGGGGCACCTGGGCGACTCTGTCGGTTAAACGTCCAACTCTTGATTTCGGCTCAGGTCATGATTTCAGGGTTGTGAGATCAAGCCCTGTGTCGGGCTCTGCACTGAGCTCTGAGCGTGGAGCCTGCTTGAGATTTTCCCTCTCCCTTTGCCCGTCGCCGCCTTCCCCTCACCTGCGCACTCTCTCTTTCAAAAAAACAAAAACAAAAAATCGCAAGAGAATTTCCCCTTCTCTTTGCTCTCTGCCATGTGAAGATACAATGAGAAGGGAAGGGAAGGGAAGGGAAGGACAGGTTTCTGCAAACCAGAAAACAGGGTCCTCACCATCCACCAGATCTGTAGGTCGTTGATCTTGGACTTCCCAGCCTCCAGAACAGAGAAAGAAACACTTGTTTAAGCTGCCCAGTCTGTGATATTTTTGTGATAGCAGCTATATCATAGCAGCCGAAGCTATGTCATTTCTTGAAAATGCCAGAAGTCATTTGGTGTCCAAAGTGACTGGAATAGGTGATGGTTCAGTCAATGATAGTGTTTCAGGTCAAAATGGAGGTGAAGGGATGTCTTAAGGAGACCGATTTCTTTTTTTTTTTTAAATAATAATTTTTTATTATGTTATGTTAGTCACCATACAGTACATCCCTAGTTTTTGATGTAAAGTTCCATCATTCATTAATTGCATATAACACCCAGTGCACCATGCAATACGTGCCCTCCTTACTACCCAACACCAGCCTATCCCATCCCCCCACCCCCCCTCCCCTCTGAAGCCCTCAGTTTGTTTCCCAGAGTCCATAGTCTCTCATGGTTCATTCCCCCTTCTGTTTACCCCCCTTCATTCTTCCCTTTCTTCTCCTACTGATCTTCCTATTTCTTATGTTCCATAAATGAGTGAAGATGTGGTCCATATATAAATGGAATATTACTTAGCCATCAAAAAGAACGATTTCACAACATTTGCAGCAGCATGGACGGGACTGGAGGAGATAATGCTAAGTGAAATAAGTCAAGCAGAGAAAGACAATTATCATATGGTTTCACTCATTTATGGAACATAAGGAGACCGATTTCTTATCCCACTTAAGAATTGGCCTCAATGCCGGACCCAGAAGAGGCATCCCCCACGTGCTTTCTCCCAGCACCTGCTGCTACCAGGTGATGCGTGAGAGCAGCTGGGTGTCAGGGGCCATCTGCACATGCTGTATTCATTATCTGGTGTGCCCCTCACCACCTCCTGAGAGAGAAAGGTGGAGTCAAGCCCGCTTTACAGCTAAGGTTTGAAGCTCGGGAAGGTTTTCTCGCCGGCCCCAGCTCACTCGCTAGTGAGGGGCAGAGAGCACCTGTTATGACAACTTGCAGCTCTGACATCAGAGCCTTTCTTTGAATCACTCTTGTGTGCTGTGACCCCAGTGACTGCTTGAGAGGACAGCGGTTTGTTTAAATAAGGTTTAGAATCATTATTAAAACAATAGCCTCATTATATTTCACTAGGGAAGCTAAATCACGTGAAAGTGCTATGCTGTTAACTACTGTAATACGTGCAGGCACGCACGCACACACACACACACACACAGAGAGATAGTGGAAGGGAAACACGCTTTCCAGATCCTTGCTACTAAAAGTACTAAAAATGTGACTTGTGGCCCAGCAACACTGGCTCCCTAGAATCTCGGGTGCCCTCCTGGGTCTAACGACTCCACACCTGCTTTTTAACAAGTTCACATGCGGATTGGAGGCTGAGAAGCCCTGCCAGGATCAGCCTTGCCTTCCATCTGTTACTCGGCACGACCCCCCACACTAATAGCTATGACTGTCAAACTTCTGAATGTAGAAACACCACTGGGGAACTTGTTGCTGATACGGATTCCTGGATCTCACGCTCAGAGATTCTAGAATTTCCAGGCTTTTTCATTTCTAAAAGGCATGCCAGGTGATTTCGATGCATCTGGTCCTATCAGGACACCGTACTTCGACAAGCACTCATAGGATCTTTAGTTTTCCAGCAGAAAATATGTCCTTAATAGTAACTGGGCTCTGGAAACTTCTTGTGGCAACAACCAAAGCCCAGATCTTGTCTTAATTGGAATCGAGAGAACTGTTTCAGTTTGGGGAAAGTCTAGATAATAAATACCTAATTCTCCTCCTTCTCCGCCTCTCCGTTCGTGTCTGATTCCTATTCGGTTCTCAGCCCCTGGGACTCATGCTTTGATTTAGAACTGGGGGAGAGATTTCCTGAGAGTCATTTTAATTATTCTGCAAAAATAAAAAAGCTTGTGCTCTTTCAGGATGGTTAAGTCGGCACCCCTTTTACATCACCTGGGGAGACCAAAGTGCTGTGGCATGTGAGCTCTGGGAATCCTGCAGAGCAAATGAGCTCTCTCAGAAGGGAGACCTCAGGGGCCTCAGTGAGCAGAAAGCTCCAGAAGATCCCTACCCACAAAATGTGACTGGGAATTAAAGGGACTCCCCAAACTCAGGGTGGCCAGAGGTTTCGGCGGAACTGACGCTGTACGATGTTCAGTGTGCTTGGAGAGCTTGTCTGTGTTCAGTGGCTGTGAGGCGGGGGTGTGTGCTAAGATGCCGAGGAAGCCTGGAGAGGGAGGGGGGGACGGTGTGACAGGTCTGGAAGCAGGAGGCCCTTTGCTGGGACAGGACAGGTGGCAGCCAAGGACGAGGGGAGCTCTGAGGTTCCGATGGGGCAGGAGATCCCCAATGTGAAGGAGAGGTGCAGCTAGCCAGGAAGGACGAAATGCAGGCTACGCGGGTTGACGGCAGGGGGTGGAACAGCCTGGACAGCTTGTGACAACGGCAATTGGGAGATGAGCCAGTGAGGAGAGCGACTGCATTGCAAAGATTGGGAAGCAAAGGAGTGTCCTGGTAGGGAAGAGGAAAGCAACTCCCTCCTTCCTTCCTTCCCTTCCCTTCCCTTCCCTCCCATCTTTTTAGTATATGTGCTGCCCGGAAAGCAAACCCTTTCTGAGAGCAGATTAGGGGCTGGACGTGGGCTGCGGTAGAAAGAACACAGAACAATCTCGGGCCTCAGGAGCCCCACCTGGGAGCTAGCAGCAGGGCTGGGTAGAGGCCAGGAAGCATCCCAACCAGAAGAGCCTGCTGGATTTGCTTCTGATGTGTGTAGAAGCTGAGTGGACGTGTGAATGGTCTGGGCTTGGTGGCATGTCGTGTCCACTCTGAGCGCTATGGGCCGGACCATGTGCCCCCTAAAGTCCTATGTGGAAGCCCTGACCCCCAGAGGTCAGAAGGTGATGCTGTTTGGAGACTGGGCCTTTAAAGAGGTAGGGAAGGGTCAACGAGGCCCACCTGGGAGCAATCTCGTCCCATCTGTTGTCCTTATAGGAAGAGGCAATTCACACCCACGAAGAGACACAGGGGATGCGCGGGCGCAGAGAAGAGGAGGAAGGGGCAGCAGGAGAGACCCCAGAGGAAGCCAGCCCTGCCGGCCCCTCCATCTTGGGCCTCCAGCCTCCAGAACGTGAGAAACTGAGTGTGTGTTGTTGCGGGGCTGGGCTGCGCTGGAATGCTCCAGCGACGTTCTGCGTGTCCTGGGGCGGTCTGCGGGATGGCAAGAACGGGACGGCAGGGAAGGCTGAGAAAGCAGCCCCCCTTCCCGCCTGGGGGTGTCGTGATGAGCGCGGCGTTCACCAGCTGGGGCCCCGCTCCCTGCGCGATGGCCCGGGTTCCTCGATGAGCTGTGAGAGGCCCAGCAGCCTTTGCACCTGGGCTCCGGTGTAGACGCGGGGCTGAGGGCTGGTGGCACGAGCACCTTCGTCTGGCTGCGGAGACGCTGGTGTCAGGCTCTGTGCAGACGTGGCTGCGGGGCAGGGGGTCCCCACTCTAGGCCGTTTGTCACCACGCCCTTCCCCAGAGTGGGGGGTGGTGCCCAGGCTCAGTGCCAGACCCAGGCTAGCAGGCCGGGCAGCCGGCCCACGCTCGAGGGTGCCCTGTCCTGCACGTGGGAAACCTCCGGAAGGGAGGAGCCGAGGGGGAGAGAAGCCACCTGGCAGGGTGACCCGCCCCCCCAGGGACAGCGGTCCAGGTGAGTTCAGCCGGAGCCGTGGAACTCCCACTTCGTGGTGGGGGCCGTGGGGAAGCACTGACACCCCAGGGGCCTCATGGTCCCCCCAAGATCCTGCGGTCAGCACTCGGGGGGCATTTGGGCTCAAGGCCGCAGCAAGGCCTCTAGGGCGCGCTCGCCTGCCCGCAGGGGTGGGAGCTGCCTCCTGGCCGGGCTCTCGGGTCCCTGAGCAGCAGCCGGCCGTGGGGACAGGAACAGAGCCGTGCCCCTCAGGGGTGCGAGTCACGGTGGGGGCGGGGCGGTGAGTATGTGAGTGAAATGCCACCGTCCGCCTGGAAAGGTGCAATTCTCACTCAGGCCCAGCTCGGCCGCCAGCTGGCGTAACCGCACTGTGACGGGGTGGGCAGACGGGAGCGCGGACTCGGTGCCCCCCCCAACCCCTGCCCCGTGGGCTCCCCCACCCCGCACCCGCCTCACGTGACCCTGTGCCAGTGGACGGTTTCTGAGTCGTGAGAAAATGACAAATGCTGTGTGTGTGTGTGCGCGCGTGTGTGCACGTCTGTGAGCGTGGCTCTGTGTGTGTGTCTGTCTGTGTGCATGTATCTGAGTGTGCGGAGGCACGAAGAGCGTCTGGTCCCAGTGGGGGACCCCTGGCTGACAGCAGTGGGCTCACACGCTGGCCTTGGCTGGGCCCTGCCGCTCAGGCCCCCCACGGGGCTGTGCTCAGTGTCTCCTCCAGAGTGAGACGGCTGAGGCGCCCCTCGGCCCAGAGAGCAGCGTGGGGGCTCTGGTTCATCGCCAACCACGTAGCCCCCCTGCTCATCATCCCAGCTGTCCGAGGGCTCGGGGCCACGGGCTTCTCCCCAACAGCTCTCTCTGTTCTCTTTATACCTTCACACAGCTGCTTGGCCCCTTGGGTCTCCTGGAGTTTTACTCTAAAAACTTAGGATGTCCTGTTGGGGCTGGAATCCCTCATGGCCCAAACAGCACCCATGTCCCATCATGCCCGGGGGGTACCTTTGGGAGGACCGACGCAGTGCTCCCCACCTCCCCCCACTGCACCCCAGTAGGACAGGGCTGAGCAGGTGGGTGGGGCCTGGAATGCAGGGCTTTTAAGAAAATGATTTACAGTGAGTGGTTCTGGCAGAAGATGCCATCAGTCTCCCCATTGGACCCACTGGATTTTTTTGGGGGGGGACAACTTTTAGGATTGTTCAAAGCCCCTCAGAGGGGAATGACCAAGAACTTGAGGGCTCCCAAGGAATGTCCATGTGGTGGGGAGGGGCCTGGACACCATCAGCACCTTGAGGAGGGCTGTTTTTAGGGTCAGAGTCATTGTGGCCAAACTGCCTTTTTTTTTTTTTTTTAAAGGCCTGTGATCTTCTTGACTGTTCACTCATTCTTGATGATTTTGTGGGGCAATTTCGACTGTTTCCAGAATGATTTGGAAATCTAGAATGCTTGTTTTCCCATTGCTCCTGCTTGATGAAACACTGTGTTCTCGCCTGCCAGCTGGGTGTGCCGGGGGGGGGGGCGCACTTGCAATGGGGGGCAGTCAAAGTGAGTTCACTGAAGAAACGATTTATGGAGGTGTGGATGGGTTAAGGGACCAAGGAGGCCAAGAGACGTCAGAACTAGCAGGGTCCCTTGGCTGGTGGGGCTCGGGCTGTGGAACCACAGAGCTGGACCTCCTCTTCCTCCTGCTCTTACTCTCTCTTGGCAGAGCGGACTCGGCGGGTGGAGGGCAAGGGACCTTGGGTGGCGTGGTCGGTGGGGTCAGAGCGGAGCAACACCTGAGCAGAGAACGGCCTGCTCATTTGCCCGGTGGGGTGGTGGTTTTGCGATGATGGCTCATTAGATTTGACCGACACTTATTTGGTGGATTCTGTGCACCCCGCACAGTGCTGAGTGCTTGCGGACACGGTGGTAGATACTGTTCCTGTCCTCCTGAGCTCTGGTCAAGAGGAGCAGTTAATGACCACGAAAGGTCTCTGTGCCCGTCTGACGAGGCGTGTCCTGCAAGTGACATTTGGGGGCTGAGACGTGAAGTCTCAAGCAGCTCATAATCCCTAAGCCGTTCTCTGGACTCCACTGAGCTGTGGCCCTTCCTGCCAGCTGACAGGCAGCCGGATGTGTACTTGGCCTCGTAATGGAGAAAAACAAGTGTGCGTTTCCTAGTCACACACTGATGGGGGCTGGCAGCCAGGGAACGTGCAGAGTCATGAGGCGAAGGGAGTTTGTGGTCATTATAACACAGTGGAAAACCCTTACATGGTCGATGAGAAACTGATGGGTCCAGTGTTGGCGGCCACCAACACTGGCGTGTCTCACCTCACGTGATCTTCTTACTTGCAGAAGCCCCTTAGCTCACCTGTGGCAGAAGCATGTTTTCCAAAAAGCCCATGTTCTCCCAGGGCCCAGAAGTGTGTCCCACATCTGCTGTGAAGGCTGCTCGTGTCTCAGAGGACAAAGCTCTGGACTTCGCAGCTCCAGAGCCTTCCACCTCCTTCACGGAAGGGGCCGGTGGCTGCTGTGTGGCTGGGAGAGGGTCCCACCTAACCTGAGGGGCTATCCGGGCAGAGGTCGAGGGGGACAGCTGAGGCCAGCCTGGCTCTGGCCTTCCACATTCTTAGCTTCTCTGTGTTGCCCCAGCTTGAGGCAGGAGGGCTGGTTGGGCTTTGGAATCAGACCTGGATTTGAATCCTGCCTTTCCCACTTGGTAACTGTGAGCTCTTGGGAAAAGTGCCCTTCAGAGCCGGTTTCTTCAGCTGTGAAATGGGAGTGTGATCCCTAATGTTACGGTTTAAGGGTGTTACCTACGACTCTTGCTTGGCGTGCCTCGCGCAGGCGCGGTGTGCGGGCCGCAGGTGAGGACACCCTCCCCGGCTCTGCCCCGCCAGCCAACCACGGCCCATCACCGTTCGTGTCTCTGGCTTCTCCCCGAGCCGTCCAGGCGCCTTGGTAAGGCGCCCCTGACTTCAACCTGCCCATCTTTTTGGTCTTCACTCCTAGGACCAAGCGCTGGCTCTAGCTTGGCCTGGCCTGTCGTCCGCGTGCCGGGCCGACTCCTGAGCAGCCGTCACGGCCGGGGAGCCTGGCCTGCCCTGGCGCTTCCTTGATAGCTTCTGCGTTCAGAGCTCCCTCTGCAGATCGGTATCGCGGCACCTGGGAAAGGTGCCTTCCACCCACCCCCGGGGGCCCCCCTCAACCTCTGGAAGCCCCTCAGGGGCAGGCCCTTGGCGTTCCTGTGGTCACCCGCAGAACCTAATGTAAGACCTATTTAAAAATGGTAGGCGGACCCCAATGAACACGCCAAATGGGAGGCGTGCTTATCTGTAACGTCTCCAGGGTCATGCGTGTACAACCCTCAGCAGCCTGTCCCCCCACCACTGCAACTGTCCACCCCTGGGCTCGACGCCTGGGACACAGGCCTCACCTGAACAGCGACCCTGGTCAACACTGGGGGAGGCCATCGACTGTGGGAGCTCCGATTTACAAAACGTGAGCTGAAGCTCAGCCCAGCTTAAATCTTTCTGGCCATGTGCATCCAGAAAACGTTAGAGGCGGTGGCCTATACTCTGATGTCAAGACCACCTTTCACTGAGAGACCAGCGCTATTTTTTTTTTTTTTTGTATTAAAATCCATTTATAGCGTCTCTGCATTTCTTTGAGACGCCAGTGAGTGGGCTTGTTTTAGACACACGCTGCTTGTGCTAAATCCGAGAACTGTGAGCTCTCGATGCACGCAAGTCTTCGTGAAATCTGGGCGCAGCTTCTGCCTTCGCGACAAGCCCCCAGGAGCGGCTGGCGCTCGGCCCGCACCGTCCTCGCCAGCGTGTTCTCCTGCCCTGAGCGGCCCTGTGTTTGCAGGCTTTCTGGAATATCTCTTTGGAGGGCGGAACGGTCCTTTACGAGGCGGGGGCTGAGCTCGCTCGCGTTCTGCAGTGAGTGCTCGGGCGGTAAGAACGCCGTTCCTTTCACCCACTTCTTCTTTTATAACCGACTGCCTCAGTTGCGCCTCACGGTCGCCCTCCCGGAAGCCGCCTTTTAAGGCGGTGGGAACGACATGGGACTCGGGATCTACAGTCTTCGTGTTTCCTCCCTTCCCAGGCCACGAGCGCTCTCCTACCTGGCCCTGCGGTGACCTGGCCAGCGCTGTCCTTAACCAAACGGCCCTGACAGCCCCCCGACGAGCAACTCCGGCCGCCCCCTCACCACCCCGCTCTCTGAAGGACTTCCCCCGTCAACAGCCCGACGACACGATGAACAGGCAACAAAACGACCTGGCTCACATGTTCTCCGGCAGATGGCAAGGGGGGTGAGGAGGCCTCGGGCTCTGATGGGTGAGGGAGGCAGCCCGAGGGAGAGGCTGGAGGGAGAGGAGAGGCCCGAGGGAGAGGCCTGTCGCTCAGGCCTGAACCGGAAACGTCTGAGACAGTTCAGCGGGTGCCGTGAACAGTTTTGTTTGCTGTTGAGGGAATGAAGGGGACAGGACAGTAACGAGGAGGGAAGGCTCTCCAGTGCCGCCTGCTCCCACATCAGCAGGGCAGGGCCTGGGGTACGGAGTGGTTTCTGTGCAGTAGGGGACCCCCCAAAACGGGCCAGCTGGGTGAAGACCACAGAGACTGTAGCAGGGGCATTTTTAAGTTAAAAACAAGGAGAAAAACACAAAGGAAACAGCTTTGCATTTGGTGTGTTTCCTGGGTCCGCTGAGGTTTGCCCGGGGGAAACGGAGGGAAAGTAGTGACCTCTACTGTCACCGGGCTGGCCCAGGCTCCGACCCCTGGTGGCAGCTACTCTCCGCGGCGGGAGAACAGACCCTCCCAAGCCGGGCCACTGCTCGGGGATACAGCAGCTGCTGCCACTTCCTCCCCAGGCGGCTGCGTGAGCCTGTCTGCTCGGCTGATATCCGTCTCTTACCTGGCAAGGCTGACTGGAGGAGAGAAGCCCAGTCTGGGGAAACGGAGTCAGGCAGAGCCGCTGGCGTTGTCCCGTGGGGCCTGCGGCTAGGCAGGGCTTCCCAACAGACGTGTGCGCAAGGGGAGAGCTGGAGAGGCTTCAGGGCAGGTCTGAGGAAGCGGGGCTGGCAAAGGGCTGAACCCGCCCCTCGCGGTGGAGGGTAAGAGCCTCAAGGTCGTCTAGAACAGGCAACCGAGCGCCCACCTCCACTCCACACAGGCTCAGGCTCCTTGACTCCTTGTCGAAGCCCCAGGCTGGAGCAGTGTCTGGGATGCACGCCCCCGGGCCACTCCCGTGGTGACCTTCGTCCCCTACCCTCTGTCTCTTTTGCCTTTAGAAAGCTCATGTCAAGGACAAGCAAAAGAAGCCCTTGACAAAATCTTTCATTCTTAGACCCCACCCCACTCTATAACTCCACAGGCCAAAATAGTTTAAAATTCAGGTCTTTAAAAAAAAAAAAACCAACAACTTCCTAAGTTCATCTTGTAAATGCTAAAAGCCAAAGAGCCCCAAATTCAAGAACACTCACCTGATTTTAAGACCCAGGAAGGACCCTGGTGGCGTGTCACCCATCCGACGTCCCCCTAAGCTTGGCAAGACATTCAAGGCAGATGGATGGTGGGGAGCTCTGTGGGCAATTTCTAGATGCCAGTGGCCTTGTTCCTCAGAAAGGCTTTCCATCTGCCAGGTACTCAGCAGGGAGCCGAGCCGGCTGCGAACCTGGGGTGGCTCATTGGACAGCAGCAAATGACAGACCCCAGGAGAGGAACAGCAAGGGCATGTTTAGTTCAGGCGACGGAGACGCTCTGAACCCTTTGGGCTTCGTTCCCCATTTGCCTCATCAACAGCAGGTAGGTGCCCTTAACTGTTATTTGATTTAGAGACTGCGTTCGTTGTAGCCCCTGACAAAACCACGGTCTCACAACTGAATCCAGCCAAGGACCTTCATTAGCACAATACTTACTTAGTACCCAATTCAGTTAAATCTAGGACTCTGGAGAAGGGGAGCATTCTGTTCTCCGCCCAGCTGTTTCTTAAATTCCTCCGTCCTGTGACCACCAGATTCGTTCCAGCTCTGCTACGTAAAGCTGGGCGTGCTCGGCCTCCCTGGCCCCCTTTCCCCGGGGGGAAGGGAGAAGCTCCAAATCTGCGTGCAAATGGGGAGGTGGCAGATGAAGCAGTAATGCAGGGCAAGGGGTGACCGGTGACACACAGGTGTCTACACAGACGCAAACATGTATATAGAAACAAAATATTTTAATTCTTTTTACACGGCCCCAGGCCGCCTCCCGTCAGGTGAACTCCAGCAGGCACACGTCTTGAGGCCGCGAGGTGCTGGGTATGGCCATGTGCCTCAGTACGGGTCATCCGGGCCAGTCAGGGCAGGTGACAGCTGAACTTCTGCACAGACAGCAGTATGGGGCGCTGAGCAGTCCCTGGCTCTGCGGTTGACCGAACCTCAGCTCCAGCTGTAGGGTGTCCCAGCTGTCAGAAGCCTCCCAACACCAATGGTGCGGCTTCCATCTACTCTGGATTTTTAGAAAACATTTATACAGCGCGAGCACACTCAATGTGCCTATGGTGCACTCTAACGTAGAGCACGGGATACACACCACGGAGCACAGCCCCAGCCGTCTCCACAGCGGGAAAGCGCGAAGGGCAAACGGCAGCGGGAAGGGACAGAGCGCCTCACGCCACGCCGTTCCACGTGACCTGTCCGACGCCGAGAACGCGTCCTCTTTGTCCCGTTGGTGGTAGGAGCAGTAACAGAAACTATGGCATTTTCTAAGGGCAGAGGCTGTCAGACCATCTGGTATATAGAGAGTGACCCAGAGATAATCTAGAACTAATTACTGAAGGTAAGGCTGGCTCAAGACCCCAGGCAGAGGTCTGCTCTCTGGCGGGTGGGATTGGCTTTGGGGGCCGAAGGCTGACGTGGAATCTGACACACACATTCTCACCGTTCTGTGCCCGGGTGGGGGGTGGCGCGTGCACTTCCAAGAGCTGACACAGACGCAGACCGGTACGCTTTTGCCACAGGGAGGGGATCTTTCAAAAGCTCTCTCCCAGCTGCTGCAAATTCTCCCCACTTTGCTCTAGAACTCTGCACTCCTGAACTGGACCAGCTCTGGAGGGGAGGCCCTGGACCACGCTTGCGAGGTTTGTGTGTGCCCGGGAAGAACACCCAGGTGGGGACAGCTGGGACTGCTTGCCAGGGGAAAGCCAAAAGGCCCTCTGCCACCTTCCACACAGGTCTCCCCTTGCCCTGCTGCGTAATAACCGCTCACGGCTCATCCCGGCTAGCCAGACCAGGACTCCCTGAAAAGGTTCCGGGACTGCTCTACACAAAAACATGTTGAGAGGGAAAAAGGCTGGTAGGTCGAGTTCTGGTTTTGCATTTCCAGTAGTAAGTGCCGCTGCAGCGGCTCCGAGGAAGTGGTCCCTGCCCCGCCTTGGGGCCTGTGCTAGGAGCTCTGGACCAGGCGTCTGTAATGGGGCATGACTTCGTGCTCCGGCAGATGAAGTGCGAACTCCAAGGCCACCAACACTGGGAATTCAAAGGCAATCAGTTCTCGCCTATTCAGCCGGAACTTCTCTTCCAGTTTCTGCAACAGAATGAAAGGAAACCAAGAGCATTAGCAGCTTTGAAATCAAAATCTGAGGCTTTCTCTATCTGTAAGCTCTCTATCCACCAGCCGATGAGTGTTTATGGAGAAACCCCTTAGGGGCAAGATCGTAGAGGAAGAAAGGGGGGAGTCGGTGTACTTCCCGCTCAGTCCTGGTGAAGAAACCGAACCACCCCAAGGACTCACGGTCTGCCAGGAGCCTGCCATCCATCCCATGACTTCATTTAATCTCCATCCTGCAAGGTCAATGCTACATTGATGTCCACTTTACAGATGAGATAAAACAGGGTCAAGAAGGTAAGAAGTCACCTAAGGTGACCTGTGCCGTAAACTGCGATGCTGGGCTCCGAGCTCAGCCAGTTCTCTACGACAGCAGTAACCATGTGGAAGTTCAGGCCTGGGGCCGCTATGTAGTTTGGTCCTTTCGTGTCACACGCGAGGACCTGAGGACCTGCTGGGATCACCTGCCTTTCAGGGCGTCGCCCAGCTGCGGCGCATGGGTGCGAACGGCCCAAGCGTGCAGAGTGCTCGGCTCGTGCCCAGGGGCCCCCCTCCTGCTCTGCCTCTCGCTCCACCCGGCTGCGGGGGCAGGAATGAAGCAGAACCACTGGGGCGAGGTGTGTAGGGAAGGCCTTGTTTTTGCCCGGGTGCATTCTGCTTTGGCTTAATAAAAACCACCGGGACAGCAACGAAACTCACCGGCGGAGCCACGAGTGGCCGCACTCAGATCGTAACTGGGACGGGACCTTGCGTCAGCCTCATTGCTACCGCAAATGTCAGACCGTGGCCTGTGTGTTCTGCAGGGACGCTATCGACTTCTGCCGGGTGGTCTGCTACTCAACTACCGTTAAACGTGCGTAACCTCACACGCGCGAAGATTAGTTCAGCGAATGTCTGCGTAGCCCTGTTGATGCTCAGCTCAGATCTGGTCACCAAACATGCCCTCCACGTTCCTGAGCGCATACACTACACAAGTTAGACGGTCACGCCCCACTTCTCAGAAGCCGCAGAGCACGGACTTAACACCTTCTTCCATCGCTGATGCACAGATAAACAAGCCAGGTTTACAGTGACGTACTAGCCAGCCTTAAAAAGGAAGGACATTCTGACACACGTTACAACATGGCTGAATCTTGAAGACCTACTGCTAAGAGAAATAAGCCAGTCACAAAAGACAAATAGTGTGTGATTCCATGTATGCGAGATAGCTTGAGTCAGGCTCAGAGACAAAGTAGAACGGCGGTGGCCAAGGCCAGGGAGGGGGAGTTCGTGTTTAATGGGGACAGAGTTTCAGTTTTGCCAGATGAAAAAGTTCTGACGACAGTGGTGATGGCCGCACAACACTATGAATGCACTTGACGCCACTGAACTGTATGCTAACAACATCCAGTGGCAAAGACAGCCTCTTCAACAAATGGTGCTGGGCACACTGGACAGCCACACACAGAAGACTGAACTTGACCACTCTCACACCATCACAAAGATAAACTCCAAACGGATGAAAGACCTGGAGGTGAGACAGGAATCCATCAAAATCATAGAGGAGAACATAGGCTGTAACCTCTTCGACATCGACCACAGCAACTTTTTCATGACGCATCTCCAAAGGCAAAGGAAACAAAAGCAAAAATGAACTTGTGGGACTTCATCAAGATAAAAAGCTTCTGCACAGCCAAGGAAACAGTCAAAAAAACTAAGAGGCAGCCCACGGAATGGGAGAAGATATGTGCAAATGACACTACAGATAAAAGACTGGTATCCAAGATCTATAAAGAACTTCTCAAACTCAATACACGAGAAACAAATCAAAAAATGGGCAGAGGATATGAACAGACACTTTTCCAATGAAGACATACAAATGGCTAACAGACATATGAAAAAATGTTCAAAATCATTAGCCATCAGGGAAATTCAAATCAAAACCACACTGAGATACCACCTTACGCCAGTTAGAATGGCAAAGATAGACAAGGCAGGAAACAACAAATGTTGGAGAGGATGTGGAGAAAGGGGATCCCTCCTACATTGTTGATGGGAATGCAAGTTGGTACAGCCACTCTGGAAAACAGTGTGGAGGTCCCTTAAAAAGTTAAAAATTGAGCTACCCTATGACCCAGCCATTGCACTACTGGGTGTTTACCCCAAAGATACAGACGTAGTAAAGAGAAGGGCCATATGCACCCCAATGTTCATAGCAGCAATGTCCACAATAGCCAAATCATGGAAGGAACCGAGATGCCCTTCAACAGATGACTAGATAAAGATGTGGTCCATATATACAATGGAATATTAGCGATCAGAAAGAACGATTACCCAACATTTGCAGCAACGTGGACGGGACTGGAGGAAATTATGCTAAGTGAAATAAGTCAAGCAGAGAAAGACAATTATATGGTTTTACTCATTTGTGGAACATAAGGAATAGCAGGGAGATTGGTAGGAGAAGGAAGGGAAGAATGAAGGGGGGTAAAAAGAAGTGGGAGTGAACCATGAGAGACTATGGACTCTGGGAAACAAACTGAGGGCTTCAGAGGGGAGGGGGGTGGGGGATTGGGATAGGCCAGTGATGGGTATTAAGGAGGACACATATTGCATGGAGCACTGGGTGTTATACACAAACAATGGATCATGGAACACTACATCAAAAACTAATGATGTACTGTATGGTGACTAACATATTATAAAAAAATTTTTTTTAAATGGTAAATTAAAGCAAAAAAGAATGCTATTTCTTATGTGGAAGTACCTCCATTAGCTCCCTCTTTCTCCTTTGCCCCTGAGCCAGCTGCACAGCTAGACACACAGGACACTGGCGTAGCCACGACCTGTAGTTGTATTCTGACGCTGCGACATCTGACCCTGGAGGGCCAGCCCCCTCTAGGGTTAGCCAATTCCCGGAGGGGGTGCACAACTTGCCTGTAGACACACCCTCCATATGCAAACCAATCAATCTAAGGCCCACACCCCAACCATCTCCTCGATCTCCTCTCTCACTCTACCTGCCCTCACCACCCAAGGCCAAGGAGACAAGTAGGGACAGCGCCTCTGCCCCAGACTCCACGGAAATGACTCCAGCGAGCCAGTCCGAAGCCTGCTTACCCTGCCTGGCCTGTTCCTTCCCATGGAAACCACAATAAAGACTCCTGCCCACAGTTCCCCTTCTCCTTCTGCCTCCTGCCCAACCATGGTACTACTTCCCCACGTGGCCCCCCATGGTATGATGTCCCTCCCCCCCATTCGTATGTTGACACCCCATCCTCCAACGTGCTATTAAGGGGGGGGCTTCGGCAGGTGAGCAGGTTGAGGAGCTGGTGAGTGCAGTCCTCATGATGTGATCAGTGCCTTTGTAAGAGGAGAGCAGAGAGCTGGCTTGTTTTCTTTCCCTGCCATGGGAGGACACAGGGAAAAGGAGACTGCCACAAGCCAAGGAGGAGGCCCTCAGCAGGGGCTGAAGCAGCTGGCACCTTGATCTTGGGGCTTCTAGCCTCCAGAACGGTGAGAAGTAACTGTCTGTTGTTTAAGCTGCCCCGTCTACGGGATTTTGCTATGGCAGACCAAGCAAAGACACTTCTCTTGGGAACTGTGATAAGCTATCTTTTCAATGGCAACTGTCTCTTGATCTGTTGGTTTTACCGTTTCTCAAATTTTCTATGAATAAACTATTTTAAAACAGGCATTCACATATCCACCCAAGATCGGGGTTTCCTTGCTTTGATGGGGCTCTCCTTTAAAAGAAGGAGGTACCAAGGGGCGCCTGGGTGGCACAGTCGCTAAGCGTCTGCCTTCGGCTCAGGGCGTGATCCCGGCGTTCCGGGATCGTGTCCCACATCGGGCTCCTCCGCTGGGAGCCTGCTTCTTCCTCTCCCACTCCCCCTGCTTGTGTTCCCTCTCTCGCTGGCTGTCTCTATCTCTGTCAAATAAATAAATAAAATCTTAAAAAAAAAATAATAAAAGAAGGAGGTACCACTCAATCAAACCCATGCCCTTCCTCAAAGAAGAGGCAACTAAGGCCACAGGAAGCCAAGGCCTGTTGAGCCAAAGTGTCTGATGGACACTCTGTGGTCACACCGCCCACAAGTCCCCTTCCTGTTACAGTGGCTTCTGTGGCTTTGAGAATAATTTCACTCCTCATGGTGTCTGAAAATTGGTTTTTATGGCCACACCCAATACTGGGGGTCTTTGGTTTTGTCAAAGTGGACCCCCCTCTGTTCCAGCAAAGCCTGAGCTGTGGGGCCTGACTTCTGCTGCAGGATGACCTCACAGCCCTGGTCTCCCAGTAGCTACTAACAATCAGAATTCTCCCGGGCACCATCACCAACCAGGCTCTTCCCACGTGCTCCCTCAGCCCACAGGACTCGGGTCACTCACGTCAATTAAATGCTTGACTTCGTGTTTTTTGAGGTCACTTCCGATTTTGGCTGCTAAGAGTACACATGCTCCGGCACAAAGCTTCCGGTTCTGTTTGTTTAGCTTTCCCTTGAGGGCGAGCTTCTCAAAATAGACAAAGGCCATGGCCACTGTAGGCTCCTCGAAGCCACAGTCCTCCTGGGCAAGCTTCCGCATCTCTCGCTTCAGACTAGAGAAGGACAGGAAGAAAGAACATTATTAGAACTTGGGAGTTTCAGAGGACTCCAAAGAAAAAGACTAGTCCATCCCGAAAGCATTTCCTTTTCCTCATTCCCAGAAGGGTGACGTGAAATGGGACTGAATCCTGAGGAGTGAGAAATTTCCATTACGTGTGGGCAACACACTTAAGCTGCTAGGGCTCTTCTCTGTTGGTAGAACTGTACAGACCACGTCCACAAGGGACACAGAAGACCACACTGAACCCAGGTGGCGTCTGAGGGTGTCTGGAAACTAGGCGTAGAGTTGTCCAAGGGGAAGAGGAAAGGGAAATAAATGAGGGGCTCACTATCAACTCTACCGAGGATCCGCCATGTTCAAAAACTATGGCAGAAGAGGGGTTAGGCTGACAGCACAACAGCCAGTGTACTTAGGAAGGCTACCCGGCAAATGGACAGTGTGAATACTTCGTTTTTGTCACGTCTTTGGCTTGGAACCTGCCAGAATCAAATCAGCATTGGGCTACAGAGCATGTAAACATTGGCACATACTCCCATGCCGTGCTGGCACAGAGTCTAGCCTCCGCCACTCCATGCACTGAGAGTGTGTCCTGGTAGACAGACAACCCCAGGCAGCTCCTCTCCGGCCCGGCAGATGGGGGTCACCACAAAGTCGATCCAATCAGCTGCAGGGGAAACACGGGCCCGATTCTGCTCTGGCTGTTTTGCTAAATGCTTAAAGGTGGGGCTTGGCTGTCACCCCTCGGGTGGATGACTGGGTAAAGAATGATCTCAAGTGCTATCAAACCAACTCTTCTCTGTTTTGTCTACATCTGAGAAAGCAGGGAACTGACTGTTTCCTATTCTGTAACAACCTTGACTGAACTGCTAAGCCTCAGACAGTAGGAAAGAATGATTCTTTCACTTAAGGAAACTCCCCCCACACCCATGTCAACTCGTGTGGAGAGCTCCGCCTTCTGTCCTGCTCCCCTTGGCTCTCACTCCCGGAGGCGAGGTCAGCCAGCGTCGGCTGGGCCTCTTCTTGCTGCACCACCAGTGTTTTATTTCCCTGAACTGCAGGAGGAACCGGCACACAAGCGAGAGCTTAATTCACGCCAGGACAGGGTCTCAATGGAGAGTTCAAGCGATGTCGGGCCTCACGTACCTCCTTATTTTGCTGAGTGTTAACTTAATGTGAGGAAACTTCTCCTTGAAGGTCTCATTCATGTCCTTCTTGAGATCTGAGGGCTTCACATAGTCGATTACTGTGGTCTGTAACAGATCAGGCAACTCAGGTCACTCTTTTCTAAATTTTTTTTTTAAGATTTTATTTATTGGGAAGAGAGGAAGAGACCATAAGTGGGGGCGGGGAGGGCAGAGGGAGAGGGAGAGGGAGAAGCAGACTCCCCGCCGAGCAGGGAGCCTGACGCAGGGACTTGATTCCAAGGCCCTGAGATCATGACCCGAGCCGAAGGCAGATGCTTAACTGACTGAGCCACCCAGGCGCCCCTCCCCCAGGTACCTCTTTAAAATAAGTGCCATAGGTAACAATTATTTACACTTTACGGCCAACTTCCACCACTTCTGACAGCACCAAGCAATGAGGAAGCCTGGAGGAGAGGCACGGCAAGGGCCCCACTGAGTCTGAGCGCCTGAGGGGACCCGGCCTCTGGAACACAAATGCCTGCTACAGGCGACATGGGACAGCAGCAGCCTCCAGCCAGCAATCAGTGTCTGGCAGGGAGGGAGCCCCTCTTCAGTTCCTGCGCCTCCACCCGCTGTTCAGACGGCACAGCGTTTAGGGCATGGCCTGTGGACCCGCACACGAGGCTTCAATCCACACTCAGCCATCGCCAGTCATCTGGCCGCAGGACATTGCTCTAATGACCCCAACATCAGGCTCCACACCTGTAGATGGAAACAGCTAACAGTACCTACTTCACATGGCTATTCTGAGAACTACGGTAGAAGTCAAGGGCTCTGTGCAGAGCTTGGCATGCAGCAAGCACTCAATAAATGTTAGCTCTTATTTTTTTCATTGTGGGAAAACATACATCACATAGAACTTACCATTTTAACCATTTTAAAGTATGCAGTCCAGGGGTATTAAGTACATTCACGCTGGTGTGTGGCCATCACCACCAGTCATCTCCAGAACTTTCGTCATCTTGCAAAACCGAAACTCTGTCCCCCTTCAACAACTCCCTATTCCCCCGTCCCCCACCCCAGCTCCCCCTTGCAACCACCATTCTGCTGTCTCTGAACCTGACTTCTCTAGGTCCCTCGTACGAGTGGAATCATAGTGTTTGTCCTTTCGTGACTGGCCTGTTTCACTCAGCACCATGTTTTCCAGGTTCAACACAGTGCAGCAGGGATCAGAATTCCCTTCCCTTTTGAGGCTGGATAACCTTCCATTGTGTGTACATGTCAGTTACTAGTAACAGTCCTTTAAACCTTGGGTTTCTTCCTCTTCCTCTCCCCTTCTTTTTTTAGTAGGCTCTTCGCCCAACGTGGGGCTTGAACTCACAACTCCGAGATCAAGTGTTGCATGTTCTACGGACTGAGCCAGTCAGGTGCCCTTCCTCCTTTCTAATCCTATCCATCCTTAAAGACTGGTTCCTGGGGGCACCTGGGTGGCTCAGCTGTTAAGTGTCTGCCTTCGGCTCAGGTCGTGATCCCGGAGTCCTGGAATCGAGCCCTGCATCAGGCTCCCTGCTCTGCTGGGAGCCTGCTTCCTCCTCTCCCACTCCCCCTGCTTGTGTTCCCTCCCTCGCTCTCTGTCAAATAAATAAATAAAATCTTAAAAAAAAAAAAGACTGGTTCCTTTGAGCCCCTTCTGAGGACCTGAGTCTTCCTGGCTCATCTGTGCTGTACGGAATTCACTCTGAATGAAACACAGTCTCTGCTGGGTCTCACCAGGTTAGCCTCACTCCTCCTCCTCAGGATTCTGCTTTTCAAAGGGCAGCAGCGATGCCTGATGCCTCTCTGGCTGGCTGTAGGCAATAACCTTCACCAGGCAGAGCCCAAGAAGGGAGCAAGTACGGATTCTGCCCAGAAGGCCCATTTCCGTGGATGGCTTCTGCGGCCTGGCCTCTTCCGGGGAACGCATCGCCGCTTTCCTCTGTGGCTCTAACGCCACTGGGCAGCTCTCTGTAGACACCTCCATTCAGAAGATGCTTGGCTGGACAGGATTTTACAACAGGCATGTGGAAGGCCTCTGGTGTCCGTTAATAACCGAGAAGAGATGAAGAGCCAGCATGTCCCAATTCACCCTGATCTCAACAGCACCTTTGTAACAACAGCCATGGCAAGTAAAAGCGAAACCACGGCAAAATGAACTAAAAAATGTTCCACCACACTTGTTCAGAACTTTCTCAAATTCTGGGTGGAAGCACACTCGGTGTGATGCCAAGAGTTCTTCCACGGCGCCATGTCTTCCTGGCCCAATCCAGAAGGCTCTCCCTCAGCTGGCGCAGGGCATGCCTGTTCTGGAAGCTGCCCTGTGCACCTGCGACGTGCTGGCAAGGAGCCAAGGAGCGGCACTGTGGCCCCAGCGTGCAGACATATGCATGCACGCACTTGTGTGCCACGGTGTTCTGCCGCGCCACAAGAGGGGCGCGTGGGACTTTATGGAGGCCACCTACTGTCTGGCAGAGTGGACGCTTCCCCTGTGGCAGCCCTCCAAGACGCATTCATCATCCCAAACAGACAGGGCTCAACAGGATGTAACATTTTTCATTTAGGAAACAGGCAGCAGAATGGGGAACTACATCTAACAGTTACCTCAAGCTGGGCCCAAGGGCCAATCAGCCAATTCTTCTGTTTCCAAAATACCCAGCCCTCCCTCCCTCTTCGACCCCACACCAGGCATCCCGAACTCTCCGGGACAGCCTCTCCTGCTCTTCCTCGGTGGACGAAAGTCTCAAACAAAGACTCACCGGCCCTTGCTGGGGACTGAAGCCCTCCGAGCCCCAAGCAAGGATATTTGGAGTGGGAAGGGGTGGTCTGGATCCTTCCCTGTGGCAGCCACAGCAGCTCTGCTCTTACGCGTAGATACACACACCACAGCTTTCCTGCTGCCAGAGAAGTGGCCTGCAGCCGCGCGAGCCAGCCACCTCGTCTCACAGACATGGAGGTGGGGGCTCAGGGGGCTCAGGGGGTGCAGGGGTGGGGCCAGCACTGGGCCAGGTTGCCCAGCTCACCACCTGCACCACTTTCCTGCGTCTCCACTCTTCATCGGGCTAAAGCGAGCAGGGGCGACAGCCCGAGACTGGCAGCAGGTAGGAAGGGCCTGCTGGTGGGCTGCAGCGGTCTGCAGCAAAGATGTTTGGCGTCCCGAGGCCTCGCCTTCCGCTTCCCTGACATGAGGACAAACACCTGGCATGGCTGCCTCACAGGTTTCTCCTGAAGCTCGAACTGAGAGAACACCATGTACCTAAAAGGCACTGGAGAAGTTTCTCAAGAGCACGGAAGCAGGAGACGGCAGAGAGCCGGGCGCTGCTCCAGGCACACGGAGTCAGCGTGCGAGGGCGGGGCCCTGGGATCCATCCACGCGGTGACGTTGCCCGGGTGACCTGCACGCCCGGCAGAGTCTCATTGCCTGGCTAGCACCCAGCCACCATTCGGGCCTGGAGCCGCTTCTGCAGGATCGTCTTCCCTACACCCCTAGAGGCCAGGTCACTCTTCCAGTGACTCACTTTCACTACACACTGCGGTCTGGAGAGCTGACCCTCTCCCAGGACGCACCCTGCTGTACGTCCCGACCCCTCTGCAGCAAAGATTCCAAATACCGTTCCAGTTCTTCCGGTCCCATGCATCGGCACAAGAAGCCACCACCGAAGCAGAAGCCAGGCTTCTGTTCTTTCTGCTGCCAAGACATGTCACAGCGGGGGTCCTGGTTGTCCATTCTGCCAGCGGAGACCACAGCAGGGCAGCGCCGATCTGCAGCCGGAGGCGGTGGCGGCTTCCTGAAGGCGGCAGTGGCAGCAGCACATCTGAAACCGGCAGCTGGTGTATGTTCCCAACCAGCAACCCGGGCCCTGATCAAGGATGCGGTCAGGCGGCAGCTCCCCTGGTGGCCTGGCTCTGCAGGGTGGGTCTGAGATCTTTCCTGAAATTCTAACTTAGGCTGTCGTGTCAGCCTCCCCAGTGATTCTGTAAGCTGTGTAGTATTCTGTAATAAATCGCTCTGTAAACTAGCTTGCGTGGATGCCGTCCTTCATAACTGAACTATAACTGACACACACACTCCTTTCAATGATGGCTTTGACCGCTATCCTAAGTGAATCTCACCTGGGAAGACATGGGATGAGGGCAGAGCCCATGGCAGATTCCGGTGGGGGATAAGGCCTCAATGTCATCAGTCCCCCAGGGCACCGGGTCTTACCCCGGGGCTCACACATCATTTCCTGACCAGTCCAAATTTCAGAAGGACCCCACGAACACCAACCACCCGGCTCAGCCTGCAGCGCTGGGCCCCGGCCTTATAGGAGAGACTGTTTTCACAAGCAACCCTGTCCTAGCTCTTGCGGTACAGAGCTGGGGCCTACTTTTCCTGGGAGCAGGAGTGGACATGTACATTTATTTCCAGGCTGGTCCTGGAGAAGGGGGTAGAGGGGGGGCCAGTGAGCTGACACGGAGTCCCTGGGCCCAATGCCTGGCTCCCAGTGTGGGCAGCACACGGCAGCTGCAGGGAGAGCCAAGCCCTCAAGTTCATCTTCTAGGTGACAGAATTCCTCTGAATTCTGGCTCTGCTGTCCAGAGCTACGGAAGCGGCCTTCTGTCATCCTCCCCGTGGGGAGTTTCCAGTCTTACGGCCCTGTCGTTGCCACTGCTCCCGGCACGGAGCAGGAAGCCTGCTAGCAGCCTGACCCTCCACTTCTTTATTTGGCTGTCACTGGGCTACTCTTTGGGTCTTTTCTAAAGTAGATATGGTACATTTTAGGGTGGGAGATCTCTGCAAACTTCCATCTCTGTCAAGGCCCCCCATTTCCTGACCCCCATGTGGCTGGCAGCCTTCAGGACCCTGTGGCAGAGGGAAGGGCTCCATATATGGGAGAGCTGGGCCCAGTATTTCCAGGGTGGGTGCCCTGGGAAGTCCTAAGGCATCTGGGGAAGGAGAAGAGAATATGGACCACTGGAGGCTCGTGGCTGCTGTACCTGAGGCAGGGGCCCACTGAGGCCATCATTTCAGTCCATTTGCTGACATCGATGGCAACAGGGTAGGCTGGCTTCTGGGGCAATGAAAGGCCTCCACGACTCAAGACAGGAGGAGGATGGTGGTAAGTTGTGGATGTCAGTCTGAACACCTTAGGCGAGCAGAGAATGCTGAGTGGTTGCGTTCCATTTTGTGGCTGTCATCACCCTGTACCATAGACGGTGTGGCTTCAGCAACAGGAATTCACAGTCTCTCAGTTCTGGAGGTTACAAGTCTGAGATGAAGGTATCAGATGGGTTCTGTTCCCTCTGAAACTATGGCCAGAATCCTTCCTTGCTTTTCCCAGCTTCTGGTAGTCCCAGGCATCCCTCGGCTTGTAGATGCATCACAGTCGTCTCTGCCATCATCACCTGGTGTTCTCCCCATGAGCCAGTTCACATGACCGTCTTCTCTCCAGCTGTTTATGCCATCAAGTCATACTGGGTTAGGCCCGCTTTACTGCAGTATAACCTCAGCTTAACTAGTTTATATCTGCAAACACCCTATTTCCAAATAAGGGTCACAGTCTGAGGTACTAGGGGTTAGGATCTCAACCTACATTTTTGGGGGACACCATTCAACCCTGTGCAGGGGTGCTTGCTCATAAAGGTGCTGTTACACAGCCTTGCTGCGCTCTGATCCCAGCTGCTCTTCCCAGACTGGACGCAGCTGCCCCCACTGGCCTCGGCTCTGACCCAGGCAGCAGGTGCTGTTGGCCTTGGCCTCGGTGCGTGGAAGCCCTTCCAGTTCTTCTTTCTCTGCCTCCTATACTTGCTGGGATGGCTCTGTCTTCAGTCCTGCTATGGTCTCTGCTTCTCCGAGCTGTGGCTCTGTGGGGGAAGATCACGAACGCCAGCACCGGAACCCCCGGGATGGACCCCAGCTCCACTCAGTGGCTGGGTGGCCTAGCCAAGCTGCTCAGTGTTCTGTGCTTCCGGGTCTTCATTTGGCTTCTCCATCGTCTCCTTCATGTCGGCAGCTGTGGGGCACCCAGAGATCTGTGGGGCTGTTTCAGGTCCTACCTAAACTCGGCTGCTTGGGGTCCACAACCAGGGCAGCTGAGTGGGCAGCCCCCAGAGCAACCATCTGCTCGAAGACTCTTGCTCACCCGCTGCACCTGGAGCCCACTGCTCCCTACTGAGCGCGCACAGCCCAGACCCTGGGCATTGGATCAACCACCCCAAGCTCACGGCTGCCAAGTCAGGCAGTTTCCAGAGGGGATGACAGTCCTTGCTGTCCTCCGCTCCAGCTCCTGTCAAGAACCGTTCTCTGGAATATAAGCAGCCATGATTCCCCTGTGTGGTCCTGTCTCGAGGGTGCCTTATGACCTCCTGAAAGACAGGACCTCTCGACCACCCAGCAGGCAGCTACCCTCTTTCCAGCGACAGAGGTGAGCCGAGACGACAGTACTGGAGGCTGAGCTGCACACAGAGGGTTACAACAGGCCCCCAGTTACGCAGTCTTTCTGGCCTGAGAGAAAATGAATTAAAAGTGAGGCCACGCTCTGTACTAGCTCCCCTACAAGTCGAACTGTATAGAGATTCATAATGCCCAGGTTTTGCCAGTGCACGTTACTACGAATCAAAGCACTAATAAACAGGCTGTGGTTCCTTCCCGGCCCGGGACAGAGTGACCACTGTTTTCAATGCCACCTAATTCCAGGCCATGGGATTTGCCAGACATAAGGCTCCTGGTGGCCCAGGGCAGAGGCCGACTGCTGGGCCAGGCCGCGTGGCAGACGGAAAGCCCCAGCCCTGTGGTGCCTGCAATTTTGCAGAGCGGGCCATTGCACTCTTGGGATGAGAGGTAGCTTGAGTGCACGTTCTTGCAGCGGCCTGCCTGAGAGGAAGCTGTGTGCGCACAGCTGAGGGAGAGGAAGGTCAGCTGGGAGGAGACCATCCAGAACACAGAATGTCCACAGACACAATTCGGAAAGGGGCCTGGCCCGCTGGAGATGGGAGGCAGAGTCAGGAAGGCCCGGTGTGGGGGATGACACCTGAACTACCTTCCAGACGACAAGAAAACACAGTAAGACCAGAACTTAGTTATCTATCTGGAAGAGTCTACTGTATCTGTTGTGGACACACTGAGATATCTTTTGCTTTTTAAAGAACAAAGACTGACTTGTGATAGAAGGGAGGGAAGGGACCTTGGCTTCCCCAGGCTCACAGCCCCAGTCACAGTGCTGTGCAATGGGGGCCTCCGAGTGGGGCTGGATGCGATGGAAGCTGTGGCGGCAGGTGAGGCAGGGAGCTGAGGCAACAGGTGTGTGCATGGGGTACATATGCCCCAATAACAACGCCGGGCAACAAAGAGGGGCTCAGAGCTGACAGGTTGCTGGTCTGGTTTCAACAGAAACAATATAAAAGGTGCTTAAACTTGGGGGCCTGGTAAGTCCCTGCTTCCTTCCCCATTCTCCTGCCCCCTGCCCCAATCTCCTCAGGCATTCTCACAAGCAGCTCTGAACAGATGTGTGCTTGCTGTAGACTCAGCTACAGCTCCCCTCTGGGTCACAGAAGCTCCCGGGGGCAGAACATTCCAAAGGAAGGAGGGCTATCAGGCAGTGCTCCCTGCAGCTCCTTTCAGCCCCAACGGCCACCGCACAGCCACAGCACGGCCGGGGCTCTCCTGCCTGACCGCACCTGCCCTGCACGCATCGGCGCTCCGAGCTCAGCCGGGCACCAGAAAGCAGACGCTCCGTGCTCACTACGGTCGTTAAGCAGTGCGGCGGCCCTCGCTCGATCTATTTAACCACGAACAGCTGGGCACTTGGGCTCTTCTCTGCATTCTTCCTTTTCCCTAAGAGGACAGTAAATCACAAGGAAAACTGTGGGAATGAGTGGAGGGCCTTTGCAGCCTGGGGCAGCATTTGTTGCTCTATCTACCCATCGGATTCCAAATCCATAACCCTGGATTTACTCTCCCTCCCGCGCCCTGAGGGGAGCAGCTCTTCGCTTTCCCTCACTAAAACGAAACCGTCTGCAAATGAAGGTTTTGCAGGACAAACTGCTTTTGCTTCAGGTTTACACTGCCAACGTGAATTTACCAGGAGGTGCAAAGCAGGCCCTCAGTTCCAGATATTTGTCCAATACTTAGCTGGTACTACAGAAACTTCTAGAGTAGTGTCTTCACTCACTTGAGAGGATACTGGGTGGGTACGGCCCTGAGCTCACACACATACACATTCGCGTGTGTATTTGGATGCACTTCTAAAGACACGCTGCTCAAGTGGTTGCCTGAGAGCAGGAGCTGATGAACTATGTATGGAGTGTATCATGTTAGAGACCTCAAAATGGTCACCGAAAATCTGAGACAAACACACAGAAAGGAAGCAGATGCTATGCAAGATGCACCTTGCGTAAAATGTAAAGCTAATCTTATCATTCTGTATTATTTTTATAAGAAAAGATGAAAAGAAAACCACAATACTGATGCATGCTACGACGTGGATGAACCCTGAAAACATTAAGTAAAAGCCAGACACAAAAGTGTATGACTCCGTTTTTATGAAATGTCCAGAATTGCCAAGTCTACAGAGACAGAAAGTAGATTAGTGGTTGCCTAGGGCTTACAGGGTGGAGGGCTGAGGGTACAGGGGCTTCTTTTGGGGATGATGAAAATGTCCTGAAATTGATTATGGTGATGGCTGCACAATTTGGTGAATGTTCTAGAAAACACTTAATTATACATTTTAATTATTTTTTATTTTTAGTAGGCTCTACACCTAACGTGGGGCTTGATCTCACAACCCCTAGACCAAGAGTAGCACGCTCCACCGACTGAGCCCGCCAGGCGCCCCTACACACTTTAAGCAAGTGAACTGTATGCTATGTGAATTATGTCCAATAAAGCTGTCACTAACACACAATCCCCAAAACCCCTAAAACCAGAAAACAAACCCACCACAATGCAACAGGGCATTTAAAAAGGCCTTTTATTTTAACGCTTGCACCAAAAGCTGGTGGGCCTCAGGGATCCCACTCCCCAGCTCCTATGCAGGTGTCTGGCAGATTTTCCCTAGAGCTGGGGAAGCTCTAAAGCCCTTCCAAGTCTCAGGAGAGGCCTGAGCAATGGTGTTACTGTTCTCCTAAACTGAATGACCTTCAAGCACCTTGAAACCTGAGGACCCTGGAAGGAGCCTTACAAGGGAGGAGCCGCCGGGGCTCAAGCTGCTTTAGCTTCTCGATGAACCCACCCTGCAGACAGGTAAGCACCTACAGATGGCTTTCAGCAGGAAAGAAATACGGTGAGGGAAACCAGAGCCCAACGGCCTGCCACACAAAGGCTGACTCAGTGCTCCTTTTATTGAGTCTTGAATTTCCCACTGCTCAGCAGCTCATACTGTGCCGAGGCAGTTCTAAGACATATTCCCACAACACTGGGGAGGTCTGAGCCTATGAAGGAGAAGTTTTTCTAGGAGTAGTTAGATGAAGTAAATACGTGACTAGGCACTTTATCGAGAAGATCAATCCAAGACATGTCCTCTTGAGATTTATGTACCTATAGATATCATTAAGGTTACTAGTCAGTTTTCCTTCTGATGTCAGGAAAGTTTGAGAGGGATTTCTTCCTGAGACAGGAAAAGGATCCAGATAGGCATTCAAAGAACGTTAACTCTGTTGGCATTATCTCAGTCAGCTTTTTTGCTTACTTTCTCCTCTTAATTGCTCTCCACACCCAGAAAGGGAAGAAAAAACAAAACCACGACTGACTTCAGCTGCCAGGTTCTAATGATAAACAACCACTTTCTGGCGAAACTTTAATTACAAGGCAGGCGGCGCTCAGAGCAGGAAGCAGCCGGTTCTGAGTCGAGGCCTCGCGCCCGCCCTCACCGCACTGAGAAACACCATCATTAAGCTAAGGCCCTACGAGAACCTGCATGTAGCCAGGAGGCTCAACGTACTTTCCTACTCTGTGGTCACCGTCTAGAAACTTCAGGGCCAAAACCACAGGGGCAGCTGCGACTTGGGTTTCCAGACCTGACCCAGGAATTTTTTTTTTTTTACTTCAAAATTTCCCTTTTGCCCTCTCGCGGTGGCTAATAGTGGGAGTGACTTGCCCAGATCAGAGTTAAAAACCAGTGTCACTCTGAATGCAAGGCCAGTTTTAAAGGGCTGCCACTTAAACTTTGTACATTACAGACTTCTTTCTAGGCCTCAGGGAAATGTTCGCCTCTGGAACTCTTCCACTTTTGAAGGCATGGCAACTGTGGCCACAAGTGGCCTTTTTATCTCATACTTAGAACGCACATGAATGAAAATACACATCCAACCACATCCTGGTGGGTTAATATCACCTACACTAGGACCAAGAAAGCCTGCTCCTGGGTATTTACCCAAGAGAAATGAAAATATATGTCCATGAAACACTTGTATAAGAATGCCCATGGCAGCAATATTCATGGTATCTCTACACTGGAATGTCCATCAATAGGAGTGGAGATAGATAAACTGGGGTATGTCCATACAAGGAAACCCTACTTGCTAATTTTAAAAAAACCCAAACTACTGATATGTGCAACATGAGCGAATTTCACCTATTAAATTCTATGAAGGAAGAAGGACCAAAAAAATTTTTTTAAAAGCACATAGTATGTGATTCCACTTACATAAAGCACCAGAATAGGCAAAACTAGTTTACAGTGACAGAAATCAGAACAGGATGGACAGGAGGGAACTTTTTAAGGGGAAAGAAATGTTCTCTCTTGATTAAAGCAGAGGTGACCAAATTCATGGAACTGTACACTCCAAATGTGTGCGTTTGATCCTACACAAATTACACCTTAATATGAAAAGAGAAAACAGATGAATGGCAGCTGGGGGATACGGTGGGGCGAAAGGTTTAGCTCATCACTTTTTGGGTTGCTTGATTCTGCAGAGGCCACAGGAACATCCCAGACCCTGAAACGCCACAGGAACAGAACACCCCGAAACCCGGGCAACAGCTGCTTGTTCTCAGGCTTGAGGCCCCCACTGGGCGGCCCCCCTGAGCTACGCTGGAGACCTAAGGGAGACAAGCATAGGCGGCAGGGCCCCACAGGCCTCGGGGGCCAGTATGAGGGGGGTGGGCAGTGCTGTGGAGGCCGGCACCTGGCCGGCACCCGTGCCCAGTCTTCCAGCAAAGGCCACGACAGACAGGAAGTGCTGGGAGAGGGGACAGAGGAGTCAGGGCCGCACAGGCTTCACACAGGTCCGACGTCCGCCTGCAGGGGGCGCCCTGCCAATGATGAGGGTTCACATCCCGGCAGGAAAGCTCTAAGCTGGGTGAGTTTGTCTAGGCAGAGTGCCTTCCACCTACCCACAGGCCAAGATGGGCCCCACACCCTCAAAGGTTTTCAACAGCCTGGGTCAAGTAACCCCACAGCTCTGTCTACCCTGGTAGTCACTGCCTATTTGAAGCACAGCTCTGTGTGCCTGGAGTTAAGTATGAAAAATCTGTCAGGATCATCATTCTGTGGGCTTGCGTTCTCCGCCTGTGTGTGTGTGCACACACGTGTGCCTGTGTGTTCATGCGTGTAGAGGAAGGGACAGTGACTGTCATTGTTAGAAATACCGATTTGATACACTCGCCCTCTCTCACCCTTCATAAGATAGGGTCTTGGCACATGGGCCTTTCCCACCAAGGCCTAGAACGGCTGTCCTTCTTACCCCTCACACTCACCTTCAATGCCATTGCTTCAGGGGAACCTTCCTTGAGGCTGACCTTTCACCTCCATCCCCCTACCCTGCCCCCATCATCTCCAACCACTTTTCTTCACCCACCTCATGACCGCAGTGACTTGTCTGCTTGCTCACTGTCTGACTTCTCTTCACACTGTAAGGCTGAGCAAAATGGGGACTGTGGCCGGTTTGTTCTCCACTATGTAAGGAAGCACCTGGCCCAGCACACAGTAGGGCCTCAGTCAGTACTGGCTGAATGGACAAATTCTGCATCTTCAAGCAAACCAACCAAAACCAAAACCAAAACCCCCACGTGTACTTGTGCAAGTTCACTGCAATGTGAAACTGCCCTATAATCCATGCCTGCTTCTAGAGAAGTCTCCTGGGAGCCAGTCTGAGGCTCTCTGTAACACTGACATGCACAGCGGTGACAGAGAAGAATGCTGAAAAGTGGATGTCCCACATCTGATCTAAGTACCAATCTCTGCGGCCAGAAGAGGAGATGTACATCTTATGGAACTGACCAGAAAATGCGGTTCACGAGCCATTTCATTTTCTAAAACACATACTATTATAGGAAGCAGGGGCTGCAGATGCAACCTGGTGAAATGAAAAATGAGCCAGTTGGGAACATAAAACAGGGAGGATAAGACATGTATGCTGACTTGGCAAGTCATGTAGCACACTGCTCAAGGAGGAAAAATCGCCCTGGTACATAGGCACGTGCACGTAGTCTGCGGCCCAGAACCTTGAAGTGCACAGTGAAATCATTTAAATAAAATATAAATAAGATCTGGCACCAGCCTGTCACTGGCCTACGGAAGGAGAGGTCAACGTTATCGCCAGACATAACATTACCTAGAGAGGAGCTCCCTGCCAAACCCCAGTAGGTCAAAAATAGTGCCCTCTCTTATTCTCTTGGTTACCTAGAAATCTGTTCAGCTGCTGGCCCAAAGAGTCATTCTCCCGAGGCTGGCTGTTCTGCCACCGACTGCGGAGGGATGTGGGAGTCACAGGCCAAGTGAGAAGAGCACTGAGCCAGGAGATCTACCTTCAGCCCCCATTTCCTGTCTGTCAACTGTGACAGCCCCAAACTCCCCCAGCCACAGCTTCCTGCCCATTACTTAGTAAATAAAGCAATGAACGACATAAAGAACCCTATTCTTACACAAGTCATGATGCTTCAGTTGCTCCCTCCTTGACACTAGCACGGTGATTCTGGTCATCTATCAAACACTTATTATGTGCTAGCTTACGTGAATAAAGCCTGGTTTTGTAAAAGTCACAACTAATCTTGACAGGTCACAGAGTGGGGGAAAAAACCCATACATGGCTCTGGTTCTGCTTTTCGTGTTAGGAGGTGGGAAATAAGGACGGGAGAGTGAGAAGGAGGGGCAATTTTAAACTCAATGCCTTTGATAATTCATTTTGATTCGGTGTGGCGTATTAGAATAGAACATATGCTGGAAGCAACTGGCAAGGACCTGAGTTCTGCCTGGTGTTCCTCTGATGGCAGCTACTTGCCAAATGTTCAGGGAAGAAAACGAGGCTGGAGGCTAGAACCTCAGTGCTGAGAACTTTCAGCTCAGAGCGAGTGTTCAGGGGCCCTCTGAGTAAATGGGGTCCCACTCTGGCCTCTGCAGACATAAGAGCCCAGAAGAGAAAAAGGACCGTTTGCTCATTCCCAAGGCTAGGGCTGCTGAGAACAGCATGGGCTGCGGGGGGAGCAAGGGAACTAAAGTGGGATGTTTTGAGCAGCGTCCACCCCCTCCAGCCCATCAGGGAGGCGGTGGGAACATTCTGGGTCGGTGCTCTACCTGATGCCATGTGTGGCAGGCCTGGCCTGGCAGCTTTCCCACAAGCCCAGCTCTCCCCTCTTCCCACGGCTGCCAGGGATCTGCCCGCCGCTGATTTGGGGCAAGTCTGCCCCGAGAAAGTACACAGGACCCAGCCAGGCCCCACAGGTGTCTGGAGAAACGGCAGACCAAGCGGTGGGAAATGGTGGTCAGCCAAAAGCAGAAACCAAAATTACACAAAGGGAAAAACAGGAAGAGTCCATGAAGCAAAAACGGCAAGGAAAGGTTTTGCATTTAATGCCCACAGTGGCCTACCTTCACTCTCCCAGGAGATAATTCTGTCATCTGGAGCCCAGTGCTCAACGTTTGCCTGGAGTGCACGTGGAGGCCTACAGTCACCAGGGAACTCCAGACAGAGCTGAACCTGAGGGGCCTGGCCCTCCCCTAGTGAGGTCTATGGATGTATAAGCTCAGGTGTGTTCCCCCAGAGATGAGGTTCCCTGACTCTGAGCTGGTAGCCAAAGTGGTATATGCAGGCCAGATGACCAGAAGAACCCAGGACCAGACTGTGCTGGGCCTTCTGTGAGCAACCCACACTGGGAAGTCCTCCAGAAGCCCCCCAGTGCCAGAGAGCAGCCGCCTGTTAGGGTGAGCGTGCCTGAGGGGGCAGGAGGGGTGAGGCTGGGGGGTGAGCGAACAGACCGTCTCACCACCGCTACTCACCATGTACGAAGGAAAGATCAGAACTCGCTTGTGCTTGCCACAAGGCCACTGGGGGTCATCCAGGAGATTTGGGTCATAGTCCATAAAGTCTCCCAGGTCGCTACCTGAGGATCACACACAAAATAATCAATAGGGGCCCTAGACTCCCTGAAGCAGAAGCAGGGGGGCGAAGGCCAAGTCTAAAGTGAGCCCGAGGCAAGGCCAGCCTCAGGCCGTTAAGCCGAGTCACACGCACACTCTGCCCCTCAGGAGACAGCCCCACAGGCCAACGGAGGGTATCCCCTGCACAAGGGGTCACCAGATACTTAACATTCTGACAATTTTTCCACTTTAGAAAATTACTATCACTCCCCCCGACGTGAGAGCACAAAACCTCGCAGAGCATGAAAGGTGCGGCGAGCACTCGGGTTACAAACTGGGGCACCAGAAAGGCGCATTTGCTGAACCTACACACCAAACGAGTAACTCTGGTCCTGCCGCGTGAGCCGCACGTTTCCGGTGTGAAGGCCTCCCGGCAGCCTGCTGTCTACACACACAGATCAGCGCAGGCGCCAGTGCACACAGCGCTCAGTGACCAGGGCCGGCGGGGACCTAAGGACAGGGCTTCCAAACTCAGCACCTGGACAGGCCTGAGGAACTCCCCATTCACCTGGAGTTTCTCTGAGGTAGAAATAATACTGCTTCGTAGAGTTTTCTCCCTTGTTTGTGTCTTACAAAGGTTTGTAGAGGCAAAGCTAGAAGCAAGCAAGCCTTCCTTCACGTTCACAGGCCATGAGAATCACAGAAACGTTCTCACACCTGATCCAAATCTAAAAACTAGGAAAAGACCGGCAAGAACCAGGCTGAGATCAGGAGCTGAGTGGTGGGGAGAGGGTGGAGGGAGGGGTGGTGCAGCCTATCTGCATGGTACAGATGGCCCTGGCATTTCTCCTTGCGGAAGCTTGGGAGTTGGTGGCTGAAATATCTCATCGGTGAGGTCCCCTTGTGGCCTGGCTATGAACCTGTATGGCCTGAAATTGGGCTTGCCCCAAAGTCACGTGGCCCGTGGGATAGGCTCATGCTCCATCCAGAGGCACCCGTCCTCCAGTCTGCACACAGGGGGAGACCCAGCACACACGGTGCTCCAGGGACCTTCTCCATGTGCTGCCCCACCCCGGCCCTGCCCGTGGTTACCTGTGTCCAGGCTCCCCTGGGTGCTGCTTGCTCGCCCTATGGAGAGGCTGCGGTGGCTCAGGTTACGGAACTGGGAGAAGGAGGAGGTGGAGTCTATGGTATTCCTCCGGGCTCCGAAGGCATTTGTGGGTAACAGAAATTGGGTGTAAGAAACAGTCTAAAAGGTGAAGACAAAAACGGACAAAATGGATTACTCCCAGGCAATGACAGGTTTGCATCCATACCAAGTTCATGTCCATATTCTTATATCCGCACTTCGAAAATCCAATGAGATCTGAGATGAAATTTGTTTTGGTACTTATTTGTGCCAAAACCTACTCAACTGACTTGAGGCTACGTACAGTTTTAATTTATTACACTTTGTGTGAATATTCATGTTATGCGGTAGAAACACTACTGTGCTTGAGCTATCCCAGAAGCCGTTGGGATGTTGTGTAATACACAAGGCACATACCACACTGTCTTTTTTTCTTTTTTTGAACACCACACGAGCTATATAACCCACCAAGTGCAGAATTCCAGAACACATCAGGCCCCAAGAGTGTCTGATAAGGGGCTGTGGCCTGCTGTATGTTCCACTGGCAGATGTGATCTCCGATGCTTGTCTCTAGCTCACTTCCCTCATTCCTGTGTGAACACTCAACCTTCAGGAATGGACATAGAACAAGTGTTTTTCTTTTCACCTACTTGGAGAAGCATGGCTCATACATCCCTGCTTGTGAGCTCGGGGCTGATGACATCCGGGCACAGTGGTGACCAGCTGTTCTGCGACAGGGGAGGTGGGGAGGTCATTTGCTGCCCCAGCAGCTTCAGCTGGAAGCAAACTACCCTGAGATGGCCTCAAATACTTGCGTCATCTCCATAAACAGGCTTTTGAAGGGTTTACAAAGACTGTGTGGATCCAGCACAAAAAGGTCAAGTTCATCTTTGAAACTTCGCCCCTCAGACTTCACCAGCAGGTCACAGATAAGGAGGAACATGACAGCCCTCCTGCTAGGTGCTCACTAAGGCTGAGAGACTCAGCTTCTCAGGACCGTGGGAAGCCTCTGCCTCCCCCTCACTACTCAAAACAAACTTTCTAGTAGCGGGAATGTAGCTTCTGACACCATCCGTCAATGCGTGTTCAAACCACTCAATTCCAGATCATGCACGTGGGGGGGGGGAATACTCGTCAATATCCTGCATATCCATCATAAATAGCACTGGTGGAGAAATACTCATGCTATTTCCTCACTGGTTTGGTGGGTTTCTAAGCACACACTAGGGGAGTGGGGACAGGCTGGCCCCAAACCTGGTTCACCCACTGTGAGCAAGGGTTGTGGTCTGTCACGCTGCCTCTGCGTCCTGACCCTGGTGGTGTCGGCACAGACTTGCTGATGGGAAGCTAGGAAGCCTTACCTTCCCGTCAGCTCCCAGCTCCACGCCTTCAAGGCCAATGATCTCTTTCAAGCTCACGGCACCTGTGGACTGCTTCCCTCCATCCAACTTCAAATCCCTGGGGAGGACAAGCCCAAGAAAAAATGCTTTGGTTTGTACTCAAAAGAGCTATGATGATGTTTACTACCCAAGACACCACAGTCACACTGACAAAAACAAGCCATGGGCCCTGGCCAACAGAATACCCCTCTAACCCTCCTTGGAGGCCCGTTAGCAACACTGACGCAGTCCCACCTTGTCTCATCCACTTCGACATAAATGAAATCCCAATCAAACAGAAAGCCTGAAGATGAAAGGCAGGCCTAGAAGCTGATGGACCGCTGTTGTTCCGCCGTACAACGGCCCTCAGCTCACAGTCCACTAACAGGAAGCCAGGGAGCGTTCCCTGGGCATCATGGGGCAATGGTTGGTTCTCTTAGGCTCTGGCTGCTGGTTTCATTTTAAAGCTGGCAGTGAATTCCTGTCCTAAACAGTTCCCAGGATTACTGCTGGTAACGACGGTATTAATGCCACCATAGTCACCCCAGCTACCTTGCCAGGAGACCTAGAACATGAGTATCTTTCTATAAAAGGACAATCTCCAGTATTAACAAGCATTTACACAGCACTTCACAATTTACAAAGACTTTCCACACATTGTCTCTGTCATTCCTTTAGATGACCTTATCAGACAAGGACTGCTATTATTATCTTATTTTACAGAGGAAAAAGCCCACAGGAGGCTGAGTGGCTTGCCAAGGTCACCAAGAGAGGAGGCTGTTGAGACTGGTTTTGCATCCAGTGCTGTTTCTAGCACGTTGCGTTGCCTGAGAGGGTACAAGACTGAGCTGGCTGTGGTTATGCTCACATAGTCAAGGACAAGCCCCCTCCTTACAGCAGGCCTCGCGCTCGGCTGATTAGAATCACGGGGTATCTGACGAACTACTGCCGCCCAGACCCCACCCGCAGACATTCTGTTTCAGTTGGTATGGGGTGCAACCTGGGTGTCAGTTTTAAACACTTGCCAGGGGATTCTAAAATGCAGCCACATTTGAAAAGACTGTCTTCCAGTTTCTGTCTCTAGGACGCGGTGCTTGTTAGTCAAAAGTCATCTCAGGCTGGCAGTGTTCTTGCTGTGTGGGCTGGAGAGAGGCACCATATTCATGGGCTGGCTCCCACAATCTAAGCAAGAACAAACAGAACGTGCAGGCAAGACTCTTCAGGCCAAGGATTAAGAATTCACGGAAAAAGAGAGAGAGCCGGGTGAGTGAGGGAACAGAGACAAGAAGCCTCCCCTTCCAGGAAGGAAACAGGGATTCTCTAGTCTAGTTGAGCAATCACTGCCTATGACCCTACCTCTGATGATGAAGTGTGATTAACGGCAGTTTTAAAAGAAACAGTCAAGGGGCGCCTGGGTGGCTTAGTCGGTTAGGCGTCTGACTGATTTTCGGCTCAGGTCATGATCTCGGGGTCCTGGGATCAAGCCCCGAGTGGGTTCCGCGCTCAGTGGGGAGTCTGCTTGTCCCTCTCCCTCTGCCCCTCACCCCTGCTCGTGCATGTACGGGCTCTCTCTCAAAAATAAATCAATCTTAAAAAAAAAAAAAGCCAAAAGTTGCATCCAGTAAGTATTGCCTTTCTTAAAGGCAGTCTCCTGCTCAAAACTCTGTGGAGCCCCTTTAGGAACAACACTAAAGTCACGCAGAAAGAAGCAAATAACCAACCCTGTCTGCAAGCTTTGTATTATACATATTTTTGCTCTGAACACTATTCAATCAGCGCTTCCCCCACCTACTGACCAGACTGTCAATGACTGTGAACAACTTCAGATAATTCCAGACATCAAGCTCAGCCCCTAGGGATGGTGAAGAGGACAGTAACTCACAGAGCTGGAAACACTGGTAGAAGGTGCAGACCATCCCATACAGAGCTCCCAGCATATTCTGAGCAATGGGAGTACTTTCGGGATGTGCCTGCGTTCTCCCGGTGTGTGTGGGGGGCTCATCTGTGGGGGGACTGTGAGATCCATGATGACTGAAGTCACCTCACTTTATAAACATGCCATGTGAACAGAGAGCTGCACTCCAGGTACGGACTTCAAATCTGCAGCTGGAAGGACCAGACAAGCAGGCGGGGAGCAGAGTGGGGCTCAGCAAGGCCACCAGAACCCGGGGATGGCACATGCCACAGACCACCCACCCTGCTGCCCCGCCTCCGACGGAAGCCGTCCAGGCTGCCGGCCCTCACAAAGGGAAATGCCAATGGAGCAAGAACCTGAGCCAGGCAACAAAGCAAGAGGAGCCGTGGCGGGCAAGGAGAAAGGGGACGGCCGTGGCACCCCAGGAGGGGAGCGGGTACAAAGCCCACAACGCCGCGCATTTCATGAAAGGATCTCCGGCTCGCTTCCGGGACGTCCTCCTTGCCCGAAGCGCCCCCCACCAAGCACGTGCCTCAAATCCCCAACTCCCAAACAACTGTCTCCTTGTTTCCATTTTGCCAGACAGAGAATGTTATTTAGGGCTGAAACTAATTTAAAGGCAGGGCCTATCTTCATGGGGTAAGAAAACCCAAAGAAACAAGGATATTAAAATATGCCCATTTTAACAGTGCTCCTGAACAGAGAGCTGGCTGCAGACAGGGACAGAGGCTCACTCCATGTTTGTATCCTACCTACACAACGTGTGATGTGTAGTATTTACTTGAAGAAGCCAGGCAGTCTGGCTCTTGGCTGTCTCACCAGTGCTGGTTTATACAGATGGCGGAGACGAGGGTGTCTTCTGTCATGCCCCGTACCATCAGTCCCTATTTGCTCACAGGCTCCTGATTCCCTGGGCAGCCCTGCATTTGCCAGGGGGCCCTGCTGGATGTACACAACCCAGTTCACAGAACCAAACCAGCCACACTCAAACCACACCCCCTTCCCGATGCTGCCCCTGAGGGAAACGGGGTCATAACACGCAGTAAACTGTATGTGCTCACATAAAACCCGCGATTCCTCTTATGAGATAAACCCCAAAATGCATTTAAAGAAGCAGGGGTCCTTAGATGCAGAGAGTATTCCAGTACCTCAGGACACTCTGGACCACATGGAAGACAAAGGGCGCCGGGCAAAGCTCCCCCGCACCCCACCACAGGAACTCATCTCGAGAATGACTGTGTGGGTCTGCTCCCTGCCGCCGTCACTTCCCACAGCCCTTCACTTGTATCGTTCTCCTTCCTCAGTCACTAAGGCCAGGGCGAGTCAGAAACCAGGCTCGGGGGCGCCTGGGTGGCACAGCGGTTAAGCGTCTGCCTTTGGCTCAGGGCGTGATCCCGGTGTTCTGGGATCGAGCCCCACATCAGGCTCCTCCGTTATGAGCCTGCTTCTTCCTCTCCCACTCCCCCCGCTTGTGTTCCCTCTCTCGCTGGCTGTCTCTATCTCTAATAAATAAATAAAATTAAAAAAGAAAAAAAGAAAAGAAAGAAAACGGGCTCGGAGAGCAGTGGGTCCACCCTCAACTGCTTGGAGGAAAAACACAGATTGCTCATGACGGACCAGCCCTGTCCCAGCGCTTCCTACCCTGACAAACAGCCACCCGTGCGGTCTCATATGCCAGCCACCGGCTGCGTGTGGCAACTGGGCGCCGGAAGTGGGACGAGCGGACTGAGGAACGGAATTGTTCATTTTCGTTCATTTATTTTTTACTTATTTATTTTTAAAAGGATTTTATTAAGTAATCTCTGCAGCCAACGTGGGGTTTGAACTCACAACCCCAAGATCAAGAGTCGCATGCTCTAACTGATGAGCCAGCCAGGTACCTCTCATTTAAGTTAATTTAAATTCAAACAGGTGGCTAGCAAGCTAACAACATGGCTAGTGCCTACCGTACTGGACCAAATAAGCCTTCCCACAAGTGGCCTGGCCACTGCCTTGGGACGTTTACTTCCCAGGCCCCCCGCTCACTGGAGAAGAGACTGCGTCAGGCATCCCAGAGGAGGTGGGAGAGAGGCAGGACCCTGCAGACAGAGCCAGCACAGGATCACCCTCAGTGGGGAGGGAAAGGATGACAGTGGGACTTGTGTTCGAAGGGGACCCATGCCCTGCACCCCTTCAACACTCTGGGAACAGGGCTCCTGGCTGTGATAAAATGCACGCCATATGTGAGGCACAGAGCAGCAGGGCTCCCCAAATCCAAGGCATTATGGGAGACTCCAGCTCCTTTGCACATACTGATGGGGAGAAAGGAGGATGCCCAGTGATGATTACGTTTTAATTCCCCTCTGCCTCGGGAGGGGGGGGTAATAGTTCATATTAAGTAGATTAAAAAAAAAAAAAAGGAGAAGAAAGGAGACATTTCCTGCACACCACATCTGGTGCACTCCTATCTGCTCCATTTGAACTTCAAAACCTCACCCACGTGGTAATAAATATTACAACTGCTCCACAAAATGGACAGCTTCGTGGCAGCGGCTGAGGGCAGGCTTTCCCATTTTTTCCACATCCAATTCAAGAAGAGGTTGTCCCTAACTTCCGGGCTGCCATTTTGGTGGCCCTGAATTAAGAGCATACTCGGATACACATCTGCTTGCACGTGCACGTCCGCTGAATAGGACACAGATGTCATCTAAGCTAGGTCAGTTTCTTAGCTTTTTACTGTCTCTATATTAAGACTCTTGGCATCTGAAAAGGCATCTTTCACAAACAGGCTGACAAACATCTATCTCTAGGTTCCTTAGCTAAGAGCTCTGCCGAAACCAAACCTTGTATTAACACGAGCCACATGAAAATGCTGTTATTTGCCCATTTTGACCTATATACACAGTGATTTCACATTGCACCACCTAATTTACAGATAAGGTTACTGCTCAGGACTTACACGTGAGTGTAAAGCAAGCAACAGACCCATGGCCCCAGATGCCCCCCCCCCCGCCCCGGTTTGGGGAGCCAGGAAGAGTTGCCTACAGAAGGGAACTGTGAATGATGCTGCTGCTACACCCAGAAAGAGAATCTTTTAAAAACGCCAGTGAAAAAGGATTAAGCAGAAGTCCCCAGGGAGTAGTGACAGAATCTTGATGTTTTCTAACATCATTGTTCTGAATTCTCATTAAAATGGTGTATGAAAACAGAAATATCGTTTGGCTCAACAGCCAGCATTAACCCACCAGGAGCAGGAGAGAGAATTGGAGAACACGGAACTGCAGCTGTAAGTAATTGAAAGCAGACCGAAATCGGCCTTTCCAGTTTCTTTGAAAAGCCTAGATTATCTTTCCCAGATACATGCAGAGTCCAAATATTAATTTATTTACGTTCCACCTCCTTCTAAAAATGGCACGGAGGCAAGTTCAAATACCATACGTGGATACCGGCCCAACTGTGTGCATTACGGTTTACACGCTGGAGCTTGCACTCAGAGACAAGTGTGGTTAGGCAGGTCGCAGGGAAGGATCTCACTTGGACCGATGCACTAACAGAACCAGCGGTCAGGAACCATGGACAATGCAGGGGTCTGTTTTCTTCTCTTCCACAGGCCCGGGTGACGCTATAGCTCAGACCTACTTAGCTGCAAGAGCTCATTTCTCATCTATTCAAGTTTCTTTTGCAGAGGCTGTAAGCAACAGACACACTCTGAAAACCCAGCACAAAGGTTTTCTTACAAAGTCTGGCCAATGGGGATGGGGGTGGATGGGAGATGGTTTAAGGGGGGACGGGGCAGGGGCTCACTGAAGATGGGGGAGGCGATGAAAACAGAAGATGAAAATGCATTTGGGGAGACAGCCAAGCAGCAGTTATACCCTTAAGCAAGCGGCAGAAATAGAGGTTGCTTCTTTGTGGAGTGAAACCCTATTCTTCATAGGATGGCCCCGTGATTCACTGAATGTAGCTCTCCTTGAAAGCCTGTGACTTGGTGGCTGGAAACCCCCTGGACCTGTTAGTTTCGGCTCCCATGGCAAAGAGCAAATGCACATGATTTTGCAGTTGTGGAATCATCTGGTCAGAGCAGATGGCCAATCTAGATATCCTGATGCCCAAAGGGGATTATCTTTGTCACTGTAACCACACTATGGCCAACTCCTGATTTCTTTTTCTTCTTTATATTTTTATTTATTTATTTATTTTTCGAACTCCTGATTTCATCCTGTGTAACAGGCAAATCATCTTTCATTACCTTTTCTGATGCTCACGGAGCCATAATGCATGGAACTGATCAAACAAGACTCTCTATTAAATAAGAAGTTTCGAGATGCCTGGATCAGTTAAGTGCCTTCGGCTCAGCTCATGATCCCAGGGTCCTGGGATCAAGCCCCGCAACGGGCTCCCCGCTCGGTGGGGAGTCTGCTTCTCCCTCTCCCTCTGCCTGACACTCCCCCTGCTTGTGCTCTAACAAATAAATAAAATCTTTAAAAAAGAAAAAAACAAGAAGTTTAAGGCAAAGCCTCTTCCTTAAGGAGCATATGATTAACGAACCAATGTTACTCCTAAAAAAAAAAAAGATATGATTTAAATACTTAACATCTGCAAAGAGATGGAACTGTGTGAGTAATCCAATTAACTAGTTTCCAGGGCTTTTAGCTTCCAAGATGGCCTGACTGCCACTTGTGATCATTTAATGGTGCTCTAAACTTGAGACCTGGTAATGCCAAACAGAAGCACCACTGGGCACTTGCTCATTAAGGGACAACAATAGGTTGAACACTTTGATGCATAAATAATTTAAAAGCCAGTTAAATATTAATAGGATTTCCAGATCTTTCAAAAAAAAAAAGAAAAGAGAGAGAGAGAGAGAGGGAGATTTGCTACATAGAGCAAAGCTTGAAAGCTGGATTAGGAAATGCTACTTGTGAGCTAATTTTAATTAAGAGATTATGCATCAACTGGAACTCAATGATATAAGCATTTATCATAGTTTAAGAAGTCCTATTTCTCGCCTCTTCAGATACAATACAGCTGCCATTTTGGATTGGGTCTGCTTACTTGCAGTTCAGAGTCAATGGAACAAAGCCCAGGGCTGACAGGAAAAAGTGAAATCAAAGCGGCTTTTAGTCTAGAGTCCTGCCCCTCACACTCAGCACTCTATCGATAAGCCATCCCCCCAAGGGTAACTGGCAGACAATGAAGGGGCCTTAATGTAGCTTACACCAAAATCTTTGTCTAAAGGCAGCTCCTATAAACAGCCGGATAACGGCATGATTCATCCATGAGATCATTCCAGAATCTGTCTCTGTGTGGGAATATAGGCTGGTGTGAGGAAAGAAACACAATTTGTGAATGTGTAATTTTCCACAACGGAAAGAGATGTTCTGGGGGAAAGTGGGTAGGGAGGAAGAGGGGGATGTCAGGGAGCATTTACGCTTCCAGGTCCCCTCTCAGAAGCTGTTCTCTATGTCACAAAACGATCAACACTCAGGAAACGGACCCAAGAGGATGACCTCATCTGAAACGCCCCCATGCCAAAAGCTAAGAAGGACATAAACAAAGACCACGTGGGTACTATTTTTTTTTTTAAGATTTATTTATTTATCAGGAAAACTGGGTGGCTCAGTCAGTTAAGTGTCTGCTTCGGCTCAGGTTACAATCCCAGGGTCCTGGGATCGAGTCCTGCACTGGGCTCCTTGCTCAGAGGAGAGCCTGCTTCTCCTTCTGCCTGCTGCTCCCCCTGCTTGTGTGCTCTCTCTCTAACAAATACATATAATCTTAAAAAAAAAAAGAGAGATTTATTTCTTTGAGAGAGCGGGGGTGGGGGGGGGTAGGGAGCACACAGGGAGAGGCACAGAATCTCAGGCGGTCTCCCTGCTGAGTGCAGAGCCAACATGGGGCTTGATCTCATGACCCTGAGATCACAACCTGAGCCAAAACCAAGAGTCGGACACTCAAATGACTGAGCCACCCAGGCTCCCTGGACACTATTATTTTAAAACATACCCCCAGAGGTACCTAGTGCTGCACTGGGAAGCCATTTCCTTTACCACATGGTCTCGGATACATCTGTAGTAAGAAAACCCTGTCACTATCATTCAGTCAGGTCTGCTTATCTGAATGGGTCCGTTCCTACACACACATCATCAAGCTGGAATCATCCAGCGTGGTTATTTTACATAACCCTGACTCACAAGTTAACTGGGTTCACTGCTATTTCCTTCTGATTGGATCCCTAGGTACAGAAATACCTACTGATGTCTGTTTCAGAAAATAAAGTGCATCTGGGCACTTGTGTCAGTCCCTGTATGCAGAGACAGTCCTGGGACTGACCCTCAATACAATGCCTGCAGTCTCTCGCTCACCAGTGGGTTGTGTTCCAAAGCTTTTGAGTTGGCCGTCTGGAACTCGGAATGCATTTTCCCACTGACGTGATGTTATAAACGGAGATCAGCCCACACTGTGCTCTTTTAGCCTATAATGTCACCAAACTAGCAACACAGTAAAGCAAGAGGTCTGGTTGTAGGAGCAACAGGTTGGAGGTGTGTAGGAAAAAGTGGAGTCTCTCTCATGGTTTCCTGGTTTGACCTGAAGGCTGACCTTCGGCGGGTCAAGTTTGCATTATTTTCACCTTCCTCTCTCGACCTCCTTTTCCTTTTCAGGACCCCAGGATCATTATTCCTAAGCTGTTCCTGTCTCACAATTTCTCCCCCCTCTCCACTTCTGAACCCATAAATTGCTTTGCAGCTCCCGATCCCAGGGTGATGGCACAGCAGCCCAGAAGACAGGGCTGGGGCGCAAGAGGAGGGGGCAGTGGTCTTAGGCAGAGGTGTGGATGAGCTGTTTATCAAGTGGGGTCTGCCTACTTAAAAGAGTTGGGAAACTTAGTTGCAATTTATTTTGTAAGCAAAGGGTTGCCAAGCCAAACCACAGATCCACACTAGAAAAGAGAAGGCAGTGACTCATGTGGATAGAAGGCACAAAGACTCTGTCGGCCTTGGCAAACTGCTGGTTGAGAGAAGAGGGGCTGGTTTAAGGCTGGGACTCTTCCCAGAAAATAGTATAATTTACAAGCTTAATCTGAGAAGAGTGTTTACAGCTATGGGAAGGTTTGCTCTTACAGTTATAGTGAAAGAGACGGGCAACATCTGTTCCTCTTCTCAGTGACCAGCTTCCAATAGCTTGTTTTGAAAGGTGGGATTTGGCAAAGCTTGGAACTTCCCACCAGCAAGAAAGATCAAAACAAAACAATCATCTCCTCATGTCCCATACAAGCACATGCACTAGGGGATAAGGGGGGAAAAAAAAAGACTGGAAGGAAATAGGCCAAAATGTTAATGAAGGTTTTGTTTAGGAGGTAAGGCTAAGTTTTACCTTCCTTTCATTTTCACATATATTCTAGATTTTTAAAAATAAGCATGTACCACTAAGGAGAACAATTTAAAGACCAGATAAAAGCAGATCTGAAGATGAATCCCTTGTGTCTGTAGAAACACAGTGCTGGCCAACTCATCAAAAACTGGACTGAGATTTGCTGTGTTGGGGAAGACTTAGAACAATGAAATAGCTCTGTGACTGGACAAAAATGGAATAAAAGTGACCATTTAATGAGTACCTACTATGTATGGCCTGGCAGGGTGCTCAGAGCTTTCATATGTAATACTTCACTGCTCTCAAAACTCCAAGGCTGACATCAGAGCCAGTTTTACAGATAAGTGAGCCTGGGACCAGCAAAGCTAATTAATTTGCTGGGACTGAGGATTCTGCCTGACCCCAGCTCTATCCCACCAACCTATGCTCCTTGGCTTCAGATGCCCATCAGTACCGAAGGCAGGGTTGGAGGACCGTGGTTTTCCTACTGGGACCATGAAAGATGCAGTGAAAATGAGTGGGCTTCTCATTCCCCCCTATTTTCTGGAATAACTCTGTGGTTCACAATTTTATTTATGGGCATTCTGTGTAAACTTGCATTGGAGGAATGGTTTCTTCAGCAAAAAAAAAAAAAAAAAAGTCTGAAAACCACAGGACTGAACAGTCTCCAAGTTCCTTCTAGCTCTAAAGGTCTATCTTTGGAGCTGAAATGTGCTCCTTACCACTGAACTCATGTGAAACAGCATTACATGGCAAATCTTCTGTGTCATGTATCCTTTAGAGAGTCAGCCTGGGGATACTCCAAGAAGTGGCAATGCCCTCGTGTCTCGGAAGGGCTTCTACACCTTTGCAAGTGGTTTTTGCTCACTGAGTTCAGCCCACAGGCCTGCTGTTATAAATGACAACTCACCCCTGTTAACGATTAGTGGGACTCGGGGCCCAACTGCAGTTTACTTGAAAGGAGTTAACGGAGCCTATAGCCAGTCTTCGATCTAGGCATGCAAATAAATCCCAACATCTTCCCAACACGTGCACCTGATCAGACATGAGCATGCTGGGTCCCAGAAAAGGCTGGACGGCGAGGACTAGACCATACACCAATGTGTGAAGGTGTGAGTGGGTGGTGGGAAGGACCAAGGCAAGAGCTTCACTTCACCCAACATGAAAAGGGTACCAGTGACAAAATGAAGCTCCCCACTGCCCCCTGGGAAAGCCAACCCCTTCTAACTATGCAAAAGTCAATTCAAAAATATCCCTTGCTTTAAACAAAAGCAGTATACGTGAAAGGAAAATCACATCTTGATCAAGGGCTAGAAAGCCAAGCCAGCTGAAAGCCAGGAAACTCTGATGGTGCTTGGGCAGACCAGGTGTGACATCAGCAAAAGGCCCTTTGCATTCCTGGGTTTAATAACCAGGGTGTTCGTATGTGCAAGCAACTCGAGGAGTACAGCACAAGTGATCCATTGTGTTCGTGAAGCTAACATGTCGGGGAGTCACCTGGCTGGGTAGGTCAGGTGAGGGAACCTAGTTGGGGCTTACACCTGCATCTAGGTTCAGCCTGACACCCCCTTTAGTCACTGTAGGCTTAGCTGCTTTCATTGTGGCCATAACCATTATTTGCAGAGAAGCAGGGTACAGAGGTCCATGACTGATCATCCTTATTGGCACTTTCCAGGGCCCTCCTCCTGACTGTGCATCCAGCGCTGGCATTCCTATCAAGATGCCCACAGGGATGGGGTGCCAGGCTGAGGACCCCAGAGAGCACCTGGTTCTACTGAAGCAAACAGTCTGGCCATCATTTTTGGAGGCAATGATATAGTCATAAAATTAGCCATTCTCAAAAGTCTAGAGACACATCCTCAGAAATACTGTTTGTACTCACTTATTCAACAAATACAGCGTCTACTATGCACCCTGCAGTGCGAGCAATGCCTTGAGAACTAAGACAATATACACCCTAAGGAGAGTTAAGGACAAATTACAGAGACGTTAAAATATATTCGTTAAGTGCTAGGACAGTACCATGGAACACGAGTGGCTTCTTAGTAGGGCCTTGAGGGTGGCCTGAGAAAGGGCCCTGGAGGAGAGGTCTGAGTTCCATCAGTAAGAAGTTCCAGTGGGATGAGGGGCAAGAACAGTCTTTCAAACTCTGCACCAAGTATAAAAGCCCCAAAGGCAAGGAGAACCTGTCACGGAGCTGGGCATCCTGCTAAGGCCAGCAAGAGAGGCCATGAAAAGAAGATGGGTCCGAGAGGAGAACTGAGGCCAGAGCCCAAGGCCCTGTCTCTGTGCTCACTAGTCTAGAAAACCACGAAAGAGGCTTTCAGCAGGGGTCATAACCTAGAGTCGCAAAAACCACAAGCAACCTGAGTGCGAGGGTTCCCGCATATCTGACTTCGGTCCTGTTTTCCCGAACTCAACATGAGTCCCAGCTGATGGCTGCAGTCAGGAGCCAGCAGCGGCACTGGCAAGAACCGAGGGGGCCAGGAAGGGGATGAGGCATGCCAGCAGCACCAGTCTCGGGCCCAGGGCTGGGAGGTTGTGGGGCTGGGGGTGCTGCTTTTGCCTGGGGTTTGGAGATGTATGGAATCTGATGAGACATTGTCTTTTCAATAAAATTGAAAAAAAAAAAAAAAACCCAATAAAATGAAAGTGAAACAAAGACCTCTTCAGATAAGAGAAAGCTTGAAGCAATGGATCCACACTAAAGAAATAGTAAAGGAAGAACAAGTTCTTTAAGATGAAACCAAAAGCTATCCGCTGGAAAATTTAGAAGTATGGGGAAGAATGAACGCTGGAATGAGTATTTGGGTAAATGCAAGGTCTATCTTTTTGTTCCTTTTTGCCATTTCTCTCTATTTCTTTACAAACTACACACCTGTTTGAAAACACTAAGAGTTCCTTCTTTCAGGGAAGCATGTTTGTGGGGGGGAGGGGCGCAGAGTAAGGGACCCTTACTTCCTGAGGGTTCCCTCCTGGGACTGATGCCCGGTTAAGGCCTGGAGTCCTTTGTTGGCCTGCGCAGGTTCAGTTTGGGGACAGGTGGATTCTCCAGTGGGCCATTTATGGCAGAGACGGCAGAGACAGGCCCACAGCACCAGGGAAGGCCCAACACTACCTTTCCCAGACACCCGGAGGCCACCTACGTTGTGCCGAGCAGAAGCCCTCACGTGGAGGCTGGAGGCGGAGGAAACACGGAGTGGAGCTGGGGGTCAGAGCTTCTGGCAAGTGTGGGGTGGAGGCACCCACAGCAGTCTTTCTACAGAAGCAGCTCAGAGTGCGGCTGCATGTTTGTCCCAGCTGCACTGGGTCACTCCTGGGTGTCTATACTGCTTTCTCTGTCTTTCCTGGACATTCTGTGGACCACCCCAAGTCCACTGCCTCCCCCCAACAGTCAGGGAGGATCCTGTTGTCTGAGTGCTTCCCACCCTGCACTCCACCCTCCGTGCCCACCAGAGCCACAGCAAGACTCGGAATTCCTAGACTGGAAGAGCAGGAACAAAGGGCAGTTACTAGAAGAATCTTGTTTTATCTAACAGACGATTTCTTGAAGTGTTGCATGAAAGCAAACTCTGGAGATCAAATGATATTTTAAGAAAGAAAAGAGCTCATTAAGTAAGCAAGAAAGCCTTTTATTTTAAAAAACAGCCCTGTCACCAATCCTTTTGTGAAGTGAAGACATGTCTGGCGCTAATTTAACTACTTAGCACACTTTCTCAAAGAGCAGCATTTTCCGCGCATGATGTAAAGACAAGAGGAAGACGCTTACCAGTCCCTAAGTCACTTCCCGGTGGTGTCCGTGGGGTGACCTGGCCGTGACTGGGTGGGTACTGGGGAGACCTGAGCAAGCAGTCCTTCAGGATCATGAACCAGGGCGTCTGCACCACACTGACACCCGCATCATGAGACCCCCCTCCCCACTCTCTGGAGACCCGCCTATTCTAGAGCCAACACGCACTCCGATGAGGGGAATTATACAGATTATTTTCACCCAAGACTCCACCCAGAGATGCCTGGGGTTTGCTCTCGGAGCAGCCAGGCTGCAGTGTGAACTGGCAAACTCCAAAGCCTTCAAAAGGTCACCACCCAGCACTGAGCCCAGTGGGTCCCCAGGAGGTGGCCCTCCTAGGGCACATATGCAGAGCTCCACCAACACCCAGATACGCACGGGCCACCCTGCGTCCCACCGGGCACTGGCCCCAAGCCAGCAGGTGGGGTCCCAGGGCAGGACGGTGAAAAGAATACACTCAGGGGGCGCCTGGGTGGCGCAGTCGTTAGGTGTCTGCCTTTGGCTCAGGGTGTGATCCTGGTGTTCTGGGATCGGGCCCCATATCAGGTTCCTCTGCTGGGAGCCTGCTTCTTCCTCTCCCACTCCCCCTGCTTGCGTTCCCTCTCTCGCTGTCTGTCTGTCTCTGTCAAATAAATAAAATCTAATAAAAAAAAAAAATACACTCAGCTCTCAGATGTGCGTCCGTGCTTTGTGAACCGCTCCTGGGGGGTCTGTCTGCCCCAAAGCAGAGAACAAGCCCCTCACAGAGCCTGTGGTCCGCCTGCCCCCCTCCCTCCGCCACCACTGCCACGCCAGTTTCTGCCCCAAACTCGTATCTGCAAACTGAGAATCCCAGAACCCGCCTCATGAGCTTCTGGCGAAGATGAAACGAGCGAATGCGTAAAAGCCCTTAGCACGGCGCCTGGCATACTACAAGCATTTTTCATGCTTCAGCTTGCGTTCCTGCCATTATCATGTTCACACAGATGTGGGCCTACCTAATCAGCGAATCCTAAGGAGACAGGCTCTTTTTCTCCAAGTATCTTTATCTGTGAGTCAAGGCAGGAAAAAACAGTTTGAAGAGTGCGGTACTCGCTAAATAACCAGGCCAGTCTGCTTCAAGCAGGAGCTCTAGAAATCCCTGTGAATGATTCTACTGTCGGCTTGGAAGTATAAACCTGACAGCAGGCAAAATGACCCCAAACCCTGCACGTCAACTCTGGGGTGATCCAGCCCACACCGGAAGACCATGTACCAAAGGAAACTGCAAAGTCACCAGACCTGTGCTTTTTTAAAAAAATTCTCAAATTTTAAAAATTTGAATGGAGAATCATTCAGATAGAACTCTAGAAGCAGCTGATCGGTGGATGGAAAGTGTGAACAACATGCCTCATTCGTAAACTCCTCGTTCAAACACTTAACAGCTTCCACATTAGCAAAATTGACAAGGATGAGAACAGAGTGTGCAGGATCTTTAGAGTCTAGTCAAACCTCCACACTGTACGAACTGAGACCTGGGGCAGGCTGAGTGATGGGCCTGTGGCAGTGACATCCCAGGACCTGGTGTCCCAGGACAGCTCCATTCTGTCTCTACCCCTCCCCTCACTACCTAGGGCAAACTGCTCCAGTGCGGGTCAGCAAAGGGAGTCCCGCTGGGATGGTGCTTTACCCAGCTCTCCCAGCATGCCATGCAGTATAGAGAATCCCCACCCCACCCCCAAGAAGTACACAAGGGGCCAGACCATCTTCTATATCCTCAGAAGTCAATGGTGAGGCTGGAATATCCTTCTCCACTTCTCCAAGACCTCACACTTCCACGTCTTGATGAAGAGCTGCTGTCTCTGGGGAGCCCTCCCTGATCCCTCTGTCTGAATTCCCTGAGCACCTTCCTCTGTGCTCCAGCGGCCCACTGCTGAGCACTCACTTCATTGTCCGCTCTTGTGTCTGATGGTCAGTGTCTTTACTAGCCTTTACTAGACACTAGCCAGTGCCTTTACTTGCTTGTGTCTCCTACCCTTAGAGGGTAATGAGCAAAGAGACATTTTCTTGCTCACCATTGTATCCCTACTGCTTAGAACAGTGACTGCCACATACTAGGTTTATCAAACCTCGGTTCTGTGGAGTGAATGAGTGAATCCTGCTATGTGGTAGTAGCCTGAATTTCTACCCAGGAAGCAGGCAGGGGTGGCAGTATACTTGGAAGCGGATGGAGACTTACACAGCAAACTCTTTGGCTTTCAATACCAATTGTAGATTCAATATAAATGTGAGCGTTGATAAAGATCTGGGGGCAGTTAAAGTACTCCATAGCACCTCTTTGGGGCTCCCCAGTTGTGCTGGGTTGGTTGTTTACAAGCCTAGCTTCCTGGCTCAATAATAAGCTCCTGGAGAGTGGGTCTTACTCATCTCTATACCTTCCCAGCCTCCATCAAGGCCTTGGACCCACAGGGCAGAAGAAATGCATGAGTAAGTGAACGAATAAAACCTCTCCTGAGACTGGCCTGTCTGCTTTGGTCAACTGATGTCAGGAGCCAAAGCAAGTGCTCAGCTCAGTTTAAACCAAGAACAAAGCTTTGGGGTCAGGGTGGGAGGCAGGGCCAGCCAAGACGTGAGCGCCAGACCTGAGATGCCCCAGCGCAGCATGAGAAGCCAGAAAACAGAGCCGGAAAGAGATAAGGCCATCCTGATAGATGCTTTCCTTGTAGAAGAGGTTCAAGTACACACTGGATAACTTCTGAGTTTCCTGTTTTTAAAACTTCCTTATGATGAAGCTGGATCTGGACATCATCCCTTTTAGCAGGGGGGGTTTACACTTGTCTAGAATAATCAGGCGCCTGTGGCTCAGTCCACGTGCATAAGCACAACAGAAAAATGGCGACCAGAGACCACAAAGTCAGCGGGCTAAGGTGGCTGGAGTACTGGGCTCTGGAGCTGCTGGTTCTGCTGGCTGTCCACCCCTGTGCCCAAGGGGCCCCAGCTATGAAGCAGGGAGGCCAGGCCACATCATCTCTGAAATCCTTTCCACCCCGGCAATTCTAGGATTTGTGTCCCAGTCACACCAAGAACTCCAGCAGAAAGGTATTAGTTAATACAGGTATGAAATAAAGTACCATAAAATACGTACGTATATAATTTACCAGTATAAATACTTTCATTATTTGAGCATAACGATTTCCCAATACTTAGTAAAAATAATCCTAATTTTAAGTGGCAGTTATTCATTAATAGGATGTCTGCTCATCAAAAAATTTACAAAGCAGAACTGCTTCTCCATCCTGCTGCTAAATTACAATGTTTGCAATGGTGTTCCTAGTTTCTTGAGTTCTCAAGCAGAATATGCTACAGAAACAGGCATGTTCTTTTCTCTGTCAGGCATTACAATGGACCTGGTGTTTTTTTGTCATAGAAAATTAACCTTACTGCACCTTGGTTTCCTCATTTGTAAGTCTGAAGGAGTAGAGTTTATTCATGTCAAAAATGTACGAGGTTATGCCCTGAGATCCCCCACACGCACTCTGCTGCCTCCTCTGGGGCCCCCAGCAGAACAGCTGAATGAGCCGCCACCCTGTGACGCCTCCCCTCTAACACACGGGGCCCTCCCAGCAGGAGTCAAGAAGACCCAGGCAGTGACGCATGCCCCTCTCCCAGCAACCCTGGCTGCCAGCTAGCATTTCCTCCAGGTGTCAAAGATGGGGAGGGCCATGTATTTCTAGTAAGGGTATCAAACAGGATAGTCTGGGTGATCTCTTCCTGGGTAGTTTAAGTTAAAACGTGTTCCCACGAGTTTTGTATAAAATGCAGTTATCTTCAAAGTTAACGACACAGGCAGTAACTTTGCGATCCCCATCCCACAGAGGAACAAGCAGAGGCTCACAGAGGCAAGTGATTTGCCCAAGCAGAAAACTACAAGTCTCCCAAGTTCTCCTCATTGATCCCCACGATGCGTTTACTTGAGAAACTTGGGGTCCTTGACAAGTTGGCCCCATCTGCCTCTGTGCGAGGTGCCGTGCTGGACCTCGCATAGTCAGTCGCCCTGTGAGTCTTAGTTCACCTCTGTAAGGCAGTTATCACAAAAGCTCCATTTCACAGACGGTTTTCTGTGAATAAGGAACTTGTTTTGCCTGTTTGGCCACAGTGAGTCACGGAAAGTCCTAGAGCCAGACAGACTTGGGTTCAAATTCCCATTCTGGCCCAAAGTTGATGTTTGAGACCATAACTCCTGGGGATCAGGGGTCCTATCTATAAATGGGGATAAGTACTTGGGTACCATGGTGAGGTATCCCAAAACTTGGAAAGAAGAGCACCATTCCAGAATGAAACAAACACAAACAGTTTTAAGAGCGCAGAGAAGTCAGATTATGTTAAAGAAACTGAATGAGTTCTCAGTCAGGAAGACTTGGCAGTCATCTGACTGAACATCTTCAGCCTTAATTAAAAGTGGTAATTAATCGTATGTGAAATTTTAACATGTCTCCCCCTCTTGGTTTTAAGTTTCAGGAGACAGGAACCAGGCCCATCTTTCACTATTTTTATCCCAGCACCTAGTCACATAGGAAGCACTCAATAAATAAATGGACCATGGCCAAAGGAAGACTACATCAATCGAAAGGTTTGCAAAGGAAGCCCAGAAAAACAGAAAAGTAAGGCCAACCCCACAGTGACCATCCCAGCTGGCCAGGAGAGGACATACTTTCACACAGCCTTCCACGGCTGAGTCAGATCTCCCTGGAAATGTGCTCACAGGCTGGTCACACTGAAATAATCCGGGCCCTGCAGCGATTACCTGTGTAAGACTAACGGACGGGCCTTCTGGGTCACGCAGAGGTCTGCAAGCTGGTACCACTGAAGGTCCGCAGGGAATAAGCCTGCTCTCAGGGGCAGCCGAACCCGGGACCACAACAGCGTGGTAAGGCCAAGCAAGCCTCCTCATGAGGTCTCTTGCGGGCAGCTCTGCGACCACCCAGGTGATCCTGGAATCCCTGACCTGAAGGGTTTGCTGTTACCTTTTCAAGAACACCTACTTTGCAAGGTGGTTGTAAGGATGCAGGGAGTGAAAAGGACCAGCATAAACCACGTGCTCAATCAATGGTAAGATTACGGCTACTCTTTCGGCACACATCTAATAAATGACTGAGTCAGAATTCCATGACGAAGAAGTGCTCCTTTCTGTCCCGTGAAGCTTACGGTGTATAGTACAAATAAGGACCGTGGCGAGTTGAACGGGCGCAAGTCTGACAGGTCTCTGGTGCGGTGGGAAAGCCGTGGTGAACAGGAAGGACCGGGGAGAGCTCGTGGAACACAGTGGAAGATGAACACATGGTGAATCAGCACCAGGGGCCACACTGCCCTCCCATGGGGCAGTGGTCATGAGTGGGTAGTGTGTCGTCGTCACAGTGTCTAGGCGGCAATTCCAGCATTTCATTTGTAAAGGCCGGAGCCAATATCCCACAAGATTCCTACTTGGTGAGCTGTCCGACCCTAAACACCAGCAGCTCCCTGACGACAATGCAGGGACAGGTAAGGGGCAAGGTTGTCAAGACTTGGAGGAGATAAGCACAGAGCTCGGCACGGGGAATGAGGGGTGCAGAGCCTCACTTACCTACTTTCTTCAGAGCAAAAGGAGGGGCTCGTTGAGCTAGAGGAGTAAGCGTTCCTTTGACCTGTGGCGAATCACATAGATCGGTTCCTGGTACCATTTTGCTTTGATATTTGCTCCAGCTTGCTGGTCAGTTTCCAGCCCCAAGCCCAAGATGAAAAGAGGCAGCACGTTCACATGGTTTGTCTTGAATCCTTTCTTCACCTACCTTTCTCCAAAAGTCGACATGGCCCTGAGGAATGGGGTGGGTCCCCGGATTGCTCTTGCTTTACCGTATTGAAGAGGTGACAAACACAGCAAAGACACACACACGCACGCACACAAAATAACAAGAAAGCTTTCTGGCTGAAAAGAAAGTGGAGCTTGCTTTCTTTCAAATTTACAAGTACTGAATTTGCAGTGTCAAAGCAAGGCAAGTTCTTTGAAATGGAAAGGCCAACCACATTACGCACAACGTATCACAACTTTTCACCCAGAGAACTATAAAGCAAGCATGCATATACATACCCAACTTGGGCACTGTCACGATAGGGCAGCACTGAAAATATACTACAGAAGGATCTTCTGCCACTGATAAGGACTATTCTAAAAAAAAAAGAAAGAAAAAGAAAAAAAAAAGAACAAACAACAAACAAACTAAATGCAAAGACTCTTAAAAAAAAAAAGAAACAACTGTAGCAATTAAGCATTCATGGAATTCACAGCAATATTTGCACACTCCCGCCGCCTCCTCTGACAGATGGTATTCTGTGCTCCTTGCGAAATGCGACCTCAGCGCAGAAGTACGCTGCCTCTCCTCACCCAAAGGGTAACGTGTGAGACGCTCGCCAGGGTCTCTAAGGAGTACACACGAATCCTCTCTAGCGAGAGCTGTTGCCTGTGGGTTGCACAGCAAGATGGAGCAGACAGAGCCATGAGTCTGGGGTGCCCAGTGCTGCCAAGAGTCATGCCACATGGAAACCATCCATTTCTACTCTGCGGTGAACAATGCAAAAGCAATAGTGCCAGAAACCGTGAGCAAGAGCCACTCAGATGCCATTGTGATCGTTAGGGTTTTTTTTTATATGCTGGCAGCATGTTAGGTTCTGAGAATAAATTAAGGGAACAATTACATAATCAGTCTTAGCCTCCATTCCTGCTATAAAGATACTACTGTAAACAGTTCTGCATGATGCTCTTATGCAATCAAAGGCCACTTAAGAAAACATTAAAAAAAAAACTCTCAAAAGTACTTATCCTGGCGTATGAAAATAACTTTTGCCAAAGAGAATTGCTGATAAAAAAAAAAGTGAGAAACAAGTGGAGGAGATTAAAAAACTAACATTCTTTAACACAGTAGCAACACAACACATCAGATATGGAATTGACTTTTATAATCTTTTTCTTCAATAATCATGATGATAAAATCAGAGGGAAAAAAAAAAACCAATACTACTAACTGCATCAGGATTTGGAGATTGTGACCTTGTTTTTACAACTATGATATTAAACTGTCTACCTGCCCAGGATAAAGTCGGGTTCCCTGGCATGGCAAAGCAAGCCCTCTGTCTTCTGGCTCTTTCTGCTTCTCCGGTCTCAACAAAGAGGACACCCCCCACCCCCGCCACCGTATCATCTGCCCATGCTAAAGGACTTGCTGTCCCCCACCTTTAAAAGACCCTGCTGTTTCATACCCGTCCTTTGCCTGCTGTGCCCAACTTAGTATGCTTAGTGAATTCCTATTTATTCTTCCAAACCCAGCTCAGAAGTCATGGCCCCAGGAAGCACTTCCTTCCCCTTCACCGAGTTACTCATGCCCTTTTTGGGTGCTGTCTGTGGCTCTTTATTTCCACTGCCAGGAGGACACCAATCACTTAAAGGGCTGCTTACCATTGCCTCCCTCCTCTTCCAGAGGGTGAGTCCAAGGGTGGAGCGCATGGCAGCCCCTCCATGAACAGTGTGGGCAGCGCTGTGCTTCACAGCAGCTCTGGAGGCCCCATGACTTGGAAGGCGGGACCAGGCCTATGCGTTCATCCCACGGTGATTCATGTCAACAGTGGTTAACAGGACTGAAGCCACAGTCCCGGCCTCAAATGTCAGCTGTATCATATTTGCATGACCTTGGACCTCTTACCAACTCTTCTGAGCCTCAGTTTCCTCAACTAAAACGACAGGATAAAATTACTAACTAGCCTACAGGAATCCTGTAAAGAGTAAATAAGTCTATACTGGGAAAGCGCTTGAAACAATGCCTGGCAAATAATGACACTCAATAAATATTAGCTAGTTTTACTGGGACCCGCCTTCTAGGGTTGAGGGAAGTTTGACCAGCATAGCACCTGGATTCTGAACCTCTCCAGACCTCTGTGCTAAAATACACAGGCCTGCTAAGACGTCAAAGGCATTCTCCGAGGGCAGCTGAGGGATGGCATGTGACTACAGATGTGTAACCTGCACAGAGAACTGTCTCTCCTCTCTCAAGAGGCTTCTCACTGGGTAGCACCGACCCAAACCCTGTCACCACCGCAAGAACAACAGTGCCACACGCAGAGTGGGCCACCAAGGCCTCAAGGGCCAAGAGCTAAATAAGTCATGAGCACAGCACCTTGCTAAACACCAGCCAGCCTCCTCCGGCTCTCACTCAGGGCAACCGGGGCAGATTCGGACACTGTGGACACAGTAATAGTTAATACTTATTAAGTATCCATTAGATGGCCAATTCTAAATGCTTCAACTGATGAAAGCAAGTAAGTGACATCCAAAAGGGACACACTAGCAGGTGAGAACAGTTGGGGATCTGAAGCCATGCTCTTTACCACCATGTGCCCCGATGCTTTGCCCTTCTCTAAGACTTACTAGAAGAGTCTGTCCCTGTGGGTCTGACTGGGTATCCATGGACTTCCTGGACACCAAGAAGTCAACCTTCATCCACATTTCCTAGGGTGGCTTTCCAGCCTGGCCTGCTGGTGATCAGGCTGGGAATGGGTGGGGCCAGACGGTGACCCATCACAACCACCCTGAGATCAGAGCTGCCGGCACCACCAGATGGAAGGATAGAGGTTCTCCAAACAACCCCCACCTGCCCCTGCCATCCACCCAGGAGAAAAGCCTAGAACGACTCATTCCTTGAGGTGCTCATCATCCACATCTTCTGCGACACAGAGGAAGGAACGTATCAAACAAACTCAACTGGCTCAGTGTCCGTGCGTTTTCTCCATGACTTAGTGCTAATGTGTGCTTCCTTCCCACACACTGATTTTGTTTGGACATTTTTAATAGAACAAGAAAACGAAAGAACATAAATGCATGTGAAATTAAGTATTCTTTCCAAAGTTCTAACCACAACGTACCTATTAGTAAATGGGCTGCACTGTTCTCCAAACGAGTGCTCGTCTGTGTGGTCCTCACCGTTTAGGTGTCAAGAAGAGGCTGGCAGCCTGAGTCTCATTCAGAAAAACATGTTATTCTAATGCAGAGGTCAAGTTTAGCAACTATGAATATGGAATGTTTCCCAACAATCCAGAAGGGTTGGTCTTTTTCTGGTTGGCCATCTCAAGCACCAGGAGTAAGGAGGAGGTAAGTAAGGAACACAGCATCTTTGGTACGGTACTTCCCTTCCATTTTTGGATGGAACCATCCCGTTGACTCCCATGTTATGCAGGGTTCAGAGGAGGAATCCAGAGCAGAGACCTGGACAGCAGTTCCACACAACAGCTCCCTGGGGAGCAGGAAACAGCCAACGGAGCTCCCAAGAACTCATCCAACGTGTTTCCCGAAGTAGCTCTGAATCCAGGAGGGGCTTCAGGCTTTAGCCAGAGCAGGCAAGTATCAACCAGTGGCAAGCTCTTGCCTCCAATCTTCTCCACGAGCAACTCTGAGCAGTGTGAACCTAAGGAGAGGCCCATTGGACCAACTGCTGTGTCCCAAACCTGGAGGATTCCTGTGAATTTGCAGCTTTCCTCTCCGTAAGTACTGGGGAAATATCTATCATCATGGTGATGCCCAAGAAAATCAGATTTGTGTCCCTTCTTCAAGCGCTTCTGTATTTGTGAAAGAATTAAATCGATGGTAGTTGTCAAGAATGACACAAGACAGCCAGATTCCATTTCCAGGAGACTTCAGAAACTGGCTACCTCCATGTGTTGGCCTCCAACCGCTGTAGTTATCTCTTGTATGCCCAAATTGCATGCGGAAAGCCCACGTGATTTTCCCTTCTGTGACACTTAACACTTGACTTGGAGTCAAGGTGACTAGAAAGCATGACACAAAAGATTATAACTTCAAAAGAGGAATTAACTCCAGAGAGATCGGTCTTTAAGAAATGAAAGATCACATTTCCATACCAACATCTGCCAGAGGAGGAGAAAACAACAACAACACAAAGGAATAAGCTCCCAGGGCTGCAGCCCACATGAGCAGAGCTGTTTCTGGACACACAGTGTTTTCCAAACCTCTCCAGGATGCATTAAGAGCACCATCTTCCTTCTTCACATAGCTTCAGTTCCTTGTTTAGGAAAGTGTTTTTCGTATGAGGAAACTAGGGCTTCAGGCCACAACGCTGCCAAAGGGACACACCGCCTCTGAGATACTGGAGTGTTCCAAATAGCCAGGAGATGCACAAGGGCCGCATGGCTGACAGAGCATCACGGACCAGTCATTAAATCTGCTCTCAACCCCTTAGCCCACAGCCAGCAATGTCTCACCAGGGAAGATCTCATGTCATCCTGGACCCTCAACTGTTCCCTCTAATGCTAGAAACTGCCTTTCTGTTTTATTTCCAGAACCCTGAGGCATCCCTGTTGGCTATTAGAAAGTTCAATCTCTCCCAGGTAGAATAGTCCATGAGAGCAGACATATGCTCTTAAAGACAAAAACAAGCTACTAACGTCTAAAGTGAGAGCAAAGAAAATCACATTCACAACAACGGTGGGTGAGCATGAACACGGCCCAGGGCATCCACGGCCCACGAGTCTACGTTAGGTATTGGGCACGCACATACACTGCATTCCCCAATTCTGTAGTTCATTTCCTACATGACCAAGAAGAAAGAAAAAACACATCTGCGAATGTTGGTGTCAGGGGTTGAATCGTGATCCCCAAAAAGACATGTTGAAGTCTGTGGCACCTCTGAATGTGGCCAGAAATATGGTCTTTACAGATGTAATCAAGTTGGGATGTGTTCATACTGAATTAGGATGGGCCTTAGACCCAATGGCTGGATTTCATAAAGACAGACATTTGGAGATACCTAGATACACACAGAGGAAAGGCCATGTGACAATGGAGGCAGGGACCAGAGCGGCACAGCCAAAAGCCCAAGATACCCTGGACAGCCAGCTGCCCCCAGAAACCGGACTAGGTGACAGATGTTCCTTCTCTAGAGCCTTCAGGAGGCACAGGACCCTGCGGACACCCTGACGGCTGACTTTGGCCTCCGCAGCTGTGAGAACACATGCTTTACTGTTTTAAGCCCCCTAGTCCGTGACGATTTGTAGGGCAGCCCCGGGAAGTGAATACGACCAGCATTTGGTCACTTTGCTCCCACGGCGGCGCAGCGCCACACGCCTCCCGTGTCGGCCGTGCACTCACACACGGTTGCCCGGTGTGCGGAGAAAATAAAGCTGTTAAGACTGACGCCAGAAAGCAAATGAATCTTATGAAATCTCAGGACCAGAGCCTGCCAGGCACTTTCTCTTTCCAGCCCCCGCCCCCCCCACAACTGCTTCCTCCTCCCACAGTACTTTGTTACAAGCTGGGGGGGAGCCTTGACACACACCCCCCCCTTGCTTTCTGAAGGGCTGGCAATTACATAGCAAATGAATGAAAATTAAAACAAAATCAAGATGTTCTTGTTTCCTCTATTTAAACTCTTATTAGCCGTGGGGGCGGGGGATGCTTTTCCTCCTTAGAACACTCACCCCTGCATGTGCTGTAGTTGGGAGGAGGGCAAGAGCAGACAACCTGGGGGCATACCAAGCCCGCTCTTCACAAAGAGCTCTGTCTCTCGCATCCTGGAGTGGGATGAAGACAATCTCCCAATTCTGGAAGTGGGAGGAAGGAAGGAGCCTGTGGAGAAGAGTGACCTAGAAGCCTGGGCAAGAGGTAGGGCTGAGGCCAGGGGCAGGTGCTTGGAATCTGGGTTGGGGATCTGTCAGGCTCCCATGCAGTCAGCGTGAGGGGATCTGGGGGACACGGAGCTGGCCTGAGTTAGATGGGAGAAAGCATCTGAAGGTCTAGGCTAAATAGCCCACAAATACAAGATGGTGGTATTAGTGGCTGTGTCCATCTACTTATCACGACTGCCACACCACCCCCATCTTCACAGCCACCCCGTGACTGCCAACACCACTACTACCAAGCACAGGCCTGCACCGCCAGCTTAAGGGGCATACCTTACCCCACAGCGTAGGGGTAGTGGAGGCCCCTGAGAAACAACTGTGTGCGCTCTGCCTCTCCTCCCTCCCTTCCACAAATACCTTCTGAACACTTAGCTCCATGCCAGACCTTGGGGATCTGAGGATGGATGACAAAGATGAGAGCTCCATCCTCACAAAACTTCTGGTGGTAGGAGTGGCCTGATTGAGAAATAGAGGTTGCTATCCAAGGGACAGCTAACCTGGCCTGAGGGAGGCAAGGTGGGCTTCCTGGAGGAAGTGACACCTAAGCTAAGACCTGAGGGATAAGGGGCAAAGAGAAGATAAGCTGGCGGAGAGACTGCATGAGTCAAGGCTGAGACGAGAAAGAGCAAAAGGCCTACTGGAGGAACTGATTATGCAAGAAAACACTGCTGACCTCACGTGCCTGACCCACCAGGCTCTCCACGCCCCTCTGTGAGTTACGGTGACCAACACTCACGGCATGCTCAAAGCTCACACTTGGAGGCCGTGGAACTGTACACTTCCTGAGAGTCAGTTATGTACATCCCCAGCCTGTTTATGCCAGTTGTACTTGTTGCTCACTTGTTCGATAAGGCTGTACAAACTGATGAAACGTGAAGGGAAAAAAGGAGAAATGCTACAAAAAAAACACCAAATGCTTTAAAAAGTATTCAATTAAGTCACTAAAAAAGGGGGGAATGCTAGAAAGACAACTTTCAAAGATTAGGAAAACACTGAAAATCCAACAGGATTTTACACTTAAATTCTTGAGTCACTTTAATGACGTCTAATCTGGGGACACCTGGCTGGTTTAGTCAGTAGAGAACGTAACTCTTCATCTCAGGGTTATGAGTTCGAGCCCCACACTGGGTGTCGAGATTACTTAAAAAAAATAAAAATCCTGGGGCTCTTGGCTGGCTCAGTTGGAAGAGCACGGGTCTCTTGATCTCTGGGTCATGAATTCAAGCCCCACGTTGGGTGTAAAGATTATTCAAAAATAAAATCTTAAAAAAAAAAAACATAAAATAAAAATCTTTTTAAAAAACGTAAAAAGAAATAAAATCTTAATAAATAAAGAAGCCCAATCTGGACATGGCAGCAATAGGTGGGAATAATGATGTGTGGTTTTGATGCCAGAGACACAGTCCAATCCATGGGCCCAAATGCAAAGAAAGGGCTTGGCATCAAAAAAACCCTGCTGAATGGATGACCACCAATACGCCACAGTGTTCAAGCTACACGTGTAATCTCTGTGGAGATTCTTCCACGGACCACTGAACTTCCCTCCTAACCACACACTTCCTGTAAACAATCCTGCAGAGCTGGACGGCGTTTTGGCGGAAGAGCAGTAGAAACTGGGGAGGCTGCAGGTGTGCTCCTGAAAGGCCTCCTGAGCTGCGGAGGGAGTGAGTCCTGGGGCTCAGGAAGCCTGGGAGTGGTTAAGACGGTGACAGTGACAGTGACCGAAGCTGTGGCTAGATGAGCTCCCCAAGACAGAACAGGCATTGGAGCTGCCGAGAGTCCTGTGAGCAAGAAAGGGAGTGCGTTTGCAGGGGCTGCCATAACAAGGGCCCACCTGCGAACGGCTTACACACTGAAACTGCTTATCTCCTGGTCCAGGAGGCCAGAAGTCCGAGCCCACAGTGTCCACAGGGCCATGCTCCTTCTGACGAAGGCACTAGGGAAGGGCCTGCTCCAGGCCTCTCCCCTAGCTTCCAGGAGCACCTTGGCAGGCAGCAACATAACACCAACTTTCACAGGGCCACATGGCACTCTCCCTGCATGCAGGTCTGTCTCTAAATTTCCCCCTCTGAACAAGGACGCCAGTCAGATGAGATCAGGGGCCCACCTGGCTCCAGTACAATCTCAACTAATTACATCTGCAATGACTCGATAGCCAAGGAAGACCACATTCTGAAGTACTGGGGATGGGACTCAGCAAAAGAATCTGGCGGTCTGGCCAGGAACAGGGAAGTAGGAGGAAAACAAGCCGAGTGTCAGGTTAGGAAGCCTAACCATGAGCCATGGAGCCGTCTGCTACCTGCTCTCGTGCGCCTCCAGGACAGGACGGGTCGTGGTGTCCTGAGCCCTGGCCCGAAGCCATGTGCATGATGCTCTTCTCCTCTGACTGCTGTATACCACTGGCGGGGACCACGATCTGGTCTCCCCCGGGCTCCTAGGCCCTCTCACCAAGCAGAGAATTGAAGCAGAACCACTAAGAGAAGGTTCTAACTCCCAAACCCTACCTCTGTGACTCATTTTATTTCCCGTAAATCACACTGGTTGAAAATCAGTAACAAGTGCTTGCACACTTCAAAGAGGTCTGCACACGTGAAGCACTGAAAATCCTCTCTCTAAAGCTCGGTGCAGAGTCCCAGGATAACCTCCATGCTTCTTAAAAAGGCACGAATGATAAAACCTAGCCTCATGGCGCTGGCCCGGCATCCCCAGCGGACGGTCTACATGCCCAGCTCCTCCCTTCCTCCCGCCGCTCACAGCACCAGCGGAGGTGCGAAGAAAAGCCGCTGGGTCAGCACATGGAGGCCAGTTCTGGGAGCCATCTGGGGTTGGGAGTCTGAGTGAGGCCTGGGGATCGCTGAAGGCTTCTTTAGTCTGTCCACTCACAGTCCTCCAAGCCTGAGGTTTCGCTGATGGCTGGTTACAGGCCAATGGATACAAATAAAGATGCTTCTTTGCCAGCCTGTGCTACTGGGGGATGGCAGGTTCTGGTCTTTAACAAGGAACAAAAGTTCCCCGATGGGAAAAGCATGCTTGGGAGGGGCAGATGTTCCACAGAGCCTCACAGAAGATGCTTGACATCTATCAAATCAGATGCATTCATTTCAGGAGAGAAAAGGCAATGACATTTTTCTTTCAAGAAGGTCAGTCCAGAAATTAACTAGCGGTTTTATTTTATTTTTTTGAGATGTACCATTTCCTCCAACTCATTTTTCAAACTAAACTAGGCTGACAGATTGGGACTGATGAGATCACAGACAAGGTCTTAATTTAGTTATTACCCATCCCCTGCCTTCCCTCCAAAATGTTCAGTATAAAAAGGAAAGGCTACAACTTGACTTCAGTTGCCATACTTTTCCCATCTGACTTTGGAAAGCAGATAAAGGGAGCTGAAACCTTTTATATCTTTTCCTTCCTGTTGAGTCCACACTTTAAAGAAGCAACACCCTAGAGCTCACTTCTTTGTGTCCACCCCCATCTCAAACCCTTCTAAACCTCTTTGAAATTTCCTCCCAAAGAATGAGACAGCCCAGTCAGTCACTGCAAAGAACATTTCTCTGCCTGTTCAGAGTGAAATGATTCTCAAAGTGGACCTGGGGGGTGGACGCTTCCGGGTACTTGGCAGCCATCACCTGTGTGCCATGCAGATGTGTGAAAAGCAGATGCCTTCTGCAGAGTGCCGCATGATGCCCACCAGCCGCGAGCCTGAGGAAGGGTGTCACCCACTTGCAGTGAGGGCTCTTGCCTCCTAGCGCTCTCAAAGACAAATGTGTATGGCTCAGGAACTGGAAGCACCAAGAAAAAAGATCCTTTCCTAATAGGACCATGTTGGTCACTAGACACAAATGTCCTGAAAGGTCACGAGGCCACGTGCGTGTCTTCAGTCTTCATGCTCAGAAGCCCTACCTTTGCTCTGATGGGCCTGTTCTACCTGGCCCGCAATCTGCTCTCCCCTGGCACTAGCTGGCCTGCCAGCGTTTGTCATCTGCAAGGGTGTATCTTACCCTGAGGACCGAGACTCGTCTTCACTCCTGTTGAGCCTCTCCTCCCCAGCAGACAGTGGGGCTCTTGGCGCAGATGAGAGCGGACGGCGACTGGCTTTTCTCTGCTGACTGGGCGGCCTGCGGCTCCCACCTGCCAACCGCCCTCCTCACGGGATGTTCAGGGGCCTTGTTCCAGACGCTCTGGCACGGGAGCACTGGCCATCTCTCTTTCATGACAGAGTATTTGCTCACACATTTGTAATAGTTTTTTGAAGACATCAAGTCATTTTTAAACTTCATTATCAAAATAAACTCACTTTTAAAAGACAACACACGATATACGGATCTGCTCATTTTCTGTAAGGATAAGGTTACCAAAAAAGTCCTGCAGTGCTTGCCCTCGATTTTTGGTTAGCTGGCGTGCTCCTGTTCAAATGCAAGCCCGACGACGCTGGTCCTCTGCTCAGCGCCGTCCATGGCTCTCCTGGGGCTCACGATAAACACAGACACACAATGCGTTCCTCCAGAACTTCTCCTCCTCTCTCCCTCTCTCTACTCCTCACGTGCCAGCTTTCCTACAGTTCCTCAGACACACCCCTCAGCCACATTCTAGTGCTACTGACCCTGCAGCTGCTGTCCCACCCACCCTGAATGCCCTTCCCTGCTGGGACAACACAGAACCAGCTCCCTCACCGCCTTCAGACCTCTGCTTAAAAGTCTCCCCACTGGGGCTCCTGGGTGGCTCAGCCCATAAAGCGACCAACTCTTGATCTCAGCTCAGGTCATGCTCTCAGGATCATGAGTTCAAACCCTGTACTGGGCTCTGTGCTGGGTGTGGAGCCTACTTAAAAAAAAAAGTCTCCCCATCAGTGAGGAGTTGCCCCCACCCCGAATCCCCAGCTAGCCTGTAAGTCCTTGAAGAAGAATCTGTCTGCTTTATTTATAGAAATATCGCATCACTTCAAACGGTGCCAGCACAGGGCAGGCGCCAGCACCTCTGCAGGTATCACTCTGCATTCCGTGTCGTTCAGGAACTACTTTATCGGGCACCTTCTGTCTGGATGTACATGTCTCCTTCCCCCAGAATGGCTGTTTATATACAGGCAGTTCAATGCAATGCACTCTGGCTGTTCCCATCCACTATGTGTTATCCATCTTTCCGCGGGGAAGGGGCCTGGAAAATCCTAGGCCAACTGCAGTGAGGCCAAGCCCATACAAACCCAGCGTTCTAAAACAGCTCATGCTGATCGCAACAGGGCAGACGGGAGTGACCCTGGCTGGGTGTGAAAGCGATACATTTCCCTCCATTAGGACAAGCTAAATTAGCTCACTCTGTAGTTACGACACACTGCTAGTAGGCTCTCTGGAAAACGCTGTCCATCTAAATTCCAAGATACGTTTCACACGAACTTCTGAAGGGCCTTTATCCTGTGCACTACACGATCACTGACCTCCATTTCATTTATCCCTGCTGAGTTTAACTCACTGAGCGGGGCCATCTCCAGCCACCGGGCCACAGAGGTGCGGGGCCATCCTCTGCAACACATTCCCCTTATCCCCCTGCCTTCAGTGTCCCGTCTGGCCCACAGCGAGGCTTGCCGGCCTTGGCTCTGCGGGAGGCAACACACTTAGGAGCCTACGGTGTGCTACGGTCCTACGAGTCCCCTTCAGGCGGACGCTGGTCAGCTCACAACTTCAGCCGCCTGCAGGCGCTCCAGCTGCACAACCACCCAGCGAACGCCGGGCTGCGTGACAACGAGCCACAGTCTAACATTCTGCCGAGATCAAGAAATGTTATGTCTACGGCGGTCCGCTAATTTACTAACCTAGTTACTCCATCAGTACAGGGATGAAGTTAACCTAACGTGACTTCGTCCCAGTGAAGTCATGTTGATGGCTAGCAACCTCCACTCTTAGGGAAAGCACATGAACCATCTGTTCAACGGCCCTCTCGGGAGCTCTGCCAGCAATCCGCCCGAGGCTCGCTAGCTAGCCTAGGATTGTTAGAGCTCACCCTCTGCTACCACCTTGGTCTCTTCTTGACTTTTTTAAGGCAACATCTGCCTGGCATTTGACTTAGAACTTCTTTTATTCTCTGTGATATTTTAAAGATCATTTGTTATTTCTAAATTCTTTCTATTCCCTGGGATCTAGGTCCCAAAGACTAGCACTCACTTCAAAATCTAAGGCCTCTCTGTCCACTTATTCCTCAATAAGCGATAGCTATTTACTGGGAGCCTGCGGCGTGCCCAGCACGTTGCCTAGTTTACAGTCAACATTTCACAGTTCCGCCTGCTGAAGAAGCGAAAATGAGGCCAGCGGCTGACATCGGCTCTGTCCCTGTACCATCAACTCCGAGAAGTTTACCATCCCTTCCTTCCCTCTCTGAATAGTTTTAGAAGCCCCATGGCTATCACTTGCATTTTATTTGACTGTGGCAAAATACATACAGAATATAAAATCGACCATTTAACCATTTTTAGGTGTACAATTTGCCATCATTAAGTACATGCACAACACTGTGCAGTCACCACCCCTACTCCCAGGACTTTCCCATTACCCCAAACGGAAACTCTGCCCCCCTTCACCCAGTCCCTGGTAACTGCTTATCTGCGACTGTCTCTACAGATTTACCTATTCCGGATAGTTTGTATAAATGGAATCATACACTGTGTGACCTTTTGTGTCTGGCCTATTTCAGTCAGCATGATGTTTTCAGGGTTCATACATACTGTAGCATGTTATCAGTACTTCATTCCTTAATTATGGCTGAATGGTATTCCTTTGTATGGCTAGCCCATATTTTGTTCATCCACTCATCTACTGAGGGACACTTGGTTTGTTTCCACCTTTTGGCTGTGGAAAATGGTGAACACTGGCATACAACTATCTGTTTGAATTCCTCTTTTCAATTCTTTTAGGTATGTATCTGGTAGTGGAATTGCTGGGTTATAGGATAATTTTACGTTTAACTTTTCGAGGAACTGCCAAATTATTTTCTGTAGTGGCTGCACCATTTTACACTCCCACCAGCCATATACAAGGATGTCAATTTTTCTTTCTTTTCATCAATCTTTACTTCACTCTGGACTTTAGGGCTCCTCAAACTATTCTTACAAGTTTACTTAAGCCATTCTTTTATTAGTCTTTGGCCTTTAGCTAATGGATTTTAAAAAGCAGAGTTCAACAGTTTTCTCAAAATCCACCATGACATGCTGTCCTATAATATCTGGATCTTTACCTCCCACCTCTCCCTTTGATTATGAGAACAAGCTTTGCAATCTGATGCCTGGATCTGGATTCTACCCCCAATTTCCAGCCATGTGCTCCAGCTTCCTCATTTGTCAACTGGGATGATGAGTGTTTTCGTCTCCTACGGCTGCGGTAACAAATTACCACAAAGCCAGTGGCTTAAGACAACAGAGTTATTATCTTATAACTCTGGTGGTCAGGACTCTGAAATGCGTCTCGTGGGGCTAACATCAAGGGGTTAGAGCCAGTTCCCACTGAAGGCTCAAAGAAAGAATCTGTTTCCTTACCTCTTCCAGCTTCTAGGGGCCGCCACAGTCCTTGGCTCATGGCCCCTTTCTCTATCTTCAAAGCCAGCAATGGCGAGTTGAGTCTTTCTCACATCCTATTACTCTGACACTGACTCCCCTGCCTCCCTCTTCCACCTTTAAGAACCCCGGTGATTACCTGGGCAAACCCAGATAATCCAGGATAATCTTGCTATTTCAAGGGCAACTGGTCAGTGACCTCAACTCCATCTGCAACCTCAACTCCCCTTTGCCATGTAACCAACATATTCACAGGTCCCAGGGAAACGACATGGACATCTCTGGGGGGCATCATTCTACCTAACACAATAACAGCAAGGTTGTTTCTAAATTCCTTCCATTCCTCAAGATACACAGTTCTGAAAACTAAAAGTCACTTAAAAGATCTCTCTACTCACTCACTCACTCAATACCCATTGAGTTAATGAAACAAAGCATATAAAGTACTTAGAGCCTGGTATCCAGTAAGCACTCAATAAATGTTACCAATTATCACTTCATGATCCACCTATTTAAAATCCCTTTTGGCCATGTGGTTGCAGCCGCAAGAATCCACTTCATAGTCTGAACGTTCTGAGATCTGTCTTCCTAAAACCCAGCCAAGCACTGCTTCCTTTCACAGCCATCAAGTCCAACACAACTTCCCCATCACCAACCTGTGTTGTGCTTGTGTTACAACAGAAGGGAAACCGGAGCACGGCAGCTCCCCTCACCATGGCCCCTAACTTGTGAGGAGATGAAGCACCACGCGGGGCTGGTCAAGAACTCATGATACCATCTGGTCCCAACGGAAGAGCTGAAGCTTCCATCACTGGGTCTCTAACCTGTGTCCAGCCTGCAGCCTTCAGCCCCATATGGCTCAAGGGTCTGCAACATGACCCCGAAACACCCGGAGCTTGGTGCTCTGCACTTTACCCCCACATGAAGCCTTCCAGTAGGTCCCCAAGGCCAGCTGCACAGAGTTCACTGATTTTGAAGAAGGTGAAGATAGGTTTTCCTTCAAGTAGATTCCATCCTCCATCAGAATCACACCTTTTACTGAAGGTGCTCACTGCTACTTCACACGTCGCTGAGATTCATCTCATGTCACAGAAAGAAGTGGGAGAACAGGAAGCTGGCCGAGACCCCAACGTTAGGTTCCAAGCGGCTACTTGCTGTTCGTCCACTTGAGTTCGATGCAAGTATTCTTTTATCCTATTTGGTTCTCAGATTTTATGATTTTTCTCCTTCCTGTTTGGAAGTGTTTTTCACACTCACAGGTTGGGCACGGAGTCCCAGAACAGATGCTCCCCTCTCCTGGTGTCAGCTGCACTAGTCTCGGCACCTCAACCCCCTTCCCCTTTGGTGCCTCTGTCACACGGTCGGCAGGCCTGGGGACGGAGCAGCCTCCACACTGAGGTCTTCAGTTCCAGAGCAGCAAGTGGGCCCGGGTCCGGCCTGCAGTCCTGAGAGTCTGGTGTGTGCTAGTCGGAGGTCACAAGGACGCGTGGGAACTGGCACAGCCGTGAGTGGGAGCTGCTGCGGAACTGGGCCTGGGGACTCTGCGGGCCCCTTCTCAGTCTCCTTCCCCGGGTACAAGAGGCAGGATGTCAGTACTCAGGCCATTCCAATTTCAGTCCAGACCTCCAAGCTCTTGAATGAACACCTCCAGGCTTCACTGTAAAGCCTCATTCCTTCCCAATCCCGGCAGGCAAACTCGAGATCCTCGCTGCAAGAGTGCACCCTCTGGTGTGGTGCCACGCACGGGCCTCAGTATACCCGAGGTGGCAGAACCGGAGACCCCTGCCCATGAACCAGCCCCTCCCTTCCGAGAGCGCAACCAGGACCCCTCCTCCCCACCACCACTGGACTAGAGCTCACCCACACGCCCTTCTGTCAGGACAGTCTCATGCCTGCTGCCCAGCTGCGGTGGGGGCAATTCTCCTTTCCTTTCTCGAAAGGCTGGGTCACATCCTCCCATTCATTAGCTCTTGACCACAATTTCCTTCTGTCGCCTCAGAAACCGTATTTTCTTCCTGATGTCCTCTCAAGTTGTTTCCTTCATCTATCTAAGGACAGTCCAGCCTTGCCAATAACCCAGAGGAAGAAAGGAGAGCACCTCCAGCCCTTTTCTCTTCTTCTGGCACAGGAGAAGCAGAAGCAGCTCTCACCTGGGCAGTTACAACTGACTGGGGCACAGCCCATAGCTTGTGGTTCCCACAACAGCCCTTAGCTTGCTTTCCTGCCCTAAATTCCAGTTCTCAGATCTTCAGATAAGCTAATAATCCTTCCTGGCTCCCTCTGAAAATCCCCCAGCAAAACTGCTAGCAACTGCATGCTTTCTGGACTGTTTATACTATTCCTGGGTCAAGGGTGTGCCGGGAAGGCCGGTTCTGTCCTGTATGCCGGCAATCCCATCGGCCCCAGAGTTTTATTAGCTGTATGGTCTCACTACCGCACCAGGCTGGGCACTTAGCTGCCTCTCTACCCTCCTCAGCGTCCGCACCACCAGAGCTGGGGAAGGCGATAACCTGGCCCACTCCTTTGGCTTTGTCTTGATTTGATTTGAGAATTAAAGGTTACCTATGTTTACTCTATGGCTAAGGAGATTATGACAAGAACACAAATGTAAATAAATGATGAGCAATTATACTAAAAATGGCATGAGTGAGGTTTCAGTTCCGTAAGAGCCTCAAAAGAAAAATAAAACAGGATGGTTCAGGGAATAAGATACAATAACTGTGAGAGATTAAGTGAGAGAAATTCAGAGTATTCTCTTTAACAGATGATAGCTGGGTACATTTTAACTAAAAACTCTGTATTTAAAATAGGAATATACACCGACTATACAAACCCTAGTTGATGAGGGAGCTCGGTTCTGCTATTCTAAAACCACTGAATAGCTATAAAATTATGTTCCCTATTTCAGTCAGTTTAAAAAACAGGTATCAACTTCAAGAAAACAAGATTTTAAAACACCATAATCATTAGTGTTACCTTTCGGGTTGTATAGTGTATTTTATACCAAATTACAGACAGGTACACTGGGCCTTAGTCAGTCCATGCGTCTAATTCAAGACTTTTTAGCAATTTTCATTTGATATGGATTAGAGATTATTAGTGGAGCCTATATGGTTTTCTGTAAATCCAGAGGCACTAAAACAAAATGGTCATTGTGGCAGGGCCTCTGCTCTAGGGTGGCGTCTCTAACTTTCCTATTCAGGGGAAGCTGCTCGACAGGACACAGGTCAGTGGGGAGGGGTCATCCTTAAAGGGTACAGACAGCATCAGGGACCCTGAGAGGTCTTGGGGCTCTGTTCCATGCTGTTGTGAGGCTGCCGTGAATAGACTTATTAGCCCTTCAGGCGGAAGCATGCCCGTGACAAGGATCTGATCTATTTGTTGCCAGGAGTTTTAATATCAGGGTTATACAAATTTCAATCACGGTCATTTTCATATAATAGCACTTTCCAAAAGAGCAATGGAAGAGCTGCAGAAACACGTGCTCCAGATGTCAGCAGGCCTGGGAATCCGAATAGGTGCCCCAAAACAACCTGCTAGCAAAGCTGTCATTCTGCTCTCCTAACGAGTCATCAGAGCTGGCACCAAAACCAAGTTCAGGCACAGACCTGGTGGGATATTTACTGACCAGAGCATAGAGCCCTAGTGAAAAAAAGGAAACAAAATGCAACAAAGCAGAAAAAGAAAACAAAACCAAAAATGCAACTTTTTGTTTGGTTTTCTATAAAAATGTATTTGAGTGCTATTAAATAGTCCATTTGTAGTTAGCCTGAAAATCTCACCGAGCCCTTTGATTGCTATCAGGGAGCATTATTTTCTGTAGAGTTCTCTGGGTGATTCTAGTGGGAGTGGGGTGGAAACAGTCTGTTTGGGAAGGTTCTGTGAGGTCCCGTTCATGTGAACAGCGTGGGCTTCTCTGGCCAGGCCAACAGTCCCCTCCCCACATCGTTACTGGACCACCCCCTCCTACCGCACGGAGGCTGGCGGGGCGGCTCTTGCTAGTGTGGTACCTGCCATTCCTGGTATCGTGCTGCCGCATGTTCTTGATAAAATGAATCTTCTTAAAGTTCTTTGGTCTGGGCGAACCTGAGAGAGTTCGACATCTGAAAAATAAAGTCATTTCAAAAACACGGTCAGTTGCCCGCAGGACAGCTGAGACATCTCCGCACAAAGACAGGAAGGAAGACCAGACAAATGGTTTGAATCACCCCAGGAATAATGAGGACAATACGGCTGGAAGCAAGGAAGCTTTTAAAAAAAAAAAAAAGGCCAACGAAAGACAACTTCCTTGATAATCCTGATAATCATTTATATGGGTCTCTGGAAAGCCAGCTAATGAAAACTATTGTCCTCAGTTACAATAACATAACCGGCATGGATTCCAAAGACATTATTCTTTCTTGTCATCTTAAAAAGAATCCTGTATCAACATCGGTAATGGGAACAGAAAACTGTAAATTTAAAGAATTTACAGGGGGAAGAAAAACACTGGAAAATTTAGTTTAAAAGCAACGCCAAACCATTCTTCTTCCGTAGCAGGGTTCTGGCCTGCACCACCTGGACAGCTGCTCCAATGCTTCACCTGACTACGCACGCCTGGAAGTCACGGCTCCACTTCAAATGAGCGGCTCTTTTCTTTCTCTTTTTCCCCAAGATACATTTACTCTAAATGAATATTTGTTGAACGACTTGGATTCACATTCCTTTTTTCCTGGAATATATGACACTGCCTGCGCTACAGGACTAACAGAACACACCGCAGGCTAAAAAGATCTTGTTTGTCTCTATTTCTTTACAAGTTACCTGGCAAATTCTAAAGTTATACAACTGCAACAACAAGAAAAAGGGCAAGAAAAAAAAAATCAACAAATAAGAGTCTGAAGTTTGGTCTTGTCTTGAGAAAGGGAGCTGTGACGTCTCTATTTGGGTTTTTGCTACCAATTTTTTTGTCTACTTAAACCTTTCTGACCATTGGCCCCAAGGGCTGGCTCCTGCCATGGGGCGCGGGTACTTAGGACCATGGGCTTCGAAGAGTGAGTTTTGGAGCAGCAGTACCTGGCTTCCCAAAGCCACACTGAGCTCAGGGGTGGGGCTATCACCTGAGTTCAGTCAGTTCTGAACTTTGAGGCTTCAGGTAAGACTAACAAGATGACCCAACAAGGAGGTACAGTTGAGGGCAGGTGGGCTGTGGGGGCATGCTGGGGCACAGGACTGGGGAACAGACCTGCACAGCAACTACAAGGACCCAGCTCAAGGGAAACCGGGTGATGTCCCTTGCCCAGACATCAGGTCTATGTCCCCCCAAGCCCCTTTACCCACCCTCTGGTAAAGACCCAGTCTTCCTAGGAGCCATTCCCCGAAAGTACTGAGAATGATTTTTTTTTTTTTTTTCCTATTTAGCTTGGGGAAAACCCCATACTGCAGTAAACGAGTGCAGACTAAAGCAGACATGGTATCAGATATTCGGCCCCTTTCATTGGGAAAATGGGGTTCCCCAGTCCTTGGGTCTAGAGGGTAGAAAGCCCCCTTCAAGTCATGTCCACCGCATCAGAGTGGGGTCCACAGGCCATGCGCAGAGCCCATGTGGCCCTGTAGGACACTTCAGCAGCAACCACGGTCCTCCCTGCCTCCAGCCCCAAACTCACTAACTCTGACACCCTGACCTATCACTAGTAATATTTCAGACCCCTTCCGGCCTTGTTGTGAGGATTAGATGTAATGACACATATAAGAGATTCATAAACTATCAAATGACACATTCAAATATAAGCATTCACATTCATACACGTGTACACAGAAGCAAATATTTGTATACAAATCTCAGTGCTGTGACTGTTAAGAGGCCATTAGCTACAAAGCATGATGTTTTGTTACCATTTGCTTCCTAGATTCTTAAAATTGTAGCTGTCACTAAGGGTCCTGAATTCTTGGTTTTAGACTCTTTTAAAAAAGACCCGTATTTAGTAGATATTTCCTGTGGCCTTCAGGCAGGTTTTGAACAGATAGCACCCATCAATCCCCCTTCCCACACCAAGCTTCCAAACTCAGATTTAGTCTTACTGACGTTCAAGGGCATGAAGCCTCACTCTGCCTTCTTGGGGCAGCTCTCTGGAAGCAGACCCAGGACCCCAAACTGCCTCAGTTCTACCACTAAAATGACTGCTTGAGTCTACAGGCCACCCAAGGTCCCTGAATGTCTCTCACACACACTGCAGAAGCACTGGCGAGAAGAGAATCTCTGAAAGCTTTAATAAAGCTTTGCTTCCATTGGTTTCTGGATAAGGCCAAGTGTCCAGAAGTGTCCTCATACTCTTACCCTGCTTCCCCCCAAACAGCAGAGCTTCCTGAGGTAGCCAGACTGAGGGCAGCAGGCCAAGAGCTGGACTGTGAGAGTAGAGGGTAGGTACTCCTGCCCCCAGCAGCCAGAAGCTGGTACAGATCCCAGTCCAGAGGAGGGAAGACCTGAGCTTCTCTCTGCCTCCCATGCTGGCAAGAAGAGCTATTACTACCCTTCAGGTTTCAGCACAAAATTCCCCAGCCTTCTGCTAGAACTGGAAGTCGACAAAAGGGCTACAGGTGCTTGCTGGCACTCACTGGGAAGGAGGAGGTGCCAGTAATCACTAAATGGTGCAGCAGCCAGCACCCATCAACCCAGACAGGCTGGAAAACAGGCAGGTGGAGATGGCTGGCACATTTGCCACCACCAAATTGAGGTTTTTCTGGACACCTCGTAGCAACATCCCGGGTCCTTAATACTAGGATACCAGGTCACCACCAGGCAGGTGGAAAACTCCTTAGTCTAAAGGCTCTCATTATGAACGCTTAACTCTTGGCGTTCTAGGCAGGTGTACAGGACGCTAACTTATTAGCAAACTGTGATGTGCAAGAGAAAAGCGAGACTTGAAAAAAACAACTTATCAGCACCCAATTATAAGCACATATGCTACTAATTAGCTCCTCCTTCAGCAAGTTGTTTGTTGTCTTGCATTTTTTAAAGCATTCAACTAAACCACCAGGGAATCTAAGAAATGTTTTAAAAGAGAACTGTGGCATTAGCAACAATTGCCAAGGAAACTGGAAGACTGAGCACTCAGCTTGTGGCAGGTTAAGCAAAGAACGAATTAATTTCAGTATCCATTTTAAAACATACATCTCAAGTGATGCAAAATTAAATTAGGATAGAATTAAATTAAAAACTAATTTAATGAAAGATTAGCTCTTTCTTGTTAGCACTGATTACAGCACACAATTATGCAAAAGGTTTTTAATAGATGCCTTGCAGCCATTTGTTCAATGTGCTGAGTTTAAAAGCAAGTTGGGCTAATAGCCTTCCGCCCCCACAGTTCCCAAAACACTTCAGTATCATTACTGGTACATTCATTTCACAAAATTGGGAGCTGGAAAGGACCTCAGAGAGCACTCAGTTTGCCCTCCCATTTTACAGATGGGAAAACCGAGGCCCCAGAGAAGCTAAATAAAATGTCCAAGTCCAGGTAACCAGTTAGTAGAAGAATCAAACCAAGAATTCAGGCCCTCAGACTCCCAAATGAACATCCCTTCTGTTATGCCATGCTAACCTTATTTCCTAGGAATAAGTACATTTCTAAGTTAGTTAGTTGTTATATTTAATTCTAGAATAGTTCCATACAGAATTACCTTAGTTTCAGGGGTACGATATAGTCATTCAACAATTCTGTACGTCATCTAGTGCTCATCCTTTCTAAATAAATATTAGAACTTTTTTTAAATTAAAAAAAAATCTATTAGGGAAAAAAAAGCCTTCCCAAATTGCCCAGATTCCCTTGGTTTCAAACTTTTTAAATTTTATATTTACACAAGATTTGCTGGAAACTAAGTATAGTATTCCGTAAGTAAGAGTTGGATAAATTATAGCTAAGGCAGATAAGCCCTTTTTACTGTGCTCCTTTGTAGTATCAGACGACTGAAAGGTAGAGGATCAGCCTGTTTGGATTCTGGGAGGAAGGTACAGAGGTGACCATGCGGCACGTGACCAGACACACAGCACGTAGCTCCTCCTCGCCCTTCTCCTCCCCCCTGCCCCCCCACCCCGCCTTTAACCACCTGAATCCCTGAAGACAGAATAACATATTTTTACCTGCTTTTCCTTGACTCACAGCTACCACAGTGCTTTAAAACTGAGGCTTCTCGCAGCCTCTCGAAACACCAGGAGCTTTTTAGTTCTATTCACTGATTCCCCCATTTGTGGCAAGAGTGACCTTACCAGCTCCGATGCTAAAGCCGCTCCGAGCCACCTGAGAACATTTTCCCTCCCTTTTCGAGGATTACTCTGGACCAGAGCCAGATTCCTAGGTGGACTTTTTCTGCAGCTTTTGGTAGGACTACCCAATGAAATAGCCTTCTCCCAATATTTAATAGTAAGGGACAGAAGAACACTCGCACCCAAGCAACTTTAATCAAACTGCCACACGCCATTCACCCTAAGATGGTCCCAGAGATTACGTACGTCTTCAAAAGGACTTCAAAAGTGGAAATCGGACTGGAGGGCCCTGACTTTGTCTTTGGAATGACATCAGCAGCAAGACTCAGTCACCCAACACTTTCGATCAGATCCGCAGCCTGTCTATGCTTCACCTTCCATCCAGGTGGTCTGTGGACAGGACTAACCTGGGAGTAAAGCCCCAGGCGGGGAAGGGGCAGGCTCAAGGGTGAGAAACCCCGGTCCACAGCAGCACTCTGTCAGGCTCAAAAGACGAGTCCGCACTCCTGAGTTCTAGTCAGGGGCCAAAGCACGAGGCATGCAGATGTGGATACCGGAAGCAGTTGCGAGCCAATGGGAGAGTACGTTCTCCCGCACGCCTCCCCCGGCGCAACCCGTGCGCACGCCCTGTGAAGCCTCGGCGCATGCCCTGTGAAGCCTCGGCGCATGCCCTGTGAAGCGTCCGTGGCCCATCCTGGCTCGGTTCCTTTTGCAGGAGAAGCACCCCATAACCAGCCCAGCTGAGCCGCTCTGAGGACTAAAGGAGATGTGCTGTGTGAATATGATCTCCTCCACTCAAGGAGGGCCAGGGGGAAGTAAGGCACAGATGGGGGTCGACGGTGACATGCAGGATGAGAGCAAGGAAAGCTGCCAGAGGCACGGCACAGCTCAGCAACTGCGGCCACCCAAACACCTTGGGCTACCTTTCTAATCCAATGGAGAAATCACTTTCGGCCCCAAGGAAGCCCTCACAGCTATCCTAATCTGAGTTTCCCCAGCAACTGGTGATGGGGTCATGTGGTGGGCACCTGCTAATGAAATCCAGGATTGTGATCACTGTGTCACTGCACCTAAGAAAGTTGGGACAATGACGGGCTCGTCTTCATCAAGCAGCAGCTTTCACATTGAAAAGGAAACAGCACCCAAATCCACCATGCAAACTGGCCTTTCCCAATACATAACTGAGATTTAATACTGCTCTAGTGGTCCTCAGGCTTGGGGTTTCCAAACTGTATAAGTCTGGGGGTCAGTCCATCATTGAAAAAATTTAATTCTGCAGATCAAGGACTTAAAAAAAAATCAAACTTTGGCTGTCATATTGTACTGTAGGCCATTTACATACACCCAAAGCAACAGTAAAAACTTACCTCCGTAGAGGGGCATTCTCCTCAATATCTTCCAGGGTCTCCAAGGATGATCTCTGGGAGATGAGGCGACGTCTGCAGAAAGAGGGAAAAAAAAAATCTAGGCGTTAAAACTGCGTTGTAAAATGGATCAGGCATTTCTGTAAATCTGAAACTGTTTTAAAAAATAAAGTCTATTAAAAAAACAAAAACAAAAAAAGACTGGACAAAAGCTATCTTTAAGAGGCTGAAATGTTCCCAGCCTTCACCCTGAATGCGAGGCCCATCTTGCCTTGCTGAACCCTGAGCATTCGTCCTTGGTTAACAGGGCTGCTTTATGTTGACCAGGGAAGTGACTGATCCTTTCATGCTGCAATTTTCTCAAAAAAGACAAGGTGCCTCTTATAATATAAACTTGGAAACTGTGCAGTTTTTCTAAAGCATTAAATAGTACTGTTAAGTATTCAAATACCCAATGGCCTGAACCAGGTTAACTGATAAATATTAAATTTTAAAATTGTATTAAATAAAATCTCAAAATCATTAGGATGCAATAGAAAAGTATGGTCTCTAGATGGCCATGATTTCAAAAGCAACTAGAAACGAGGAAGACATTACCCCTTTGGGAAAGTTTCTCAGAGACCAGTAAGAATAGACATGATTAGGCAAAACATGGACTCTTTTGGGCTGCTAAAGAATTGCAAACCACCAGCTAAAACCTCCTTAATCTAGTTTCTTTTGCCAGATTAAAATAAGAAGAGGTCCTAGTTAACTGAGAATATTGTTATAGAGACCAGGGTGGTGTGCAGAGGCTGGTAACTTTACCATCAATCCATTTGAACAAAGACCATCATTTCATAGTAAATGGTTTGGCTGAGGATGTAGATAGAAAAAAAATCTAATTGGGTTTTTATCTTGAAAAAAGGGGACTATAATGAGAAGGATAAGCCTATTTTATATTACATTGATAAAATTAAGTTAAAAACATGCAATTATAACCATGTTCTAATTTGTCCTAAAGAACAACAACAAAATGGAGTGTGTTCTTTCTTTTGTTTCGTGTGTACTTTTTCTGACCAGCTACCCTGAACCTTTTGCTTTATGGCTTGCTTGTAATAAGATCATCAAAAAGGTCATTTTTGCAAATGATTCAAGGGCTCATCAGTTTTCTAGGTGCCTTTCTTAGTCGTCTGATATCAATTCCTTTCCAAAAGAGTCATTGCACCCCTTCTTCTTCTTCAATGGTAAACTTGTATTCTCTCAGACCTTCATTTGTCAATGTAGGAGTACCAAGAATTGTATATCATTACCTTTAGCATCTTCATGACACACTGGACCTTTTTCAAGATCTGCAGTACCACTTTGTACTTAATTTACATTGAATTTCCATTTCCATAATATTCCCAGATTTCTAATAGCCAGATCTGAGGCAATGGCTGTGGGGAGACACCGGTCTTACCTGAGAGGGGTGCATGGGGACCCAAGAGGGTGGGAAGTGATTTTATAGGTGGTGATTTTATAGGTGGATAATTCATTAGTAAGTAGGACTGTCCTACATGGCCCTGTAACTCCAAGGACTCGGGTACGCCAGGACCCCTGTGACAGCCCCTTGCAGCTGTGGCTTTGAAGTGATCAGGCCATCAGTTGAAGTACAACCCTTCCATGTACAGAGTCCCAGGCTGGGACAGGGCAAACGCCCAGTCAGTTACACTCCCACCCATCACAGCTACCAGGGATCGGGGGCCCCACGGCCCCCATTCAGAGGCAGGTGCAATTCCACAAGCGCCGTGCATGCCGAGTCAAACAAACTCAGATTTCAGTCCTGGGGTTCAGAGGCTTTGGAGTCTTAGAAAACTCCTTAATCTTTGAGACTCGAATTCCTCATCTATGAAATAGGAGAAGGAGAATAACGAAGAAACAGAGAGACAGATTCCCCAGCACAGGGCAAAAAATGATTGGTAGCTACTGGGTTTTTGACAACACTCCAGTTCTCCCCACTGAGGCTGCACCCTGACCTGACACCTCCCCCACCACCTCATCCTGACTCAACAGACTGGATCAGCCTGGCTACCCTAGCTCTGGTCCCTCCTCCAACCCCAGCCAGTAGCAAGGTCACCCCAAAATGCCTTGTGCCTGAGCTTAGCCAAGGCACATGCTCCTCTGACACCTATGCCCTCTAAGAACTGCGTGCCGCCTTTGGTGACGCACTGGCCACCTATAAAATTAGTCCCCCAGGCCTCCTCCAGCATTTGGAGCTGCCTCCCATTCCCTCCAAGAACAGCGTGGCTGGCACTCCAGCTGCAAATGCCAAGTGAATCCTATGGTGAACATAACAAGGCCCTGGCACGTAGCCTGGGACCCCACAGGCTCTTGCCCAACATTCAGACCAGGGTGTTCACCCTGGAAAAATAGGTCCATTCACAAAAGCAAATAATCTGACAATTTCCCTATCAAAAAGCTGTATCCAGCTTTTCCTACACCAGAAGAGAAAGGTAGTTATTTTCCAAATAACCTTTTAGAAAACAAATCCTGGGCACCTGGCTGGCTCAGTCAGTACAGCATGCAACTCTTGATCTTGGGGCTGTGAGTTCAAGCCCCGCGCTGGGAATAGAGATTACTTAAAAATAAAATCTTATGGGGCGCCTGGTTGGTTAGGTGTCCAACTCTTGATTTTGGCTCAGGTCGTGATCTAGGGGTCGTGGGATCAAGCCCCATGTCTTGCTCAGCACTCAGCACTGAGTCTGCTTTGTCCCTCTCCCTCTACTCCTCCCCTCGCTTGCATGCACACACTCTCTCAAATAAATAAATAAATTCTTTAAAAAAAAAAAAAAGTAATCTGTATGCCCAAGGTGGGACTTGAACTCACAACCCTCAGATCAAGAGTCACATGCTCTACTGACTGAGCCAACCCAGTGCCCAGGATTTGTTTTCTAAAAGCCAGTACATCTGATATTCTCTTCATGATCTAAACAGGTATAGATTCTCTCTCTCTCTCTCTCACACACACACACACACACACACACACACACACACACACACACACGAGAATTTAAGGTCTGGTATCCTTAAAGGGAAGAAAGCCCAAACCCCAAATACCCACTTGTTCCTTTAAATTCAGTGGATGTGGGGCGTCTGGGTGGCACAGCAGTTAAGCGTCTGCCTTCGGCTCAGGGCGTGATGCCGGCATTATGGGATCGAGCCCCACATCAGGCTCCTCTGCTATGAGCCTGCTTCTTCCTCTCCCACTCCCCCTGCTTGTGTTCCCTCTCTCGCTGGCTGTCTCTATCTCTGTCGAATAAATAAATAAAATCTTTAAAAATAAATAAATTCAGTGGATGTGCTTCCCTTCTTCACGAATGGAACCAAGCAACACCCATTTGACCCTTGAACAGCATGAGACTGACTGCACAGGTCCACTTATACGTGAACTTTTTTTGATACAGAACAGTACTACAAGTGTATTTTCTCCTCCTTACGGTTTTACATTTCCTTTTCTCCAACTTCCTTTATTGTAAGAATACAGTACATAATACCTATAATGTACAAAATCTGTGTTCATCAACTATTTGTTATTGGTAAGGCTTCCTTCTGGTCAATAGTAGGCTACTAATAGTTGTGGGGGAATGAAAAATTACACGCAGATTTTCCACTGAACGTGGGGGAGGGGGGCAGTGTTCCTAACCCCCACGTCGTTAAGGGCCAACAGTACGTATTCTTTGAGATAGACATACGGAGCTTGCAAACAACATTATAGTCAAAAGGCACCATGAAAACAAAGATTTGATGCCTGCCCTTCCCACATAAAATAAGCCTTCGGTCACTGCCGCAAGGGTGTGCCCTGTGGTGTTGTTAACCCAGGGGTGCTCATCTCTGCCTCCTGCCACTTGCTAGATCCCTCCAAGGTATGTAATAACCTCTCCCTTTGCTTTCTAACCTCAGAAAGCCTGAAATGCAAGAGAAGGCTCAGGGCAGGGGGCCAAACCTCACCAGGCGCCCTACCCTGCAATCTGCCTCCTAAACTAAGTCCATTACTATGCAAAGTCCTCATCATTGGGCACAGCTAACAAGCAGAGGCCTTTGCATGTTTTAATGACTGCCAATACATAGCCTTCTTCCTAAGCAAGCAGACATGAAGTAAGAGCCCATCATCAAATGGGAAGAGGCCGTGACTGGTCCTCCGACTGAGCCGTCAGACTTCCCTGCCTTGTCTGACGGTTACCATTTGGGCCCTTCCACCCTGTCCCTTAATACTTTTGAGGCCAGCGTAGCTCATATTCAACAACTGTACACACCAGGTTCCCTAAAGCCCCCAGACTCATTTGAGAACACTATCCTTTGAATGCTGGACTCTGTCTATCCGTGACGAGACTGCTTATCTGCATAGACCTACCTGGACCGAGTTAATCCACTTACCATCAGGGCTGATGGTTCATTGCACAGCAAGTCCCTGTGTGCTCCTGAGACTCAGGGCTGGTTATAACGAATCCACATACGCTGAAAACTTAAGGAAAGGTCACTGGGAGAAGAGAGGGAAAAATCACATGGAAAAACATGTGACTGGGTAATGGGCCTGGACGAGGCAAGACCCAGGGCCAGTATTTGCCAAGTGTCTTTTAGCCACAAAAGCGCCACTAGCTCCATTTTCAGGGCAGGAACAACCAGTAACTATCCACACAAACCGACAGGACAGAAGAAGCTGCTCGGCCATCCCGAGAGGCCTCCTGGCCATACCTGTCATCAGCCCAGTCGGCAGCGATTCTAGGGACCCGAGGAGAGTGAGGGGCAAGGTGGGAGCTGCGCAGGGCATCTTCATCAGAGCTTCTAGAAAGGGGCTGTCTCTTCTTAGCACAGTAAGCAGAGTGCCTCAGAGAGAGAGCTGATGTGGGCAGGGGGTAACTGCCAGAAGAACCTCACCAGAGCTGGACTCTGAGCTCGCTGCTGTCCCTGGTGATCAGGGAGGCCAGGCAGGGCCATCCTGGGGTCCAGTGGGGCCAGCTGGTCAAGGCCAATCCCCTTAAGGGGTGACCTGAAGCAGCGGCTTGCCTCAAAAGCCAATGTCAGGCAGTGGGCACCGCAGGGGACAGCATGTGACTCTGACAGGACCAGCAAGTGATAAGGAAGGTGGCCCTTGGCCTTAGTCTCAATGTCAAACAAGGAAGTAAGGTTGGATCGATGCTCTCTCCCTTGGCTGCCCATTGGAACCCCTGGGGCCCGTTAAAAACCTCTGGGAGCAAAATACAAGCTTTGAGAGCGAGAAGGAACCTGGGTTACCTGGGCCAACCAACACTATCCTCACAAAAAGGCAATTTCCTCCGTGGCTCCGCTCTCCCCATGTGAGGAGCCCCCTTCCTGGCTCTAAGGCGGATCACTGGAGGGCACGGTTATATCTTCACAGGTGTGAAGGAAGTGAGGGCATCACGGGTACCTCAGTTACACAGCTGAGGGGCGAGCTGAGGTCATGGCTTAAATCTGCTCAGTTACTACAACACAAAAAAAGAAAAACACAACCACCACAAAAATAACCTATAACTAATATAGTCAGAAGACATGCACACGCTTGTAATTTATTTGCTTTTTTACCTGTGTCTTTCACCCACTGACCACCTCTCTCCCCCAGACAAAACCGAACCACGCTAGACAGTGGGCTGGCTCACTTTCCTCGCTTGTGTGGCCTAGGGATAGAGTGTGTTTTAGCAAACAGTAGGTACTCACTTAAGGCCGGCTGAATAAAATGATGAACTCCACCATCAGGCAGGTGGGTTCTCCTGGACTTTTCCCAGAAAGCACCTGACCTTTCACTCAATGCTTTTCTTTTTTTTAAAGATTTTATTTATTTATTTGACAGAGAGAGAGGCAGCGAGAGAGGGAACATAAGCAGGGGGAGTGGGAGAAGGAGAAGCAGGCTTCCTGCTGGGCAGGGAGCCCGATGCGGGGCTCGATCCCAGAATGCTGGGATCATGCCCTGAGCTGAAGGCAGACGCATAACGACCCACCCAGGCGCCCCATCACTCAATGTTTCTCTATACCCAATTATCAGTGGGCTCTCTCTACTCAGTACATGAGTTCCCAGTCTGGTCAACAGAAGCCCCACCATCATCCTCAGAAAGCTTCCCAATGCCGCACTGCAACAGGAAGTGGGGGGAGGCAGGAGACCCTCATCCAGCGGGAGGGCGGGAAGGAAGGGACAGCTGAGTAGTCACAGGTATGAGACATGATGTTTAAAACGGGTTTCTTCTAAGGGGGCACCTGCTTAAGCACCTACCTTTGGCTCAGGTCATGATCTCAGGGTCCTGGGATGGAGCCCCGCATTGGGCTCTCTGCTCAGCGGGGAGTCTGCTTCTCCCTCTCTCTCTGTCCTTCCTCCAGACTTGTGTTCATGCTCTCGTTCTCTCTCAAATAAATAAAATCTTTTTAAAAAAATGGGTTTCTTCTGTTTGAGTTTATTACACATTCGTTTTTCCAAGTGGAATTTGAACTGCTTTTGTGTGACTATAAAAGTAATACACCTCACCATAAAAAAATTCAGATCAGGAAACCTATGAGGTAGAAACAGAAGTGACTTGCAAACCCCGTGGCCAGGGCACTCCAGAAGAGTTTGGTGTATGTCCTCTCAGACCCTTTCCTAGTTCCACATCTACCTATAACGTAAATATATATACTTGTCTGTGATTGAAACTGTGAAAAGAAAAAAGGATTGACTTTGTAAAAGCAAGGGGCAGTGGGGACAGCACCCTGCCTTGGGACAAAGCTGCAATCTGTCTCCACCATTGGAGACACTTGCCCTGCCTGAGCAGGAGATGAAGAATGGGAGCCAACAGAGAATCCAGGGTTCTCTCCTAGAGTACCTTGTTCTCTGGCTATGGGCCAGCAAGTGAGGAAGGAGGTCAGCAGAGGTGGGAGGAGGGGGATCAAGGACCACCAAGAGTAGGGGCTCCAACCTCGCCTCGAGGCCTGGTCCCCATACTGCAGCTTCATAACATCAACCTGCAGGTGTGGGAGAGTGGTCCAAGACCTTTCTGGGGTCTCAGAGAACTCAGGTCTATCAGGGTGCAGGCCCCCTTCCCCAGGTAAAGCTGGTGTTACAGAGCTGCGGGTAAGGAGTCAGGCCTGGACACGAAGAAGTCCCACCTCAACCAGGAGACTAAGGGAGCTTCATCTCTTAAGTCTCCTTTTCTGACTTAGAGTTCAAAGCTTCCCAGGGGCCCAAACAGGACCCAGCAAGAAAACACAGGGAGGCCACTAGCCTGGAAACTAGCAGGGCAGGCCTCTTTAGCAGATAGAAAATCTCTCCGTAAAACGTCCTGAGATCCTACCCCCGTCTCTTGTATCTCCACATCACAGACCTAGTCTTTTGTTCTAAAAATAGTGTTCAGCTCATGCACAAGAGCCGTTCCTAGAAAGCAGAGCTGAAGTCTGTAACTGGTAAACGTGTTTACTGCGGGAGCCCAGTACACAAAGGAACCTAAAGAGAAGAACCTCCGTATATCCAAGAATTACGCTTTCACTGATAGACCTTCAGTGAAAACGCTGATTTTCAAATACCAGGCTCTCTGAAAGCCAAGTGCACCTCGAATACGCCCTGCTACTTCCTGCATTTCCCTAACATAGCTCTGAGCTGTTGACACCACGGCATCATAAGCTTACTCGACAGATTCAGCAACAAAGTTATGATGACTTTGTTCATGATTTGGCAAAAGTTAAAGCCAAGATTCCAGATGCTCCTTTAGCAGAAGTCAAATTAGACCGGGCTCAGTAAAGAAGCAAACTGTTTTTGCACCAATACATATGTGTTCACAGATGAAGAAAGAAAAGTCAGCTGTCACCTCTTAATAGAAGCCACATACACAGTCTTAAAGCAAAATCGGCCTTAGCTTCAGCATGAAGATGTGTTTATCGGATCCGGGCTTAATTCTGCTTTGCACGGATCTAAAGCTTTGTCCAGCAGCAAAGGTGGCCGTGGAACTGAAGATAAGCCCTTATTGCTCACCTGGCAACGGCTGCCTGTCCGACTGTGGAGGAAATCCCAGAGGAGAGCCACGGAATCTATCATTGCAGGCAGTCTGGCTGGGCCAGGCCCCCAGGCTGGGGCAATCAGCCAACACCCTACCGGACCAGTCAGCCCTTGCCATGCCTCCGAGCAAAGGGCACACAGCTGGCTTGCCTTTGCAAGGAAAACCCTCTACAGTGGCTTACGCATCTAAGCCAGCTCCATACCGGAATACAGATGGAAACAATGCAAACCCCCAGCGAGTCATGGAAATCTTCCTTGTAAAAGAAGGAAAATAGAGTATCTTTAAGAAAAGGAGGTGGTCACCTGGGTGACTCTGTCGGTGACGTGTCCGACTCTTGATTTTGGCTCAGGTCATGGTCTCGGGGTCCTGAGATCGAGCCCCACATTGGGCTCCATGCTCAGTGCAGAGTCCGCTTGAGATTCTCTCTCTCCCTCTCCCTTTGCCCCTCCCCGTGCTTGTGCCCCCCCCACCTCAGATAAATAAATAAAATCTTTTACAAAATTTTTTTAAAAAGGAGGAATGGAAACTGATTTGGAAGTGGCTATGTTTTGGGGCGCCTGGGTGGCTCAGCCATTAAGCGTCTGCCTTTGGCTCACATCATGAGCCCAGGGTCCTGGGATCGAGCCCCACATCAGGCTCCCTGCTCGGCAGGAAGCCTGCTTCTCCCTCTCACACTCCCCTTGTTTGTGTTCCCTCTCTCGCGGTCTCTGTCAAATAAATAAAATCTAAAAAAAAAAAAAAAAAAAAAAAAAAGTGGCTATGTTTTTAAAGTTTCTAGCTCATGAATCAGGCAGAAATCAAAATTTAAAATCAATACACCAAGAGTTGCCAATCAGCTTGTTCAAATAAGATCTGTTTCTACATTTTTAGACGCAGGTCAAGACAGCAACTTAGATGTTTACAGAGAATACAAAGGCACTCGGCTTGCCTGAGTTTACTTTTGTTTCAAAGTTCTCACCAGGCTCGCCAAATCCTGGAAAACCACGGTGTGAGGTCATCTATGTATTTAGGGCTGTTCAGAGACAGACTTGTTGGCAGAATTTAGTAACTGGCCAGGTACTCACTCCTCAGATGCCCGGGTCCACCCTGCCCACCACCACCCTGCTAACCTTACAAAACACCCTTTCCGTCATGTCATTCCCCAGGGTAAGATCCACAAAGATTCGCTGTGGAAATAAGTTCAAACTCCTCTGACAAAGGGACTGGATGGGGGGGGGGGGATCAGAAGACAGCAGTGTCACACAGCACCCCGGGCCACCACAAAGGCCCTTGCCCAGTCTCCTGGGACACCATCAGGGTATCAGGAAATAAAGGGGCCAGCCAGGGCCACAGGCTGGGTGACAGTGCTGCATCCTAAGCCCTGCTCTGCCTCATTCTGGAGGGAAGGGCCTTGCCCTGCAGCTGAGGGGAGCAAGTTGACCAAATGTACAGAAAAGCAAAAACCAAAAATGGGCATAATGGTTGAAAAAAATCAGGATCCAGAAAGGTTTGGGGTTTTGTGTACCTGAGAGAGAAATGTTGTCGTCCTTGCTACAAAACTTGCTGGATACCAACTAGGGGATGGGGGGGACAGGATGAGTGGGGACCAAGCCAGGACAGGGCGAGGGTGGGAAAGAGAGATGAGAAATGAAAAACCACTCAAAAATAAAAGGGTTGGCTTCACCCTGGAGACAAAAGAGCTCTGCAATCTAACATAACCAAAGCAAGAAGTATGGGGCCAACTCACAACATCAAAATTCAAGCCATCAAATCCAGGGATTCTCTGCAAAAGGGATTCCAGGTATGGCGTGTGTGGGAGGCAGAGGAGGCCATGAGTAAGCTCAAAGGAGAACCAAAATGCACCTTGGAAGAAGCAAGGAGAAGGGGCAACCAGATGAGCATGGGAGGTCCAAAAGGTGAACTCAGGGCGGATTTCTCATACACCTGTCCTAGCAGAGCTGAACAGGATGGAACACCAGGTACGTACCAGGCACAGGGGAATCCTCGAAGCAAAGTCAGGGAAGAACCTAAAAGGAGCCAGGAAACAGGCCCCCAATCAGACAGCCAGGGTCAGTTCCAGGAGGAGCTGGAACGGATGGGTGGGGCTGGGGTTGGTGCCTCAGAAGCAGGAGTGCACCCTCTTTCAGTGTGTCCTTCTGACACCAGAAGAGCAAAAGAGGTGTGGGAACCCCTGCAGGGCTCCTGTCGGGGAACAAGGGTGCAGACCGCAGTAGGCTGGGGTTGCTTCCTTAGAAAGAGGCCGACTGCAACCGGTCCCCGAGCCTGGTGAAGGCCCATGAGCACCGAGTTGTATCTGTTGGATACGTGGCCTCCACTCATCTCAAGCCTCTTCAGGAAGCATGTTTCATCCTGGACCCTATTCTCTGTCCTCAGGACGGGGCCTTCTCTTAAATACCCAACCTGGACAGCGGGCTGAGCATGGGCGACCACACTTCCTTTCCTGAGCATTAGGAGGACTTACTGGGGCTTTGCCAGAATGCCTTTGCAGGCTCAACCCTTTCTAAGCCACATACACACTTCCACTTGAAAGCAAAACCAGGGCTCTCTACGCCCAGCTGTACGGGGTTTGCCGCATGAAGGCTGAGGTCCACCGCCTCCAGGAGAAAGCCCAACTCTGGCGGGAGGGGCACCCCCCCCCCCGCCTTGCTCCCCAGTCCTGGAAAGGTGAGAGGTCACGGGGGAGCTAATTTAATTAGGACCAGCAGGGAGGCAGGCTGGCTGGTGACTTCCACATCAGTATTTAAAGGGACCTTTAGAGGCTGCCCTTCCAGCATAATCGCTCCCCTGAGTTTCTCCCTTGGTTCCCAGCTTGACCTTTCTCTGTTCTAAAGGGCCTTCAAGAGAAACGGATTTTGACAGCCCTGAAACAGCATGCAATTATTTATAGCAAATTCAGGATTGACGGGGTTCCATCAATCTTTATTTTCTAGTTTTTCAGATTAACCTCAGCCCACGCTCAAAAGCAGCTTATGGAAACAAAGACTGATGCTTCCTTGTCCGTCCGGCTTCAAGCCATGGCATCCTGTCTCCTAACAAGGGGCCCAGGTGATCTCACTCCTTTCTAGAAGGCTTTTTGAAAATGCCTTATTTCTCAAGCCCCAAGACGTAAATTCCCTTTATTGAATCTGAATGGGGATTGGGGACTTCAGAATCACTGGCCTCATAAAGGGTTTATGGGGCAAGAAATGCCCCCAAGGGTGACCCAATCTTAGTTCAAAAGAAAACTCAGAATCTGCTTCACCGGCCCTTCATCCATCCAGATCCTACCGTCTCCCCCTAAGGCACCGTGCAGAGCCACCTGCTCTGCGAAGCTGTCCCTGACCATCTCTGAATTCCTATGTTTGGCATCTTTACCACATTAGGAAATAGTCATATCTAGGTACTTGTAGAATGATTGATTTTATCCTCATTTTACACCCTGCATCTCCAACCAGACTGCAAGCACCTTGACTTGATAACTGCCTTTCCTTCTTTGAAACCCCTTTAATAACTCCATTACCTTGTCATAGTAAGTGCTCAATAAATCCTCAAGTACAGCACAGACAACGATCTGTAGCTGCTGCTGGCCCACGGGTGGGGGGAGGCAAGGATGGATCTTCACTGCTCCCAGGAGACCCTCAGGCAAGCCAACAGAAGCCAAAGCCAGATTGAGAATGAGCTCCCAAACCAAAGCTGGGACCTCAGAGATCGCCAGATCAAATTTCTGAGCAGCAGGATTTTTTTTTTTTCCAAACTAATTTTATGTCAAGTCCCAAAATGTAAAACAGATTAGAATAATTATAAATTTTATAAATTGGAGGTATAAAATGTACTTATAACTCAACCACTATTAGAGCAGTGAAGCTATTTTGATATACAAACAATATGAAACCAGGAATTATGGATGACATTTCTAGTCTAAGATCAATGTCAGCATCTAATTTGTTTCTTTCGGTCTTGGTTGTACAGTACAGAGATAATCTCAATTGACACAGATAAGTAGGTGCCTGTGGCAACCATTTTTAAACATCTCAGGACCCAATTCAATTAAATAGATGTGGCAGGTGAAGCTTAGTTGCACAAAATCAACTTACTCTGGCAGCACAACTTAATTAATGCATACCTGACCACCCATGTGACAGGGTTTGCTATAGAACACTATCGGGTTTATATTTTACTGCAGTTTTTAAAACATTTATATGGGGCGCCTGGGTGGCTCAGTCGTTAAGCATCTGCCTTCGGCTCAGGGCGTGATCCCGGGGTCCTAGGATCGAGCCCCACATCAGGCTCCTCTGCTGGGAGCCTGCTTCTTCCTCTCCCACTCCCCCTGCTTGTGTTCCCTCTCTCGCTGGCTGTCTCTCTCTGTCAAATAAATAAATAAAATCTTTTAAAAATAAAAAATAATAAAACATTTATATGTAACTATACATACATATATAGTATATATTATGCATATGTTAAATTTATACTTACATATTAATATACAACTACATGTGTACATACAGACCATATGTATTAGATTTATGTATATATTATACACATGTACGTTATACCTCAAAATGTAAACCACAGAATTACCCCACATGACTGGCAACTCCATTCCTAGATATGACCCAAGAGAAACAAAAGCATACCTATGTAAAAACGTGCACAAGAATGTCCAAAACAGCATGATTTACAACAGTCAAGATGTCCAACAACTTACGAATGGGAGAATAAGATACAATATGAATCGGCCATAAAAAGAATGAAATACGGATACATGCTACAAAATGGATGAACCTTGAAAACATGGCGCTCGGTGAAAGCAGCCAGTCACAAAAGACCACATATTGTGGGATTCCAATTCTATGAACCGCCCAGAACAGGCAAATCCAGAGAGACAAACCGTGAATCAGTGGTTGTCCTGTGCTGGGAGTGAGAAGTAGGGGAACAGGGAGTGACTGCCAGTGGCCACAGGGTTTCTTTTTAGGGTGATGAAAATGTTCGAAAATTACATAGTGGTGACAGTTGTACAACTTTGTGAATATACTAAACCCACTGAATAGTACACTTTAAATGGATGGCGGTGTGAACTGTATCTCAATCAAGCTGTTAAAATACTTATATATATGTTAAAATATCTAATATATATATATACATATATATATATAATACACACACACATACATAGTGAGGAAAAACACATAGTGGAAAAATAGATCAACTGTGGAATTGCTAAAGTTCTTGCTGAGATCCTCAGAGCTCGAGATAACACAATTCTGAAGACTACTGCTCTGGTTCAATTTCCCTCGACCAGAGTTATGGGGACCGAGCGCTTCCCCGACCTGCCCAGGCCAGAGCCAGACGGTAGGAAAGCAAGGCTAGGGTGTAGACTATCTCACTGCAGAGGGGCCTCCTTTCCTTTTTCATGTGGGTTGAACTGATCCTTTTGGGTTCGTTTCCAGCCCTCAGCAGCAGACAGCGGGGCAGAAGGGAAAGTGGACCTGGGCAAACCCGGCTCGTCACTTTCACTGGGCCCCACGTGCTGCATCCCCGACACCTGCTAACTGCCCGCACAGCCACCCTCTTTCTCCCTGCAGGGAAACAGGCAACCTCCTAGATGCACACATAAAGTGTTTGTTTGGAGCTGAGACTTCAATTTCCTTAACTTCTCATTTCCCTAGCCTCTAGTGGAAGCCACACGGGCAAAGGACTCCCTTTTTGTGACAGGCTGATCCTGTTCTCCAGGAGAGAAGCCAAGAGCACCTTCAGGCATCCAAGAAGCACGATGGAAGGCAATACCCCCTCTGAGGGGCTTCTCTGCTCCTGTCAGCATCTGGGGAGGTAGTTTAATTTTTTAACGGCTCTTTCGGAGCCCTTTGAAAATATGTTATTAGCACACCTGCCTCACCGTATACATAATTAGCAACCGCAGTTCTAATTACCAGGCTGTTCAGGAAAGGTTCCAAAGTGAATCCGCGGCATAAGAACTGTGCTTAAAACCACATGAATATTCACTTAGATGTAACGTGGATTCAACTGTTTATTGGATTCTTTGCAAAAGCCTCTCCCAAAGGTCTGAATGGCCCCTTTATGCCAGGGCTTCCGTAGGATACCACAGGGTTATTGTGGAAAATAATGCATTCTTAACAACCTGGAAAGTGGGGGTGGGGGGAGGATACACAGTTTTCAACCATTGTTTCAGAAAGCAATGGGCTAAAATAAACGCAATCAGCCACCATTTTATTTCCCTAAGGATTTTTTTTTTTTAAGATTTTACTTATTTATATGAAAGAGAAAGAGAGAACACAAGCAGCGGGAGGAGCACAGGGAGAGGCAGAAGCAGACTCCCCGCTGAGTGGGGAGCCCATCACGGGTGCTCGATCCCAGGACCCCGAGATCACGACCTGAGCCAAAGCCAGGTGCTTAACCAACTGAGCCCCCCAGGCTCCCCTTCCCTAAGGATGTTCAATGGTGTCACTCTTTAGCACGGGATCCTTAAACTGGGATGCCTGACTTCCCCGGGGCTCTGTGTGCTTTTAAAACCAGAAGCAAAGTGTGTATGTGTATATGTGCATATGTACACTTCCCCCTCTTTTCTAAAAGAGAGTCTATGAGATCCCAAGAAAAGATTAGAAACCACTGTTATCAAGCAGAGGAAAGTTTGACAGATGTGGCAAAGGGGTGGCAGAGGTAACAGGCAGAGTTCCAGATTTAACGGTCACTATTACGTGACTCTAAGCAAGATGGCATTACCATTGTTATTACTGTCACCATCATATACACACAAGTACTCACAGTCCTGGGTGTCAGGGATACAAAGAAGAGTGAAGAAACCCTAAGACTTGGCCCAGTTCTGGGTGACTCATGACCTTGTATGGAGACAGGGCAAACATAGTTCTAAAACTTCAAGACTTTTGGGGCACCTGGGTGGCAGAGTTGGTTAAGGGTCCAACTCTTGATTTCAGCTCAGGTCATGATCTTAGGGTTGTGAGATCCAGCCCCACGTCAGGCTCCATGCTGGGCGTGGAGCCTGATTAAAATTCTCTCTCGGAGGAGGAGTCCAAGATGGTGGAGGAGCAGGAGGCTTAAATTTCGACTGGTCCCAAGAATTCAGCGAGATAGCTATCAGACCATTCTGAACACCTACAAACTCAACTAGAGAATGAAGAAAAGAATGGCAGCAACTCCATGAACAGAAAAGCGACCACTTTCTGCAAGGAGGAGAAAAGATGGCGGAGGAGTAGGCGACCCTTTCTCAGCTGGTCCCGAGTGGATATCTGGACATCTACCAGACCATCCTGAACACCCACGGAATCAGCCTGAGATGCAGGAAGATACAGCCGGATCTCTACAAACGAACATCTTCAGCGCTGAGTATTGAGGTATGAAACGGGGAGCTGTGAATCCGCGCACAGATATAGGAAGATAAATGGAAGGGGGAGGGAGTCTCCGCGCTCGGGCGCCAGGAAGCAGTAGCCACTTGCGCTGGGGAGCGGGTGGACTCGCGGACCGGCACCCATGAGAGAGCAGACTGAGACCGGGAACGCGCACGACCAGACTGAGAACCGGAGCTCCAGAGTGCTCACTGGAACCAGATTAAATCCGGGAGCTCGGGAGCGTGCGTGTGTCCAAACTGAAAACCGGAGCTCCAGAGCGTACACTCGAACTAGACTGAAACCGAGAGCTCGGGAGTGCGCGCACGCGACCAGACTGAAAACCGATGCTCCAGAGCGCACGCGAACCATACTGAAACAGGGAGCTTGGGAGCGCGCTGGGAACCGGGGTGGCTGGCAGTGTTAGAAGCACAAAGGACAGAGACGCGCCAGCCCTGTAAGTGAGGGCTGGGACACAGGCTGTGGGGCGCACATCCCGAGTCGCTGCAGGGATTTTAGCAGCACTGATAGTAACAGAGTTAAAGTGGCCAAGAGAGCTCAGCGGAGAGTGAACTACGATCTCTCTGTTCTGAGACAGAGGCTAGGATACGGCCACTGCTGCTCTGACTCTCAGAAGAGGCACAGCAAACCGCCAGGGAAAGCTGCCAGAGAACAAAAACCTGGAAGTACCGGCTCACAGTGTGCCAATCCCCATCCCCCTTTGCAGCGGACAGGGCAACTCTACCCAAACAGGGTTTCCTGAATATCAGCACGGCAGGCCCCTCGCCCAGAAGGCAGGCTGAAAAATCACGACATCCCTAAGGTCCCTATAAAACAAGTGCACACTGCCTGTGTCCTGGTCAATAACTTGGGCTCTGGGCATCCCCACAACCCCTCCTCATCAGAATGATGAGAATTAGAAATCCCCCCCCCCAGCAAAGAAAAGATAATGAGTCTGTGGCCTCTGCCACAGAACTGATGGATATGGATATAACCAAATTGTCAGAAATGGAGTTCAGAGTAACAATGGTCAAGATGATGTGTAGGCTTGAAAAAACTATTAATGAAAATATTAACAAGAATACAGACTCTCTAACAGCAGAAATGAGAGCGAGTCTGGCAGAAATTAAAAATGCTATGAATCAAATGTAGTCTAAACGAGACGCTCTGACAGCCAGGGTAAATGAGGCAGAAGAATGAATTAGTGAATTGGAGGATGGGATGGTAGAAGAGAAAGTTAAAACAGAAACTTGCCTCAAAAAAATCCAATCTCAAGAATGTAGATTACAGGAAATTACTGACTCAATGAAACATTCCAATGTCAGAATCATCGGCATCCCCGAGGGGGTGGAGAAAGAGAGAGGTCTAGAAGAGATATCTGAACAAATCGTAGCTGAGAACTTCCCTAATCTGGCAAAGGAAACAAGCATTCATGTCCAGGAAGCAGAGAGGACCCCTCCCAAGGTCAATGACAACAGACCCACACCACCTCACGTCATAGTGAAATTCACAAATACTAGATCCAAGGATACAGTATTGAAAGCGGCCGGGGGAAGAAAATCCTCATGTACAGAGGGAAAAATATCAGAATAATGTCAGACCTGTCTACAGAGACCTGGCAGGCTAGGAAGGGCTGGCAGGGTATTTTCAAAGCTCTATCTGAGAAGAACTTGCAGCCAAGGATCCTTTATCAAGCAAGGCTGTCATTCAGAATCGATGGAGAGATAAGGACCTTCCAGGATCGGCAGAAACTGAAGGAATTCGTAACCACCAAACCAGCCCTACAGGACATATTAAGGGGCAGTTCTATAAAAATAAAAAGGCCCCAAGAGTGATACAGAACATAAATTTATAATCTATAGAAACAAAGACTTCACAGGAAGCATGACATCATTAAAATCATATTTCTCAATAATCACTCTCAATGTGAATGGCCTAAATGCTCCCATAAAACACCACAGGGTTGCAGATTGGATAAAAAGACATGACCCATCCATTTCCTGTCTGCAGGAGACTCATTTTGAACCTAAGGATACATCCAGACTGAAAGTGAAGGGATGGAAAACCATTTTTCATGCCAATGGACCTCAAAAGAAAGCTGGGGTAGCAATTCTCATATCAGACAGATTAGATTTTAATCTAAAGACCATAGTGAGAGATACAGAAGGACACTATATTATTCTTAAAGGATGTATCCAACAAGTGGATATGACAACTATAAATATCTATGCCCCCAACAGGGGAGCAGCTAGATACATAAGTCAACTCTTAACCAGAATAAAGAGACATATACATAATAATACATTAATAGTAGGGGACCTCAACACTCCACTCTCAGCAATAGACAGATCACCTAAGCAGAAAATCAACAAAGAAACAAGAGCTTTGAATGACATACTGGAACAGAAGGACCTCATAGATATATACAGAACACTACACCCCAGAGCAACAGAATACTCATTCTTTTCGAATGCACATGGAACTTTTTCCAGAATAGACCATATACTCGGTCACAAAACAGGTCTTAACTGATACCAAAAGACTGAGATTATTCCCTGCATATTCTCAGACCACAATGCTTTGAAACTGGAAGTCAATCACAAGGAAAAATTTGGAAGAAACTCAACCACTTGGAAACTTAGAACCATCCTGCTCAAAAATGATTGGGTAAACCGGGAAATTAAAAATCAGTTTAAACAATTTCTGGAGACCAATGAGAATGAAAACACATCGGTCCAAAACCTGTGGGATACTGCAAAGGCGGTCCTAAGAGGAAAATACATAGCCATCCAAGCCTCACTCAAGAGAATAGAAAAATCTAAAATGCAGTTTTTATACTCTCACCTCAAGAAGCTGGAGCTGGAAACAGAAGAACAGGCCTAACCCACGCACAAGAAGGCAAGTGATCAAGATTAGAGCAGAGATCAATGAATTAGAAACCAGGAGCACAGTAGAGCAGATCAACAGACCTAGAAGCTGGTTCTCTGAAAGAATAAATAAGATCGATAAGCCACTGGCCAGCCTTGTTCAAAAGAATAAAGGACCCAAATTAATAAAATTATGAATGAAAGGGGAGAGATCACAACCAACACCAATGAAATAGGAAGAAGGATCATTAGAAACTTTTATCAACAGCTTTATGCCAATAAATTAAACAACCTGGAAGAAATGGATGCCTTCCTGGAAACCTATAAACTACCAAGACTGAAACAGGAGGAAACTGATTAAACAGACTGATTAATTATGAGGAGATTGAAGCCGTGATCAAAAACCTCCCCCAAAACAAGAGTCCAGGTCCTGACGGATTCCCTGGGGAATTCTACCAAACATTCAAAGAAGAAATAACACCTATTCTCCTGAAGCTATTTCAAAAAATAGAAATAGAAGGAAAACTACCAAACTCATTCTATGAGGCCAATATTACCTTGGTCCCCAAACCAGGCAAAGACCCCATCAAAAAGGAGAATTACAGACCGATTTCCCTAATGAATATGGATGCCAAAATCCTCAACAAGATCCTGGCTAACAGAATCCAACAGTACATTAAAAGGATTATCCATCATGACCAAGTGGGATTCATCCCTGGGATGCAAGCGTGGTTCAACATTCGCAAATCGATCAGCGTGATACATCATATCAACAAGAAAAGAGTCAAGAACCATATGATCCTCTCAATTGACGCCGAAAAAGCATTTGACAAAATACAGCATCCTTTCCTGATTAAAACCCTTCAGAGTGTAGGGATAGAGGGTACATTCCTCAATTTCATAAAAACCATCTATGAAAAGCCTACAGCGAATATCATTCTCAACGGGGAAAAGCTGAAAGCAAAGGTTTCCTTAAGATCAGGAACTTGACAAGGATGCCCACTCTCGCCATTATCATTCAACATAGTACTAGAAGTCCTTGCAACAGCAATCAGACAACAAAAAGGGATAAAAGGTATCCAAATCGGCAAAGAAGAAGTCAAAATGTCTCTCTTTGCAGATGACATGATACTCTATATGGAAAACCCAAAAGAAGCCACTCCCAAACTATTAGAAGTTATAGAGCAATTCAGTAATGTGTCGGGATACAAAATCAAGGCTCAGAAATCAGTTGCATTTCTATACACGAACAATGAGACTGAAGAAAGAGAAATAGGGAATCCATTCCATTTACAATAGCACCAAAAATCATACGTTATCTTGGTATTAACCAGAGACGTAAAGGATCTATATTCTAGAAACTACAAATCACTCTTGAAAGACATTGAAGAAGACACAAAAAGATGGAAAAATATTCCAGGCTCATGGATTGGAAGAATAAACATAGTTAAAATGTCTACGCTACCCAGAGCAATCTACACTTTCAATGCTATCCCGATCAAAATATCAATGACATTTTTCAAAGAACTGGAACAAACAGCCCTTAAATTTGTGTGGAACCAGAAAAGACCCCAAATCTCCAAGGAATTGTTGAAAAGGAAAAACAAAGCTGGGGGCATCACAATGTCGGATTTCGAGCTGTACTACAAAGCTGTGATCACAAAGACAGCATGGTACTGGCACAAAAACAGACACATAGACCAATGGAACAGAATAGAGAACCCGGAAATGGACACTCGGCTCTTTGGGCAACTAATCTTTGACAAAGCAGGAAAAAACATCCAGTGGAAAAAAAGTCTATTCAGTAAATGGTGCTGGGAAAATTGGACAGCTATATGCAAAAGAATAAAACTTGACCACTCTCTCACACCATACACAAAGATAAACTCCAAATGACTGAAAGACCTCGATGTGAGACAGGAATCCATCAAAATCCTAGAGAAGAACATAGGCTGCAACCTCTACAACATCGGCCAAAGCAACTTTTTTCATGACACATCTCCAAAGGCAAGAGAAACAACAGAAAAAATGAACGTGTGGGACTTCATCAAGATAAAAAGCTTCTGCACAGCCAAGGAAACAGTCAAAAAAAACTAAGAGGCAGCCCACGGAATGGGAGAAGATATTTGCAAATGACACTACAGATAAAAGACTTGTACCCAAAATCTACAAAGAACTTCTCAAACTCAAAACACATGAAACAAATAATCAAATCAATAAATGGGCAGAAGATATGAAAAGACACTTTTCCAATGAAGACATACAAATGGCTAACAGACACATGAAAAAATGTTCTAAATCATTAGCCATCAGGGAAATTCAAATCAAAACCACCTTGAGATACCATCTTACACCAGTGAGAATGGCAAAAATGGACAAGGCAGGAAACAACAAATGTTGGAGAGGATGTGGAGAAAGGGGATCCCTCTTACACTGTTGGTGGCAATGCAAGTTGGTACAGCCACTTTGGAAAACAGTGTGGAGGTCCCTTAAAAAGTTAAAAATTGAGCTACCCTATGATCCAGCCATTGCACTACTGGGTATTTACCCCGAAAATACAGACGTAGTGAAGAGAAGGGCCATATGCACCCCAATGTTCATAGCAGCATTGTCCACAATAGCTAAATTGTGGAAGGAGCCGAGATGCCCTTCAACAGATGACTGGATTAAGAAGATGTGGTCCATATATACAATGGAATATTACTCAGCCATCAGAAAAAAACGATTACACAACATTTGCAGCAACATGGACGGGACTGAAGGAGATTATGCTAAGTGAAATAAGTCAAGCAGAAAAGACAATTATCATATGGTTTCACTCATTTATGGAATATGAGAAATAGGAAGATTGGTAGGAGAAGGAAGGGAAGAATGAAGGGGGGGTAATCAGAAGGGGGAATGAACCATGAGAGACTGTGGACTCTGGGAAACAAACTGAGGGCTTCAGAGGGGAGGGGGGTGGGGGATTGGGATAGGCTGGTGATGGGTATTAAGGAGGGCACGTATTGCATGGTGCACTGGGTGTTATATGCAAGTAATGAATCTTGGAACATTGCATCAAGAACTGGGGATGTACTGTATGGTGACTAATATAACAAAATAAATATTAATAAAAAATTAAAATAAAATAAAATTCTCTCTCTCTCTGCAGCCCCCCCCCACGTTCACACCTGTATGCATGCTCTTTCTCAAATAATAAAATCTTAATAACAAAAAAACAACCTTTAAGACTAGTCAGATTCTCATAGGCCAGAGCTCGGGATGCAGGTGAGCTCTGAGCTGTGCCTCTTTGGCCCAGACAAAAGGCTGACACAGTCGTGGGAAACCAGAACTCCAGCCAAGGCACATGTGGTGGGTGGGTGCCTGATGGGGGCTAGGCCCAGGTAGTTGGGGTTCCAGAGGGTGGCAGCCATCTGGGGAGAAACTGAGGAATGACAGTCGAAGCAATGTCAGACTAGAAGTGAGAGCCCTCTCCGAAAACTGAGTAGATTCCTAAAAATCGCAAAGAAAAATAGTAACACTTTGATCTGTCACCAGTTAAATAGTAACAAAACAGAAAGACGCTGTAAAGCTTTACCAAGAAATAGAGGCATAAATAAAGGTATGCAGGGCTGACAAGAGGATATATACCACGGGAAGGTTCAATGCACAGGAACCTTCCCCTCGCCACATGGGACAAAGCTCGCCAGAATTATAAACTATGTGCGCATTCGACCATTCAGCCATCACGCATCACGCACCCGTAACAAGGTGCTGGAGAATCGAGGATGAAAAGAGCATGGTGCCTGCCTCCAAGAACAATCTGGTGGGGAGACCCATTAAGAGAGAATTATAAAAGTGGAGAGTGGGGGCGCCTGGGTGGCTCAGGCGTTACGCGTTTGCCTTCAGCTCAGGTCATGATCCCAGGGTCCTGGAATCGAGTCCCGCATCGGGCTCCCTGCTTGGTGGGGAGCCTGCTTCTCCCTCTCACACTCCCCTTGTGTTCTCTCTCGCTGTCTCTGTCAAATAAATAAAATCTTTAAAAAATAAATAAAAATAAAAGTGGAGAGTGCACCAGTAGGTGTGTTTGAAGTGGGAGCAAGGAGGGGGAGGACCCCAGCTCAGGCCAGGTGGGGCCAAGGAGGAGCAAACCAGGGAAGGCTTCCTGGGTGTCAGCGCTGGGAGGGACCCAGAAGATCACTAATCCAGGGGAGGGGAGGACGCCCCGCCCAGCTGCCCAGGTCACATGCTAGCAAAGCCCCGAGCCTCCAGTCATGGCAGACACTATCTGCTCCTCCCTAAAGGGAAGAGCAAACTCTCGCCTTCTTTGCAGGGAACACAAACAAACAAAGGAGGTTTTAACCTTTCCAACACAAAACACCCCTCCAATTTATCCTTGCTCCCTGCTCAGTCTGAGACATTCTGTTCCTGGATTCTGACAAGTGTCCTTTGAAACTGAAGCGTGGCAAGCATCAGGACAGGTGAGGCTCATTCTGAGGCTGGTCTGTGCCTATTAAATTGGCTCCAAGATTTAACGCCTCATAATCATCAAGAGCCCATTTTCCCAGGTTCATAAAAAACCCAGCAGTCTGGCTTTGGCTTCTGCTTTTAGACTAATAAAAAGCATGGGGGCATAAAGGGACCCAAGGCCCGCCAACATGCTGCCTAAGAAGCCTTGGGTATGTGGTCTTGGAGCCCGGAAACACTGAGCATAAAGCTCGGAGGCATCCCTGCCACCCAACCCTCCAGAGGCCCAGGTGTGGGAGAAAGGGGACAGTCAGCCTGTGTGTGCTCAGACATTCCTTCCAGCACTGAGGCTCTTGGGAGGAACATCACGCCAGATCAAAAAGCCGGCAGGCCCTGCTTACACATTTATTGTGAACATGACATACTAAGCACTCTGTAAAGGCTTCGTTGTTTTTTTTTTTTAATTTTTAAAATTTCTTTGAGAAAGAGAGAGAGCGAGCAAGCACGAGCAGGGGGGAGCAGCAGAAGCAGAGGGAGAAGCAGACTCCCCACTGAGCAAGGAGCCTGATGCTGGACTCGATCCTAGGACCCTGGGACCATTACCTGAGCTGAAGGCAGAAGCTTAACCGACTGAGCCACCCAGGCGCCCCTCTGCTAAAGGCTTTATAGACAATTTTGTGTTTATTTCTTACAATGCCCCTGCAAGGTAGGTCCTACTGACTTCCATTTTACAGATGGAGGAACCGAGGTCCCAACATGGTATGTAAGTTGCCCAAGGCCACAGAGCCAGGAGGTGGTAGGTAAGGAATGGGGCAATGTCTATGCAACACAGTCTGAGGTGGCACTTCAAAAAGGGAGATTCATTCTTGCGTCTCACCTTTTCCAGAACTATAGCTCACAACAGGTGCTCTTACAGAAGAAGGAAGGGCGCTGTCTTCCAGAGGGGAACTGGAAAGGACAGAGGGCTGCTCCGTGATCGCTCCCTCCCACAGGGCTAGCTGACCCACTCAGGGCCACCGCCAAGCCTAGGAAGGAGCCACCTACTTGGGGCCACCTGTGACCGCACAGCGACTGGCTCCAATTAGGGGAAAACCAACAGGATTTCAAAGGAGTCTCCGGAGAGCCTCTGCAGGTCACACACCACTTCAAGCGCCCTCACCACCTATGTGAGCAACACGTCTGTCCCACAATCCCTGCGAATTCTGATGAGCTCTCCAGAAGTTTGTTTCAAAAGAAGTGAAGCTCTTTCTGTTTCTGCTACCTTTGAAAGGAAGCTCTTTTAGCTTCAAACAACTTCAAAGTTTATTTTCCAATGAGAGCTATTTTGCCAAAAAAATAAAGTTTTACCCAACCAGGGAGGGATGATGGGTTTTTAAAAAATTAATTTTGGAACACAAAGCGGCTTGGTTGTTCGTTGGAGGTCTTTCCTTTGCTCCGTGACTGTGGCTGCTCAGAGCCGCACAGCAGTCAGAGAAGCTAAGACTTCGGCATCAGGGTAAAAGAAAATGGCCCCATGGGCACCTCAGGTCATGATCTCGGGGTCATGGGATCAAGCCCCAGGTCAGGCTCCACAATCAGCACAAAGTCTACTTGTCCCTCTCCCTCTGCTCTTCCCTCCACCCCACCTCTCTCTCATAAATAAAATCTTAAAAGAAAGAAAGGAAGGAAGGAAGGAAGGAAGGAAGGAAGGAAGGAAGGAAGGAAGGAAGAAAAGAAAAAAGAAAATGGCCCAAGCCAAGCAGACTGCCCATAAATCCACGGCTGGGAAAGTGCCCTGCAAACAGCTGGCCACCAAAGCCCCCGGGGGATGCACCCCCTCTACCGGCGGGGTAAAAAAAAAAAAAAAAAAACCATGGCCACAGGCCCAGGACCACGGCATTTCAGGATGTCCGTGGTTACCAGAAATCCACTGAACCTATGCTTCCGATCCAGAAGCTGCCTGTCCAGAGGCTGGTGGGGGAGATTGCCCAGGATTTCAAAACCCACCTGAGGTTTTGGGGTGCCACCACTGGCTCCCCTCAGGAGGCCAGTGAGGCACAGCTGGTGGGCTTGAGATCCTAGTCTGGGTGCCATGCGGGCTGCGAGTCACCATCACGCCCAACGACATCCCGTTGGCTCACCGGCTACGGGGAGAGAGGGCTTACGTCGAGGCAGTTTTGATGGTGTTTTGTAGTAAATTCTGTAAAATACTTTGCTTTAATTTGTGACTTTTTTGGGTAAGAAATTGTCTATAATATGTCGCATTTGTACTGAAGTCCATCTATCTTTCCCTCAGGATGACCATGAAAAGTGACTGTTCGCAGGCCTCGGTGACGTGAGAGCATCACTGCTCAGGAGCCGAGCTGCTAACATGCAGAAGGGATGCGTGATATTTCTTGCTTCTCATGATACATGTTTCCGTATGTTAACGACTTGCTGGGTAGCTATTAACGTACTAGAATTGATAAATGTGTACAGGGTCCTTCTGCAATAAAACTGGTTATGACTTGATCCAAGGGTTGAACAACTGGGGCTGTTAGGTCTGACCATCCATCACTGTGCTAGAATGTGGGCTTTTTCAAGGGGGAAGATAACACGTCTTAACCACAGTGTAACTTATAGTTTCCTTAAAAAAAAAAAAAAAAAAGTAAACCTGGCAGCTATAGAACACACTATGTGCATTTATAACGGCTATTTTTATATACTGTAGTATCAACATTTTTAAATTAAATGTTTTACGTTAGGGGCGCCTGGGTGGCACAGCGGTTAAGCGTCTGCCTTCGGCTAAGGGCGTGATCCCAGCGTTATGGGATCGAGCCCCACATCAGGCTCCTCCGCTATGAGCCTGCTTCTTCCTCTCCCGCTCCCCCTGCTTGTGTTCCCTCTCTCACTGGCTGTCTCTATCTCTGTCGAATAAATAAATAAAATCTTAAAAAAAAATAAAAAATAAAAAAATAAATGTTTTACGTTAAAAAAAAATTAACTTTGGAACCTTGGATTGGGCCACACAGCAAGCTTTACTCTTGGAACGCGAAGGCTCCATTAACAGAATAACTGTGTTTTCTGACAGACTAGGCAGCTTCTTTGTAAAAGGTCTGACATGACAGGCTTAATGTATTTAACCATAGGACCAGGTCTTTAGGTGACTGGGGCCCAGTGGAGACCTTGCATCATGGGGGCCTGTTGGGGGACTCCTCCAGCACAGATGGGCCCGTGCAAACATGTGCTGTTCTTCTGCCCTACGGAGGGCCTTGTCCTCATCGTGGGAGGCAGTGTGAAGGGAGAGCTCACCTTTGTTCTACGCCGTGCTTGCTTGCTTGCTTTTTCTTAAAGATTTTTTTATTTGAGAGAGAGAGCGCGCGCGCGCACACGAGCATTCGAGCGAGTGGGGGGAGGGGCAGAGGGTGAAAGAGTCTCAAGCAGACTCTATGCTAAGCTGAGCTCAAAGCCCGATGTGGAGTTCGATCCCATGACCTTGAGATCACGACCTGAGCCGAAACCAAGAGTTGGTTGCCCGACGGACTTGGCTACCCAGGTGCCCCCCTATGCGTTGCTTTTTTCTGCCATTAAAATTCTTTTATTGTGATAAAATATGCATAACATAAAATATGCATAACATAAAATTGCCATTTTAATCATTTTTAAGTGCACGATTTAGTGGCATGAAGTACATTCAAACTGTTGCACCATCATTAGCACCATCCATCTCTAGAAATTTTTCATCCAACACTGAAACTCAATGCTCTTATTAAACACTAACTTCCTAGTCCTCCCCACAGGCAACCGCCATCCTATTTTCTGTCTCTGTGATTTTGATTTCTTAGGTACTTCACGTAATTGGAATCATTCGGCATCTATACTTCTGTCTGGCCCATTTCACTTAGCACAATGTCCTCAAAGGTCATCCACGTAGTGCATGTGTCCGAATTCCCTTCCTTTTTAAAGCTCAATAGTGGTATACACCACAATTTGGTTGAGACATTCATCCGTCGATGGATTTGTGGGTTGCTTTGGCTATTGTGAATAATGCTGCAATGAACATGAGTGGGGTTTGAGTTCCAAGCCTGTTTTTCTTTTTTTTTTTTTCTTTTTTTTTTTGCTCTTAAAGGGCAAACTGGTCTCAGTCCCATCAAATGCCTCAGGAGTTGCCCCTGGGTGACCCTCAGGTGTGAAAGGGCAGAGGGAGTCCCAGAAGCTGCCACCGTCTGTCCTGCCCACACAGCCGCGGGTGTCACCCAGAGAGCTGCCAGCTCAGCTCTACGGTGTTTATGAGAAACTGTCTATTGCTTCTAAGCGTGGGAATGGACGGAACGGCACAAGCCCTTGCACGCCCGGCATCCTTCCGCGCCCCCAGACACACCCTTCCCTCCGATGAGGCAAAGCTCCCTGCTGAGCTCTCCCCGGGGCATACCTTGGGCTTTAGGGGCTCTGGTTTGGAATGGCCCCTTCCCTCCTCCCTCCTGCCCGCCCCTCTCTGCAGAGCCCCTCCTTGCTCCCAGGCATTGCTCGGTCACTGCAGCGTCCTGGCAGATCTTCTGGTCCACCTCTCCTAAGTGATTCACAGGTCCCTAAGTCCAGGACTAACGCACCTTCCATGCACAATAACTACCTATTAAATCACTGAACAAAGTAATCAGCACCTCAAAACCCCCCAAAACAATGAGCACCAAATTAACACTATGCGAACAAACAACGTACAGACAGAATCTAAACCAATATGATTTCCATTCGGACGGACGGCACCTTTGCTGGCCTTTTAAGGGCTAGTATTTTGAAAGAACTAATAAAACTGCAGAAAGGGAGGCATCTGGTAAATAAAACAGACCCTGAATCTCCAAACAGCTCTTGAAACAATTGGCCTGCTGCTGGCCTGAGGACTCGCAGTGGGGGTGTCGTGGGGACGGTCCCAGGCGCACACAGGTTTCCAGCCATGTGAGAGGAAACATCCCCAAGTCTCCCAAAGAAGTCTGGAAAGTTTTCATTTTTTTAAGTGGAAAAAAAAAAAAAAGACGTGGAATTGAAATTACCATTAAGCAAACATACAAATATTAAAAGCATATTCCCAGGAGATTAGGGAAAATAATTTCCGCTGATAGTGATCTTGAGATTAGTTTTATGGAGTGACTCGAGCACCAGGCAATGAATGAGCGGTCTGGTTTCTATTTCCAGCTTCCCCCAGCCTGGTTAAGTCATTCGGACCTAACTTCTCCTTGTTTTTTTTCTACCGCAAAACGAGGGGGATACCACCCTTGCTCCTCCATTAAGATCTTCAGCAGAGAACTCATACTCGACACAGAAGCCGCAGGACACCTGACTCTGGCAGGGGCGCCAGGGAGAGAACCCACTACGTTTCTGAGAATGGACTGCTACACAGGCAGTGACGGTCACATGCAGGGTGTGATTTCATGACAAGGGAGGGTGCTCGCAATGTCTTACTCAGTGACAAAAGGCAACTTACAGAACAGTGGGTACAGTTTTGGCCCCGGTATTTAAAAAGAGAGAATATATGGGGCGCCTGGGTGGCTCAGTCGTTAAGCGTCTGCCTTCAGCTCAGGGCATGATCCCAGAGTCCTGGGATCGAGCCCCACATCAGGCTCCTCTGCTGGGAGCCTGCTTCTTCCTCTCCCACTCCCCCTACTTGTGTTCCCTCTCTCACTGGCTGTCTCTCTCTCTGTCAGATAAATAAATAAAATCTTAAAAAAAAAATTAAAATTAAAAAAAGATAAGAGAGAATATACACATATACCGTAACAGGTAATAACGGGTCCGTGTGTGGGCGTGTCCTACCCTAAAACATTAACTGGTCATCTCCGGGTGATAGGTTTATGGGTAATATGAATTTCTGCTTCTTCTAAATGTCTCACACAGGTATTCTTATCAGAAAAAAAACAAAACAAAACATAGTTTTGGGAAATGATGTATCAATGGTATTTAGAGAGATATAAATATGTACTGTTACGGTATTCTGGGTAGTATTAAGGTATCGATTGGTTCCATTACTGAAAAAAACAGGGGGAACGGGCAAGAAATAAAATAGAAGGTTGATAAGATAGCCCATTAGGATTCTTAGCCAGTTGCTTGCACACACATGGAAAAAAAAATCCCTAGAATTGCTTCTTTCCAGTAGACAGGAAATCAGTCATTTCCCTTGAAATGTGAACTTTCATGCATCAAGTTTGATGAGGAATCATTGCATTCAAACCCACCTTCCCCTTCCCTTTGTAAATCACCCCTTATGAGAGATTGCTTCTAGATGGGTGGGGGGAAAACAAAGCAAAATCTTTTTTTTTTTTTTAAAGATTTTATTTATTTGACAGAGACAGAGATAGCCAGCGAGAGAGGGAACACAAGCAGGGGGAGTGGGAGAGGAAGAAGCAGGCTCATAGCGGAGGAGCCTGATATGGGGCTCGATCCCATAACGCCGGGATCACGCCCTGAGCCGAAGGCAGACGCTTAACTGCTGTGCCACCCAGGCGCCCCGACAAAGCAAAATCTTGAGTGTGATTTATACCCACATTCATAGCAGTATTCACAATAGCCTAAAAGTAGAAACAACCTGAATGTCCATCAATGGATGAATAAGCAAAATGTGGAATATACACACAATGGAATATTATTCAGTTTTAAAAAGGAAGGAGATTCTAACACATGCACAACATGGATGGACGTTATGCTGAATGAAATAAGCCAGTTATCGAAGGCACCTTTTATAGCGGGGCCTGTGTGGCTCAGTCCGTTAAGCATCCGACTCTTGATTTCGGCTCAGGTCATCATCTCAGGATCATGAGATTCTCTCTTTCCCTTGCCCTCTGCCCCTCTAACCACTCTCACTAACTTTAAAAAAAAAAAAAAAAAAGCAAATACAGTATGATTCCACTTATACGGGACACCCAGAACAGGCAAATTCCGGAACAGAAAACAGAATCGTGGTATTCGGGGGCTGGGGAGAAGGGGTAATGAAGAGTTATTATTTAATGGGTACAGAGTTAGAGTCTCGCAAGATGCAAAGAGTTCTGGTGATGGACCACAAAACAACGTGAATGTACTTAGTATCACTGACCTGTACGCCTACAAACGGCGAAGACGGCAAATTCTGTTATGTAAAGCTTAGGCATGTGGGTTTACACTCCCTGTTCAGTTCGTTTCCAGATACAGGGCGCAATTTCTGACGCACAGAAACCTATCTTTTCCCGACATCACATCCGTCCTTCAGCAGAGGCTGGCCTGTAGTTAAATCTAACACGGGAAAAGAATCTCATTCCCGCTTCTGCAACTGGCCACTCAGGTAGAGAGGCTTAAAAAAATACACCGGAAAACACGCAGCCCGCATGGGGCCCACACACTGGCCCACGCTGCCAGCTGATGTGGGGGCCCGGGAGGTCAGGCTGCACACTCGCCCCAGGCCATCGTGATGACGACACTGGCCTATGTCAACCTGGCGGGTGGGGGGCCTGGCCAACAACAACACAGTCATGGGCTAACGGGAGACAGCCTCACCCTAACTTGCAGGGTGAAATGAAGCGTTCATATCCGAGTTCATCTTCGTATCTAGAGCTGAAAGAGCCTTTAGATGCTTCCAGGGAGAGTGGCGCTCGAGACGACAGAATGTTTCTGAAATAATTCTACTTCCTTATCATGATGGTCCCTCCAAAACAGTGCGATGAAAGACACCTCCCCCCCAACCCCCCGGGGCTGCAGAGCCCCGAGGGCAGCACGCATACCAGATAAGAAACCAGACTCCATACCCTGGCTGGCCGTCTGGGCTCAAATGCCAGCTCCGGAACTTCTCAGCCCTGGGATCTTAGATCACTCTGACATCTCACTCTGTACCACCTCCCTGGGTGAGTTCACCCTCTCCACCCCTCTCCCTTGGCCTTGAACACCTGCTGATGATGCCGAAATCTGTTTGACCAACCTGCCTCCCTTTGGAGCTCCAGGACCCTGTGTGCCCATCTGCCTTCCTTAAACCCCCACGTGGCATTCTCACGGGCAGCTCAGACTTCCTGCACCAAAGTCAACTTTTTCCTCCTCCCCCATTAAACCAGTCCCCCTTGATCTGCCCCACCTCAGTTTCTGGTACCAAGAAGCCAAGTCACAAACCCAGGACTCATCTTTGACTCCCCTCCCCAACACGTCCACATTCAGCAGCAATAAGTACTGCCCAGTATATTTCTGAAATAAAAAACCCCGATTCCCCAGCCTGATTATGGCCTGTCTCCTCATTTCCTGGGTAGCCAATGCGAACTAACCAGACCTTGCTGCTCTGGGCTTCAAATCCACTGAGTGTCTCCCACTGCACTAAGAAGAAACTATAGACCCTTTAAGGAAACCCACAAGACACAAAAAGTCTAGTCCATCTCTCCCCTCTGACCCCATAATTCTCAGCCACACTGGCCTTCTTTCATTTCTTCCCCCAAATGGGATCTCGGAACATGTCATTATTCCCTCTGCTGTCCTTAACTCTTTCCCACACACTCGTCACATTCTGGTGGCTTCTCTTCCAGTTGGTGAAGACACCTCCTTCAAGAAGCCTTCCTTGACTCCACCCAATGGAAGCTGTTCTCTCTCCTCCATTAATCTCTTCCACAGCCCACATTCTCTTCTTCCAGGGCACTTATCACATCTTATACCCATATTTGTACTTACTTACTTACTTCTCTTAATTGTCTGCATCCTGTCCAGAACACTCAGTTCCCTGAGGGTGAGAACCAATGACATTTTGTTCAACCCCCTATGCCCAGCCCCCAGCAAATATGTTTACTCAACAGACATTTCCTGAAAGAATGAGCCTAAGGAAAACAAATGTCAGGTACATGCCTCTTTTATGCTAAGTGTCTGGAAGGACATCACGACATTAAACAGCTGGCTTCTAAGCTAACAATATCTTGCTTAAAAAGAATGTAACACACCCAGCAATCATTAGAGGTGATTATCTAGATTATAAAAATTTGCTTGCAAAGGATTTATCACAATTATTTTTTGAGTCTTCTTGATACTTTACATACGTATGTGGTTCTTTCTTCGCATTAAATGAAAAAAAAAAAAAGCAATTCACAAACACGTAAAGCATGATACCACTCACAAAATCAGCGTACACATATGCAGGCACCAGCCCGCGCACACGTCCTTGAACTCTGTGAGAGCGGGGTCTGTGTCCACTCCTGTGTCCGCTCTAGTCCCTGTCGCAGAGCTCAGGCCCGACAAACAGGGCACGGAGAGGGGAAGAAAGATGGAACCCCACCCCAGGAGTCCCACCGAGGTGCCAGCAGTAATGGGGTGACAGGTGGTTGGACTCAGGCCCCGTCACTCATTCTGAACACGTAAATCATTTAGATACAACTCTTCTCAAACACGGACTCCCAAAAAGCATCAGTAAAGTGTTTCATCAGGAAGTGGGAAGGCGAAACGTAACAGATAAAGTGAGAGGTGGTTTGGGGTTGGTTTTTTCCCCATTTTGCAAAGCAAAATTTTCATCGCAGTCCACACGGGCCCGTCGGTGTTGAGAAGGGCCCTTCACCGGGCTGGCTGGCTCGGTTAGTAGCGCACGCAACTCTTGATCTCAGGGTTGGGGGTTCCAGCAGTGTACAGATGACTTAAAAATAAAATCTTTTAAAAAAGAAGGAGGGGCCTTCACCGACAAGGGCGTCTCGGGATGAAGACCCGACAGGACACAGGGCCCCTGCAAAGGATGTCTGGGGACCATCTGGGGGAATGCCCGGGACCACCTCCCCGCCAACACCAGGCCCTCTGCTGACGGCAGCCAACAGATGGGCGGAGGTCCCTCCAGGAAGGGCCAGCTGGACAGCCGGGCTGGAGAGACGGGCCACGGCCGCAGCACTCAGGACAGCACACAACAGCGTGGCGTCCCCTGCGCCGCGCCCGGGCCGAGGGCTTGCAAGAGAAAACTGCAAGATGACTTTGCCCGTGTCTTTCCCCATGTCTCATCAAGACTAGTAATCCATCACCAAAACACCTCTTTAAAAATCAACGCATCTGGGGCGCCTGAGTGGCTCAGTCGTTGAGCGTCTGCCTTCGGCTCAGGGCGTGATCCCAGAGTCCCGGGATCGAGCCCCACATCAGGCTCGTCTGCTGGGAGCCTGCTTCTTCCTCTCCCACTCCCCCGGCTTGTGTTCCCTCTCTCGCTGGCTGTCTCTCTGTCAAATAAATAGAATCTTTAAAAAAATAAAATAAAAATCAACGCATCTTTTTGAATTGGGAGAATTGCTTGGGAGATCTTCTCTTATTTAGGCAATTTCAAAGGAGCCACAGATAAGAATTACCTTACAATTCTCCAGAGACACGAAAGCGTCCCACCTGCCCTGTGAAGCTATTTAAACTTCACAATGAGTTTTAAAAAAAAAAAAAAAAAGTTAAACCGATAATTTTCTCTATACAGATCTTTCAACGAAATGAAAAAAAAATCAAATTCTTTCGAGAAAAATATAAAGAACCTCTGTAACACAGCAGACTAATTTTAGTCTCGCTAGGAGCAACCACCTTTTGTCTGTGCATGTGTTTTAATTATTTATTTTTGAACTTAAACAGATGTCTTTTATAAACTCACACAGCCAGGATCATCTGACTGGAATCTATTCAGCAGTGTTATCTCTCACCGTCGCCTCAGGCTGAGCAAACACAGACTCTGAAGAAAGAATCACTTGTTCACTGATAAAAAAGTGTGTACAGTAGAGGAAAGCAGTCTAAGGGAAAAGGTCTACTTAAAACCTGTCACGAAACACTTGCAGATAGGAAAGGTGCCCTTTGCTCTTAATAGGAGTTTTCAAACAAGAGGACTCCATATTATAGTATGAGCTTGTATCGTGAATGCGAGCAGGTAAAAGTTTACTATTAGATAGTAGGACAAATATGACCTCAGGTCTGCAATTTTTTTAAGCAAATAACAGAAAGGCCCCCCTCAACCTCCCTCCAGGGCTGCAAAGTTCCAAACCCTATTTCCACAGAGCAAACAGGAATCTCCTACGTGGCTCTCACAGTCTACGGCCCTACGCCCCTGCTCCTGACAGAAGCACCCCCTGGAAAAGATGAATTTTGTGAGACCTGGGTCCATGGCGGGGGGGGGGGGGGGGGGGGGGATGGAGAAATGCAGAAAGTAACTTGACTGCCCCAGACTGGGGCTTCCAGGGGCGCCTGGATGGCTCAGTCGTTAAGCATCTGCCTTCGGCTCAGGTCATGATCCCAGGGTCCAGGGATCAAGCCCAGCGTGGGCTCCCTGCTCAGTGAGAAGCCTGCTTCTCCCTTTCCCACTCCTGCTTGTGTTCCCTCTCTCATTGTGTCTCTGTCAAATAAAATCTTTAAAAAAAAAAAAAAAGGGGGGGGCTTCCAGAGAAAAAAGAATCAGTTTTTCCAAACGACTACCATACCATTTAATTGTACAGATGTGGAAATAACGCTACGTCCTTTGCAATTATCTTCTGCTGGTGACAGAAAAGGTGCCAAGGAAATGGGCTGGCGGCCTGATGTCTGTTTAGAAAGGTATAGATCCAATGGGTCCGGGGATGGCTTCCGTGTGGGGACCCTCCACACGATGTGGCGTCTCCATGCGTGTGAGGCACACAACTGCTTTTTGCTGACATCTCTGCTAGATGCTGAGTAGCAGAAGGACGGAGAGAAAAACTCGGGCAGTTTTAAATCCACTTTAGTAGCTGTAAAGATGGAGATTTTAGGGTGACACGGAAATGTGCTCTTTATATGCCTTAATCATGCTCGGCCTTGGGACATCTCATGTTCTTGTCTTCTCTTACTTGAATGTTCACGGGCAGGGACGATTAAACCCAGCAGGTGCCCACTAATATTTGCTCATCTGATCAGCTGTCCACTCACCAAAAATGACACAGACTTGACAAAAGTCTGTTTACTTTGCTGACTGCTGACAGTCACACTGGATAAATAAAGCACTAAAACAGATTTTCCAGGTCTGAACTATGTCACCGAAATGGATCAAAAGGACTGGAAAATTGCAAAATCTCCTCTTGGCTCTGGGCCATGCAATTACAACCATACGTTACCATTTGCCTAATTTCTAGAGTCATCGTTGACTGACTCGACACGAATTTCCTGAGTCCCTATCCTGCTAACCGATAATCACAGCGAACACACGGAGGGTTACAGTGTGCCGGGCACAGATCTAAGCACTAAACATGAACTAATTCACATAATTTTCACATTAACCCCACACAGCGGGTGTTCATACTATTTTTATTTTACAAACGAGGAAACCAAGAGTCAGAAAGGTTTTACTTGACTTATAAAGTACCCCAAGTCACACAGGTAGTGAGTAGCAAAGCCAGGATTCAAACAGGGTCCTGGGATCGAGCCCTGCATCGGGCTCCCTGCTCAGGGGGGAGTCTGCTTCTCCCTCTCCCCCTGCCGCTCCCCCTTGCGCATGCTCGTTCCCTCTCTCTGTCTCAAATAAATAAAATCTTTTTTAAAAAAAATACGATGTCAGCATTCCGACTCTACCGTTTGAAGCACTCGTCCCATCTTGCACCTACACCCGTCTGCACGGCTCTGTGGGAAGAAAATGGTGTCAGAGCCAGAAAACTCAGATTCGGCTGGGATGCTGGGCCCCAGAGGCACGTCGAGGCTCGGGTTCTTGGTTTCCTCAATAAAGGGAAGACAATAAAGTCAGCCCTGCCCCCATCAAGGGTGTTATCAGGAATAACTAGAAGAACACATGGGGCAGGCCTCTGTAAAACAGAAAACACACCCCAAGACACGCCAGTCTTGGGAAGCCTCCGGCACACAGCACGCACTTAATAAATACACACAGAAAGGACAGTCGGTTCTCCTTATTTGCAGATTCCGTAGCCGTGAATTCACTGACTTGCTAAAATTTATTTGTAACCCCCCAAATCCCTGCTTCCCATGCTTTTGCCGTCATTCATGGCCATGTGCACCGGCAGAGGAGGGAGAATTTCAACCAGCTGAGGTGACAAGGCGAGGCGCTGCCTTCCTGTCTCCACTCTCATACTGTAAACAGGTGTCCTTTTCGAGGTACTTTCAGCGCCACATTTTTTGCATTTTTATTGGTGATTTTACTGTTTAAAATGCTCCCCGCCCCCACCCGCCTGGCAAAGAATTGAAGTGCTATTTAGTGTTAAGTGCAAGATGGCAGTAACGTGCCCAAGGGACAAACATGTGTCTGAGAGAAGCTCCGCTGGGGCGTGAGCGACTGTGGGCTGTGCATTCAATGTTAATGAGTTAAGTGTCTAGTAAGGTATCTTCACACAGAAACACACAGAAAACAAGGTCACGCATTGACTGACTGACGAAAATCAGAAAACCAGAGGCTCCCAGGAGCCCACCTCTCCCTCCCCCTCGGAGAGACCGTCCAGCGCTCGGTGCCTGCAGCTAGCTCGGCATTCACGGAGACTTGACGACTTCACAGAACAGGACTACCGCAAGACCCTTGAACATAGGTCTCAACTTTGGCGGGGGGCGGGGGGTCTATTTATACATGGATTTTTTATTTATTTATATTTTTACTATACCGTGCTGTAATTTTATTTTCTGTTCCTTACAATTTTCTTAATAACATTTTCTTTCCTCTTGCTTCCTTTATTGTTAGAATTTGGTATATAATACATATACAAAATGTGTGTTAATTGACTATGTTATCAGTAAGGCTTCTGGTCAATAGCAGGCTATTAGTTAAGATTTTAGGGAGTCAAAGTTATATGCAGATTTTTGACTATATGGGGAGTCAGCGCTCTTAACCTCCACATTGTTCAAGGGTCAACCGTATAAGCCAAAAATGTTATACTAAAAATTCATTCCTGTAGAGTAGAGGCAGCTAACATAGGAGGACAAAGTTGGGGTGCTGAGCTCTAAAGAGGAAATGTAGAAGTACTTGGATCAGCCAGTCTTGGCCCCCTCTAGGTCTCCGTCCATAGCTGAGAAGCCTTTGACCAACATTAGCCCCAGTGTGCAGGGGCAAGAGCTCCCATCCTTTTGTTCCAACATACATGCAGCTCAGGAGTGCACGGCAGCCTCACCTCTGGGCCTCTGCAAGGTCCCTTCTAGTCCATCTGAAAGCTTGGCCCCTATAGGAAATACCAAGGCCCATCTGGAGGCCATGGAGTGACCTCACTCCATTCCACTCCTGCAATCCTCCAGCCACCCGGATCTGATATTCCTCCAATCCAGACTCAGCCTCAGAGAGTGATTCTCACCAGAGTCTGACAGCATCCAAGGTGCGGAGCCAGAATTCAGACTCAGCTCTCCCAGTCATCCCGGCAGCCCTCCAACAACTCAAAATGGAAAAATCAGCATATATTCTTACACGGCAGCACCTTTTAGAAAGCATTCAGGGAACACAGCAGAGGTGTCAGGCCATTCAAAACCCATTCTATAAGTCATTCAAATGCCAGCAAGAAAAACGGCCTAGAGGATAAGGGAACACTGTTGAGTCCAAACCTAAGACCGAAAACTAAAAGCTACTTTTTTTTTTTTTTTAAACCATAGGGGAAAGTGTACAAGCCACCCTATGAGCCTGGGGTCCTGCCACATGGAGACCAGATGAGGCCAGCTGCCCCAGACAGAAGTGCTCTTGTGCTTCTCCTCTGACCTGAGGTTGAAGGGAATGGAAATGGAACTCCTAGCTCTGGACACGGTTACACGAGGCTGAGCTAGCTCCCAGCGCAAGTGGGAGATGCCAATGTTAATAAAATATCACCTCAATTACTTTTGCCAGGGTTATAAAAAGAAACTGGAGACTTCCTCCCTTGGGCATCTTCTGCTAATTGCCATTTATAAAAGTTCTGTTTGCTAGGCCTGGAATATGCATTATTTTCCCTTTGAAAACAAAAAGAAACTTCTAAAATATCAATCAGCATTCCAAATGGCAAAGTGATTTGTTTTCCAACTCACACTCTCCCGGATCAGCTCGGGAGTCTGTCTGAAATGCAGGCATCTGGTAACAATTTGTGACAATATAAAATCAAAGCTGAACTCCTGTGTAAATTTTTTTTTTTTTTTTTAGCCCAGATTTCACCAGCCTGCACGTATCTTATCCATTTCCTTATATTCCAGTCTTGACTTTTATTTTCCTGGCTCCAAAAGAACTAGAGTCACACATAACGAACGTCACACCTCTTAATAAGCTTTACAGGCTAAATTCTTTCCAGCTCCGTGAAATGCAGCTCGCAAGGAGGGTGTATCTAGATTGGGCGACCAGACTGAAATATATCATTCCCATCTCTTCCAATCTGCCTGGCCTCAATTATTCACTTGCATTTGGAGCAAATAGGGCTGAATAAACAAGTCTGGTGTAATCACTCTATCTACACATAGCTGCTCCCCGCTGACACCTCCGGAGTCAAACACGGGCTGAATCGGTAAATGACACGAACATCAGCGTATATTCTTAGACAGTGTAAGTGTCGAACAGTACGAGTGTCAAGAAATACCACCCGGATCCTCAGACAGAACGCGTTTTGCTCAGGAAGGGTCACAAAACTTGTTTGGATAAAACGGCGCACGTGTCAAAGGCAATAAAGCACCGTAGCTCTCCCGTAGCGTGGTCTCGCGGGTGACACAGGATCCCTGCTCTGCCGAGCTCTACGTGACTCGGCGGGAAAACCAGCTCCCCAGACTTCAGTGCCCTCGTTTACAGGGTGATGGCAGCCCCTCCGAGATATGCAGAGCACCAGCAGACTGTAAGGGATGCAGTAATCACATCGGATATTAACCGAGAACGATGCGCCAGGCACTGTGCTGAGTGCACTACAGAAATCACTGGGTTTAATCTTGGCAGTCATCCTGCGAGGTGTCTTGATTATTACAGGCTGTTTCCGTCCTCTTTACAGATGAGAGCGGAGTTCCACGGGGATTACAGAATCTCCCCAAGCTCACACCCAGGAAATGGCAGATCTGGGATGTGAAGCGATTTCCATATGGCTCCAGAGCTCAGAATGTCAATGTTCCGTAAACATGCCAGTAGGATGAAAGACACCAATAAAACAAGAAAAAGATGTAATTGTGCTGAAATATTAACACGGCATCGCGACCTTACTCTGAATCACGGGGCAAGTACAAAGTCACCCTGACCCTGCTTCCCTGTTTAGCTCCTGCAGCCGACCAATCTTCGAGATTCGCAGCGGCGGCTCCTTTTCTCCTGGAGAGCGTATCTTCACCCTCCATGTTCCAGATCACTCAGACCTCAGCACCCGGCAACAAGCTGCAAATATGCACAAGCTCAACTAGGAATTGTTTGGAAAACCTTAGGGTCTCACTCAAGGATATATTTTTCTTTGATAAAAATAAATGATGGGTCTTTAACTAAAATTAAATGAATAAAATCTGACAGGGTATTCTTTTTTGAAATTGATACACTCAATATTTACCTGAAAAGATAATTATTAGAATTTTTAGGCCAAAGAACTTGGGAACAAGCATAAAACTTCAGATCATCTCTAAGCAGAAACGTCCTTCTCCACGTTGGAAGAAAAAGGAAAATGCATCTTCACTCACAAAGTTTTTATGACCCTACAGATATGTCACTTCAAACTATCTGGGGATTTTGTAAAAGAATAAGGTGGGGGGAGAGGGGGGCACAGAGACAGTGAGAAGAAAGAGGGTCATCTTCAGGTCTGTACTTTTTTTTTAAGATTTTATTTATTTAGTTGAGAGAGACAGCGAGAGAGAACATGAGCAGGGGGAGGGGTAAAGGGAGTGGAAGAAGCAGACTCCCCGCCGAGCAGGGAGCCCAATACGGGGCTCAATCCCGGGACCTCAGGATCATGATCTGAGCTGAAGGCAGATGCTCAACCAACCGAGACACCCAGGCGCCTCTACAATTCTTCTCTTTCACCTCATAGCATTGGATCATGCCCATGCCCTCCTCCCTACCCCAGGGACAGCACTGCCATCCCATCAATCCACACACTAGAAATCAGAGTGTGTCCCTGGATGCCCCCATCTCACTCACCCTCAGAGCCAATCCATCTCCAAGTCCTAAACCCCTGTGGGACCCACCCACTCCTTCCCACCGCCATCACCACAGCCCTCACGCAAGCGACCGCCACGTCTTTTCCTTCCCGGACCAGCCATGGACCCTGCTTTCCTCCCTCCCACCTGAGGCTCCCCTCATCTCATCCTCTTCCACGCTGCAGCGGCACATTATTTCCAAACTGAAATTTTGGAAATGAGTCCCCCCAGATGGAAACCATCTGATGGCTTCCCGAGCACTCTCATGGTGACAGTCAACATCCCCAGGGCGGCCCCGAGTTCACCTGCTCTTCTCACTCTCCGTGCTCTGGACGCGGCCCTTCGCCTACTTGGTCCAGGGCTCCCAGGCTGATCCTGTGGTCTGCTCCAGTCCCCCACGCCCCGCTAATTGCTCATCCTTCAGACCTTAGTTCAGCGGGCACCCCCAGGAGCCAGCCTTCCCCCCCGCAGCTGGGTCTGACCCACTGTGGCACTTATGCCAGGAGGACCCCTCCCTGTGCAACACGCACCACAGCGGCCATCTCACGCTTGCTGCTGATTATCCAAGTGTCTCTCCAGCTGGAGGTAAGCTCCACGACAGGAGGGACCACCAAGTCCCCTGCAAGTTCTGTCAATTCTATTGCATCTGGAGTCCATCACCCCCTCGCCATCTTCACCCACGGCCCGGCCAACATGTCTCCTGGCAGGACACTTGCCTGGAGGCAAGGGCCTCACAAATGTCTCCCCACGTCCACGCCTGCCCTCCTTTGGTCCGCTTGCCTCACAGCTCTCGGTGGGCCCTTCAAACAGAAGCCAGAGAGCGCCATTCCCTTGTGTGGCCCTCCAACGGCTTCCAACTGCAGCTGGAAGACAGTGGACACTCCCCACCGGGTTCTCCAAGGCTTGGCGGATTACAGCCCCTGCCCAACTCTGGGGCCTGAGCTCCCTCTGGCCCGGCATTCACCATGGTCCAACTACCCCTGCCTTCTTTTTCTTCCTTAAACACACCAACCACCATGTTTCCATCCCGGGGCCCTAGGACACATGGTTCCTGATGCCTGAAACCCATGGCCCATCTTAAGTGGCTAACCGCTTTCTCATTTAGAAAAACCTTCCCCGGCCACGACATTTAAGGGATGCTTACAGACCTCAACGACTCCCTCCAGGGCACTCTGCAGAATGTGCTTGATGTAATTTTTTATGGTTGCTCTCTTTTTGCCCATCTCCCACGTTAGAGACTAAGATCTAGCTATGACGGCAGGGACCCCCATCTCTCTGGTGCCCTGCGGTACCCCCAGTCCTTGGCACGTGGCAGAACACTTCCAACACGCCTGTTGGAATACTCGAACAAACTGCTAAGATCTGCAAATAGAGGGAACTGCAAAATGCCGAAGGAGGCAGGGAAGACTAACGTGAAAGGGACCCCTCAGAGCCACGTCTAGAAGCTCACCCGATAGATGGGGGGGGGGGGCAGAAAAGGAGGGATACGCCTAAGGCAGTCATGTGGAGCCTCAAACCTGAATCGCCTGGGTTCCCAGCAAAGCCCCCACACCAGGAGAGAACTTCCACTGATTCACACTCGGATAAACGTGTTGAAGCAAAATCAAAATATGTCACCTAACACCAGACACTGTTTACATCTTCCCGGAGGTGCAATAAAGCTCGACACACAACAGGCTTTGTCCACGGCAACAACGCTGTCCCTAAACTCGCATGGACCCCAGATGCACTTCAAGGGCCTTCAGGGACAGACTGCTGGTCCCACCTCCAGAATTTCTGATTCAGGATGGCTGGGGTGTGGCCTGGAAAACTATTTCTAATGAGTTCCTAGGTGATGCTCGTGCTCCTGGTCCAGGGGCCACACTCTGAGAACGACTGGTCTACAGCTTTGACAAAGAACTGACCAAAACCAGAACTGTTCACCAGAGAGTTTAGGTTTCCCACCCCCCAAATTCCGCAGTGCCCCAGCCTCCTACAGACACGCCTTCAGGCTGTGCTCTGGGATGTCTGTCCTTTCCAACAGACCAGGGAGAGGAAGGCTGGTCCACATGGGCGGGGGAAACACCCTAACACAAACTGGGCAGCTTCAAACAACAGAACTTTATTCCCACAGTTTAGGAACTAGATGTCCAAAATCCAGGTGTGGGCAGGGTTGGTTCCTTCTGGAGGCACTGGGCAGCTTCAAACAACAGAACTTTATTCCCACAGTTTAGGAAACTAGAGTCCAAAATCCAGGTGTGGGCAGGGTTGGTTCCTTCTGGAGGCTCTAGGGGAGAGTCCTTCCTGCTTCTGGCTCTTCCTGGCAATTCTGTGGCTTATAGATGCATTGCTCAATCTCTGCCTCCATCTTCCCTGGTGTTCTCTCGGAGTCTTATGTGTTCACACGGCCTTCTTATGAAGAGGCCAGCCCCTGGCCTCCAGGCCTACCCAGTCCAGTAGGTCTTAACTAATTACAGCTGCAAAGACCCCATTTCCAAATAAGGTCAACATTCTGGGGCTCCACGTGGACCTGAATGCTGGGGGACACGATTCAACCCAGTACACACCTCAAGAGCTACAGAGGTGGATGACCCAAGGGACCTCAGAGATCACAGGTACTGCTGCCACCAACCGGCACCCCTCAACCCATGTCACGATGACAAGCTAGCGTCACATGTCTGGGATGGTCAGAGGCCCCGGTGCTGCCCCTGCGTTCAGGCCTCCACACCCCTACGCCAGCTTCACCACCAATAACCCCACCTCAGGGAGAAATTTTCAAGCCTCCACGAACCTCTGGACACTCGTCCTAAAATTCCGCAGGTGTAAAAGTAGAGGAATTCCCTAAAAGTGAAATTTTGGATACAAATTCGTCTTCCTGAAATGACAACGAGGATGCCAAAGGGTTAAAAACATACGGAGGCACTCCTGTGGTCATCCTCCTCCCTCTGACCTGCCTCCAGCTGTCAGAAATGCAGCTCTGCTCACACTGCCCCCACTCAAAAGCCTCCATCCTTGCTAACAAATGGAGCTCACGTCCACACTTCAGCAGCCGGTGTACCGAGCCATCACGCCGCCCGCAGGCCCAGCTCCAGGGTCCTCCGCAAGACAGCTGCTCGCTCCCATGGCAGCAACAACGGGCCTGACCTCTCTTGCTACCCAGGAGCCCAGCTGCCCTGGGCTCTGCTTCTCTCTCCTGGAGGGCAGGCGCTGGTCCCACTGATCTGTGAACAATGAAGCCACTTGACTGTGCACACGGAGGCATGTGGGTTGCTGCCAACCTAACACCAAGCCACACTGGGAGCCCTGGACAAAACCGCAGCTCTAACTCTGTTTAAAGAGAGGAGGTGAGGGCCACATGCAAAGGAACCTATGAACAGTGGGGGGACGAGGAGGAGGCCAAGTCACAGAGTAGCATATAACGGATTCCATGGTCACAACCACATGGGCCCGAGGGGTGCCCCAAGGTCCCTCACCCTCGAGGGGATATCCTGCTTAGAAAAGGAGGCCGGGTAGGCAACACACAGACCACAGAACGAGGACTGTGGCTTCTGCAGAGAGAGCGAGCAAAGGTGCATCTTCTAGAATTGTCTCTGGAGGGAGCAGTCCCACATGTGCCCAGGGGCAGCTGGGCACGTGCCTGCGTGTGGGCCAGACCAGCTGTCGCCCTCAACCTCACCACTGCGCGGTTCTAAGGGTACAGTGCTGAACACATGAATTCAGCCCTCCTCGCTTCCCCGTCCCTGAGACCTTTATTTTGGCAACGGAAATTGTCAAGACTCCAGTGTAAATAGGGGCGAAACGCAGGGCCTCACGGAAGGGGTACTGTTTTCCTTCACCGCTCTGATTTTACTTTACTATTTACAAAATTAAAACAGTGCAGCAAATTATCTGTTCAGTGCACCATAGCATGAGCTCCACCAAGGCAGACAACACCTCTCCAGTTGGTCTTAGCAGACCCCGTCAAGTTTCTCAACAGACCCCATAAGGCGCAGGGCAATTTGGAGTGGATTTCACACCTGTTATCTGACCGCTCACCTACCAAGGGCCACACCTCCGCGAGGGGCTTCATGTTGCATTCTCATTTTAGGGCTTGCAATACTCCCCAAAAGGCAGGCATTCTTATCCCCATTCTACAGATGAGGAAGTTGAGGTCCAGAGGGGTTAAATGCAGCACCCGAAAGTGCCGTACATGGCAGAGCCTTCCGACTCCAAAGTTGGTCTTTCCAGTCTTGACTCTGTTCACCCAATTAGCTGAGGAGGCGGCCGAGCAGCCAGGGGCAGGGATGCAGGAACCAGCACCAAACTCGGATTCTAGAGCAAGATGTTACTGGGGAAATTTTCTACAAGCAGGCTTCTCGGGCCTGTGCCAGAGCTTATCACGTGAAAATCAGCATCCCGCCTGCTGAGAGGTGCTGGCCAGCCAAAACTATGGCACAATATTTCTTTGTACTTCAACATACTGGATACAGAATTCTGGCTCTGCCACACTCACAGTTCATGACCATGGACCTCTTCGTTCTTCATAGTCTGGACTTCCTAATTGATAAAATGACTACCACAGCTCCTTTTTGAGAGGACATGATGAACTAATCTATAGGAAAACATTCTGTAAACTGTAGAGCCCCAAAGAAGCAAACAGAACTTCTGTCATCAGATGCTTTGTTTTGTGATGGGTAAATCGAGTCCCTCAATTACTACCCACACGTGACCTTGGACGTCTGTCATCTTCCTTCTTCACTATCCCCCCCCACAAAAGCAAACTTTGTTCGACTCATTAAATGTAATACTTAACGAGAACCACCTTTCACCATGTGATCAACCATTTGTCCCCTAGCATGCCAGTGTTTGTCCTTAAGCAAGACTACAGACTTGGCCTGTACTCCAGTTTCTGACATTCCCCACCCTCTTCCTAAGACAATCAAAGCAGACGTTGGGTTATAAGCATTGGTTTTATAAATCATTGGGTTAATGAGTAAAGTGCTTTAAAATAAAAATCCATGTGCTAGGCATCTTTGGCATTCTCAACATTTTCCTACACTCTTCTTGAATGGTTTGTGGTCTCTCATGGAGTTGAACTTAGGTGTAAGTACACCCTGGCCTTTAAATCAAGCACAAGCCCGGGCCCTCTCAGGCATACACACATTATCACAATATTCCAAGTCCTAAACTTCTGGCATTTGCATGTGCCGCTTTACAAGCTTTTTAGTCTTTGTAACTAAATGTGCAGCAATAAACTCCAAACCGCATTAATGATAACCCTGTTAAATATAAACAAGTGTGCAATTATCCAAAATGCTAACACAAACAAAAAGGGGGGAAAAAAAACCCAGGAAACTCTGATTGATTATATGTTCTTGGAGGCTTTTAAAAACCAAACAAAAATAAAAATACAACATCAGATAGTCTGTAAAAGAGAATAATGGCTAATATTTTTATGATTCCTACGCGTAATACGAAACGGTCTGTTTGAGCTCCACAGTGTCCGTGAAAAGCTTGGTTCTTAAACTGCACATAGGCTGAAACTTAAGGGGGTCCGATCTTTTTTTGAGGTGGAAAGTAAGTGGTGGTGACCTTTGGGGAAATTCGCAACATTACGTGAAGTTGCTGATTCGTATAAAAACCTCTGGTTTTCGGGGCGCCTGGGTGGCACAGCGGTTAAGCATCTGCCTTCGGCTCAGGGCGTGATCCCGGCGTGATGGGATAGAGCCCCACATCAGGCTCCTCTGCTATGAGCCTGCTTCTTCCTCTCCCACTCCCCCTGCTTGTGTTCCCTCTCTCGCTGGCTGTCTCTATCTCTGTCGAATAAATAAATAAAATCTTAAAAAAAAAAAACCTCTGGTTTTCAACGGTCTTCCCCTGATGGTGACATTGTGCACAGCCCCCCAAGGGGAGAATGGAACCAAACGATGTGCGGCGTGGCCTTGATACACGCGCTGGTAAACCAGCTCTCTAGAAGGAAGAAAAAAAGAAAAAGAAACGGAATCCCTGACCGGTAAAGTTGACGGATTCCCGGGGCGTAAACATTCCCATCAGGACTGATGTCAGGTTATCAACCAGCTCAGATTCCCCCGCTGGTTCTCTAACCACGTCTGCAGGAGCCCGCCATCACACACCGGGTCTGCCAGAAACCCGCCTGGAAGCCAGAGAAACCAGAGTTCAAATCGTAGCTCCAAATGCCAGCTGGGCCTTAGGCAAGTTCCCTGCACCCCTCCAAACCTCGGCCTCCACAGCTCCGAAGTGGATAGCACCCCTGCTCCGCACCATTGCCGCACAGGTGAAGCAAAGCCACGCACGGAAAGCACACAGGACGTTGAAAGGCACGCGGAACTCCATGTGTGTTCCCTCCCCTCCCCAGGGAAGGGGAGAGGCAGACCCGGGTGGGATGGGGGTACAATTTACATCACCTGCACCTGTTTCACCCCCACGACAGGAACATGTTTCTGTTCCAAGTAGGGAGGTTCCTTATTGCACAACTGAGGAAGGAGGTGGTACGGAGGCTGTTTTACCAAATAAAGGGTTGGGGGTGACCGCTGCATGAAAATAGAAGACCTAAGAGGCTGGAGGGGAGGCGCCAGGATTATCAGGGGGGCTTTGAGGACCAAGGTGCCTGTAGAGTTTTAAGCGGTTTTGCCAGTGTCTTGGGATCAAATTTCCCTACTGACAGTCAGGGAATGTGGGTTTTGCTTGGCTCCGTGGGCGCTCTACAGAGGGAGCTACTCCAGTTTGCCGAGAACCAGCCCCAGATCATCACCAACCAGCCCCCAAGGGGCCAACAACCCGGGAGGGGTCAGGGCCGGTCTGCACACATGCACTGGGAAGGAAGAAAGTCAAGGCCGGGAGAGGGTGCTCAGTGCCAAACATGAGGGCTCTGCGAGGTGACGGGTCAGAAAGGAAGGGGCACCTGGTGGGAGGGTAGCTTCTCCCATGGAGAAGCCTGTGAGGGCCAGAGACTGCGGTGCCCTGTGGAAAGCCAGCACAGCGTGGACATGACGGCGGTGTGGGGGCGGGAGCGGTTGGGGGGGTGGGTGCAGCGGCTGCCAGAAGGTAGCCACATATGAAATATAAGGAATTTGTATTTCACAGGGTCAGACATGGGTCTCGGAAAGTTCTCTCTACCAGCCACGGGGAGAAGGGATGCGTGGGTCCCAATAGAAGCCAGGAGCCTCCAGAAGGCAAGGAGGGTGAGGGCGGCCAGGGAGGAAGCAGGGGACCAGGGCACACGTCCCGGGTACAGAGTGCAGGGCTGGGGCAAGGGGTCGCACACGTCTCCTGGAAGAAGCCACAGACGAACCAGCTTAGGCTTTGTGGACCGTGTGGCCTCCGCCACAGCTACTCACTGCTGTTCTCGCAGCACAGGGCAGCCAAAGACAATACAGAAATGAGCGGGTGTGGCCGCTTCCCAGAAGATGGTATTTATAAACAGCCCATGGGTCACAGTCGACCGACCCCTGAATTGGGGGAAAGGGATACAGAGGGAGAAGACACAGAGGGTCCAAACAAAGGAAACACACCCAGGAAGGAGGCAGCATTGTTCCCATTTCATGGATGACAGCCTCGGCACAAAGGACGCGGCGGGCCGGGGCCACGAGCGGCGCCGGGGGTGCCAGGCTCGCGCTCCTATTCCCTGCGATGTGAACCACCCTAAGGCACTTCGTGAAGCAGCAGGTGCATAAAAACAGCAGCAAGAGCCAGAGGCATCTAGACGGGGCTGAGAAGAGTTGGGGGGGGGGGGTTGATGGACAGGGCAGGCACTGGGCTACTGGAGCCGCAGGAATCCTCACCACCCTGGACTGTCCTCTGGGCCCTCGCCCACAGAGGTCCTCCCCGAAGGACAGAAAGGCAGAAACCTAAATAAGGAAACCGCGGGGCTCGCAAGGCCCTTAGGTCATGTAGGCCACCCTCGGCCGGGCTCAGCCGACGCCAGCTGAAACAGCGCTGATGAGCCTGACTCAGACCGCGGCGCGGTGAGGCACAGACTCCGCAGCCAAACTACCTGCGTTTTTAAATATATTTCTTTAAGATTCATTTATTTGAGAGAGAGATAGGAGAGAGCATGCGCGTGACCCCAGCACCCTGGGATCATGACCTGAGCCCAAGGCAGATGCTTCACTGAGCCACCCAGGTGCCCCTAGACCACCTGCATTTGAACCCAGCCCCCCCCCCATGTGGACTCCCGGGACCCTCCGCTTCAGAATGGGGCTGATGCAGCCCTACTGTCTCGAGGTGGTTGTAAATACAAATTTGCTTAATCCTTGTAAAGTGCTTAGAATAATGCCTGGGACGTTTGGTAAATAAAGTTTGGTAAATAAGTGCTTAGAATAATGCCTGGGACGTTTGGTAAATAAAAATACCGTGTGTCAAGGCACTGAGCCAGGTCCCACAAGGGCAGGCATAGCGTTCCCACCTTGGTGGGGGCTCAACACAACAAGTTCACCTCTAAACAAGCACTCATCACTAGAAAAACTGGTCCATTTGTTATTCATATCTCCCAACAGACACGGACCACCTTTCGTGTTTCTCTCATGACTCTCATCAGCGAGTCATCATGTTCAACGTTCGTTGAATAAATGACACAAGGCCGTGAGTCCCCAACTAGAATTCCCTCTACTACCTGCCTAACAGATAACAAAGTACCTAAAGTCACCCTTCGCCCACTCTGACCTTGGATTCCTGCCCCTCCATGTTGGTAGGGGGCTGGTATCCACGTCTACAAAGTGCTTTGCAAAGCTGAAGGCCCCGGAGCAAGAGAGGAGGTCAGTACAGATCTCTCTATGAGGTGATGTTGGTTGGGGACTGACCAACTCACGAGGCCGTGGCTTCCAGCTTGGATGGCCTCCTAAAGTGGCCAGTCCAGTTATGACACCCTCGCTGCCAGAGGGAGCACAGCTGAAGGTGTTTGGAAAGTTCTCCCTTACACCAGGGGAAACCCACTCATTCCTTCATTCATCAGCACGTGTCCCGCCAACTGGAGCCACATGGAACCTACTCAATGCCACTTCTACATCCGTTCCAAGGTTGGGTTATCTACATGTCCCAAGCTAAACACGCCCTGTCCTCAGCAGCAGGCCCAGGACCGAGGCGCTCAGAGCCCCAGGCCAGGAAGAGGGGCTGCTCATCTATCCCAGCCCTTGAAATCCATAAGGAAACCGAGGCCAAAGGTATAAAGCGACCATCCAGGCTACCAGGCCTGGCAGGGGCTGGCCCAGAACCCAGAGTTGCCAAATGCTGACCGGCATTCCTGATTCACAACAGGTCACCTCACCAGGCCTCACCTACCTTTCCTTCCCAGCGTGCTTTAAAGGCCACCTGCCAGCCCCAGGCCCCTCTCCCCACCTAACAGCTCTCCTTCCCATGGGAAAAAGTCCATGCAGGCGGAGCTCCCCAGGACAGCTGTGGGGACATGGTACACAGCCATGCTGCGGCTTCCCCACCCCCCTTCCAAAGGGCAAAAGGTCAGACTTGAACTAGCTGCCCTTTCTGGGCACTTGCCAGCGGTGAGCAGGCTTCCGATTTATTTCCCCTTCTGAGTTCGCCCACAACATAACAGCCTTTGTGAGTGCAAAGGGGAGGGCAGCGGGTGAACCTCGGGCCACTGACCTCAGTCCCTGGCAGGGCACGGCCTCCGCTGAGTCTTGGGTAAGCGTCCTGATCAGGGCCTGGCCTTCCTGGGACTGCAGCTTTGGCCTCTGTAATTCATGTTGCTGGAAAGATGGCTTAACAGTAACCTGGGTTTGCTTATTGCTGGAGGAGATCAAAGTCCTGTCCGAATTTCTAAACTCCAGACGGGTCGGCTGGCTTACAACAGGAACACAGAGTGGTGACTGCCTGAAGTCACAAAGCAAGGAGGGGACAAAGGTGAGGGAAAGCTTTCATCTTCCTTCTCTTCCTCTGGCTGGAGATCTCCTGGTCAGCCCACATAGTGCTTTTTCTTTTCAGTGAAGACCGGGACTACGGATTCACCCCAGTAGGAGCAAGGCAGAGGGAGGGGTGCTTATAAGCAACAAAGCTGCCTGACCTCTGCCCCAACGTGACCTCTGCCCCAACGGGCTGAGTGACCTTGAGCACATTGCTTAACTCTAAGACCCGCTTCCCTCTTACAATTAGAACCATCACAGCAGCCAGGCAAGCCTTCCTTCTCAAAAGGCTTCCCATTTGCATCCCACGCAGCTGTTAGAAATGCAGAATTGAGGCTCTCCCAGACCTGCAGGATCAGAATTTTCCCATTTTTTTTTTTCAAGGTCCCAGGGGATTCTAAAGATATTTACATTTGAGAAGCCCGGATATAAAGCATTTGGGACAGGCCCACGCAGCAGAGTCAGCCCTCAATTACATAAGCCCAATTCACACTTGAAAGGGCCCAAGGCTCTCTAGAGGAATCAGACCCAGAATGGCTGATTAACTTGCTCAGGGTCACGCAGTGGCTTTAAGATTTGAACCCAAGGCTTGGGAGTTCTTTTGCACCACACCCTCTTTCCATGTATGAACTAACTCTCCATCTGTAAGGCACGAGGTTATCGCAGGTGCTCTAAGAAGCAAAGCCCTCGTGTTTTTTTAATTAATTCCCTGGTCCCCGTGCAGGGTCCTCAGTCAGGCCTGATGGCACACACGGTTCACCTGGGCTCGACTCTGTGCTCTGGGCGGCTGTCTGCCATTCAGAAGCTCGAGGAAGTGGAGCAGCCCAGGACTGCTGCCAGCTGCTGCCGGACATGAAATTTCTAAAGTAAAAGGAAGCCTTAAAACACACCTTATAAATTTCCACTCCCTTTCACCTATTAACGCCTTCCCCATGCAGCTGGGGCAGCCCAAGCGCAGCACACAACAGGGTGTAAGCTAGAAGGCATCTTTTTGGCTTCCCACCTCGGACACCTAGCCAGAGAGCAAACCCCAGCATGTTGGCTTCCCCAGGCTGGAGCCCTGTGCATCAGGCTGGGAAGAGCCCAGGCCCACAGGACTGGGTTCCCCAGATGTTCCAAAGGAGACATGAGCAGAAGCAGCTGGGGGCCCAAACAAAGGTTAAACGCGGTGGGGGAGATGACGAAAGAGTGGAGAATCATACCAGTATGACGGGCCTGCTGTATCCCAGACCAACATTTCCAGCCCACAGCTCCAAAATTGTTCTAGGGCCTACCACATGCAAGGCGTAACCATACAGTTGACTGGCCGAAGAAAAGATGGAAGCCTTAGATGTCAAAGATCTGGGTTCTCATCTCGGCCAGCGCCGGGCCTGTGAAACCACCTACATAGGCTGTGCAGATTCAACGAGATAGAGGCCAAATGCCCAGCCCTGAGCACAGAAATGGGGCCTGGGCACAGAAAGTTTCCTCTGACGTATTGCAAAGGCTGGAAGTCCGAGCAATGACTGCGACTGGTTTTACAAGTGTCCAGACGGAAATAACACAAAAGAAAGCGTTTCACGATTTCAGATCGAGAAATTCTGGTTTTTATATATTCATAACAAACCCAACATAGAATATCTCAAGTTCACTATAAAAGGAAGATTTCAGGTTAACTATGGCAATGTCTTCCCAGCTTTCATTTGTATATGAATCATCTGGGGATCTTGTTAAAATGCAGATTTGCCCTCTAGTAATCTGGAGTGGGACCCAAGAGTGCACGTTTCTAAGAACTCCGGTGAAGCTCAAGTTCCCAGAGCCCACGATTTTGAGCAGCAAGCTTCGATGGCATCCCTTAAACAGTAACAGACACATCCAAGGAAGGTATAATTTGATTTAAAAAGGACATCCCAAGAGAATATCCATGAAGTAGTATATGGAACCACTCTGGCTAGTGGGGTTTCTTAAAGGGAGGCACACCTGGGAAAGCCAATGGCGTTCTTGTAAATCGGCCCTGGGCCCTATTCAAATGAGTTTGTACTCTACATCACACGGTCTAGGCAGGTGAAAGTACTCTTTAGTGGTCAGAAAAGCAGCACGCGTCTGACAAAATTCTCGAAAGCAGCATGGTGTCGAAAGAAAGCATCCGAGAATATTTCAAGTTCATGACCACTCCAACAGCTGTGGCCAAGCTAGACTGTTCAAGGCCTTTCTTAAATCCCTGTTTGACCCATTTACCTCCTCTCTGTACATTAAATTTCAGCTGTTTCTGTTGACAGCTGTAATAAAAAAAAATGCCTCTACCCAGTTGCCAGATATGGATAATTCCTAAGTAGTAAGACAAATGTGACTGTCAGGAAGCATTTTCTATTGACTGACTCATCTTAACAAGTGTGCTGGGGGGTGGGAGATCCATAAAACATCCAAGGGGTTCATATTTATGGGACTGGAGATTAAGTTCTGGCTATTCTTTGGATCAGAAATACTAACACAGGGGCGCCTGGCTGGCTCAGTTGGTGGACCATGCAACTCTTGATCTCGGGGTTCTAAGTTCCAGCCCCAGGTTGGCTGTAGAGAGGACTTAAAAATAAAATCTTGGAAAAAAAAAAAAAGAAAAAAAGAAAAAGAAAGGGATAGTAACACAGAAGATCTTCCATAGCCCCTGCAAGGAGATTCTTAGAGACAAAGTGTGAGGTAATCTGATCTCCAGCTGCTGTTAGCACAGGAACACATCTGCCTACCCTGAGACACAGGCCAGCCTTGCACACTAGCTTAGAATAACATGTATGTTTATTACAATTCCTGTCATGACCCTCTGGCCTGGCTGGGCTTACGCTCAAACTATAGAGTCATTAAGAGCCAGTGTGTGATGTCAAGCGGTAACAGCGAGGTGCCCAGAAACTGCTGAGTATGCACCAATCACCCAGAAAGGGATTCCCCTCCTGTGCACTTGCCCGCTAATGGGGAGATGCGTGCTCTGACAAGAAATACCAGGGCCAGACGGTCACCTGTGCCCAGCATCGCTAATTCATCCATGCAACCACGAGGCTGCCTCTGTGTTCCACACCCCGCCCTGCAGCCCATGTGCAATCACACTGTTAGTCTACACACCAGGCAGGTCATGATTTCACCCTTTGGGTAAGACGACGACTCAGAGCAAATTTCTGGAGGAGCCTGGCTTGTTTTTCCCCATCTGTCCGTTGGGGGAGGAAGTGAAGTTTTCCAATAGGCCCCCTTCTTACTTAGGCCAGAAAAAATGCCTGAGCTTCCAGAAGAGTAGTACAGGAGAGGGGTTGTAACAGAAAAAAATGTTCTCCTTTCTCATCTTGAGGCCTGCAAAATGTTTCCATTTCGGAAGGGGAAACTGAGGCCCCCAGAGGTTACAATAACTGAGCCAAGGCGAGCCCGTGCGATAACTTCATAGGAGGCCTTATTAGCTACCAAGGGAGGGTCCTCCCTCCCAGGAAACAGGCCTGCATTTCTCTACTGCTCCCCACGCAGGTTCTTCTCCAAACTCTGGTCCCACTGCTGACACAGACCTAATTCCCAACTGTCCTCTGAACATGTTGACAAACTCCAGCCATTTCCTTCACAATAAGCAAATGTCCAACATTTCAGATTTCTGCCAAGATGCCTAAAACCTGCAGATGACTTAAGCTGGCACATGCAAGCTTTTTAACTAACTCTAGCAAATTCATCTTGGAATGGAGAAAAATCCTCAAGCCCTATTTCCTGCCTGTCCCCAAACTCCAAGGCCCGGCGCAAGGAAATGTAAGGGTTTTCCATTTCTTAGGAAAGCAAAAGGAAAACGCCAAGTGTTCCTGGAACACGGCACTACTTTGAGGGCAGGCAATAACTCCTCTCAGGAGGGATTCAGCGCGTGTCTTCAAGAAGCTCAGGCTCACACGCGCCAATCAGCCACCAGCCGGACCCACTGCTGGACTTTGCGCCCCGCCAAGTCTTGTCTGGCGTGGGAAGAGCGCGCTTCTGGGTCTGGACAGGGTTTCTATAAGTTCGTGATCTCCTCTTTGCAATGGGAGGTTTGGGTGCGGCTTTTTAATGGGGTCCAGCAACCCCCAACTCCGGACTCACAGTATGAGCGTGATGTTTCTGCTCTGCGAGTGCCGGGCTCATGCACACACCTGTGAACACACACTCCATGGTGACTCTGCCTCTTTCGCGTGCCCTCGTGGTTTGGAATTTGGGCCAGAAGCCAAGGGATCCGGCGGGGCGCGGGAAGGTGGGAGCGACCGGTGTCCCGCAGCCAAGAGCCGGCCGGGAGGGACGTGGGGGTTAGGTGCGCGTCGCGTCCTGCATACTCACCGGGACCTCTGCAACTGTTCCAAGGCGCTGGTACTGGCCCCCTGGCCCGGCTGCTCCAGGGAGCAGTAGTTCTGCGAAGTCTGCCTGGAGAAGGCGATGGGCAGGATTCCCTGAGTGAACGAATTGAGGCGACCCCGACTGCTGCTCCCACTCCCAGGGGTCCCGGAGCCCAGAAAGGCGGCCGCCGGCACCTGCACGCTGGAAAAGGCATCGTCCTCCTCCAACTCCTCCTGCCCGGCGTCTCCGGGCCCGTCGGGCAGCTGCGGCGGAGCGCAGGAGGCGAGAGGCGCCGGCCGGGGCGGCTGCAACAGCTCCCCCGACGCCCGGCCCGCGCCCAGCGGGCTCACGAAGCCCCTGGCCGCCCCAGGCCCGGGCCCCGCGGCGTGGCCGCCGGGGGCCAGGGGTGGCAGCGGCGAGGGCTGCGGGAGGCAGGGGCCCCATCCAGCTGCTACCGCCGCCGCCGTGCCCGCCGCAGCGAGCGCGTTGCAGCCGCCCCGCTCCGCGGTGGCGAGCAGGCTGTGCCGAGTCCTCGCGCCGCAGGCGCTGCCGGCGCCGGGTTTGGCCGCGCCGCTCTCGTCGCCGCCGCCCCACTCCTCGTCCTGCAGCGGCGGCCGTCCGTCCAGCGAGATGTTGGTGAGGAAGGAGAGGGCAGCCTGGCGCCGCCGTGGGTCCATGCGCGGCTTCCTGGGGGGCTCGGGCGGCGGCGGCTGGGCCGGCGCGGGCTGGGGCTGCGGCGGCGGCGGCTGCTGCTGCAATCCGCTGGTGCCCGCGGCGTCGGTGCCGGCGCTGCTGCTGTTGCTGCTGCTGCTGCTGCTGCTGCAGGCGGCCGTGCCGGCGGTGGCGGCCACGGTGGCGGCAGTCGCCGCCATTGTGTCCGTCTGCGGCGATATTTCCGCGATGCCCGGAGAGGCGAGCGGGGCCCGAGTGCTAAGCGGCGAGCGCGAGCGCCGGTGACCCGGGCTGGGCAGGGCGCGGGGCGCGGGCGGCGTGCGCGGCGGCCCAGCCCCCCCGCGGGCGGGCCATGCTCGCTCCTCGGTGCTGCCGCCGGGGACGCCGCCGCCCCGGCCCACGCGCGCGGCTAGCTAGCCGGCCGGCGGGCCGCTGATCGCCAGGTCCCGGGCCCTCCCCGCCCCTGCGGTCTCCGGCTGCCCGGCCCGAGAGTCCGTATTTATAGGTGCGCGCGCCCTGCGCTCGCGCTCCGAAGCGCTCTTTGCAATAACACAGTATCACGTGTGGGGAATGAAACCTGGGAGGAAAACAAAGCCGCAGGCGGCGGCCGCGGAGGCAGGCGGCGGGAGGCGAGGGGCCGGCGGAGGAGGAAGAGGAGGAGGAAGGGAAAGCCGAGCGGGTGGCGGGGCGGAGGATCTGCCGGCGGTCCAGGTAGCCCGAGCTTCCTGCGGGGAGTTGGTGGCTCCCTGAGCGCACGGAGCAGGCTGAGGGAAGCGAGCACGTTTCGCCGCCGCGCCCGCACGGGGAATTGAGGGTGCGAGCAGAACCCCGGAGTCGCGGCTTGAGGATGTGGTCCCGGGAGAGTTGTGGGTCTGCAGGAGTTACTTGGAGGGACGCTGAGATTTGGCCCACGAGCTTGTTAACTGGACCCCGCGCTGCCGTTGGGCCCTGAGAAATAGGTCCTTATTAATAGTTATACGGGCAGGTCCACAGCCCCTTATGTGGATAGCCCCACCTTAAAGCTGTCACTTAACCATTAAGGTTGTGTCTCATTCATTTGCAGGCCGAGGGTGCAGCCCCTGAGATAAATGCTCACCCCTCGGTGCAGAAGAGCCCATTTGAACCTCTTCTGTGTGGGCAGACTAATTTACACACCCATCTGATGGTGCTGTCACTTTTCATCCCTCTCTTAGCAAAGGCCCACGTCAATTTTTACTCTATGAAGACCGAGATAAGCTATGATGGCCTCACACCTTTTCCCCCTTGTCACCTTGCACATTTTGTGAATTATGATCTTTTTATCCCACATAAACTGGGAACAATATGGACGATTACTTTCTGTCATTTATTTCATAAATATCCGTTTGGCTCCTACCATGTCTTCTCTTCAAGATGGGTACCTGCCCAGGGATTCAAAGCAGCAACTCTGGACCTGGGAGGAGCCAGGGAATGCTGTACCCAGGGGGCCGAGCCCCAGCAAACGCCTGTGTTGGCTGAGGCGGGTGGGGGGCCAGGGTCTGAAAAATGTGTACCGGTTTCCCTGTGCGGTTTGGGTGACTTACCAAATGTCGTAAGGAACAATTGTCACACTTTATTAAGCTCTGCGACATCTAAGACACCTCTCTACACTTTTCTGAAGAAGCAGCAATGTGTTTAAGATCAAGGGATTAATTTAATTAAAGGTTTAAATTTAGCCCTGGAACTAATGGGTAACTCTACATTGAAATTCCACTCCACTTCAAGTTCAGGAAAGTAAATTGAGTAATGTGGAGCAAATACACCAGAGATGTGCAGCCAACGCGGAGTATATGAGATATGGGTGAGTTTCAGGTTGCCTTGCTTAGGACAAACATGGCACGTGGCCCTTTGCATGAACAATTGTTCGTATTTTATGCCATTTTTAGGCCTTTTGAAAAAGTAGAGAATGGGATCTATTTATAGCAGCCTTATAAGCAGCAGCTAAGTCAAAGCTTGGTGACCAGCTCTGTGAAATTTCATTAGGAGTTTAATTATTTTGTTTAACTAACCACCTCGAAACTTCCAAGCAGCTTTATTACAATTAACTTAATTTCCATGACCACTGGCCTGGGTGTGCCCGCGGGCAGTGTTAAATGGAAGACACCAGCTCCGTTCTTGTTAAGTAACTACTTTTTTATTACAAAAATGGTTAATATTTTTATTACAAAAATGATTAATGTTAATTGCACATTTAGAGAATAAGGTAAGTAAAGAGAAGTTTTAATAAAAAAGCATCACTAACAGTCTCATCTGCTATGCAGATAACTGTTAAACTTTTTATTAGTGTCCTGTATTTTTAAACAAGCCAAAGCACGCTGCTCTCATGTCTTGTGATTTTTGCTTGTTGTGTTACGATCATCTTTTCATTTAGAATATTCCTTTATAGGGTCATTTTAATGACTGCATAGTGTTCAGTTCAATGGAGAGATTTTAATTATTAAACCTGTACCTTATATTGAACATTAAGGTTGTTTCCACTTTTGCTTTTATAAAGAGACTGGTGATGACTTCCTTTGTTTTCTAAGTCTTGCTATTGTCCAGTATCTTCTTAGTTAAACAGATGCTGGGGCCAATGCAGTATTATGATTTTAAGGCTTCTCATCCAGAAAGGTTGTTGCTGTTTGCTTCGTTACACTCTTGCCAGCAATGTCAATTTTTTCATCAATCTTCATTTCTTTGTCCATCTAACTCTTTGTCTATCTTAAGTGGCAAACATGCAGACTAATTTCAAATATTCATTAAAGCATCAAACAAGAATCGATATCTTATTTAACCTCCACTCTGTTCCTGTGATCAATTCTCTTATAGGGATCATGAGAGATATGGTTTATTGTTTACCTACTGTGTGCCGGCCACAGAATATTTCTATTTCCAGTCCTTTGCACTCTGCAAGGAGGCGGGGTGGTGTGTTATTATCAATATTTTACAGATGAGGCTCAGAAAAATTACATAATTCGCCCAATGCCATCTAACTCATAACTGGGCGCAAACACAAACCTGTCCGATTCTAAGGCCCATACGTGGTCCTGCGCCCTCTGCTGGTGAGGACGTTTTATGGGGAGGTATCCATCTTCGGTCTTAATGTTTGTACTTTAAGAGTCGACTCACCATGGAAAATAGTACAAACTTGGAAGGAAAAGGATCTGAGTTTCAAGTCTCTTCACCTCTCCAAGCCAATTTCCTCTGCAGGTTATTCTGAGGTACAAATGAGACTGCTTGAGCAGTATTTTATAAACCTTAAAGTACCTTTAAAAATGTCAGTTGTAGGGCGCCTGAGTGGCTCAGTGGGTTAAGCGGCTGGCTTTGGCTCAGGTCATGATCTCCGGCTCCCTGCTCAGTGGGGAGTCTGCTTCTCCCTCAGCCTGCCTGCTGCTCCCCCTGCTTGTGTGCTCTCTCTCACTCTCTCTCTGTCAAATAAGTAAATAAAATCCTAAAAAAATAATAAAAAGTAAAAATGTCAGTTATTTATATCACCCCAATCTACCTAGTCCCTGAATTATTCCAAATTTACTTATTTTTCACCTATGAAATCACGAAATATTATTGAGGAACTTCTATGTACATAGCACCCCCTTGCCACAAAAGCAAAAAAAAAGTGTGGCTCTTTGCCCTTGTGTCCTCTATAGTGAAAATAGTGGAAAGCAAAGCCGAACCTCAGGACACATTTAAATAAAAATGTGAGGCAGACTCTGATTAAGTGATCAAATGAGCAGTCAGACTGGTACTGTGAATGTTAATCAAAATTATTATTTGAGGTCAGGTCTTCGGGGGAGGCCTCAGCCAAGAGCCAGAATTTCTGCTGACCTGGGTGCTAAGGAGGGAAGGGGGAGGACACTTTAGGAAAGGGATATTCTGCCTACAAATTCCTCACGGATTGCAGGCACCCAGGACTAGAACTTGAAATGTAATTCATGGTCTGCCAAGCTTTTTTGCATTTGGGGGGGGTCTCCCCCTCCCTCCCTGCCCCCGTTTACTTTAATATTGCCCCTTACCAGTACCCATTCTAAAAACTTTCTTTGCATGCATCAACTGTTTTGCTCCACACATATGGGAGTCAATTAAAAAAAGAAAGAAAAAGAGCCTACAGGTAATCACTGACCCTTTAAAAAAAGGAATTCTACTGCACAAGAAGTCTGAAATTAGCTCCGAGGTGACCGTGGGTGTCCCTCATCACAAAAGCCAACGCTGTGGTTCTGCTACGGGCTTGGGCGCTTCCAGACTTGGGATCTTTGGCGGCTCCAGCTTGGGAAAATGACAAACTTCTTGCATTGGCTGCTTCACCTGTAAAGGTAGTTTTCGTAATATTTTACCTTGCAGAGTTGTAAGGATTCATGATAATATATATGATGGAACTAGCGGAGTATCCTAAGTAGGCAGTCTTATTAGAAAAACGTGAAATATAGAAGGTGCACACGACAAAGGCTGTGATATTTTAGGTCCCAGGCTTTTGTAGTTTGCACTAGTCCCTCCAGGGAGGGAGGCGGGACCACGAGAAACTTCAGATGCCGGCACCGTTCAGATCAGATTGTGTTCCTGCACGTTCCAGAACCGCGCCGTCAGAACTCCCAGCAGGCCAGTGCGTCTAAAGCAGCAGCAGAGTGACTGTGAGAGACCTGCTGCTTTCCTTCATCAGATCAAAGTCAGATCGCCAGGACCTGAAAAGGAGCATGCCCAGGAGGTGGTCCTCGACACCCCAGCTCTTCTCCCTGAAAGTCACCTTCCCCGTGGGGACTTCTAATCATTTCTCTCGGCCAGAGAGACGGACAGCGAGAGGAGGGGTGTCATTGTTTTCCCTTTACAGTTTGGTGCACTTTAATTTCCTTCCTTAATTTCTCCAGGACATGCGAGACCAGACGCGACACCTAAGTGAGAATTAACTAGAAGCTCAGGGATATATAACGCGGGAGTGAAGTCAGCGAGTGCCATGCAGCCACATATGTGGCTCACAAAATGTGACTTACTCATAGTCCTCATCCTAGTAATTCCTGAACGCCAATCCCGAGCTAGGTTCCGGGTTAGGTTCTGTGAGTACCAAGGAGAACAGGATGTGATCCCAACCTGAAGCCCGCCAGCGAATGGCAGAGAAGCCACATCCACATTGTCACCAAAAGTACATCAAGTATTTAGAAGAAAGAGCTGTGTGCACAGGGTTCAACTAAACCCTAGCGCACCTCCTAGAGCAGAGGCCACTTCAGCCCTTGCCCCTAGCACCGCCCACCCGACACCCTCCTCTCCCTACGCAGGACGTGCCCAGGGCAGAAGCGTTCCCGCTACTCGCTACTCGGTTGCAGTTGCCATAGTGCAATCCTCCAAGTCTCCCCATCCTGCCTGCAGTCCTGCCCTTCCCTCCGTGCTTGCTACCTGCAGCCCCCCACGCTGTCCACCCCTAGGCCTACGTAGGAGCATTTTGCCTCCAGACCCCACACTATATGGAGGAAAGAGAGAGAATGATATTTGACGACAGTCCCTGCCTAGGATGACGTAAGGCCTCCAGGCTCTTGTAACTTGTCTGAGAAGCTGAGAGACATAGGTGATGGGGCACGTCCACGGGCTGTATGAACAGTCACGTAAGCCTGTGTTACTAATTTTTTAAGGACAATGGTTCAAGCCAAGAATGGATTTAGATACTTGTTAATCTGGGGAGATGTGCTTCAGAAAAACCCTTCCTTATCGCCACAGTGTTTTTAGAGTAGATATTCAAAAACAATAGTGCAAATGTCTTTACTCCTCAAATTCCTCTGATCCATCAGAAATCTCAGTTGGAGGCAGCCCAGCCAACTGTGAAAGAGAAGGGATAGCCATCTAGGGTGGAGTGGCCCACCCCACAAGCCCACCATGAGAAGGGCATGGCCAAAGGACCCAGGCTTGAGTTTGTCAATCCCAACCCTCTCACTCACCCCGTGACCCCATGAAGCCTCAGCTTCTCCACCCGAAGGCTGAAGCAAGTCCTATCTACCTTGCATGGTGACTGTGCAGATTAGAACCAGGACATGCGTAAAACATCTCCCAAGTGTCCAGCACTTGGTGGTTGTGAGTGGTGGCTGTTGTCATTATACAAGGAACCCCAGAGAAGCACACTGTTGAGCAAGTGCGCAGAGGACATGGTAGAAACCTGGTGTCAGACTGTGTTAAGAAAATACATTTCAGATGTTTCCATGAGATGTCCTCAGTCTTCCAGAGGGCATTGTTCATGCCCATAATGCCACCCATCATCCCACTGCAGAGTTTTTATGATATTAGCATTTTAAAGAAAAATCAATGAATCTTCCTTGTTGTATTACCTTTATACTTAAATCACAGCAAACTCTTAGTTGGATTTTCTTTGAAATTAAGCCATTTTTAAAAAATTATACTGGTATGCATGCATAGCCAGCTCATGAACAAAGAAGAAAGCACTTCTCATGTAATCCCAGGGGCTAACCACGCCACGGACATGTGGCCTGCATGCACAGGCCTGCAGAGAAGGCCCCTCTAAACTCCGAACAAGCAGGCCGGCCTACAGGGCTCTATGTCTCCCCTAACAGCGTTGCTTTATAGCGTCTGCATTTGTTCAGGTCATTGTCACATCAGAGTGACATCAGATTCTGGGGGAGACAGCACTACTTTGCCTGCCACCGGGTTCAGCGGGACTGATTGGTGATCCGTTGTAACCCCGACTGTGAAGTGGACAAATGATATGAGGAGACAGCTCAAAGAAGGTGAGATGCAAATGTCTGGCAATCATTTGGAGGAGGGACTATTAATGGGGCGCCTGGCTGGCTCAGTTGGTTCATCCATTCATCAGTTCATCGTCTAACTCTCAGCTTCAACTCAGGTCATGATCTCAGTGTCTCCGCACTCAGCTGGGAGTCTGCTGGAGACTATCTCCCTCTCCCTCTCCTTCTCCCTCTCCCTCTCCCTCTCCCTCTCCCTCTCCCTCTCCCTCTCCCTCTCCTTCTCCCTCACCCTCTCCCTCTCCCTCCTCCTCTGCTCCTCCCCACTGCGTGTGCTCTCTCTCTGTCTCTCAAATAAATTAATAAAATCTTTCAAAAAGAAAGAAGGAAAGAAAGACAATTAAGAGTGATGGACACTCATACTGCTGGTGGTGTTGAGTGGAACAACCTTTCTGGAAAGTCTGGCAGCAATATGTATAAAGAGCTTTAAAAAGTTCGGGATTGAGAGCATGAGCTTTGGGGTCATCCCGGCTGGGTTGAATTTTGGCCCCACGATCATGGCTTCGAGCGTATAGAGCAGATAACAGATGTGCTTCAGCGTTGTCATCTGTGAAATGGGGATAATACCGACTTACCGTATTGTTATGAGGATTCAGTGCATAAACAGTGCAGTAAATGCTGGGGTTCCCTGGGTGGCTCAGTCGGTTATGCAGCTGCCTTCAGCTCAGGTCATGATCCCAGAGTCCTGGGATCGAGTCCGGCACTCCCCACCCAGCAGGGAGTTTGCTTCTCCCTCTGCCCCTCACCCCACTCATGCTCTCTCTCTCTCTCTCAAATAAATAAATAAAATCTTAAACAAAACAAAACAAAACAGTACACTAAATGCTTGGTAGATGGTAAGCACTCCAGAAATGTAGTTGTTGTTTTTTGTTTTCTTATTTTTTTTGAGTAGGCTCCATACCCAATGTGGGGCTTGAACTCAGGGCCCTGAGGTGAAGAGTTGCATGTGCTACCAACTAAGCCAGCCAGGCGGCCCAGAAACGTAGGTATTATAATAATCCAAGCTATCGAGAAAGAAGGTCCAAGATCTATGCACAAAAATACTCATTACAGCATTCGTTTAAATGAAGAACACTTGAAAAAAGTAGCCCTAAATGTGAACATTGTAAATTATGGTTTACTCAAATAATGGGATATTGTGCTTCTGTTTTTGAAAAAAATTATCTTTACTGAGCTTTCTTAAGGACATGAAAAATGTTTTTTGGAACAATGCTAACCAAATAAAGCAGAATAGAAACCAGATAGATCACTGTAGCTCAACTTTGTAAACAATATATGGAATTGTTGTTTTTAAATACTAATATGTATCTAAAGGCTACATTGTGACCAGAAGTTAAACCACTCGCTAGCAGGATTATGGTGATTTTTATTTGTTTATCTAAGTATAAATAAGCATGTGGTCATTGTAGGAACTGCTTCTCAACTAACAATTTTTATTTTTTTTAATTTTATTATTATTTTTTTAAGATTCTATTTATTTGTCAGAGAGAGAGCACAAGCAAGGGGAGCAGCAGGCAGAGGGAGAAGCAGGGAGCCTATCATGGGGCTTGATCCCAGGATCCTGGAATCACGACCTGAGCCAAAGGCAGACGCTTAACCAATTGAGCCACTCAGGAGTCCCTCAACTAACAATTTAAAATAATATTTTTAGGGGCGCCTGGGTAGCGCAGTCATTAGGCATCTGCCTTCGGCTCAGGGCGTGACCCCGGCGTTATGGGATCGAGCCCCACATCAGGCTCCTCCGCTGGGAGCCCTCTTCTTCCTCTCCCACTCCCCCTGCTTGTGTTCCCTCTCTCGCTGGCTGTCTCTCTGTCAAAATAAATAAATAAAATCTAAAAAATAAAATAAAATAAATATTTTTAAATGTGTTGAAGTAAGTTCTAGAATAGAATATGCCCAAACAAATGGTGGCATTATTACGGACTTTTTCAGATTCTTTAGGAATAGTAGGTGGCATCTATCTTTCTCTGCCATTGTTGGGTAGGAAGTGGTTGAAGGAAATGCCTTTTGGGGACAGGGCTGAATATGAATGAAGGATAAGAAAGGCAAGGACACTTGGGAGTGACCGGCAATGAGGAGACCTGCCAGGACAGCTACATTAAAAGATCTGTAGCAGTCAGTAATGGGAGCTAAGGTTGAGAAACAGTATATAGGGCCAGATCATGAAAGCCTGAATCTAAAATAAGGAATGTGAGGAGCGCCTGCTGACTCAGTGGGTAGAACCCGCCACTCTTGATTTCAGGGTTGTGAGCTCGAGCCCCACGTTGGGTATAGGGATTACTTAAAAATAAAATCTTAAAAATAAATAAATAAGATAAAATAAGGAATTTGACCCTATAGGTAGTAGAGAGCCATAGATGATTCTTAAATAAGAAGTAATGTGTGTAGGGGCGTCTGGGTGGCTCAGTCGTTAAGCGTCTGCCTTCGGCTCAGGGCGTGATCCCGGAGTCCTGGGATCGAGCCCCACGTCAGGCTCCTCCACTGGGAGCCTGCTTCTTCCTCTCCCACTCCCCCTGCTAGTGTTCCCCCTCTCGCTGCCTGTCTCTCTCTCTGTCAAATAAATAAATAAAATCTTTAAAAAAAAAAAAAAAGTAATGTGTGTAAAAAGCCAAACTGGCAGAGCATTAATTTGACGAATGTGCATTTGGGGTTGAACAGAGAGTCTGAAGGAGTGGAGAGGGTTTTTTATTCATTCTTTCATTATACGTTTATCCATTCAGCATGCATCGAGCTCCTCGTCTATGCCAGGCTCTCTGCTAGGCCCTCAGAGTAAGGCAAGGTCCCAGGCCTCAGGGAGTTAACAACCTGCTGAGAAAATTGGGGAAACAGAGCAAAGGGAACTAGGGTGGGTTCCCTTTTACGTGCAAGCCCCGGAATAGTCATTTCTACATATTAGTTTATTGATTCTCACCACAGCCCTGCTATTTATCCTCTCTTAGAGATAAAGAAACAGGCTCAGAAAAGTTAAGCATGGTGACGTGCCTCTGGTCACACAGCTGATCCCTGGAGAGTTCCTTCTGTAATATCTTAGGGTGGGGGTCTGCGTCAGCAGGGAAGGGCCAAATCCTAGAGGTCAAAGAGGCCCCACAGAGAAGGTGATATTTGAACTTGGACTCTAGTGTACATGTGAGAAGGGACATTTTGGGTCATGCAAAGGCATGGGGGCAATAACGTTAGGACTCTATTACAACAGGCAGTAAAACTTGGAGTTGGCAGAGAGAATGGAAAAGTAGGGTCAAGTGCAAGAGACATTAAGCAGAAACTGGCTTCCAGATTTCCAACGGTGGGGGGTGAGGGTGGGGCGCAGCTATAATTCCTGAAAGAACCAAGAGTACTTGAGGGAGAAGAGAACACGCGAAAGCAGGAAATGTGGGCTAAATTTTGGTCTGATTTCTTGTCCTATACTATCACACAGTGGCCTCATGGAGAGGCTAAGATCTTATGTTTCTAAATCACAACTTTGTCTTTATCACATTGAAAGAGAAGTAGGCTTTGAGTTTGTCCTGGCACAGTCTTCAGTGTGGTTATAGATGGGCTCACGAGGTGCATGGCTGAAGACACTGGCCGCGGGAGGCAATCACGCCCTCCATTGGCCCTTTGAGACACAATTCAAAGCCCAAACTGCATTCTGGACTCTGATACACCTGAGCGAATGCTTGGGAAACAAACCCTTCCAGGATCAGACCCTGTTCAGCCATTTCCTAGGATTCCTTTCATTGCAGGTGACAGAAACCCTGTCCAAGCGTCAAAGTGGCTTACAGAGAATTTGTTCTAAAGATTTGGGAAAGTCTGGAGGAAGAGCAAAACAGGGGAGCAGCTAATGCCCAGCCAGACACCCAGAGAACCGTGAATGTGAATGCCCGGGGACTCTCCCTTTCTTGTCCCCTAACCTTCTCTAGTGCCTGCGGCAGGCTCGTCTCCCTCTCCAGATTGGATTCCTCTGCCTTTCTCCAGGGGCAAGAAATGTGGCCCCTTACAATTCCCACCTTTATAATTTACAGAGCCTGTCCCTCTAGGTTTCCATTTTAAATTTACAGAGAAAGACTGATTGGCAAAGCTCGTGTAGAGCAGGGCCCCCACCCCGTCAGCTTGGCTAACAGGTGTAGGCTGCTGGAGGAGGGTGGATGGTGGGGGGCGGGGCAGCCAGTTCCCAGAAGAGAAGTGCAGGGCAGATAAAAACAATAGGGGTCTAACCTATTGGGGCACTTATTAATTTCTCGAGGCTTAATTTTCTTGCTTGGAAAATGTAAATACACATTTGCCTTGGAGGTTCTTAGGGAAGATCAAGGAGGATAACAGACGTCCGTGATACTCAGACTTCCCACCAAGCGCTCCTGCAGACAGAAGAGAGCGCTCCTAAAGACCGCGACAGCCTGAAGGCTTTGAGGTTTCTTTGAAGTTCTCTTTTGAGCTCAAAACTGTATGAGCTAGGGGCAGCTGGGTGGCTCAGTCAGTTGGGTGTCTGTCTTGGGCTCAGGGCGTGATCCCGGCGTTACGGGATCGAGCCCCGCATCAGGCTCCCTGCTCAGCGGAAAGCCTACTTCTCCGTCTCCCTCTGCCATTCCCTCCACTCTCTCTCTGTCAAATAAATAAGTAAATAAAATATTTCTAAAAAAATGTATGAGCTATGGGAATTTAGCATATGATAAAATTGACATCTCAAATCAGTAAAGAGAAGATAAATCATTTAGTCAGGAATGTTGGGACAACTGGGTTGCTAGCTGGAAAGAAAAAAAAGATCCCTCACAGTTTATACCAAATTCAATTCCCAACAGAAGAAAGACTTAATTGCAAAAAATGAAACCATGAAAGTACTTCGGAAAGTGCTAAAAACTCAGAACACGGTTTAGCTCAGCCCTGCAAGTCCAGCACCCAAAGCAGTGCTTGGCACACTCAGACCTTAGTACATTTTGGAGGTATGAATTAATGAGAAAATAGTTTTAATCACCTTAGGTAGGGGAGAGGCCTAAGAATGGGGAAAAACCCAGGAGCTATGAAAGCAAAGGTAAATTCAGCTACCAAAAAAAAATTACAAATGACTATATGGTGGGAGTAGGGGTGGGGAGGGACCAAACTAAATCAAAAGACAAACATTCTGAAGGGAAATATTTGTAATTCAAATCACAAAAGGTACCTTCCCTAAATATTTAAAGAAATCCTAAATATTGATAAGAAAAAAGCCAACAATCCAATAGAAAAATGGGCAAATGTATGAAAAAAAACAGTTCCCAGAATGAGAAATACCAATGGGTCTCAAACATTAAAAAAAAAAAAAAAAAGAGGGGCGCCTGGGTGGCACAGCGGTTAAGCGTCTGCCTTCGGCTCAGGGCGTGATCCCGGCGTTATGGGATCGAGCCCCACATCAGGCTCCTCTGCTATGAGCCTGCTTCTTCCTCTCCCACTCCCCCTGCTTGTGTTCCCTCTCTCGCTGGCTGTCTCTCTCTCTGTCAAATAAATAAATAAAATCTTTAAAAAAAAAAAAAAGAGGGGCGCCTGGTTGGCTCAGATGGTGGAGTATGCGACTCTTGATCTCGGGGTCATGAGTTTGAGCCCCACGTTGGGCATACAGATTACTTAAAAAAAAAAGAAAAGATACTCAAACTTCTACATAATTTCAGAAAAGCAAATAAAAATTCTAATGAGATACAAGTGTTTATATATCAGATTGGCCAAGGTCAGAAAGTTTGAGAACACATTATTGTCTATTGCGTATTGGCTAAGGGGTCAGATACTCTGATACAGTGTGGCTTGGAAAAGCTCTTCTGGGGACAAGTGGACCCTACAGCATACCCTGTGATCCACTTCTAGGAATTCTTCCTACGGATATACCAACACATGTACAAATGAAAAACATTCAAGGTCATATCTGTTGTAGCGTTGTTTATCCCAGGAAACTATCGGAAATTACCGTCATAGGGCTGGTTAGCAAAGTCTGGCCCACCCATACAATGAGATACTGTGCAGCTGTTAAAATAATGACATAATTCTTTACGAACATGTTATGAAAAGGTCTCCGAGATGTAGTGCTATCTGAAAAAAGCAAGCTGTAGAGTCGTGTGTATTTTATGCTAGCATTCGTACTAGACAAAAGAAACGACACCACGTACATAGGTACTTACTTGTACTCCCTATAGATTACCTCCTGGAGGCTTTGCGGGAACCTTGGTTGCCTCCTGGGAGTAAAGCCACGTGGTTGGAGCACAGAGGACCACATTCTCCTTCTGAAGTCTTTTCAAATTTTGTCTCATGCACGTATTACCTCTTCAAATACTAAATTAAGAAAAATGTGTTAATTTAGCACTCTGCTCCACAATATCTCCACGATTGATGTAATGTTCAAATGTCTTAAATTACTTACCTTCCACTAATTAACTTTCCCTCTCAAATCTTTGAGTGAAATTAACATTCTGGAACGATGACGCATTCATCCCGGGACTCTGTCTCTTGGGCACACCAGCAAGTATCCCCTTTCTGAAGAGAACTTTGCAGAGTGTTTGGCACATCGAGCAGCTGCCCTACAAATGCGAGTTCCTGTCTCTGTGGGAACGGAACTGTTCCTGGGAGGGGCGCCCTGGAGGGAACCCCTGCTCCATTGGCAAGAACAGAAGGCTGAGGAATGTCTTATGCCGTAAGCAGGGCCTTGGGAGACATTATCCGGTGAAATCCAAGGTTATACAGGGCCCACATTCTTTAGCCTAGCCCGGGGCTGGCACATCGTAGACACTCCAGAAAATATGAACATACCAAGAGTTATGGGATCTCGCCTGAGGGAGTGACACCCAGAGGACAAGGGGGAGAAAGCTGGCATTTCAGGCAGAGAGAACAGCTTACCTTTGGGATGAGAGTGGAAGGGAAGGAGGCCAACTGGCAAGACCAGGGGTGCTGAGCGCACAGGGCTCCCACCTGCCCCGCTAGGAGCAGCAATCCGATGTGGGTAGACAGCTCAGGGCATCACCTGTGATGACGGTTACCTGACAGTTATTTTATAAAGTTCCAGGAGCTGACAGACAGGAAAGAAGGGTTTAGGTTCACATCCACTTGAAGGTAATTCACTTCTCCCTTTGGGAAGGGAGAACTCAGGGTAGGATGGAGCCCCTCAGCCCGGGGGGGGGGGGGGACTGACATTGAGTGGGAGGTGGAGACACGGTCTCAGCCTATCAGATCCAAAGCCTTATGATCCCCCTTCATCATGGCCAAGTGAGAGCCACATGTAATAGAAGGTTGTAATCCTTTATCCAGAATCTAAAAAGCTTTGAAAATCCAAAGTTGGTTTTTTTTTTAGTTTTGTCAGCAAAATCTGCCCTGAGCTCATCTGAGGCTACATATAGACTTTATTCATCCCACGCTGTCTATTTATGTTTTACTGTAGAAATATTAGTGTACTTGATTATGGAATGCTGTTCCAGACCCCACTGAGGGGTTATATAATATATCATATGTGCACCACACTACTTTTCTAAAATCTGGAAAATTCTGAAACACATCTGGCCCCAAGAGTTTTGGATGAGGAGTTGTGGTCTAATATAATGGACCAACACACATAATGTTTAAAAATAAAAGTGATAGGGGCACCTGGGTGGCACAGAGGTTGAGCGTCTCCCTTCGGCTCAGGGCGTGATCCCGGCGTTCTGGGATCGAGCCCCACATCAGGCTCCTCTGCTGGGAGCCTGCTTCTCCCTCTCCCACTCCCCCTGCTTGTGTTCCCTCTCTCGCTGGCTGTCTCTCTCTGTCAAATAAATAAATAAAATCTTTAAAAAAAAAAGTGATATAATGGCCTTAAGGGTAAAATGAAGAAGAAATAGGGCTAGAAATATTTAATAATACAATGTCTATTTCAATATATAAGTGCTAGGGCAGGACTACACTGGAAAGACCTAAAAAATGAGTTGGATACTTGCCCCTAAAGGTAGACTCTTCTGAATGTGGCAATTCAAATGCAACTGAAGCAAACCGTAAGAGACTCTTAACTATAGAGAACAAACAGAGTTGCTGGAGGGGCGGGGGGGGGGGGGTAGGAAATGGGCTAGATGGGTGGGGTATGAAGGAGGGCATTTATTGTGATGAGCACTGGGTGTTGTATGTAACTGATAAATCACTGAATTCTATACCCGAAACCAATTTTACCATGTATGTTAGCAAACTAGAATTAAAATAAAAATTTGAAATAAAACAAATGTAACTGATAAAGTTTTATATAATTTTTTGCAACTCAAATAATAGGAATGGCATTGCCTTGATTTTCCAAAATGGAGCACGACTCTAGGTAAAGTTCCATTTTTTTTTAATGTTTTTTTATTATATTATGTTAGTCACCATACAGTACATCCCCGGTTTCCGATGTAAAGTTTGATGATTCATTAGTTGTGTATAACACCCAGTGCACCATGCAATACGTGCCCTCCTTACTACCCATCACCAGTCTATCCCATTCCCCCACCCCCCTCCCCTCTGAGGCCCTCAGTTTGTTTCTCATAGTCCATAGTTTCTCATGTTTCATTCCCCCTTCTGATTACCCCCCCTTTCTTTATCCCTTTCTTCCCCTACCGATCATTCTAGTTCTTATGTTCCATAGATGAGAGAAATCATGTGATAGTTGTCTTTCTCTGCTTGACTTATTTCACTTAGCATTATCTCCTCCAGTGCCGTCCATGTTGCTGCAAATGTTGAGAACTCGTTCTTTCTGATAGCTGAGTAATATTCCATTGTATATATGGACCACAACTTCTTTTTTTTTTTTTAAGATTTTATTTATTTATTTATTCGACAGAGATAGAGACAGCCAGCGAGAGAGGGAACACAAGCAGGGGGAGTGGGAGAGGAAGAAGGAGGCTTATAGCAGAGGAGCCTGATGTGGGGCTCGATCCCATAACGCCGGGATCACGCCCTGAGCCGAAGGCAGACGCTTAACCGCTGTGCCACCCAGGCGCCCCCCTGGACCACAACTTCTTAATCCAGTCATCTGTTGAAGGGCATCTCGGCTCCTTCCACGATTTAGCTATTGTGGACATTGCTGCTATGAACATTGGGGTGCATATGGCCCTTCTCTTCACTACGTCTGTATCTTTGGGGTAAATACCCAGTAGTGCAGTGGCTGGGTCATAGGGTAGCTTAATTTTTAACTTTTTAAGGGACCTCCACACTGTTTTCCAGAGTGGCTGTACCAACTTGCATTCCCACCAACAAGGTAGGAGGGATCCCCTTTCTCCTCATCCTCTCCAGCAATTGTTGTTTCCTGTCTTGTCGATTTTTGCCATTCTAACTGGCGTAAGGTGGTTTCTCAGTGTGGTTTTGATTTGAATTTCCCTGATGGCTAATGATTTTGAACATTTTTTCATGTGTCTGTTAGCCATTTGTATGTCTTCATTGGAAAAGTGTATTTTCATATCTTCTGCCCATGTTTTTGATTTGTTTATTTTTTTCTCGTGTATTGAGTTTGAGAAGGTAAAGTTCCAAGTATAAAAAAAACACCGTCTCCCTCAATTTACTCAATAGTTGCATTCCTGGAAAATCTGGTGCATGTAAAAACCATGCAAAATTACTGTGTGTTAGTTTGTAAAACATAATTAGGTTTTAGGCTCAGATAATTATCATGAGGTTTTCACTTACAACATACATTTTAATGAGACATTTGAAAGTGATTCAGGATACAGAACAATTCTTTGTTGTGGGCCACTGCCTCACACATGGCAGGGAGCCTAGTGTGTGTCCCTGGCCCCACGCATTCGCTCTCAGCACTGCCCCCAAACCAGACCATTTGGCAACCAGCAATGCCCCTCACACTTCCACAAAGTCCATTTATGGTAGTGCCCCCTGGGAGGGGGACACTGCTCATCCCCAGCTCCACTGGGAGCCTCCAGGTGGAAGAAGTCAGCAGGGGCTGGCCGATGAGCCCGTGGAGTCCCAAGACAGGCTTTGGTCCAGCTGGGGGACCCTGCAGTCAAGTCTGGACTGAGAAGTCTGTATTCGAAAAACCTTGTCTTCCACAGAATCTAAGTCTCAGGGATATAGACTGGAATTGAACACCTAAATTCCTTATCAGATGTGCCAGCATGGAGCCGTGGAGCTCCAGGTGGCAAACCTACAGGTTTGGACCTTAAGCATCTTTCTCCCCTGCCTGTGAGATGGCGCCTTCTGGAATGGGCTGATGGGCCACGTGGTCCGTGGCAGATCGGCCTGGTGGGGTGTCAGGCAGCCCGTGGGTAGTGTGCCCCCCTTTAAGAGTCACTCAAAGTCTTCATGTATCCTAGTGGTTAACAGTTAAACACAACAGGGTTGCCTGGGTGGCTCAGTCGGTTAGGCATCTGCCTTCGGCTCATGATCGAGGTCCTGGGATCGAGCCCCACATCGAGCTCCCTGCTCAGTGGGGAGCCTGCTTCTCCCTCTCCCTCTGCTGCTCCCCCTGCTTGTGCTCTCTCTCTCTCTCTCTCTCGGTCTAATAAATAAATAATTTTTAAAAAAAAAGAAGAGTTAAACACAGCAGCATTATTCACAATAGCCAAAATGGTAGCGCCCAAACCTGAGTGCCCATCTGGGGTGAATGACAAACGAGCGTGTTGTAGGTGTGCAATGGAGTGTTACTCAGCCTTGGAAAGGAGGGGAATGCTGACACCTGCTACAACATGGATGACCCTTGAGGACAGTCTGCTAAGTGAAATAAGCCAGTCCCAAAAGGACAAGTACTGTATAAACCCACTCCCCAGAGTGGTCAAATTTGGAGAGACAGAAATTGGAATGGTGGTTGCCGGGGGCTGAGGTAGAGGAAGAGGGAATGGGGAGTTGTTTTTTAATGGAAACAGAGTTTCAGTTCTGCAAGATGGGAAGAATTCCGGGGATGGAGGGAGGTGATGGCCACGCAGCAGTGCGAAGGTATGTAATGCCACGGAATTGCACACTTTCAAATGGTGAAAATGGTCAATTTCATGTCATCTGTATTTTACCACAAAATGTAGGTAATAAATTAGAGGAAATGTAGATAGTGAAATTTAGAAAAAATAAAAAGATAAGGCTCTGATGAAAGACTGGGGGGTCAAGTGCTGGCTCAGCTGCTCACCAGGATGTGGTGGATCTTGGCCAAGCTAACCTCTCTGAACCTCAGTTTCCCCATCTGTGAAACAGGAATAATGGTTGTGTTCTCCTCCTGGGGGCCCGACGGAGCTCACTAGAGATGGTGTGTGCAAACCACGGGGCGCAGCCCCCGCTGGGCACAGGGTCATGGTCAGCACCCAGGAAGTGTGATGATTGTCGTGTGTGTGGCTTTTTCATACTCACTGCTCTCCGACTCCCCCGTGGAAGCATTTAGGGCATTAGGCTTAACAGCAAGGTTAGAAGGACACTGACAAAGAATGACTGAGGACCCAGGGGGTGCACGTGTAACCTTCCTGAGTCTTCCTGCCTGTGGCTCAGCATCCTCCCAGGCCACAGCCAACGGTCCTCAAGGGCACTCTGGGCAACTTCACTGTATTTAGAGAAAAGTCCTTCTTAACTGACCCCCGAAGGGACACTTCTCCTTAAATTTAAAATCTCTGCCTGTCCCATGTAGACTCAGGGGGAGAGTTTATAACTGTTGTTGACAGCAGTAAAAGTGCATTTTCTTTTATCTTGGTTAAACAGTAATTTGATTGGAAAATGCTTCCCGGAGCAGTCATTAATGACTGGTTGGAGGTAAAGCCAAAAGCACTTAACCGAGATTGGTAGGAAGAATGAGAGAAAAAGAAAAATGTAAGCAGTTTCTTTTTATGCCATGAAAAGTTTAAAAATGGAGCGTTGTGTTGCCATAGACACCATTTCTGGCCCTGGGCGGCTCTGGGCTGTCCTCCACGACTGCATCCAGCCGCTCAGCAATTAGCCACGGTTTTCAGCAGGGCAGATGTGCCTCCCAAGTACCTATAATGAATATCTGCGGCTCCAGGCTCCTGCGGAAATCCTCAAGCCTTCACTTGTCACCGTAATTTCCTTGGGAAGTGTTTCTAATTACACATTTCTTGCTGCCTGCCCCAGGTCAAGTCTTCTTGTATACAATATGCGAATTGCATAAAACCACAAAGCAGCTGGGGTGGGGGGTGGGGCTTGCTCCACCCCCTGGAGTGGTCCCAATTGCTATGTGGTGGTTTTTAACTTAGTAGTTAAGCATTGCTGGGTGTAATAGGGCGTCATTTGCATGAGCAAGAACAACGTTAAAGGAATAGCACATGCCTCATTCTTCATAACTCTGTAGAGGTTAGAACCCGTTTCTGCAAGACCGCTCTATAATCATAGAACTTCCAACTCGTTAACACACGGACTGTTTAACTATTATCGCAGGGTCCTTGTGACGAGGGACTTAACTATTTTGTGTGGTTCCCTGGGACCTGCCATTTAGGGAACTTCTGGCAGTTTCGTTTCCTGGAGGTGAAAACATCATTACCTTGGGACTCTTAGTTTCTGAAATTCTCCAAGATATAAGACAGCATTCACCAAATACTTTCAAAGGAAACCAAAGTCAAGTTAAATCTAAATCCATACGCTACCGTTTGGATGTTAAGTTTTCTTTGAGGTTGAGTAAAATGGAGGCTCCTTTAGCTCTTGAAGAAGGGGCACAAATGGTTTTCTAAAAGCCACTTGGAGGGGAGGTGCCCAGGAGGGGTCTGTGGCCACCACCCTCCCTGCCCTGCCTTGTGTTAGGGAAGACTGAGCACTCGAGGGTCTGGAGGTATTTTTTTTTTTTTTAAGATTTTATTTATTTATTCTACAGAGATAGAGACAGCCAGCAAGAGAGGGAACACAAGCAGGGGGAGTGGGAGAGGAAGAAGCAGGCTCCTAGCGGAGGAGCCTGATGTGGGGCTCGATCCCAGAACACCGGGATCACGCCCTGAGCCGAAGGCAGACGCTTAACCACTGTGCCACCCAGGTGCCCTGAGGGTTTGGAGGGCCCTGAGGGTCTAGAGGTATTGACGAATGATCATCTTGGTGGGACTGAGGAGCTGGGCTCAGTTGAGCCCCCAGGCAGTGCCCACAGGAGAGGGCTGGTTCTGGCCCCAGGGTGCAGCTGATGGCCAATGCGAGAAGCTGTTCTGACCCCACTTCCTAAAGGAATTTCATAAGGAAGGAGCAGTTGCTAGCAACACAATGACATAGGCTCTAGGCTTCCTTCTGTCCACTGGCTCCTCCTTCTCCCATCCTCTAAATGTTGAGTGCCCAGCGTTCAGTTCTGGACCTCTTCCGTCTACATTTGCTTCCTAAGAGATCTCATCGAATTACAAGGCCCTAAATAAATACCCTCTGTAGGAAACTGCATTTTCCAGAGTCGGCTGCGACAATATTTCCATCCTACGTGCTTTTCTATAACGGGATCTTCACATGACCTTGATCAAGAGAAGGGGTCTGTATCTACTACCCTCCCACCTCACGTGGAATCTAGGCAAGCTGTGACTCTCTTGTAGCCCACAGAATGAAGTGGAAATAATGCTGCATAACTTTCAAGGCTAAGTTAGGAAAGATGACGCAGCTTCTGCTTTGTTTGTTGGTATAATCACTTTACAGCCCGAGCCGCCATGTAAGTAGTCCAACCATCTGAAGGCTTTCGCGCTGTAAGGAAGGTCAAGCTACATGGAGAAGCCAAGTATTCCAGTTGACAGCCTCTGCTAGGTCCCAGTGAATAGACAGCCTGTGTTGTCAGATGTGTAAGTAAAGATGCTTCCATGTGATTCCAGCCCCACCTGTCATGTTGCCTCCAGTCCTTGAGATTTCCAAGCCGAGACCCCAGAAAGTGTGGTGTAGAGACTAAACGTTCCTGTTGTGCCTGTCCTAAATTCTTACCCCACAGGTTGGTGGGCAAATGAAATAGCTATTTTAAGTTAAGTTTTGGGGTCGTTTCTTACTCAGCAATAATATCCGGAACACCATCTCTATGCCATGATTCCCATATTTGTATCTGCAGCTGAAGCCTCTCTGAGCCCTAGACTCACATTCCCACTTTAGTTTTTCCACTTGGATGTTTAACAGGTTTGTCACACAACATGCCCGGGATCAAAATATTGACTAACCCGCCTTGAAAAGCTGCTCTTCCTCGGGTGTCTTCATCTGAGTAAATGACACCGTCACTCACCCAATGCCCAACTACTCAGGCTAACAGTCTAGACGTTGTCAGTGATGCCTCTCCCTTCCAACTGCCACCCAGTCCATTAGCAAACCCCAGGAGCTATACCTTCAAAGCATTTCCCAGATAGGACTGCTTCTCACCTACTCCACTGCTATAACCCTAGCCAAAACCACGTCATCTCTGTCCTGGGTTATGGCTGTAGCCTCTGATCTGTTCTCCCTGCCTCCACACCTGATCTGTTGTCCCTTTCCCCCCCAACCAAGTCTCCAGGAGCCACGATAATTGTCTCAAGATGTAAATGACATCACGAGCCTTGACTTCTCCTGTTTACTTGTCTCACTGTCAGCCAGGAATCTGACGGGGGCTGTTGGTGAGACCTGTGTGGCCTTCGTGTGGCCTGAACTTTCTCACAATATGGTGGCTGTGTTCAGAGAGCAAGCGTCACAAGAGAGAGAAGGAGAGCCAGCTACGGGTGCTTTTTAGGACTTAGCCTTGGATGTCACACAGCCACACTTCTGCCACATTCTCCTGGCTGAGGCAATTCTGGAGGGAATGGAGACTCCATCCTCAATGAAACCTGTTACAGTCACATCCTAAGAAGAGCATGTGAGATGGGATATACGTTAGTACAGCCATCTTTGGAAAATAGAATCCGCCACACCATCTGAGAAGATGTAACCATGTAACAAAGAAAATTATATACGCCCCCAAAAATACCACATGCGAATGTAAATGCCAAGGGCAGTGTGGAGAAATGCTGACCCTTTTCGTGGGCCCCTCCTCTGGGCATCGTGGGTTGATGACAAGCATATTTGACCACTAACCATTTTGTTTTACAGCACTGCAGGGAGAGGTTGGGTCCACTGCGCCTGCTTTCCCTGGTCTTTGAGGGCAGGAGGCAGAGAGTGCCCTCTCCTTCACTTCCGCCTCAAAAGCTCCCTTCAGAGGCCACCTTCTCTACAGACCCTCCCTGAGCCCCAGGGTGGGAGCACGGAGAGCTTTTACCCATCTCACAAGCTACTTACACTTTCTCCCTTATATTGCAGTTATTCACATGTGCCCTATAAATCTTGCCTCTTTAAAACCTCAAGAGTGGGGCGCCTGGGTGGCACAGCGGTTAAGCGTCTGCCTTCGGCTCGGGGAGTGATCCCGGCGTTACAGGATCGAGCCCCACGTCAGGCCCTCCGCTGTGGGCCTGCTTCTTCCTCTCCCACTCCCCTGCTTGTGTTCCCTCTCTCGCTGGTCTCTATCTCTGTCAAATAAATAAATAAAATCTTAAAATAAATAAATAAATAAATAAAACCTCAAGAGTGTATTGGACTTTAAATTTTCAAGGGGCAGGGACTTCTAAAAAGTTCATCCAGTTCCCCTCCCACCTTGGTCTCTGCACTATTCACACGTGTTAATTATTCGGTACATGTGCACGTGTCTGTGTCGTCTACATTTGACAATCCTGGAACACAGGAGCTGCTCGATTAAAACATGTTTTTAGTGCATCGATTGTAAAGGACCAAACACAGGACACATAAGGGGGAAGTAAGCATTAGGAGCTCTTCCTGGCCTTCAGTCTCTTTGACCTTGCCCAACAATAGAAGAGCCATGACAAGACAGTATAGGACACGGCTGTGATTTATGGACAAAAGTCTGTGGGACTTAGGGAAAGTTTTTTTTTTTTTTAAAGATTTTTATTTATTTGAGAGAGAGAGAGAGAGGTAACGAGAGAGAGAGAGCACAAGTAGGGGGAGGGGTGGGGAGAGGGAGAATCACGCTCCCTACTGAGCAGGGAGCCCCGATGCGGGGCTGGGTCCCAGGACTCCTGGGATCATGACCCGAGCCGAAGGCAGAGGCTTAACTGACTGAGCCACCCAGGCGCCGCTAGAGAGTTTTTTTAAGCCTATACAGGCTAAGTCAGAAAACGTAAAGAAGATTAATAGTTTCTACTGCATAAAACATAAAAATAAAACTCTTCCGTACATTTAAAAAACTCATAAATGCTATTAAGGCAAACAGCAAGCCAGGAAAAACTGGCCGATGTATTAACAAAGGGTTACTATCCTTAATGTTTGAAGAGGTTTCTACATCAGCAAGAAAAAGACAACTATTACAAAAAAATTAAAGAAAGGATATAGTCAAAAAGAAAAATATACATGGGTAATGAACAGTGAAAAAAGCCCTTCAATCTCATTAGCAATCATATATATTCATAGTAAAAACACAGTAAAACCATCATTTTTCTTTTATCAAATTGGCAAAGTATTTTTATTGAAATAATTTGCAATTTTGGCAAGACTAGGAAGACTGAAAATTGATGTTTAAAGTTGCATGTCAGGGCGCCTGGGTGGCTCAGTCAGTTAAGCGTCTGCCTTCAGTTCGGGTCATGACCCCAGAGTCTTGGGATCAAGTCCTGCATCGGGCGGGCTCCTTGCTCAGTGGGGAGCCTGCTTCTCCCTCTCTACCTGCCACTCCCCCTGCTTGTGCTCTCTCTCTCTCTCATAAATAAATAAATACAATCTTTAAAAAAAAAGAAAATAAAGTTGCATGTCAAAAACCTTTAAAATGGGCATGCTCTGTGACCTGGCATTTCAACATCCCCTAATTTCTGCCAAAGAAAATATTGCTAAGATTTATACAAAGATGCCTCAGAAGTATTGATTTTAATAGCAGAAAATTGGGATTAATGTCCAGCAATAGGGATTAATTTAAATTAAATAGATCATAGCACCCCTTGAATGCAACCATTTCAAATAGCCATTTTCAAATGCTCATATGAAATAATAATGAATAAAGTGGGAACATATTCGTGACATCTAGTTAATTTACAAAATCAATTTATCTAGCAAATGTAGAGTCATTTTTTCCCTCATCACATACATATTCCATAAATATAAACATCCGTAAAAGCACCCTAGAAGGATTTACCACCACAAATTTTAGGATTCTGTGATTTTTCTTTTTCAGATCCGTTTTGTGTTTTTAAACTTTCTACATGAACATTATTTTCCATTCAGGGCAAAAAAACCAAAAACAAAACAAAAACCCATTATTTCTTGTAAGTAGCGTGGAAGTTGCCCCTGAAATATAGATGGGAACGCGAGCTCTAGCTGTTTCCCTTGAAAACATCTCCAGGCCCCACAGGCACACATTGACAAGGGCCTGTTCTCTCCTGAGAATAGAGTGGGGGTGGGAGGAATTTGGGTGAATGTTTGTACTTGCAACTCGTCCTGCAGGAAATCTCTAAGACTGTGGGGATAGGTGCTTCTCGTGCCCTCGGGTTGGTGCATGGACTCCAGGTTCTCTGTTCTTCGCTCTCCATCATGCAGAGAGATCTGTGAGTGGGGGGCTTCGGAATCTAAACGTCACTCCAACCCTGTTGGGAGCATCTCCGTTTCATGGGCACGTGATTCACTTTCTTTGCTTTGTTTCGTCCCCGCAGAAATAAGGGGATGATTCAGTTCGTTCTGTGCACTGCACATGGGTGTGGAGGTTAAGCGAATTACAGCACCCCGCAGCAGAGTGCAAACGAGACGGGTGGGGGAGTCCGAGCAGGAGAGGGAAAAAGGGTTACTTCTTTTCTCCTTTATCTAGCTCCCGGTTTTATGAGGATACACAAAAATCACACAAAGAAATCTGATGGGAAAAGTCTCTAAAACTAAAAAGTAACATAAACCGATGGTTCAGCCTCCGTGAACCCCTAGGACTCTATTTCCAAATATAATTCCTATATAAAACTATCCCATGCCACTTTGGGGACCACTAAAACCAGTGAATATTATAGGACAAAAAAAAAAAAAAAAAGAAGAAGAAGGGAAATGGTTTAAGATATATGGATGTTCAGATGCTTGCATCAAATATTAAAGCCTGTCAGTTCACAGTGGAGAATACCCACCTGGCCACAGGTATAAGCAAAAACGTTTCCTTTGACTGCAAAGTATTTTTTTCTCATTTTATTATTCCTAGTGTCAAAGCATAGGAAATGTCTTAAAGTGCACAAGTGGTTTTAGCTGACTTTTTATGAGGTTTCTTTTGGCTACAGGAAGCTTTGAATGACATAAATGAGCTCTGCATGGATGCTTCTAGAAAGTTTATGATTCATCCAGAGGTTCCCAGAGTGGTCATCTCCACATCACACCGCATGGGACCCATGACCCATGACAATGAAGTCAAAGGAGACTGTAATTCTCTATCAACCTTCATCAGGCTTGACACTTGGAAATGCCACAGAAAACAATAAATTCAGTGACACATCTGATGGGTGGCTTCTCCGTGTCGGCAGCCACACCTGCTAGGGACCAGGGCTATCGCTGTGTGTTCAAGCCCTTGACCTGCTGCAGTTTATAGCCGGGGGTAAGCATGGAGCCAAGGAGGGGACATTTATGTAATGGGCTTCTGGGCATTTCTGTTCTTATTTCACTCTCGGACAAGCTGATGAAGGCAATGGTTTTCAACAACCTATCTGATCAAAATACTGAATTTAACTGAATTATCTCTAGAAATGCTAAAGGACAGTTTAATAATCATACAAAGCCTCCCAGCTCTCTCTCTAAACATGGTTCACCTGTCCTGCCTGTCCTCGGCTGTCCCCTGAATCTCTGTCCTCCTTGTCCTCTTCACGCTCCCCAGATTTCCCCCCAGCTCAGTCAGCTCTGGCGTTTCTCTCTCTCATTTTACTAATTCTTTCCCAATGGCTTTTTCCTTCTTCCTACTTCTGCTCTCTGTTCTCCCTATAAGTCAAATCAGCCTACTCTGGCCCTACTCATTTTCCTCCTTTACCCTAACCCCGCAACAAAAGGCCCAGAATCTACCAGGAAACGCAAAATTCTCCCTCTTGGGTGTGAAAACAGATTATTAGACACAGTTAACTCCCTTGACAGATGAGACCTCAGAGACTAAGGTTAAATAACTTCCCCAAGACCACACCACCCTCAAGTAGCAGAACCAATCTTCAAAATTCCTCATCCCAAAGTTTGGGCTGTTCCCAAAGTACAAGGGGAGGCCCTCGGGGAGGCCTCTGGGTGGATGAGGAACAGACTTACGTCATATGTACCCACAATCAATCCTCTCAGGGTGGTGCATGTGTTTCCAGGCCCAGGACAGGAAACGGCCCTTCTCCCAGGAAGCTCCCTGTGGCGTGTGTTTCCAGAGAATGTCACCATTCTCATTCTCAGAGGCCTGTTCTGTGCAGCATGGGGGTGGGGGTGGGGGTGGGGGGGCCTGTGAATGGCTCCCCCTGGAGCTGTGTGAGGCGGGGCCTTGGCGGTACAGTTTCTATATTTCTCATGATGCTTTTTTGGAGGTCTTTAGGGGAAGAACTGTGACATCTGCTCTTGGAGTGTTTCCCAGCCCTGCTGAGGTTCAAAGCCCTCATCTGTTCCGGGGGGGCTTTAGCTTCTGGTTTCTCCTGCCACTTCTCACTGACGGACACTTTCAGGAGGGGACCGATAACCTAAGCTTAAGACTCAGGTTCTTTGCACTTGGACATGTCAACAACTCTGGCAGATGGAAATATTTCAAAGCCTCTGAGAAAAGGGTATCCCAAATGTATTTGCAAATACGTGGTCATATACTCTGGAAGTTACTGTTACATAAAATTCAGAAACAGCCACTTTTAGATAAGAACCTATGAGACACTTTGGGGAGTATGGAGTGGGGGAGGGAAAGAGAAAGAAGGAAGGAAACTTCAGGGTTTCTGTAGAAACAGTTCAAGGGTATGGGGATCTTCTCCCCCCTTGCTCCCTCTTGGGTAGGTCTCCCCCATTTTGCTGGGCCCATCAGAGTCAGAACTCCACTTTCCCATGGCCAGAGTTCCCCACAGGTCCTAACACCCCCCTCATTACCCACCCCCACTCCCACCGGGAAGCTGGTGACCAATGCCAAGTTCAAGATAGGGAGAAAAGCTGTCTTCATCTGTGGACCGAGGGTCACTTTAAATGAGTGAAACTCTGTGTGCTTAGGGCTTGAATAAGCCTGAACCTCCTAATCTATTTTTAGTACCCATCTTTGATCTGTTTTTACCACAGTGACCAATCAACAGACAATTGACTCACAAGAGCCAGAATGGAAGGTAAGCTGAAGAAGTCTTCTAGAAAGCAATGCTGCCTAAAACAACACCATTTCTCATGGCTCTGAAGGCTATCATCTGCCGGCGAGCTTCCCAGGTGAAGTTGGTGCCACGGAAGCAACAAGAAGGGAGTTATGGGGTTTGTTCCCCTCCATACTGAATCAATAAAAGTAACAAACCTTGGGACGCCTGGGTGGCTCAGTCAGTTAAGCTTCTGCCCTTAGCTCAGGTCATGATCCTGGGGTCCTGGGATCGAGTCCCGCATCGGGCTCCTTGCTCAGTGGGGAGTCTGCATCTCCCTTGGCTGCTTCCCCTGCTCCTGCTCTGTCTGTCAAATAAATAAATAAAATCTTAAAAAAAAAAGGTAACAAACATTGTGTGATTACAATAAAAATGTATATTTGGTCTTTGGCACCAGTTCCCCACGTGGAGCTCCTAAATCCCTTGGAATATCCTGGAGGCTCTTCTGTTCTAATTAGGCTTCTCGTGACTGCCCTCTGGGAAGCTTCAAGGTGGGGGCTTATCTTCAGAAAGACCAAGCCATGATGAGAAGGCTGGACCTCCATGGAGGGAGAGGGGTTAGGGATTGAGTTCAACCACCAGTGGCCAATGGCTTAATCAGTCATGACTGTCTAGTGAAATCTTAAAATCCCAAACAATGGGTTTGGAGAGCTGCCGGGTTGGCGAACACATCACGGTGCCAGGAGAGTGGGGTGCCCAGGGAGAGCATGGAACGTCCCCGTCCCTCCCCCATACCTTGCCCCTGCATCTCTTCCATTTGGCTGTTCCTGAGTTGAATCCCTTATGGTAAACCAGATGCAGTAAGCCAAGTGTTTGCCTGAGTTTTGTGAGTCTTTCTAGTGAATTATCAAACCTGAAGAGGGGGTTGTGAGAAGCCCAAGTTTATAGCCAGTTGGTCAGAAGTACCAGAGACAAATGGGGATGTGGCTGGCATCTGAAGTGGGGACAGTCTTGTGGGACCGAGCCCTTAAACCCGTGGGGTCTGCACCAGTTCCGGGGAGTGTCAGAATGGAGCTGAATTGTATGACACCCAGTCGTTGTCCAGAGAGTTGAATTGGTTGATGTGGAGAAAAAAACACAAAAAACCAAAAGACGCCCTCACTTGGTGTCAGAAGTGGTATGAGTGAAAACTTGTTACAAGTGTTCTTTTTTAAGGACCGAGAATTCCGAACACTGAAAAAAATAGCACTAGGGGTGAGCGTGGGACAAAGGAGGGACATTTAAATAATAAACTTTTGGTTGTTTTCTGTTCTTTCACTCTTGGGCAAGCTGATTGAAAAAATGGTTTTAAGCAGCCTATTCGATAAAACCATTTGTCGATTTGAGTTTTGGGGGGTGTTGCTTCGTTTCGTTAAGATAAATGAAAGCTGGCTGATGGCAGAGCTGCAGGGCCATCCTTGCAGTGTTGTGCCTGGCCCGCCAGCGGTGGGGACGACTCCGCAGGCTGGGATCCAGAAGCGACCTGCTGGCCCTCGCGGTGCCGCTGGACAAACAGCTGGGCTGGAGACAACACACCGAAGGAATGTTCTCTCGGCCTGGCCCAGGGAGGCCGCGCATCTGTCCCGGCTTGTTGACCTACTTTCTGCAGCCAGCATAGGAGCCGGGTCCAGCAGAGACTGAGGCCATAAATCAATGATACGTGCGTAACGTTCGACATTCTTCGCATAGTTCATGCTACATAAAATTAACATTACATTTACAGTCTGTTTCTTAGACTCGAAGTGTGTTCACTAGGCAAAGATGAGCCGATGACATATTCTGTAAACACAGTTGAAGAATTTTAAGAGCCCGAAATAAGAATTTAGACATTCAGTGAATAAGGCCCCACGGGTGTGGGGTTTGAAGAAGCCTGAACTTCAGAGTTCGTGTTAGTATCTGTCTTTAATCTGCTTTCCGCTAATGACCCATCGACAGACATTTGAGGGACTACTTGAAAAGCCCTTTACGTGTAATACACTGTGCTGAAGTCATTGTCTCATGTCCTATTCGTGTTCAGAAGAAATCCCTTCATCAATGTATGTGGATTTTGGCAATTTTGAATCTATTAAAATGTGGAACAGAATGAGACCCAAAGTACGGAGTATAGAGCTGAGTAGAGTCTTTCTAAAAACTCAGTTGCCAGGGCGCCTGGCTGGCTCAGTCGGTTAAGCATCTGGTTTTGGCTCAGGTCAGGATCCCAGGGTCCCGGGTTCGAGTCCCGCATCGGGCTCCCTGCTCAGCGGGGAGTCTGCTTCCCCCTCTGCCTCCACCCCTCCCCCTGCCACTCATGTTCTCTCTCACTCTCTCTCTCTCAAATAAATAAAATCTTAAAAATAAATAAAAATAAAAAGTCAATTGCCAATACACTAACGTGATGTGTCCAAGCTGTTATCTTCCTAGAAATGGTCTACCAAACTCTGTCTTCGGAGAAACCCTCCAGTGTCCCCTCCCCCCGAAGGGTGTCTACTGAGCAGTAGCACGAGAAGAGTATCAACTGCTTCGAAGCCCCAGTTGTTTTTCCCAGGGAGTACATGTTGTTGTTATCAAATGTCTATATGTTGTGAAATTTTTACAGCTTCTCAAAAGCTCTTCGTTAAGAGAAATGTGCTCCAGCAAGCAGAGCAAGCAACAGCCACACACACACACACACACACACACACGCACACACTTAAAAAATTCAGAACATTCATGCCTGTGTCAACATGATTTCAGATAAGCACCAACCCCAGAACCCAAACATGGTGCTGGCAGAGCCAGTAAGTAAAGAAAACCACGGTGTCTGCCGGCCCTCACTCAGCTGCCTCCAACGGGACTGTGTTTTACTGCATTCATATTCTATCGTCAACCCCATCCTATCTGTGTGTACTTGGGCGTTTCACTAGCAAGTACAGTTTTGTAATTTTTAGAAGAAAAAATCTCTTTCCTTAATTACAAGACTGTGGATGTCAGAAATTTAATTAAGGTATTAAAGATCTATGATATGTAGTTTTTATTTATTTATTTTTCCCCCAAGGAAGTAATTCTTTTTTTTTTTTTAAAGATTTTTATTTATTTATTTGACAGAGACAGAGAGAGAGGGAACACAAGCCGGGGGAGTGTGAGAGGGAGAAGCAGGCTTCCCGCCGAGCAGGGAGCCTGATGCGGGGACTCGATCCCAGGACCCTGGGATCATGACCTGAGCCAAAGGCAGCCGCCTAACCCACTGAGCCACCCAGGCGCCCCTATGATATGTAGTTTTTAAAAATCACATTGAAAGGACACGATGATTCATCTTCGGCTACCACGAGGACTACACCCCGACACACACAAGAACTACAAAGCAGGTGTTTCGGCCACAGTTGGTATCACAGCTCAGATAGACGTCTCAGTCTTAGCGGAGCTGATGGATCAAAGCTCTTTAGGCTGATTCGGATACCAGACTGCTGCGATTCAGTGACCAGCCTTTTAGTAAATATTATTTAAAAACATTCCAGTCTATCATTCATGAAACATCTAAGTGAATTTTTCTGTCAGGTTTGGTACCAATTTTTAGAAACTAAAAAAAGTGAATAAATCAAAAGGAATCTATCCCTAGAGAGAGAAAGAGAACATTTTTAGACAAACTTTTCCCTTGCATTTGCTTCCATGAGAGCACCCAAAGACTGTGAATTGGCTTCAGAGTGAAACACTGTGCTCATTCCCTTTCTTGGGAACGTGTCTGGGCTGTTTGTCCAAGGGCGGCCAGGGACACCTCCTTGTATGAGGCCGAGGCATCGGGGTGTTTGGCCAAGAGCTGTGAGAGATGTGGGGCCAGAGCACAGAGAAACCCGAGGGCCTGAGCGGCAATGAGTCAGAGGTAGGTGTGCCGTGGAAGCTGCGAGCCCGGGAATACCAAGGGCTGAGCGAGACAAGAAGGCTGCATGGAAAGTGGGTAGAGGTGAAGTCCTGAACTAAGACTCGGTCAAAGGATGAGGCCTCTGTTCATTTTCTTTCCTCCCCTCAATTCTGAACTTTCCACAGATGCATCCTCTCTTGTTTTCTAGGTTTCTTCAAAAATTCCCCCTTTTTTAAGATCAGGGTTATATCCCTTTGCACCACAAAGTGCTCCCTGCAGACTCGAGCCACAGCTCCTCCCCTCTTGGACTTAGGCTATTAACCATCTGTGCAGCTCATTGAGGACTTCATCTTCTGCTGTCTTTGACCTTCAGAATTGTTGTTTCAATGTGTCTTGAGCTCCCCGAAGTGAGGCCTGATCCATAGTGTGCATGGCTAGACCAGGCATGCTCTTTCCAGAAGTCAGGCTTGCTCACCCCCCGATGGGGCCACTGGCCTGTGGTTTATTAGATTTTTCCTTAATAAGGACAGGGTCACCTCCAGAGCCTGAGGCAAGTGTTGAGTCCTCTGGGGCAAGTGCCCCGAGTGCAGCCTTGTTGGGGTACGGGCCTAAGTTCTCGGTGGTGCGCTCTCACTACTTCTCTTACCGTTTTGCTCTTCAATTGTCTTCTACCCATGTTTGTGCTACCTTTTCTAGACTAGAGGACATTATCCCTCTTTCTGAAACCTGCAAATGCTATATTCTTATTGTACCTGAATACATGGTTGAAATTCAATCTTTGGCTTTCTTGACCCACTTCTTACAATTCTATGTGGGCCTTTGTTACTCAACCTTTACTGTTTACGCTTCCCTTTCATGGATCATGTGATTTTCAGATCAGATCAGATTAACAGAAGAGCGCCTCAGTGGCCACTTTGGCACTTCAGTCTGCTCACATCAGTGCCGTTCAGTGGGGACACTATTGGCATGGAGGGAACTATTCTAGGCTCCTCCGATTAAAGGAGTTTAGCACTCCTGGCCTTCCACCACTGAGAACCGGCATCGCCAGGGATTACAATAAGCAAAAATGTCCCCACAAATTTCCAAATGGCTCCTAGTTGAGTCACACTGCTTTCGATGCTGCCTTCCCACCCCTCACGCCAAAAACACACATTTTCTCCCTAAATGGGATTGTTTGTGCCTCTATCAATACGCTGTTTCTTTTTTGAAAGCTTGTCATATTTTAAAGTCATTCTTCCTTTTAAAGTTTTTTTTTTTTTTTAGCCTTGGAATGAGTCACACATTATTTTGTTTTGTTTTACTTATTATTACGGGAAATGTCAAACATACACAAATAGAGGTACATAATGAACCCCCGTGAATTTATCACCTCGTTTGAACAATTACCAGTGCATAGACATTCCTGTTTTTTCTATACACCCACCTACCAGGGAGACCTCCTCCCTGCTGCCGTTAGATCATTTTGAAGCAAATCATTCAAAATTCATCATTCATTGTATGTATCTTTTTGATAAACTTTTTGATATCTTTTTGCTTTTTTTTTTTTTTGAGTCAACAAGATTAAGGAGGAACATTTGCTTAATTCTCCAGGACTCCACCCTTCCCTATCACCCCTACAACCCTTCTGCCCTGCCAAACATAAACCCAGGGCTGTAGCCACCTTCCTTGCTTCCTCTATTTTCTGACACAAGAATGCCAAGACAAGAATTGGTCACGTGCTCTGTTTTTAGCAGCTGTTGGTGTCATGCAAGGCTTACGGCTGCCTATTTCATCTGTGCTAGTTTGGTGATCTGTAGTCGGCAACGGACATCCGCCTCCTCTCTCGGGTAAAGCGAACGTAGTTTAACAGCATCCAAATACCGCTTCTATTTCTGCCTCTCTTTGTATTCCCTGGAAAGCTCTCTGCCAGGCTGGGAACGCTGAGCCCATGATTTAACCAGCCTTCCTGTTTTGTTCCTTGCCTGTCCCGCTAATTTAGAAAAGGTGTGTCCTTCCGAGGTCCTCAAATGACAGTCCTCATTCTAGCATTTAATGAAACCAAAAAGATGGCTTTTCAGTTGTGTTTATAAAATATTTTGAAAATGAGGGGAATATAAGTCAAGTCTGTTAACGGTGGAGTGCTACTGTTCACCAGAACATTGGGATGATTAGTTCTGTCATGTATGGTTCTTAAATGACTAGGACAGCGTGTCCAGCTTTCTTCCTCCATACCCTTGTGGGATGCGTTTGCTGACCATTTGATTACTTAGTGCTTAGAATGGATTAACCTTGCTGACTCTGGGGGCAGCTCTTTGAAAACAAATTGATGAACCTTAATCTGGAGCAATCATAAGTGCCAAACCATTGACACCGAGGCCCCTGGACTCTCCAGTTTATGTGGGGAGCCATGACCTTGACCTGGATGCAGCTTTTCAGCCAGTCTCTCACTGAATCATGGCTCTTCTTTTGGGTTTTTTTCCCCAGATGTAGCTCCCTTCCAACTTCTTGCCTCTAGATGGGTGCTAAAAAGAGTATAGGTCTGTATTAGGAACAGTCTGAAGGATTACTGTATACCTGGACTGCTAGCATGTGCAGCAGAAGAAAGGGGATGTTAAGTGCTCATATCGAACATTCTGTAAGAACGCGTAGATTGTTATATTTCATTTGCAAGTGCCCGATTGTTTAGAACAGCCTTGTCAGAATACTTTCCTAAGTTCTCCTAGAGAGACATAAGTTTGACTGCTTTATCTTCCTTTGTTCTTTATCACTAACCCTAGGTCAGAGGGCACGGTGGTATTATTATTTTTATAATTATTGGCATTGGCCAAACACTGAGTGTGATTTAAGTAACTTGCCTAAAATCAAACAGTTCACTAGCAAGGAGTCTGGAGCCCAGGTCTGCTAGAATAAAGAGTACTTTGCCAAACTTGTCCACTCAGTCTATCTGCTTTTGCCAAAGTCATAGTCTAAAATAATTCAGGCCAGCGTGACCATTTAAATGCCATCAGCAAGTGAGCAAGTATCCTCATGAGCTACGGTGTGGAAGCACCTGGAGGTGGAAAGGATCCTCAGCCTTGCCTATTTCCCCAAGTTGTGGCCACTAAAAGTGTAAAGGTACGTGAAAGTTCTTTGTAAGCTGTGAAGTCCTACCAGACGAAGATACGGATGATGATACTAATGGCACTTGACATCTGTGGAATATTTTCAGCAAACCAGTCATTGAGCTGAATTCTTTATGCATCATCTCATTTACTCCTCTTTTTAGACTATAAAGACTACTCTGGACCAGTCTCACTGCAAATCATTAATGTTTACTAGAAAAACACAAAAGGGGGGCGCCTGGGTGGCACAGCAGTTAAGCATCTGCCTTCGGCTCAGGGAGTGATCCCGGCGTTATGGGATCGAGCCCCACATCAGGCTCCTCCGCTATGAGCCTGCTTCTTCCTCTCCCACTCCCCCTGCTTGTGTTCCCTCTCTCACTGGCTGTCTCTATCTCTGTCAAATAAATAAATAAAATCTTAAAAAAAAAAAAACGCAAAAGGAATGAGAAAACCCAATGGACACCCCAAATAAATCAGGCGTTTCACCATAACTTTCTTTGGCATTCATAATTCATCACTTAACAAGGGGTTTCTAAGCATCTAAATACATATATATATATACCCTGAAGTATGTCAGCGATTTAGAAACAAGAGCAAGGCTTACCTTCGTCACAATCATCACTGGAATAATTCTCCATGGCCATCCCAGGGGTCAGAGTTCCTTAGGTGGTGGCCTTTTCTCACTCTTACTCTTCAAAATAACAGAAGGAGAAGACTTTGAAAGCAGTTAATGTGAACCAAAGCTAAGAGAGATAATCAGAGCCTGAGAAAAGGAAACACCAACTTCTTTAAGACCTTACTTCCTTTTTATAGACCAAAAACCAGTCTTTTCATGTTGGCTTGTCAAGACATAAGCAGCAATGCGGTTCCTAAATGTCTAACAAAAGGGAAATAACTTAATAAACCATAGTACAGCCATACAATGGAATATTAAGAGCCAATTAAAATGATTTTTCAATGAGGAAAATTACAGTGTGAAGAAACCCTCAAAATAAAATGGTAAATGATGGAACTCAGGATATATAATATTTGTATGATACGTCCACAGGCTGTTTTACACACACACACACACGCACACACACACACACACACAACATGATATGTCCACAGGCTGTTTTACACACACACACACACACACACACACACACACACAACATTCAAATGTTAACAGAGGTTAACTTTCGATGTTGAAGTTATTTGTTTACAAAAATTTTAACTCTTGTACTTTCCCTTATTTTCTCAATATTCTAAAATGAACATTTATCATTTTTAGAGTAAGACAGATGGATGACAATAGTAAAGGAGTGATAGATTGTGGCTTACAAGTAGACAAGAGTTTCTGAAGACTACAGTTTCCAAAAGTCAGTATGCGGTTTTAATAGTCCTGTTTAATTGTGACTAGAAATACGATCTTCCTACGTTGCTTCCCCTTACTCTAGGTACTTTCTAGCAGATTCCTACTTGCACTACATGGTTCCGATCTTCCCAGCGTGTACAGAATTTCCCAGGAGTACATGCCGAATGTTGGGCAAATGGCTTTCAGATGCCCGGGGCTCAGCCTAGCTAACGGGATCCTGCCGTGCAGGAAGCGTCCTTCTAATTGAAAGGAGATTATTGAAATTTGCCTAAAGCTCTCAACATGCTACTTGAAAGTTCTGCTAAACATAGAACCAAACCGAGAAAAACCTCTAGGCGCTAAATTTGGCAAAAATAGGAGTAAGATGCATTTTTATGAGCAGGTATTTGAATATTAAATGTTGAAAAGAAAGACATTTATTAATTGGAGGTAAACTCCTGAAAACCACTTAAAATGTAAATATGGGACGTGATTATAATGCAGAGGTATTCATTTCTCCCTTAGAAAAGGATTTTTTTTAACTTAATCAGAAAAACATTTGGTGCTACAGAGCTGCCTCCCTGGGGCTCAAGGCAGGACCGTGTGCCTGTTTGCTGTCAGACCCCTTCCTTCCTTCCCCTGCTCCTTTCCTGCCTCTCCCTATCTGCTCTTTCAGGAAACAACATTTCTCAGGGTCCTTACCCTCTGGCTGGCTGTAGCTTTGATTTGACCAATGGAAGCTTCTGGAAGATTGGCGTGGGGAGAAAGGGAGAAGCCATGGTACTTTCCTCCCTCTCTCTCTTCCTCTGGTGGTGTCTTTGGCTATAGCTTTTTCTCCTCTGTGGGACGGGCTTCTGCCAGGTGATGCGAAATCTTGGGACCCATGAACCCTCTCTGCCCTCTCAGCTTTAGTAACTTCCAGCTGTTGCTACTCTGTTTGGCTTCTCTACTCTTTCATCACTTATGTATTGAATTCCTTCTATTAAATTCCCTCCAAAATACTCAAATTGGTTTCTGCTTTTCATACTAGACTCTGGCAATACAACTGGTTGTAATTTAGGATCATGTTGGGAAATGCACCCGGGCTCAAGGGAACATATATGTAAGGGAGGTCAAGTAATGACATTTCAAAGACCCACTACACCCTCAGATATGTTGTCACAATGAAGTGGGTGAAATGCGGGGCCGCAGGAAGTGGGGTTCGTTTGTGCAAAGAGATTTAGAGAGAATTTAAAGTATGTGTCAATAGAAAAATAAAAGTTGGCTCTCTTAATAATCCTGGTTTGAGGGCTGATAATGGGTGAATTGTTTATTATCATGGGGAGAAGCCATTTCTTAGGAAGGAGCGAGGGAGCGTCAAATAATACCTGTTCTCTTAAGGAGAAGCATTCTGGGAACATCCAAATTTAAGAAAACCCGAATAAAGCCTCGATATAGGAGAACGTCTCCCATGGCTGTACTAAGCATGATCGGGTAACAGAGTGTATTTAATTTTTTAAAAACCACTCTGGGATAATTACTAGCTGCTTTTTAAATTTTAAAATTCTCAACTCTGTATTTATTAAGTCAGGCCCATAATTTGTGAAATCAAAGAATTACCAGTTGCTATAGTTTTGTCAGCACCGGGAAATCCTTATGATAGAGGCAAGAATAGAATAGTTACTAACTGTGCCCCATAAAGAAAGAAGCAAACAAGGTGCATTCGGTATGTACTGAGTACCTAAGAGAGAAAATCTTGCTTGAATGGATGCACGCACGCCTGAAATCATTAGTCAGCAGCAACAAGCAATTCATTCGGTCTGGACTTAATGGTATCTTTAAAGCAAGGTTTCAAAGAATGATGAGTCATTGTGCAGGCAAGAGCACGATGGGATTTCAGGAAGAGCCAGAAGGTAGAATGGAGAGAGCGAGCAGCAGCCCGGTGAGCCAGGAGTAGGGAGTGTAGTGGGCCAAAGCTGGCGTTGTAGGTCACATTAAGCAGTTTTGACTTCCTTTTCTGAATGGAAGGGCATGGAAGGCTTTGGGTTGAGGAATGATGAGATTAGAACTGTGCTTTGCAAGTTCCTTGCATGTACGAGTTCGATACATATTTGTGAAATTAAATTTCTGGAAGATGATAATGAAACAGCAGCTAAAAATTCTCCTGAGTATAATTCCTCTTCAGGTTAGGAGCATTTTCTTGCCAGGTGTGGTTAACACCTATTGTTGGTTTCCTAGCAACCATACATCCTTTCGGTGGAGAAGACAGAAGGGTCAATTGAATATCTCCATTTAGAATCACTCAAAGGACAATGTATCTCCAAGGAGACACTTGCCTCATTTGTTCCCTCAACTTCCAGGGAATACAAGTTGGTCAGAAGGGATGGTGGAGGGGTGGGGTGGGGTGGGATTGTGCTTCTGCAGGAGGGTTGGGGAGTGCAGGATGGGGGAAGCAATGCAGCCCTCTCCTACCACACATGCTTGCATCAGAATAAGGTTTTCACAGAAAACTTCAGGACAAAGGAATTTGCAGAGAGAAGCTCAGATGATATGGGAGGTATGAAGCTGTCAGATGGGCTCCAAGGGTGAGATCTGGGTGAAAGAGGACAAAGATAGGAGTGAAGGGTAGGGGCGCCTGGGAGGCTCAGTCGTTGAGCGTCTGCCTTCGGCTCAGGGTGTGATCCTGGCGTTCTGGGATCCAGCCCCGCGTCGGGTTCCTCCACTGGGAGCCTGCTTCTTCCTCTCCCACTCCCCCTGCTTGTGTTCCCTCTCTCGCTGGCTGTCTCTCTCTCTGTCAAATGAATAAATATAATCTTTAAAAAAAAAAGAAAAAAAGAAGGAGTGAAGGGTTGAGACCTCACCAAGACACTGAATATCTTTTTAGTAATCCTTAGATCAGTCCTGAAGGGAGTTGTTTTTTATCACGTCCAATTGATAGATGAGCAAACAGAGACCCATAGCAGTTAAGTGTCTTGACCAAACTAGCCAGACTGGGGCCTCATCATTCCAAGGACAAGGGGCACGAGCGAAGAACTCATCCACCCACTGTGGTCACTGTGGCCACCTGGTGCTAAGTCTACTCTCTGCTGATATTCCTTTACTTCTCCTTGGCATCTTCCCCTTTCCCACTTCCTCTCAAAAACATTGCATGGTTCCTGTCTCCACTTGCCCCACTTCACCTCCTATCCCTCCAGCTCCTCCTTGTAGGCGTCCTTGAGGGGCATCTCTTCCTGGCCATGCCTTCCTTCCTCTAAGAGGTAGTACCAAGCTCCGTGCCCAGCCTCTTCTCTCCTCTCACTACAAACCCTCTGCAGTAATTTGTCTACTGGCCTGATTTCAGCCTCCACTCACACAGAACTGATGACCTGTAAACGTAGGTTTCTTCAAACAGTTCAGCTGCCTCCAGTCCCGTACCTCTCAATAGGCATGTGGATATTCCATAATCATTTCAAATACCAAAGCAGAACCCATCGTTCCTACTCCGAAGTCCCCATCAGATTCAACATTCTGTTATGAGTTCCTCATCAGGGGATAATGTGTTTCAGAGACAGGGCCACTGTATCTCTAGGCTTCCTTTCAGATCTCAACAATCCAAGTCGACAATGACAGAACGAACACTATATCACAACCTGAACTTAACGCCAACATGCCTTCTCCAAAAGGGAAAACAAATCTCGATCTGTAATGTTCTTAACTCTATCAGGTGAGAAGAGGAGGGGATGAGGAAGAGGAAGGAGGGAAAGGAGACCCTCGTAGAACTGGGTCAGCACCCGCCTGGAATGAAGTCGGTTGTCTAGTAACAGTGCCCTCTCCTCACCTCCCCCTAGATATCAATCTGTGATATTCCACTCCTCCCTCCCTTCTTGCAGGGTTGCTCTCAACATTTATTTCAAGCGGATTCTGTGTATATCAAACTGGAAGGGAGGCGATGCATATATCATTTTCTTAATGCTTACACAGCTGAATATAGAATTTGCAGATCATAGAGAAATGCACAATTCTTCAAATGAAAATGCCTTCTTTTGGCCATTATTTATTGAACAAATATTTATTGAATGTGTCTGCAATGTGCCTGACATTCTGCAAAGTACTGAGTTGAAAGATCTTCCATAGGAAGTTTTGAAAACTGAAATGAGTCCCTTGTGTCCAAGAAGGACTAAGAATTGGTGGAGAGATCACATATTAAAATTCTAACTTTAAGAACAATTGTGGGGGGATGCCTGTGTGGCTCAGTCAGTTAAGCCTCTGCCTTCAGCTCAGGTCATGATCCCAGGGTCCTGGGATCAAGCCCCATGTCAGGCTCCCTGCTCAGCGGGGAGCCTGCTTCTCCCTCTCCCTCTGCCACTCCCCCTGCTTGTGCTCTCTTGTTCTGTCAAATAAATAAATAAAACCAAAAAAAAAAAAAAAAAGAACAGAGGGGAGGGGGGTGGGGGAATGGGATAGACCGGTGATGGGTAGTAAGGAGGGCACGTATTGCATGGTGCACTGGGTGTTATACGCAACTAATGAATCATCGAGCCTTACATCGGAAACCGGGGATGGACTGTATGGTGACTAACATAATATAATAAAAAATCATTCAAAAAAAAAAAAGAACTAGTTTATCTATTTTTAAAAATCAAAAAAAAAAAAAAAAAGAACAATTGTGGGCTGCCGGACATCATATCAATATATTAAAAATCCAATTGCATTACTGTATTCTAGTAAAACATCTGAAAAACACCATTTATAGCAGCAACAAAACCACAAGTTACCTAGGAATTAAACTAACAAAAGATGTGTAAGACTCAGTGTGGAGAAAACTATAAAGCTGGGAAAAAAATATTTTAAGAAATTGAAACAAATGGAAGACATACACTATACCTGTGGTTGAGAAGACATCAAATCCTCAAGAAGGCAATTCTCTCTACAGCACTCTGTGAATCCAATAGAATTTAGATGAAAAAATCCCAATTGGTATTTTGTGGATCCGTATAAGCTGATTCTAATACAGATAAATAAAGGGTCAAAAACAGCCATGGCAATTTTAAATACAAAGAACACGGCAGGAGATGTTAGGATTTCTTATAATGCTACCGGAATTATGGAAGTGTGCCATTGGTGCAGAAATGGAAAATGCAGACCAGCAGAATAGAATGGGGACCCCGAGACAGATTTATGCATGAAGGAGTCTTGATACACAACAGAGATAGAATTACCTATTAGTGGGGAAAGGTGAATGGTTTAGTAAATGGCACTGGGAAAACTGGCTCTCCATGGGGGAAAAAATTAATTATATCACCATCTCACGTCATAAGTAAAAATCTATTGCAGAGAGCTTAAATAATAAGGCTAAAACTTTGATAGCCTAAAGGAATATAGGTGAAAATATCTTTATAAGTTTGGGGGAGGGAATAACTTCGTAAGACTCAAAAACACAAAGTAAAGAGTAATATGTTTGTTAAAGGAAATTTTCAGAAAAGGTAAAATCATACAGATAGGAAATCAATACATATTAAAGATTTTATTTATTTCATTATTAATGAGGGAACTAGGCAGATGTTACAACTGTTAAAATGAGAAAGTAGAAAACCACAAATTTATAGGGAATAAATACATGTTGAAATAAATTTCCACAGGCAGGTTGGAGGAGAGGGATTAAGGGGGCCGGGCAGGAGGAGTCAATCGAACCACCACCAGACAGAATTTATTTTCATGTCCGGGGACAAGAATTATTTTGCGTTGCTATCAGTACTTGCAACTTAAAAGTTGTAAAATAGCTCAAAACAGTGAGCAACTAAAATCCAACACCCTGAAAAAAATGTGCTCTAAACAATGAATGATTTTCTATTGAGAACACCCAGCAATCTTTCACGCTTATTCCAAATTTCTTACATATTCGACTACATTAAAAAAAAAAAAACAAACCTTTGGGGCACTTTGGAGGCTCAGTCGGTTAAGCATCTGGCTTTGGCTCAGGTCATGATCTCAGGGTCCTGGGATTGAGCCCCACATCAAGGAGTTTGCTTCTCCCTCTCCCTCTGCCCCTTCCCCTCAACTCGTGCACGCACATGCTCTCACTCTCTCTCTCACATAAATAAATAAAATCTTTAAAAAACAAAACAAAACAAAAAACCCTTTGGCTTATCAAAAGACATAATAAATTAAGTGAAATAATAAGCCAGACTAGAAGAAGCTGTTTGTGATGCCTATAATTAACAAAGGATTATCCAAAACATGTAAAGAATTTCTATGGATCAATGAAGAAACATAAAAGCACCAGTAGAAAATGGGCAAATGATATGAACAGGCAATTCAGGAAAGAGAAATACGAAGAGAAACAGAAGGACAAATACATGCAAAGATCCTTAACCTTACCAGTAATCCGAGAAATGCACATTAAAACCACAGTGAGATAACACTTCACATTTGCTAGATTGGAAAAAAATAAAGCAGGCTGACAACTACAAACGTTCAGGACCACATGGAGCTATGGAAACAAACTACCATGAGAATGTAAATTGGTACAACTCGGGTGCCTGGCTGGCTCAGTTGGAGGAACACGTGGCTCTTGATCTTGGGGGCTTGAGTTCAAGCCCCACATTGGGCATAAAGATTGCTTAAATAAATAAAGAAATACACTTTTAAATAAATAAATAGGTACAACCACTAAACCAACTGAATTATTACTTGTAAAATTAAAGATGTATAGGGCCACCTGCGTGGCTCAGTTGGTTAATCGTCTGACTCTTGATCTCAGCTCAGATCTTGATCTCAGAGTTTTGAGTTCAAGCCCCACATTGGGCTCCACATTGGGCTCCACACGGAGTGGAGCCTACTTAAAAAAAAAAAAATTGAAGCTGTGTATGCCCTCAAACCAAGTAATTTATTTCCTGGGATTTTTTTCTCCACATGCACAAGAAAATAGAAGAAGACTATTTTGACAGCATGGCCTATAATAGCAAAATATTGGAAACCACTGAAATGGCCAACAACAGAATTTTAAAAATCATGATCTATTTATACAAAGCAGTGCTATATAGCCATTAAGATGAAGGAATCAGAGCTACATTTGTCAACATGGATAAAGTCCCCAAACATAATGTTGGGAGAAAAAACAAGTTGCAGAACAATGCATATGTATGCTATCATCCCTATCAAATCTTAAAACACACATAGAAATGATTTTTAAAAATGTGTGTAAGATGGCAGTAATGTCTGGGGTAGGATGAGGATGGGACCGCGAGGGCCACAAAGGGCTTCAGTTGAGGCTGTGCTGCTTTATTTCTTAGGTTGAGACACTGGATATACAGTGTTAGCTATATTTTCCTCTAAATTTTTGTATGTCTTAAGTAGGTGATAGTTTTTTTTTCTCTGTGTACTTGGATTATACTTGGTATAAGTAGATTTCAGCCCCAAAGCCAAATCAAAGTTCCTTTTCCTCTTTTCACTTCTTTCAGAAATGGACTTCCTGCTTCCCCCAGGCCAGGTTTTGGCTCTTAAGGAAACCCAAGAAGTAGGCTATAGGTAGATTCCTTCCCTTTAAGGAGCCCTGGCCCTGACAACAGCTGGTACACTTGTCGTCAGGAATGTCTGTCCTCTAGAAGATGGACTGGACTCCCTTGCCAGCACCCAGGTGTGGGAAGTCTAGAAAGAAACAAAACAGCACTCTTCCCTGAAGGAAAGCCCTTTCCTCTGGCCCTACTGGGCTTGAAGCAAAGCAAGATGGAGTGGGGACCCAGGCGAGGGAGAAACTTCAGGATAGGGGATCCTGTCCAATACTGTGAAGGCCAGCTCTAATCTTTCCCTGGCCAGTGTTAGCCTTGCAGGGCACGTGAACAAAAGCAGGTCAGGAAGGTAAAATCCCACAGCAAAAATATGTAAGTCAAGGACCAACCAAACATATCAAGAAGACAGAATAATCAGGAATTTATATGTAGCCGGAGTAGACATTTATCCTGTGCAGAATCCTCACCCACTTCTCATTTTGAAGGATTCTCTACCTCCCCCTATAGAAGCTGAAAATACCTCACTGTCATTTTCCCAGCCTTGTGGTCCGCAAGGCAAGTCATGTGACCCAGGCTCTGCCAACGGACATACCTTTGCCTCCCTCCATTTAGGAGCTAGTGACACGGAAAAGCAGAGACCATGGAATTTCTCCAGCAGTCTGGGGTCTCCAGCAAGACGGAGTTCCTGGGACAGCATTTTGGCTCTGTCGGTCGTGTTCCAGTGACTGGGAGCTGCTCAAGGCACTGGAGAGCAGCACCCATAGCTTTGCAGAAATAGTGTGATATTTGCAACTTCCTCACGTGGCTCCTGTGGCTTGCTGTGCAGCTGGGTAGCCCTGAGCCCAGTGTTTCAGGTTTCCCAATGGGCCAAAGTCAATTTCTGTTGCTTGTAGTTTAGAATCCTGATGGCTATGCCTAGCAATACGCCTTGAAATTGATGAAGTAAAAAAGGATCAGAATCACATGAGGAGGGGCGCCTGGGTGGCACAGTGGTTAAGCATCTGCCTTCGGCTCAGGGCGTGATCCCGGCGATCTGGGATCGAGCCCCACATCAGGCTCTTCTGCTATGAGCCTGCTTCTTCCTCTCCCACTCCCCCTGCTTGTGTTCCCTCTCTGGCTGGCTGTCTCTATCTCTGTCAAATAAATAAAATCTTAAAAAAAAAAAAAAGAATCACATGAGGAAACTGACAATTGCTGTGATCAGAATGGGAATTTAAAAGCTATTCTTTCAGAAACTGATGGATCGGGGAGACAAAACATCAACAAAGATTCAGTAGGTTTGAACAAGGTGATTTTATTTATTTATTTTAAAAGATTTTATTTATTTATCTGAGAGGGACAGAGAGTGAGTGAGAGAGGGACAGAATAGGGAGAAGGGGGAAGGAGAAACAGACTCCCCACTGAGCAGGGAGCCTGATGTGGGGCTCCATCCCAGGACTCTGGGATCATGACCCAAACCAAAGGCAGATGCTTAACTGGCTGAGCCACCCAGGCACCCCGGACAAGACGATTTCTAAAGGTGGTCTAGGGGTGCCTAGCTGGCTCAGTCAGTGAAGCACATGGCTCTTGATCTTGGAGTTGTGAGTTCGAGCCCCATGTTGGGTGTAGAGATTACTTAAAAGAATAAAATCTTAAAAATAAAATAAAATCAAACATGATCTAATAGACATGGATATAAATAGAGCCTGATAGCTAATAAAGGTAGACTTACACCAGGCAACATACATGTAATGAGCAAATGCTATGTGCCAGGCACTGTTCCAGGCACGGGGGAGATACCTCAGTGAACTAAACAAAACCTCTACCCCAGCATGGTCCATTCTCCCTGCCCTTCAGCCCCTTGCTCCCAGGAGCCACAGTGAGTCCCTCCTCTGTCATGTGGTCACATTCTGCTTGCTCTGCAGCTTGGCCTTACCAAAGCATCTCCTCAGCAAAAGCAAGCTTCTTCCTGTAAGGAATTCTTATACCACTGCTAAGAGGTCAAAATTGTCTTTATCTTGTTACATAGAAAATTGATTTTATGATACATTCATCTAGTGGAGGTGATGAAAATATTCTGGAATTAGCTAGTGGTGATAGTCACACAACCTTGTGAATATCCTAAAACCCACTGAACTGTACAATTTTAGAGGGTCAACTTTATGGTCTGTGAATTACATCTTGATTAAGAATAAAGATTCAGCAATTGGCCCAGCACCTATCACGCAATAAGTGCTCAATAAATGTCAGGCACTATCTAGCTATCGTCTATCCATCTACCATCTCTTTCTATCATTTATCCTTAAAAACGGAAAAGACCCTTGGGAGATTGCATAATTTTCTAGAATCTTCTCTCATTCACCACTATCGTGAAAGTCTGTAGGGACTGTAGAGCTGATAACATTCTGTGGGTCTCATACGCACCATTCTGATTTTGGTTTGGATGTTGTATATTGGGAAGCAGAGGAGGCCTACTTCTTTTCCATTAAGCCTCTCAGGGGTTGATGGCCACCTCCCAGATTGTTTGTGAATGAGAGACAGGACAGCTTCAGTTTATATCATCAACCTCTCCTAATGCACAATGCCAAAGCTAGGGTGAACATTTAGAGCTCCTGTAGTTAGATGTGTTATTTGTGATTCTGATACAGAGGTCTCTTAAAAAGATCTGCTGCTTGATATTTCATTAGGTGCCTTTATATCTCCCTCCCCCCCTTATATATGCTTATGTATGGTGTTTATCTTCTTAAGATTAATGAAGAGAAAGCTTTAAAAAAGTTACCAAGGGGCGACTGGGTGGCTCAGTTGGTTAAGCATCCAATTCTTGGTTTCGGCTCCGGTCATGAACCCAGGGCCGTGAGATCAAGCCCTGAGTCAGGCTCCGTGCTCAACGTGGGGTCTACTGGAGATTCCCTCTCCCTCTCCCTTCCCCCCTGCTCCTCTCCCTGCTTGTGCTCTCTCTCTAAAATAAGTAAAAATTTTTTTTAAAGTTACCAAAACATTATTTAAAAAAGAACCAGACTGATATATGAGAACCTCATTGCACTTAAACTGTGCATTTAATTTTTATCTGGAATGGTAATCTGAAATACAAATAAGTTAATGGCTGATGCATATTTTTTAAATTGTAAGAATTATAAAGTTACTTTCTCTCTTTGCAAAATAACCAAGAGGGGACAAAAGCTAAATTATAAGCCCATATAATTTACATTTCTCCAGGTTTGCCACTTGGTGAGTAGCAATAAAATAACTTGATAATAGTGAGAGAACTGAAAAACACAAGAGGATATTCGATATGACACTATTTATAGAAAACAAGCCTCCATTATAAATTTAAAAGTATTTTATAAAATAGCCAACTGGTAAACCCACTCCACAAATCACCTTTGACTATAGACTTCAAGGTCATAAAAAAAAGTGAGGCTTTCTGTTTACCTTTAAGTTTGATACACAAGATGTTATAAAGAAGACAATTTGGGGGGGGTTCTTTTTTTTTTTTTGAATATATAAAATTGCCCCAACTACCTCCTTAAAGAAGAACAGAGAAAAATTATTTATTTCATTTGGCAACAATACAGTTTCTCTCTTCCAAAGAACTCAAAGTATTTGTACAAATATTCACTGATAGCCTTGTAGAGATGGAGGAAAAGGGGGGAGGATGGAGAAGGAGGGAGGGCGGAGAAGGGGGGCAGGGTGGAGAAGCAGAGGAGGGGGGAGAAGGGAGGAGAGTGGAGAAGGGGGAGGGTGGAGAAGTGGGGAAGGTGGGGAAAGGGGAGGGTGGAGTAGCGGGGGAGGGTGAAGAGGTGGGGGAGGGTGGACAAGGTGGAGGGTGGAGAAGGTGGAGGGTGGAGACCTAGGAGAGGGTAGAGACCTGGGAGAGGGTGGAGAAGGGGAGGAGGGTGGAAAGGGGAGATGAGGAAGAAGAGAGAAGGAGAAGGAGGTGCCTGCAGGGTCATTTTGGTAAAAACGAGAAAGTAATTTTCCTATTTTTCTCAATTCCCAGGATGTCCACACCTGTGTCAACTCGCCACTAAGTCAGCTGTGAACTATGTTCTCCACCTAATACCTGCCGTACAATGCGAGCAACTATGCTCTATAAAGTTGTTCTTGCACAGTTGTGTCTGTCTCAGCAGAGAAAACGTGTAAATATTTGCAAAAGCCGGCCTGTTATCTCAGGGAGTCCAAGATTGTTTCAAAGTGGCTTCAATTCAGTTTAATGAGTCATTATTGAGCCTCACGTAAGTTCTGGGCCTTCTGGGGATTTGATGGTGGGTATATTTAGGCAGGGCTTCTCAGACGGTGCTCCTAGGGCTGGTAACATGTGCAGCACCTGGGAATTCTTAAGAAATGCAAATTCCAGCGCCCCACCCCGTGGCTACAAGATCCGACACAGAAACCCTGGGATTCTGGTCCGGCCTCTGCGTTTAGTAAGTCCCGGTGTACTTAGCGCTGCGAACCATTAACGTTGTGTTAGTAGGTGGCTCTCCCTGCAATGAAGTTCAGTTAACTATCAGATGAACGGATGGATGACAAAACAAACAACAACAACACCATGAACGGCCCCTTACGGAGTTTGGGGCAGCACAAAACACGAGCCTGATTGTCAGAACGGGAGGAAACAGCTCCGTGTCCGCCTCTCTTGGCTTGCTGTGCTCCCAGCCTGGCTCTTGATTTCTTTTGTTCGGTTCATTTGTTTGTTGACGACGGTTCACTTCCGTTTGTGGGAAAAACAAAACAACAGCAAAATAAAGACATGAACACCATCAGACAAAAGCAGAAGCATGGGCGAATTGGTGATGTCCTGGCAGCAAGCCTGGTTCTGCGGGACTCCTTGGACCAAGCGCGAGGAGCGGCTGGCGTGTTGTTGGTGCGGCGCACCGAACTCACTGTGGCGCGGTCCCCCTGCCCTGGTGTGCGGGGAGGACAGCCACCTCTCTTCTCCCTCTTTCTGGAAGAGGCTGGCAGAGCTTAGCTCAGTTGTTGTAGTGCAATCAGAGCTCGCCCGGGGACACAAAACTTCCTCCAGAAAACTTTTTTTTTTTTTTAAATAAAGGAAACACTTTTGTGTCTTCTAAGCTGCCGCTGGCCTCCCGCCTGGCTCCCTGCAGCCCCTTCTTCCCACGATCTGACTCAGCGTCTACAGGGGCTTGTTTGGCATTCAAAACCCTCAGCCGGTTGGCCCGGCCTCGAGCGACACAGCCGCGGTGAGAGCCTCTTTCAGAGAATCTCAAGGGAATCTCGACTGCGGGAGCCCCGGAGAGTCCCGCTGCCCCCGACGCTGGAGCCACCTAACAGATGAGGACTCCGGTTGCGTAATGTGACTTTTGTCACAGTGGAGCGCACTTGAGAATTTCACTTCCTGTTTTAAGTGTTTGGAAATGAAATCTGCTGAGATTTCATTTCAAAAGAGCAGCGCAAACCTCGCGAAGAAACTTTCTCGGCAACTGGAAAAGCGAATGGGAGCAAAATCGTAGTCAGCGCCTACCCACAGCCGGTTAAATAGGAATTTGAGTAGCCAGTGAATTCGGGTAGTTAGGTGCTGACGGTGTGCGCACCTCGCTGGGCGTTCTGCGCACCGGGGTGGGGGGGAGAACGGGGAGGGAGCGGGAGCTTTGCACTGGCCGGGATTGCTAATGAACGCTCAGACAGCCGAGGTTTTGCAGGGGGGCGGAGAGCCCGGGAAGGACAGGGAAGGCTTGATGGAGAATGATGGAGAACTGGGCGCTGAGGTGTGGAGGGAGCGAGGTGTGCGGGCAGCCACGGATATGGAAGGTTTAAAAGGCTGTGGGGAGGGACACCTGGGTGGCTCAGTTGGTTAAGCCTCTGCCTTCGGCTCAGGTCATGATCCCAGGGTCCTGGGATTGAGTCCCCCAGGAGGCTCTCTGCTCAGCGGGGAGCCTGCTTCTTCCCGTCTCCCTCCCCCAGCTTGTGCTCTCTCTTCCAAATAAATAAATAAAATATTTATAAATAAATAAATAGCTGTGGGGAGTTGGGCTTCGGGGCTTTGGGACAAGTAAAAGAAACATGCACTTCACTCCAGAGGGAGGTGTGGAAGGTGTTTCCTCAGGGAGGAGGGGATGAGCCTGTCCAGTCTGACAAACATCGCTCTGTGGGAAAGAAGGCAGTGGCCTCAGGGAGGCTGCGGGGATGGCAGGGCCTCCCCAGGTCGGGGCTCTTCCCCCTGCTCCAGAGTTCCCTGGCAGAAGCCAGGTCACAGCCCCTGTGGACCTGGAGGCGCAGCCAGAAACAGAATATGGCATGCCAGAAAGTTCTTTCAGGTATTAGATACTGTCTTACAATTCATGCAGATATTTGCATTTTGCTTCATCAAATTGGTGCTCCAGGAAGCTGAGCCATGTTTTTGCCCTGTGGCCTAGGGTGAGTCCCCTGCATCCTCCGGAGTCACCCATCCTCCGAGGGGGGAAGGGACCTGCACAGTGCTGGCCTCTCTGTTGACATCCCTTTGCACAACACTGGAGCAGCAGTGCCAGGCTCGTTGCTCCGAGCGGCAAGCATATTTGCACAAATAATCTTTCTGTGTCATGTAGACAATGGCTTCCCTTGTCCTGAGCGAAGGGATTTCCTGAATGGGACTTCATTAAATTAATTCTATTCATTCTCTTCGAATACTTTTCCTCCCCTCACTCTGATACTCCGTTAATTGGCTTTACAGATCCATAGCTGGCTAGTGGGCGGTTGTTGAGGACCAGGGTTGACTCTCCAGTGGGAGGTCTGTAGCTTCAGCTCAGGCAGAGTCTCTGTATCCTGGGTCCAACTTTTCTGAGACAGAGAGTAATACGGTAACATGAACTGGGCCCTTCCTGGGTGCCAGACACTACCCTGGGGTGCGTTACTTTGTTTCTTCTTTGCAACAGGTCCGCGCTGGATGCTGTTATGATTATTTTTCCCGTCTTACAGATGAGAAGACTGGGATTTGGAGATTTTTCAAGTTTCTCAGAGTTCCACAGCCAAGAAACGAGAGAGCCAGGGTATGATCTCAGGTGGTCAGAATCCAGCGTGTGAGTTTTCAGTCTGTCCACTGCGGGAATGGAATTGAGACTTTGGTGCACGACTAGACCGGTAACACAGGAGAGCCCCTGCTACCCTGGCATCCCCTGATTTTGTGAACTTTTTAATGTTTTGGGTTTTTGGGTTTTTAAATTTTTACTTACGTCCTCTCTACTCCCAATGTGAGGCTTGAACTCATGACCCCGAGATCAAGAGCCCCACGCTCCTCCAACTGAGCCAGACAGGTGCCCCTGATTTTGTGAACTTTTAAAAGAGCAGACTAATTCTGAGGAGAACTGGGCGGAGACTACTGTGAAATCTTGCTTCTTCTCTAGGCGATCACCTTGAGACGAAAGGGTGCTTACTCTGTAAGACTCTTCCACTGGAATTGTGTTTTTCTCGTTTTTATTGAGTATATGGGTAGAAATTGGAGAGGTTAATTTTTTTTAATTTTTTCTTAAGATTTTATTGATTTGAGAAGTGAGAGAGCACAGGCGATGGGAAGGGCAGAGGCAGAGGGAGAAGCAGACTCCCCACTAAGCAGGGAGCCTGACTCAGGACTCGATCCCAGGACCCCAAGATCATGACCCAAGCCAAAGGCAGACACTCAACCAACTGAGCCACCCAGGCACCCCAAGATTAATGTATTTTAAAGAAAAACTTGATTTTCTTTTTAGTTTTAAACCAAAAATGAAGACATTTTCAGTGCCCTGGTCTCTGGGGCTGCCATAATGAAACATCACAGACTGAGCGAAATTTTTTTTCTTACCGTTCTGGAGGCTGGAAGTCCAGATGAAAGTTCCAGCAGGGTTCGGGTTCTGGTGACAGCTTTCTTCCTTGTTTGCAAATGTCTGCTCTGTCCTCATGTGGCCTTTCCTCTGAGGGAAAGGGAGGGGGTGGGGGGTGGAAGGAGCGGGAGAGCTCTTCTTTTTATAAAGTCGCCAGTCCTCATGCCCTCGTTTAACCTTAATTACCTCCCAAAGAACTTATTTCCAAATATTGCCACACTGGGGGATGGGGGCTTCAACATACATATTTGGGGGACACGATTTAGTCCGTAGCACGCTCTAACATTGCTTTGACATTGAGCTCCCCTTACCCTGGGGCGGGAGCCTCAGTGACTCCATCTGGTCCCGCCTCCTGCACACAGAGGAGTTGGCTCTTCTGTGGTTCACATTTCACTGCTTCCCCCTCCTCACGTGTCTGGAACACTTAGGGCTGGTGCCCATGGGAAGTCCCCGTCCAGCACTACCTTGCAGTGTTTTGTTGTTCTGTTATTATGTTTGCAAAGCTGTTTCTCTTTCCCTAGGTTTGAAAATGCAAATAGATGTTTCTCATGAGAATTGTATCATTTTTTTTTTCTGGAGCGTTTTAGTGGAAATCACTGCTACATACTATATATACTGTTCTGGGGAAATGCCACTTCCTTATTATAAACATGACAGAAGAGCAATAATATAATTGATCACATTTCCGGAGCACTTTACAGTTTGCAAATTGATCTCATTTACTTAATTTCCTCACTTGGTCCCTGGGGAATAAGCAAGACAAGTATTATTATTCCCATTTTACAGATGAAGAAATCAAAACCCGACTCATACAGGTGAGCTGGGAAACTCACCGACTCATACAGGTGAGCTGGGAAATTCTGCTATCTGCCAAGTTTTCTTCCTACGAGGTCTCATCACCCACACCGTCCTCTGGAAACTTACACTCCAGTTTCTCCAGGCCACCTACTGACTCTTATCTCCTGGGTCGTGGACCCCCTTGACACAAGAAAGCATTCCTCCCTGGACTTCGGTTCGGGATCGTGGTGACCTCAGTCAGTTCGACAGCCGAGTTCATGAAGATTCGAAGATTCAGATTCGGTGGAGGGTGTGTCCCTGCTGTTCCTCCCTGTGATGACAGCCTCTGGGCGTCTTGAGCTTCAGGGTCGCCCTGCCACTGAGACACAGCAGCGGGGCTGAGCCCCCAGGGCACCCCAGGCTTGTTTTGACTGTGTATCAATGTCATCTCTGAGCTGTGGCTACTGTGGTTTTGGGATGCGAAGCTTCGAAGATGACTGTAAATACCCCACCCCTATCCCAACAGAAAAACCCGGTCCAAGGAAAACAGCAAAAGCTAATTGAAACTAAGACAACAGCACAAATATTTATGGGGGCAGAAATTGAAACACGAGCAGAAACAAAGAATGCGTTTCAGACTGGTATTAATTAAACGAAAACAAACATTATGGTATTGCACGGAAATATTTTTTTTACCGTCAGGTCTGATACCTTCGAGTGATTGTTACAACTAGAAGGATAAAGTCATATAAATGACTGACTCAACACAATGACCAGTTTCAGCCATTTGCTTTCTTAGTGCGTGTCTACTGTTGCCCAGTGTCAGAGGAAGGGCACAGGAAGGGGCTCAGGACAAATGCCATAGTAGTTGTGTAACTCTGAGCCTGTCGCCTAACCCTACCCAAAGTGACCTTCAGTTTCTTACGCGGAGAAGAAGAGAGAAGAGAAAAGAAGGGATCGGGGAGAGACCGCTGGGCAGACACGGCATCATCCAGACAGACCGAACTCTATGATCTCTAACACACTGGCTCCGACTATGGGCTGGAACTGGGCTGCTCAGGTTCAAATCCCAGCTTCATTATCTGCTAGCTGCGTGACCTTGACAAATTCCTTAGCTCTCCGTGTCTCCTTTCCCTTACTTGTCAAGTCCCAAGCTCTTTGTGTTAGGAGCATTAAATTAGTAAATATATGTAAGTACTTCAAATAATGCCTAGCACATAGGAAGTACCTGACAAGTGTTAGGTGTTACTGTTGTTATTATTTATTAGTTGATCTTTCCTTGGAGGAAATATAACAGGCACTGGAGGGGAGAAAGAATGAAGGGGATTTCTCTAAGGATTCTGGGCTTTGACTAGGGAATAAATAGAAGAAAGAAAAGAAACTAGTATTTAAAGACTTATCTATTCCCATTGACTAGGTAAGAGGTGGTACAAATGAGGACTCAAAAAATATTTTCTCTAGGAATAAATAATCCTGTGAAATAAGGTTTTTTTTTAATTTCTATTTTTTTAGAAGAGGAGTCTGAAGATCAGAGAGGTTAAGTAACTTGCTTGAGATCACACAGCTAGCAGTGGCTGAACTGGGATTTGGTCCCAGGTCTCCGCAGCTCTGAAGCCCATCTCTTCCGTTACACCATAATGCTTCTCAGAAGGTGTTGGCCTGGAAGGGGAGACTAATGTGTCCTGCCAGAATGAGACCGGGCTCCTGCTCGGTGATGGTGATGGCCGCACGGCAGCCAAGCAGGGCCAGGAGAGTAGTCATCCTGCCAAGTGCCGTGTGGGTGCCCCTCCATCACCAGCCGCTGCCCGCCCCTCCCGCCCAGCTGCTGCTGTCATCCGAACTTCCCGCTCACCCCTCTCAGCTAACAGGAGCAATGCCTGGTCTGGCTGGGCTTGAGATGCGGATGTTTTGCACACAAAATTAGCAGATACATAGCTGACTCTCGGCTGGTATAAGGTAGGTATTCCCTGTGTTTGTGTTTGGCTTGCAACCAAGAACACACAGCTCTGCTCCTGTCCTGCCCCTGTGCTCCCTTAACCTCCGCAGCGGTAATGCTGGCTTAAGGAAGACCAAAAGACCCAGTTGGCTTAGACACCCATGTAAAAGGCAATTCTCTTGCTCATCAGTGTGTTAGCGGTCAGGGCTCCAGAGGGGAGTAAGGCACGGACTGGCCCTCGGGGAGTTCACATGTAACTGGGGAGAAGGTAATGGGGCGGGGCTAGAGCCAGGTGGAGGTGCTGCCAGAGGGGTCAGACCTGTGGGAGGAGGAGGGCGGCTCAGTCTGTGGGAAGACTGGGGAAAGCTCCACGGAGAAGGCAAATTTGGAACTGGGGAGGAATCCGAAGGGGCTCAAGGAAAGGTAAAATAGAGACAACCAGATAGGAAGCCCAGAGTCAGGAAAGAGCACAGGACTTCCTGCGGGCAGGTGGCATCAGGTGTCTGCGGAGGACCGTGGCTGCGGGGGAGTGTGTGTGGGGTGCTTACAGACCCCCGGAGCCCAGGAGCCAGGGAGACTTTAGGAGGGGAGCCATGTGGCTGGATTGGTTCTGGAGTTACGTTCAGACACTATGGAAGAGGGCCAGTCAAGAGGCTGTCTCCCCAGTTCATTTCTGGGAGCCCATCCCCTCTGCTAAGGGAGACAGAGGGAGAATGGAAGAGAAGTTATTGAGGCGACTATGAAAACTCGGGCCAAGGGGCACCTGGGTGGCTCAGTCGATTGAGCGTCTGCCTTTGGCTCAGATCATGATCTCAGAGTCCTGGGACAAAAGTCTGCCCTCTGTGAAAGAACACCCACGAGGGAAGTCCCCTCCCAGAGCTTCATCAGGGAGGGTTCCCAGAGGGAGAGACGGGCACCCCGCGATCACTCCTTCCTTCATCCCTTCCTTCCCTCATCGACTGCCTGCTGCAGTTCACTAGGGAACTAAATGTGAGGGAGGCAGACGTAGAAGAGCCAGTGCCTGTCCTCCAGAGACTCACGGACTCGCTGTGAAGGAGGACAAGTCAATGGGAAAACATGTTAGGGTAGGATCCATGCTGTGGTAAAAGTGAGATGGGGAAACCAAGGTCAGGGAAGACTTCCTGGAGGAGGTGGTATGGGACTTGAGAGTCTTGAGGGATTTGTAGAAGTTGGCAGAAATCGAGAACCTGTGCCTTCCAGCAGAGGAAACAGCCTGTGCAAAAGGGTGGGGAGGAAGCAGGGTGGGGCCAGCGAGAGATTCAAGGTGCGTGCAATAGGGAGCCGGTGGCCCTGGATTTTAAAAATGAAACCTGAAAAAAAAAAAAGGTAACAATTTAGGTGTGGATATGTTCATTAACTCTGTTGTGGTAATCCTTTCACAATGGACACGTATTAAACCACATCAGACACATATTAAACCATATCATACATATTTAAAAAATCATGTTACACACCTAAATCTATACAACTTTTGTCAATCATACCTCAGTAGAGCTGGGGGAAAAATGAACTTTGAGCAATTTCAGAGCTAGAGGTTGTCCCACAATAATAGGAAGAGTTTCCCATCAGGCAGCAGTCACCCCAATTCTGGTACTGGCAGGACCCCACGGGATACACGGGCAGGACTTGCTGATAACAGAAGTTGGTTCAACTGAGTCATACTGGGCCAAGCTGGGGCACCACGGTGCTTGGCCGAGAACACCTGGTTCCTCCTGTGGAGGGGTGGACACACACCTTCTGAGCCCTCTCCAGAGTGTCTATAGTGTGTTTCCCAATTACACGTCAGCTTGTTGAGGGGTAAACCTTAACCCAGTGCTCCGTTCATGGTGTGGCTTCATGCAAACCGTCTTAGAGACCCAAGGGTAAGAAATGGCCGGGTATGTTTTACAGCTCTCCAGGGACCAGGTACGTCCTTCCTGACCATAGCAGCAACATTTTTCTGGTTCGGGTCCGACCAGCGGGGGCCAGGCCTCAGAACACCCCTCTGACATCCTGGCTGCAGTACACACTTCATCCCACAGGTTACGAAACATCCGCCTTTCCGTTGGCTCGGGTACCTCCTTTCCCTGGACTCGAGTCAGGGCACCTGGGGCTTCTCCGTGTCCTGCCGGCAATTCCCCCAGTGACTATGGGCCAGGCGTTGCATTTCTGTTTCTTCATTTTGAAACTGAGAGGCTGGGCTACAATATTCCCTGGGGTCTCGTCCACACCCAACTCATGCCAGATCCGAGGTGCCTGCTGAGTACCTCGTTCATCCTTGCAGCCTTCTAAGGGGGTAACTAGGTCATTAACATGAGCCGTCCAACATCAGCATTCCTTTAGTGACGTACCTGAAAGAGTCTGCTCTCTCTCTCCCTCACTCCACCTCTTTTCATTTTCTTCCTGGCTCCTCACCCCAGGCTGAGAAGCCAGAGAAAGGAGCCTCGGTCTTAAATTGGGCACAGCTGCATTTAAGAAACCATGAATGATGCCGTTTGGTTTCGACAGGATTTCTTTTCTCCTTGCTAGAGGAGCCAGGAATTTTCACTTGCTCCTTTGTCTTTACCTTCCTAGACAATCCCGCCAAATCGTTGCAACTTGGTACAGAGAAAGAACAACATGAGCTGGGAATTGGCTACTGTCCTGTGCTTGTGCGATGAATAGATCAAAGAGAGTTATGGAGGAAACCATTAATTTAAGCCAGAAGAGAGCCGAGCAAGTTACGGACTACATAAAGTATAAACTGCAAATTAATTGCCCATCTTGGAAATACCATAGTTTTTCAGAGTATTATAAAGTTCCAAAAGAGAACTTGGAAATCAACGAGTCCTACTGTATCTTTTTACAGATAAGGACATTTAAGACTAAAAATAAGCTAACTCATCCAAGGTCACAATACTATTTGGTCTTATTTGGGGAAGCTGTCAAATAAAATGACAAATTAAAAAGAAGGGCTAATTGTCCAAACTAGAGTACAGAAAACGTTTTCTTAAAGGGCCACACAGTAAATATTTTAGGTTTATGGGCCTCAGAGTCTCTGCCATGGTAGCAGAAGCATCATAACCATGTAAAGGAATGGACATAGCTATGTTTCAATAAAACTTTATTTAGAAAAAACAGGCAATGACACTAGGACAGCCATAACAGTAATTTTATTTTCTTTTATTATTTTTTAAAAGATTTCATCTTTAAGTAATCTCCACACCCAATGTGGGGCTCAAACCCACAGCCCCGAGATCAAAAGTGCCTGGCCAGGCACCCCATATAACAATAATTAAAAAAAGAAAGAAAGAAAGAAAGAAAAAGTGTTGGCAAGGACGTTGAAAAATTGGAACCCTCATACATTGCTAATAGGAATGTAAAATGCTATAGCCCGTGGAAGGCAGTTTGGCAGATCTTCAAAAAGTTAAACATAGAATTACCATATGACCCAGCAATTTTACTTTTAGGTATATACCCCAAAGAATCGAAACAGGAACTTAAACAAGCACCTGTACGAACACGCTCATAACAGGACTCTTCATAACAGCTAAAAGGTAGGACGAGCCCAAATACCCATCAATGAACAAATTGTTACATGCACGTACAATGAAAAATTACTCAGCCATAACGAGGAAGGACATAAGCTACACTGTGGATGAGCCTCCAAACCAGAACGCTAAGCAAAAGACACCAGACACAAGACTACCTCTTACAGGGTTTGCTTGACAGGAGAGAGCCAAATAGATAAATCCATGGCAACAGAATGCAGCCGGAAGGGGCTGTTGCCAGGGGCCGGAGGGGCGGGGGAACTGGGAGAAATTGCTCCCTGCGCCCAGGGTTTTGCTTTGCAGTGCTGCAAGGGTTTTGGAACTGGATGGAGAGGGTTGGTTGCGCAGCACTGTGAGTGGAGTAAATGCCTCTGAACTGTTCACTTTGAAACAGTTCCCTTGAAAACACTTTAGTTGTATAAGAATTTCACCTCAATGAACTATGGAAAGCGAACAGGCCACACGGTGGGTAGGGCCCATAGGCGTGCTAATACAGCAATTCCTGTCATGAATGAGAGAATAGAATGTTTCAATGAAAAGCATGCTGTCGTCATCAACGTTTGTTGTTGTTATAATCGTTTACCCTGTCCGGGAATGGAAATAAAGCCGTTTTCCAGGTGTAGTATTTTCAGAGCCAAGAATATTTATGAGTGTAAAGATGCCTCCAAACTGGACCAGGTGGGCCGTGGATAAATTTCAGACTAACTTTAAATCTATTGAACCTTTTGGTAAAGACAAAATTCAATGTGGAAGGGCTTTTCCTATTTTTAGAGCCCGCTGGACGTCCATCCCAATGTTGGGAACTAAAATAAATGTTTGGGACTTTTTGTCAACTTCCTGTTTCTGAGGAAGAAGAACCTAGAAAAGTCTCATGTAAAATGTTCCAGAAGCTTTTGGAATATCAAAGAATTCCAGGAAACAAGGGAATTAGTTCATTGTAAAAGAATCTGAAAGACACTAGATAATTTTATTTAATAAATACACAGGACGGCTCTTACTCCAAGCCAATGCAAGGGACTTAATCAATTTGGGGTTCAGTGACCTCAGAGCCATGTCTAATTCAGACGTGGAGACAAGCCGTGAAAGACTGAGTGCTGGGGAGCGATGAGAAATTCCCATGTGAAACCGGACAACTTGGCCCCATAGGCTCCCTGCTATTTTCAATGAATTTCAACAGTTCGGGGATGTGAGAGAAAGAGGTCACTTTCAAAAGGGAAGAAAGTAGAGGCGAAAGGATGTCTGCGATTTGACTTCCGTGTGCCAGCCCAGCTTTCCCACGTGAAACAGGTGCCGTGGGGCCGTGGAAGACGAGCACCACTTAGACGGTTTCTGCTCAAAGAATAGCCGTGTTTAAAGTTAAAGGAGTCACTAACAAGTGGGGCCGCCTGACTGTAGAAGGGCTCCTTCCTGCAGGGCAGTGTTCCTAACTCAGAGGCCTGGCGCGCTGGGTAGCCCTCTTGCTCCTTGTAGACACATCTACCAGTCCTCGTTCACATTTCGGCACGAATGAGTTTAAGGCAACAGGTATTTACATCGAGCCAACTTTTCCCGTGGACAGACGCTGTCTCCTGAGTCCTGGTTCTGGGGAGCAGATTGGAACAGAGCATTTCTGGGCAGAAGCCCCCTTGGGGACTCCAAACATTCACTTTATAGCAGTTCCCAATTCTGTGCAAGACTCAGGCTGCCCTACGAAGTGTCGTTGGCTTTGGGAGTGTGGATGAGAAGCTCTTGGAGTGAGGGGCAGACACCAAATACTGGAGGACATTTGTCAACGGTGGAAGATTCGTTTAGCTCCACCTCTGAGGCTGAAACAGTTGTTCACAGCCACAGTGGGATAAGGGTTATAGGTGATTCTTCTTTTCTCTCTCTCTCTTTATGCTTTGCTGTATGTTCTACAATCAGCTGTATTAGTTTAATAATCAGCAAAAAATTATAAACTTTTAAAAAACATTTTCAGCCTATAAACTATTTTCACTGGTCCACAGGCTCACCCAAACTTTCATTCAGTGTATCACTGCCACCCTTCTGAAACTGTCTCTTAAAAATTTGCAACAGGAAAATTCTGAGAATTATTCTGGCTGTAGTTTTTGGTCAGACTGACCCATGTTTTCTGTCCATAGAGCCATGGAGACCTGTCAGGATTAGAAGTTCTGATCTCACGGGGATACAGACAGATCACCATGCTTGGCTTGATTGAAAAATCAAGGTGGGACGCCTGGGTGGCTCAGTCAGTTAAGTGTCTGCCTTTGGCTCAGGTCATGATCCCAGAGTCCTGGGATCGAGCCCTGGATTGGGCTCCCTGCTCAGTGAGGAGCCTGCTTCTCTCTCCCCTCCTCCCCCTATGGCCCGCTGTGCTCTCGCACTCACTCTCTTTCTCTCAAGTAAATAAATAAATAAATAAAATCTTTAAAAAGAGAAAAAAAAGGAAAAGAAGACAAAATAATTGGAGGGGCACCTGGCTGCCTCAGTTGGTAGAACACGCAATTCTTGATGTCTAAGTTGTGAGTTTGAGCCCCACATTGGGGGTAGAGTTTACTTAAAAATTTTTTTTGTTGTTTTAATTAAAAAAAACAAAAAACAAAGAAGAGACAGTTGGTATCACTGGAACTGTTCTGTCCCCGTGTGTGGAGACAGTCTTGGGGATAGCAGCCCTTTTGTACCACTCCCCACATCCTTAAACTAAAATATCACAGATACTATGCTCATTGTTCACAATCTTACCTCCCTTATCTTATTGTGGAGGAATAGGAGAAAAGGGGGCATGAATGAATGGGGACCCAGGATACTGCATCATCATGGACTTTAAGGAGACACGAATAGGAAGAAAAAGGAGTATTAAAATATATATGTATAAATAAAATGTGATTATATATAATATACATACATATATACGCACGTTATATATAATATGCATATGTATATTATATGTATGTATATTATAATATGTAAAAGCAGAATTTTAAAAAATAAATATGTATAAATAAAATACAAATATATATTTAATATTTACAAAATGTTCCTTTTCCTTTCTTTTTATCTATTTATTCGAGAGAGAGAGAAGGGGGAGGAGCAGAGGCAGAGGGAGAGAATCTCAAACAGACTCCACACTGAGTGCAGAGCCTGACATGGGGCTCGATCCCACAACCTCAAGATCATGACCAAAGCTGAAACCAGGAGTTGGATGCTGGACTGACTGAGCCCCCCAGGCGCCCCTCCTTTTCATTTCTGCCCACATCTCCATGGGGTCCATATTGCTGCAGTATGGGTCATTGATTCATCCATATGTACATATTTGAGGCTGTCTTTCAGATCATAGGCATATACCGTTTCATAAGTCTTCTCTGATCTTCAATTCATTATTTTATATATATCTTATACATACACCTGTGCATATTTTATACTTTTGTTACTATCAACAGATACCTCTTAGATCAGTACCCATGTCTAGAAGAAGGCAGGAATATTTTACTATCAAAGAAAGTTTCTGGAAAAAAAAAGTTGCTGGGTCTGGCTTTACTTTCGAGAGCTGTAATGAGAGGTCTAATTACCAAAGCAGACACACTGTGCCAGCCACTTTCATCTTGGCATAATAACAGCACGCCAGTCCTCCCAGCCCTGCTGGGTTCGATTATGTGACGGCAGCAGATGGGTGTTCCCCACGCCACAGCGCAATCTCTTGTCTTAGAGCTAAGATCAGCTCAGACTGACATTAGGCTGGAAGCTGCATAATGTCAGAATAATTATAATTCCCTCCTCTTAGATATTTACCAGTTGTAGTAAGATTATAATGTCAATGATTCAAGTTTTAAATCTTCTATCAAGATGCCTTTTTGGGAGCGGGGGTTCCTCTCCTTCCCGGCAGTTAGAATCCTTGCCAATGCATTCCCCACTCTGTGCCCACTTTTGTCCCCTAAAAGTCATTCCAGACATGTCACCTGTCTTTAGTGGAATGTATTCTTGTTTCTGTTTACGTGTCCTTGAAGTAAAGCATGCATGATGAAAACAGTTCCAGTTTCTGCAGAGATTGGCCCATTTGAACTCCATGTCACATGTCTCTTCCAATCTGGGGTTTGCATATTTGGAGTCTAGCATCCTGCAACAAAAACATGACTTTGATATGCTGCCCGGGTCAACTGAGGGCTGGAACAGATGATCTCTTTTGTAATCAAGATGGTTGAAGAGAGTCCAGCCATCTGTTTCAGCCTGGCACGCCCGGGTAGTTGTATGTTGGCGGGGTCACTATGTTCCAAACTCTCAGCTTTGCAAGTCCAGATATTCAGTATCCTCAGATCTCTCAGAGCAAATCAGTCCCAAAGGAGACTGATTCCCAGTAATCAAACTCACAAAAGACTGATGGTTAAACCTACCTCATTATGTGTTTGTCCAGATTAACTGAGAGTGGATTTTAAGCTTACCTCTGGCCTGGCGCATATAGCGAGTGTCCTGTAAATGTTGGCTTTATTTTATGCAGTGACCTGTCAAACATACAGTATTTGCAGCACAGGATAAACACTGACAAATATTTACTCTTTGGCTCCCTCTCCTAGGTTTTAGCATCCATACAGAGCACAACATCCTTCCGTCAGGCCATCAGTTAAACTGTGATCAACTAGGTCATTATTTTAGGTGGTTTTTTTTTTTTTTTTTTTTTTTTGAGTAGGCTCCACATCCAGCATGGAGCCCAAAGCAGGGCTTGAACTCTCGACCTGAGCTCAAGACCTGAGCCTAAATCAAGAGTCGGAGGCTGAACCGACTGAGCCTCCCAGGCACCGTTAAAAAAGGTTCCAGTCCTAAGGAGGCAATGGCCACACTACAGAGGCCCTCTGGTCTCTTGATTGGCTTGAGAGGTGCTCTCATCTCCTGATTATATCCCGCCCAGTGGCTGGCTGTGCAGAAGCTGTCTGAAGTGCTTTGGTTCCGCAGGTGGCTGATCTTACCTGTTCTAGGTTGATGCTTGTTAGCTTCAGGTGTGAGTAATAGTGCCTGTAGATGACAGTCTCCCCTGCCACCCAACAGTTACCATCTGGGCTCAGGGAGCAGTTGCGGTGCTGGTTTGTCCTGGGGGCTGTACGGGTGGAAAAGTTTTACTTCTTCCCTTCTAGGCTCTTTGGCTGGTTTAATAATTAAATTGGCAGGAGAGAGAGTAACAGTAGAAAAACAAACGACAGTTTAATAACAGGTATACCTCCTGCATACAGGAGAGGCCCCAAAAAACTGAACTCCCCCAAATGGCCAAAGCAAATAACCTCAAACACCACCTTCAGCCCAAGACAAAGAGGTTGGGGGTGGGCACTCAGTTTGGGGAGGTGACCAGGAGAAGCACAAAGGTAAGGTTGTCATGCAGATTAAGTCCTTGCATTCTCCACTGGGAACAGATTTCTAGAGCTCTAGATGTCCTCCTCTTCCAGGTTCGTGTAGGAGACACCCTTACAAATGGAGATTTCTCTTATAAATGTAAACGTTTTCTGCAAAAGGGTAACTTCTCCGTTTTCAAGGCTTCACCCTGTGCTTGTTATTTCTTGAACAATCGGCTGATTAATCCCCCCCCCCCCCGTGGGGTTCCGCGCTAGGTGGGAGTCTGCTAAAGGCTCTTTCCCTTGCCCTCCGCCCCATCCCCCACCCTCTCCCAACTAAATAAGTAAATCTTTAAAAACAAAACCAATCAGCTTAAGATAATCAACATGCGGAAGAGGCATATCTTGGGGCTGGCAAAATCTGCTCCCCTTGAAGTTCCACAGAATTTGCTGGAAATCGCGGTACAGAACACAAAGTCATGCCCATGGTCTAAAGAAACGTCACCCCCAGTTTCTGTGGTGCATGGATTGTGGCGTCTCCTCCCACCCGCTGCCTTTCCAGATAACCACCCAAGCCACAGAGACTCAGACCAGAAACTGGCGGTGGGGCCGCGGGGGTATGGGGTCGGGCCCTGGGAGGGAAGCTCTGCTGGCAGTGCAGGCCTCAGGGCAAGACAGGGCTACGCCGGGGTGGGGTCGGGGTGCCAGGGCAGCCCGGGGCCAGCGGGGAGCGCATCATCGTTCCTGGTGGTCCGAGGGGCAACGGGCCTTGCAGAAGAGAGAGAGCACGGAGGCTAGCTGACCTCAGCTCGGCCCTTCACCACGGACCTCGGCGAGGATTCCGCGCACGTCGAGGCTGGACGGTGCTGCGGGCTGGGGAACCGCAATGCGAGAGCGGTCTCCTTCCAGAAGATGGCCAGACACCAGAGGGACTGCATTGGTAAGGTGTTTCTCGTTGCCGGACAGCAATGGGGTCTCAAGCGATATAAAATCAATTATGGGAGAATAAAGCAAGTAGGGGCGCCTGGGTGGCACAGCAGTTAGGCATCTGCCTTCGGCTCAGGGCGTGATCCCGGCGTTATGGGATCAAGCCCCACATCAGGCTCCTCCGCTGGGAGCCTGCTTCTTCCTCTCCCACTCCCCCTGCTTGTGTTCCCTCTCTCGCTGGCTGTCTCTATCTATGTCAAATAAATAAATAAAAAATCTAAAAAAAAAAAAAAAAAAGAATAAAGCAAGTAAATGTCCCCCCCACCAGGCAACCTTTAATACTGTAAAACTACACACCACCTACATGTATGAACTATGCGGCGAATCTGAGCTCCTTGCTGTTTCTTTTTTTGTTTGCTTATTAACAAGTGTGGGAAAATAGAAGAGAGAAGAAACCATTTCTTCTATGAGAGGCAGCACTTTGCACTCCCTGGTGTTTATGTAGCAGTGGAGAGCTGGTGGCTCGAGGGGGGGGGGGGGTCAGTGATGCTGTCATTTGCCCGCTGCTGGTACCGATGAAGTCAAGATTTATTCACTGATGGATTAATTAATTTTTTTCAACAAACCAATTAACCCCCAACAGTGGCAACTTGTTTTCAAGAATATCATTCATCACATTAGATTAATGTTGTTCATTAAATTAGTGCCATTCATTAAAAGTGTTGATTTTTGTGGTTTTGTTTGTATTTAGTACATTTATTTTTGCAATTATATGAGGGTTATAAGCATACAGGCTTCATGCCTAGTTTTTGTTTGTATTTTTTTAAAAACATAATAAAAATCATTTAAGGCAATATTGAGGGTCCATGAGAATTATTTTTCTTTTAAAATGAGTCTGTAACAATTTTTTTTCTCTTTAAAAGGGTCCATGAATTACATAATATTTGATGACCAGATGTTACTGAGTTTTTTGTTTTTGTTTTTTAATATTTTCTGGGGCACCTGGCTGGCTCAGTCAGTAGGACATGTGACTGTTGATCTCGGGGTTGTGAGTAGCAGATCCACGTTGGGTATAGTGTTTACTTAAAAAATAAAAAAAATAAAAATAAAAATATTTTCTTACGCCTCTAGATTTGCACTATTTCTATTGCCTCATTTTATCATAGGGCTTATTCAGTTTTCCCACTTCCTTCTGTGGTATGCTTTTCTCACCAATGAAATCCCATTTAATGGGCAGCCACTCCAAGATTCCTACTTAAGATACATCATGTAGAGTTTCCCTCTTTTCCGATTGTTGAGGTCATTAAATTGCTGTACTGAGCATCAGAAGACTAGAAAGAAAATGCCCAGAAGTCAGAGCCTGTGGTAGATTTCCCCATATTTCTTTAATAGACAGGGATTCCTATGGCCCCCTGCATAAGTCCCTGCTATGCCAGATCAAGAGGAGAGGGAAGGGGTGTTGGCTGGCTTCGTTGGTAGAGCAGCAAGTCTTGATCCCAGGGTTCAAACCCCGCACTGGGCGTGGAGCCTACTTAAAAAAACAAACAAAAAACACAGTACAAAACTATCATCCAATTCATAAAAAAAAAATTGCTTACATCATTGATGAATGATGTTCTCACCTATGTCTTTATTGTTTCATTTTTGTCTTACTCATTAAAGTAAATTAAAATATCAACCAGTATTCATGTCAGAATAGTATTTGGTCATCAGTTGCAACCACTGTGGATACAAGAGCTCAGCAGGAGTCAATGAAATCGTTTCATGAAAATCAGTTGTATTGAGAAATCATGGACATACAGGAGTTTGTATGTTTTGTTATTTGTAAATCATGTGACTCACGTCCTTTCTACCAGTAACATTTATAATCATCTTCTGTACACATACTTGCTACAGATATTTTGTTGCTGTTGTTGGAAAGCCGGTTGATAAATACTTACCAGCACGCCACCAGCTAGTTTTGTCACTAAACATTGCCTTACTTAGCAATGATACCTAGAAGCCTTTCTTTAAAAAAGGACCTGGCGGGGGTGCCTGGGTGGCTCAGTCAGTTAAGCAGCTGCCTTCGGCTCAAGTCATGATCTCAGGGTCCTGAGAACAGGCCCTGTGTCAGGCTCCCTTCTCAGTGGGGAGTCTGCGTCTCCCTCTCTCTCTGCTGCTTGTGTTGTTCTCTCTCTGTCAAATACATAAATAAAATCTTAAAAAAAAAAAAAAGGACCTGGGGGCAGTGAAGAGCACAAACATATTTTCTTTCCTTTTTTTTTATTGTGGTAAAACATATAAAACATAAAACTTACCATTTTAACCATTTTTAAGTGTATAGTTCAGTGGCATAAAATCCATTCTCATTGTCGTCTCCAGTACTTTTCATCATCCCCAAGTGAAATACCCATTAAACAATTCCTGATGCTCCCCTTCCCCAGCCCCTGGTAACCTCTCTTCTAATTTCTATTGCTGCCAATTTGACTATTCAAGGTACCTTAGATAAGTAGAATCATATAATATTTGTTCTTTTGTGTCTGGCTTGTTTCACTTAGCATGATGTCTTCAAGGTTCATCCATGGTGGCACATGTGTCTGAATTGCCTTCCTTCTTCTGGCTGAATGATACTTCACTGTACATAGAGACCACATTTTGTTTATCCACTCAGCAATCCGTGGACATTTGAGTTGTTTCGCATTTGGCTATTGTGAAAAACGCTGCTAGGAATATGAGTGTACAAATAACTGTTCTTTCCTTTCTACGAATGCTTTTCGTTTTGGAGCTCGCAGAGGGCAAATGAGAGAGCAGGATGGATCAAATCGGACCCCAGGACTGTCTTATCCCTTGTTTTCCCTAAATGCTTGATGGCTTTTCATGCTTCCTCCTCTTAAATAAGTGCTATGGGAACAGCACCCAGAGAAGCCAAGTTCACCCAAGTTCAGGCTGACGTGTGACACCACCGATTGCCTTTGTCAAGGGCTGGGTTAAGTTCGGTGTGCGCTCCCACCACAGTGTGAACCACAATTGTCCCCGGCAACCACCCGAACCGCAACCACCTGAACCGGGGCTGACAGAAACCGTGGAGGGGAGGGAGTGTGTGAGCAAAAGTCTCTTTAATATTGTGAGAGGTGAGTGCCTCAGGGATGAGAGAAGCAGCCAAGGGCTCAGACCCTCTTCAGGATCAGGAAATGCCGCTGACACTGAACGACCAGTATGAAGTGGATCTAAATACACTTTCTCTTTTTTTTTAAATGCTGGAAATAATCCATCCTGATTTGTGCCTGTTTGCTGAAAGTGCCTTTTCCCAGATGGAACAAATTATTTGCCATTAAAAATTCATTTAAAAATAACATAACCAATTAGTGTGCTTCAATGTCAGCTTATCATCTAAAAGGAACTGAAAATATAAAATGAAATGGGAAAGTTTTCTTTTTTTTCTGGAGGAGAAAACAGACATCTTAGCTTTCTCTGAGCAAACAGTGGAACCGTGTTCAGAAGAGCAAGGTCAACGGGACGGAAGTTTTTATAGGACATCAAAGGATGTGCAGACATTGGAATCAAAGCTTGAAACGAGCTCTTTCAGATATATTTTTAAAATCTTTTGTCGGGCTTAGAGCCGCTCCCCAGGTTGTGGCGTGCTGGCCTGCGCCATAGCTGAGAGCTTTGACAAGGCAGGCTGGCGCAGAGCACTGAGGGCTGGAGATTGCTGACTGGGCCGCCCAGTGCTTCCCCGGCAGCCGCCTTCCTCCACGCGTCCGCTCCAAGTCCCGCCCTCCAAACCCCCAGCTAGAGGCACTGGTCTCCCCCTCGTTTTGGCTCCAGCGCACACCTGCTGGCCATGTGACTCTCTGGAGGGGAGGGGAACCAGTAATCAAGTCTGGGTCACCCTCTAACTGTGCCCAGGTGATCCTCAAGGTCTTCACTGTGGAACAGGGGCAGACAGATGCTGTGGATTGAAATAAGCCACTTCAGTCTGTCTTCCCCCGAGGTAGTTCATACTGGCTTGACACCCTTTCGGTGAAAGAAATGTGGAAAGGGTGTGTGTGTGTGTGTGTGTGTGTGTGTGTGTGTCTGTGAAGCATTAGCCCCAGAAGGGGGTAAAATCCTAAGGATCTAGGGAGTCCACCTGCTTTATCTTTTTCTGATCCTATCTCAAAAACTGGTACTCACCAGGTAGCCATAAACAACCCTTAGCACCTCTGAAATTGCTAGGAGGTAAAGCTGACTTTCTTTCTTTTTTTAAAAAGATTTTTAAAATTTATTTATTTATTTATTTATTTATTTATTTATTTATTTATTTGACAGAGAGAGAGCGCGAGCACGAGCAGGGAGAAGCAGCAGGCAGAGGGAGAGGGAGAAGCAGACTCCCGCTGAGCAGGGAGCCTGATGCAGGGCTCGATCCTAAGATCCTGGGATCATGACCTGAGCTGAAGACAGATGTTCAATGCTGAGCCACCCAGTTGCCCCTAAAGCTGACTTCCATTTAAACAAATTTTGCAAGATGGACTTCCTATTGACAAAAGTAAGCAGACTTCCATTTCAATGTAAAGCATTTTCAACAGTTAAAAAATCCTGTTAGAAAATGGGCAAAATGTATGGAGAGACATTTCACCGAAGAGGATATACAGATGGAAATACACACGTGAAAAGACGTTCAGCATCATTAGCCTTCAGAGGGATGCAAATTAAAACCCCAACGAGATATCACTGCATACAGTTCAGGGTGATGAAAATAAAAAATAGCGACTATTATTACAATCGTCACTAACACTAAATGCCAACAAGGATGTGGAGAACCTGATCCCTCGTATGTAGCTGTGAAAAATGTAAAATGGTACCGCCTCTCTGGAGGACGGTTTGGCAGTTTCTTCAAATACTAAATCTGCTATTACCATATGATCCAGTAATGGCACTCGGGCAATTTCCCAGAGAAATAAAAATGTGTGTCCACACAAAAACCACTCCATGAATGCTCACAGCAGCTTTATTTGTAATAACCCCAAACCGGGAACAGCCCAGATGTCCTCCCGCAGTTGAAACTAAACTGTGGTAGAGCCTACCGTAGAGCCCAGCCAGCAATAAAAAGGGAGGAAGTTCTGAGCCGTGCAACAATTTGGATAAATTACACTGAGTGAAAAGAAGGCAATCCCAAAGTTACATACTATACGCTTCCATTTGTCTAACACTTTTGAAATGGCAAAACTTTAGCAATGGAAGACAGATTATTGGTTGTCATGGTGACTGTGGTGGACACATGAACATGCGATAAAGTTGTATAGAATTAAATGCACACACACTAATAGGTACACATAAGACTAGAGAAATCTGAATAAGGTGGGTGGATGGTATCAAAGGTAACATCCTGGTTGTGATATTGTGCTCGAGTTTTGCAGATGTTACCATTGGGGGAAACGTGGTGAAGGGTCCAGGAGATCTCTCTGTATTATTCCTCACAACTGCATGTGAATCTATAATTAACTCATTAAAAAACATGAATCACAAGCACAACACTCTCCTTAAAAAGCATTAAGTCTGGGAAAACTCCAGGCCAAACTCTTGGTTCTTTTGTTTGTTTGTTTTAAGATTTTATGTTTAAGTCATCTCTGCACCCAACGTGGGGCTTGGACTCACAACCCTGAGATTAAGAGACGCATGCCCTACCAACTGAGCCGTTTGGTGTTCAGCGTGGTACGTAGGCATGCTCACATTTTCACACGAGAGTCCTGGAATTGTGTAGCATGCCTTAACAGAAGGAAATAATTCTGTGATGATGAGCATTTCAGCTTAGGGTCACAGGCAAATGGGGTGATTTCTGGAGCCCCTGAAGTTCCATCAAGGCTCTCCCCACTCAGCTGAGACAAAGGCAGAGGAATTGGGTGATGCAAACAATCAGAGGAATGGGACAAAACCCACACAGCAGAAGTTTCTCTTCAAGAGATGAAGGCTATAGTTTTTTATTTCAGCTTCTAATGAATAAAAAATATGCCATGTTTACATTGTCAGAGGACAAATAGAACCATGATAGACATCTCTGTTTACACGGCTGATTTCATGGCTAATCCTATTTCTAACATTTCCCCGTTGCTTCCCCTTGACGTTAGGACATTACTAAGTAGTATTTTGGGGGGCAAGTCTCACCATGCCTCCCCACGGTACCATTCTCCTGATTAAAGAGGCATTCACGTGTTTTCTACACAGTGAAGAAGTGCCAGGGAACATCTTTGGATAATTCAGCAGCTGTGTCAGGTTAACCTGGCTTCCCCCTCTTGTCTGGAACAAATGGGGTGTCCAGGAAGTAAGCTGGGGGGCAGGTGGTACTGCCAAGCAGATGCCTTGTACCTGACATCATCCCCCTAGCTGAGTTATCGGCCTTCTGTGTGCTGCATCTGTAGCTTGTCAAAATGACTTGTCTTTCAAGTCCTGAAATATGAAACCAGCTTGCTCATGTTTTGGAAAATCCCTTTGTGGGTGTTCTAGAATGTTCTAGAAGTACTGATTTGGTCTTTCAGTTTTCTTCTGGGCCTGGGAAGCCTGTTCCATGTCTACCTCTAGTCTCTGCTGAATTCACTGTGAGCAAATAAGCAGTGGTCAATTAATATCTATGAAATAAAATGTATGGAGTTAAATTCACTTTAAAAAAATGACAGTGTATTTAAAAAAAACGGCAGTGGCAGTATAGGAAATGACTCTATGGCCAAGTGTTACTTGCTCTGTATCCCTCGTCCAGAGTTTGAACATTTAGAAAGCAGGGAGGTTTTCAGGGGCTTAGAGTTTCAGTGTCATTTGTACAATTGTACTTAGAGATCCTGATTTAGTGGGCACTCGTGTGTGCCCCATGAGCTGTGACTTCCCTACTGGACACTCCTACCTGGTTAATTGTCTTCTCCCTGTAGCCCCCACCACAACTTGCAACACCCCTTCTGTTCTACTTCTTCCAGGCCTTTGCTCATGTGACCCCTTTTCCTTTATGAAACCCCCTCTCCCACCTTACTCCAGCTCAAGTTTTGACCCCTCCATCTTTCTGATCCATCACCACTGTCTCTTCTTTCTGATTCATTGCCACAATAATGGTGACTCAGTCGGTTAAGCGTCTGACTCTTGATTTCAGCTCAGGGCTGTGAGATGGACCCCCATGTCCAGTATGGAGACACTTAAGATTCTCTCTCTCCCTCTGTCCCTCCCCCACCTCTCTCTGCCTCTTAAAAAAAAATCCACTTGATAAAATATCAGACTACCAATATGTTAAGTCCATATTTACCATTTCCAGTGCTCTTCATTCCTACCTATATTTCCAAGTTTTTGCTTGCAATCATTTTCCTTTGACCTTGAGGACTTAGGATAGTATTTTATTTTATTTTATTTTATTTTATTTAACGATGTTATTTATTTATCCGACAGAGATAGAGACAGCCAGTGAGAGAGGGAACACAAGCAGGGGGAGTGGGAGAGGAAGAAGCAGGCTCATAGCGGAGGAGCCTGATGTGGGGCTCGATCCCATAACGCTGGGATCACGCCCTGAGCCGAAGGCAGACGCTTAACCGCTGTGCCACCCAGGCGCCCCTAGGATAGTATTTTAGTGCAAGTCTGCTGGTGATGAATTTTCTCAGCTTTTCTTTGAAAATGTTTTTCTTTTACTTTTGAAAGATACTTTGAGCATTGAATTCTAAGTTATCAATTATTTTCTTTCAGCAATTTAAATTTGTCATCCTACTGTCACCTGAATTCCAGTTTAAGAAATCATTCATGTCATTGTAAGTTATTTCAAGGTAACGAATTTTTCCCTCTTCTGGATGCTTTTAGATTTTTCTTATGACCTCCGGCATCTCACCATTATGTGGCCAGATGTGGTTGGATTTGCGTATCTGCTGCTTGAGATTTGAAGAGCCTCTTGAATTTGTGGGTTGATGTCTTTTGTTCGTTTTGGAAAAGGCTCAACAGAGCTACACTATGGCTTCTGCCCATTTTCTCCTGAGAGTCCAATTACACACATGTTCGAGTTCTTCAATGTGTCCCAGGTCTCTTAGGCTCTTTATCTTCCTTTTCTTTCCTTTTTTTAAAATTTTATTTTATTTTATTTTTTAGGATTTATTTATTTGCGAGAGAGAGAGAGAGAGAGAGAGAGAGAGAGAGAGCATATGAGCGAACAAGTGGGGGGAGGGGCAGAGGGAGAAGGAGAGAGAATCCCAAGCAGACTCCCTGATGAGTGTGGAGCCTTATGTGGGACTTGATCTCACAACTTGGAGATCATGACCTGAGGCAAAAGCAAGAGTCAGTCACTTAACCGAATGAGTCACCCAGGTGCCTTTGTCTTCCTTGCTTTTTAATCTCTTTGCTTCAGTTTGGATATTTTCTATTAACCTATATTCCAGTTTACTGATTTTTTTTTTTTAAAGATTTTATTTATTTATTTGACAGAGATAGAGACAGCCAGCGAGAGAGGGAACACAAGCAGGGGGAGTGGGAGAGGAAGAAGCAGGCTCACAGCAGAGGAGCCCGATGCGGGGCTCGATCCCACGACTCCGGGATCATGCCCTGAGCTGAAGGCAGATGCTTAACCACTGTGCCACCCAGGTGCCCCCAGTTTACTGATTTTTGTCTTCTGTTGTATCTAAAGCCATAAGTTGAGTTCTTAATTTCAGGTATTATGTTTCAGTTCTAGAATTTCCTTTAGATTTTAAAACAGATTTCAATTTTCTGGTGAAATTCTTTTTAAAAAGTGATTTTCTCAAAATTTCCTCTTTTCTTAAGCATATTAATCAGTGATCTTTAAGTCTTTGTCTACTAACCCTAGTATCTGGATCACCTGTGCATCTGTTTTCTCCCCCTGAGTTTTGGTTATAGGGTCCTGTCTTTCAGCTTGACTAGATTTTTTTTTTTTTTTAGTAGGTTCCAGGCCCAACTTGGGGCTTGAACTCATGACTCTGAGATAGAGAGGTGCATGCTCTCCTGACTGAGCTAGCCAGGCACCATCTAGAATTTTTTTCTATTGAATGCTGAATACTGTGAGGCTCCAGATATGAGGTTATATTCTTCCAAAAGACTCACACTTGCCTCTGCCAGGAGGGGTGGGGACAGACCACCTCAGTCCAACCAGGGACTAAGCAGAGGGCAGGTGGGGTTGCAGGGCTGGCAGGGCAAAGCCTGCCTTTGCTAGCCCATTCTGACCTCATAGCCCTCCAGGTTTTTCAACTAAGAGTCTGGGGCATTAACCTGGCACCTTCCCATGGCAGCTCCTGAACTTTATTGTTGTTTCCTTATTAGCACAGTGAGTCTGTTCAAAACTGTTTTTAAAATTTTTTCACTGCCCTAAAATTTAAAGTATACCATTTTAATCATTTTCCCTAAAAGAGCTCTACAATACAGCTTTTTAGCCTCCCAGCCTGTATAACTTCAACATTTAACAAACATCTTGAAGGGGAAAGTTGTAATGCGGCCCAAGCTTCCAGTGTCCTTCCAGCGTTGGGAGACAACCAGCAGGTCCACTGGGTTCTTGGCTTCCCAGTAGAAACCCTCTGATGAGTGAAGCCTGCACTGCTCAGCCTCCCATCCCACCGAAACACTGTCAGCCCAGTTCAGCTCTCCTCTTCAAGGTTCTCCTCTCCCTCGAACCTTAGAATCTCTGTCTGGTGTTGTTTCAGCAGATCTCTACTGCATTTAAAGAATGATTTTTATTGACTGGATCCTACCTGGAAATCTGCCTACCTTTCTCGAAGTTAAATTTGGAGGCTTTCTCTAGCTTGTTGATAGCTCTGTTTTCCCAAGAATTATTGAATTAAGTTTTTAGGCCATTGCCTGGATCCCTGGAAATCTAAACCATCCTTCATATTTTGAGGGCCCTTTTTCTCCCAAATATCTTGTCAAAATAGACCCATAGTCTAAGGTTGGTCTGAGTTTCACCTTTATTGGTCCTGCCAGCCTTTGGTGGAAATGTTAATGGACACTGGAAATGGCCCAGAGTCAGTAAACACGAACAAATGATTATCTGAGTGAAAAAATGAATAAAGGATAAAAGGAAAAAAAAAGCAGATCTCTTAGACAAATCTCCAGCTGGATGATAATGTATATTCCTGAGCTTGAGTGGAGAGTAACACATATTAGGAAATGCATCAGGAAGGATAGTCCAAGCCAACTGTTACAGCCCTATAAAATACTCCTATGTTTTGGGGGGGGGGGTTGGCCTATGATTTAATAAATTATTTTTTTGGGGGGTAAATATCTACTATGTCATTGTTCCTGAATTCCTTAATGTGTCCAAAAAAAAGTTCACTTCAGAATTACAGATGAATTCATCCCTGTTTTTTAAAGTTTTACAATTATAAATATGTGGAACAAGGGTCTCTTCTCATTTCCAGTGGGAGACCTCGTCCAGTTGATTTTTACTTCATAATGTCCCTTATAACCACTGGGTTGGTGATAGGCATCATATTCATCTTCGTATCCTCAGCTGCCACAGTTCTGGTATATAAAACCCAGAAGTGGTTGTTAACTATACTCCCCCGCCCCCATTTCTACTGCCATCGTCTTGGCCTAGGTGCTCTTTGTGCTTGGAATATTATAAAAAATTACTGAATTTTTTTCTTGTACACTTGACTCAATGTCTGACTACCCCTGCCAAAAAAAAAAAAAAAAGGAAAAAATCATCTTACTTATATCGCTAACCTGATAATTCTACCTTAATGCAATACTACCCAGCTCAAAATATTTTTAGTCAAGGGGATGCTGGAAGCTTCAAATTTTGCTACTTAATTTTCCCTGTTGTTTTAAGCAAAATTTCTTAGAGTTGTTGCTAATGATCTGGAGCTTTTAATTTTTCTGAAGGTTTTTCTTTCTTTCTTTCTTTGAGAGAGCACGCACACAAAAGCATGTGTGAGAGTGGGGGGAGGGGCAGAGGGAGAGACTCTCAAGCATAATCCTCCCTAAGCTCAGAGCTCGTTAGAGGGGTGGATCTCACAACCCTAAAATCAGGACCTGGGCCATGACCTGTGCCGAAATCAACTGAACCCTGGTGCCTCTGGAACTTTTTAAGCTTATAAACCCTCGGGCTACCCCTGAATCAAGAGGACCTAAGAATCTATTTATCAAGCATCTGGGTGACTTTTATGATTAGGTACTCGTGGTCCTTGTACCGGCAGCATTAGCATCGCCTGGGAGCACGTGAAAAATATAAGGTTCGGGCCCTTCCCCGCTTTGAGGTGGGGCCGGCAGTTGTGGTGTAACGGCCTGTCAGGTGACCCTGATGTATCTAAAGTTTGAGTAACATCAAACTGACCTCGAACAGTGACTTAGGGCAGTGGTTCTTAAATTTGACTGCACACTAGAATTACCTAAGGAACTTTAAAAAAAAATATTGATGCCTGGACTTCACTCCCAGAGAGTCCCACTGAATTGGTTTGGGGTATGGCAAACATTTGACTGGATAATGAGGCTGATGTTCCCTGCCATCCATAATCACTTCATAATTTTGTATTTATTTAGTCTTGCTGATTGGATTTATAAGCAAAGGCTTATTAAATCTGAATGATTGAAATAAACTTACGACTTTAAAATATCATTGTTTATTGGGGTTCTGTGTAAGATTTAATTTAATCTTAAATTTTTAAAAAAGATTTTATTTATTTGTCAGAGAGAGAACACAAGGAGGGGGAGCAGAAGGCAGGGGGAGAAGCAGGCTCCCTGCTGAGCAAGGAGCCCAATGCCTATGTGGTGCTTGATCCCAGGACCCTGGGATCATGACCTGAGCTGAAGGCAGATGCTTAATGACTGAGCCACCTAGGCGTCCCCAGATTTAATCTTAATAAAGGGATGTCACTAATGGTTTGAAAACTACGGGACTATAGGCTCAAGGCCAAACTCTTTAGTCTTGCCTTTAGGACACAGTGTACTGCCTCTCTTATTAATACCCCCTAGCTCTGCTCTCTAGCTGTACCACGTGTCTAGGAAGCATGCCTCCAGCACTTACGAAGGGGAAAGAGCACCATAGGGATGTCCCAGACTTCATTCCAGTTCTAGCCCATTGGAATCTTGGCAAGTCACTAATTCTCTTTGGGCTTCTCTTTCCTCATTATGAAGGGAGGGGATGCAACCAAATTCTCTCTAGGGCCCCTTCTGATTCGGTCTGTTAACATTTACACATTCAGGTGAATTTCCCAACTTAGAGTGCATTATCTTTTCCTTTCTGCTTCTCTAGGTGAATTTAGCCTAAGGCACAGTTTGGATTCTAATTATCCTTACTGTTTTTGTTTGTTTTTTGGGGTTTTTTTTGGCACTCAGTCTAAGGTTCTTCAACCTCTCAGGCATTTTTTTTTTTAAGATTTTATTTGTTTATTTGATAGAGAGACAGAGAGAGGGGGAACAAAAGCAGGGGGAGTGTGAGAGGGAGAAGCAGGCTTCCCACTGAGCAGGGAGCCTGAAGTGGGGCTGGATCCCAGGACCTTGGGATGATGACCTGAGCCCTGAGCCGAAGGCAGATGCCTAACAACTGGCTACCCAGGCGCCCCTCAGGCATCTTCCTATGTTTAAGTCTGGTCTCTACGGGGCAATAACAAGACCTCACATATCTCTTTGTATCTCCAAATGCCTAGCATGTGGTGAATACACAAGGTGTGGTATTTCTTTAAGACCATGAATTACTGCTTCTGCCATTTGTTTTATTTCAATAATAGCTATGTTCAAAGCTCATTTTTGCCCACCGAGCCTTCCTTCCTATACCAAAGGTTCCCAATTCATATCCTATTCATCCCAGAAACTTTCTTTTATCATAGTCCTTCCTATTCATCCCCTACTTTCCAGGGAGTATTCTCTAAAAACAGCTCTCTTCTGGCCTCTGCTGGTCTGACCGCAGACAACTGTTTTGTTACTTCTTTAAGTGCTTGCTCAAGAACTCAGGTGTAAGCATGCTGGAGTTTCATAAGCAACCATTCTAACAGCACCAACTCAGCAATGAGAAAGATTTTGAGATGTCTCTTAAACTGCCAGGCTTGCTGAGAACAGACAGCTGGATGGTAAAATTTGAGATGTATTTCAAATGCTCATTTCTGAAGAGGTATTTTTAAAAATTAAATACCATCTTGTTATGTTAATATGTCAGGATTAACAGAATGAGTTTTAGGTATAGGTTTCTTTAAAAGCTTGCTACTTTGGAGGAAATTTGTAAAATGTTGCCTGATTCTGATACTGTACTTAGTATTGTGCCTGGTAAAGATAAATGTTTGTTAGGGGTGCCTGGGTGGCTCAGTTGTTAAGCATCTGCCTTCGGCTCAGGGCGTGATCCCAGGATCCTGGGATCGAGTCCTGCATCGGGCTCCATGCTCCACTGGGAGCCTGCTTCTTCCTCTCCCACTCCCCCTGCTTGTGTTCCCTCTCTCGCTGGCTGTCTCTGTCAAATAAACAAATTAAATCTTTAAAAAAAAAAAGGTAAATGTTTGTTAAATAAGTGTATTAGTGCTATGTGGTTTATGTAAAACGATTCCTTTTTTGTAACTGAATTAAAAATTGAAGACAGTCTGAGGAAGAATCTTTGTAGTTTTTCAGTTCTTTTAGAGGGCCCAGGAATGTGCTCCATGCATTTTACTTATTTTTTTAAGATTTTATTTATTTATGACAGAGAGAGAGCGAGCACACAAGCAGGGGGAGCAGCAGCAGGAGAGAGAGAAACAGGCCCTCCGCTGAGCAGGGAGCCCGATGCGAGTCTCGATCCCAGGACCTTGGCACCATAACCCGAGCCGAAGGCAGACGCTCAACCGACTGAGCCAACAAGGTGTTCCTGCATTTTTATTTAAAAAAAAATTAAGTAAACTCTACCCCCAATGTGGGGCTTGAACTCACGACCTCAAGATCAAGAGTTGTATGCTCTACGGACTAAGCCAGCCAGGTGCCCTCCTCCATGCATTTTAAACACATGCCAGATGCAGTTTACCGTGTGTAACCAACACACTGAGCCTACCAACAGCAGCCTTTCTAGCTGGACTTGAAAGGTGTTGGAGAATAATCTGCTTCATTTTGTGCTTTTCTCAAGACAACAGCTTGTCTTCTATATACATTTGGGTACCCATGATTAACTCATTGAAGGTATAGCCTCTGACAATCTTTGGATTCACGTGCTTTCATCAGGATACCTGTTTATCAAAGGCAGGAAAGGTGTTACTTAGTTAAGTGCTAACCTATAGGTTTTACATGTTTTCAGAGTTTAAAATCAGAGGTCTTCGGGGCACCTGGAAGGCTCAGTTGGTGGAACGTGTGACTCTTGATCTCGGGGTTGTGAGTTTAAGCCCCATGTTGGCTGTGGAGATTACAGTATAAAAAAAAATATTTAAAAAGATTGTAGGCAGGGGCGCCTGGGTGGCTTAGCAGGTCAAGCCTCTGACTCTTGATTTTGGCTCAGGTCTTGATCTCAGGGAGTCTGCTTGAGATTCTCACATCCTCCTGCCTATCCCCCTACTCTCTCTCAAATAAATACATAAATACTAAAAAAAAAAAAAAAGCTTATAGGCAACCTGAAACTATATAAACTACATATAAATAGGACTGACATATTTATTTAAATATTATCTAACATGCCTAATGCTTTATAAATGAATAAAGCCCTTTTATGTACATTATCTTTTTAAAAAAATATTTTAAAAATTATTTTTAAGTAATCTCTACACCCTACATGGGGTTTGAATTCACCACCCCAAGATCAAGAGTTGTATGATCCACTGACCAAGCCAGCCAGGCCCCCCATTATCTTTTTAAGTTTGAAAATGTAGTTTGTGTCATGAAATAGTTTTGCATTTAAATGCATCCTTCTAACTCAAGTGTTTTTAAAGCGTTTTTTTACTTCATTTTTTATTATTTTTTAAAGATTTTATTTATTTGTTGGAGAGAGCAAGTGAGCACAAGAGAGCACAAGCAGGGGAGTGGCAGGCAGAGGGAGAAGCAGGCTCCTTGCTGAGCAGGGACCCCAATGCGGGGCTTGATCCCAGGACCTTGGGATCATGACCTGAGCTGAAGGCAGATATTTAACTGACTGAGCCACCCAGGTGCCCCTGACCAGTTCCACCTTTAAATGAAGTAATAAGGGGAACCTGGGTGGCTCAGTCAGTTAAGCGTCTGCCTTCAGCTCAGGTCATGATCCCAGGGTCCTGAAATCGAGCCCCGCATTGGGCTCCCTGCTCAGAGGGGAGCCTGCTTCTTGCTCTCCCCACCCCACTTGTGTTCTCTCCCACTTGCTCTGCACTCTCTCAAATAAATAAATAAATAAATAAATCTTAAAAAAAAATAAAGGTAGAGCTGGTCAGTAACAGATAAAAGAGGAGGGGGGGGGAAAAAAGGATGAGGGACCTCAGTTCACCCAGCCTCACAGGTTGACTGAAGAGAAAATGAAAAATGCTAGATACGAATGGTTAGATTACTATCAAGCTACCAAGCTATCTCTTGCTTCCTGTCTCTGTTTAGGGTGCTTGTTATTCTTTTATATATATATTTTTAGAAGATTTACTTATTTGAGAGGAGAGAAAGAGAAAGTATGTGAGCAAATGCAGTGGGGAGGGACAGAGGGAGTGAGAGAATCTTTCAAGCAGACTCCACGCGGAGCATGGAGCCTCACCCAGGACCCTGGGATCACGACCTGCGTGGAAACCAACAGTTGGCCACTCAACTGACTGGGGCACCGAGGCACCCCTTAGGCTTCCTTTTAGGAAAATCCACTGGATGTATAGAGCTCTAACTGCACTTCCTGTGGTACCTGTTCGAATCCAGATGTCTCTCAGACTCCTGGCCACTATACTATAGTGGATACAAGCTCTGGTTCTGGAATTAGCCATTCCTGGGTTCTAATTCCATTTCTTAGTTATCAGAGGTAGCCAAGTGACAATTCTGGCCATTGAGAAACAGGGAAAGTTATTGGGTGGGGCCTTCTGGAAAATTTTTTTTTTTTTTTTAAGATTTTATTTATTTGTCAGAGGGAGAGAGCACAAGCAGGGGGAGCGGTAGGCAGAAGGAGAAGCAGGCTCCTCGCTGAGCAAGGAGCCCGATGCAAGACTCGATCCCAGTACCCTGGGATCATGACCTGAGATGAAGGCAGATGCTTAACCGACTGAGCCACCCAGGCATCCCTTTCTGAAAACTTTTCAAGTTTATTTATTTAACTGATAAATCTCTACGCCCAACACGGGGCTCGAACTCATCACCCTGAGATCAAGAGTAGCATGCTCTTCCAACTGAGCCAGCCAGGTGCCAAACCCCCACGCCCAAGTTTGTTTATTTACTTAAAGTGGAAAACTTTTTAAAGAGGGACAAAAACAAATGACATATGTTTTCTTTTCCCTTCCTTCTGTTTAGAACACGGACACGATGCTAGAGGTGACATAACTGCTTTAGAGAGACAAGGATGAAGGCCACATACAAAGTATGACAGAGCAGAAAGCTGGAAGAATCAGTCTATGAGGGCATCATGGGGCTGCATTACTAGCCTTGAACTGCTGACCTCCAGACTTTTTAATGTAAGAAAAATAAAACCAGTCATTTGTTGTTTAATCTGTTTTTTGGGTCCATTTTTTGCAGCTTAATGTTAAGCTGACACATGAATTCACAAGATTATTCAAGGATTAAAAGAGAAAAATCTATGTGAAGAGTGTAACACAGTTCCTGGCATATAGCAAGTTACCACTGAATGGTTGCTATTATTTTGGAGAGATTGGTTGACTGCCAGCAGGGAACAAAAATCAAACACAGGATAAACAATTTGGAAAGTGAAGAAAAGTGCTGAATAGAAGCTATGTTAGGGTGTAAAAAATTCAGATCATATTCAGAGCCAAGCTGTGCATGCTCGTAAGGGGTCTGACTTAGAGTAGATACTCAGTGTATGTGATTTCTTTTGCGATCCTCTCTGTGAAAACACAGATTGATGTCATTTATTCATATGAGAACCTTGATGAATAAAGATGAGACTAAGCAGAAATTTTTAGGAACTCTGAGAAGGGCTTTATGTAAATGGTTAGATTTTAGTGAGGCATTCCATTCAGTGTCTCATGTTCTCCTCCTGAAGTAATACTGTCAAGATATGGATTAAAGAAATACTCAGAAAAGACACTGATAAACAAAATGCCATCGGAAATGGTGACACAGATGTGGTCTGTCATCTTGATGACTCAGACACTAGGTCCTGGAGGAACAGAAATTTGCCGAACACAGAAATCTATTTTGTTGCCAAATTGGAAGTTACTAATATCAGTCATTCCAGAGAAATACTACTACTGAACCTGAACACATGGGCAGAGAAGAACTTGACAAATTCAGCTTGAAAACTGCACCAGAAAAGAAAAGTTTAATGAAAAGAGACCACGTGAAGACCTGGAACATCATGATCAGATCAGAGAATTATGTTAATTTGTAATATATGAAAAAGGAGAAAAGGTTGATATTTGTGGTTGAGCCTCCAAAGAATACACTACAGAACAGCAGCTCACTTCAAGTAAACAGAAGAGAGAAGCTGGAAAGCTAAAAGGACTATTAAAATTTAGCCTTTTTTTTTTTTTAAAGACTTAAATGGTCAGACACTGGAAAGACCCAAGGAGAGCAACTGATTAAGAGAATGAAAATTTGTAGTGATTACCACAAAGCCACTGGTAAATACCAAGAGAAGGTTGAGTAAAAAGAAAAGATAGGAAAGGCAACAAATCACAGACTACAACTATCATATTTTCAAAATTGTAATTAGGTATTACCAAATAAAGTAAATAAACAACTCTTAAGTTAGAGTGCAAAATGAAAGCACCTTATTGTTTTAAAGGTGCAAAAGCAAGACAATACAACATAAGCATATCCACATTTTAAATAGTTGTTTGTGTGGTGGGTAAATGCCATTTAAAAACACTTTCAATAGAAAAATGATTTATAAGTCAGTTTACAGAAGATCAAAAAAAATCAATGTTTAATACCAACTTTAACTATAAATAACTAAAAAGAAACAAATTGTCCTCTATCCTGTTTTTGCCTCAACATCTATGTCTTCTGCTCTTTGCTTTTTGGAGAAAACATTGCATTGTAAGGCTGCCGTCTTTTGGGACGAGGACAAGGATCAAGATCTTCCTTAATGTAACCTTAAAAACAAATGACAAATTTAGAAGATTATATTTGCAACATGTATTTCTTTCAGCATGTACCAGGTAATATCGGTCTTATTTAACACATTCTAATTTACATGATCCTCTGATTATTAGCTGTGCAGTGTTAATGAATGATTTCACTACTTAGCATCAGTTTCCTCATTTATACTAACAACAGCAGCAGCAAACATTTATCAAATGTGTGTATACATTATCTCAGCTAATGCCCACATTTCTTTGGAGTAGCTTCCACTATATCTCCTTCACAGATGAGGTGACGGAGACCCAAGGAAGTTAAAGAACTTGCTCGAGTTCACAAAGCTAGGGAAGTGGAAGAGCTGTTACTTTGCCCAAGATCTGTCTAACCTCCAGAACCAGAGCTCTTAAGTACTCTCCTGGTCTGCCTCCTACAGGCTGCAGGTGGGGACAAACAGCTAAACAAGAAGTCTTCACTATTATAATTCCAGGTGCTTATCAAAAAGACTTTCTGTGGCAGCTACTTCTTTAGACAACATGTCCCTATACTCTTCAACCATGCGATTCTCCTAAGGCATCTTGAATCACACGGTTTGCACTCTGCCATATTCCCTTCAGGCCATGGTAGGTGTACAAACACAGGCTCTATCTGGATTGTTTAATTCTATTTGATGACCAGGCAGCACCATCATGTCAAAGGGAATGTAACTTGGCTTGTTAATGTGGAAAGTTAAAATATGGTAATAGTTACAAGAGACTTCGCATCTTTTGGAAAAACTACTCAAAATCCGGAGCTTCAAAGCTGTATACATTCTCAAATCATGTTAAATGTCAGTGCCATATCTGAAGGAGCTAGTTGCAACAGTCCTCCAAACAAAGGTTCTTTTTACTCAGATGTGGTTTATAAATACCCAGCATTTTATTTTTATTTTTATTTTTTTAAAGATTTTATTTATTTATTCAACAGAGATAGAGACAGCCAGCGAGAGAGGAAACACAAGCAGGGGGAGCGGGAGAGGAAGAAGCAGACTCATGGCGGAAGAGCCTGACATGGGGCTTGATCCGACAACGCCGGGATCACGCCCTGAGCCGAAGGCAGACGCTTAACCGCTGTGCCACCCAGGCGCCCCAATACCCAGCATTTTAAAAGCTAAAATTCAGGTTTTAAAAGCTAAGGTTTTTTTTTAAAAAAGGTTTTTAAAAAGATGCTCTCTTTTTAACGATATAACTTTGCTGGCAACATTTATAATGTTATTATTTTATTAAAAGTCATTTGATGATAGGATGAGAAATTAACTTTTTGAAATTTGAATGATAAACAAGGATAATGAATACACAATCATATTAAAGTGATTATACACAATCTCCGATTTCAATGACATTACTTAGAATTAAAGGTAAGCCTTTTATCTTTAGGAATTTGTTTTTATGTCACAGAACTAGCCCCTGAGCAGAAGGTAAAAGGAACCATGGGGGAAAAGTCTAATGGTTAGACTTGGGTATATACAGTATTAAAAAAAAATAATTTCAAAATGTTATAATCTGTGCTCTCACCTCTTTCCATACATGTCTGAGTGGAAGGAAAACCAACTTCCCAGAAATTCTCTGGTGTGTTGGGTGGAATGTAGCGGAATCGATGTCTTGAGCAGGAAGCCAATTTCTTTTCTCTTTCTTCTGCTGGAATATCTGCATAATACTAATAATAAAAACTGGTAAGTTTCTCACTTAGAAATAATAAATGGACTGTTAGGCTTATTGATTATGAACTAGAAACTACTAAGAAAGCTGTTAAATTTTCAGCATGTTAAGGAAAACAATACTCACTGAAGATAATATTAGTAATTAATACTAACAGTAACTAGTGCTGGTCTGTGAAATGTTTGCTCCACAAATGAGAAAAGGAGCTCGGAGTTTGTATCACAACATAAACCAATATGCTGCTCTTCTCAGCAACAAAGTCTTACAATACAAAAACAAAAACAAAAAATGCCAGCTTAACTTTATAGTGTGCTGAGTGACGCCATTGGTTTACATACTGGTGCAAACTCAACCGTCAGACCAGTAATAAAACTGCACTCTGAACAGCACTTTTCTCAGCTGTTATTTGGATATAACATGTGTGTTTTGAAGTAATTTTTTTTCCTTTTTTTTTTTTTTTTTTTAAGATTTTATTTATTTATTTAACACAGATAGAGACAGCCAGCAAGAGAGGGAACACAAGCAGGGGGAGTGAGAGAGGAAGAAGCAGGCTCATAGCAGAGGAGCCTGATGTGGGGCTCGATCCCATAATGCCGGGATCACGCCCTGAGCCGAAGGCAGACGCTTAACCGCTGTGCCACCCAGGCGCCCCTGAAGTAATTTTCTTATCCAAGTTTTTACAACTAAAAGTTTAGCTTTGTTGTAGGCTTCATGACTTGCCCCTTTAAACTATACTTTTCAATTAGAATCAAAGACATACTTTCTTGCAACTGCAACCCAAAGAACTTGAACTTCATAAAAACAAGGTTAAAATTTATATGTAAAAAATGTACAGGTCCTTCAAGACCTAAGAAAACAAAGCAGCAGTGTAAAGTTTAATAGAACACACGACAGGATCACACAATCCAGCCAATTCCACCTCATACTTGAGAAAGTGAAAATCAAATTCATAATTTACTGACGGTATCTTCTATTGAAAGTGGCAGACTTAGGGCTAAAACTTAAGTTTGAAGTAAAAGTTTTCTGAGTACCTCTGAAACAACTTTTTTGGGGGGTATCTTTTTCATCTTTCTTATTGCTGTGAGTACAAGCCTTTGTTACCTTAGCCTGGACACTGGGATGGGAAGACCTTAGAGAATCACGGTTATCAATCAATTTAGAAAAAATTGCCACCAAATTACAACATATACAAAAACAACAGTGGCTAGTGTAGCTGTTACACAGTGAGCAACTGGGAGAGTGGTAGAAGATAAAATCAGAGAGGAAGTGGGGTGCCAGAGTTTGCTGTCCTTGATAAGGACTTTGGATTCTATTTCTGACTGAGACGGGAAGATATTTAAGGGTTTGGGGCAGAGAAATGACATGATTTAATTTTTATTCTAAAAAGATCATTAGGAAACAACAGATCATTCATTGTGTTAAAAGTACACGGTGAAGCCAGAAATTAAGTACATGTCCGTCCTATCCAAGCCACTCTGTCCAAGCCACTCTGTGCTGCTGCTCTCAGGCCCTATCCTGCCCCGTGACACCCTGCATCCCTGATTCCCTCTCCCCTCTGGCAGGGAGGCCAGGAACTGAAGCACATAGGGCCGATAGGAGGACCTTTAATCCCAGACAATTTCTCCACTGGGGACAATAAAAACCATTAACATCTCAGAAATACTGTGCTTTAAAAAGAAAGGAAAAATGAGGACAGAGGTATGTGGGAATTCTCTGTACTTTCCGCTCAATTTTGCTGTGGATCTAACACTGCTTTCCCAAAACAGCTGATTAAATAAAACAACAGAAGGAAAGCACTTAGAAGCAAATTATTTCAATAGTCCAGACAAGATGAAATGGTGCCTTGGCCTAGGGCTTGGTGGTGGTGATAGCAAGTGGATAGAAATGGATACACTTTGTAGGTAGAACTGATGGGATTTGCTGATAGATCCGTTACTGAGATATGAAAGAAGAGAGGATAACTATAAGAGCTTTAGTTTAGACAGCCAGAAGAATGGACATAGAGGAAACTCAGGTGAGGTTTGGGAATCAGCGGTAGAAACTGTTTGCTTTTGGACTTGGTGAAATGTGAGATGACTATTACGCTTCCACATGTTTGTTACATATTCCACAGGGGGAACAGACACTAGAATATACTTAAGAACTGTAAGCATATAGATAGGATTTAAATACATAGGACTGGCACTTTCATTCCTGGTCAGGAGAGAGTTAAGAGGGAACAGATTTAGGGGCGCCTGGGTGGCTTAGTCGTTAAGCGTCTGCCTTCAGCTCAGGGCGTGATCCCGGCGTTCTGGGATCGAGCCCCACATCAGGGTCCTCCAGTGGGAGCCTGCTTCTTCCTCTCCCACTCCCCCTGCTTGTGTTCCCTCTCTCTGTGTCTAATTAATTAATTAATTAATCAAAAAAAAAAAAAAAGAGGGAACAGATTTATCTCCTATCTTAAACAACAAAAATACTGGAATAAAGTGTATGAGACAATTTTTTTTTTCAAGATTTTATTTATTTGAGAGAGAGAAAGCACAGAAGGAGAGTGAGAGGGAGAAGCAGGCTCCCCCACTGAGCAAAGAGCCCAATATGGGGCTCGATCCCAGGACCCTGAGATCATGACCGAAGCCAAAGGCAGATGCTCAGCTGACTGAGCCACCCAGGCACCCTGAGACAATGGTTTTTAGAGACTGAATAGGACAGCATAGGAAATAATTCCTGAGAGAAGGAAAGCAAATTAACTGTTTCTAGCACAAGAGCCTTTTTCTAACAGGTCATGTTAGTTTCAGATTGTAAAGAGTTACGGTTATAACTAAAAACTAGAGGCTTGGCCATGTTCTTTAGTTAAGAAATCATGATATGTTCAATTTGTGTTATGAAAACTCATGATACAGATTTTGCTTGTACTGCCAAACTGCTTTCCAAAATCTCAATCCCTATTTACACTCCCACTGTTAGTTAGAGCCTATTTCTCACCAAATGCTTACCTGCACTACAAGCTATCCATAAATAACTTTAATCTGCTTGGTTATCAAATTTTCTAGCCCATACCTGTTAAAAAGAAAATTTTAAAGGGGAACTAAATCACTAGAGGCAGGGATCTAATAGCTAACAGACAGCAAGGGAAGAAATTAAAAAACATGTTTCAAGAAAACACAGAACCTGCCTACTCAGTGATCGGATGGTTAGTATACTTCTACTTCAGTAGTCCAAGACAGCCAAGGAATAAAAGTACCTGTGTTCTAAGGGTGACACAGAGCCTGCTCGTCACACTGTGCTTAGAAAGGAGTGTTTGGGGAAAAAGTTAAGAAATGATGGTCATATCAGTTACTTAGAAAAACCCAATTATGAACGTATCTCATTTCCTGAGAGTGCTGGGATAAGCAATAAACGTTAAAGTTTCCTACTAAAATATCAGAATTTTCCCCAAATAGTATATGAATAAGGAAGAGCCTTTGCTGTAATGTAACACCCGGGGAAAGAAATTAAAACAAATACAAATAAACATAGAAAAGAAAAACGTCACAAACGTCTTAAGCTGGTAAAAAGAACGAGGATCTTAGGCTTCAGATTCACTTAATGAAAATCTGAGAGATTGAGAGCTTTCATTTCCAAGTATTGAGATCTCCCTAGGCACAGCCAGTGTGCTCTTTAATTATCCATCATACCACTCCTGGCTCAAATGAGGTTTCTAGATACAAATACAGTTTCTATCTATGATTTTTAAATCATGCATTTCTAATCTATAAAGCCATATTTTAAAAAACCTACTGGACAGTATTCACATTCGTACTTACAATTTCACATTCCTTACATGTGTGTCCAAGCAATTTTCTTCTCTCTTCTTTTTTCCGAACTACCTCAATATGAGGAAAATTTTGTAAGCTAGTCTCTCTGGAAGAAAAATGAATTAAATTAAAAAATTAATCCATTTGTTACTACAAAGATCTTTGGTTTAGATTTTTAATTAATGAAGGTGAGGGCCCAGAGGAGAAATAATCCCAAAATTTTCATTCATTTTATTTGAAAAGTTTACTGAGTATGTTAGAAAAACACATTTTTCATGCATTCTTTATTAAAATACTTACTATATGTCAGGTATTTTTATGTATATTGTTCTCTAACTGAAAAAGATAACTATTACTTCCTATTTTTGCCTCTGATTGGCTGAAAATAATATATAAAATAACCTAATTTATTATTATTTAAATATTTTATGTATTTATTTAGAGAGAGAGAGTGAATGGGGGGAGAGGGAGAGAGAAAATACCAAGCAGGCTCCAAGCTGGGCATGGAGCCTGACGTGGGGCTCAATCTCACAACCCTGAGATCATGACCTGAGCTGAAACCAAGGGTTGGATGCTTAACTGAGAGTCACCCAGGCACCCCTCAATAACCTAATTTAAAAAGAAATATTACATTATTAAAGTCAGGAATTGGTATTCTATAATATAACCAAGAAAAAGAGTAACTGCCTGTTAACTCAGTTTTCTTTAAGAACCTGTATTTCTGGGCTAACCTACTCCCCCCACTCAAAAAAGAGATTCTTCTGTTTGTATGTTATTTGTCATTTTCTCTAAACATTTCTTTTGCTGCCGCCACCCACCCTGGACTCTTCAAAATGTTAGGAATAATTATTTGCGCTTGTCCTTAAATGTCCTTAAAAATCAGATCCTACTGAGAACTACTGGAAACCTAGGAGGATCAAAGCCACTGAGGTATGGATTAATGAGGCACAGGGTGTTTGGGAAGAAAAAGTAAGCAGGAAGTACAGAACTTTTTAATACACTGTATCCTGCTTTAAGTTTTAAAGCTCAATATAGAAAAGTCCAAACTTACAAAATAGGTAAATGAAGACTTAAGTGATGGTATACATATTTGTTTATAATAGAAACATCCCCAGGGAGCTTCAAGAGCCTGACTCACAAAAACTGATTTGTAAAACGACTTGTCGGTAACGTATCTATTCCTCTGAGGCACTCTGATCACATGCCCCCCTGGCTGGCAAGCACTTTCTCTCAAAAGGAAGCTTTCATTGCTCTATGTCAAAGTATATGAGGTTATAGGTCCTGTGGGGGTTTAAGGCCAAGAACTCTCAACTTTTAAGCAAGCTGTAAGTTAAAAGGACAGATAAAAATTGCTTTCTTTCAAATGGTTTATGGACTCTTAAAAGCTTATACAGAATACATTTTGGCCGTATCCTCTCCTCTGAGTATTGTTTATTCTGCTTCTTCTGTTGTTCTAAAGCTGCAGGGAATCTCCTAGCAGACTGGCATCTGTACTAGACCTTAAAGACCTAAGTGACTACTAAGCTTCTTGTCCCTCATACAACACAACCCATCTTCCCAGGGTTTGCTAGTACTGTCTGTGGGGAAAGGAACAATACTAATTTTAAGACTTTTACCGTCTTCATGCCTTATTCCCACCTCCTGTGTCTCCAAGCTATCTAATGGTTTCAGAATAAATAAAACTTCTCATATTTTTAAAAAGTTAATGAACTTTCAATATGAAACATTTGAAATGACAGTTCTTACTCTGTTATCCTACTTCAAGGAATCTATTCCAAAGATACACAATATGAAAAAGAAAACGTACAACGTTATTCACTGCAGCGCTCTGTGTTAGCGTAACTATAAACACCCCAAATACCCATTACTAAGGAATAAACTATGGTACAAACAATAAAGTACTGTGCAACTAAAAAGAGAAATGCGGAATACCACTACATGCTATTACAAGTGATTTTCCAGGATATACACTTGAATGAAAAAAGCAAAAGCAAAACAGAGAAAAGTATATATAGCATTCTACCATTTATTTAAGGGGAGAGAGAATGACAATATATTTCTGTATAGATATCAGTTTTTATTTTTTAAAATGGATTGAAAACCCTATTTTTAAACAAATGATTACCTTTAGGGGTAAGGGAGCTAATAGGGTAAAGGGGACAATGATTGAAACTAGACGTATCTGAATATACCTTGTTTTGTAGCCTCTGATACCATGTACATATTTTATATAATTTAAAAAAAGAATTAAAGATTAAAAAAACAACTACAAAATTCAAAAGCAAAGTAAAACAAACCAAGGGACTGAGTCAGTGGCATACACACAAAAAATAATTATTCCAAAATGGCTTTAAGACACAGTGACTGGACTGTACATTTGTAATAGATATACCTTTTCTTTCACTTTTAGAATTTTTATTTTATGAAAAGATGCAGATAACATGGTTGTTCTAAGAGAATATATCTTAAGAACAAAAAACCCACAAAGACATCTTAAAAACCATTTTCATAAATCATATTATTGGTGATAATTTATATTATTCTAAGACTGCTCTATATATTAAAGAACAAAGTTAAATGAGAAATTATGTTGGTAGCACTGAGAAGTGGGATGGATTCTCAGTAGGGGAAAGTAGGTACAGATGTGAGACAGAAGAGGTTATCACATAAAAATCCTGTAGTTCTGAACTTGAATTGGAGCTATCAATATGAAAAGGTGTAGTTTATCTTAAAAGTGATTTAAAAGTGATCTGTTAAAAAACAAAATAAAACAAAAACCTTATTCCTAACTCTGGCCACCTAAAAGATCTACAAAAGATCTAAAAGATGACTAACTGTGGCAATGAGCAACCCTAGTGGTTAGACTAAAACATGAAACATTTAAATCCATGAGTTCATAATGACACCACAAATAAAAACTCCCTAGTCACATTTGGGATGCTAGGGTACTATTTCTTTGGAGAACTGATAAATAAAGGAAAAGACTTAAGCATTTAGCAACAAAACAACAGCTCTTAACTATTAGAGTCTTACAGGCATCAATAAAAATTTGTCTTGGCCTGTCAGATCTCTAAAATTCTCAACAGAAATAAGTATAAAATAAACTGCAGATTGAGTGACTCAATTTGCTATCATAACTTGAAGGAAAAAAAATTTTTTTGAATTGAATTACTATGCCTAAATTCACTTCTAGAATGGATAGTAGTACATGATTAGAAGTTATAGAATTTGCCATCCTTGGGGAAGCCTGGGCTGCTCAGTCAGTTAAGCATCTGACTTCAGCTCAGGTCATGATCTCAGGGTCCTGGGATGAGCCCCGCATTGGGTTCCCCATTCAACAGGGAGTCTGCTTCTCCTCTTCCTCTGACCCTTCTCATGCTTGTGCTCTCTCTCTCTCTCAAATAAATATGATCTTAACAACAACAACAACAACAACAACAACAACAACAAAAGAATTTGCCATCTTTGAATAAAAGGCACAAAGTAGCATTATGGTTCAAAATCAAGATGCTCAGTTTTTCTTTTAAGGTTTAAAAATCCTCATGCAATAATTCTCAAGCACAACCTAAGGCTTGCCACCTAAAGTCTTTTTTTTAATTTTTTTTAAAGATTTTATTTATTTATTTTACAGAGAGAGACAGCCAGTGAGAGAGGGAACACAAGCCGGGGGAGTGGGAGAGGAAGAAGCAGGCTCCCAGCGGAGGAGCCTGATGTGGGGCTCGATCCCAGGACTCTGGGATCACGCCCTGAGCCAAAGGCAGATGCTTAACGACAGAGCCACCCAGGCGCCCCACCCACCTAAAGTCTTACACTATATAACAGTTACAGTATATAATTTAACAAATTCCTGAAGTTCAAATAAAGTCCCCAATAAAACAGAACACGAATAAAAACATTTGTTATAAAAAAGAGAGAGAAAATACCTATTACCACTGTCAAAAAAATAGTGGTGATATAAATTTCCTTATTTGTAATATTTGTCATTTTTATGCTTGAGTCCCTCTTTTTTGTTATGACCTAAAGTAGATGATATGCACTTGATTTTAACCAAAGTAGCAATTTAACAGTTCAGAGGTATTCTGACAGAGACAGCTTTTGTTGTACTTCCAATCACATCACTGGTATTAATCAAGACCAACTTACCTTTCATTATCTTTAAAATATGACTCCACAAATGCTTTCTGTTTGACTTTATCTTGTTTATCACTAGGAACTGCAAAAAAAACCACACATACCACAAACTGAATGCAGAACTGAGCAATAGCTTTTTTGCAACAAGAATGACCTATATCAAAACTTCACTCTTACTGGATTTCATACTCTAGGCTCCTGGGCAACTCATTTAAATTTTCTGTAACTAATTTTCTCTTTCTTTTTCATCTGCATAATGAGGAGGGTGCTGATTATCTTCTTTACCTCAGAATTACTAGAGATAAAAATCTTACCTATAAAACTATTTTAGATTTAAAAACTATATATACAAAGCTTATGTACATATGTATAGATTATATATAAAATTATTTTAGACTTCAGAAGAATTATTCTGAGGCCCAATATCATTTGGCACCAAACAACAATAAGACAGCTTCTAATATGTTTCACTTATTAGTCCTGCTGATTTTTTTTTTTTTAAGTAAGCTCCACGCCCAACGTAGGGCTCAAACTCACGACCCTGAGATCAAGAGTCACATGCTCCACTGACTGAGCCAGCCAGGGGCCCCAGTCCCGCTGATTTTTATGTGTCTTTGAGGTAGATTAACTAGGAAATAGAAGTAAAGAATTTTATCAGAAAATTGGTGACAAAATAAGAACAAAAGCTCATGGACCCGGATCCCAAGTTGTCTAGACCCAAAGAGCCAACTGCTATTGTGTATTCAAATAATCAAAATTTATCATGCATGGTGCCAAGTTCTGGAAGTGCACTGTCCAACAAGAGAAACCATGTCTCCTGTCCTCATGCAGTCTATACCACAGTGAGGGAAACAGACATCAAGCAAGTCGATAGCTAAGGCTTATCTGAGGAAGGATGTGGAAGGTGGTAACTGATGAATAAAAAGTCAGCTGCAAGAAGCAGGAGTGGTGAATGTTCTAGGTAAAGGTCCTGAGATGGGAAAAAGGTTGGTATAAGAACTAGGAGAAGTCCAGTGTGGTTGAGATTGAGTGAAGAAAGGTATTAGGAAAGATGAGATTGAAGACGTGGGCAAGCACCAGATCAGGATGGGTCCTGGAGGACAAAAGGGGTTTGAATTTTGTAGTGAACACAAAAGCAAACCACTGAAGACTTTTGAAAAGAACCCACTTTCCTGAGGCATAATTTATACAGGAAACACACTGATTCTAAGTATACTAGGATTAATTTTGACAAATGTTTACTCTGGTGTAACTACCATTCAAATCAAGAGAGAGAACTTCCATCGATCGCCCCTGGAAGTTTCCTCCTATTCCTCTGCTTCTCAAACAGATGAATGTTCTCTGATGTCTCTTCCCTCCCCCTTTGGAGAGATGATTTCTGCCACCACAGCTTAGTTATACCTGTTTTTGAATTTTTTATTAATGGAATTACATAATATGTATTCTTTTCCATCTTTGGATCTTTCTAGCTCAACAGGTTTTGGAGATCCATTGTTGAGTCCAGTACCCTCCTTTTTGTTGACAAGTAGTATTCCATTATATGAGTTTACCACAATTCACCTGTTGATGGACATCTGGGTTGTTTCTAGTTTTGAGCTACTATAAATAGCACTGCTATGAACGTTCTTGAATACAATGTTTTGTGAATGTGTTTTCATTTTTCTTGTTTATATACCTAGGAGTGGAATTGCTGGGTACTATGGTGGGTGTATACATAACTTTATAAAAACATGACAAACCTCAATAAAGTGGTTAAAAAAACCTTGCTGAACTGTTTCCATAGTGCAATTTTATATCCCCACCAGGAAAGTATGAGAGTTCCAGTTGCTCTTCACTCTTGCTAATGTTAGGTATTACCAATCTTTTTAACCATTTCAGTGGGTGTGAAGTAGTATCTCAGTCCCTCGTGTCCAACAATGTTGCACATATTTACATGTACTTACTGGCCATTCAAATATCTTTTCCTTGAGCATTTTTAAATAAGAAGATAATACAATCTAGTTCACATTTAAAATAAATGAGTTTTGAGTCTCAGTCGAGAATGGACTGGAGAGGAGAAACAACTGTCATAAAAGACCAGTCAGGAGGCCTGCAGTAGAACAGGTGGAGAGAAGAGTGGTTTAGACTGGGGCCTTGGCTACAGAGATGGAAAGAAGTGAAGTGATATGAAACATATTTTGGAGACAGTATTGCCAGGGTATCAGACTGGGCATGAAGAGGTGAAAGAAGTCAAATATGACTCCCACATTTCTATCTTTAGTAACTGGAAGGGCAGTTACTAAGGTTTAATGAGATCAGGAAAGGCAGGGGAAGATCAAATTTGGGTAAGAAAAGAAAATTTCTGATTTGAATATATTAAGTTCGTGCTCATAAGATGTCTAATAGGTAGCCGGATTCAAGCCTGGGGTTTTGAAGAGAGAGGACAAGGCTAGGAGTAATGAATATATAGAAACAGCTTCACTTGGCTTCCACAACAGCACATACCCTTGTTTCCCTATTTCACTGGTTCCAGCTCCTTCTCCATTTCCTTTGCTGGTTCCTCTTTCTTTCTCCAACCTTTCAAAGTTGCCATACCCCAGAGGTCAGAACTTGAAATGCTTCTCTTTTCTATACTTTGGTGATCTCAGTTTCACAGCCTTAAGTACCATCATCTACTTGCTGTTGACCTCCTGCCCCCTAAGTCATTTCTTTATTCTGGATGTCTTATCCAAACTTGACACATATTAATCACCTACTAACATTTCCACTTGGATGTCTAGTAAGTATCAACATGTCTAGAACCAAGCTTTTGATATCCTCCCTGAAATTTGTTCTTTCCTCTGAGGAAAGACTAGGTAGAACTCTGTGATATGAGAGCTAAGAACATGAAATAAATGGACAATAAAATCCTAAACTATATACCTAGGTGACTGGGAAAAATGAAAAAGCCGGAAAGGTCATTTGGTGAGAAATAAATGGAACCTGGTTTGGATACGTTAAGTTTAAGTTGTTGAAGACACACAAAATTAGCGTTTGCATTTACACTGCATTTCCTGTAAGAAATGCGGGACAGGGATTCATCAGAGAGGACAAACTAGAGATGCAGAGGTAGTTAATAAAAGCATGAGAGAAAAGTTTATGTGAGGAACTAAACAGTCTTGGGACACTCTCGGAAGCAGAAGTTTCCAGAGATCGAAAGAACAGTGCAGCACTGTCACAAAAGATAAGTGAGAAGAAATTTTGGGATGGTCAGTGTGAGATGTAACTTAAAGAGAAAAGGACAGAAATTAATAATTATATCTTGTAAAGAATGCCCCCCCCACATCTTTTTAAGTGAAAACAAGTAGCAAAAGGCTCTTCTTGGGGGGAAAAAGTGAACTGAACAGTTGTAAATTTTTATCACAAAGTTGGCTTGGACTGAGCAAGCAAAAGCCTGCTGTTCTCTACCTTTGGTTTGGGTCTCATTCATTTTGAGCTAATAAGGGCTGTATTTTTAAAAAACTAATGGAAGCACGAGGAAAACATAATCAAGACAGACTATTCCATAGCAGAAGGTGTGCTCATACATACCCTTTGCACTACACTAAAAATTCTTTTTTACTCACAAAAACAAAATGGGACATTTAGCAAGGATTTAAACTTTCAATTCAGATTATCTAGTTAAAAGTTTCACTTATAGTATTCTTCTGATTGCTACCCTACACTATAAACTGCTTCTAATTAAAAAGAATTTTATTATTAATTTTTTAATTTTTAAAAAAGATTTTATTTATTTATTTGAGAGAGAGAGTGAGAGAGAGCCGAGTGGGGGACAGAGGCAGAGGGAGAAACAGGCTCCCTACTGAGCAGGGAAGCGACGTGGGGCTCGCTCCCAGGACCCCGGGATCCTGACCCAAGCCAAAGGCACACTTAACCAACTGAGCCACCCAGGCACCCTGAAAAGAATTTTAAAAAGACTGATACATATAGTTACATTGTTTTGTCTGGAAAGGTAAAGCATTCAAACAGAAAATTAGTCTGAATTTTCTGCAAAACTCTGTCCTTCCAACTCTATTACAATGATTAATTTATTAATTAACAAAGAAACTTCTCAAAACTTTTTTATGAATTTGATGCACAAGTTATAAAGAAATCTGTAGCAGTCAATCAAGAATAATTTCTTAGTTTTGATGAATACTTTATGGTCATATATTAATATAAGGGGAAGCTGAATGAAAGGTACAGGGAATTCTGAATTATTTTTTTTTCCTCTGAGCTATTTTTTTTGTAACTCTTTTATTGGTCTGAAACTATCTCGCTATCTAAAAGAAATTTTTACAAGAAATCTGAAATTTTAATTGTCAAATATATACCTCATCAGGTCTGTTAACTAGCTCGCTGACTTAATTTACTGAACTAAGCATAACCAAGAAGCCATACTTAGAAAGAAAACAGCCTTACTGTTTGGTTTCTTTGTGGTAGTTGACAATCCCTCTTCTTCTTCTGCCACCTGGGGGAAGCTGTCTGCCAAACAGGATTCATATTCTTCATGTGTTGTCCGATCAAACATATCTTCCAAGCTATCATTCATTTTTCTTTCTCCATCTATGTAAAAGAGCACTGGCTTAGGGCAACAAGCAAGCTTTCTGCTTTCTATGTAGACCAATGTGAAACTTGTAGTAACTGCCACAAAATACACTTGCCCAGGATGCACATGAGGCAACAGTAAACCCCCAAGTCTAGATAGTTACTGTATTTACAAAGACTTTATGTTAGGGCTTTAAATGTCCTTTATTCATGTGCAAAGACTGTTTGCTGTTGTCATTAGATACATAAAAATCTCTTTCTCCCTATTGGCTCGTGTATAATTCATACTACACTAAAATGAGTCCTACCAAAAAACTGTGAGGAATAGAAAATGCATCATAATGAATGATGAAAAACACTAAGCTTAAATGTGTATAAATAACTGACATTAATATCTATAAAATCATGCTCATCTGCTTATTTTTCTAATGTGGTAGCTAAAAAAGTATTTTTTACATCACCAGTAACACTTGGTAGTTGAGTATTGATAGAAATAATGAATTCAATTCCTCATTTGATATGTTAAGTGCTGACTCATCCTCAGAGTACTAACTACATTACCCACTATATAATCACATTTTGAAAAACGACAGTTTACTAAAAAACAGAAATAGATCCAGTTGGCTAACAAAATGATAGAGCAGAAACCTGCTGAGATTCCTCTCTATAAAATAACTACCACCTCCCCCAGTCCACGGTGCTCGTGCACCCTCACTCTGCTTTATCTTTCTCCAGAACCTAGCGTCATCCATCACACCACATATTTGATTGTTTCTCCCCTTAAATTAGAAAGTAAGTTCCATGAAGTAGGTACTTTTGTTCTGTTTAGTCATTATTTCCAGCTCCTGAAACACTTCCCTTTATTGAACTGAAGCTCAATATTTACTGAATGATTAAACATTAATTTTTTTCACACTAAGGATCAAATTTGTAAATAATATACAACTTCTATGTGCTAGGCAGTGTGCTAGGTATTCCCAAACTAGTCATAGATGCTGTTAGTAAAATACAATGTTAAGTCACTAGTTTTTCTTTTTAATTAAAAAACATTTTTTTTACTCTCTCTTTTTTTTTTTTTAAAGATTTTATTTATTTATTTGACAGAGATAGAGACAGCTAGCGAGAGAGGGAACACAAGCAGGGGGAGTGGGAGAGGAAGAAGCAGGCTCATAGCGGAGGAGCCTGATGTGGGGCTCGATCCCAGAACTCCGGGATCACGCCCTGAGCCGAAGGCAGGCGCTTAACCGCTGTGCCACCCAGGCGCCCCATCTCTTTTTTTTTTTCTTAAGAGAGAGAGAGTGTGTGTGTGTGAGTAGGGAGGGAGGGGTAGGAAGAAGGGAGAGAGAGAATCTTAAGGAGACTTCATGCCCAGCGTGGAGGCCAATGTGGGGCTCAATCCCACCATCCTGAGATCATGACCTGAGCCGAAATCAAAAGTCAGACACTTAACCAACTGAGCCACCCAGGTGCCCCCCTAGTTTATGTTTTTGTTGGTCTGACTTCTGACTGAAATACTTGACAACACAGACTATATCCTTATTAATCTTTCTATCACAGCATCTGGTAAGTCTAATATACAGTAGAAATATAAAACAAATTTTGAACTGAAATATTAGCAGTAATTGGGGAATTTTACTGGTATGATTCATTTTTAACCAATTCTAAGCATTAAAAAGATCTACATTATGGGTAAAACACATGGATTGTCTTTTTCCACACATGGCTTTAGGAATATCTCCTATCCTGCTGGTCTTACACTCCTCCACTGAGTGGGAAGGGCTGCTTGCTTGCTTGCTTTGAACCTGGGTAGGTCTTTGTGACACTCTACAACTTCTGAGGCCAGATCATAAAAATACCATGCACTTCTGCCTTGCTCTTTTTGGGATGCTCACTCTGGGAACCGAGCCTCCATGTGATGAGGAAGCGCAAACCAGCCCATGCGGAGAAGCCCTGAAACTGAATAAGCAGAGATGCCAGCCCAGCCTCAGCCTGTCCACCCTTTGTTGTCCCAGTTCTAGCTCCCATCTGCCTACAACTGCATAAGAGACCCTGGGACGGAACCATTCAGCCAAACCCCTCCTGAATTCCTGAACCACACAAACTATGAAAGATAAGAAAATGACTGTTACTGTTTTAATCCTTAAAGTTATCGGACTGGTTTATTATAGAGCAATAGTACTCACAATATCTTATGTAGCCAAAACTGTCTCCACTCATTAGTTCAAATTCTAACCTCACTTCCATATGATACTTGCTTCAAACATGTTTGGGGAAACCATCATATTCTTTGAATTAACTAGATAAATCTGAAGCCAAAGTAGTTATACTTTAGTTTTACCTCTTCTTTCTTTCTTTTTTTAAACAGAAATAAGGAAAACATTATCAGGAACTGGTACCAGACAAAATAATCTTAAAAGCAAAGTACCTTCTCAAGAAGAAAGTTACTTAAGTGTCAGTCACTATAAGAGGACAATAAATCACTGTTAAGGTTTTTTCTTTTAATAGGTAGTCCTTTCAATGTAGGCAGGCAGCTACTTGATTGTATGGTTACTCATTCCTAAAGAACAAAGAATTAAAGCAAAGACTACTACAATTTTTCCTCACCTACGGCAGTTAGGGCAGCAAGAGATAAAGTGTTTCTTTTTTTCTTTTTTAAAAGATTTATTTATTTGAGAGACAGAGACAGAATGAGAGAGAGAGAGAGTGTGCATGAGTGGGGGGAGGGGCAGCAGGAGAAAGAGAGGGGAAGCAGACTCCCCGCTGAGCAGGGAGCCACCCCGGTAATCCCATGACCTTAAGATCATGACCTGAGCTGAAACCAAGAGTCAGACGCTTAATCAACAGAGCCACCCAGGTGCCCAGAGATAAAGTGTTTCAAAAGAAGTTAGGACAAGATTGGCTTCAGCCCTGGGCAGGCAGACTACAGATTACTTAGAACAAGATAGGGAATGTACATACAGACGGACTGTCCTCAGTTTCTAACAGATGGTCACTGGAAAATGTCCTTGCTTCTGGCACTGCATCCCCTATGGCAGGTCCTAACCCTTCAATACATTAAGAGTGTAAGTGACACTACTCCTGGGCTAGCTGATCTCATGCCACACGCCTCTGTTGCTAAGGAGGTGCCAACCAAAATCCTTCCACTGTTCCTGCCTCTTTTGGAAAATCAAGGCTTTAGATGAATTAATAGTCTGTTACCACAAAAGGCCAAATCCCCTATTCTGTAGAAGCAGAATACAGCAGAGTAACTCAGCATATACACTATTGTTCTTGGTTTACTGCTAATTTATAAGTCTACACAAATACTTCTCAGCAGAAGTTCCCCTTTTCACCTTATGAAATTGTTTTGCAAATTCTTATTTCTAAAACAGGACTCTCAAGATTCCCTTCTACAAAAAATTATCTAGGAATAATACCAGGGATCAGCAAACTTTTTCTTAAAGGGTCAGTCAGGAAATAGTTTTGGCCTGAGGGCCCAATAAGGTCTGCGGCTACTAGTCAGCTCTGCTGCAGTACCATGCAAGCAGCCCTAGGCAATACATAGACAAGTAAGTGAGGCTGTGTGCCAATAAACCTTTATTTATAAAACTGGCAACTGGCTGTGCTTTGCTGAATCCTGGAAACAACTGAATTCTTTCTGGAAAAAAAAAGATTTGGGGTAAAGATTTTTTTCCCTTGAAATACTGAAAGTGAGTTTTACTAAGAGAAATCTATCAGAAGAGGACAAAAACACGGTTAATGGTGAAGAGGTCACTTGTGGTCATCAATGCAATGGTATGACTATAAACTTCCCTCCACATTTATATTGAATTAAAAAAAATCAAATCTTACTTGGACTTTTCTCTCCCTTCTGCTCTTGCTTCTTCATTTTTAAAAGCACAGTTTCACTAACCAATGTGCAGTCCATGTCCACTGTCTCTCCTCCTGCTAATCTTGACTGACTGCCATCCTAAATATTTAAAAATTAAAAAATTTTAACAATTATCCCGTATGGCCTTACTTTCTAAAAATTCTGGTAAAACATACATAGTAGGAAATTTATCATTTTTACCATATTTTAGGTGTACGTTTTAGTAGCTATTAAGTTATATTTATTTTAACCTTAGGAATATATATAGATTTAGGTTTTATTGCCTGTAAAACATTTTAGCTTCAATATACAAGCATCCTCTCTCAAGCCTGAAAAGAAAGACTGTTGCCAAGGGAGGGAGAGTTGTGCACCACTGAACTCCCTTTTTCTCCAGTTGGCCTCACAGTTCTCATCACTGGTGTACACACAAAGAACAATTTCATACTGCAGCAAGTTAAACACTTCATTAATAGCTCCTATGTGAAAGAGAACTTCTCAAACTATATAGAACCTAAATACAAGCCAAAAGTTATTTCCACTAGGAATTTTAATTTAATTTAATTATTTTTTTTAAGAGGCAGGTAGGGGCAGAGGGAGAGGAAGACAGAGAATCTTAAGCAGGCTCCATGCTGGATGTGGGGCTCGATCTCATGACCCTGAGATCATGACCACAGCCAAAATCTAGAGTCGGACATTTAACTGACTGAGCCACCCAGGCTCCCTGGAATTTTAATTTTTAAAGAAATATACAGTATTTAAAAAATAGCCAACTAGGAAAATAAATTTTTTTCTTGATGGTAACATTATTTTAAAAGTTAAGGCATTATGATGCATTTTTTTAATTAAGATTTTATTTATTTGACAGAGAGACAGCCAGCAAGAGAGGAAACACAAGCAGGGGGAGTGGGAGAGGAAGAAGCAGGCTCCCAGTGGAGCAGGGAGCCAGATGCGGGGCTCGATCCCAGGTCCCCGGGATCATGCACTGAGCCGAAGGCTTAACGACTGAGCCACCTAGGTGGCCCTATGATGTCTTATTTTGACAAAATATAAAATTATTAAGGGGTACCTGCATGGTCAGTCAGTTAAGTGTCTGCCTTCAGCTCAGGTTATGATACCAGAGTCCTGGGATCGAGCCCTATGTCAGGCTCCCTGCTCAGCGAGAAGTCTGCTTGTCTCTCTGACCCTCTTCCCACTCATGCTCTCTCAAATAAATAAAATCTTAAAAAAAATGTATATATAAAATTACTAAAAATTGTAACTAGCATTTTTCATTATTTTAAAACTGTAATAATATTTTTCAGCAAAGGCCTTTTTAAAAATTTTTTTTTTTTTTTTTTTTTTTAGAGAGGGAGAGAGAGAGGAGGGGCAGAGGGAGGGAGAGAGAGAAAGAATCTTAAGTAGGCTCCATGCCCAGTGTGCAGCCCAACATGGGGCTCAATCTCACGACCCCAATCATGACCTGAGCTGAAATCAAGAGTCAGATGCTTAATTGACCGAGCCCCCTAGGTGTCCCAGAAAAGGCCTTTAAAGTCAGAAGGTATTATCACCCTTTCAAAAATATTATAAAGTTAGAAGAATAAGCATTTTTATTTCTTAGTTTTCTGAATAAATAAATCAGGTTTAAGAGGTATGTGATTATCTTAAGGTTACAGAGTGAGTTGGGGGAGGAGGGTGACTAACAACTAGAATAACCACATGGGCCTTGGTTTTACTTTCTAACTTACCTTTGCATCTATTACAGTAATATCCATTTTATATTGAGAAAGGTCTGCCCCTGGATCTATGCTCCACTGGTTATTTTCAAAGGATATATCTTCAATAAGGAGAAAAAAAGACAATTAAAAATGGATTTTAAACATTCTTATCACTTTAAAACATTATGGGATCCACAGAATGGGAAAGAAGATTTGCAAATCATATATCTGCTAAAGGGGTTGTATCTAGGACATATGAAGAACTCTCACAACTCAATAATAAGACAAGTACCCAACTGAAAATGAGCAAAGAATCTGAACAGACCGTCCTTCAAAGAAGATATACAAATGGCCAATAAGCCCACGATAAGATGTTCAACAGCATTAAACATCAGGGAAAGGCAAATCAAAACCACAACGAAATAACACTTCACACCCAACAGGATGGCCAGAATCAAAAAGACAGATAATAACGAGTATTGGTGAGAATGTGGAGAAATGGGATCCTCGTGTGCTGCTGGTGGGAATGGGAAATGACACAGACACTTTGGAAAACACACAGTTCCTCAAAAGGTTAAAGAAGTTAGCATACGATCCAACAATTCTACTCCTACATATAACTCAAGAAAAAGGAAAACATACATCTACATAAAATTGTACATCAATGTTCGTAGCAGCATTATTTATAATACTGAAAAAGGTGAAAGTAAAAGAAGTCACAAAAGATCACATATGATTCCATTTATATGAAAACACCAGAATAGGCAAATCTATACAGACAGAGGGTAGATTAGTGGTTGCCTAGGACTGGGGAAGAAGGGAGAGGAATGCAGAATGATTGCTAATGGGTTTTGTTCTTTAGTTAGAAAAAATTTTTTTTTACTCAAGTATAATTAACATACAGTGTTATATTACTTTCAGATGTGCAATATGATTCAACAATTTTATACCTCCTCAGTGCTCATCAAGAAAGTATACTCTTAATCCCCTTTATCTACTTCACTCATTCCTACCCCCCAACCTGCAACCATTAGTTTGTTCTTTGTATTTAAGAGTCTGCTTTGGTTTTGCCTCTTCCGTTTATTTGCTTTTTAAATTCCACATGTAAGTGAAATCATAGGCTGTCTTTGTCTGACTTATTTCACTTAGCATTATACCCTCTAGGTCCATCCATGTTGTTACAAAATGGTAAGATTTCATTCTTTTTTATGGGTGAGTAATATTCTACTATATATACATAACCACATCCATTTTTTTTATCCATTCATTTATCTATGGACACTTGGGTTGCTTTCATATCTTAGCTATTGTAAATAATGCTGTATAAACACTGGGGTGCATCTATCTCTTCGAGTTAGTATTTTCATTTCCTTTAGGTAAATACCTACCCATTGGATCATATGACAAATTCTATTTTTAATTTTTTGAGGAACCTCTACACGGTTTTCCACAGTAGCTGTACCAATCTGCATTCCCACCAATAGTGTACAAGGCTTCTTTTTTCTCTACATCTTTGTCAACACTTGTTATTTCTTATGGTTTGCTCTCAGCCATTCTGACACATGTAAAGTGGTATCTCATTGTGGTTTTAATTTGTATTTCCCTGATGATTAGTGATGTGGAACATCTTTTCATGTGTCTGTTGGCAATCCATATGCCTTCTTTGAAAAAATGTCTGTTCAGGTCCTCTGTCCATTTTTAAATTGAATTATTTGTGTTTTCGGTATTGAGTTGTGTAAGTTCTTCACATATTTTGGATATTAACTTAATGGGTACTATTTTTTTTGAGATGACAAAAATGTTCTAAGCTTAGACTATAGTGACAGTTGCACAACTCTGTGAATATACAAAACAACTGATTTGTACACGTTAATGAATGTTTATATCAAAAATTGTTTTAAAAGGTTAAAATTCTAACACTGTTTGGAGGAGTTTTCAATGTATGTGGACATGTATGACAACTACATAAAGCAGTCACAGAACACAAAGTGGCACAACACTAACTCTGATTGTGAAAGGTTGAGTAGGTTTACTATAATCCCTAGAGCAACCATGAGAAAAAAAGCCCAAACCCAAAAATGTAAAAAAAAAAACTGGAAATGAGAGTGAAAAAAGTGTTTTCATACAGAGACTGAAACTCTTGCTGGAAGAACAAGTAAAGAATATGCTTCGAGAAAAAAGGAAAATAAACCCAGAATGAAGGAAAAACTTTGCAATAAAGAATAAAAGAGGAGCGCCTGGGTGGCACAGCGGTTAAGCGTCTGCCTTCGGCTCAGGGCGTGATCCCAGCGTTATGGGATCGAGCCCCACATCAGGCTCTTCTGCTATGAGCCTGCTTCTTCCTCTCCCACTCCCCCTGCTTGTGTTCCCTCTCTCGCTGGCTGTCTCTATCTCTGTTGAATAAATAAATAAAATCTTAAAAAAAAAAAAAAAGAATAAAAGAAAAAAATACTACATAGGAAGTAGAGAAATATTTGTGGCCAAAAAACAAAAAGACTCATTTAAAACACAGCAAAATTATGAAACGATTACCATACTTATTAATTAAGAGTAAAAAACGTTTTCAAACAAGAAGTTTAAAAACCCACATAAATGTATATATGCGTATGTTTATACATATACATGTGAATGCGAAGAAAAGGGACAGGCTACCTGTGGGGTGAGGAACAAGGTTTGGATGATGAAAATTTTACTTTATGTATTTTAAAATTCCACATAGTTTAAAATTTGTAAAGCTTTTATAGAGAAAATAAGAAATTACATAAAATAAGTAAATCCAGAAAATCACCTATAGAAGTAGGTATTAAAGACCTCAATTCATTTTTTCAAAAAGCATGAGAGCAGGAAAATCACATGTAAAATGAAACCAGTGAGGATCATCTGGTAAACACAGAAATATGCAGGAAGACATGTTTTTCCTAAAACAATTCAATATATCCAAAGAACTTATATTGTATAACACTCAAGATCATTAAAAAGAGTGTAAATACTATTTTCTTTTTTGGAAATACTATTTATAGTAAACATACCTTGACTGTTTTGTATAGGCTTTGTTTTAGCAACTCTACATGGATTTAACTGAAGAACGGATGTAAGTTCACATGCTCCACGGACTGACCTGGCTATTTTTACTGGCTCATGAGAATCAGCTCCCTAAAACAGAAAGAATTATTAGCATCTAGATGAAATCACGAACAACCATTTTAATAAAAATACTTGAACACTTAACACAAACCTTCACATCATCGAAAAGATTCTCAGTCTCCAAACTTTCACGTGGATGTAGAGGGATTTTAAAGATGGGATTTTCTTCCTTGATTTGTAATGGTGTTTTATTATCTGGAGACGATTTACCCAAGGATTGGAGGATGCACTCCTGTAAACACGGCTCCTCTGGGGAATCTCTGGTTAACACACAGTCCCCGCTCAAGGCCTTGCGGCTTGAGGAAGAGCCCTTTGGAATGGGCTTCAAGGCCTCATAGAGAGTTACTTGCCTAAATCTGATCTTAGAGGTCTCACTTCCTTGGCTTTTCTCTTGACGCTGAATAGCCGAAAATCGATCAGACAGATCTAGAGGTTTATCCATCATATAGTCTCCATTCATGGAAGAATGACTCTCCAGTAAAAAAGGAAAGGCGTTTTCTTTATCAAAAGAGGCTTGGGGGCAGCTTACTTCATCTTCACTTTCTTCCTCAATTTTCTTCCTTTTGGATGTTCTGCCTCCCGGTGATTTCAGGGGCACTGCATGTCTATCTTTATCAGTGACAGCATCTTTAATGTGATCAAAACTATCCTGTTCATTTTTGGATTCACTTATATTTTTATTGATAAGCATCTGCTTACTTGAAGATGACTGGCTAATGATCTTGTTCACTTCAGACCCAAGATTATGATGTGTGGAAAGGGCACTATCTTCAGATTTTGATCGAGTTTTCTCTGATCTAGAAGTAGAAGTGTTGTTGAAGGGTGCTGTTTTCAGAAGGTTTTTTTTCCCAGTCTCTAAGAGAGAAGGGGACAAACTTGTATTCAAACCTAAACTACGTTTCACATTAGTGGTAGCTCCAAATACAGGAGAAGAGACCCGAGTAGTCAATTCTTCTTGAGGAGGAGTCTTTGACTTAGAATCTGAAAATCTAAAAAAAATAAGGAGTGGTAAACCTTTCTTCCTACTAAAGAAATAGGGTAAAAATTATAAGACAAACATATGAGAAAACTTACACTAATATAGATATTAATAGTAAGGGTCTTAGCCATATATTAGACTCAGATGATTAACCAACATTTGAAATTGGGTAGAGTTGTCAGCTTTTCTTCATTTGGCTGACAAAAAGCAGAGGAAAATGATACAGTAAATCTAGCTTGATACCTTGATATTCCTATCCATAAATATTTTTCCTAAGTAATTTAAACAACTTCACTATATAAGAAAACCATATTTTAATAAATTCCACTGGAGACCCAAATTCTTTTGTTGATATGAAATCTTGTCATAAGTATCTTCAAGAAACAAAATCCTTCTACTACAGAATTTAACGTAACTTGAGACCCAGCCTGCCTGTAACAGAGCAGACAGCTATGATAGTGGAAAGACTATAAGGTTTAAGTTTGAAGATGTGGAATGGGTAAGAGCTCTGGCTCTAGTAATTAACAGCTATGTGGTGTTAAATAAGGCATTTAACCTCTGTGGAGCTGCGTTTTGTTGACTAAAAAATAGGAATAATAAAACCTACTTTAATGAATTACTTTGATGACAAATTAAATATGATATGTGCATCTAAAACCAAAAGCACTTTTAAAAAGCAAAACAATACATAAATATAGGTATTATTAGATGTTCTGAAATTAGTAAATAAGATGCAACACAATCTTGAAAATTTATCAAAGCTTATAGATGCATTTTATATGACATCTAGTTTTTGGAAATACAAACACAGAAGGGATGATTGGGTCTTTATAGAGGCAGAGGAACAAGGCTGGAAACTCTTAAATAATGCCTGATAGAAGTACACAAAGAACCTAAAAAATAATATCCATCTCTCTATAGTAATGCAAAAAGCCCTCAATTCATCATAAAGTGGGGGAAAACAGTTACTTTTTAAAGATTTATTTATTTGAGAGGGAGAGAGACAGAATCTCCAGCAGACTCCCCTCTGAGCACAGGGCCCAACTTGTGGCTCAATCCCATGACCTGGAGATCATGACCTGAGCTGAAATCAAGAGTAGGACGCTTAACCAACTTCGCCACCCAGGCACCTCATGGGGAAAATATTTTTTAAAATAAAAATTAATACAGGTTCCTGGCTGGCTCAGTTAGTAGAGCACACAACTCTCGATCTCAGGGTCCTGAGTTTAAGCCCCACCTTGGGCATAGAGCCTGCTTAAATAAATACAACCAGAATGACAAACTATATGCTGACAGAAACAGTTTGATTATATAGAACTCACTGTAATGAAATTTCACCAATAGGCTGTAAGTTTTTTACCAAAGTGCCCCAAATTACCTTAAACTATCTTCATTGTTTCTTACAGACTCCTCAAAAGGTTGTTTCTTGTGATCTTCTAGACATTGATAGAGTTCATCACCAAGAGGGCTCATGGGACCCTGAGGTTCCTTCAATAATAAAATATAAAGTTCATAGATACAATGGAAGATTATTCATTCTTAAAGAGGAATGAAATGTTGATACATGCTGTGATGTGGATGAACCCCCAAAATAGACTAAGTGAAAGAAGCCAGACTCAAAAGCCACATAATGTAGGATTCCATTTACATGAATTACCCAGAATAGGTAAATCCTTAAGGACAAAAAGCAGGCTGGTGGTTGCCAGGGGCTGTGGGTAGTGAGGAATGAGGACTGAATGTTTAATGGGTACAGGTTTTATTTTGGGGTGATGAGAATGCTTTGGAACCAGAGAGGTGGTTGCTGCATAACACTGTGAATGTATTAAATGCCACTGAACTACAGACTTTAAAATGGTTAATTTTATGGTATGTGCATTTCACCACAAAAACAAATAGGAAGTACTCTGAGGTTTAAAGAGAGAAAGCCATCAATATTTTACTATTTTACATAAGTACATTCTATTACTGGTATGTAAAACTCTTATCAACTCCAATTCCAAACCACATTAAGATGAGGCAAAAGGAATAAAGATAATTATTTATGCTGATAGGAAATGAATTTAAAGGAATCCTTTAGAGAGCGGTGCTTCTCAAACTTTAGTATGCATTCAAGTCAACCGGGGATCTTGTGAAAACACAAGTTCTCTTGCAGTAGGTCTGGAGTGGGGGTCTGAGATTCTCTATATCTAATGAAACTTTCAGGTGACACAGATGCTGGATCACACCTTGAGCAGCATGTCCTTAGAGATCAGCTCCCTTAATATATTTGGTGTCTAAATTACTTACTTGTCAGGTTTATGGGTTGGAGGGAATTAGAAACCATTAAAACATGTTTAAAGTTCAAAGGTTAAAAACTACGCACTACCACTTGAAGAGTGATTTAAAACTACGAAGAACAACAACAACAAAAATACAAACGAAATGAAAAATCAATTCAATTTTTAAAATTTAATGGTAAGACAATTTTATAAGAGCAAATATAAATTACTGACTAAAGCAAAGGAATACTATTTTAAAGCTGTATCAAAATAAAACTTAAAATTGAAAAGTTTTCTATTTTTAGGGATCACTTAAGGAAAAAAATGCATGTGCCTGATGTAAGGAAGTACTAAAAGACTGAAAAGAAATTCATGGGATCAATTTCTGACCCAATCCCTAAGAATCAGATTGCACTTATAAGGACAAAAAAACTAAAGCATGTACAGCAGTCCCAAGAATTCAGCCTGTTTTCCAAACAAACCCCAGTTTAAAGGATATTGAAAAATTCCAATAAATTCTGACACCAACCTTAAGGTTTAAGTCTTCAGTTAGATGGAACAAGGTAGGGGTAAGGAGGAGAGAGGAAGCAGGGAAGGGTTGGCCAAGCCCTCCGAGACATCATTACTTCCCTAAATTTTGACTCAACCCACAATCTATAATATGAAGAATTCTAAAGACTCCAGGTTTTGGGGGCACTGGGGTAGATAATATAAATGGGCCTTTCTAACCATATCAATTTTGTTCTAGGCCTTTATCCCATGATCCTTGGATAAAATAATTTTTCTCTTGCTCAGTTCTCTAAAAACCAATCTAAAAGGACACCAATTAATTCATATTATCACCAAACTAAACAATTACTTACAGATTCTACTTGAATACTAAATCCAAGTGTTTCAGCAACAACTGTAGCTAAGTTAAAAGATGACTTATCAGTAGGACAACTGCTTGTTCCATGTGTTTCTAAGTAAGAAAAAAAAAATCCACAATTATACAATTGTACAAATGAGATGTATTGAAAAATACAAAAAAGGAAAAAAAGAGGCTCAAAGAACCACTTTATAGATGGCACTGGACAATTTAAAAATTTTGTGCAAAAAAGTCCAAAATATCTATTATAAATGGCAATTGCAGGTATCTAGCATTTGCCAAATTTTTCAGCTAATATTTTCTATTTTTCCTAAATGAATGGAATGCAATGGGCAGATTATTTTCCTTATTGCCACTGAAAAAACCCCCCAAAATCATATATAATTGCGATGGATTTCTTGTGGCACGAATATAAAACCATATTTATAGTATCTTCCATGAAAACATACTTTGTGGGAGAGATTTTTAGCACTGCATAATTTTCAAGATTTAAGCTAACACATATTTATATAGAAATCACCTGTGTTGAAGTATTTTACAAAGTTTTATGTGTACAGAGTTTCAACAAATCAACAAGTATTTATGGGGCACATACTATGTTCTAGGCATTGTGCTAGGCACTAGATGAAAAGAAAAAGGTTCTTGTCCTCAAGGAGTTTAAGAGCTGATACAGGTGAAACAGAAAGGTAAAAAAACAACTGCAATAAAATGTGATAAACATTAAAGGTACATAGGAGTGATTTAAACATACAGGAAGGACTCCTAAATCTGCCTTGGGTTATCAGGGAAAGCTATAGCAAGTGATGCCTAAGCTGACCCCTTGAGAGCAAGAGGATCTGGACAGGTCACCTGGGCACAGGGACAGAGGGAAGGACTCTAAGTATGTGTAAAGGTTCAGATACGTGAAACAAAACTGCATGTTTAGGGAACTACAGGTGTTTTAATGGCTGGAAATCAAATGCAAGAGATGTAACTGTAGTAGGACATAAGCCCAGACAGGCCAGTGAGGGATCTCTCTCACTCCCTCTTTCTCTTGCAGGGGTGTGGAGAGGTGAAGAGTAGAATCCCTCCCCTACTGGATTCAACTGGAATGAATGGGAGACAATACAGAAGAGCTACTGAACACGGACCACTTTTTCAGCTTTGAAGAGAAGCTGTAGCTAAGAATGGAGACAATTAAGAGAGAAGTTATTTTTAAAAGATGGAAGATAACATATGCATATATTGAAAAGAACAAACCTGCAGAGAAGTTGGAGATATAAGAAAAGAGGACAACTGAGGGAGCAAAGTCCTAGTAGCAGCAGACGAGAATGGGCTCCAGAGTGTAGACAAGAAAGGATCTGCCACACTCCGTGTTATGTCCCCAGCACCCTTTGCCAGTTTGTCTGTCCATACACATGTACACATACTCACACAAACACACACTAATATGAAATGACTTGTTAGCTTTTAGAGAATAAGTTTTGTACTCACATTAAATGAATGTGACAAACCTTGACAAACCCTTTCAACTGGGCTCTGGATCTCATCTCCTCTCACGGTTTCACAGATGTAACAACTCTTCCCTCTTTCCTTAGAATTATTCATTTCTCTCTCTATACTTGACCATTCCACCAACATAAAAATATGCTGCACAGGGGCGCCTGGGTGGCTTGGTTGACTGTCTGCCTCTTCAGGTCATGATCTCAGAGTCCTGGTATCGAGCCCTGTGTCTGGCCCCTTGCTGAGCAGAGTCTGCTTGTCCCTCTCCCTCAGCTCCTTCCCCCTCCCCCCAGCTTGCTCTCTCTCAAATAAATTTTAAAAAATATGCTGCATATGCTATAATATCCCATCTTTTAACATCCTCACTTGACCCATTTCCTAGCTACTATCCCATTCTCCCGTCCCCTTCACCATAAAACACCTTAAAGGACCTGTTGACAAGTGCTCTCTCTGCTTACTCTGCTACCTGCTCTTAACATGCAACAGTCTACCTGAATACCATTACATTTAACAATTCATGTTACGAGTTTTAACAATCAATGATCTGCATGTGACCAAATCCAGTGGTCAATTTTCAGTCTTCATCTTCCCTGACCTATTAGCACAGTCTGCCACAGTTAACCACTCCCTCCTCTCTCCACATGGCTTAAAGGACACCACTTTATCTCAGTTCTTTTTTTAAAAAAGATATATTTATTTATTTGAGAGAGAGAGAGAGGGAGCAGAGGGAGACGGAGAGGGAGAAGGAGAGAGATCCCGTGCTGAGCAGAGCCTGATGCGGGGCTTGATCCCAAGACCCCAAGATCATGACCTGAGCTGAAATCAAGAGTTGGACGCTTAACTGACTGAGCCACCCAGGCACCCCTATCTCAGTTCTTCTATCTCACTGGCAGCTCCTTCTCTGGCTACTTAACTTTGTTGGTTCCTCCTCATTTTCACAACCTCTAAATCACCATCTAGACAGCTGTAATATCACCTTTAAGGAGGTGAAAAATGGCTCTGAAGGCAAAAGAATCCTTTTATGCATACAGCACTTATATACATACACTCATACAGTATAGCTGTAGTATTGAAATTCCATGGAAAAGTGGCTAGGGAAAAAAAGGCTAAAAAGGCTAGGGTGTGAGAGAGAAGAAAAATAGCTGAGAATCACTACTTTATATAATGAAGCACCCCAGAGCTAAGTACTTAAACTTCTCTATCTACATTCACTTGCTTGGTAATCTCACCTAGTTTTCTGGCTTTAATACCACCTACATGCTAACAATTTCCATTCATATTTCTATCTTAGACCTTTCTAAACTCACATCTAATTACCCATCCAAAATCTTACCTGAATGTCTATCTAGCATCTCAGAATATGTTCAAAACCAAACTTCTGATTTCTAACCACCCTTATCCCCACCCCCACTCTGTAAACCTGACGCTCCTAGTTTCTTTCCTTTTAGTAAATAGCAGCTCTAAAGAACAGAGTTGCCCAAACCAATCTCCCCTTCACTCACTCTGCCCCAGACACAGAGGATTCCTTAATGTTCCTCACTGAGACCCAAACAACACCCTGGCCCCAAAGCCTTTGTGTTCTGACTTCTCTACCTGGGGTGTCCCTTCCCTTATATCCACAGGACTCCCTTGTTTCCCTACATCTCCTCTCAAGTGTCAGTTTCTAAAGTGAAGCTTTCTAATATCTTTTTTTTTTTTTAAAGATTTTATTTATTTGAGAGAGAGTGAGAGATTACAAGCACGGGGAAGGGTGGAGGGAGAAGCAGACTCCCCACTGAGAAAGGGAGCCCAATGCAGGGCTCAATCCCAGGACTCTGGGATCACAACCCGAGCAGAAGGCAGACACTTAACTGACTGAGCCACCCAGGCGCCCTCTAATATCTCTTCTTACCCAGCTTTATTCTTTAGAACACTTGCTTCTACCTAATATGTATTTATTTTCTTTCTCCCTCAACTAGTTTGTACATTGTATGAGGTTAAGGGCTTTGTTTTGTTCAGTGCTTGGTATATAATAGGCACTCAAGTATTTGTTGGATGAATGAGTAAAGCACAGGAAAGCCAGTTTACTTAAAATTATCAGCAATTTGTATTAATATGGATAGGGATATTAATATGAATTAATAGGATAACATGACTTTCCAATTATTCAACCAATAATACAAACAAAATCATATGGAAAATAGTGTCTAATTCAGACTGTTGGCCACTCTTGCCCACCAGTAACCACAAATTTTAAACTTATAAAGTAAATCTCAGTATGTTGCTTACTAGCCACTGGGGATTGACTTTGATCACAAGTGTCAGCCACTAGAATTTCACTTTCATTAGGTTTATGTGGATGAGTTGAAGACTTTGGAACTTTTCTCAATTCTAAGGGGAGAAAAGAGATTACACATAAATAAACCACTGTGATACAAAATACCAAAATATATTATAAGCCAATACAAACTTGCCTTTAAATGCATTAGAAATGTTATTTTACTGATAAAATTTTCATATTCCAATAAAAAGTTTATTCTTTTAGTTTCACTAAGAAACAAAGCCGGAAGTTAGGACTGTGGGAGACAAAGGACTAGAATAGATAAGCTTCTTCTGACCTAAGTATCCTAGAGTTCTAATATTTTAACGCATCTTTTCCTTGTGTGTTTGTTGCAAATCAGTAGGTTCATTTAAAATGAATACCACATCATATATCTCTAAAATCTTTGTTTTTAGAGTTTTTATTTTCTGGAAGGAAATCCTGAAACATGCTTTATTAGAAACCATTCCAATGTTTAAGGATTTAATTTAAAGAAAACCAAAAGAAGGACAAAGCTAAGGGAAATAAGCTTTTAATTATAAGTAGAAAATAATATTATAACGTACTATAAACTAAAACAAGCAAGAGTAGTTAGAAAGGGAAGACCAAGTAGTCATTAAATAAGTTTTAAAATAATTTGTATGGCTCAAAAACGATCTAATATTTTATAACTGAAATTTTAGATTCCAAGTAAAAATGATCAGAGAAAGATTAAAATAGACAAATTAAGTTTTAAAACAGTTATAGGTCATTCTCATATGATGAAGAAATAAACCAGAAGCACTTATACAAGATATTAAAAAAGACTTTCCTAATAAAGAAAACTGTGATTTGTTTTTTTAGGTATTCTTACAGATGGATTTAAACATGATCTAATATGTAGATGTTTATCTGTAGTAATTCTGTCAGATAGCAGACTAAAAGGCCAATGAATGTTCATTTTAGATTCAGGATCTCACATTTTAACTTTAGTTCCTAATTACATGTAAGATTTTTAACAGTTCTTTTGTCTTCCACTAGAGGGTGATGCAAGCTCATATAAAATGGGGAAAAAAATGCTGCCAATTTTCCAATACCGAAGAATAAGATCTACTTATTATTTTAAAGGCATAGCTACTGTCCACAGTTTATTTGTATTATGAAATTATCTCTAGAAATATTACACCCCTTCCCTCCAAATGCTTTCCTTGTTACAAACAATTCAGGTTAAAATGGAAGTCTTTACCATTTACCTCAGATCAATATTAAATAATCATTGTATCACAACACGTGATACATTTCGGGGCTATATGCAAAGACAGATTCCAAAGTATTTAGCAGAAATGGTAAATGGGCCTGGAATTAGAAATATGCCACTGATAAACCACAAAGTAGATACTTTATAAAGCCATTTCTTGGTTACCACCAATCGCTACACATTATAACAAAAACAGCCAGTTAAAGCTACTGGTAGGAGTAGCTGTGGGTAAGACATGGAAAGTACAAAAGTTTAGCTCCAGGGTGATCTGTACTTGAATTGACTCAATCTGACCTGACCTGTACTTGAATTCTGACCCTACTTACTTGACAGGTGACCCTGAGTCAGTGATTACCCCCTCCAAAGAGCAAACCTTTCTTCATTATAAAATGAAGATATTGACAGCTACCGCCCCAGCTTGTCAGAAGAATTAAAATATAGTAATAACACACTTGAATCACTCAGCGTATTACCCCGCACACAGTAGGTGAAAATTAACATTAAATTCCTTTCCCCTTTCCTTCTAATCCCATTCAGATATAGAAATAGGAATATTTTTTAAATAAAAGGAGAAAAACCTATACAGTACATTTATAAACTGCTGGGTGTTTACATATTCAGATAAGTAATGCATGCCTATACATAAGGATAGGCAGAAAACGCCTTCCCAGTCACCTCACTAACGGTAGTTAAACTTACAGTTGCGACCTAAGTTCCCCAACAATGGCTGTCTTCCTTCCACTAGATGGAAGAACAGAAAAACTCACCACAGCAGAATAGTTTTTTATACAAAAACAGGTAACTAAAGTAAAACTCCAATCCTCACCGTTTGTACACACGGACTGCTCCAGTTTAGCATGTGTTTGTTCTATGTATCGGACATGGAGGTTCTCCTTTCTTCGTAGCCGATTAATGCCAGAAAATGAAAAGGCTGTTATTGGTGAATCTGGAATAACATTTTCCTCAGAGTCAAGATCAGCCACTTGGTGCTGTTGATCATTCCTAGAGGAAAATAATGACAAATGAAAGAAAATTAATGCAACAAATATTTATTAAAACATCTCTAGTATGGACTTACAAAAAAACACAGGTATGGAGCTGTAAGAGATGTAATTCCTTGTATTTAAGGCTCTAAATCTAAAGACAAGGATTAGAGAAGTATTCAAATCATTAGAGTACCGAGTGGGAATACTATTGTGCGAAGTGAAGTACCAGGTGCAGTTGGGGGTACCTTGAGGTGAAATGAAAAGAACTTCAAATGGCAGAGAAAATGAGCAGAGGGAAGGCATCTAATACTCTGCCCTGGTGTTAGAGAAGGGCAAGCTGGAACTACATGAACAAGAGCCTTGATTAAGTGTGTGCATAATTTAGAAAGCAATCGGAAAACAGTTAATTAAGGTTTTAGAGCATGGAAGTAATGTGACAATCGAGTAGCAAGACTGCAACACGGACTAGAACAGAAAGAAAGGAAGCAAGGAATCAATTAATCAGTGCCTACTATGGTCCAGGCAAGAGTTTCTGTGGGTTTGAACTAGACTGCTGAAAACAGCTATGGAAAGGAAGGGGTCAGTGTTAAATACTATGGTAGTAAAATCAACATGACTTGGCAAATGATCAATACAGGGTGATGGATAACACTGATACTGATTACTACCAACATTTGTTCCAGGTTTATATTGCCAGGAACGAAGTGCTACACGCATCGGTTTAATTATCACAACTGTATATGCTACTAATATCACTCTCATTTTACAAACGAGCAAATGAAGATACGGAAGTTAAGTCACTTACTAAAAAATAAGTAACAGATGCAGGATCTAAACCCCGGCAGCCAGATTCCCAGGACGGTCCTGAGAAGCACTCAATGTGTTATCCTTAGTAGAGACCATGAGACTAATAACTGACTACAAGTAGGATTCGCACCTGGAGTTTCCACCACTGCTTCTACCCAGGCCCTCCTCACCACAAACGCACTCGAGCACACGTGCCCTGTCTTTCTCTTAAAAAAAAAAAAGAACTCCGTATTCCAGGTGTGGTCTGACCAATAGGACAATCCTGCCCTCTCCATTTTTCTGTATGTTTTTCTTCGACAACCTACTATTTTTATCTAAATAACATATCTACAAGTAGAGGATAGGAAAGACTCTGACTTCAAGATTCTAGTCACAGTGAGCCCAATAAGGAACAACCAGTAATATTTTTGTGCTTTGACCACTTGATGAGAAAGTAAAACTTCAGCAAAGACTTGAAGGAAATGAGAGAGCTAGTTAAGTGATATCTGGGGATGAGCATTCCAAGCAGATGGAAGAGCCAGAGCAAAGAACCTAAGGTAGATAGGCTGATGAACCTTGAGGAAGCGACGGTGATTAGAGTATAATATAAAAACAGAACTGAGAGGTAATAGGGGAGGGGGACAATTAGATCATTTAAAAGACTTTGGCTTGTGTTCCACTGAAATGCAAAGATGAGGCAGGTTTTAATCAGAGCAGTGACACAATATGACATTTTACCTTATACCATTTAGCCTGCTCCTTCTTTTTAAAAGAAGAGCACTGTCAATTAATACTATTTTCTGGCATTGGATTACATCTTTACATATATTACTTCCTTTTCACAGCTTTCCTGTAAAAAGGAAGTGGGAAATTACAGTACCATACTTTGTAGATATGGTAACTAAGGTTCAGAAAAGCTAACTGACTTATCCAACATGACTGATCAGTCTCAGACCCAACATCTGAACCCAGGTCCACCTCACTAAAGAGTTTGTATACCCTTTCTGCAGTTTCGTGCTAAAGTAACCTCACAAGGTTACCCACCTGCGTAGGTGGTAGAACCTGGATTCTCTCTCTTCTGATTCAGTTCAGTGAGGCTTATAATCTTGCATTTAACCTGTTATATTTTGTTTTGTTAGATTTGGCCCATTATTCCAACCTCTGAGGGTCTTTCATATGTTGACTTTTTCCTGCCATGTATTAGGTTAAAGTTTATTCTCAGCTTTATGTCTTCCACAAATTTGATGAATATTCCATTAGTGCCCTTCATCAAAATCATTAATAAAATGTTGAGCAAAATCTGCCTGAGGATGGAGCCCTGAGGCATACTACTATATATTTCCTTCATTATCATTCTTCAGGAGATATCAAGGCAATCATTGTCACATGCCTTCCTGTGAGAGCTTCATTTACAATAAAACATTCCTCAGAATTAAAATTAGTCTTACTTGAATTATTCGTATTACAAACTTATACTGGTTCTAAGAGATCAGTGTATCAGACTCACTAGTTTGTATTTTAGGGATCTTTTCCTTTTTTTGAAAATCAGAATGTTTAAGTAAATCTGATGGCTATAACTGTTTCATTAAGTTTAAATTGTTTTAACTAACTAAGTTCTTTAGAAGAGAAAAGCTGAAGGTTAAAAACTTTTTGTAGACTCTTTACAGAGGGAGACCCTGGATCTTTATAGGTCTTGAGAAAAAACTAAAGTTGTTTTGAAAGGAGTTTAAGGGAAGGCCAACAAATAAAACACACAATCAAAAAAATTTTACTCTTGTGCTGTTAGAAAAGTAGAAGAAAGTTGACCAGCGTGCATAATTAACTAAAGCTACAGCATGAACTTTTACCGTTTCTCAAAAATCAGACCTAATGCTTTAAAAAAGAGACTTGATTAATACATGGAAGTTGCTTTGGTTTTTTTTCCTTTTATGACAATAGAGGACAAAGCCAGCACTTGTTTACTTAGTTTAGACACCTCTAATTAGATCTAGGGGTTTTTGGGTTTTGTTTTTGTTTTCCTTTTGTGATCCCCACTACTTATAGATGGACTCTGCCAGGAAATCAATTTCTTGTGACTCATTCATGTTCCAGGTTGAATTCTCATGACTAATAGGCAGATAGCCTGTGACGTAATTAGTTAAAGCAAGGTCAGGTAGATTTCACACTCCATTAATTTATAAGGCTTTCTCATATGACCTTAGCTTACTCTGTTTTTCCAGAATAAGACAGTTAAAAAGTAGATATTAGCTCTAAAGATTTTCCTCAGTACAGAATATAGATTATAGACTACAAGTAATATTGATATTACCCAGGAAATTAAGATATAAATCTGTGTGAGGAAAAATTAATCTTGTAAAAACATTTGACTTACAATCTACTCTCAACACATCAGTTAGAAAAGTCTGACTAAAACTTTAGTCATATTGTGGTGAGGAGGAGCAGAGGGAGAGGGAGAGAGAGAATCTCAAGCAGACTCTCTGCTGAGTGTGGAGACCAACACGGGGCTCGATCTCAGGACCCTGAGATCATGGCCTGAGCTGAAATCAAGAGTAGGATGCTTAACGACTGAGCCATTTAGGTACCCCTAGAATACTGAGTTCTTAATTAGGATATTGACAAACTAAAATATTAAAGACAAATGGTCCTCTGAAGTCTTGAAGTAATGCCTCCTGAGGAACAGTTAATGAACAGAGGATATTTATCCTAAGGAAGAGTAAGACTCAGGAGGGCCCTGACAGTTGTCTTCATGAATGCAAAGTAGAAGAAGGGGTAAAACTTGTTCCAGATGCTCCCAGAATGCAAAATCAGAATCAACAAATAACCTGTAAGTAGAATGATTTCTACACAAACTTAGAAGTTTCTAATAATATTTCACTAAAACCAGACAGGCTTGAGAGATTAAACTTATAGTAGAGGTGTTCAAACAATGGCTATTTGTTAAAGAAGTTATACAAGGAATTTAATTTGGAAAAGGGTGAAAATGAAATGAATCTTACAGTCCTTGAGTGTATAGATTGCTTTGACCTTCATTGATCCAGTACATCCATTCCCCAAAACAGAAAGAGCCATGACCTCAACACTTAGCTTATTTATTGCTTTCTGTGACTTGAATATATGTATATGTATACACACCCACACATTTTTTAAACACTTTATAACAGCACATTTTTTTCTGAATAATTTCTTATTATAGTGTCACTAAATAACTGTCCTACCATATAAGCTTTCTGTAACATCAAAGGTCAGAATTACTGCATTTAACAAGCAGAGATACAAGTCAAATGTTTTTTCTAAAGTTCAGGGGAATTTCAGGCACTAATAGCCTAATGTTACAGTGCTTTAGGTAGTCAAAGAAAAGATAATACTTGCCATTTTTTTAAACTGCCAAGCAAAAGTAAATTTGTTTAGGAGAGCAAGTTACAAAAGAGGCTGGCTTATGAGAATAACAACTATCTTAAATTTCAGAAGAGAACTTAAATACACACTAGATAAGCCCCTACACTGTTCTGATTCAGACATGTCTGAAATAAAAGATGCATACCTTGAAGCTCATCTGTATGGTTACGCTTTATTGTTTCAAACTTCAGCTTTTATTTATTTTCTAAAATACCAGTGAGCTTTAACAGAAAAATCTGTGACTTACAGAACACTAAAAATAAACTAATTCTCAATGAATTCAAATTCATATCTCACCAAGCAAATGACATTATCCAGTTTCAATTCACTTTCTGTGCCCTGGTTTTGGAGGCAATCACCTCTCTGATCCTGTATTAACCTCTACATGCTCATTATCTTTTTTTTTTTTTTAAAGATTTTATTTTTATTTATTCGACGGAGATAGAGACGGCCAGCGAGAGAGGGAACACAAGCAGGGGGAGTGGGAGAGGAAGAAGCAGGCTCATAGCGGAAGAGCCTGATGTGAGGCTCGATCCCATAACGCCAGGATCACGCCCTGAGCCGAAGGCAGACGCTTAACCGTTGTGCCACCCAGGCGCCCCTACATGCTCATTATCTTGTTTATCTTTGGTATTCATAAATATCAAGGCTGATGTTCAGAATACCATAAGCTACATGTAAATCACTTCACAAAACATTAATTAATGTAGGTCAACAATCGCTTATCTGAAATCTTTGGAACCAGATATGAATCGGAATTCAGATTTTTTTTTTTTTAACATGAAGGGTAATATGGAGCATACACATCTTATTACATAACAGCTCCAGTGCAGCCTGAGGCATCATCCTGTCGTCAAGCACACTGCCTTTTTCACAGCAAAGCACAGGAATGCTCACATGAGGTGGGGTTGATAAGGACTATATGAACAGCGTCCTGTGAGTTGAGGTGAGATTAGGTTGTAAATACCATTTAAAACAAAAAACAAAAAACTTTTGGATTTTAGGATCATATGTAAACTACTGTGGATGTATGTTCTACCCTTACCTCAACATGCAGTGGGAGTAAAACTGGAAAGTGTTGACATTTTCATATGTGATGTTTGATAATCTCAGTCTGATCCTATAGCCTTCTTTCCTCATCTGACTATCATTTTCCTTCAAAATTCCCTTCGCTACTAATATTTAGTGGACTGATAACAGGGGAGGATATCAAAATCCTATTGGGTATCCACTACGTAAAAGTATATACCAATAAGGATGCTAATTCCACCTGTAAGATGTGTTTATACATAAGACAACAACTATTCTAAGCCATAATAAAGCCATAATAATGTGTCACACCTCCATAGTTTACCAGAGTTTTTGTAGATGTCCACTCAAATGCAATAGAATCTTTAAGAGCCCTATAAAACCATTAAGATTATCCTGAATCCTAACTCTTAAAAAATATTTCATAAGCTTTATATAAATGGGAACTAAGAACTGGCCATATCTTAGCTCTGTGACAGTCAGACCATATCCAGAAAAACTGATTCTTTTTTTTGAGATATTGTTGAATAATGGAAAAAACAGGGGCCTTTAAGTCAAAAGATAGGGGTTGGAGTGATAGACTTATTTACCCTACCAGCTGTGAGATGTTGGCAAATTATTTGACTTTTGTGACCTTTGGTTTCCTGGTCTATAAAAGCAGAGATAATAAAAGCTACCTTGAAGAATCATAGTGAGGATTAGATATAATAAACATAATGCACAAAGAAGAGTAACAGGTACACAGAATATAAGTTATTATTTTTATTCTTTAAGAGAAATGGGGGGAGAGGAACAGAAAAAGGAAGACGTTCCCCAGGCCTGAAAAGTGTGTAAGAGGAAAAACTTATTCAGATTGCTTTTATGAAGCTTTTGGGTCAGGGCTGAAAAGGTAATAAAACTCAAATATTTATATAAATATTAGTATTTCAGGGGCACTTGGGTGGCTCAGTCGGTTGAGTGTCCAACTCTTGGTTTGGCTCAGGTCATGGTCTCAGAGTTGTAAGATTGGGTCCCACTTTGGGCTCCCTGCAACCCCCACCCCAGCTCATGCTCTTTCTCTCTCTTTCTCTCAAATAAATAAATCTTTAAAAAAAAAATATTTCAAATAATTATAAAAATTAAAATGTTTTACATTAAATTTTTTCCTTTATGCATACATTAGCCTAATAGATAAATGTACACTGTTCATGTATACTCCCAAAACACAAAAAGTGATTTTCTTTATATTATTGCAGAAAACTGTACCATTTTTAAAACTGAAACCTGCAACTCTTAATATCTTTACAGTTTGTATAGCTAAGTGTAATAAAGGAAGAAAAGTTGAGGGAAAATATTCAATTTTCTGCTGCAATTAAGGAAAGGTACTTACTCAATTTTCTGCTGCAGCTGTTCAGAAAGCTTTTTATTTTCTTCCTGGAGAGTATTCTTTTCATTCACTTAAACATAATATGAAAAAGAAGCACATATTATAGCTATATTAACATGTATGTTAGGCTTTTTCAATAATGTCAATAATGATGCAGAAATTAGGATTTCTAATTCTAAGTCATAATGTTAGTCAGAGTTAATACTGTGTGAGACTAATCTGTTACTAGGTAGTGATTACTACATCTCATACTGTGCCAGTTCCATGTAACTGATTAACTGATAATTTTATTTTATGCTTGTGGACAAAAAAGAAAAAGTACCTCATGTACTGGGGAGTACCGTTTAATTATTCATACTAAGGTCAAGAGAGCATTCCATCTGTTACTCAGTCCTACTAATTTCAAATACCATTTTAGTAAAAGACCTTTATCTTAAAATAAATCTGATAATAAAAGTAAAATAACACTGAATAGCAGTATAATTTTTACAATGTAAGCACATTTAAGTCAAATTTTCTTCCTTAGTCATACTTTGTTTCATAATTATGGTATCAGTAATTTAAATATATCCACTGATACACATATATATTTGTTTCAATATACCTTGACTAAATTTTCCTGTGTTTACTTATTTAGAAAGCAGAAACTCCATTTTGGTCTATAATTTCTACTTCAGTGGGCACAAAATTATTATAAATCTTTAGTATGAGGTCACTGGTTAAGCAAGTACTTCACTAGGAGGAATATCTAAGAGATCACAGTAAATATGACCAATCTCTACAAAAGAAAGTTAATCATATTCTAAAAATTTAATAATTTAGTGGTTTATAAATCTAAACATATTTTCCTCCATTGAGTAAATAAAATTTTTCTGGCTATCTATAATATGTGAGGTTACTAAACTACCTCCTGTGGAGGATCTTAACAAAATTAAGATATGGACAGTGATCTAAGAAAAAGTGCAGCCTAATGAGAAACCAGATACTACACAACATGTTCTGTATAGTTGAAAGCACGAAGGGCATTACAGAGGTACAGAATTAAAGGAAATTTCAAGGAGAAAGAGGTTACTTTGGGCTCTAGAGACAATGAGGAAAGGATTCATTAAAGAGAGGACAACTGAACCAGAGGTTCGCTTTTAAGATTTATTTATTTTTTTGAAAGAGCGAGCGTGTGAGCAGGGGGAGGGGCAGAGGGAGAGAATCTCAAGCAGATTCCCCGCTGAGCATGGAGCCCGACATGGGGTTCGATCTCATGACCCAGAGCTGAAATCAAGAGTGGGACAATTAACCGACTGAGCCACCCAGGCCCCCCAGGACAGAGAGTTTTACACACAGAATTAACAGAACAAAGGTAGAAAGAAAGATTGGATATAATAAATGGTAGGAAGTCTTCAAAACCAGGTTAAGAAATCTGAACTTCGTTTTTAAAGATTACCAGGTGTCATTTCTCATAGATGACTGATGGGAAGATTGATTTGTTAGGACGTACAGCCTATACCAAGGTGAGAAAAAAAGCACTGACAAGTCAGGTGATCATTAAAATAAGAAATGAGTATCTAGACTAATGTGGAAGGTACAGAAACAGGAAATGAGCACAGGCAGAAGAGCTGTTACAGAGGAAGAATCAGTAGTCATTTGGCAATTCATTCTCTGTAGGTGAGAGAAGTCAAAGATGACCTTAAATTTCTAATGAAGATGGCTTTACCTGACTCTTCCTCTCCAAATCCCAATGAAATGACAAAGCAACTCTAAAAATAAGCTAACTGCAATATTGAAAAGCCAGAATGGGTGCCACTAGCAGATCAGAACTCTGAAAAATCCACAAATGGTTTAAAAATAGATAGGCTCAAACTGATGGTAAAATCTAACCAAAGAAAAGGCCTTTAAGGGGCGCCTGGGTGGCGCAGTCATTAAGTGTCAGCCTTCGGCTCAGGGCATGATCCCAGCGTTCTGGGATCGAGCCCCGCATCAGGCTCCTCCACTATGAGCCTGCTTCTTCCTTTCCCACTCCCCCTGCTTGTGTTCCCTCTCTCTCTGGCTGTCTCTCTCTCTGTCAAATAAATAAATAAATCTTAAAAAAAAAAAAGAAAGAAAAGGCCTTTAAAAAAGTGAAGCTTTTCAGCAGAACGTCACATTAATTCCAGTATAGGCAGAATTCCAGAAGATGGTGAATGAGCAAACAGTTGCCCTTAGGCTAAGCCATAAGAATAGATTTCCAGAAGTTTTAACGTTGGAGAGTCCATTAATAAAGACTGAGACAAGGAGATCAGGGCAGTGCTCTCAATTAACTTATAGTAATCACTAGAGAAGGCACTCCCAGTAGTGCCTAGAAGACAAACTATCCATATACCCTACAGAAAATCTCTCCGGTCAAGTTTCCTTCTCTCCCACCTTCTGCCATTGAAGTAGGGCTCCTGTAAATCAGAGCCTGCATTCACTGTTAGCAAAGTAGGGATTCTTCCTTGAGCTAAAGAGATAAGGCTGCATTTAACAAAAGCATCAATTTAGAGACATCTACAATTATAGACAATTAAGAGTCAACAAACACATAAAAAATAAAAAAATTTTTTTAAAAAGAATTAAAAACTGGGGCTCTGGGTGGCTCAGTCAGTTGAGTGTCCAACTCCTGGTTTCAGCTCAGGTCATGATCTCAGGGTTGTGGGATCGAGCCCTGTGTGGGCTCCACGCTCAGCACCGTGTTTGCTTGAGATTCTCTCTCCCCTCTCCCTCTGCCCCTCCCTCACTCTCTCTCTTTCTCTCTCTGTAAAATAAATAAATAAATCTTAAAAAAGAAAAAGAATTATAAAACAGCCCCCCAAAATTAACTTCTGGATAAGTAGTTTTAATATAGGAAACAAAAGATATCTGATGACATCTTCAGATTTCAAAGGCTGATAGGTTCATTAAAAACAAGCAACAGGTGGCCACAAAAGAAACAAAGGTCATAATCATTAAAAGTATAATAAATGGGATGAAAACAGACTAAATGTGAATGAAGATAGAATTAATATCTACCTAAGTGACTCCCAGAATTCACCAGAAGGAAATAAATTTACAAAGTACAAAGAAAAATTAGACAGAATGGGAGGACCTAGCATCTTGTTAATCTGAGTTCCAGAAAAGAAACAGAGAGAATGGAGAGGGACACTAAACAAACAAACAAACAAAACCAGAAAAAACCTTCTTGGGCTAAGTAAACACTTGAGGGTGCATGAATGAATTAGATAGTCTAACAGTAATCTTACTATAAAACAATTAGAACCTGCATAAAAACATAATTTTTACTAAACTGCTGAGCTCACAGGAAGAGAAATCCAAGGGACTCCCACATCAACACCACAATCATCAACAAAAGCAAAACAAAACTGTGAACTAACACCGGAGCAGTGTAGGTAAGCAGATGCTGGTATCAGCCCTGGTGGAGGGACTGAACCTGAGATTTCCAGTTTAATCCCAAACTCCTGGAATGGAGCCAAAGTAAACCTCATCCTTACCACTAGCATCAGCAGAAAATAACTCCTATGTGGATTCCCAAATAGTTCAGATAATAGAAATATCTTATATAGTAATGAAATGTTTAGATTTAAAAGATGGAATGGCCAAAATGAACACACTAGAAGTGATTACAAAAAATGGGTAGGCAGACAAGATTGAAATAATCTGAGCATCAAAAAGAATAATGAACACAACTGAGTGACACACATTCAACAGATAAAATCCTATGGGTCTATCATACTCAAAAAAGAGAAAGCCCCACTTTCATCAAAAACAAAATGAAACATCACACATAAACAACTTATTTGTCACCACTGAAGGTAAGTTTTACAGAAGACCTTAGTCTGAAAACTAGCAATTAAAGGAAGAAAATTAAGATGTACCATGCGTTTCTAGTAGGAACTATATTCCAAGGTAGCCAATAGTCCCAACTGATGAGGGTAAAACCCTGTTTACAGAAGAACGCAGCTAATAAATGTAGAAAACAGAAACAAAAAATTAGCATTTTATAGTCTCTGATAATTAATTCAGGCAGGGCTCACCACTAATGTGAAAACCATTACAGAAATACTGAGAGAAAATTATAATTTTTGCTAAATTTCATAGTATCACACATCCATCCCCCCACTCCGATTATTTGGTGGAAAAAATATAACTCTCTAATAAAGAAATGTGGCCATCCTTAACCCAGTGATCAATCTTAGAATTCCTAAGAGTGGAAGAACCTGATAATATCTATCTCCTGATATGATGCAATATGAAATAGACAATTTAAGCTATGAAGTACTACTGTCAAAAATGTTTAATCTAGACCTAATCAAGCCTTCAGATCCAGTATTTATTTTATAGGAAATAAAGGAACAAGATAAAATGTTAAAAAAAAATCCAGAAGATGGCAAAATTTTAGGAAGATGATCCTACTTCAAGAAGCCAATGTCATGAAGGCACCTGGGTGGCTCAGTCAGTTAAGCTCTGCCTTTGGCTTGGGTCATGATCCCAGGGGTCCTGGGATCGAGCCCTGCATTGGGCTCCCTGCTCAGCGGGTTGTCTGCTTCCGCCTCTTCTTCTACCCCCACCCCCAGCTCGTGCTCTCTCTCTAGCTCATGCTCTGTCTCTCTCTCTCAAATAAATAAAAAATCATAAAAAAAAAAAAAAAAGCCAATGTCATGAAAGGAAAAAAAATGGGAAAGGGAACTATTTCAGATTTTAAAAAGACAAAAGCAATGTGTATGAGGGTTTTTTTTACTATTCTCCATACCTTTCTGCATTTTAAAAAACATTTCATTAAAAAAAATAAAGAAGGGCACCTGGCTGGCTCAGTCAATAGAGCATGTGACTCTTGATCTTGGGGTTGTGAGTTCAAGCTCCATGCTGGGCATAGAGCTTACTTTAAAAAAAAGAAGAAAAAAAAAGACTTCTAGGCAGACTTGAAAAAAAACCAAAGAGAATTTTTAGGAATGAAAAATTTGGTTACTGAAATAACTCAGCACAAGAGAACTATTGAAGTACTTAGTATATTGAACAAGAGAGCTGAAGAAATCACTCAAAATGCAGCAGAGAGAAACAAGGGGGTGAAAACAGGAAAGGGACAGTAAGTGATATGAAGGACAGAATGATGAGGTCTCACCAGAATCCCAAAACAGAGAATGGAGAAGACACACTATTTGAAAAGCTAGTAGCTGACAGTTTTCCAGATATGATTAAAGATGTGGTTCCATAGATTTTTATAATACATACTAAACAGATTTTTTTTGGAAAAAAACTTGATTAAAACTGTATTAAAATTATAGAACACCAAAAACAAAGGAAAAAAATCTTAGTAGCAGCCAGAGAAAAATGATTGTTACCCTGCAAAATAGCCTTACAAAAGTAAAAAATAAAAACATCTGTGGATAACAACTAAGTTTAGAACCAACAAATACCTTCTAAAGGATGTATCTCGGAAAGGATAATAATCAGAAGGAAACTGAAGTGCAAAAAGTAATAATAAGCAAAGAAACCAATGAAACATGTAGTTAAATCTTTTAAAAAACTGTCTGAGTAAAGTAATTTTTAGAAGTTTCTAACTTAGAAGGCTAAGAAAAAGGAAATGGAATGCTAGGCATAAACAGCACGTAAGCAGAGTTCAGGTGTTTTAAGGTCTGTGTATTATTTGAAGATGGTCAAGATATTAACCTTATATTTCAGGAACACATGGTAAAATTTCAGTTGTAGGGCGCCTGGCTAGCTCAGCTGGAAGTGCATGCAACTCTTGATCTTGGGGTCGTGAATTTGAGCCCCATGTTGGCATAGAGACTACTTAAAAAAAATTTGTTTTCAAGGTTGATCAAAAAGATAAAAGAATTAAAAAAAAAAACAGTAAAGTATCAGATAAAAATGAACTAAGAAGACAGACATCCTCGAAATTCAATAACCGGGAAAGTAAAAACATAAAAGAAAAGGCAGGAAGAAAAAAAAATAGCAATGAACAGAAACATGAAAAAAATCATATATACAAAGCCCTTGGTGTTTTTATTCTCAGGATAACTTGGGGATTTGATCTTGGCAATTTTTCTTTTGTTCATTTTAATGTAAAATTAGTTTTTTAAACTTCACAGTAATCATACTGGTAGTGTTACTAATGGTGCAATTCTGAGACTACTGTGCTAATGAGATTTAAAAAATGAGTAGTTAAGGGATATTTTCAGTCTGTCATTCCTGTGTCTTTGAGAACCAGGCTTCTCAGCGTGGAAGGAGATAGAGATATTATAAGAGAACAGGTTAAGAACAGATCTACAGTCCTGAACTTGCATTTTAAACATGAAGTCATGAGGTATTTTAGCTATCTGAAAATTAGGCAAAGGATATTCAAGCTATTCACCCAAGAAGAAATGCAAACTGAAGATCATGTAAAAAAAAATAAGAAATTACTTAAAATCTTGTATATATGATTTTTTTCATGTTTCTGTTCATTGCTATTTTTTTTTTCTTCCTGCCTTTTCTGTTTTTACTTTCCCGGTTATTGAATTTCGAGGATGTCTGTCTTCTTAGTTCATTTTTATCTGATACTTTACTGTTTTTTTTTTTAATTCTTTTATCTTTTTGATCAACCTTGAAAACAAATTTTTTTTAAGTAGTCTCTATGCCAACATGGGGCTCAAATTCACGACCCCAAGATCAAGAGTTGCATGCACTTCCAGCTGAGCTAGCCAGGCGCCCTACAACTGAAATTTTACCATGTGTTCCTGAAATATAAAGTTAATATCTTGACCATCTTCAAATAACACACAGACCTTAAACCTGAATAGTTATAAAGAGAATGCTAACTTAAAAAAGGTATCATTCTTTACCCATCAGATTAGGTAGTATTAATACATTTTTGCTCAAAGCTGAAGAAGATGTAGGTGAATGCGCATTCTCAAACACCTCCCCCCACCAAAAATCAAGCTGTCCATTAACAACAGAATGGCTAAATGACATCTACACTATAGAATATAATGCAGTCATGAAAAAGAACAATGTCTTATTCCTTTGAAGATTTTGGCTATTTTTCAGATAGCCAAAGTTGCTGGAAATTTGACTATTAGGTATGCAGACATTACTGGAGATTATTTCTATACTAACAATAATATAATTGTAGATTTCAACTATGTTTACTGAGATGTAATAGTTTTCTACTCACTGATAATATTCTCATATTCCTAAATAAACATACGTATGCATTCACACATACATCCCACAGAATCTACAGACTTAAATTAACAAGTAAGGACTTCTAACACATGGTCTAAAATGAAATAATACATGTCAGTACAAAAAGTATGGTATGATCCCATTAAAATTTAAAAGACAAGAGAAGGCGAGTGCACCTGGCTGGCTCACTCAGTGGAGCATGCAACTCTTGACCTCGGGGTTGTGAGTTTAAGCCCCTGTTGGGCATAGAAATTACTTAAAATCTTAAAAAAAAAAAAAAAGAGAGAGAGAGAGAGAGAAAAAGAGAAGGAAGGGATAAAACAAAGGAAAGAGACAGAAAGATAAACCTGGACTCAGAAAGATACGCTATCAATAGACTGTTAATAGTAATTATCCCCAGGAGCAAAATAAAACTATATCTTTCTCTTTTTGAAACAATGAGGATATACTCATTTATTCTTGAATAACCAAAGGATAGCAATGTAATAGAAAAAAAATAGAAGATGGACTTTGTTTGGAAAAGAAGATAAATTAATTAGATCCTTGATGTGTTGGTTGTAGTTGTTTACAGAGAATCAAGGTAAAGGTCACTAAGAGAGTATATGAAGAGTTAAAAGAGAATAAGGTTAAGAGAGGTATTACAAGAAAAGAAGGGTAAGAGAAGGCTAATGTAAGGAAACCCTACAGTAAGTGTGTAAGGAGACTCAACTGAAAACGGTATACTTGTAATAGTATGTCATGAAAACTAAAGGAAGTATATACTTCTATAGAACACTAAATTGTATTCTTTGTATTTAACTTTACTAAATACTAGTTAAATCACATGATATAAAGATAAAACTAAAGCAAATATGGACATAATGAAAGGAAATTTCCTTCTTGCTTTACAGCTAGTGAACTTGAGGGCCAATGTGGACAATATTTATCCCACCTTTCTGTATCCTATTTCTTACTAAAATAAGTATGAAGTTAAATCTACAGAAAGGGAATAAAGGACATTTGAACTTTTGCCTACATGAGGAAAAACGTATGTAAACAATCCATTTGATTGCAACCACTTTAATAACAGGTTTCATCAACAGTATATCATGCTTTAAATACTTAATGAATGAAGAAAGGAAACTCACTAAGCTCTGTGATAAGTTTAAGATTCTGCTGCCGGATATTTTCAAACTCTTGCTGTTTTTTCCGCATGTGCTCTTCAGTTACTGCACAGCGATCACATAATCCTGCTCTTAACCTAGGAAACAAAAACAAAATATTTTTAGAGTAGAACTTAAATGTTCTCACCAGAAAATAAGTATGTGAGATCATGGCTGTGTTAATTAGTGGATTCTTTCACTATGTATATGTTTACCAAATCATCAAGATGTACACTTTATTTGTCAATTATACCTCCATAAAGCTGAAATTCAATTTTTTACAACTACTAAAAGATATCTCCTTATATTTGAACTCTCAAGATTTTTATGCTTTATGAAGCTCTAAAGAACTGACTTGGCAAATACAGAGAAAATTATCTAGTTTAATGATGTATTATACCTTTAACATATTGTCGAATAGGCTGAAATCATGCCACAACATCGCTTTCTACAACAGATTGCAATTCTGAGTGGAATTCTTTAAATTCTGCCAATTTTAAACTCTATCTAAGGGAATTCATTTATTGAAAAAACTGACCTTGCTCTAATTTATGATAGTCAAAATATGAACTCCAGTCCAGTACCAAGGGGCTGAATTATATCTTAAGCAAGCTTGCATCTGTACTGCTCAGCATAGCATATAACACATAATGAGGGTTCAACTTTTTTAGCTGAATGAATATTAAAGGTCAAAGAATACAGAGCAAAAAAAAAAAAAGTACTTCATATTTTGTTCTTTTCAGCATTAAAAAAAACCCCGATGTTAGAAAAATTCACAATGTACTATTATGAAAAACAAGTTTTAAAAATAGCTTTCACTGATTATTTGTGAGTGCTGAAGGGAAGAGGGAAATACATATATTGTACATAGGGGATGGGAAGTGGTAAAGAGAAAGGTGTACCTCAAAATGTTAATAATAGTTATGTTGTAGGTACCAGTATTATAGGAGATATTTTTTTCTTAGTGTTTTTCTCTTTTTCAAAATTTCTCTAATTATATTATTTGTTAATCAGGAAAAAGATATAGTTAAAAAGGAGACATATACCCCATGTTCGGAATTTGGGAAATATATAATCTGAGGTAATAATTTTAACTTGATAACCTGTCAGTAAGATACTAAGTATTTAAGTATCTATGGAAGTCATAGCATGGTAGTATAAGCCATGAATTTTATAAGCTAAGGAGATAAAAAATTAAAACCATACAATTAAAAAGAACCTATTTTTATATGAAAGTAAAACTCATATCAACAATGTTGATATGGGTATAGAAAATAAAGATTAGAGATCATAGATAGGATGCATTAATAAAATCAGAATTCCTAGAATAAGAAATAAAGAATTGGACATCATAGTTTAATCAGAGTATATTCCAAAGACAGGAATTAGGACAGTCAAGATCTTTGAAACCATTTTGTATGATAAACATCTAAGTAAAGATGACAGAGTGAACATCTGCATCAACTTTTGCTCCTTCCCAAGATCCTACAAAACTACAGTAAAGATGTATGTATATTTTTAAAAGCCCAAACCCACCAGGACAGGCCTAATGGGAGAGAAAACAAACAAAAACCTTAAAGCTAGGCAGTGGGTGGACAAAATTGAAACTCCCCTGAGAATGTTGAATCCTAGGCCAATGACAGAAAAAGTTTAGAATTGTGTTGTCCAATAAGGTAGCCACAGCCACATATGGCTATATCAATTTAAATAAAATAAAAATCAAACTCAGTTATGCTCAAGTACTCAACAGCCATATGTCTAGATGCTACTGTATTAGTGCAGATATAAAACATTTCCATCATCACAGAAAATTCTATCAGACAGCACTGACTTAGAACCAACCTGATACACACTGCAGAATTTGCAGAAGGTTAAAAAATTGGTATTCAGATTGAGTGATTTAAAGAATTTCAAGAAATCATCATACCAACATATTTTCTCCTATATTCTGAGCACTCAAGTGATCACCCCTTCCATTCCCAGCAGAACACTGGAAGTTTAGTCTGTTGAGGGTCTAAAACAGACACCGGACACTGGTTTGGGAAACAAGAGGTATAGGTAAGGATAGGAGTACAATAATGAAATGAATGTCTATGCAAGCCAAATTCTCAGACCCTAGCCTAGGCCCTCATCATCTATTTGGCTTCCAGAACTTTGGTAGCCATCCCTATTACACATTCCAGGAAGCAGAATGAAGGAGCCTGCTTTAGGAAATCAGGTCTAAAGATACTGACATAGAGAATTATCAGTGAAACAGACCAGGCAGATCACCTAGCAGTGAAGCTCATACCCCACAATTCCACTCAGAGCTTTTATCCACCTCTCTTAAATATAAACAGACAATCAAGATCAACAGACAGCTGAGAAAAGCTTATAAAGTAAAAGAGACTAAAGCAAATAAGACACTAAAAAAAAAAGAGGGGCACCTGGGTGGCTCGCTTGGTTACACATCTGACTCTTGATGTAGGCTCAGGCTGTGGTCTCAGGGTCATGAGATAGACCTAGACCCCTGCACTGAGCTCTTGCATCGGGCTCCGGGGTCAGCAGGGAGTCTGCTGGAGATTCCTGCTCCCTCTCCCCTTTCCCCCCGACTCACACTCATGCACTCTCTCTCCCTCTCTTGCGAAAATAAATAAATCTTAAAAAAAGAAAGAAAGAAAGAAAGAAATGTAGCTTATATTTCTTTCTACATAGGGAGAAGGAAAAAAAAACACACCACCACCAACAAACTGTAAAGAATACTCTCAGGAGAAATAAAGAAGGTAGCAAACTATGAAATGAAAACAGGATTGCCATAAAAGGAAATAGTCTGAGAGCAAAAACAAAAAAATCCTAGAAATTAAAAATATAGCAGGAAAAAACCCAAACTCAACAGAAGGTGAGAAAATAAAGCTGAGAAGATCTCCCCAAAAAGCAAAGAGAAAATAGAAAAGATAAGAAAACTAGAGCATTAGTCTAGAATGTTTATCACACCAATAATAAGAGTTCTAGAAAAAGCAAGTTTTGGGGCAGGGGCAGGCAGAAAAGGAGGAACAAAAAAGACATGAGAAATATTGAAAGCAAAATGGCATAAATCCAACCATATTAATAATTACATTATTAATTGATAAAATACTCTAATCAAAAGGCAGAAACTGTCAGGACAAAAAAAATGATTCGACTTTATGTTATCTACAATAGACTTACTTTTTTTTTTTTGAGATTTATTTATTTTAGAGAGAGAGAGAGAGATGGTGTGTGCACTCCAGAGTGGGGGGCGGGGGGCAGAGGGAGGGAAAGACAAAACCTCCAGTAAACTCCCCTCTTAGGGCAGAGCCCCATATGGCTCTTGTTCTCACCACCCTGAGATCATGACCTGAGCTGAAATCAAGAATCGGAGGCTTAACGACTGAGCCACCCAGGCGCCCCTACAATAGACATACTTTAGATTCCAAGATACAAATAGGTTGAAGGCAAAAGGATGGAAAAAAAATATACCATACAAACAAAAATCAAAAGAAAGCTGGAGCATCTACGTTAATTAATATCAGACAAAACAGACTGTAAGAAAGTGTTACTAGCATAGTGAATTTTATAATAAAAGGGTCAATTCATTACAAAAATAAAAGAATTATAAACATATGCATCTAACACTAGAGCCCCAAAATATACATAGAGCAAAACTGAGAACTGAAGGAAAAAACAAATTCAACAATAACAGTTGTAGACTTCCACTCTCAATAATGGATAGATCAAGTGAGACGGGAAATCAGCATCGATATAGCAGACCTGAACAAACCAACAACCACCCAGTCCTAACTGACATCTACAGAACACGCAACCAACAACTGCGGAATGGACATTCAGAACGTTTGCCAGGACCACTTCCTAGGTCACAAGACAAGTCTCAATAAGTTTAAAAGCACTCAAATCATACAAAGCATGCTCTTCTACCACAATGGAATTAAATTAGAAATCAACAACAGAAGGAGATATGGAAAATCCACAAATCCGTGAATCTTAAACAATGTACACCTAAATAAAACAATGAGTTAAAGAAGAATCACAAGGGAAAGTATAAAAATAGGCCATAGCATACATGCATATATAAAGCAGTGGTCAATAAACAATAAAAAGTTCTTGAATACTAAATATGTGATTATCAAAATAACTTTAATAATAAGGTTGGAAAATAGAATAGAAATCTTCCAGAACATGCAGGAAAAAAATAAGTAACAGAAATCAGAGAAAAGATGATAAAGAATTAGGTTATGACCGAGAAGTGCTCCAGAAGGACAGAACATATAAAAAGGGAGAGAGGAAATAACAGAAAAAAAATTGCAAGACCTTAAGAGATATCAGCCTTCAGTTTAACAGGTGAATGTCCAACACATTGAAGGAAACACACACACACCTCCCTCACGAAATTTCAGAATGATAAAAAGGTCTTAAATTCCAGGAAGGGAAAAAAAAAAAAACCCTGTTACCCATAAAGGAAAAACATTAGAATGATATCAGTTTTATCAACTTTGGATGCTAAGAGATAATGAGAAAATGTCTTCAGTTTGGAGGAAATCTATTTTGAACCTAGAATTTTATGTCCATTCAAAATATCATCTAAATCAACACTAAAATAACATTTTTAGACATGCAAGGTCTCTGAAAATTTACTTCCTGTGTACTTTTCAGCAGTTATTTGAGGGTGAGCTATAACAAAATGAGCAAGAAAAACCAATAAAAGGGAAAGATAGGCCCACATTTTATCAACCATGTTCACTGGTATATCTTCAAGGTCTAAAATAGTGCCTGGCACAAAGCAGGTGCCCATCATTATTTGCTAATTAACATAAGTTGAAAGAAATAATGGAATTAATGTAGGGATCCAGAGAAGAGAAATTCCAGAACGGCAGTTTTAGTATAACCTAGAAAGTAAATGGTCCAAATTAGTATACAGGAAGTTTTTCAGCCCAAGAGATATGCCTTCAAGAAAAAGAACAAAAAAAATTAAAACCAATAAATAGAATAACTAACACATTACATAATACTAATGACATTGTAAGGAAAACATGTTTCCAATTTCAATATGAAAAAAGTAGTTAGAACTTGTAGGAAAAGCACAGCAAACTCATATAAATATGTCCTTGTCATAACATAATTATGGGCTGATTTGAGGGGCTAACTTGAGCAGCTGATTTGAAACACAGGAGAAAACAATCTATGTGGCCTGGACATTAGAAATAGTCTCCTTGAGTGGCACAGAGGTCAGGACATGGGATCTGTAGAGAAGGAAATGTTATCCTGGCTCAGCAGAGAGTATTTACAGAGTCAATAAATAAACACTGTTTACTATTTTTCAGCTTCTATAATTAACTTATAAACCAAATACAAAAGACTGAGATCCGGTAACAGAAAACAATGTAACCACTGTCAAGATTGTCAATATTTACATGTAAAGGTTCAGCTGAACACAGGGTGGGAAGTAGAAGACAGGAAGAATGATGCAGGGAAGGGTTAAAGTATCAATACCCTCCTGCAATATAGTGGTGAGCTCAGGGAGACTGTTCAGACATTTTCCTGTTATATTCCTGTAAAGACATACTGTTACATAAATGTATATATTAAGGTTCGAAGGTAAAATAGAATAACTAAAATAGTAACTATTCAAAAATATGCGAGGGATAAACAGTATCTTCATTTTCGTAGTAAGAAGTAAAAAGATATTGTCTCAAATTGATAAATCAAGTGTTAAAGTAAAAATACATCATTGATGGGTCGCATGGGTGACTCAGTTGATTAAGCAGCTAAATTTGGCTCAGGTCATGATCTCGGGATCCTGGGATGGAGCCCTGCATCAAGCTCCCTGCTCAGCAGGGAGTCTTTGTACTCCTCTCTCTGCCCCTCCTTCTGCTCATGCGCGTGCACTCTCTCTCAATAAATATATAAAATCTTAAAAAAAAAAAAAAGCAAACTACATCATTTAGAACTTTGAAAAACTAAGAACTGGGACTGACAGGGGTGAGAAAGAGAGGAACAAAAAAATTTTTATAGTAACTATACAATTTTATAATGTACATGCATTACCTGAATAAAAATTCAAAAAGGGGGAACATAAAATAAGCTAAATAGTATATTCCTTTCATCACAGAATTTTAATTTAACAGTATTATATTCTAGTAAACTTTCTATGACATCTTTTTGAGAATTAAGGTATTAAAAAGGATATACACTTTCTTGTCTTTCTGCTATAATACATATGTTTTCAGATGCTCAAGCATTTCTAAAGCTAAAAGTAAAGTGTATTTATGCCTTTAAAATTCCAAAGGAAATAAACTATTCCAAAACCAAGACACTATTAAACTGTTACAAGAGGCAACTCAATTTTAACTATTTGCTTAAAGTACCTGACATTTCATATTTACATTTCTCTTTTAAGATTTGCTCCAATTAATAGCTTAGGGTCCATGTAATAAACATTCAAATAGTTGACCCGACTGTGGTAAATAATTTATACAAGGAATTATTAAGCCATAAAGGCCGAAGAGAACACGACATTGTAAAGTCATTGAAGGGGTGCCTGGCTGGCTCAGTCAGTAGAGCACGTGACTCTTGATCTCAGCGTTGTGAGTTCAAGCCCCACATTGGGCGTAGAGCTTACTTAAAAAATAAATAAAAATTAAAATAAACAGAAAAAGAAAAGTCATTGTAAAACACTGAAGGAGTAAGTGGCACTGAACAATTCCGATGAATTATTTAAATGTCATTCTGCTAGTCAATTTGTCACAAAAAACTGAACACTATTGTTTCTAAGAAATGAAATCTAATAAATTAAAATGTCATGACATATCATCAAAAACAATCCCTTGGAATCCCTAGTTTCCGAGTTCAAAAATACCACTGATATAGACAGTTACAAAATAAAACAATATTCCCCAGCTTATTACTTCCAGTTTTCTCCAGTTAACTGCCATTCTTGATAACAATACCTGTGGAAAAGAGTCAACTCTCGATTGCTTCCAGATTCTAGTTTAAATTTAAGTGGATGTGAGATAATATGCTAGCTCCTATTTCCATCAGCAAGGTTCCACTGCTTTCCTCTTGCCTATTTTCCACTGAAGCTATCGAAGAAAGAAACAGCCTCAATTTCACAGGAGAATGAATGCAATTTCAGTCGCTATATACAGGTAACAGGAAAAGAAGAGTAATTCTACTTGTAAGATCAGAAAGCAACACACATTGTGAGTTATATGACAGTTTGTTCATAGGGATGAAGAAGTAAAACCTTTCATTTTGCAATTGGAAAACTCACCAGATTAACAAGTATGATCAATTGTTTGCTATACCCCAAAAAGATTTCCTCAAATTTATTTTCATTCAAAAGGGTTTACTGAACACCTACAATGAGTACTGTATGTGCTGAAATACAACAGTGGCCAAGATAATGTCTTTTCTTTTAGCGTTTACAGTGTATTAGAAAAAGAGAGGCAATAAAAAAGTAATTACGGCAAAGTATGATTCATACCATGACAGTGGAAATACGCGGTACTATGAAAGTGCCCAGTAGAACTAAACCCAGTCTACAAAGTCAGAGAGGGTCTCCTAAAGAATATATTTAAATTCAAACCCATGAGTAAGACAAAAAGAGGACATTTAGTCTAGTATTTGAAAGTAGTTGCACCATAAATCCTCTGATTATGAGTACAAATTTTCCCTTTCAATGACAGATGAAATATGAGTTTCCCATGACTGCCAAAAATGCTTTTAAAAATATTAAAATCTATTAGACAATCACTGCTTTATTCAGATTTTTTTTTAATGCATTCCATCTATTTCTCCACACAGTGACTATTTCTTAGATTTAGTGAAATACTTTGTTTCCTTTAAGGAAAGTCTGTTACAATAATAGCAGTAGTAGAACATAAAGCAGCCACATAAAATTATAACTTTTTATTATCTAATTTACCTCTACTGAGTAATTCCTCTCATCTAAACATCTCACAATGTTTTCACAACGTTAGCATAAAAATAAAAATTGCTTTATCCTATGAAGAGTAAGCAGCAAGTTTCAGAATTACTATTTAGAAATTTTAACAAAACACATTTTGCCTTTTAAAGGTCTTAGCAAAACATTAATTCTTATAGATATTTAAAGCTTGCTCTAGATATCATTCTCATTAAACATAAAACTAAAATGAAATTTTAAATAAGGCAGAACTTTACCCAATATTATCTGCTTAGACATTTAAAGGCAGAACATAGTAGCAATCTAAAAGAGAAGTAACAAAAAACAAAATTTCCCAAAAAAGACTAGAAAATGGACAATGCTGGGGAGTTAATATTTCAGAGTATCTGTTTCGGTAACTTTAGGTCAAGTACAAATACTTTGAGATGATCAGTCATTTATATAACATTTACAAAATTAAGAGAACATACAGACAAGGCTTCAGGAAAACAGAAACTGGGGGATTTGTAAGGTCAAAAGTTGACCTAATTATCCATTAACTGGGATCTAAGGACAGTTTCTTAAATCTTTGCCAGCTCAGTTTCCTCACATGTAAAATGGTTTTACCATCTACCTACAGCATTAGCGTGAAGATTAGGTGTTAGGTATCTGGGTACAAAGTGAGCCCTCAATACATAGCAATTGCTGGAGAGTTAAGGCCTGAGAGATGTGCTCTCCACCATTCCTCCCAAATGCTCCACTACATACCCAGAGAAAACGAGGAAATGTCTCACACCACACTAACAGTAGCTGATGACTTCCTTTTTGACATGGACTGGGGAAGAGTAAGGGGGACAAATTACTTTCTAGCTTCCTGATACCTCAGCTGGAGAGAGACTAGATCTGCCTATGACACAGTATAGCTGGAGTGCAAGTGGCTGGCATCAGAGTCACTAATTAGGAGGGATACTGTAAGTTTTTAAAAATTGCTATTATGTACTTTAACTAGTATTAATCTCATTTAATCTTCAAAGTAGCCCTGTGGAGAAGGTATAGTGTCACGTCATATATTCTTGGCTTTTCTTCCACTCTAATAATTTTTCTTTCACAATTTTTTTTTTTTTTTTTTTTGCTGGCTGGGTACTTATTCTTCATTAAACCTTAATTTGTACGTCCAAGGATTCAGCCCTAACACCACTTCCAATTCTCTTCCAATACCCTTTAAGATGTCCTTAGATCTCTTACCTAGTCTCTAGGTTTTAAATGCCATTTATATGCAGATGATGACCTTCAAATTCTTTTCTCTAGCTCTGATGTCTCTAGATAGTTTCAGACTCACATATACAACTATCTACTTGACATCTCCACGTGGATATAATAGATGAGGTCAATACCTGCTCACATCCCTTTGTAATTTCCCTGCTTAAACCCTCTAATCTCTTCCCATTGCAATTAAAATCCAAACTTTTTGCCTATGATCCTACATAATCTGGCTACTCCCACCTCTCTAATCTTATCTCCTATCATTCATCCTCCTACTGGTTAAGTTAGAATCACAGTAGACTTCCTATTCTTCAAATATTTCAAAACTTATTTCTACCTAAAACTTCTGCATTTGTCTCTTCTCTTTTTATCTCCAGTTCTTCAAGTGACTAGCTCTTAATCTGTATCATTCAGGTCTTAGTTCAAATGGCACCTCCTCAGAAAGGCCATCCCTGGCACCCATTTCTTCACTTCCCAATGTCTGTGGTCACTTAATTACATCATTCAATTTTATTTCTTCATAACACTTACAATCTGAAATCATCTTATTTGTATGACTTACTCCAAACCTTTGAAAATTAAATATCAGCTCCATGACATCCTAGGGATAGTATTATCCCCAGCACCTAACAGCAACACCTAGATCGTAGTAAGGACTCAAAGTATTTATGAATCTGAATTAAAGGCACAGTATAAGCTTGGAATTCAAATTCGTGGCTATGATTCCAAAGCCTATGGAGCTTTATTCCACAATAGGCTGCCTATTCCAGTAAATGTGCATCCTCTGGGACAGTAGTGATGGAAGACACGTATACAGCTGCAGTTTGCACAGATGGAGAGATTACTCTACCACTAAAGGTACAGTGGCAGGCTCAAACCACTAGCCCTTCTGTAACATATACAAAATAACAACAAAAGAAAATTATTAACTGTAAATGCAAGAAACATTATTTGTTATAGTTGGTTCAAGGTCTTAAATAGCACTTACAGTTCAGCCAGGGGAATAGAGCAAATCCTGGAAGTTTTTTCTAAATGTAGGGTATTAAACTCATAGGAGTGAGAAATAAAATATGTATGTGGAAGTAAAGTAAGTGATAGGCATTATCTTAGAAATATTCAGAAAGAAGAATCCCCAGACTGCCTGCAAGTAGAGAAATATACAGGGGGGAAAAAAAGCAGAAATATGAAGACAAATAGAATTGTGAAGCAGTTTCCAACTACTTAGATGTAAAAATGGAATTAAACCATCAAAAGAATTAGAACATTAATTTTAATTAATTAGAGCTACTCTTAAGCTCATCCTGTATCAAACATCAGATAAAGAAACATTATTTAAAGGGTAAATTGATGAGACTGCTGTAATTAATAAAAAAACAAACTTGCATGAGTATATCCTTAATTTTATAAAGTATTTATCCAAAGTTGACATCAGGTTGGGAAAGGGCACTTTTAGTCCCAGAACTGTTTATAAATTAAAACCAATGTTCTATGAAGGGGGGAAATCACCTCTTACTAAAGAATATCCAAGAACCAGACTCACCGGTCTTCTAAAACTTTAATGGTTTCATGGAGGACTTTCTGTTGTTCTCTCAGCTGTTGATTTTTGGTGAAGAATTCTTCTAGTCTCTGTGCGTCTCTAAAAGTCAAGAAGTTAAGTTTAAAAAAAAAAAATCCTAATAGGATAATTATCATAACAGGATAAATCTACTATAAGAACCCCAAAGCATGGTCTCACACTAACATAACGTGTATTTCTCATATTAAAATAAATAGCTTCATAGGTAAAGTTTAAATATCTTGTTAGCCATCATTCAAATCATACTAGAATTTGTTCTGTAGCATTTTTATGTACTATGAAAGTATTGTCCTAAGTACCAGGCATTCATTATACAACGCTAGAACACAGAAGAGTGGATTCTGATGCCATCATTGACTCAATGTTGTCAAAAATACTATTAAAATGTACACTGTTTTTTATTATTTTGTCTACATTTGTTAATGTAAGTAACAGATACCTTCACTTATCTCTATTCCAGTTATGGGAGATTTATATTTTCTATCTTATTAATTTCTGTATTGCCGAAACTTCTTATTTGGTACTACTTTTAAGTCAGGGCTAAGAGTGAAGTGGAAGCACATGAACCCTATATCCTAACACCTAGGTTTGAATCTCAGCTCTCAGTTATCAGCTGTGTGACTTAATGCAAGTCATCAAAACTTTTTGTGCCTCAAAAAATGTGAATACATTAGTATCTATCTAATAAGGCATTTGCAAGAACTAAACACAAATGTATGTATAGCATGAAGAACAGTACAAGCACTCAGTAAGTTCTATTTAAGTGTTGATCTATTTAAGTGTTCATAGTCAAGAAAAAACAAAGACACCTAAAATTTTCTTCTAGTAGATTACCTGATTACTTTCCAAGGTAGTGTCATATTCTATCCTTCCATTATATTTTTAAAAATCACATTATTATATAAAGTATGCATACAATTTAATTCTAAGAAAACCCACTAGAAATTTAGGGTTTTCTGTATGGTCTTGAAGCTAAAAAAGATAATACTGTGATTGAAACATCTTCTCCAGCCCCCTCAAGGGTCTAAAATATCAAATGATGACAAACTAGTCCACTACAAAAAGTGGATGTCAAAATGACTGTGTCAAAATGGCTAGAATGTAATATCACTGGCAGCAAAAGAGAGTCAAACAACTAAGTAAAAATGTCAGATACCCAATATAGAGGGTACTTTGTACATAGTAGTTGAAAAATTGATATTGAATGAAAAATGAAAAATCAATACATCTAAGAGTAATAAGCCTACTGCATATAGTTCTTTTTTTTTTTAAATGATTTTTTATTACATTGTGTTAATCACCATACAGTACATCCCCGGATTCCGATGTAAGGTTCGATGCTTCATTAGTTGTGTATAACACCCAGTGCACCATGCAGTACGTGCCTCCTTACTACCCATCACCGGTCTATCCCAATCCCCCACCCCCCTCCCCTCTGAGGCCCTCAGTTTGTTTCTCATAGTCCATAGTCTCTCATGTTTCATTCCCCCCTTCTGATTACCCCCCTTCTTTATCCCTTTCTTCCCCTACCGATCATCCTAGTTCTTATGTTCCATAGATTAGAAAAATCATATGATAATTGTCTTTCTCTGCTTGACTTATTTCACTTAGCATTATCTCCTCCAGTGCCGTCCATGTTGCTGCAAATGTTGAGAACTCGTTCTTTCTGATAGCTGAGTAATATTCCATTGTATATATGGACCACAACTTTTTTTTTTTTAAAGATTTTATTTATTTATTTGACAGAGATAGAGACAGCCAGCGAGAGAGGGAACACAAGCAGGGTGAGTGGGAGAGGAAGAAGCAGGCTCATAACGGAGGAGCCTGATGTGGGGCTCGATCCCAGAACGCCGGGATCACGCCCTGAGCCGAAGGCAGACGCTTAACCACTGTGCCACCCAGGCGCCCCCTGGACCACAACTTCTTTTTTTTTTTTATTATTTTTTATTTTTTTATTTTTTATTTTTTTAAATGATTTTTTATTATATTATGTTAGTCACCATACAGTACATCCCCGGTTTCTGATGTAAGGCTCGAGGATTCATTAGTTGTGTATAACACCCAGTGCACCATGCAATACGTGCCCTCCTTACTACCCATCACCGGTCTATCCCATTCCCCCACCCCCTCCCCTCTGAAGTCCTCAGTTTGTTTCTCATAGTCCATAGTCTCTCATGTTTCATTCCCCCTTCTGATTACCCCCCCTTTCTTTATCCCTTTCTTCCCCTACCGATCATCCTAGTTCTTATGTTCCATACATGAGAGAAATCATATGATAGTTGTCTTTCTCTGCTTGACTTATTTCACTTAGCATTATCTCCTCCAGTGCCGTCCATGTTGCTGCAAATGTTGAGAACTCGTTCTTTCTGATAGCTGAGTAATATTCCATTGTGTATATGGACCACAACTTCTTTTTTTTTTTTTTTTAAAGATTTTATTTATTTATTTGACAGAGATAGAGACAGCCAGCGAGAGAGGGAACACAAGCAGGGTGAGTGGGAGAGGAAGAAGCAGGCTCATAACGGAGGAGCCTGATGTGGGGCTCGATCCCAGAACGCCGGGATCACGCCCTGAGCCGAAGGCAGACGCTTAACCACTGTGCCACCCAGGCGCCCCCTGGACCACAACTTCTTAATCCAGTCATCTGTTGAAGGGCATCTCGGCTCCTTCCACGATTTAGCTATTGTGGACATTGCTGCTATGAACATTGGGGTGCATATGGCCCTTCTCTTCACTACGTCTGTATCTTTGGGGTAAACACCCAGTAGTGCAATGGCTGGATCATAGGGTAGCTCAATTTTTAACTTTTTTTTTTTATTAAAGATTTTATTTATTTGACAGAGATAGAGACAGCCAGCGAGAGAGAGAACACAAGCAGGGGGAGTGGGAGAGGAAGAAGCAGGCTCATAGCGGAGGAGCCTGATGTGGGGCTTGATCCCGTAACGCCGGGATCATGCCCTGAGCCAAAGGCAGATGCTTAACCGCTGTGCCACCCAGGCGCCCCCAATTTTTAACTTTTTAAGGGACCTCCACACTGTTTTCCAGAGTGGCTGTACTAACTTGCATTCCCACCAACAATGTAGAAGGGATCCCCTTTCTCCACATCCTCTCCAACAATTGTTGTTTCTTGCCTTGTCTATTTTTGCCATTCTAACTGGTGTAAGGTGGTATCTCAGTGTGGTTTTGATTTGAATTTCCCTGATGGCTAATGATTTTGAACATTTTTTCATGTGTCTGTTAGCCATTTGTATGTCATCATTGGAAAAGTGTCTGTTCATATAAAAGTGTCTGTTCAATAAGCCTACTGCATATAGTTCTGGTAGCATATGTAGGTATCTGAAATTTTGGAAATAACACAGTGATAGCTGAAACTCATGAATTTGGATGTTTCTCACTTAATTAAAAAAAAGATTGTCTAATACTTCTAGAACATGTATTTAATTCAGAAGTAGTACCAATCTTTTATTGATCCTACTTTGCAAACGAATATAACCAAATTAAGAACTTGTCTAAATTTGGGGGAAAATTGAACGCATTTTTTAAGTTAACAGATTGCTAGCTGCCAGTATCCATTTGAATTTATTATTTAATCTAAATAATCTATATCACAAAAATATTAACAACTAAATATTACACTCCACATCCTATATTGAAGAATTACACACACACACTCTTTCTTAAGGAATGAAAAGTTCATAGCAAAATGTTTTTTTCTTAAATTATGAATGAAAGAGAAAACTTTGTAATAGTAATGTGATGTCTGATTTTCCTACATCTACATATTCTATTCCTGTCTATTTAGAATGATACAGAACGTAATAGAATTTGTTTTAAAACCAAATAGAGGGGCGCCTGAATGGCTCAGTTGTTAAGCGTCTGCCTTCAGCTCAGGGCGTGATCCCGGCGTTCTGGGATCGAGCCCCATATCAGGCTCCTCCACTGGGAGCCTGCTTCTTCCTCTCCCACTCCTCCTGCTTGTGTTCCCTCTCTCACTAGCTGTCTCTCTCTCTGTCAAATAAATAAATAAAATCTTAAAAAAAATAAAAAAATAAAACAAAATAGACTGATGGCCTAAGTTCAAATTAAAATTCACCTCAATTACTTAATAAAATATTCACGTCAACTCAGTGCTAAACATAATGGAGTTCTACTAATTACAGGAATAATTTAACAAATTCCTTAAGAAAGCAAATTGATGAATTCTAAATGGTACAAAAACAAGTCATGCACTTTCAAAAAAATTAAGAGTGGAATATATTGTAAGATAGGTCTACCCTGGACCTCATCCAAAGGAAGTTAGTTACTACTATACAAATAACCAACCTCAGGTGCCTGGGTGGCTCAGTCAGTTAAGCATCTGCCTTCGGCTCAGGTCATGATCCCGGGATCCTGGGATCAAGCCCCATATCGGGCTCTCTGCTGAATAGGGAGTCTCTTCTACCTCTCCCTCTACCCCTCCCTTCTACTCATTCTCTTTCTCTCTCTCTCAAATGAACAAATAAAATCTTTAAAAAACAAAACAAAAAACCAACCTCACCTATCTAAGATAAGCTCAATGTATCTATCCCATAGGCAGCATTTTACTAAAGATCATATCATTTTCCTAGTAGGTAGCCTTCTTTCTGAGGTAAATGAACATTTTAAATAAATGGCATGTAAATAAAAACTGGCATGTAAAAGTGGATAAATCTTGTATATGAAATGTAACTGTAAAATGATAGATAACAAACCCATATACTACATACGCCAGTCTTCTCATTACTTTAAAATCAATGTCATATACTGGAGGGGTAGAGGAGCACTGTAGCGCTCCTCCATGTAGAGCACATGTATTCTACTATGAATAAAGACAATGGAGAAAATTATGTGTTCAAGTTATACTCTCCATAAACTTTATTTTTTATATGGAATTGAAAGTATGAAAACAGTCCTGAACAACTGCAGGATTTTTTTTCTTTGTAATTTTTAAAATTTCTTAATTTAAAAAATAATTTAAGGGGTGCCTGAGTGCTTCAGTCAGTTCAGTGTCTACCTTCAGCTCAGATCATGATCCTGGGCTCCTTGGATCGAGCCCTGGGTCGGGCTCCCTGCTAATCAGGCAGCCTGCTTCTCCCCCTTTTCCCTGATAGTGCTCTCTCTCTCACTCTCTTGAATAAGTAAAATCTAAAAAAAATAATAATAATAATGTAAAAGGGTTTATTTGTAGATGGGTAGTTTATACTTCAGAATTTTTTAATTTCTTGGTAGCTAAAAAGGGAATTATCTTGATTGTTATAAAGCTGGATGGCCGAATATGGTAAATGTTATAAGATATTTCCTCAGTGGAAATTAAAGTAGTTATTATTTTCCTTTAAAGAATGGCAAATAAATAGGATGATCAGATTCACTAATTGACCATTAAGACAGTCAGTCAGTAGGTAAGTAATGGATATACACTGGCAAAAACAGATGTAGTCCATGTTCACAAGCAGGTAAAAACAATCAGGCGGACCCAGTTTAACTTTTCAAAACAATCTCACAATATTCAGTTGTCAATATTTTTACATGTTTAATTTTATAAATGAATTTGTGTAAGAGAAAAGCATTAACCATGTGTAGAGACAACTATGATCAAAACACAGGTCTGGAACAACCAAGTGATGGAAAAATATGGTATAATTATTGATTCCTCTTCTAATTGCTTCTTCCAGGTGGGAATCCCTAAGGACAGGGAATCCCCATCTTACAAATACAGCTATTCTAACAATTCGGAAACAAAACATCCTGATTATTCTTACACCCTAACTGTATACTGTAAAATATATGGTGATAAAGGGATTATGGTAATATAGGCAATAAAAACAAAGGGAATTCAGTTACTTACCTGTGCTTCCAAAATGTATAACCCCAAGCTACCTGATGTACACAGGTACAAAGCAGTTACAATATATATTAGAAGGTTGCTAAGAGGATCAAATGACTCTGTAAACTACAAGTGAAATAAGGCATTATTATCAGCTACTGGAAAACCAGCTGTGTGTTTCCATTCTGTAAAATTCAAAAGTGTGGGGCGCCTGGGTGGCTCAGTTAGTTAAGCATCTGCCTTCGGCCCAGGTCATGATCCCAGGGTCCTGGGATGGAGCCCTGCATCTGGCTCCCTGCTCAGTGGGGAGTCTGCTTCTCCCTCTCCCTCTGCCTCTCCCCCTTGCTCGTTCTCTCTCTCCCTCTCAAATAAATAAATAAAATCTTTAAAAAAAATTCAAGTGTTATAGATGATTTTTGAGAAAGTAAAATTCGGCAGTCATTTACAAATTTAAGAAGTTTTTCATGTGCCTGATTGGTTATAGGTATAGAGAAATACATTCTGTGTAAAAAGTCTGTAATAAAAAAGCACATTTGTGATAAGCAAATCTAGATTGCTTCTAATTATGTGTCATTCAACTGCAGGGAAATGATTCTGATTCAAGGTAAGAGGAAATACTTTGTAGTTGTAAGTCTACCATTTAAAACAGTAATATTTTAGAAAATAAAATCACTAGGCCACATGAAGAATCCATTTCAATAAAACTAAATTCCTTTAAAAACATGTAGTTAATGAAGCTTAAAATGTATAATCAAATAGCAAACATGGTAATTTCTGTATTTCCGTACAGCTTATTCTTTTTAAGATTTTATTTATTTATTTAACAGAGAGAGAAAGCACAAGCAGAGGGAGCAGCAGAGGGAGAGGGAGAGGCAGGCTGCCCACTGAGCAGGGAGCCTGACTCAGGGCTTGATGTGGGCTCAATCCCAGGACCCTGGGACATGACCTGAGCTGAAGGCAGACACTTAGTCAGCTGAGCCACCCAGGTACCCCTCAGAACTGCTTCTTAAAAGTGAGTAAGATTTTCATTAAAGGATGTCATTCTAATCAATTGTTAATTGAGCATTAACAAGATCATTAATCAACATGGAACCAAGGCACAATATAAAGAACTCATTGTCTAACTACTAATCAACTCTGAAACATTACACTTTTGGTATTAGAAAAGCAGAGCTGGGGTGCCTGGGTGGCTCAGTCAGTTAAGCGTCTCACTCGATTTTGGCTCAGGTCATGATCTCAGGGTGGTGAGATCGAGCTCAGAGCTGGGCTCCACCCTGAGGTGCAACCTGCTTAAGATGCTCTCCCTCTGCCCCGCCCCCTGCTCCTATGCTGCTCGTGCACTCATGTACTCTCTCTCTTTCTCTCTGGAAAAAAAAGAAAGGCCAGAGGGAATAAGTTTGGTATGGTACTTATCTTCTGATTAGCAATGTTTGGGCAACCAACACTAGCTGGGCTATAAATAAAAATGAAGATAAAAACAAAAGAAGAAGTACACTTCATAATTTTCAATCTCCAATGACTCAAAATATTTTCATCATTGAAAAGAAGTGTATTTATTCCTAAGTAAAACAAAGATGTTTTCACCTTTTTGATTTCAAGTGGATTAAAAAAGAGAAATTTTACTTCTTACCAAGAAAATGATCCTGTTTTCCTCACCCAACTGACACAATTTCAATATATTTGTTTTTGGAATAACTCTTATCATTGGAAGAATTTACACAGGGTTTTCTTCTGCAACTATGCAGATAATTCTGACATACATAAACATAAGATGATACCATCAATACAAATTAAAGTACACTAAAAGGCTGGAGAGTTTTTGAAATCCCTACTGCCCACAGAAACTAAAAGTAATTTGGCCATAAAAGGAAATCATGCCTCAAGAGCTGCAATGGCAACTACTCTCTGAACTGTAGGAGTAGGACTAATCTAACTAGTGACATTTTTGGTCGCCTATCCAACAGCCATTTCTTTCTCATTCCTTGCTAAAAGAATACTGAATTTCTTCAATATCCAACAGCTGCTTGAAGATAAGGTGATCTCTCCAGATTCAGGGGATGAATGTTAAATTTTTTTTCATTTTTTAATGTTTCATCTTAAAATAATTTCAGACTTATTATAAACAAGTTATAAACATAGCAACAGAGTACCTGTATATCACTCTACTTCTCAAAATGTTAACATCCTGCATAACCATAATACAACTGTTAGCATCAAGAAATGAACATTGATACAATACTATTAACTAATCTACAGACCTTATTCCAATTTTTCCAATTGTCCCTCTAATGTCATTCTTCTGGTCCAGGATCTACTCTAGGACCCTACATTGCATTTAATGTTATGTCTCCTTCCATCTGTGACAGTTTGTCCATCTTTCTTTGTCTTTCACAATCTTGACATCTCTGAAAAGTACTGGCCAGTTATTCTGACTGTCCTTCAACTTGGGTTTTTCTATGTTTCCCCACGATAAAATATGGGCTATGCATTTTTGGTAAGAATACTATAGAAGTAATGTTGTGCTCTTCTTAGTGCAGCAAATCAGGAGATACATAAGACTGACATATCTGATTTCTAGTTAACTTTGGTAGTTTGATTGGGATGAATTCTGCCTGGTTTCTATGCTGTAATATTATAATTTTGCCCTTTGTAATTAATAAGTATCTCATGGGGAGATACTTTGAGAACTCTGCAAAATCCTAACTAATAAGATACACACCCTAAGTTTACTATTCAGAAAAGGCTTAATTTCCTCTGTAAGAAACATCTTTCAATTATGGGAACTAAACGTAAGAAACAGAGAAATGGATTAGTAATTGGTTAGGATATTTAAAATGACACCTGTAAGGCAGGAATATGCACGCTATCAATAATACAAAGCATTTAAAAGTGTCACTAATTAAATAGAATAAAAACATTCTTCAAAAAAAACCCCGTTTTAAAAATTTATGATTTTATATTTCTGAATCTGTTATTTCCTATACATGATTTTCTAGGTGTGAAATAAAACTTTCCAATTTTCATTTTCAGATTATAATGGAGAAAAATAACTGGGTATGTTTTGATGGGTGGCTGTTAACTCCAGCTTTTGGTTAGAGCTTTGGAAGCTTTAGGAATATGAAGTAACTGAGGCCCATTGGTGTGTATCTACTATAAAGTAAATGCAGTATTAGTCACAATGATAGTAATTTTTGTAATGAGCAATAATACTCTATGATGTCATCTGTTTCAGATTCCTGAATGTGGAAGCCCTAAGGAACCATGAATAAAAATCTGCTTCTATCTTAGAAAATCATATCTGATTCTAGGCTTAATAACCAAAACAATTCAGGGGAACCTCTGGTAATTTCAAACTGGTTAAATAAAGGGGTCTCAATTTGTTCCTATTTCTTATATCAGTTCAGCAATCCCAGAATTATTCTGCTCTCCTCTTGCTGTATCTTAAATTCCAGGTGTTAATTACAGTTGAGAAAACTTTAACAGATGAAAATGAATGTATAGACCAGTTCTCATCTTAATAAATACTTGATGGAAAAACATTCTATATGTCATATATATATATATATGAACCCATTTTATGTGTACACATATAAAAATTACACTAAAATATAAATACAAGCAAATATTAACGAAGGATATACTCAAAATTAAGTTAGGCTTTTTACCTCAGAATTCTGAAAAACTCAGTCAGCTATCCAAGGTCCACGCTGTAAAGCTAATTTCTTATAAACAAGACACTGAAGTCAAATAGGACATCAGTATCAATTACTTTAAAAATAAGAAATCAGTGTTATATATGAATACTTACAAAATTCGTTCCTTTTTCAGTTTGGTTACTTTTACTTGTAAACCTGAAAAAGAAAAAAAAAACCCACAGTATTTTATCTATTACATTTACCATCTCTAAAGCAACTGATCTGAGTTTATTAGTCTAATGCTACACTATTAAGTCACTCGACTCTGGGCTCTGAATAATGAGCCAGGTCCCATTAGTTTGGAGAATGTATTTCCCTTACTTGTACCCTGAGGTCACAAAAGTATATCTGCAACATTACTGCTTTTAGTCTGTGACAGCTAAGTAGAATAAAATTTTCTCCACCTAAAGTGAGTTACTTCCTTTATAATAGCAGGGGCAAGCATATAATTAGAGGTTCACTATAAACGAAGGTCTATGTTCTGACATAGCCTATGCATTTGCTAACAGCAATCGTGCTTATGTAAGCTCAAGTCTTCTGGGATTAAAATAGATTATGGCAGGAAGTCCTGGACGAGGAGCAAAACTGCTTACACTAAAGTACTTAACAAAGGACACTCAAGATAGCTGTTTTATGTATTTTTAATTTTAATTGAGTCTGACACAAAAATTAGGAGAAGACCACTGCCTACAGGATTCAGGTAGTTATAGTGAAGAAAGCAGCTTGAAGGGCACTGAAACTGCAAAGAAGGATATGGACGAAACAGGGTGACGTTTCTAATTTTCAGAAACAATAATTAACAAAAGGAGAAAAACAGTCATTAAATATGAAAATCTATCTAACATTACTAGCAACTAACTATAAATTCAAACCAAAACAATTACTTAGCAAAATTATGACGATCTTAATACCCAATGCTGATAAAAGTGTTGTAAAACTATATTCCTATACTTTGCTGGAGATATTACAAATTGATGCAATTCTTTTGAGAAGCAATTTAGAAATACGTAATAGGACTCTTTCATCAAGATCTCATTTCTCGGATTTTAACCTAAGAATATAATCCAAACCATAGAGAAAACTCTTAGCCACAAAGAATATTGAACAATTTATAGCAATATAAACTACTTAAAATAGGGATATGTTTAAGTAAAATATGATATAAACACTTGATAGAATAATACAGTTATTAAAATCATTAAGTAAAAAAAACTATTTAGCAACACTTAACCATTTGATTATCTATTTTCTCTATGACCTGTTTTCTGCAATATGGTTATCATAAAGGGAGGAAAAGTTTCCGTGTTTACTTTCCCTGACTGCAAAATCAATCTTTTTACTATTCTACAATTTTCCCAATTGTGGATATTTTATTTACTTTAGAAAATAATGCTTAGCAAGTTTTGAAGTTCTATATCTATTCAAGAACTTATTTGGGGTAGGGTTATTCCCCAATAAGTAGGTATTAATTGACAAAGTTTTGAAAATTCAAAGGTTTAGTATTTGCCTTTGGTAGTTTATGGATTCTACTAAGTTATACATTTTGAAAAGCCTTCCATGCAATATATATAGAAACACTAATAAATTTGTCATTTTTAAGAACAGGACTTTTCATTATCAGTTTAATTTAGGACAAGTTTTGAACAACATAATTTAGCCAAATAAGAGTTTTAAAAAACATACATTTCCCCATCAATCCCCCTCCATGGTGCTGACTAGGGATGAGGTTAAAAGTCATATAAATACTGAAGGGAAAGTCACTTCTTCTGTTACACCAGGTAGTAATGATACGCTGCCAGGAAATCCAGATATTATAGAAAAGTAAAGGCCGTGGATGATTTTTTTGCATTAGACTTTGGCCCTATTTCTCAAGTTTCACCTCTAGGAAATGTCCAACTGACATGATATAATTTTACCCTTATTTTTACAGCCTACAATTTGAATAAGCAAGTATTATGAATAGTGCGAAGTTATAATCAAATGTTCACAGCAGCTTTATTCATAATAGCCAAAAACTAGAAACAACCCAAATATTCTTCAACATGTGAACTGTTGAAAGGAAAAAAACCTGTTGCATACTCATAGCACATGCACTATTCAACAATAAAAAAGAATGAACTATTGATATGTGCAACAACTTGGATGGTTTCCAAGGAAATTATACTGACTGAAAAAAAGCCGATCTCAAAGAGTACCTCCTACTATGTGATTCTACTTACACAACATTTTTGAAAGGAAAAAGTTATAGAGATAAAGAACAGATTATGGGTAGCCACAAATTGGAGGGGTTGGGGTGGGAAAAAGGGGTCAGGAACTTAAAAAGTGGTATGAAGGATCTTTGGTGGTAGTCACAGGAATCTATGTGATTAAACTGCATAGAAAACACCATGCACACACACATAGAAGTGAGTGCATATAAAATGAGAGGAATCTGAAAAGGTTGATAAATTGTATCACTGTCCATTTCTTGGTTGTGGTATGGTACCACAACTATAAAAGATGCTACCATTGTGGGAAACTGGGTAAAGAGTATATGACGGTTCTTTGTATTATTTCTTACAACTTCATGTAAACCTAAGCTCAAAATAAAAAGCTAAAAAAATTTATAGAAAAAGATCTGCCCTAAGAGTTGGACAACTGTTAAAATATAAAACATAATAAAGGAAAATATTTTCTTTTAATGTTAAGAATGAAAACTGGTATGATCTTTTATTTTTTAAATCTTTTCCATCCGTCAAATTCAGGTAATGACAGACTCATGAGAACTTGAAGGTACTTAGTAAAGCATCGGATCATTCTTGAAGAATTAAGAAAAGAATTTATGACCTGACTAGGCCAAAGACCAAAGTCATTAGTTTTTCACTCTTCTTTTCTTCCCAGAGTGTGTGCAAATTTACTTATTGATAGTTCTTCTTACTTTTAATTTTGGCTGACTTCTAAAACTCAGTGCAGCTGAACATGAAATGGATTCTTGCCATGACCATTTTAGGAAAAGAAACAATGAGATAGAAAATCCATATAAACATCAAAAGAAAATTCTTGGGAAATATGGAAAGAGTACTCTTTTATCTTGTAAGCATTCAACACCTGTGAGGCATCTGTTCTGTCACGCAGATCAGCCCTGAAACAGGTTTATGTGTGTATGCGTATGTGTGTGTGTTTAAATTTTAGCATTTGCTATTCATCAAGTCAATTAGGCATCTACAATTAGAACCCCTATAAAGTGTGCTTTAATCCTGCTCCACACCCATCGGAAGGAATGAGGCTATACAACAATGCAGCTCCTGTATGAACAGGTAGTCTGTTCAGCAAAGTATTTGGGATTGTAACACTGGCAACCTGAGTTACCTATTGAGGAAACAGCATTCACAAGACTAAGCGCTGTAGTACAAATTAACCCTACACTGGCTAACATACGAACACTGGAGGAAAGAAACAATTAAGAGCACATATGTGTAGTTATAATACATGAAATGAATTTAAATAAGAATTAAGAAATGAGGCAAGAATTCATTATAAACAAAATAAAAATCACTGTTAATTTTTTTACTTATTTTAGTTCTCTACCCAGAACAACCCATATATATAGTGTACATACTGTCACTTTAAAACAGGTTACCTATGGTTTTGAATAAGCCTAGTAACACCTTTCTTGACAAATAGTGGCTTTATGTATATAGCTCAAGTAATTTAATTTCTTTTTTTTATTTTAAAGATTTTATTTATTTATTTATTTGGAGAGAGAGAGCACAAACAGGGGGAGCAGCAGGCAGAGGAAGAAGCAGTCTCCCCACGGAGCAAGGTGCCCGAGGTGGGACTTGATTCCAGGACCCTAGGATCATGACCTGAGCCAAAGGCAGACACTCAACTGAATGTGTCACTCAGGCGTCCCTCAAGTAATTTAATTTCTACCAAAATATTACCACTAGTATTTCTGCAAGGGCCTAATAAATTATTTCAAGACCGAAGTGACAACTCTTGACTTTGTAAGATGCTTAGTTTGCTCTTGAGATTTAATTATCTCAAAATGGATAAATTACAGGGCGCCTGGGTGGATCAGTCGGTTTAGTGTCTGCCTTCGGGTCAGGTCATGATCCCCGGGTCCTGGGATGGAGCCCATGTTGGGCTACCTGCTCAGAAGGGAGCCTGCTTCTCCCTCTCCCTCTGCCCCTCCCCCTGCTCATGCTCTCTCAAATAAATAAAATCTTTTTAAAAAATGGATAAATTACTTTTTGTGGACTCAGCTGAACTTACAGATGTTAATACAAATGGAAAAAATAATAGATGTGAGAGTTGCTGGTAGTATTCTTAACAATGTGTATGTCACCAATGTTATGGACCAAAATTACATGCAATTCCTTTCATTGTTAACCTACATAGTCTTAATATGAATGTTATCTTAGGAATTTTTCATGAAACATCTGAGGAAATACATGAAATAGTCCAAAACTGAATCAAGAAGCATTTATCCTGTTGTACTGGAACCTCTAGAGTTTCCTACTTCTTTTTCTTTAATTAATTATTTTTTTTTTAGTAATCTCTATAACCAATGTGGGGCTCAAACTCACGACCCTGAGATTAAGAGTTGTATGCTCTTCTGACTGAGCTGGTCAGGCACCCCTATAGTTTCCTATTTCTTCAAAGGAGTTCTAATTTTGTCCTGAAAAATCAACCTCGTTTTCTTAGAAACTGATTACCACATTTATCAAAACATTATTAGATGAGATGCTGATGGTAGAACCTGGCATGAATAAAAGACCACTTATTAAAATGGTGGCATTCTGAGGTGCCTGGCTGGCTCAGTTGGAATAGTATGCAACTCTTGATCTCAGGTTTGTGAGTTCAAGTTCCATGTTGGGTATAGAGATTATTTAAAAATAAAAATCTTTAAAAAATTAATAAAAATAAAAAAAATAAAATGGTGGCATTCTGAAAAATAAACATCCTAAATTCTATTTTATTGCCTATGCTTTTAAGTAATAAACATGATACTGAAAGAGATTTAAAAAGGAAAAAAAAGATATTGTACTCAAATGGATACTTTATTCAAACTTTTGAAATTTAAAGAATTCTGAAATTTCTATTAAAACATAAAACATGCTCTAACAAATTATCAGTAACAATTTGTTTTCGATGCCGATACTAGCAGCATTTGTCACAAAAGGAACGTAAGACGCTAAAGTGAACAATCATGAAAGGATACAATTAGCTTAAAGATAAAAGATATAAAAACTCAGTCACAAATGTCTCCAGAATTTTCTAACAAAAATGGTCTCATTTGCATATTACTGTTCAACAGAAGTTGCTTATTTATTCACGCTCAGTGTTAAAAGAAATGCATGTAGCTTAATATAATTCTTGTGATCAGTGTACAAACTATCTTGTATATGGCATGTTTTAGCTATCATTTTATCATGTTTTGGTCAAAAAGGAAAAAAAAAATCTCAAGATACAGTGGGGGTATTCAGATGCATGTAAGTTTCTATGGGTGGGTAGACTTCCTTGGATATCCAAGTAAAAATTATATATTTCAAGTTCCACCATTCAAAACATTTATTTTCTCTCCCTCTTTTCTAAAACTGACACAAAGGTTTAAAAGTAATGAGTCAATTTTGATTCCTATATATACTTCAAAACCTGCAAAGTCCAGACAAGTCCATGTTTGATGTCTTTTAAATAGCCTCTTATACTGGTTTCTCCAAGTGGATCCCCCACTTAAAAAAAAAATTAAATACCCTTCAGGCACGTCTTTGATGTTATCACAGTTGGACAATCTAATTTTATATGGAACTATGTGGAATACATTGACAAAGAACTATGCTTTAAAAAGTCTGCTTCCAGCAAATTTGCCTTGTCTGAATCCAAACGTTTTAAAATAACATACTAGTTTTTTTAAAATAGTGCTCATTCATTTGATACCTTTAAGAATCCATAAATAATTTTGAAATTGGAAAAAGTACGCTGATCAATCTAGTATTATAATATGCCAGAAATTATCTTTTCTCATCAGTTCACATATACATCTAATACCTACTATTCATAAAGCACATGGATGTTACCTAATATACTAAAAACTGCTGTATTCCTCTCTTAACATTTTCAGTATATACAAACTAACGCATTTTCCTGGGAGTGTGATGAGTATTAGAGCACAGCTATGAGTACACAATTTAAAAGAATCATCCGCCATGTAATATTTGTGAGTTTTATATGTTCTATAATCTGATGAATACGGCATGTTGTTTCTTATTAAAAAGTGTATTATTTATTTTCTTGGCTCTTCCTCATCATAAAATAGGGGTCTCCTGAAGACCCTGAGACACTGAGGAACATGAAGAAGAAATCTGCCAAATATTTTATCTCTGGTTAAATTAAACGCCTAAAAATAAAACTGGCCCAATTTTATATGGGCGTATACAAAAATTCTAAAATGATGATTATGTACAACATGGAAGAACAAGCACAGTTTAAATAACGAAATAACAAAAATACACCAGGTATAAAACACTATGTACATTGTGATCACAACAATACAACAAGCTACACACATTTCTTTTAAAACTATGAAAGAATGAACAAAAAAGTACAGATGTTCTTGTAGAATGATGATTTATTTTTCCTCTCCCAACTTTCTATGTATTATCTAAAAACAGAAATTTTGAAGTAAATGGATAGTAAAGTATTTCAGGATTTTAAACAGATATAAAATGTTGATATTTTCATATATTATGGGATTTAAAATACTGATATTCAAGAAAATATTCCATTGACTAAGCTATAAACTATACAATTTATTCAGATACCATTTATTAATTTTTTATTATGTGCCAAGCACTTTTACCTACAGGGATGTAAAGATGAGTAACATAGGGACTCTGCCTAATAAAAACTTAATGATCTTCTTCAAACCAGTTATAAAACAAAAGAAAGTAATTATTTGAAGGATAAAGAACTTAACCTTATGCTTGAAGGTGGCAGAATGCTAATTCTCTATCAAAAATGCCAATTCTCTATCTAGCAACTCAAGGATGTCTGGTCCTATTTAAATTATTTCAAAATATTGTATTAGCTTCACTTCCAGGTCAAAAAGAAGTTTTAAAATACACAGCAGTGACGCTCCTAGAATAAACTTGAAGCTGTTCTTATTGGTTAACCTTTACCACAGTATGATAAACCAAAAAGAGGATACTGCTGCTCTTCAACAGAAATTGGAAGGCTTTGTTTATTCCTTCCCAGTTTTAAAAGTAGTGCCTATAGAAGATTATTTTTTTTTAAGATTTTATTCATTTATTCGACAGAGATAGAGACAGCCAACGAGAGAGGGAACACAAGCAGGGGGAGTGGGAGAGGAAGAAGCAGGCTCATAGCAGAGGAGCCTGACGTGGGGCTCGATCCCATAACGCCGGGATCACGCCCTGAGCCGAAGGCAGACGCTTAACCACTGCGCCACCCAGGCGCCCCGCTCCCCAATGTCTTAAGCTAGATTTTCTGGGGGAAAACAGTATAGTCCAAGGAAGAGCAGAATTAATGTAAAATATTCATATTTATTCTTGGCTATATGACCACGAGCATAGTTCACTTTAAAATTAGATCTTTATCACTAAAAACAAATTTGAATTTCCAGTTTTTCAAATATTTGAAATGAACTAATCTGCCTTAGTCAACTAAACAGCTCCCAGAAATTGAGGAGAAAAGACAACAATCCTAGAAAATACATTCAATAAGGTATGTAATAGTTCATAAAAAAGAAATATAAATTACCCTTAAACATAAGCAAGGATGCTTAATCTCATAAGAGAAATACAAACTAAAACTATATTAAAAAATTGACATATATAGTAATCAAACAGAGATGTCTTTTAGATAAAGACTTGAACAATCAACTAACTATAAAGACATTTTAGATAATTGTGGAAATTTGAACTCTATCATATAATAGGTATTAGATGTTAATAACTTGTTTTGTTAGTGTTATAACGGATTTATTTGGTTAAAAAAGGCTTACTGGGGCAACTAATATTTGATAAAGCAGGAAAAAACATCCGGTGGGAAAAAGACAGTCTCTTCAATAAATGGTGCTGGGAAAATTGGACAGCTACATGCAAAAGAATGAAACTTGACCACTATCTCACACCATACACAAAAATAAACTCCAAATGGATGAAAGACCTCGATGTGAGACAGGAATCCATCAAAATTCTAGCGGAGAACATAGGCAGCAACCTCTATGACATCCGCCAAAGCAACCTTTTTCATGATACATCCCCAAAGGCAAGAGAAACAAAAGATAAAATGAATTTATGGGACTTCATCAAGATTAAAAGTTTCTGCACAGCCAAGGAAACAGTCAGAAAAACTAAGAGGCAGCCCACGGAATGGGAGAATAGATTTGCAAATGACACTACAGATAAAGGACTGGTATCCAAGATCTACAAAGAATTTCTCAAACTCAATACACGAGAAACAAATAAACAAATCAAAAAATGGGCAGAAGATATGAACAGACACTTTTCCAATGAAGACATACAAATGGCTAACAGACACATGAAAAAATGTTCAAAATCATTAGCCATCAAGGAAATTCAAATCAAAACCACACTGAGATACCACCTTACACCAGTTAGAATGGCAAAAATAGACAAGGCAAGAAACAACAATTGTTGGAGAGGATGTGGAGAAAGGGGATCCCTCCTACACTGTTGGTGGGAATGCAAGTTGGTACAGCCACTCTGAAAAACAGTGTGGAGGTCCCTTAAAAAGTTAAAAATTGAGCTACCCTATGATCCAGCCATTGCACTACTGGGTGTTTACCCCAAAGATACAGATGTAGTGAAGAGAAGGGCCATATGCACCCCAATGTTCATAGCAGCAATGTCCACAATAGCTAAATCGTGGAAGGAGCCGAGATGCCCTTCAACAGATGACTGGATTAAGAAGTTGTGGTCCATATATACAATGGAATATTACTCAGCTATCAGAAAGAACGAGTTCTCAACATTTGCTACAACATGGACGGCACTGGAGGAGATAATGCTAAGTGAAATAAGTCAAGCAGAGAAAGACAACTATCATATGATTTCTCTCATCTATGGAACATAAGAACTAGGATGATCGGTAGGGGAAGAAAGGGATAAAGAAAGGGGGGGTAATCAGAAGGGGGAATGAAGGGGCGCCTGGGTAGCGCAGTCGTTAAGCGTCTGCCTTCGGCTCAGGGCGTGATCCCGGCATTCCGGGATCGAGTCCCACATCGGGCTCCTCTGCTGGGAGCCTGCTTCTTCCTCTCCCACTCCCCTGCTGTGTTCCCTCTCTCGCTGGCTGTCTCTCTGTCACAAAAATAAATAAAATATTAAAAAAAAAAAAAAAAAGAAGGGGGAATGAAACATGAGAGACTATGGACTATGAGAGACAAACTGAGGGCCTCAGAGGGGAGGGGGGGGAATGGGATAGACCGGTGATGGGTAGTAAGAAGGGCACGTATTGCATGGTGCACTGGGTGTTATACACAACTAATGAATCATCGAGCCTTACATCGGAAACCGGGGATGTACTGTATGGTGACTAACATAATATAATAAAAAATCATTAAAAAAAAAAAAAAAGCTTACTGGAAATACATACTAAAGTACTTACAAACGAATTACGTCAGAGACTCCAAAATAACTGAAAGAGGAATAGAGAAGTACATGGAATACAGGTAAAATAAGACTGGCCATTTACTGATGATAATTCAAGCTGAGTGATAAAAGTATACAGGAATTCGTTACACAATTTTCTTTACTTTTGTAATATATGTAATATTTCCTAAACAAAACGGAACAAAAGACTTAAACTTTAAATTAGAAAAGAACGTAAGAGTACACAAACACGAAAGATTATAAAGGGGTGCCTGGGTGGCTCAGCCAGTGAAGTGTCTGCCTTCGGCTCAGGTCATGATCCCAGGGTCCTGGGATCAAGCTCCTAGGTGGACTCCCTGCTCAGCAGGGAGTCTGATTCTCCCTCTCCCGCCCCTTCCCTCCTCCTCATGCTCTCTCTAATAAATAAATAAAATCTTAAAAAAAAATTATAAAAGTGGCTACCAGTTTGTGTTGGGGGCGTAACTTTTTTACTTTGTGTTTTAACGTTTTTAGGAAAAAGCTTAAGTTTAAAAAAAAAAATCAATAGATAAAACACGTAAATTGATACCTGGATTTCTAAATGAAATTACACCCTAACTGCATCAGCAATCCTATATGCTGAAAGCAGGCTTTAATCAAACAGAATAATCTATCAGAGAATGAGCCCAATAGAGCAGTAAGGGATACATGTATAGTAGAGTTACTTGAACTCCAACCTTTCATAATAAAAACAATTAAAGAGCTTCTAATGTTTACTTCAGCTAGGAATTAAAAAAACTACAATAAAGAATTTCAGCAAAGTTAGAGGATACAAAATCAATATGCAGAAATCAGTAGTGTTTTTGTAAGCTAACAACAATTAGAAAAGGAAATGAGGGGTGCCTGGCTGGCTCAGTCAGAAGAGCATGTGACTCTTGATGTCAGGGTCATGAGTTCGAGCCCCAGGTTGGGTGTAGGGATTACTAAAAAAAAAAAATAATAACAAAGTTTAAAAAAAGAAAATGAAGAAAACAATTCCATTTATAGCAGCATCAAAAAGAATAAAATACTTACAAAGAGACTTAACCAAGGAGATAAAAGATTTGTACAAAGAAAACTATAAAATATTCCTTAAAGTAATTAAAGAAGACATAAATGAATAGAAAGACATGGATTGGAAAACTTAATACTGTTAAGATGTCAAAAAGACTACTCAAAAATATCTATAGATTCAATTCAATCTCTATTAAAATCCTAGTGAGGATTTTTGCAGAAATAAAAAATCTGTCCTAAATCCATATGGAATCTCAAGGGACTCCAAACAGCCAAAACGATCTTGAAAAAGAACAAAACTGGAGATCACATACTTCCTGATTTCAAAACTTACTAAAAGTTAAACAGTAATCAAAACAGTGTAGTACTGACATAAAGACAGATGTGGAGGCCAATGGAATAGAACAGAGAGTCCAATATGATCAAATGATTTTTGACCATGGTGCCAGGACCATTCAATGGGGAAACTGTCTTTCCAACAAAGGTGCTGGGAATACTGGATATCTACATGTAAAGGAATGAAGTTTGACCCTTTATATACAAAATATAACTAAAATGGATGAAAGATCTAAACATAAGAGCTAAAACTATACAATTCTTAGAAGAAAATGGATTTGGCAATGATTTCTTGGATTTGGCAATGATTTCTTGGATAAGACACCAAAAGTATAGACAACAAAGGAAAAAAATAGATAAACTGGACTATATCAAAATTAAAAAGTTCTGCGCATCAAAGGGCACACATAAACAGAATGAAAAAGCAACCCACAGAATGGGAGGAAATATTTGCAAATTATGTATCGGATAAAAGATTAATATCCATGGGCACTGGTGGTTCAGTTGGTTGAGTGTCCAATTCTTGATTTCAGCTCAGGTCATGATCTCAGCGTCCTGAGACTGAGCCCCACATCTTGTTCTGCGTTCAATGGGGAGTCTGCTTGAGATTCTTTCTCTTCCTCTCCCTCAGTCCCACCCCTTGGTGCATTCTCTTTTTCTCTCTCAAATAAATAAATAAATAAATAAATACATCTTTTAAAAAAAAGATTAATATCCAGACAATATAAAGAACTTCTACAACTCAATAACAAAAAACAAACCTGATTAAAACATAGGCAAAAGGACTTGAAGAGACAGACATTCTCCCAATGATACACAAATGGTCAATAAGCACACAAAAAAACGTTCAACATCACTAATCACTGGGTAAGTGCAAATCAAAATCACAGTATCACCTTACATCCACTAGGATGGATATTACTATCAAAAAAAAAAAAGAAAGAAAGAAAGAGAGAAAAATAGAAAATAACAAGTATTAGTGAGAATGTGGAGAAATTATAATCCTCATGCATTGCTGGTGGGAATGTAAAATGCTGCTATAGAAAAGAGTATGGTAATTTATTTATTTTTAGTTTTTTAAAGATTTTATTTATTTTTTTTGAGAGAGAGAGAGAGTGAGAGAGAGATCATGAACAGGGGGGAAGGGTAGAGGGAAAAGCAGATTCCCTGCTGAGCAAGAAGCCCCATGTGGGACTCGATCCCAGGACCCTGGGATCATGACCTGAGGCGAAGGCAGATGCTTAACTGACTGAGCCACCCAGGTACCCGAGTATGGTAATATAAAATTAAAAATATAATTCCATATAATTCAGCAATCCCACTTCTAGGTAGATACCCAAAAGAGTTGAAAGCAGGGTCTTGAAGAGACTACTTGTACATGCATGTTGAGAGCAACATTATTCACAATAGCCAAAAGACAGAAGCAATTCAAATGTCCAATAATGGATGGATAAACAATATGTAGTATATACAATGGAATATTATTAAGTCTTAAAAAAGAAAAAGATTCTGATACTACAATATGGATGAACCTTGACATTATGCTAAGTGAAATGAGCCAGTCACAAAAAGACAAATACTGTATGACTCCACTTTTACCAGGTACTTAGAATAGTCAAAATTACAGAGATAGAAACTGAAATAGTGGCTGCTAGGGGCTGGAGGCAGGTAAATGGGGAGTTATTGTTTAATAGGTAAAAAGTTTCAGTTTTACAAGATGAAGAGCTCTGGAATGGATGTGGTGATGGTTGTACAACATTATGAATGTATTTAATACCATTGAACTGTACAACCTGAAAATAAGATGAAAAACTGTATGTATATTTCATGACACTTTTTTAAATGTAAGTATTCCCATTCTCCCCCTTGCCAAAAAGACAAAGAAAGTAAGAATTTTCTAAGATTTCTTAACCATTTAAGTTTTCTCATGTTTACTTTCACCATTCTTTTTGTTTCTTTCTAGAAATTAGCAGTTTAAAAAATCATAAAGAGGAAAATAAAAGGAATCAGTATGTGAAACCTCTGTTACTTTTTTATAGTATCTCATTGTATCTAGCTGGGACGGTCCACAGCAGGCATAATGGTGCTGCTTTAGAAGGCTAGCATTCTAATATCTAACACATGATCGCAAACACATACATTGTTTACTATGTGCCAGAACCCTTCCCAAATGCTTTACATATATGAAACTGTTTAATACAGTATGACATAGCTATTAATAGTATCTTTTATAGATAAGGAATCTGATGCACTATAAAGTTAAATAACTTGCACAAGGTCACCAACTTCGAGTGGTGAGATGGCTTTCGAATGGCCTCTTAGATGGCAGCCTCCATCCAGAACTCAGATTAAACAAGTGCATCACATGACCTCTTTCTGAACATAGCACTACTCCCAAGCAATAGGAGGCACTCAAGATGAAAATTTTAGACTAAATCCTAAAGACAAAGCATAACAATCTCTTCAGCATAGTAATGTTTTACATAATCTGAGCCTATCTCCTTTTAGCATCATCTCCTATCTACCTGCCCAGTAAACTCCCATCTCCTGCCTCATTCCCTCTGTAAGCTATACCAACCAGTCTACAGTTCCTTTGATTAAAAACAAGCTGTTAACTGCCAAACTTTGCACATACTGTTCTCTTTACTTAAAACATTCCCTCCCCTCCTCCCACCATCTTCTTTGTTTGGCTAATTATACTTCATTCAATTGTAAAGTCTGGTCTGACAGTAAATCTCACAGGCACCCCTGTTCTTCCTGTATGTTCCCAGATAACATGGTACACTACAAAATCTCTTAGAACTATAACTATACATGATTCATTCTTATTCACAAGTTACGGCATATGGTAAGTGCATCCCTTGAATAAGTGTCTCCTGAGTACGCTGGGGCGTGCAAGAATACTGGGGTTCATGTTTCAGAACCCATTAATTAATGATGAGTCCATTATGATGAGGTTCTGCCAGAAACTACATTTACCACAGGAAAGTTCCATCACAGACCCACGTACTATACTTTAGATTTAGGTAGATCATGTTTAAATGGCACCCCAGTATAATGTGAAAGCCATAAAGCACTGTACTATTAAACCTATAGTTGCAGCAAGAAACAAATGTAATACCAAGCATTTCCCACGCATGGGGAAAATGTATTACGTTAAAGTCACAGAATTAGATAGATAATATCCAACCCTGAGTTTACCTTTAATAGAAGATTCTTTTATATGGAGTGCATTTTAATACAATCCCAAATAATATTTATATATTCATTCCAACCATAATAGCTGAATCCTCTGTACACTCATTTCACTTCATATAAACATTTTGGCTCTTATTTCATTATACTGTAATTATCTGTTTACATAACTCTATCTCTATTAGACTTCAGGCTCTCTGAAGGCAAACTGCCATTCACTTTTCTATCTCAGTGCTTGGTAGTAAAGATTCCCAAAGGCTTGGAGAATAACTTAAGTAGCATCTCAAAGTCTATAAAGAATCCTGCAAATAATTTTACAGAAAAAAATTAAGTTTAGAGGTTATATAACTTGGCTGAGATCATAGAGCAAATAGATAAATGAATCCAGAGTTCAAATCCAGGTCTTCAATCAACAATTTCTATGCCCTTTCCACTACACCACCACACGTTACCGTAAGTAAATAACTACAAATTGTGCAAGTACTACATCCTACAGTAGTTGTTTATAAAGCAACAGCTCAACCAAAACTGAGTCACAAAAAATTATAATAAAGGTCCTTTAAAAATGAGATCTCTGAACTGTCACACAAAGTTAGTTATCACTATTAGTATCAGTAGAATACTGCTATAAGTATTTTAAAAAAGATTTTACCTTGTACTTCTTTATCATGATACTCCTTTAGTTTTGTCCAAAGTTCCTTAAAATCATTAGATGTATCTACAGAACTAGGGCTTCCACAGTTGCTTCCAGAGATGTTCATCTTGCTTAATATGCTCCACACTTCTACTTGCCTAATGTTTTCTGATCTTTTTCTGTTACATTATATAGGTATGAAGTTGTCTTCAACAGTTGAAATACCTGAAATGATAGATTGCAACATAAATGAATTTTGCATTTATACGTATGTAATTTGAAGTCAGGATACCTTCAAGCCTACTAGCCAGCTCTTCTCAGGTTTTCCTTATTTACCTACAGTCAATCACTTTGAGAATCCGGGGGATGGGAAGTCAAGATGATTATGACGAGAACCCTGATTTCAGTTATTTGGGCCTTAGTTAAGCTAAATTTTCAGGCAAACTTTCTCTTATTACTCCTGGAAAGAAGTAATTACTTAAGTTGAGATGATCCTGCTATTGAGAGGTTTGTAGTCATTCACACTCAGTACCGATTGATTCACCATTCTAAAATAATTTATTCCTTGTTAAATTTTTGAGTTGATATGGAATGCAAAAAAAATGGAAAACATTCTGAAATACTCGACTTAAACATATTCACGTAAATATACAGACACGTTTTAATAGTCATAGGAGCACAAATCTTGTAAAAGAGCAAGAAAGATGATTGTGATTAATACACCTGAAGATTTGAATACGTTTCTCCTAATAGGAGAAATAAGTGAGCAAGACACAGGCACAGCAAAGACCTATGAATACAGAAATGTCTAGTAACAAGGCAAAAAGGGTAAGTCTATTTTGTCCCCCTCTCAGAGTAGAGGTAAAATGATTATTACTTGTGTAGCCCCCAAAGGAAGCAACAGGATACTACGAAGTTCAAGTGGATTCATAAATATTTTAATATGTGTCCTTAAGCTGAAACCACTAACTAGCTACTACTAAAAAAGTCGAACAATTAACAGGTCTACTAAATCTCACATATGGCTCTTTAGCCAATGCCTTATCATTGCTAATGTGCCCAAACTGATTTCAGTGTCTCTTACAAACCATTTCTCAAGTTCTCTGATGATAAGGCTAAATAAGCAATGACATTTCTTTTTTTAAGTACGCTCCATGCCTAATGGGGGGCTTGAACTCACAACTCTGAGATCAAGAGTGCCATGCTCAACCCACTAAGCTACCCAGGCACCCCAGCAATTACATTTCTAAAGGAACGAGATTGTGACTGAGGCCACTTTGACAAGCACTACAGAAATACTGCAAAAATACCCTTTTATTAAGCTTTTTTAAAAATTGTGATTTAGGCTTTTTTTGAGACAATCAGTGAAAACTGAACATGTACTGGATTTTAGATAATGTTAGGGATTATTTTTAATTGTCTTGGGTATGATAACGTGCTCATGTTAAAAAAAAGAAGTCCTTAGCTGTTAAAGAGATATATACTGATATGTTTACAGGTAAACTCACCTGTTCTGCATTTGCTTTCAAATACTCCAGCTAAAATAAACAAGAAATGTTGGGTAAGGAAATGAAACAAGAAGGGCTACTTTGACAATCACTGAAGGTGGGTAATGGATGGGTCTGTCACAGAGTTCGTAATTCTAGTCTCTCTCTTGTGTACATTTATTATTTCGATACTACAGTTTTTAAAAGAGCGATTGGGTGCATGAATTAATATAGCTTTATTTCCAAAGAGGCCTGAATTCTACTCTTTCTTTCTTTTTTTTTTAAAGATTTTATTTATTTATTTGACAGAGATAGAGACAGCTAGCGGGAGTGGGAGAGGAAGAAGCAGGCTCATAGCGGAGGAGCCTGATGTGGGGCTCGATCCCATAACGCTAGGATCACGCCCTGAGCCGAAGGCAGACGCTTAACGATTGCGCCACCCAGGCGTCCTTCTACTATTTCTTAACTCTAAAAGATAATAGGCCTATCTATTGTCAACGAAAGCCACCATTTGTTGTTTTACCATGTAACAGATACCGTTGTTTTACAGTCATTTTTTTAAAACTAAATCTTGAGAACTCTATAGAACAGCTACCGTTATTAATCTCATTTTAGAGTTGGAGAAACAGGTTTAAGAGATTAAGTGACTCGCCCAAGGTCATACAATTAGGTCCCACACTATGTCACGAGGGCAGGGGTAAGGAGGTGGGGGAGGGGACTCTAGTGATGCTAATTAACTACAAAATGCTTTAGCCCAAGAAAAATAATTATTTCTATTAAGTAATAGTTTAAAAACAAAGTTTTAATTCCTTTAATGGATAATTTAAAATTGCATAGTATTAAATTGCTTAAAACCAATAGTGTAAAACAAGCATTTTGAAATATATCTTCAGAGGTAGTAAAAAAAAAAAACCAAAAAACTTTTTTCCACATAAAAACAATTTACCAACACAACACTAAACTTGCAAATTCTGGCTCGCAAAACCGTCTCCAACCTACCCTGCACGCCCAGCACTTTTGTCAATCTCTCTTTTGGCTTGAACCGTTATCGATGTACGGTGATGTGCCTTCATTTCTTAGAAATGCGCACTTGTGTCTCAAGATGCATCCCGGGCTCAAAGGTCTGTAATAATTTAATACATTTCTGTGCATCCTTCAGCAGTGTAAACCACCACAGTGAAAGTCCTCAGTAAAATATTTCTTTCCTGTCGCACCCACCACACATATTCTCACAGAGGCAGGGCAAGAGCCGCGTCTGGAGTGACACAGGTGCCGGAGATAAACGAATAGGGACTCGGACTGGTCCTCTTACGAGCAAAGCTGACTGGGTCCAGAGGCTCCCATCCCAGGACCCGTAGCCACCAGTCTCTCCCGCGCGCCGCCGTCACCCAAACGTTCCAAGAGTCTGCAGCGCTACTGGCGCGGGAAGCGCGCACCGCGCCCCTCGGCGCATGCGCGGGGCGGGCTCGGCGCCGGTACGCGAGTCAGCCCGCGCGGGAGACCAAAGAACCACAGGGAGCGCAAGCTCGTCGTCCCTCCGACTCACCTCCAGCCGAGTTTAGCCGGGCTCCAGCCTGCTCCCTCAGGCAGTCCCAGAAGCCGCAGGGCTACCACAACTCAGGCGCCAAACGCCTAAGTTCGGCCGGCAGCTCCAGACCGGAAGTAGCCGCTACGACCCACCGCTTCGGATTGGGGAAAGGAGATTACTCTTTATTCACGGCTTCCAAGATTGCCTCAGAGATTCTCGAAAGCCCCAGAGGAGAAGCAGACACGGCTCCGGGGCTGTGAAGAGGCAGCCACTCGCTTTTCTTCCCCTCACGAATCTGCCAAACCCCCTCCGGGAAAGCCGGCCCCTCAGGGCGGCCCGCGCTTTCCGGGGTGGGGGAGGGCCCGAGGGCCGCCGGCCGGGTTGGGAGGCGCCCGGACCCGCCCCCCTTGGAGCCCTCTGGACGTCACGCGGGAGTTCCCGCCGCGTCACGCCCCTTCCTCTCGCCGCGCAGCGAGGCGGTGCCCCGCACTCCTCTCGCGGAGGAGCGGGGTAGCCGGTGTGGCCCCACGCCAAGGGCTGTGACTGAAGAGTGGAGCGCCAGCCTCTGCGCGTTCGCGAGCGGCTCCGGGAGCTGGCGGCGGCCACAGCATTTTGTTGAGATGCCCTGGAGAAAGCGCAAGCTTCCCTGTCTGGGGAACCTCAAGCCTTTGGTGTGTCTGACTTCAGCACATTTCAGGAAAGCATGTATGAGTGGCCAGTACCACATGGAAAGTTAAAACTAACTGATGAGGGAATGGACATGGATCAGTCTTAACGTAGTTTCTGCCTTGTAGCTATTACCTGCAGTTTAGTGATGTGACCGGACAGCACTGGGTGGTGAGGCCATGTTAGCAAAAGGATGTGTATTTTGCTGAGGTTAAGTGGAAAGTTCTCCTGAGGACCCTGAAATGAGACGGAATCAGAATGACCAGCATAATTTGTTGGAACAACAAGCTTTAAATTAGGTAATTTAATGTTTTAAAAAATAAACACTTCCTGTAGCTGTTTGTAACGTTCAAAACGTTAGTATGTTTTCTTAATTGATTTCTAAAAGAAGCGTTTTAGCATTTAGCAGGTCTGCAAATGAAGTTGAAAATAAACAGAATAGGCTAGAATCACAGTATCTTTTAAACCAGTTCAGTACTTTTCTGTATACTTAAAAGATCTGAGAGGAAGTGTTATGAACTTTTAAAAGTTAAATAGTATTTAGGAAATCATAAATACAAACTGTAAAGGTAATTTTTCCACTCCTTCCCGATGTTAAGGGATGGCTATGAGAGCTTACTGCTTTGGAATTGCACCCAACAGGATGTTTCTGTACCATTCTAGCAATGCTATAGGAACATTGGTTTCTTCAGGGAAGAGGGTTGCTGAATCTTCATTACCCTATTATAATAACTATCATTTGCTTCCAAACTTTGTAAGACTTCATTCATAATACTTTTAAAGAAAATGGGTGAAAAATTGCCATTTCTAATAACACAGGCATAATTCCTTGTATAAATGTTTAAAATGGAAATAGTTTTGTTATAAATGGAAAGAACTTGTAATCAGTTTGTCATTTAATAGTACGTAGAAATAACAGTGTCCTTGTGGTCCAAAGAAAAACTGAGAACAAAATGACCTAACCTGTTGCTCTGGCCTCTGCCCTCCACTGTCCAATGAATGTATTTATGCAAGTTAGAATCCAAAGAATTAGCCTTGACACCTTTTTCCCCTTTAATCCCCATATCCAATTTATCACCAAGTCCTTTCAGTTTTCCTTATCAAATATACCCCAAATTAATCCCCTTCTTTCCTTCACCAGCACCGTATTCCAAAATAGCACTTTCTCTTACCTAGTCTGCTAGTCTATTTTCCATATCCACCCAACCCAACAAACCCACCTAAATCTTTCTCTTCACTGGTGTTCAGAAAAAAATTTGAGTATTCTCAATTCATGCATATATTTAAAATTTAAATTGTATACATGTAAAAGAAAAAATAGGGGTGCCTGGCTGGCTCAGTCGGTAGAGTAAGTGATTCTTGATCTTGAGGTCATGAGTTCAAGCTCCACGTTGGGCGTCGAGCTTACTTAAGAAAAAAAAAAAAAGATAAATTGTGTACATGTATTGTTGAAAAACGGTATATAGTCTAATGGATAAGTCAAGCTCTGAAGACAGACTTCCTGGGTTTGAATCCTGCTCTAGTACTTCCTTACCACGTGATCTTAGACTGATTTCTTAACCTCTCTGTCTCTTTTTCTTATCTGTGAAATGAGGATAATAGTACCAAACATACAGGGTTATGAAGAGTAAATGAGTTAGTGCGTGTAAACTGCTTGGTACAGTGTTTAGATGTACAGTATGTGCTCCGAAAAAAAGCCCTTATTAGTACTTCTGAGCTAAGTCTCGACTTACAAAGACATTTTTTAAAAGGATGAGAAAAAATGGAAATCTAATATTTTTTCCTGCTCCCACCTTAAATTTTACCCACTTTGAGACCACTTTACACTGTAGCTACTGTGATCTTTCTGAAAAATAAATCCGATAATGGCTGCTTAGATCTTTCAGTGGCTTATTGTTACTCTGAAGATAGCCCTTTTGAACTGCCCTTACTGTGTTTCCAGGCCTCACTGACCTTTTAGTGTCTCCTAGGTCTTTGCATTGCCTTTGCTTCTGCTTGGAATTATGAACCAAACCTACCTCTGCCCTTTGCCTAGCTATTTACTAATATTTTTATCTTGTTTTAATAGTCTTTTCTATTAGATCCTCTTATAGCACCATGTACCTTCCCATCTTGTGCTTACTAGTTTTAATTATTTAATTAATTCTCTCTCCCCGCTAGACTAAGTTTCTTGAGGTCAAAACCACGTCTTGTTTACCTTTTTGTTGTTGTTGTTCACCTTTTTATCTCCAGAAACTAACTCAGTGCCTGCCATAAAGTCAATACTGTGTGGATAAACGAATAAATTGAGAATCCCTTGCGGGATTAGTATATTTTATGTAAGTGGAGAAAATCTTTGAATCCGTTCAAAATTCTTTAGATTCTGCATGTGAGATTTTATGGTGGTCACTTTAGCTGTGGAAATGGTGGGCATACTCATAGATATTGTCTCCCAATGGGAGCTTTAAGCCCCACGTGGTAGAATAATTTATGAGGTCTTAAAGATATGTGAGAAAACTTTATGGCTTTGAACAATGCTTTCCAAACTTTTTCAATGCTTAGAAAATGAATATTTGTATTATGTATTGTAATAAAAAGATAAGGCTCTTCCATCCAGAGGCAGCAGAAGTTGGAACTTCACACTCCCCCACCCCCACACCCCCGGGTCAGCAATGGTCCCTTGAGGGCTGGAATTTTAATGTCCTAGCATACCTATAACTCATTGGAGGCCCCTGGTTAGGGTGCTCAACTTAAAAATTGTGTGGTGAAATAATTAAAATGGTAAATTTTATATTATGTACATTAGCACATTTAACCACAATAAGAAAAATTGTGTGGTAGCAGTGAAAACTCTAGGATTCTTAAAACTATAGAATTTTGGAATTTTAAAATCATCTAACTCAAATCATTTTAAAACTGAAAACTTTTGTTGATTCTACAATCTGCTTTACTCCTACAGTTGGGTAGCTGAGGGTTGTAGAGGGATAATCACATAGCAGGTTAGACTGATATCACTGAACTTACGTGGTTTCAAACTTCATGTAGGGCATCAATTAATTCTTAAAATAGCCTTCGTTCAGCTGCTTTTGTTTCCTTTGCTGTCTTCTAGACCTTCTACTATTTACCTCAAGCTTTTGTACAGTATTCTCACTCAGCAGATACCCTGGCCTCCAGGTTAAACAGGACAGATGGGGTCAACAGGTGTGATCTCCCTGCATTTACCTTTTCCTTTCTTAACTCTGTGAATTAGGCAATACCTTTTTGCAGGTAAAAATGTAACTCGAATCCGGTTGCTTCTCCCCACCTCTTCTGCAGCCACCCTGGGCCAAGCCACCAGCATCTCAAACCTCTTCTGCAATAGCCTCTTTTTTTTTTTTTTTTTTTTTTAAGTCAACTATCGTTCTACTTCCACTGTTTATCCCTTACAATGTATTCTCCAACAGCAGTCAGAGTAGTCCTTTAAAACCAAAGTCAGGGGCGCCTGGTTGGCTCAGTTTGTTGTGTGTCTGCTTTTGGCTCAGGTCATGATCTCGGGGTCCTGGGATTGAGCTGTGTGTGGCTCTCTGCTCAGTGGGGGAGTCTGCGGCTCCTTCTGTCCCTCCCCTGCTCGTGGGAACGCGCGATCTCTTTCTCTCTCAAATAAATAAAATCTTAAAAACAAACAAACAAACAAAAAAAAACAAACCCGAAGTCAGAACAAGATGCTGCCCTGCTAAAAACATTCCAGGATCTTCCCATCACTTTAGAATAAAATCAAATCCTTTTCCATGGAGTCAGGACAAGTGAATCACTGTATTATATTGGTGTTATCTCCTGAATAATAGTTTTGAATTAGCGCTTTCCTTTCCATTCCTTTATGTCTTTGTGTAGGCCCTGATATTTGTTACAGAGACTACAGACTCCTTGCTTCCAGTCTTCATTGCCTTAATGAAGTCTCCACACAGCTGCCAGAAATCTAAACCATTATTTCTGATCCTGGCATTTCCTTGCTTAAAACCCTTCAGTGGCTCTCCATTGTCTAAATGTAATCAATAAAAAAATTATTCATGAGTACAGCACAACTCAATTTGGATTAGCTGTGTTTCAAGTGCTCAAAGCCACATGTGACTAGTGATTACCATATTGGGCAGCACAGGCCTAGCACAGCATATATAATGAACAAATGAAAGTCAAATGAACAAGTGAGGTTACATGGTTTACCTGAAGAACCAGGATGGAGCTAGGACTAGGACACAGATAACTGATTCCTAGACTAGGCTATTTCTGCTGTTTGTGCTGGGCATTTCTCATCTCTTTCCCACTCCCCATTCCTCTCCTCCCACCCAGCATTGAAGGCCTGTATCCCCAGGCAAAAAATTTAAAAGTGATTAAACCCGTTATGATTATTTACATAATACTGTCCAGTAATATGAACACACACATTACTAGTAAACTAGGGTGAGCTGTCTACAGTCAGAACTATTATAAGAACAAGACAAAAGGCTGTTTGAGAAATAAGAGGGAAAAGAAGTTTTGAGACAAAAGAAAATTATGTTAACTGTCAGCATTTGTGTCAACTTGAACACTTGATTTAGTTTTTTAAGTAGTTTACAGTAATTACTAAGTGTTGTTTAGGGTAAGAGTACGTATCAGTTGGTGATCTTGCCCCAAGTGCCAAAATGTTTTGTTTATGATTTGAATTGATGGTGGCAAGATTCTAGTTGGGTTGAGCAGTTTTATAATTGTTTTAAGAAATGTATTTAACATTCTACAAAGGATATCAGTATTACAGTTTTTATTTTGACAGTCTTAAATGGTCATTCACTTAGCTACTTCATTTCACGTCAGTAATGGGTGAAGTTTTATTAGATATATAATTTGTCCAATTTGGGAACTATCTCTATATTTGATAAAGATTTCTATACACTACACAATATGCTCTATACTTGGTTAGTTGCCTAGGTTTAAATTGATGGAAGGCTGATCAAGAATGCTAATGATCCGTTACTGCAAAATGATTTATTGTGAATGGAAAGGGGCTTCTTTTCTTCCAGGTCAACCATTTTATAATATAGTGGCTGCTTGGCAACCTTTCATACCTATGCATATAGGTCTATGAAGCCCAGGAATTTTGTTAGTTAGCCCTTATGTCTTATCTCCTAACACTGGCATTTATAAGAACTTCAAAGCTTAAGTGCTGTGGAGCTGATAAGAGAATTTAAGAGTGATCACTAAGACTGTAGAATAGAAAAGTGGATTTTATTTTGAGAATCTTGTAAAACTAATATTTACATTTTTATCCAGTAAATCTAGTACTGTACTCGCATTCTGTATATATGTGTGTAATGCTACCATGATGGAAGCTGTGGGAACAATATTTACATACAGTAATGTAAATGGGAAGTATTATGAAGGATTAACTGTAGGAATAAGTCACTGACAGTTGGACTCTATTAATTAAAGCATTCCTTAGTAGGTTCACAAGAGCTAAGACATTTAATATTCATTGATTTGTCCACTTTTAAAAAAATAATAATTCACATCTTACATGCTATTTTTTCCATCTGTGAATTGATGAATTTATTCAATCCTGACAAATAGTTGTGATCTTTAATGTACTCATGCCTCACAAATTACAGATGTGTTTACAAACACACTGACAGACTTTGTTTCTCAATTTTTCTCTGTTCTAACTATGTTTGAGAAAAACAGACTTTGCTTAAAATGCCAGCTTTTTGCTTTTCCTAATCCATATGTCAGTCTAAGGTTAAGGAAGCTTTGATAGTTACCTTTCCAAAAATGTTTTACATTCAAAATTTAGTTCTTTAGAGGAGACCTTCAGTTTTGGCCAATACTTAGTCAATTTTACTTAAGTTATAGTCAGAAGTATTAGAAATTAAATTATGTTTTAATTCACTTCACCCCCTTGGTGACTATTTTTGTGGATTATTTAGGATTCTAAGACAAACCTAATATGCTTCGTATCTAAAGTGACCATATCCCTTGGCTTACCAGCAACAGGTCTGGTTAATATCTGTTGTTCTGGTTTAATTATTAATAGGGCTCCTGTTTACTCTCAAAAAATGTCCTGGTTTGGGTGATAAATAATATGGTCAGAAGCTTTAAGGTATTTGAAATATACACTAATAAAAAAGGGAAGATTTAAATGACTCTTTGTAGTCAAGAGTATTTCCTTCACAACTATGTACAGACCAATCTAAATTATTTTTAAAGAATATTTTGGTATAGATAATATAAGCCATAAAAGGATTGTGCTTTTTGACTTAATTGATACTACTCTGAAATTCCCTGTGAGTGGAGAAGTGGTTTGTTTAATACTGATAGGAAATGGATTCAAAACAATTAGCTATAGTAAAATACAAACTACTTTTCCTACGTATCTTCTCTTTGAATCTAAAAATCACTGTGTCTTAAAGGTAGAACAGTTACAGTTTTCATCTTTTCACACAGGTTGAGAAATTAGGTGGTTTGACTAACACTGTATGTACAAACTAGTAGGTAAATTGACCCAAGACTCCAAACCCAGTTTTCTGGCTATAAATCCTATATCTATGCTCTTTTTAGTACACGATGCTATTTTTGAATAATAAAATCTACATAAAGCTTATTCTGTGCTTTTCTATTTTTTTAACTTAGAAACTGTTTTTGAGAAAATAACCAAATAAAGTTTCTGAATTTTGATCAATAATTTTACCTATCAAAAAAATTACCTACAGGCTAATTTGCAGTCCCGGTCCATTTTCTACTTACTTCAGAAAACTTATACGAGATCACTAAAAGGACTTTAAAATTTGATAGCAATGTAAGTCTCAAAATTTAGAAAAGGAAAATAAATTGGGCTCTCTCAGGGTTGGAGTGAAGTACCTACTATATGAACCAATCTCAGTTCATTTTGTAGACTTTTTGCATTAATGATTGTACTTAGTAGAAATTATGGCACATGTGTTCTTTTACATGTCTTATAATGGTGGACATTTGAGAGATGAATATAAATTGAGTTTTAATGAAATTAGCAAAAGTGTTTGTACTAGCTTTCCCAGCCCTAAGTTTTAGCTTCTTCCATGTTGTAAGCTTAAAATTAAATTGTTGGAGGGGTCTTGAATTATGTTGTTATCTCAGAAGGGATCAGAGCAGGGAGTGCTCCAAAACTCTTGACTATGTTCTACATCGATGATAGCATATAGACATATTCCTGGCCTGAAGTATAATGCAAGTCCTGAGCTGGAGACAGGACCCAGGATTTAAGATTTAAGCTCTAGCCCTATCTCTGATAATCTGCATGTTTCCTAGACAAATCTTATTTCCCCAACTGAAAAATGAGAATACTGATACTTACTGTGTCCAAAGGAATTATTATAAGAATGAAAATAATATATGTGAAATTTCTTTTTTTTTTTTTTTAAAGATTTTATTTATTTATTTAACAGAGCACGAGCAGGGGGAGGTGCAGAGGGAAAAGCAGACTTCCCACTGAGCAGGGAGCCCGATGACGTGGGGCTCCATCCGAGGACCCTGAGATCATGACTTGAGCCGAAGGCAGACACTTAACCGACTGAACCACCCAGGCGCCCCTATATGTGAAATTTCTTAAGGAAGGCTTCATAGAAGTTTGAAGCAACTTGCCTCTTGGGAGCAGAGTGGTAGAAGGCTTTCCAGACAGAAGGCATGTGCAAAGTTTCTGCTATGGGGAATCATCGTGAGTTCTGCAAACTTAAGTATGTAATAATATATTTGTATAGGTTCACAGTGGGAAATCAGCAGTAGCTCCACCTAATTTGTTGAATGAATTTTAATTTTTAGTAATAATCCTACTGAGCAAGTAATTTAATTTCTCTGTGCTTCAGTTGTTTATCAGTGATATAAAGATAATATATACCTTGGATATTTTGCATACAAGATTGTTGACAGGATTGAATGATTATAAGTATATCCAAACAGTATAAGAAACTGTGGTTAATAGTAGATAGATTTAAGAAGTACAGCTTATCAGAGAGATCTCTTCAATTGCTAGTTGTGTAATTATAGTGAAATTATTGAATTGCTATGAAAATGGAGACATTTATAATTATAGAAGGGAGTAAATTACAACTTAAGTGCTTTTACATATCTTACTTGATTCATGTAATCAAGTTTAAATAAGTCGGATAGAATTATTATATTGGTGTTATTTCTGTTATATTCCAAGGGACTTTAAAAATCATCTAGCCCAACTGTAAAACTGTATAAAAAGGAGAAACTAATTTCTTCATGTATTTTAGAAATTTGTGGTTGTAAGAAATTATTTATCTAACAGAGATTTATGATCTACTCAGCTTCAGGTGCAAGGGGTGTTGGCATCAAGTTGATTGTGATCTGAGCTAATTTAGTAAAGATCTGAGTATATTTGATAACTCCTTCTGAAAATAGTATCTCTTCTTAATGGCCTTTGTACAACAGTATGTGTCCTCACTTTTTTTTATTTCTATGCCCTTTTCAGTCCAATTTTTCTATTTCACCCTTATGAATTCGTTAGCTAATTTAACCACTAAGAGAGAGTTATTTTTAAAAACTCAGATATTTGATTTTAACCTAATTCAAGTTAAACAAAAAGATGATATGCTTTTAATTAGATTTCTTTTTTATTTATACCTATTTCTTCCTCATTTTCTCTAAGCTAAGTTTTTATAATTATGCAACAAATATGATATTTACTTAAGTAAAGCACATAACTGGCTATTTCAGTTTTCTGTTTTTAATCTACTTGACTAGAGCCTTCCTCTAATGTATTCTTCAGAGCCATGCTCCAAGATCACATAAAGGTTATAATGAATTAGTTCTTGTAACCAGACCCTCTTGGACATAGTCCAACACAAACTTGTACTATTCAAAATTCTGTGTTTTGCTATAATGAGAAGTGTTACTTGAGGGTCCAATGTAGTCGATCTATTTTTACTATAATTTTAGCAATGTAAACTACACAATAAAGCGTTTGGATCAATACTGGACATAAAACTATTTACGGAGTACATCCTAAATGTTCATTTGGTGCTGTCTGGCCCTTTAAAAATTGGCAGCCAAATTCAGGAAATGAAATGTAGTTTATTAGAAAATACCTTTCTCACAAAAGATCAAGTTTCAGTGCATCTCAGGTTTTGTGGGAATGGATCAAATACATCAGACAAAAATAAGCTAAAGTTCCTCGCTTGCCATTTGAAATTGCTTTACTCATTTCTCAGAAAATCTATTTTAGTTGCATAGTATATTAGTTAAAATTATATTGGTCAATTAAGGAAAAAGCAGTTTGATCCTATTTGTCCTATAATAGTGAGGTACTGGACACCTCTTGGACCCTGCTTGCTTTAGCCATTCCAGTGGCAGCTGGATTCATGAAGGTGAAACCTGACAGCCCGTTACCTGGTTTTCTGCCTGGGGGCTTCCCTGAGGCCTTTGGAAACAGAAGCACCCCCTGAAAGTGTGAGGAAATTAGCAACCTTATGAGGCAACCCTTAATTGACAGAAGTCAGAACTGGTGGATAAATGCTTCTCTCTCATCTTGTGGCAGGCAAACCTAAGGCAGCTTTATGGCTCCTAAGGGTCCTGAGATTGAGCCCCATTTGCGTGTATTGAAGGAAGCACTCCAGAGTGCCTTTCCCTCCCTCCCCATTTTCTTCTAAACCCCAGTTCTTGTTCCCAGGGATGACTTCTCAAATAGAGAATTTGCATATAATCTGGAGGACTCAGGCTCTGTTTTCCATGGAGAACCCACACTAAGAGATAAAGGTTAAACATCAGATTTCCATTTCAGGGGTGCCTGGCTGCCTCAGTTGGTAAAGCATGTGACTCTTGATCTCAGGGATGTGAGTTCAAGCCCCATGTTGGATGTAGAGCCTACTTTAAAAAAAAAAGAAAAAAAAGATCTCCATTTCACTATTTTTTATTTTTAAAGATTTATTTATTTATTGTAGAGAGAGACAGTGCATGCAAGAGGGAGGCACAGGGGGAAAGAGAGAGAGAGAGAGAGATTGAATCTCAAGCAGACTCCCCATGGAGCATGGAGTCTGAGGCGGGGCTCAATCTCTGGACCCTGAGATCATGACCTTAGTTGAAATCAAGAGTTGGATGCTTAACCAACTGAGCCTCCCAGGCGCCCCATGCATTTCACTATTTTTAAGTTATTAATAGAAAATTTAGCTTTTGGGGGTACCTTCTGGCTCAGTTGGTAGAGCATGTGACTCTTGATCTTGGGTTTGTGAGTTCAAGCCCCATGTTAGGCATAGAAATTACTTAAAAAAAAAAAAAAGAAAATTTAACTTTTGAAAGTTTGCATGTGTGGGTGGGACAGTCAGATAAATTGTATGCAGTAATTTTTAAGGATATTAGTATGACCCAAGACTGATTGAACTCGTGCATTTGAGACTGTTTTTCTGATAGTGATAACGGTTTGATTTGAAGGAACTTATACACTCCTGCTCAGTCTCTTATAGGGAAGAGAATCTTGCCACTTTTCAAACTTTATTGGACATTAGAATAATCTGGAAAATATGTAAATATGTAGATTCATAGGATCTACCCACCGGAGATTCTAATGTGATATGTCTAGAATGGAGTTCAGCAATCTGCATTTTTAATAAGCATCCTCTAGATGAGTCAGATACTCCACAGACTACACTTTGAGAAGCATTGATACGTTATTACAGTGATAATGCTGCTGAGGATAATCTGTGACTATGGAATAAATGAAAGCCAATTTACTCCACAGGGACTGAATTAGTATCAGGATACCATTAATCACATGTTCTAATAAACTGAGCTAATAAACCACAGACTGGGCAGTCAGATTAAAAAGATAACCCAATTTTAATTTCAGAGTCACTGTGCTCTTCCTCTATAGAAATTTGATTTGGTATTACTTACTTGCCTTTAACGTTAATATAAACATGTGGTTTGTTATGGTACCAATGAACTGAGAATTTAATTTATGCTAGATGTGTTTAATTTACACTTATTGGTGGAACTAGAACAACACGCCATTCATCTCAAAGATGTAAACACTCACATCTTAACAAGTAAAGCTGTGGGAAAAGAGACTGATACAGTCATGCTGGAATGAACTGACAGGTTTTCATGCTGAATGGCCTGTAGCCAGGTCCCAGTGGTAGTTCAGTATTGTAGTTAAAAAATAGTGTACTTAGACCAAGCAACATGTGTTTGTTTTAAATTTTGTTAAACAATTGCTTGAAAAGTGACTAGAGCAGAATTTTACAGCTCACTAAAATGCTATGTAGATGGCATTTACCACTCAGTACTTATTATATTATTGAAAATTGGTTACGATATTAATATTTTTAAAGATGTGACTGAGATTTTACCATTTACTTTTAGTTAGGAGACCTTGCCCTCCAAATTTAGACCTGTATATGTTAAATGTAAATTTTTTATGAAGATCCACATCAGAGAATTCTGTAATACTGTTCCATGTCTGTATATGTTGTACGGCGAGCTACATAGTTACTGATGTCGTATTTCTTAATGTTTCAAGATTCATTTAGAAATTCATTAGATTTAAAATGTTTTCATGTTGGAGGGAAGTGTTTCTCACTCCTAATCTAAATCATTGTAGTAACGATAGGCAGAGAACCTTCAAAGGAATAGACTTAAGATAGAACTTTGAAACTAAAAATTTGCCATGCACGTTATATTTTCACTTTGTCAGTAATACATAACTTCTAAGGTAATAGTTTTTTGATTACTTTTAAGTCTGTATGTCTTTAAGGATGAGCTATAGCATTTTCTATTTCCTAGTCTTTGATCCATAGCAAATTTGGTTGTTAGTGCCGATTTATTGAAATTAGCTATTTTATGCAGAAATTTTAAAAAATTATTCTTCTTCTCCTTCTCCTCCTCCTCCTCCTCCTTCTTCTTCTTCTTTTTTTCAAGCCCCAATGTGGGGCTTGAACTTATGAGCCCAAGATTAAGAGTTGCATTCTCTACTGACTGAGCCAGCCAGGTGCCCTTATAAAGAAATATTTTAAGTTTATGTTACTCCCTGCCTTCTTTTCAATTATTTATAGTAATATCCACTCTAAATGCATTAAAATAAATATGCAAATTGAACACTAATTTAATGAGTAGTCAAATAAAGCTAAATTGTTTATGTATCTAATAAAATAGTTTTAATAAGAATATTATATAATTAGTGAGCTACATTGGTGTAGTGGTATGTTTGTCTTTAGGTGTACCATCTACATACAAGCTTTTCTCTTAAAGAGAAAAACAATTTTGGGCTCCTGACTGGCACAGTCACTAAGTGTCTGACTCTTGGTTTTGTCTCAGGTTGTGATCTTGGGGCCCTGATCTCAGAGTCATGAGATCGAGCCCCATGTCTGTCTCCATGCTTAGCAGGGAGTCTGCTTGGCATTCTTTCCTTCTTTCCCTTCCCACTGCTCATGCCCAGCCATGCACGCGCTCTCTCTTTCTCTCAAATAAATAAATAAATCTTTAAAAAAAATCTCTCAGGAAATTAAAATTGATTGCAAGAGCTCACTAAGATCAGTTTGTGTTATAAGTGGATCTATTTGTTGGTTCTAATATCAATTCATATCTATTTCCTGCTTTTTATTTACATACTGGAAGATGTGCCATCAACCCAACTTTATTTATTTATTTATCTTTAAGGGGTTTTGTTTTTTGTTTTTTTTAGTACTCTCTACACCCAGCATGAGGCTTGAACTCATGACCCCAAGATCAAGAATTACATGCTCTTCCAACTGAGCCAACTAGGTACCTCCTTGACCCAAATTTAGTTAGGCAAGCTCTTAGAATGTTATGTCACACTATTCTGAACTCCCTTTTGACCCTTGACATAACATTTGATAATATCTCACATGTAAACTTTGCTCATTGGTTTCATCTTTTAATCAATGTATCACTTATTTAGTATTACTTTTAGGAAATATGAAATCCTATTCTATCTTCCTTCTTACACCCAACACATTTTGGACTCAATCTATCATTTATTATCAAGAGAATTAAATATAATTTAATATTGACCTACAATAAATTTAATTCGGAAGAGAATCTTTTGGAGGAGAAAACATATTCTAGAACCCTGAAGAAATAATTCAATTAGTACTAGAAAGAACACAAGCCTTAGAGCATATAGAAATCTTTGGCCCACTAATCTGATGTCATATAAAATAGTAGATACAATTAGATATGAAATGTCTTTGAAAAACCTAGATATGAGGCATAAGTAAGGTATAATTTGTACTGCCCATGCTACAGTTCCTTCCTTTGGTATAGATGATTGGAATTTGAAATTTTAGTGGTTCCTGGCTGGCTCAGTCAATAGAGCATGCAACTTTTAATCTCAAGGTTGTGATTTCAAGCCCCACATTGGGTGAGGAGCCTACTTAAAAAAAAAGAAAAAAAAAAAAAAGAGACTCTCCTTTACCTAAGGAACCTATCTGCATAATAAGGCAACCTTTATTTTTCCAAACACCTCCTTTCACCTTCTTGCTAATGGTCTTCCTCCCCTTTGTATCCTCAGACCCTACCCCTCTCCTTGCTCATATAAACTTCATGTTGCCTGATTGTCTTTGGAATTTCATGTCTATGTGGCTTCCCCGAACACCCTAAGTTGGATTTTCCCCTGTTAATCTGTCTCACGTCAATTTGATTCTGAGTCCAGCTAGAAGGACCATAGGGCAGAGAAAGGCCTTCCTCCTTGACATCTTCCGAGATTGCTAATTTAGTTTTTATCTCTCTGACAAAAATAAATGTATATTCCAAGCTAAGTTTTGACTTCTCTTAGTTAAGCCATTTATTGAAATTGATTATGTATTCTTTTAAAGAGGTGCGAAGGATAATGACATTTGTTGCACCTACCATGTTCTAGTGGCTATGCTAGGTGTTTTAGGCACAGGATCTCATTTAATCCTTCCAAAACCTGAGAGAATGGTATTAGCTACCTTAACTTACAGATGGAGGAAAGACAATTCAAAGTTAAATGATTCCCAAGGGTAAACTAATTTGTAACAGCCAGTATTAAAATCCATCTTAGTTTCACTCAAAAGCTCGTATGTTTTCCAGTATAGTACCTTTTCTCTTGATTGTAACAATGAGAAACATATGAAGTGATTATTTCTTAGAGTCCACTTGGACTGAACTAAATTTACCAGAGTTAAGCATCCCTCAGGTAGAAGTTTACCTGTGAAAAAATAAGGGGCTTAGGAGAATTGACATTTAGTTCTAGGAATCAGAAGTGGAATTTTGGAGCCTTCGATTCTCAAGCTTTCTTGTGGTCCCATGTCTTTGGAAGTCCTCAAGTTAAAAACATTTAAAACAAGTGTGCAAAGCACTGTATTAAGAATCTTACCCCTTAAAAAGCAGGTTCTATTACCTCTAAAATGGGTTTTGAATCCTGCAATTCTGGTCTTTATAACCTTATTGATTTTCCTGCCAATTCTAATTTAATTTAATTTAATTTAATTTAATTTAATTTAATTTAATTTAATTTAATTTAATTTAATTTTATAGATTTTATTTATTTACTTGAGAGAGAGTGAGAGCCAGAGAGATCATGGGGGAAGAGGGAGAGGAAGAAACAGACTCACCACTGAGCAGAGAGCCTGATGTGGGGCTCAGTCCTAGGACCCTGAGATCATGACCTGAGCGGAAGGCAGATGCTTAACCAACTGAGCCACTTAGGCGTCCCCTAACCAAATTTTAGAAGTACTAACTTCTTAGGCAAATCCTAAACTATATCCATATAAGAGTACCTGAAACAACACACACACACACACACACACACACACACACAATATATATATATATATATACATACATATACATATGTACTAAGAAAATAAACATTTTTATTGTTTATGAATCAGCAGAGACTCATAACATAACATAATTTTACCTTTTTACAATTCTTTTAGAAAATGTAGATTAGATTTCATGTAATATTCAGATGACTCAATGTAGGATAGTGAAAAATTATTAGTCTGGGCTGGCATTCTGGAAACTGGGATGTTCTGGTCCCAGCTCTACCTTTTTTTTTTTTTAAGATTTTGTTTATTATTTGACAGAGAGAGAGAGACAGCCAGCGAGCGAGGGAACACAAGCAGGGGGAGTGGGAGGGGAAGAAGCATGCTCCCAGCAGAGGAGCCTGATGCGGGGCTCGATCCCAGAACGCCGGGATCACGCCCCGAGCCAAAGGCAGATGCTCAACGACTGAGCCACCCAGGTGCCCCCCAGCTCTACCTTTGGCTTTTTATTCAACTGAAAAATGAGGAGTTGGATGCACTATTTATTTATTTTCAAGTAGGCTTCTGGCCCGGTGAGGAGCCCAACACAGGGCTTGAACTCATGACTCTAAGATCAAGACCTGAGCTGAGATCAAGAGTCAGACACTTAACCGACTAAGCCACCCAGGTGCCTCTGCATTAGTTACTCTTTAAGCGTTCTTCAAACTTAAAAATTTCATGATTCTAAGTGCTTTTTGTAGGAAACATATGAAGAATTCAGGAAGGAAAGAGGTTGTAGTTGTTAAGAAAGCTAGCATTGTTGACAAAAAGAGTCATTGTGTGAAACTGAGTGGCTAGGAATAAGGACAAAGGAATGTATCCCCGACTTAATTTAAAGAATAAAGAGATTTTTATTTTTTTTTTTAAAGATTTTATTTATTTATTTGACAGAGAGAGACAGCCAGTGAGAGAGGCAACACAAGCAGGGGGAGTGGGAGAGGAAGAAGCAGGCTCCCAGAGGAGCAGGGAGCCTGATGCGGGGTCAATCCCAGGACTCTGGTATCACACCTGAGCCAAAGTCAGACACTTAACGACTGAGCCACCCAGGTGCCCCCAAAAAGAATAAAAAGATTTTTAGATGAGTAGAAAACTTTTTGATCCAGGCCCTGAGATAATATAGGACTATATAAAGTGCACACACATACACTTACAGCTTCCCTTATTTGATTTATAAATCCACATGTCCTTAATTTTAACAAAACATCACAATGCATCAGTATTTTAAAGGGGTCAGTTTACAGGAAATACATAAAGGTCATATTTAATAGGAGTTTCATATATTTGAAACTGAAAATTCTATTATATGAAAGCTGTAGAATCCTTTTCCAAAGTGTAGTTAGGCTTGAAATTTTACCCATAGATTATATATGAAATATATATCTAGTTTCTAAATAGCTTTCCTCCAAACCATGAATAAAAAATGCTCACTAAAATAAACTGGAATACCCACTTAAGTTTATCTTTAAACAGTAAGTCCTGTATTTTAAACACAGTGTAGTTGATAAAATTTTAAATTAATATGTATAACATACTTACCAGAAACACTAAAAGTATACTCTAATGACATGTATCTATATCTTGCCTGAAAACCAATTGAAAAGAGAAGCATTCAACCGACAAAAAGTTTTGATCCATATCCCCCCAAAATAGAATACAGTTTTTGCTGAATAAAATTAATTTCAGTTTGCTGAATCAGCATATTCCTCATACAGATTAAACAATACACAGCTTTTTAGAAGTTTAGCTGAATTTTCAGAAGTTTTGTGCAGAATTGCCTTGGAGTAGGACTGAAAAGCATCCAAACCTTCCCTGCAAAAAAACGATATCTCATCTGAACATTATTTCTCACTTAAAAAAAAATTCTTTAATAACATCCTAAGAAACTCTTAGAGTCTTTGAGTTTGAAAATCATGACAAAGTGAGGACCCTAGGGACAATGATAAAGATGCATCAGTCTTGCTCAGTTTAAGACAGTCATATTAAAGTGACCTACAGATAGCTCTTGATAGGAAAGTATTCAGTATAATTCTGTTTTAAAAAGTTATTATAATTCCCAGATAAATTCATATGTCAGCTGCTATGTTAATTGAATGCCCAGAAGATATGTGCATTCAATTCAATCCAATATTAATAACTAAGGAGGTAGTTTGGTAACTAAATTAAATAAAAAGGGATTGGTGACTTTGATTTTAGATGATACAAACTACTTAAAATAAATTAATTCCATCAATGAAAGAGAGGGGTAAAAGAATTATTTTAAAATATAATATAAAGGAAGATCCAAATATTCTTTAACTTAAAAAGTTTTTCAGACCTAATAGGCATGACAAAACCTGTCTTCATTCCTTTCTATTCAGCTCAGCAAGTACTTTTGAGCTCCAATAGTTAATCAGTTACCAGATTCCACAATCTTTGTTTTTCTCACTCCTCAATTCTTACTGTGAATTGTTCCTGTAATGTACTTAGGATCACCAGGCGGGCCGACACTATTTTTTTATGCCTTAAAAAAGCAATTATTATCATATTCACAATTAGATTTACCATATAAAATTATTACCATATAGCAACAGCCTATAAAACGTAATAGTATATTATCAAAGAAGTAGATGGCTTAAGATGAATCATTAACAGGTGAAATATATTTAGCAAAATTATTCAACCCAGCCTTTCTTCATGACTATAACCATGCCCAACTCACAAAAAAGTGTAGCAAAAGTATAGTATATTGTATACCAAATAATCTTTACCTAAACAAATCAATGAACTTAAGTGTAAGTATTATAACACAATATCTAACCAACTTTACAGAAAAGGTATAATCCAGGTATTATCATGTTAAAAATAGATATCTGTTTAAACATCATGTCTTAATTTAACCTTCCAAAAGTGCATAGAAAATTGAGGAATATAAAAAACATATTAACTTACCCTTCAATTTATTTAGAAGACCTCTGCTCTGGGTCAAAAGCACAAGGTGTTTCACTTCTGACTTCTGAAGCTATGAACTTAAATGGTAAATCAGAGGAAGCCACCTCTCTGGACCACGCTAGAGTTTTCTAGACACTACTTCTATGTGGAAGAGTCCTGCTGCATCTAAGCTATATACAGTGTGCAATGGATAACCTAATATGCTTTTCATTTAACTGGCTGGGCAGGTTTCTACCGTCTGTGGAACATGGAATCAAACCAGAATATGTTGGCATAACAGGCCAGTCAAACCGGTTCTTCTGTAGATCCAGAACCTGTCCAACCAGTCTGCATCAAAGGCTAGCCCAACAAGCTGCAGCGGCTCAGCTCTGCAAGCTTGTATGGGTGAGTTATCCCCACCTCCCATCAACTCCCAACAAACTACTCAGAATGTTGTAGCCTCCAGCAAAATAATTCAGCGTTCTAGTGGGAGGGATAGATCTATGTCAGGCATAGCAAGAGTCCATTGTTATAAACCTCTTATTGTAGACACTTGAGTATCTATCATCCTTGGAGGTAGGTAATCTTTTTTAAAATGTACTCAGGGCTTTCTGCAGATTAAAGCCTCTAGAAAGAGATTATCCACAATGAAGAAGAATCCATAATGCCTGACCTTTTCCACTAGTCCACTTGGCTCTGCTTGGTCTAGTTTAGGCTTGAGAGGGAGGTTCATATTCCCTACAAGGGTAGTGGCCCTGAGAGCTAGAAGGAAGCATTTCTAGAGGGAGGGAAACAAGGTATCGGTTGACCAGACGTTTGCCTGACTATGTTATCTTCCTTGTACCCAAATGATCCTCATATCATTCCAGTCTAAAGCTGGAAAAACCCCTATTTCTGTATACTTAGGACAACTTGAAGGGTTTTACTTTGGACATTCAACGGTTGAACACAAATTATTCATACCTACTTTGTGCCAGGAACTGTGTTAGGTACAGCGTTACAGTGGTGCAAAAGAGTTTAGTAAGAGATAGGAGCAATAACCAAGTTCCCAGTATGTCTAGTAATCTTTTGGAAGGAAGAAATAAACAACAGAAGATCATATTTTGACAGAAATTGGTTGTGTTAAGAGAGATCATGTGAGATTTGTTCTTCTCATAATATTTGCACATTTAGAAACAGCCTTTCCTGGGGTGCCTGGGTGGCTCAGTCGTTAAGCGTCTGCCTTCGGCTCAGGGCGTGATCCCAGAGTCCTGGGATCGAGCCCCGCATCAGGCTCTTCCGCTGGGAGCCTGCCACTTCCTCTCCCACTCCCCCTGCCTGTATTCCCTCTCTTGCTGGGTGTCTCTCTCTCTGTCAAATAAGTAAATCTTAAAAACAACAACAACAACAACAAAAAACCAAACAGCCTTTCCTATCTACTGATGCAGTGATTCTCAAACTTTCCTACTTAAGTATAACCTGAAGTGCCGATTAATGAACAGAGTATTGGGCCTCACCTCCTGAGATTTTGATTCAATAGGTCTGGATGTACCCCAGCACTCTGTAGCTGTTGCAGGGACCATAGGCCCAGACGCCATGCTCAGTTTCTTTTCTATATTAAAAGTTGCCATATTCACCTTTGTATCTCCAGTGTCTAGAACACTGACACTTAAAAAATATTTAGTAAAGTCTTATTAAGTAAATATCTACTCAGGCCCAGCACTTGCTAGATCATAGGGAATCACAACTGGTAACTATTATGTGAATAAAACTGCATCAAGTACTATAATTATAATAATTGAGGTAGGAGCACAGAAAAGGGAGCAAGTATGATTGAGTATGGGAAAGACTTAACAAAGGAGATTGGTTTAGAGACTTTCTTTTTTAACCATGACCAAAGATTGCTATCTGCAGGATAACAAAAGGTTGAGGGAACAATAGAAAGAATGTCTTTGATTTGATACAGTAATAAAAGCTTTAAAAGTACCTGAGGGCTCCATGACCCCAAAACTTGTGATAAGGTTATTTTCTAGATCAGGGGTCAGCAAATTTTTCCACAGATTATCAAAGAATAAATATCTAGGGTTTGTGGGACAGATTGTCTCTGTTTCAGTTATTCACCTCTAATATTATAGCACAAACACAGACATAAACCATAGTCGAAGAATGGGTGTGGCTATATTCCAATAAAACTTTATAAAAACAGGTGACAGACTAGATTTGATGAGTAGGCTATAGTTTGCTGAATGCTCTAGAGTGAAATGTGTGGAAATTAACAAGATTGCTTAATTGGTTAGGAAAATGGGCTTTAGGGGTCTGAAAGACTTGGTTTCCATCCCAGTTTTGTTCCATTAAATTAGCTTTGTCAAGTGAATTAAGCATCTGTTTTACTTATAAAATGTGAATGAAAATAATAGTACCTACCCTCTAGAGTTACAGAAAGCTTTACCTACTGTAATTCATGTGAGGTTTTTTATCCCAATCAGTAAAGTCCCCATAAAATGTCAGCTAAAAATAAAACTCATTAAATATGGTAAACATGTGAGTGTTTATTTCCATTATTTTTTCCAAATATTTTATTTATTTATTTGACAGAGAGAGAGAGCACAAGCAGGGGGAGCAGCAGGCAGAGGCGAAGGCAGAAGCAGGCTCCCTGCCTGGCAGGGAGCCCTTTGTGGGGCTCAGTCCCAGGACCCTGGGATAATGACCAGAGCCAAAGGCAGACCCTTAACTGACTGAGCCACCCAGGTGCTCTATTTCCATTATTTTTTAAAGTCCTACTCAAATGGCAGTAAAGAACCAATAGCATGGACTCTTAAGGATCAAAAAGAATGAGAAAGGTAGCAAACAAGAGATATCCATAAATTTTGGAAGGAGGAATGAGGATGAGTGGTGATTGATTTAACAGAGTAGAGAAAGAGGAATGTATTTGTAATAATAAAAGCAACTTTATCTCTGCTGCAGAATTCTAAGTAATGTTGGGGATTAGATGCACAAGGTAGTCTTGGGGAGATGGTGGGGGTGGGGGACTTGAAATGGGAGAATTGGTTAAAAATCTGCTTCAGGAGCAGTTTGCTCCCTAGGTCCCTTCCCTAACCCAGATGCCTGGAGACTGCCCCTTCTGCAAACTTAAGAGAAGATTGGTGGGAATTGTTGATTGATCATGAGAAAGATTGTCCCAAGTTGGTTCTGGTCTGGAGGATATCAGGCAGAGGTGACGGTAACTGGTAAAGTACCAAACTGAAAGCAATGTGATTGTGTTAGTGTCCTATGGCTACTATAACAAATTACTACAAATTTAGTGGTTTAAAAGGACACACATTTATTATCTTATAGTTCTGGAGGTCAGAAGTCCAAAATGGATCTCAATGGGCTAAAGTCAGGGTGTCAGTCTCCTTTTTGGAAGCTGGGAGAGAATCTATTTTCTTGTCTTTTCCAGCTTCTAGAGGCTGTTTGCATTTCTTGGCTCAGGGCCCACTTCTGTCTTTAAAGCCAGCAATGGCCAGTCACTCATGTTGCATCATTCTGACACTGACTCTGCTGCCTTCCTCTTCTACCTTTAAATCCAACTGTATAATCCAGGGTAATCTCCCCATTTTAAGGTCAGCTGATTATCAACTTTAATTTCATCTGCAAATTTAATTCTCTTCTGCCACATAATGTAAAATATTCACAAGTTCCTGGGATAAGGATATGGACATCTTTGAGAGAACATTATTCTGCCTGGGGCAGAGATTAAGTCAAGGTCTCTATACTGAGTGGTGAGATACCTGGGTCCAGGTAGGCTTCTGAATGCTAATAACCAGGTTTATACTCCTCACTCAGGAAGCAGAAAACTGGAGAGTTTATCTCAAGAAACTCTCAAAACTCTCATTACCATAATGCAGTGGTTATTAACTAGGGATGATTTTGCCCCCAGAGGACATTTGGCAATGTCTGGAGAAATTTTCTATTGTAAACAACTGGGGGAAGTGGGGAAGAGGTGTGCTACTGGCATCTAGTGAGTAGGGGCCACGGATGCTACTTCATATTTACAATGCACTGCATTACATCCTTCCTTGTCCTTACCCCCCAAATAATTATCTGATCCAAAATGTCAATAGTGTCAAAGATGAGAAACCTTATTCTAATGTTAAGACAAGCAGCCAACATCACTCTAATATAAATAAATAAATCCTACCTAGGCACACAGAGTTGCAAATCAACATTTTTATTCCTCATTTTGAGATAGAGCATGTACCATGAAAGAGACAAAAAGAAACCAATAGATAAAATGAACTTAAAGAAAATAGTCAATGTTGGGAGCAAAATGATAGTTTTTTAGAAACTACTATATTAATATCCAAAGAAATAAGAGAAGATGCTGATGACATAAAACAGGAACAGAAGGCTGTCTAAAAGTGGATCTTTGGGAGAGTAAAAAGAGATATTGGAAAGTAAAAATATGATAGCAGAAATAAAGTCTACAGAAGTTAGAAGATGAAGTTGAGGAAATCTACTAGAAACGAAAATTAAGAAGCTATTGAAGGATGTGCTACAAAATAAGAGTAAATTAAGAAAGATGAGATCATGAAATCCAGAAGTATAGAAATGGAGATATCAGTCCCAAGACCACAGCACCATGTAGATTGCTTCATGCCAATAAGGTATTGAAGACTCTGTGATTTTTACTTGAAATTTGAAGTGCTATGACTGAGGGAAAGAAGGGGAGGTTGGGGGTGGGGAGAAAGTGAGAGAGAGGATAGGAGAGAGGGAGGAAGATGTGAATATGACTGGGTTTTGGTATAAAATTTAAATTTAAAAGATTTTAAAAAAATGCATGTGTTCACTTGCTTCACCATTAACCAAGGGTTAATGTTCAAAGATCATGAAATGAGGAAGATAATCAAACTGTACAAGTACAAACTAGCACCTGCAGAAAAAGTTTGCACAAACATTTATATCTGGCAGTATTCATGAGTAAGGGTTTGCAACATACTATCCAATAGCTAGTAAAATCTGATCACTGTAAAATTAAAAGCATGTTTCACCCAAATACAAATGAGGAAACCTGATTTTAAGCTTGCCTCAGTTACTCTCAGTTACTCTTATGTAAACATGGATTAGTTATTTACAATCCTGAACCTGGGTTACTTCATTTATTAACTGAGGGAGTTTAATTGGATATATTCTTTTTTTTTTTTTTTAAGAAAAAGATTTTATTTATTTATCTTAGAGAGAGAATGCGAGAGCAGGGGGAGGGAGAGAGAATTTCAAGTGGACTTCACACTGAGCATGGAACCTGACTTGGGGCTTGATCTCTGAGATCATGACCTGAGCCAAAATCAAGAATCGGGCTGACTGAGCCATCCAGGTGCCCCCCCCCTTTTAAATAGGCACAGGGCTCAAACTCACAGCCCTGAGATCCAAGACCTGAGCTGAGATCAAGAGTCAGACACTTAAGCGCCTGAGCCACCCTGGATATATTCTAAATATCTATTCATCTCCATACTCTAAAGTTCTTTTGAAAAAATGAACAATTCAAAAAATGTGGGAGCAAAAGCAAAATAGACCGATCAAGGAGACATTTTACAGAAAAGCAATTTTAAAATGCAAGCTAATTTTAGGTTGTGTTCTCCAAAAGCTGACACCGAGATATGGATTCAGGTGCAAGTGATTAATTAGAAATGTGTGATAATATGAAATCAGTAAGGTAGTCAGGGAGACAAGACAAGAAAGGGGAAAACAATATGCAAGGCTATGATATTACATATAGAAAACCCTAAAGACTCCACCAAAAAACTGTTAGAACTAATAAATGAATTCAGCAAAGTTTCCGAATACAAAATCAATATAAAAAAATCAGTGGTGTTTCTATACACTAACAGCTAACTAACGGAAAGTGAAATTAAGAAAACAGTCTCATCAAAAAGAATAAAATCCTCAGGAATAATTTACCCAAGGAAGTCAAAGATCTGTATGCTGTAAACTATGAAACATTGATGAAAGAAATTGGAAAGATATTCTGTGCTTGTACATTGGAATATTATTAAAATGTTCACACTAGCCAAAGCAATCTACAGTTTCAATGTAATCCCTATCAACATTCCAATGACATTTTTCACAGAAATAGAACAAACAGTTGTAAAAATTTGTATGAAACTACGAAAGACCCTGAGTAGCCAAAGCATTTTTAAGAAAGAACAAAGCTGAAGGCATCATGCTTGCTGATTTCAAACTATATTGAAAAGTATCGTAATCAAAATAGTATAGTATTGGCATAAAAACACTCATATAGATCAATGGAACAGAATACAGAGCCCAGAAATAAATCCACACATATATGATCAATTAATTTATGACATAGGAGCCAAGAACATACGATGGGGAAAGCCTAGTCTCTTCAATAAATAATGTTGGTAAAACTGGACAGCCCCATGCAAAAGAATGAAGCTAGACTGCTATCTTATACCATAAACAAAAATTAACTCAAAATGGATTGCAGAATGTAAGGGCTCAAACTAAACCTCCTGGAAGAAAAAATAGGGGGAAAGCTCATTGACATTGGTCTTGGCAATGATTTTTTTTTGGATTTGACACCAAAAGCAAAGGAAACAAAAGCAAAAATAAACAAGTGGGACTATGTCAAACTAAAAAGTTTCTGCACAGCAAAGGAAGCCATCAACAAAATGTAAAGACAACCTACTAAATGGAAGACAATATTTGCAAACCACATATCTGTTAAGTGGTTAGTATCTAAAATATATAAGGAGCTCATATAACTTGTAGCAAAAACAGAAAGATAAAACGTAAATATATATGGGCAAAGGACTTGAAAAGACATTTTTCCCAAAGAAGACATACAAATGGCCAATAGGTACGTGAAAATGTGCTCAACATCACTAATTATCAGGGAAATGCAAATCAAAGCCATAATGAAATACCCCTTCACAACCTGTTAGTGTGGCTATTATTGAAAAGACAAAAGAGGGGCACCTCGGTGGCTCAGTAGGTTAGGCATCTGACTCTTGATTTAGGCTCAGGTCATGATCTCAGGGTTGTGAGATTGAGCCCCGCTTTGGGCTCTGTGCTGGGTGGATTCTCTTTCTCCCTCTCCCTCTGCCCGTCCCCCCCCCCCAAAAAAAAAGAAAAAGACAACAGATAACAAAAACTAGTATGGATGTGGAGAAGAGGAAACCCTCATACACTGTTGGTGGGAATGCAAACTGGTGCGATCAGTATGAAAAATAGTATGGAAGTTCCTCAAGAAACTAGAATTAGAACTACTATATGATCCAGTAATCTCACTTCTGGGAGTGTATTCAAAGGAAAATTAATCATATCTTAAAGAGATATCAGTACTCCTGTGTTCATTGCAGCATATTCACAATAGCCAAGATATGGCAACTACCAAAATGTCCGTTGATGGATAAAGAAAATGTGATATATATTAATAATCATATAAATATAATATATATTATATAGTATTCCATTATATATGTATTATATATTATGTATGTATGTAGGTATTATTTAGCCATGGTAAAGAAGAAAATTCTGCCATTTGTGACAACATGGGTGAACCTAAGTGAAATAAGCCAGACAAAGACAAATACTGCATGGTATTACTTATATGTGGACTCAAAAAAAAAAAAAATCAAACACATAAAAAACGAGTAGAATGGTAGTTGCTGGGGAACTGGGTGATTGGGGAAATAGAAGAGGCTGGGAAAAGGGTAGGAACTTGCTACCTACTTAAGTTCTAAGATGAATAAAGCCTGAGAAATTCTATTGTGGGCAAAATGCTATATAAAGAGCATTGCATGCTGCAGAGAAATCATTCATGAAAGGTGCCAGGCTCTTTTTTTCAATGAGGTAAACTTCATTACTTCATTGTGGTCTTATTTTAAGAAATTGCCATAGCCACCCCAGCCTTCAGCAACCACCAGCCTGATCAGTCAGGAGCCATCAACATGGAGCAAGACCCTTCACCAGCAAAAATTAACTTGGTGAAAGCTCAGATGATGGTTAGCATTTTTTAGTAATAAAGTATTTTCAAATTAAGGTGTGTACATTGTTTTTAAAAACATGATACTTTAGACTACAACATAGTGTAAACATAACTTTTATAGGCACTGGGAAACCAAAAAAATAATTTCATTTGCTTGATTGTGATACTGGCTTTATTGTGGTGGTCTGGAGCCGAACCTCCAGCATCTGTGACGTATGCCTATAATTCAACCTGTAGCGCTGGTGTTTGTCATTAAGACAATGTAATTTTTACCTTTGTTACTTTTGCTTCTTAGTGTTTAGGGGGAGAAAAAGTCCTTCCTGTAGCAGCTCAGTTTAAGCAAACAGATTAGCTGATTAGAACTGTGTTTCAATTCTAAATCCCCAGGAGGGAGAATCAGATTGACAGAGGTTAAATTATATATCCATCCCTGAGCACTCAGTTTTGGCCAAGGTCAGGTTATTTAGCACCTCCATTGCTTCGGGTCGATGGAGCCCATCCTTGTTGACCAGAGGCAGTTTCCAGTGAAGTGAGAACAGGAATATTTACCATTATAAAATTGGTGTAAAAACTATTTAGAATTGAATAGAAAAGAGCAATATGGTATATTTTCCAATTTTTATGCCTAAAACTAACTTCAGTAGTAGAATAAGCCCTTGAGAATTTATGACTTAGAAAATTTTATGATTGAAAAGACTTGAAAGAAAAAGAACTTGAAATGGGTATTTTATATCTATATTTAATGTTGAAGTAATTGTTGTGCTTAAACATCCAATATGAAGTCATAGAACTACAAAGCAAAATGAATTTATGGTTAAATATTGCATCTTGCTTTGTCTGAAATTACCTAAGTGCTATATAGGTGCTAATGAATTCTCCAACTTGAGGAGACATGCAATGAAAATTGCATCATTCTTTGGTTCTGAGTGCTGCTGTAAGCAGTGATTTTTTTTTTCCACCCATACTTTTTTCCTTTAAATTGCTACCTTGTGCCAAATTAAGAGATATGAACTTGCATATAGCTTTACTTTATGTACTGCAATAATAACTAGACTCACCAAGGAAAAGTAACCTCAGCCACCTTTATAAAAGTTCATATTTCATATTTCTTTTCTTCACTTTATACCTGTGTCACTACAATTTATTTTTTTCTGTGACACATGTTAGAAGGAAATGTCCTGTGTCTGAAAGTGTCATGACCACTGTCTTTAATGCCAGAAAAGTTGTAATTAGCTGGAAACATGGCTGGAGGTCACATTTTCTAAGTAACAACGTCTTTACTTCTGGTTGGAGGGCAGTGGCAAGCTTCTCTTCTTATCCCTCCAATTCTTTTCTTCTGGACATTATAGTATAGTTGTTAGGAGTTTGGGTTTCAGAATGAGAAAGGCCTGAATTCAAAACCCTGTTCAACCATGTACTAGTTGTAAATTCTTGGGTAAATTACTAGGCTTCTGAGCTTAGTTTCTGCATCTGTAAAGAGGGATAAGAAGATTATTACAAGGATTAAATGGGATAATATTTGCAATGTGCTTAGCAAGAGCTTGGCACATAGTTAATGTTTAAAAAGTAGTAATGATGGTTAAAAATAACACTGATTATTATTTTCAGTGCTAGGCTTGGGGAAACAAAGATGCACTGAGGCATGGTCCTTGTCTTGAAGGAACTCATAGACCAACAGAGTATGGGACTCAGAAAGTATCACTGTAAATGTGTCTTTATGTTGGAGAGGCACTTGGTACTTGATAGTTATTGATATCCATTAAGCACTATATTATTATTATTATTTAATAATCTATAAATAAAATTTATTCTTAACTTTAGATTTTAAGAACAGTATAATCAGAGCAAGTTATTGTAAACGACTCATTAGAACTGTAGTTGTTGGCATTCTTTGCCTTGTTCTTAGTTCTATCCTAGTCACACAAACAGCTAGTCTCTTTCTTGGGTACAAGGGAGAGATATAGATTTAAAAAAAATGAAGCATATTCAATCTAGAAGATTGGCTCTAGTACCAGATTTGGAGGTGGAGATGAGGGACTAGAATGTGAGATGCAAACCTAGGCAATCTATCCAGAATTGAGGCAAAGAAAAACAGGCTCAAGTCATTCAGTTGGTACCCAAAGCCAGATGTCTTCCAGGCACCAGGCATCTATGGGAAGAGGGAACAGAGGTACTGGGAATTCCAGCAGTCTGGGTAGAAGTTCAAACCAGCAGCCTGACCCTCACACAAGCAGTCTAACCTGGGGGTTAGGTAAGGTGAGAGAGGTGGAAAGAACAGTGCTACCACTGCTTTTGCCCAGTGGTATCCAAGCCTTTCTGACTGTTGATCTTTATATATTTATAAATTATATACAAGGACCTTACTAGTAGCATATTAGTGAATAATAAAGTTCTTTGTTAATGATAATTGCAGTTATCTTTTTTTTTTGTAGTAGAAAGACTTTATTAAGAAAGCTTTGTGCAATTACTTTTAATAATTTAAGAAGTAATTTAGAATTATTTTGGCTGGCTTCTTGGCAGATTTGATTATACTGTTACCGTTTTTAAATGAAGATAGGCTGATGAAAAAGAGATTGGGCTGCTTTTTGATGTTTGGTGTTGCACTTGCTTTGTCAGTGTTCTCTTCAGTTTGCCTTTTCTTTGCATTTTAAAGCCATCATGTGAAGGTTAGGTTAGTAATTCATAATACACCTAACTGAGCACACATAGACAGAAATAAATTCTGTATACTGAAATCCAGTGAAAAATTAGGGTTCCCTTTTTCTCTTTCAATTTTTAGAGCTCCTTTTCCCTCATATGACAATGCATATCACATGGAATTATATCCTCCCCACATCAAAAGGATCCTTTTGTTTTTTCTGAACTGATGTTGGAAGAGATTGGGAAAAGTAAAGGAAGTAACACTTTGCTTCTTAAAGAAGGAGGAAGGAGACAGTTTGATGTGTAGGACTGCAGAGAAGAGGAAAAAAGGGGAGGTTAAAAAGATCTAGAAAGTTACCAATTTTGCAACGGCAGGGTACATACAACACCGTACGCTCAATATGCCTTTCCTTACCCCTTGCCTGTCCACATTCTGCTCAGCTCAAGATCCACTTTTTCCAATTAGCCTGTACCAGACTGTATTTTCTAAAAATGGAGACAGCAATATCTCCCATTCCTCACGATCTTTTCCCCAGGTGACCTTGACACTCTTCCATTCACTGAAGCGGTTATATAGATGGCAAATTAGTGCATGAAAAAATGTTCAACATCACTAGCTACTAAGGAAATGTAAATGAGGGCTACAATGAGATATTCCTAACACACCTAATATAATAGCTAAAATTTAAAAACTAGTGTCAGTACCAAATACTGGTGAGGATAGGAAGAAAGTGTATCTCTCATACATTTTGGATGGGAATATAAAATTGTATGGCCACTCTGGAAAGTATTTTGGCAGTTTCTTAAAAAACTAAACATATATATGACATGTAATCTAGCAGTGACTCCTGGCATTTATCCCAGATAAATGAAAATTTATGTTCACAAAAGAAACCCATGACATAAATGTTCATGGTATCTTTATTTATAATAGCTCCAAACTGTTAACAACCAAAATGTCCTACAATAGGTGATTAGCTAAGCAAATGGTGGCATATCCGTACCAGGGAATACCACTTAGCATTAAAAAGGAACCGACTATTGATAAATGCAATAATTTGGTTGAATTTGAAGGGTATTATGCTGAGTGAAAAACATCAATTTTAAAAGGCTACATACTGTATAATTTCATTCCATAACATTCCAGAAATGACAAAATTACAGATATGGAGACAAATTAGTGGTTGCCAGAGTTTAGGGGTGGTGGCGGGAGGGTGTGACTATAAAGGGGTAGCACAAGAGAGATCTTTGTGGTGATAGTTTTGTACCTTACTTGCGGTGATGGTTCTGTGAATGTAGAAATGTGACCAAATGGACAGCAAATAAAAATGTCAATATCCTGGTTTTGAAATTTCTTGATTTTGAGTAGCTGTAGTTACTAAGACGTAACTGTTGGGGGAAACTGAAGTGAAGGGTATGTGAGACATACCATACCCTCTGTACTTTGTGTGACTCTACAATTATTTCAAAATAAAAAGTTAAAAGAATGGAAGAGAGTAAATTTAGGTTAGATCCTCATCAGCCTTTGTCTTCATTCTTTCCCTGACCCTGAAAAGGCCATAGAGAGGTGTCAAGGGGACATACCAGAAATATTTTATAATTTCTCTTGCAGATTTTTTCTTTGACTTCAGTATTACATAGAATTGTGTTATTTAATTTCCAAATATCTAGAAATAATTTTTTAAAGATTTTATTTATTTATTTGACACAGAGAGAGAGAGACAGCGAGAGAGGGAACACAAGCAGGAGGAGTGTGAGAGGGAGAAGCAGGCTTTCCGCTGAGCAGGGAGCCCGATGTGGGGCTCGATCCCAGGACTCTGGGATTATGACCTGAGCCACAGGCAAACGCTTAATGGCTGAGCCACCCAGGCACCCCTAGAAATAATTTGATTTCTAGATACCTTATTGTAGATAATTTCTAATTTAATTCCATTGTGTAAGATTTATGGAAACCAAGAGTTGGATGCTCAACTAACTGAGCCACCCAGGCAACCCTCCTGTTTTTATTTTTTAACAAATCTTTTTGGGGGTGCCTGGGTGGTTTAGTTGGTTAAGTGGCTGCCTTTGGCTTGGGTCATGATCCGGTGGGGAGCCTGCTTCTCCCTCTGCCTGCTGCTCCCCCCTGCTTGTGCTCTCTTTCTCTCTCTGTCAAATAAATAAATAAAATCTTAAAAAAAAATCTTTTTTTGGCATCAAGTTGGGGATCTGGACTTTCATTTTATTTCTCTTCCTAGATGGTTCTCTGGAAGCATTCTGCAGTAAGTTAAGGCAAGTCAAGCAAATTAGAGTGTTCTTTACATTATTTTTCTCATAGTTTTAGCAGTTCTTTACACTTATGCACTGAGCTAAGATTTGTTATTTCATTTGTTCATTCAACAAATATTTTATTGAGCATCTACTATGAGCCAGGTGCTCTTCTTTTTTAAAAATAAGGTGTAATTAACATACGACACTAATTTCAGGTGTACAAAATAATGATTTATTATTTGTATGTATTGCAAACTGACCACCACAATAAGTCTAGTTAATTAACATCCATAACCAAACATAGTTGCAAAATTTCTTTTCTTGCAATGAGGTCTTTTAAGATATACTCTCTTAGCAACTTTTAAATATCCAATATGGTATTATTAACTATAGTCACCATGCTGTACATTACATCCCCATGACTTATTTATTTTATACCTGAAAGTTTGTGCCACTTGACCCCCTTCACCCATTTCACTCACCACCACCTCCATCCAGTCCCACCTCTGGCAACCACCAATCTGCTTTCTGTATCTATTATCTAAGTTGTTTGGTTTGGTTTGGTTTTTGTTTTTTTAGATTCCACATATAAGTGAGATCATATGGTTTTATCTTTCTCTGTCTGAGTTATTTTGCTTAACCTAATGTCCTCAAGATCCATTGATGTCGTTACAAATGTCAAGATTTCGTTCTTTTTATGAACTGAATAATATTCCATTTTACATATGTACACAATTTCTTTATCCTTTCATCTATTGGTGGACACTTAGGTTGTTTCCATATCTTGGCTATTGTAAATAATGCTGCAGTGAACATGGAGGTGAATAAATCTTTTTGAGTTCAAGTTTTCATTATTTTTAAGATTTTATTTATTTATTTGAGAGAGAGAGCACTAGTGAGCATGAGCAGGGTAAGAAGCAGAGGGAGAGGGAGAAGCAGACTCCCCACTGAGCAGGAACCCTGAGATCATGATCTGAACCGAAGGCAGAGGCTTAACTGACTGAGCCACCCACGTGCCCCTAAAGTTTTCGTTTTTTTTTCAGATAAATACCCAAAAGTGGAATTGCTGGATCGTATGGTAGTTCTATTTTTAGTTTTTTGAGGAACCTCCATATTGTTTTCCATAGTGGCTGCACCAGTTTACGTTCCCACCAACAGTGCACCAGTGTTCCCTTTCTTTTTCCACGTCCTTACCAACACTTGTTACTTCTTGTCTTTTTGATAATAGCCCTTCTAACAGGTGTGGGATAATGTTTCATTGTGTTCTTGATATGCATTTCTCTGGATTAGTGATGTTGGGCATCTTTTCATGTACCTTTTCATGTTGGGCATTTGTATGTCTTCTTTAGGAAAATGTTATTCAGATCCTCTGCCTATTTTTACATTGATTTTGCTGTGCAGAGCTTTTTAGTTTGATGTAGTCCCCCTTGTTTATTTTTGCTTTTGTTGCCTTTGCCTTTGATGTCAAATCCAAAAAGTAATTGTCAAGACTCATGTCAAGGAGCTTACTGCCTATGTATCCTTTTAGGAGTTTTATAGTCTCACATCTTACATATAAGTCTTTAGTCCATTTTGAGTTAATTTTTGTTTATAGTATAAGATAGTGGTCCAGTTTCATTCTTTGGCATGTGGCTGTCCAGTTTTCCCAGCACTGCTTATTGAAGACACTGTCCTTTCCCCATTGTATATTCTTGATGCACTTGTCATAAATTAATGAACTATATATGCATCAGTTTATTTCTGGGCTCTCTATTCTATTCCATTGGTCTATATGTTCGTCTTTATGCCAGTATCATACTGTTTTGATTACTATGGCTTTGCAATATAGTTTGTAACATAATTTGAAATCTTTTTCTTCTTTCTCAAGATTGCATTGACTGTTCAGAATCTTTTGTGGTTTCATACAAATTTTAGGGTTGTTTGTTCTATTTTTGTGAAAAATGTCACTGGAATTTTGATAGGGATTGCATTGAATCTTTAGATTGCTTTGGGTAATCTGGGCATTTTAACAATTTTAATTCTTCCAATCCATGAGCACAAAATAACTTTATTTGTTTGTGTCTTCTTCAATTTCATTCATTAATGTCTTACAGTTTTCAGTATATAGTTCTTTTACCTCCTTAGATGAATTTATTCCTAGATTTTTTTTTTTGGATATAAAGCCGGGTTGTTAATTTGAGATTTTCTTGTTTTTTAATATAAGCATTTAGAGCTATAAATTTACCTCTCTGCACCTCTTTTTCCTGTAGCCCATAAAATTTGGTATATTGTGTTTTTGTTTGAATTCGTCTCTAAGTATTTTCCAATTCTTCTGGTGATTTATTTTTTGATTCATTGGTTGTTTAAAAGGGCATTGCTTAATTTCCACAATATTGTGAATTTTCCAGTTTTCCTTCTGTTATTGCTTTCTAATTTCTTACTGTTGTGACTAGAGAAGATACTTTATGACATCTGTCTTTTAGAATCTATTGATACTTGGGGCACCTGAGTGGCTTGGTGGGTTAACATCTGCTTTCATCTCAGGTCATGATCCCAGGGTCTTGGGATCAAGCCCTGCATCAGGCTCCCTGCTCAGCGGGGAGTGTGCTTCTCTCTCTCTCTCTCTCTCTCCCCCTACCCCTGCTCATGCTCTCTCTCTCTCGCTCACTCTCTCTCTCTCAAATAAATAAAAAAAAATCTTTTAAAAATCTATTGAGACTTGATTTGTAGTCTATCATATAGTCTCTCCTGGAGAATGTCCATGTGCCCTTGAGAAGAATACGTATTCTGTTTTTGGTTAGAATTCTCTGTACAGGTCTGTTCTAGTTAGTCTATTGTTGTTGTTTAAGTCTTCTTCTTTTTTAACTTCTCTTTGGTCTGCTTTTCTATCCATCAATGCGAGTGGGGTATTGAAGTCTTTATTATTGTAGAAATATTTTTTCCTTTAATTTTGTCAGTTTTTGTTTTATATATTTTGATGGTCTGTCATTAGGTGCATAAATGTTTATAATTATTATATCTTCTTGCTGTATTAAAACCTTTATTAATATATAATGTCTTTTTGGGGTCTTTGTAAACTTTTTTGATTTAAAGTTGATTTTGTCTGTTATTAGTATAGATACCTCTGCTCTCTTTTGGTTACTACTTGTGTGGAATCTTTTTCCATCCCTTCACTTTCAGTCTATTTGTGTCTTTGGATAGCATATACTTGGATTGTGTGCTTTTATCCATCATGCTGATCTCTGTTTTTGATTAGAGAGTTTACTCCATTCACATTTAAAATAATTTTTGATAAGGAGTGGCTTACATCTGTCATTTTGGTATTTGTTTTCTATCTTATAGCTTTATTGTCCCTCATTTCCTATATTACTGTCTTCTGTGTTTAGTTTAAATTCTTTCCTCCTTTGCTCTTGTGTATATTTTATAGCTTCTTTATTTGTGGTTACCATGGGGATTACATTTAACATCCTTAAGTTGTAACACTGTATTTTGAATTTATAGCAGCTTAACTTCAATAATATACAAACAACTTCTCTGTTACAACTCTGTCCCCACCCCTTTCAGTTGTTGATATACAGAATGATGTCATTATACATTATGTGCCCTAAAACATAAACTATTAATTATTTGAAATGTATTTGTCTCTTAAATTGAAGAAAACAAGACTTGGAGTTGTAAACCAAAGTTACAATAATACTAGCATTTAGGCTAATAATTATTTTTTCTTTATATGTATTAGTCTTTTAAATCATGTAGAATATTAAAAGTGCAGGGGCACCTGGGTAGCTCAGTTAGTTAAGCGTCAGACTCTTGGTTTTTGCTCAGGTCATGATCTCAAGGTTGTGGGATTGATCCCTGTGTGAAGCCTAGTGTGGAGCCCCATGTCAGGTTCCATGTTCAGTGTGAAGTTGCTTCAGATTCTCTCTCTCCCTCTTCCTCTGTCCCTCCACTCTATAGAAATTCTTTTTAAAAAAGCTCTAAAGGAAGAAAATAAAAAGTGCGGTTACAAATCATCATTACAACAATACTAGCTTTTATATTTGCCTATGTACTTACCTTTATTGAAATCTTTATTTCTCTGTATGGTTTCAAGTTACTGTCTAGTATCCTTTTATTTCACCTTTCAGGACTCCCTTAAGCATTTCTTGCAGGGCAGGAGTAGTGGCTTAATGACTCCCTCAGTTTTTGTTTATCTGGGGATATCTTAATTTCTCCCTCACTTTTGAAGGGCAGTTTTGCCAGATTTAGGATTTTTGGTTGACAGTTTCTTTTAGCAGTTTGAATATAGCAGCCTGCTGTCGCCTGGCATCCAAAGTTTCTGATGAGAAATCTGCTGATTATATTTTTGATGATTCACTTCTCTCTTGCTGCTTTCATGATTCTCTCTTTGTTTTTATCTTTGAAAGTTTGACTATAATGTGTCTCAGTGTGCATATCTTTGAGTTCATCTTACTTGAAGATTGTTGAGCTTCTTGGATGTTTATATTCATGTTTTTCATGACATTTTCTCTGCCCCTTTCTTTCTTCTCCTTCTGGGACTTCTGAAATGTATGTTGGTCTGTTTGATTTGTACCAGAGGTCCTTTGGGCTCTGCTCACTTTTCTTCAGTTTTTTTTTTGTTTGTTTGTCTCTGTGTAGACTTGATAATTTCCATTGTCCTGTCTTCAAGTTCACTGATTCTTTTCTCTGCATGATCAAATCTGCCTTTGAATCCCTCTAGTGAATTTTTCATTTCAATTATACTTTTCAGCTCTAGAATTTCTTTTTGGTTTCTTTTTAGGTTTTCTATGTATTTATATTCTGATTTTTTCCATACATCTTTTTCTTGACTTCATCTTCCTTTAGTTTTGTGAGCATCTTTAAAACAATTATTTTAAAGTCTTTGGTATGTCTGTCATGAGGTTTTTTTTCAGGGACAGCTTCTGTTGGTTAATTTTTTTCCTTTGAATGGGTCATTCTTTCCTATTTCTTTGTCTGCTTTGTGATTTTTGTTGTTGTTGTTCAGTACTGGATATTTGAATCTAATATGTGGCAACTCTGGAAATCACATTTTTCCCTTCCCCTGGGTTTGCTGTTGTTTTTGAATGTCCTAGTCTTTCATGTCTGACTCCAAAAGGGTAAAGAAAGAAAAATGAAGAGGTGAGGCAGCTCTTTAGGCCCCCTGAAAGTCACTACAGCCAAAAGGGAAGGGGCTTCCATCGCTGTGGGGAGGTGCAACCACAATGTCTTCCCACCTCTTTCTGCCCAGAAATAGCAATCAGTGATCAGAGCATAGATCCCAATATTTGGAGGACAGGGTCATTTTTGCTCACTGTGGCTCCCACAAGCTATGTGCAAGCTGCTTCAAGAATATGTGCACAGTGCCTGCCCTATGTCTGGGTGTGTGAGATAGGTAGCTACTACTATGCTAGTTGCTGAGATTGGCCAATGTTAACTGCAAATCTTTCCCTGGAAGTTGCAAGCCTTCAATAGAATGCAAAATTCTAAAATAGTTACATCAGACAGATTCTGCCTGTGTAATTATTGTCTAGGTTGGGAGGACGGATTCCTGGTGTTTCCTATTCTACCATCTTTTCAGAAACTTCTGTTATATATTTTTCTCCAATATTACTCTTACAATGTTTCTGTGCTTTAACATTTTAAAATTAATTAATTAATTAATTAAAAATGTAAATTTTAGTTAACATACAGTACAATATTTGTTTCTGGAGTAGAATTCAGTGATTCATCACTTACAAACAACATCACAACAAAAGCCCTCTTTAATACCCATCACCCATCGGGCCCATCCCCTGCCGACCTCCTTCCATCAACCCTCAGTTTGTTCTCTATCATTAAGAGTCACTTATGGCTTGTTTCCCTCTCTCCTTTTTTTCTTTTGAATATCTTTTAAATATTTTAAATATCTTTTGTTAAAAGCATATAGCTGAATTTAAGAAAGTGCCAGTATTGGAGTCTCTGTTTTGTATTTTGTGAGGTATCCCACTTAGTGATTATTGACATCTTTAGAATTATTTTTGTCATCTTATTTTGCACTTCCATTTGCTCCATTTTCTTCCTCTGACTTTTCTCCTTTCTCACTTTCCTTCAATTGATTTGATCAATTTGTTTATTCTCTCTCCCTCCACTGGTTTAATAGCTATTTATTCTAGAATTTCAGTGGTTTTCTTAAAGTGTATACATTTCTTAACAAATCTAAACTAATCATTATCTATTCTCTGGGTAAACAACAAGGAAACTTAAATTACTTTAATTGCAGTTATCCCTCTCCAGTCTTAGAGAGAGAAAAAATAGATTGCTTACAAATGAATGACAGTCTGATGGAAGATTTCTTGTTAGCATCAACAGAAAACAGCTGTGAAATAATAACTTCTGAGACCCGAGGTAAACGGTTTATTTGAAGGTTAGTAACCACCTGAAATATCATTTAAGAGCAAAACTCACAGATCCTTTCTGAAAGAACACTAAGTGATGTACTTTAATCAGAAGAAAACCAAATGCAGAAGAAAGAGGAGTGAGATGTAAGAAACAATGTTGATCAAAGAGACAGGTAAATGTATTGGTAAATTTTTGTAATCACTAACTATAAGATGTAATACTCAGAATAATCCTTAGTTGGCTCCCCATTTTTACAGAAGGAGAAAAGAAAGGTGGAGAAGCTAACTATCAAACTTGTGTGAAGTCACACAGCTAAAGAAGGCTAGTGCTAGGAGAATGCCTTCTTGTTCAGAAATGCCGTGAGACTCAAAAAGCAATACTAGCAATCTGTGTTCATTCTTTGAGCTAAATTGTGACTCAGAGAATTCTTGGGTCTATGAGTTCTAGAATGTATAAGAAAAATTCACTCAGGTGTTATCCTTTGAATTAAGGAGAACATGGAGCAAGAAGACCCACTAAAGATAAATTGTGACAGTTTATCTTTCTTGAAATCCTAGTTGTACAGAATGATTTTTCAGTTACTTTGCAAGATTACATAAACTTTGAGAAAATTAAATAACTGATGGCAATATGACCATATTAAGAAACAAAGGTGGAGGGGCACCTGGCTGGCTCAGTCAGAAGAGCATGTGACCCTTGATCTTAGGGTCATGAGTTCAAGTCCCACATTGGGTGTAGAGATTACTTAAATAAATAAACTTAAAAAAAATAAAGAAACAAAGGTGGAGAGAGAAGCTGAATTGAATCAACAAAATTGCTCTTTGTAAATAACAAAGCATAGAGTCCCTCTGTATTCTAAACAATAAAACACATGTGGTGTTGTATTTTATTAAAAATCACCTGATTTGTTCTTTAACCAGGCTTACAAGCTACAATATAATCTTTTAAAATTATAGGTAATTACAAGAAGGCACATTAAACCTCAGTTAATCACAGTTGTTTCAAAAATATGTCCTTTCTCTTAACAAAGCAGTAACCCAGCCAAACCTTGGATAAACTGGCATTTCCCTAGATCACATGTTTCATTCCTAAACACAATGCCCCTTGTGTTTCTTTCAGGTGTCCATGCTTTCTCTGAAAAACAGATCTCCCCTTCCAAAGCTTGAGTATTATCTGCTCTTTGTTTGAAAATAAATGCATTGTTCATGTGTGGACTAGTCATGCAGGTGTTTTACCTCTCTTTTCCCAGTCAGGCTGATTCTTAAGCCTTTCATGAAATCAGTTCAGTTTAGTTAAACCTCTGACATTCACTTCTCATTGCCATTTCCCTTTATAGCCATAATATAAGCCCCAATACAACCATATCATCTTCCATTCCATTATGTTTACATTTTAAAAATTATATCAGGAGTTGCCAACACTACATCTTTCTCAGTTCTTGAAGGCTAACTCCAGGGCAAGGCCAAAGTTCTGATCAGTTCAGGTTGCTTTCATTTTCCCTGAACTTCCAATTGCTGCCTTATGGTACAGATTTGCTCCTATCACTGGAAAGAGCTATCTGAAAGCTTTGCATGAAATTAAACTCCCTGAGGTGTAACCAAACTGAATGAAGCCACAGAAGCGTGTATTGAAACAACTCTTTTCCTGAGTGGGGCATGTGAAACACTGACATTCTTAACACAGCGAGGATTGGTATTGAATGTCAGGTAACTGGTTCTGTCTTCTGAAGTATAGGATTTCAATCTCTCCTTTTATTTTCAAACAATCACTTTCATGTTATTCCCTAGAGAATGAGGATGGTATGAATCTCAGATCACTGGATAAACTATAGCTGAAAAGGGAAAATGGGGGTGGGGTGGGCAGCAGAATTACTTAAAGACTTTATCTCTTCAGTGCAAAAGATAGTAATTGATATTACTTATCAAAGTGTAACTTGGAGTTTTAAGCTATTTATTATTGTCATTCAAGTCTCTAGATTTTTTGCATAATCCCCATTCTCTGTCATTTTCTGTAACTCAAGTGTACTTCAATAAAACAAAGTGCATATTTTAGCATTTCATTATTCTTATTGCTTTCATGGCTAAGAGTTTTAAAAATTTCACCTTGCATTGTAAATGTTGGAAAGTTTATATGAAAATAGTGACTAATTATTCATTGTCATAGTGAATAAGAAGTAAAGAATCTATCTGCTTTACTTTTTCTAATTGCAGCATTTTGCTTAACACAATGTGCTCAATAATTTGTTGATTAAGGAGAAGACTGTAACACATGTATAGTGTATATTATTGCTTCTCTGTCCAATTAACCAAGTGTGACTAATCTGAATTTAACTGTGAAACACATTATTCTGTCCTGAGTATCTGTAGAGTTGTTATATAATGTGGCAACTTTGTTTTTAAAAAATGAGTACACATTTCTTCAGTTGTTTTAAAAAGCTGTTTTGTAGAAATTAGTAATCAATCTCAAAATCAATTTTGCTTTATATTTTGGAATTGATAATACTATAGAAGATTTTAGACCAGAGTTTGGTGTTCATATTACATATGGCAATTCTCTGAACCATGATGATGTAGAGTTCATGTGGACAATACAATGGAAGTCAGCATGATGTGGAGATATTAAGATTTTACTTATGAGGAGGTGCTATGCTTCTGGCCTTAAGGAAAATGTTAAACAAGACATTTCAGTATTTTGAGATTTTGATATCAGTGGCTGAAGTGAATTTGCAAAACATAATCTTATATGGAACCTCTACTCAAGCATAATCTCTCCTTTCACAGTTATGCTTGAACATAGGTCTATGGTTTATACTTGAGCCAATTGATTTCAAAGCTCTTAACGCATATCCCCTTGGGATAGCTAAAGAATGGTCTATCTACTAGATATACGGGAAATAGTCCTCTAAAACTTCTTGAGATGGAGAATGGGAAAATCTCTATTTGCCCAGTACCCTTGAGTTAAAATTTGCAAATACAATTTATCCAAAATTTCTTAAGAGTTTATTTAAACTGTAAGCACCACTGATAAATTGACTGAATAAATACATTTTTTCCTTTTAAACTTTATTGAGGAATAATTTATGCCACAGTAAGAATGATTAGTCTCTTCTCATTTGTTTGTTCAACCATTTATTCATGTAAGTATGGACTCATGTATATTTATTTTATAATTTGGGATTATAATTCAATACTATGTTATTTGTCTTAGTGCTCAAATCATTCCAGCTTTGGCCTCTGGGAGCTCTTTCTGGTTGGCTTCTGTGTCTCCTTGACATGCTCCATCTTTTTCGTTTGTTTGTGTGCGCTTCCTTTCTGACACTACAAGAGATCTACGTTTATCTTTTATTTTTTTAAAAGATTTTATTTATTTATTTGACAGAGAGATAGATAGAGCACAAGTAGGCAGAGCAGGAGGCAGAGGAAAAGGGAGAAGCAGGCTCCCCGCTGAGCAGGGAGCCTGACTCGGGGCTGATCCCAGGACTCTGGGATCATGACCTGAGCAGAAGGCAGACGCTTAACTGACTGAGCCACCCAGATGCCCCTCAAGTTTATCTTTTTTTTCTTTTTCTACCCCAATCCTAGAATCAGCTATTTTCCTAAGTATTCCTGGTTTCTTTTATTGGAAAATGGTATTTAGAACCAAGATGGGGGGGACGCCTGGGTAGCGCAGTCGTTAGGCGGCTGCCTTCGGCTCAGGGCGTGATCCCGGCGTTCCGGGATTGAGCCCCACATCGGGCTCCTCCGCTATGAGCCTGCTTCTTCCTCTCCCACTCCCCCTGCTTGTGTTCCCTCTCGCCGGCTGTCTCTCTGTCACATAAATAAATAAAAAATCTTAAAAAAAAAAAAAAAAAAAGAAAAACCAAGATGGGGGTGCTGAGGTTGTTCTTTACTGCTGAGGTGTGGTTACCTCTCAGTGTTCAGAGTGAGGTAAATATATATGTGTACATATTTATGCATATACATCTACAATTGGTCTGTATATACCTGTATAAATAGTAAGTTAAATATGAGTTCATACTAACGTCTCCAACTCTAATCCATTACCACAGCATTCATTCTATCTTTCCTTGTTGTCTGCAACTTTCACCTCTGACAGTGAGAAACCTGGCTCATCTACCATTGTTCATTTAATTGTTCAACCTTAGTATATGTGTAAAGCAGTGTTACAATATTTTAGATTCAATTCTGTGTCTAAAAATTTATTCTACCATACATTCACACTGGTATGCAAAAATATGTGGACAAGGATTCTCCCCTTTCCTTTCCATTCCTTTTTTTTAAATTAAATAATCTTTGATTTTTAAATAATTTTTTATTGTAGACATTTTCAAGTGTATGCAATAGTAGAGGAAAAATTAATCTGAACCTTATGTGACCATAGTCCAACTCTTAATAATTTTTAGTATTTTGCCTTTCATTTATTTCCCTTATTCTTTTAAAACAAATTTTAATGTAAATACCAAATATCATATCATTTAGCCCATAAATAATTCAGTAGGTATCCGATCTCCAACAGATGGCCTACAGTGAAAACCACAATGCCATGATCATACCTTAAAAAATTAATGACAGTTCCCATATATGATACCTAATCTATGGTCACATTTTCCCAGTTCTGTGAAAAATGTCTTTTATAGTTGCTTTGTTTGAATCAGTATTTGTGACAGGCAGAATAATACCTTCTGCCCTCATTAAATGTACATATCCTAATCCCTGGAAACTATGAATAAATTACCTTATATGGCAACAACAACTTTGCAGATATAATTAACTTAAGGATCCTGAGATGGGAATGTTATCCTAGATTATCTGGGTATGCTCAGTATTATAACAAGGGTCCTTATATGAGAGAGGTAGGAAAGTTAGAGTTAGAGAAGAAGATGATGGCAAAGGCAGATGTTGGAGTGGTTCCGTTACTGGAAGGGGACCATCAGCCAAGAAATAGCCTCCAGAAACTGGAAAAGGCAAGGAACTGATTATCCCCAATAGCTTCCAGAAGAAATGCAGGCCCAATACCTTGATTTTAGCCCTGTAAGACCCAATTTTGGACTTCTGACTTCCAGAAGATAATAAATTTATAAGATTTGTGTTGTTTAAACCACTATGTTTGTGGTAATTTGTTATAGTGGCAATAGGAAAATACATGATCCAAACTGTATATATTGCATTGGATTGTTATATTTATCAAGTTTCTTTTAATCTGTAATAATTCTACCTCTTTTTCTTTTCTAATTTGTTGAAGAAACTGGGTCATTCATCCATATAATCTTTGCATTCTGGACTTGGGCTCATTTTTGCCTCATGGTGTCATTTAATTTGTTCTCCTATACTCTGTGTTTCCTAAAAATTGATTTTAAGTTATAAAAGCTTATTTATAATCAAGTTTGATTTGGGGGTAGGGTTAGGATATTTCATAGACAGTGCCTTGTGCTTCCTATTATATCCATGAGGAGATAACTAACAGTAGTCTCATTGTTAGTACTGCTAGCCTGATCCACCCACTAGAAAGCTTCCATTAACCTTTTATCTAGGGTTTCAGTACTGATTAATGATTGTTGCTTATATCCATTATTTCACTAGGGGTTCCAAAATGATAATGTATTATTAGCTGAATTTCTATAAAGAAGAACTTTCCCTCATCAACTATTTGGTTACTCTGGAATATATTTTATATATGAAAGCAGGATAAATTCTTGATTCTTTTTCTTCACTCGTTAATTTTTCAGAACATTAAGTATGTGTGCCTTAGCAAACTTCTAAGGTAATGAATGAAGTTTTTAAAAAATTTATTTAATTACAAATTCATGGATTTATATGTATTTGTTTAGTTTTGTTTTGTTGTTTTATTTGTTGTGTTTTACTCAATTGGAGACAAATTCTTTTTCATGCTCAAATTGTTCTTCTTTGGCCAGTGAAAACTCTTCAAGGTAACTCTTGTTCCTTTGGATGCTGTAAACAAGTTACTTTTGTTCTCTTGTCTTTTTCACTCTGTTCCCATCCCTGCTCCCAGAAGATTATTTATATTTGTTTTTAGTTTAGCTTTCACTAATTCAAATTGGAAGTAAAATGAAGTATGTTTATATTTTAGTATTCCTTCCTTTTACACAAAAGTTAACATACTATATACAATGATCTGTACCTTATTTTTTCAGTTAATAATATTTTCCTGAGATCCCTACGTATATGCATATAGAGAGATGCCTCATTTCTTTTCACAGGTGCATAGTATTCCATGTTTGGATGGACCACAGCTTAGCCAATCAGTTCCATATTGATTAATATTTATGATGTTTCTATTCTTTGGTAAAGAACAAGAGAATCGTTCCTCCATATACTTGCTGTGATGTTTTAGAATCATTCCTCCTTGGAACCTGGCTTTTTCTTTAGCCAGAGAGTTGTGAGTCTGAGAACTAGCTCAGGTCTTGGAATCAAGCAAGGAATTACAGCTTTTTATGGGTGTATGTAGTTACCTTCAGCCTCTTGTTTCATGCATCTTTGATTTCTTTTCATCATTTAGATTGAGCAATACTTTTGTTGGTTGCCTATTTAGCCCCAAGGATACTGTGCTCTATTAAATGTATTTTTCTGTGGTTCAGGCCTCATCACCATCCGGTCCTCCACCAACTTCCACAATGAACTTGTTGTTCCTTGTGATAATTGTGCCCACCTTGCTTCTAGTAGCTTAGCTTCATCACCTAGCCTCTGTAATTTGGAAGCCTATCATCCCATTGCCATCAATAAGACTAGTTCTATAACACTCTCTTTTACTCTGAGCTTTGACTATAGAGGATGGTCAACACTGAGCTTGTCAGTCATTCTGGTGCTTATTTTTCATCACTTTGGCACTGTCTCCTGGGGTTCTAGCCAACTTGCTAAATCCTTTATCCCAGGAGAGTGTTCCCATATTGAGAAACTGACTTTGTCTAACCTGATATTCCATTTCCACTGATCCATTACCCTCAGAATCCAGTTTTAGATGTACTTTCCCAACTCCTGCTGGTACACACTGGCTAATTCCTCCAGTTCCTTTAGCATGTGGTCCCTTTCCTTCCTTGGCAGGCCTAGCACTTCCTCTTCTGGGTTATATCAAGGCTGACCCTTGGTATTGGTGATGGTCATGAGGAGAAGAAGGGTTTGATCTCAAGGGGAGGGCATGCTTTGTCTCCAAGCAATCGTGGTGGGATGGAAGGCTAATTTTTAACTGAGAGGAGTAGGCCATTTATCTAGGCCCAGAGGCTTCAAGGGGAGGATCAGAGGTTTCAAGGTTTTTGAGTGAAATAACTGAGATATCATCTCAACAGGGCTCTGACCATAACATCTTTCTCCATCAGGGACTTTGACATGTCAGACTTTGCAGAACAGAGAATTCACCTTTCTCTAGAATTCTGCAGCTCATAATTAAATCCTGAGCCTGATCTTCAGATTCTTCTGTCCTCTGCATTCAGGGGATAAGAGTCTCTTTGTCTGCCACCCAGGAGGATTTCTGAGTGTTGAGTTTTATGTTTCTCTTTAAATTAATAATTATCCTTAGCTTTTGATTGTTTTTTTCCAGTTCATCAATGACACTCAACAACAGTGATTTGATTCTGTTGTCCTTATAATTAGTACTTCCACAAAAGCCTGAGGTATTACAACTGTTAGTAAATTCCCTTCCACAATGTCCCATTCCAGTTTACCACATGTACCCTTTTAATAATTGTACTGCTACTCATGCTAGATACTATCAGCGTTCCATCTACCAGCAGTGATGTGGTCCTCAGCTCTAAAATCCCATTTTTGAGTCTGCTTCCTTGGACCATTCTGGCACCAACCAGTTGGGTTCCCTAGGAAACAGATTCTGAGCAGGGATTTACATGCAGGAAGTTGGTGAGTGCTTTTGAGATCACAGCCTTTGAAGGAGTTAAGTAAGTATGAGTAGCACTGGGCCTTGGGAAGAGCTGAACCACAGTGGAGTTGCACCAAAGGCCTCTGCCAATCCCCTGGGGAGCTCTGGGGCTAGATGATTCTTTAGAATTGTTTTTTCTTGAAGCAAGGGGCAGGGTCCTTGTACTCCTGAATAGAACAGTCACTGGATGTGGATTGGTAGGAAGCTCTCTTCAGCAAAAGATAATTTTTAGAGAGGATCTCAGCTCAGAACCATCTGCTTCCACACTCGCAAGAGGGGATCACCCATAGCCCATGTCATAAAGAAGGCATCTGGATAATCCAACACAGCATCCACTATAGTGTTTTGGCAAGTATATTTTCGTAATAAATTCCTAAAAATGGAATTGCTTGGTTCATGGGGAAGTGTAGATGTCATTTTGCTAGATATTGCCAGATTCTTCTCCACAGAGGTTGTATTATTTTGCATCCCTACCAACAATGTATAAGAATTCCCGTTTCTCCTCTGCCTTGCTGATAGGAGTATGCATTCAAACTTTTGGATTGTCAATATGATAGGTGAGAAATGGTAGTTTTAATTGCAAATTGTTTTTAATAGCAAAAACCTAGAAACAACTGAATATCCATCAACAAGGAACTGATCGATTCGATTATGGTAACTACCTTCTGTGTGGTAATACATTCTATGAGGTAGATCTATATGTACCACTATAGCAAAATCTCGAATATATGTTAAATGAAAAACAATTTGTAGATCAATGTATAGAATATAATCTCATTTGTGTATAAACAAAAGATACATATATTAACATTTTTAAATTTGCATAGAAAATTCCTGGAAGACTGCAAAAGAAAAACTATGGTGGGGAAAACTGTTATGAGGAGGAGTTAAAAGAGAGGTATATTAATTGGGTAATTAATCCAGAGCAACAGAACCAGTAGGATTATATATATATAATTTGGTATAAGGAATTCATCCAGGTGATTATGGAGGCTGAGAAGTCCCACAACCTGCTGTCTGCAAGGTGGAGATTCAGGAAAGCCGGTGGTGTAATTCAGTCTGAATTTGAAGACCTGGGCAGCAGGGGAGCTACGTGTAAATCCCAGTCTAAGGGCAAAAGAAGACTGATATTCCAGCTCAAATTCTCTGCCAGTAAGAGGGATTTCTCCCTTCCTTTGCGTTTCAATTCTATTTAGGCCCTCAATGGATTGAATGATGCCCACCCACACTGGGGAGGGCAATCTGCTTTACTCAGTCTTCTGTTTCAAATTTAACCCTATCCAGGAACACCTTCACAGACATACCCATAATGGTTTTTTTTTTTTTTAAGATTTTATTTATTTATTTGAGAGAGAGAAGGAGAGAATGAGTGGGGGGAGGAACAGAGGGAGAGGGACAAGCAGACTTCACACTAAGTGCAGAGTCCAATGCAGGGCTCTTTCCCACGACCCTGAGATCATGACCTGAACCGAAATCAAGAGTCGGACGCTTAACCGACTGAGCCACCCAGGCACCCCCACACCCGTAATGTTTAATCAAGTCATCTGGGCACCATGTGACCTAGTCAAGTTGATACATAAAATTATCTATCATAAAGGATAAAGGTACTTTTACTTTTCAGTTTATGTCTTTCGCTGCTATTTGAAATTTTTATGGCAATTGGTATTAATTTAATTTAATTTTTTAAAAATGATATTGCTGTTCAACCGGTGACCATTTTCCTCCAGATGTTTTGCTCTCATTTCATGCCTAATCTACTTATTCAACCCTCTTAGGAAAAGATAACAGCCCAGAGTTAGCCCCCCTGACCCCAGCACTGTGATTTAGACTCTTGACCAGACTCACAACATCCACTTAGCCTCAGTTCATCCGACCGTGGAGCTCCAGTATATCTGTGGTGGCTCAAACAATGGCTAGGGTTGTGCTTTCTGTGCAATTAGTACAAAGCTGTTGTTTTCTGAGGAATATACAAAAAAGTTGTGGGCAGAATGACTTACAATTATCCATCTTTGGACTGACTTAATTTCTGTTATTTGGTCAAATAATCCAACTTAGTGTGCAGTTTAGTGGATATAGGTGTATCCATTCTTTTCCCGTTTTATACATCATTTTCTCAGCAGCATAATCTCACTTTTGAAGGACACATTGTGAAGCCCAATTTCTTAGATGAACACTATGGCCGCTAAAAAGCTGATGAACCCTATGGCCTTTTGAGTGGAATCATTCTTTGATTTGATTCTTAAGCTAGTATTTGGAATTAAAGTGTTTAGAAAGTTGCCTATAAGGACACCTGTGTGGCTCAGTCAGTTAAGCGTCTGCCTTTGGCTTGGGTCATGACCCCAGGATCCTGGGATCCGCAGGGAGCATGCTTCTCCCTCTGCCTGCTGCTCCCCCTGCTTGTGTGCTGTCTCTCTCTGACGAATAAATAAATAAAATCTTAAAAAAAAAAAAAAGAAAGTTGCCTGTAATAAGTAAATAAATGGAGAATATGCAAGTTAACAACTCCCACTTCCTTTCCCCCCAGGAATGCAGCAAATTAGGATTCTGATTTTCATAACTGATCTCAACCTAATTCTGACCTCTCATCAGTTTTTTCCCCAGGTAAAGCAGAAAAAGTGCACATCATACAAATATTAAATTAATAAAAATGTAAAAAATCCCCCCAATACTGTGTTTATTAAGTAGACAGCTAAAAGCTAACATTAAGCTCCTGAGGGGATAAGTTAGGTAATTATAGTTTGACATGTTTCTTTTTCCTTTTTTAAAGATTTTGTTTATTTATCTGAGAGGGAGAGAGTGAGCATAAGCAGGGGGAGGGGGAGGGGCAGAGAGAGATGCAGACTCCGCTGCTGAGCAGGGAGCCTGACATGGGGCTCAATCCCAGGACCCTGAGATCATGACCTGAACTGAAGGCAGATGCTTAATTGACTGAGCCACCCAGGGGCCCCGACGTTTCTTGAAAGGGATAAAGAAAGGGGGGGGTAATCAGAAGGGGGAATGAAGCATGAGAGACTATGGACTCTGAGAAACAAACTGTGGGCTTCAGAAGGGAGGGAATGGGTAGGCTGGTGATGGGTGGTAGGGAGGGCACGTATTGCATGAGAGCTTTTCATTTTTTATATAAATTAGGTGTCCTGAGATCTCTGGTGGAAATGGATACAAGTTTTTCACTATCAAACACAGATTAAGCCGTTGTCTTCAAGTTTTCCCAGTAGTTCATTCATTAATCTGATATGCTTTATTTTGTTTACATAATACAGGGTAAAATTTGAGCTCTTAGTTTTACATTCTGTTTCTTCTTTGCTAGGAAGAAACATTGTTTTCAGCGTAATGTCATTGTTGGCCTTCAATGGAAACACATTAAGGACTAGTAATAACCAACTCTGTGTTGTAACTGGGCTATCCTCTTCAGCCATATATTTCAGTTCTACAAGTCTTTTTTTTTTTTAAGATTTTATTTTTTTAAGTAATCTCTACACCCAACATTGGACTCAAACTTGCAACCCTGAGATCAAGAGTCACATGCTCTACTGACCTAGCCAGCCAGGCGCCCATCCCACTTTTTAAAAAAGGTTTTATTTTTTTAAAAGTAATCTCTACACCCAATGGGCAGTTATACAAGTTTTGATTGATTATCCCACTCACCAGAACTTAATATTTTCTTATAGTCAGGATATTCATAAGCATCTGTTATAGATTTAGCATTGAGGCTGTCAATTTTCTAGATTTTCCTTCCCAGAGAGCATTCCTGGCTCTTGAACACTGGTATAAGGAAAAATTAAGGCTCTTTATTATCCTGCCGGTCAATACCCTTCTTGTAGGCACCAACTCTGGCCAGTGAGAGGCAGTCTAGGCTAGACATTGTCTGAAGTTGGGGGCTTTAAAGAGACTATTTGGGAGGTACTTTGAAAATATGACAAGCTTGTCTTTGCTTGCAGCAAGGCAACAAAATAAATCTTTTAGCATTCACACAGGAAAAAAAAAAGAACAAAAGAACTAACATCAGACACAGCTATTTTCATGATAACAAACAAGCCTGTTGTCTTCAAACCAGCTTCCATTGTTCCTGTACGGGATGACTTCCAATTGTACGCTCCACCCTTCCTCGCTACCCTGCTTTGGGCTCTAAGAGTTTGACCTGTTTAGATGAAATCAGTGGTTTTCCAATTGTGGCCTGGGGACTTACTAGAAATGCAGATTCTCAGGCCCTACCCAGACCTACTGAATCAGAACCCCTTGGGGGTGGGTCCAGCATTCTATTTTATCAAGGCAGCCGGCAGGAGCTTCTGATGCCTACTAAGGTTTAAGAATCACTAGACTGTATGTTAAGCTCCCGTATCTTGTGGCCTCTGGTTGAGCTTGGTCTGTGGGGAGCACCAGTAGGAAATCTGTGGAAGGAAGGAGAGTGAGGTCTGAGCATTTATTTTCCCCGCTCGCTCCCTGTAAAGTCACCACCAGCTGGCTATGTTCTTCTAATGGAGGCCACAGTTCCTTTCACAAGACCTTCTGGACTGTTACCTTTTGCAGGTCATCATGACCTCTATCCCCCCTTTGGGCTCCTGCTGTTGCTAAACACACAAGGTACTACTTTTTTTTTTTTTTTTTTAAGATTTTATTTATTTATTCGACAGAGATAGAGACAGCCAGCGAGAGAGGGAACACAAGCTGGGGGAGCGGGAGAGGAAGAAGCAGGCTCATAACGGAGGAGCCTGATGTGGGGCTCGATCCCAGAAGGCCAGGATCACGCCCTGAGCCGAAGGCAGACGCCCAACCGCTGTGCCACCCAGGCGCCCCTACAAGGTACTACTTTATCCCTCATGAGGTTCTCTAAAATCTGCTCATGCTTTCGAAAATAGTCCCTTGAATAAACTCTTTTCAGTTACCCTATTTAATGTTTGAGGGTTCCTGGATCATGACTGATAACAGTTCCTAATGTCATTTGTGATGGCATTCTTTCTGTGATGTCCATGTAAATGACTTACTTTACATTCACGAATATCCACTCTTCCTTTACTTACTGCATAATGCTGCTAGGAGGACTAACAAATTAATATGCTTGTCACAGTGCCTGGCTCACAGACCTACAATATATGGTAATTTTTTTTTATAGAGGCACCATAAACTGACTGCCCCCCCCCCCAATTCATTTGTTGAAACCTAATCCCCGATGTGAGGGTATTTGGAAGTGGGCGTTTGGGAGGTAATTACATCATGATGGTGAAGTTCCTACCATCGGATTAATGCCCTTTAAAAAGCAACCCCAGAGAGCTTTCTTGCTCTTTCTGCCATGTGAGGACATAGTAAGAAGATGGTCATTCATGCACCAGGAAGCAGCCTCCTCACCATACATCAAATTTGCTGGCACCCTGATCTTGGACTTCTAGCCTTCAGAACTGTGAGAAATGAATTTCTGTTGCTTATAAGCAACCCAGTCTATGACATTTTGTTATGTCAGCCCAAATCGACTAAGACAAAAGGCGTTACAATGTCTTTGCTGTATGCAGTCATGAGATACCAAAATATTAATGTCTTCAGCACCATTCATTGCCTTCTCTCACTCATTTCACCAGTATTAATGTTGATTTTTATACTGATTAACTGATTTCAGATGGAGGAATTATCAGAATCATAGGAGAGTTTAACAGTTTGGGATTCACTTATTATTTAAATATTAAAACCCATTTTAAATGGTCTGACCCGAAATACCATTAAACTCAATAATTAAATAATGATTATATCTAATTCATAAAATGTAGAATTTTTTAAGATGTAGACTGTTTTACTTATTATTTTTTAAAGATTTTATTTATGTATTTAACAGAGAGAGCAAGAAAACACAAGCAAGGGGAGCAGCAGAGGGAGCAGGGAGCCTGATGCAGGGCTTGATCCCAGGACCCAGGGATCATGACCTGAACAGAAGGCAGATGCTTAACCTACTGAGCCACCAAGGTGCCCCTATCTTACTTATTATTTTCCTTCCCTCCCTCCCTCCCTCCCTTCCTCTCTCTCTCTCTCTTTCTCTCTTTCTTTCTTTTAAGTAGGCTCCACACCCAGCATGGAGCTCAACATGGGGCTTGAACTCATCACCCTGAGATCAATCTTCAATCACTCGAATAGGTAAAAAATTTAGCAGGAAGGTGTGAATGGGTCTTAGCATTGACTTTGGTCTCAGTGAGTGTGAGTGACTCAGACTTCTGCAGTCACAGAGGGTCCTGCATTGAGAAGGGCTTCTGCTTGGTTTAATGCTCTGTTGTGAAAATTTTTTTTAATAATGACTTTTTAAAAGATTTTATTTATTTATTTGTCAGAGAGAGAGAGAGAGAGAGAGAGCACAAGCAGGGGGAGCAGCAGGCAGAGGGAGAAGCAGGCTTCTTGCTGAGCAAGGAGCCTTATGCGGGACTCGATTCCAGGACCTGGGGATCATGACTTGAGCCAAAGGCAGACTCTTCACTGACTGAGCCACCTAGGTATCCCTCTGTTGTGAAATTTTTAAGAATTTTTGAACAAGGTATTTTACATTTTGTGTTGAATTTGGTAAATTATGAAACTGGTTCTTTCTCTGTCATATTCGTATTTGTTCAAGATGACCAAGTAAGTATGAGCACTATAAAAAAGTAGTATTGAGTCTTAGTATTATTATACCTATTAATAATTGCTTTATTCATACTGGTTTCTAGGTACAAGGTGCTAAACCCCCCGCTCTTACAGTATTAAACAAGTATGTCTCTCTCAAGGACTGAACAATAGTACACCAGTATTACAATTTCTAATCAAATGTGACAGATAAGGAAACAAATGAGATCCAGCACACAAGTCTTCATGATTATGTTGAAAACACCGAGAGGCAGACTTCAGGCTCTAACAGTAATTTCTGTTCTGTTTCACCCGGCAAACAAACCCTGAAGACTAGCTCAAAGTTAGAGACAACAAATGAAAAATGTTTTTCTTTGGGAATTTTTTTTTCTTGAGAACAAAATAAGAAATAGGAGATGTCCTTTGTAGCTCAGCAATAGGTAAATACCATCTAAACAATAAGAAAAAGTTAGAAACTCTTCCTTGAATAACCTAAAGTTGTTTCTGGAAGTAGAAATATGATGGGTTTGAGAAGAAACTTTCTATGGGGTTGAGACTTGGCTATGAAATTAGAACTAATTTCTGGTTAAAAATTTGTTCCCTGAAGGAATAAATATCTAATGCCTGACATAAGGATGACTCAGAATGTCACTATTTCCATTTTTGGCATCCAACACACCAATCTTAGAAAAGGCTACATGTCCCAATTAACAGTCTTTTCCCAACATAGTGGAGAGAGTCTATTTAATTATGGGTCTGCACTGCAGTCTTTATCACCATCTTTACTCTGCCCGGTCCTAGTGGGACATGGCATAATATACAATTGGGTCCATTCACATAATTTTTGCTATTGTATATTCATAATAGACAAAACCTTGCCATGGCAAGTCAAGCAATCTCACTACCCAAAGCAGCTGTGGGCTAAAGGAATGTCCGGGCTTGCAGGGACAGATATATGGGAGGCTTAAAATGTGTGGGTAGAGTTGTGAGCCCTTTCACGCTGGTGCTTGGTTACATCATCTGCTTTCTTATACTTAGGACTTTTCTGCTGTGTTCCTTGACTGGACTCTACTACAGGAAACTTATAACATTCAAACTTAGTATCTACTTTCTCATTGGGTGAACCACTTAACAAATTTTGAAGGAAAATAAAAATCAGAGTAAGTGAATGATAAACCATTCCTTCCTCGTAAGTCACTAAAGAGGATCCTTTGGGTGGTACCCTTTGAAAGCACAGAGACTGTGATTAAATGGGTTTAGGGTATCCCCTAAATAGAAGATTTTCTGTCATTTACTAGACTTTAAAAGGTCTTGTTGTAGGCAGCTACCAGTGTGCATCAGCAGAAATCCATACCTACTTTATATAATTTATGAGTATTCAAATTCTACATTGTTCTGGGAAAAAGACCTTTGAGAAACTAAACAAACCACACATGATTTCTTTCCAAATGGAAGAGTTAAGATAAAATACATTTAACAGTTTGAATTCAATTTCTCCCTCTTTTAAAGGGCCTGAAAAGTTACATATATTGGATTCTACAGTGTAAAAGTATCTGTCCCTAAACAACATTGGTGTGCATCCCAACAGTCTGAAATGTACAGCTGAATGATTTGAATATTCAGCTCTTCAATGAGGAGTAAGTCTATAATTGTACAAATTATGTATCACATTAATTATTATTAATTATTAATATTATAATTTATAATAATTGTTTATTAATTAGATATTAAAAAACAACCCTGGGTTTTTTCTTTAGTGATTTAATTCTATGAGAGATGTTGCTCTTGTGAGACATAAATGTAATTTTCAGAATGAGAAAATCCAGATTTCGTGGAGAGAGTATGCCAATTACGTACTACTTAAGATAAGTGGAAGACTTCTGCCTCTGGGCAAGATTGAGAGGAGAGCATATTTACTCTCCTGGCTGACAAAACAACAACAACAACAACAACAACAAAATATATAAAAAGACAGTTTTCAGACAGTGGACATCCAGTAGTGAACCACAGTGATCCCTGAGAGAAAGGCAACAAATGAAAGTCTAAGAAGGGAAGAAGGCCATGTGAAGATGGAGGCAGAGAGTTGCATGATGTGTTAGCAAGTCAAGAAATGCCAAGGATTGCTGGAAACCGCCAGCAGCTAGGAGAGAGGCATATGACAGTTTCTCCCTCAGTGTCCAAAGGGAACCAATCATGCCAATACCTTGATTTTGGTCTTCTGATCTCCTGAACTATGAGAGAATACATTTTTGTTGTTTCAAGCCCCAGTTTGTGGTAATTTGTTATGTCAGTCCTAGGAAACTAATACACACAGGTAGAAAATGGACTGGAAAAAAAATCAGCAGTGCATCAGTGAATTGTGGGAAAATTTAAGCAGTCTAATATATATGTACTTGGAATCTCCAAAGAAGAGGAGTAAGAGGGAGGAATAATAATAATAAACTATTTGAAGAAGTAATAGCTGAAAATAATAAACCCAGAGATTCAAGAAGCCCAATAAACTTCAAGCACAAGAATTATGAAAAATGCTTACCATAATAAAAATGATAAAGAGAAAATGTTGAAACACAGTAATAAGGGGAAAATATTAAATCAATGATAAAAATAGTAAAAACATCCAGTAAAAAAAAGACACAGTATGGGCACCTGGGTGGCTGTCAGTTGAGTGTCTGTCTCTTGATTTTGGCTCAGGTCATGATCTCAGGGTGGTGAGATCCAGCCCCGCAATGGGCTCCGTGCTGGTTGTGGAGCCTGCTTGAGATTCTCTCTCTCCCATTCCCTCTGCCGCTTCCCCACCCTCACCCCACACATGCGCTCTCTTGCTCTCTCTCAAGAGAAAAAAAAAGACACATTATGTCCAGAAGAATAAAGGTATCCTTTACTGATAAGTAGACTTTAGTGATAAGTAAATCCTAAGATAATCATTTACACACACACACACACACACACACACACGCACGCACACACAAACTGGAACAAAGGATTATAACTAATATGATATTAGGGATATAAAGTGGAATCATAAAAATCAACTAAAAAACTATAAAAGGCAGACAAAGAAGAAAAAGGGTACTGAGAACAGATAGGACAAATATAAATAAAACAACAAATAGTTGTTAACAAATAGTAAATGCAACCAAATTAATAGTCACATTAAATTTAAATGGTCTACAAGAAGCCTACTTTGGATATAAAGACACAAAAAAGAGTAAAAATGAAAGATTGGAGAAAGGTATAGCATACTAACACTAATCAAAAGCAAGATATAGTGGCTATAATGGTATCAAACAAAGTAGATCTCAGAGGGAAGAATATTACCAGGAATAAAGAAGGCCCTTTTATAATCATAAAGGGGACTATTATCAAGGGTGCATAACAATCCTAAATATTTAAACACTTAACAACATACATGAAAACACGTGAAGCAAAAACTAACAGAACTGATAGAACTTGTAAGTCCACAATTTTAGCCAGAAATTTCAATACTCTCTCCATATTGATGAAAAAGTAGGAAAATATCATAACAATATAGAAAACTTGAAAATTGAAGCAGAGAGAATATTTTCCAATTTATTCTATGAGGACAGCACTATTCAAATACAAAAACCACACAAAGACATTGTAAGAAAACTACAAACCAATATTCCTCATAGACATAGATCCAAAAATTCTTTTTTTTTTTTTTTTAAAGATTTTATTTATTTATTTGACAGAGAGAGACAGCCAGCGAGAGAGGGAACACAGTAGGGGGAGTGGGAGAGGAAGAAGCAGGCTCATAGCAGAGGAGCCTGATGTGGGACTCGGTCCCGGTACGCCAAGATCACGCCCTGAGCCGAAGGCAGACGCTTTAACGACTGCGCTACCCAGGCGCCCCTAGATCCAAAAATTCTTAAAATTTTAGCAAATTGAGGGGCGCCTGGGTGGCACAGTTGTTAAGCATCTGCCTTCAGCTCAGGGCGTGATCCTGGCATTCTGGGATCGAGCCCCACCTCAGGCTCCTCCGCTAGGAGCCTGCTTCTTTCTCTCCCACTCCCCCTGCTTGTGTTCCCTCCCTCTCTCTGGCTGTCTCTCTCTGTCAAATAAATTAATAAATAAATCCAAATAAATAAATAAATAAATAAATAAATAAATAAATAAATAAAATTTTAGCAAATTGAATCCAACAATATATTAAAAAGTTAATAAATAATGACTAAGTGTTCCAGGAGTGCAATGTTGCTTTAAAATTTGAAGATTGGGGGGCCTGGGTGGCTCAGTCGGTTAAGCATGTGACTCTTGATTTTGGCTCAGGTCATGATCTCAGGGTCATGAGATAGAGCCCCACATCAGGCTCTGTGCTGGGTGTGAAGCCTGCTTAAGATTCTCTCTCTCTCTCCCTCCCTCTGCCCCTCCCTCCCACTTGCTCTGTCTCTCTCTAAAAATAAAATAAAATAAAATTTGAAGATTAATGGATATATACTGTCCATTTTTTTTTCTTTTGTACTCAGCTATAGCACATGCCAATTTTCCTTGGTTGCTTCCTCTGGAATTACCGTGTCTTCCTAAAAATCTGACTATACCCCCCAAAATTGTTCTTAGGGTGGAATAGAAGTCTTTTTTAAAGACATTCTGGCCTTGCTTTTTTTTTTTTTTTAAACAAGGCATAGAAGGATTCAAGTGAACCAGTGAACTCTTACATATTATTGTTTTAAAATTTCTGCTGTGTGAGTTTTCTATTGCTTTGTAAAAATCACCACCAATGTATTGGCTTAAAATAGCATACATAATTTATTATATCACACTTTCTGTGGTCAGGAGTCTGGGCATGGCTTGGCTGAGTCTTCTGCTTAGGATCTCACCAAGCTGTAATTAAGGTGTTGGCTGGGCTGCCTTCTTATCTGGAGGCTTGACTGGGGAGGAATCTGTTTTCAAACTCACTCAAGTTGTTGGCTGGATTAATTTCTTTGTGACTGCAGGACTGAGGGCCCTGACTTCTTGCAGACTGTCAGTTGGAAACCACCCATAACTCCTAGCAACTGTCTGTAGGTCCTTGAAGCTTCTTGCCATGTGGGCTTTCCCAGCATAGCCGTTTAATTCATAAAGGCAGTATGGAGAGTCTCTAGAGTAAGTCTGCTAGTAAGACAGAGTGGTACATAGCATAATGTAATCACAGGAGTGACAGGACATCCCATGATCTTGGTTATATTCTGTTGGTTAGAAAGCCACACACAAGGGGAGGGTATTAGACAAGGTATGAACCCTAGGAGAGAGGATCATGTGGAGTCAATTCACAGTCTGCCTGCATATATGTTTAAAGGACTTCAGGCAACAACACACTGTTTAAAACAAAACTGAAGCAGTAATAAAATAATAATTATAAATGAAATAAATTGAGAGATATAGGAATTTGGATTGAATGATAAATTGGTTGGGTTCAGTTTTGTTCAGAGATCATTAAAAAACTGTAAGTTTGATTAGTGGAGCACATTAATTTATCGAGTATTCAGACTTCTATTATGTTCCTACGTAAATCTCATCTTTCAAATTTGGCTGCAAGTTCTCAAAGGCAGATAGATGCCATTTTCTACTGTGGTATTCACAATATCTTTTAGCATTTAATGAGAACATGTAGGAATTCAGCAAATTTCATTTGAATGTTTGCAAACACATAATGAATGAGTTCATTACACATTTAAAAACAAAAGTGCTAAAAAAAATCCCACCAAAAGTGTTTGGCCTTATCTATTGGTCAATAAAATATTAATTGATTGGGTGAAGATCAGTTGGAGTTTAGAAAAATAATGTGATTTGCTTGATTTAGGATTCATTTTTAAAAAACATTTTTATTGGGAAAATGGAAACTTATACAAAGTAATAGTATTGGTTTAAAATTTTTTTAAGTTTTAGAAAATTTGCTTATTTTATGAATAGCAAAAGTTCACCATTATTGCTATAAAAATGTCACTATCATTTATTTGCATTCTTGTATTTTTTTTAAAGGAAAGTTGTTACCAGAAATTGCAAATGAGTCATGACTCATTCCATCTATGCTAAAACCTATTGTGAATAGTCTTTTAGTTTATTAAAATATTTTTTATTATGGTAAATTTCAAACATGCAAAAGTGGAAGAAAATAGTATAATAAACCTTCAAGTACCCATAATTGAACTTCAGTAATTATCAAAACTATGGACAATCTTGTGTCATATGTACCCTCGCCAACTTCTCCCCACCTTGTATCATGTTGAAGCCAATGCTAGGCATTATAGAATGTCACTTACATATATTACGGTATATATATCTCTAAAATATACTTATTACACTTAAAAATGGATAGAAATTACCTACTATCAAATATTCAATTGGTGTTCAATTTCTCTAATTACTTCATTTTTGGAAAACAATTGTTTGTTTGAGTTAGACTTCAAACAAGGTCCACACGTCGTTTTTAGTTGGTATATGCCTTAAATCTATAGATCCCTTTTCCTTTTTTATTTGTTGTGTTTTGATTTAGATCCTTTAATATAATTTCTATCTTGAAGGTGATTAGAGACCTTGGGAAGTTACCTAATCCATTCCCTCACTTTCACGTGAAGCAAGATAAATTATCTTGGACAGAGAGGTGCTGTCTGAGAAAGTTTCCATTTTGATGAACTCGGCTTTCTTGGGGATGTTTTCTGCTTTGAGATATTTGAGGCTATGGAGATACTTTGCAGAAGGGGGCTATCTAAATGAATTTAATGTGCACAATAGATTGGACTGCTGGAAAGACTTCTAACTTTTCCCTTCAACTCAATTAACTAGGATTCACTTTTGCCACTAACCTGAGAAGAGGTTTTCCTTGTTATGTACGAGAGGTTATTGTGAAAGTATAAAGAATGCTGCTCAATGGAAGAATTTGTCCAGGGATGATGTGTCCCTTCTATGGGCCTCTGAAATTCTTACCGTAGACAGCAATTCAGTTAGACAGTGTTTATATGCCGGTTTATATTATCAAAAAGTAATTGGCATTTTCCTTAGAATCCTGGCCAAATTCCAACTCTGATAAATACATTCTACTTCCCAAAATTTCACTTGCAATTTCAAATGGATTCTTTATCCTTAATTACCTGTCCCAACCTGTTTTGTGGTGTTGAAGTTCACCTATTAAGCAGCTGCTGCTTTTGGCACCAGAGGCTTGTACCTTTTGGGACTAGAGGAAGGGATCCTGGCAAATTTGGCAAACAAGTATGTGTATATGTGAGTTTGGATGACTTTAAGGGCCTAGAACTTAAACTTATCCTCTAATATGAAAAAATTGGAAACTTTCAGAGACAAAGGGATGGAGGGAGAGAGAAATACACAGGCATTCTAGAACTATGGGGCCTTTCATTTGCTCAGTAAGCTTTTATTAAGAAGTTTGTATGTGTGAGGCGTTGTTCTAGGTATTGTGGGGGATACAAAGATAAAATAGATTATAGTTCTTGCCTTAAAGGAATATACAGTCTAGAAGAGTGGATGTTTTAAAAATATTCATCAGTGCTAATGACTCTTTTAAAAAAAGTCTTCCTTATAATGGATAAAAACCTGAACAAGTTCCCTGCCTTCTTAATCCCAGGTTTTCTTATCTGTAAAATGGAGATAAATCTCCACCTCAGAGTGTTTTGTGAAAATTTTATGATGTAAAGCACTAAAACTATTGTCTGGCACATACTAAGTGCTCAATGAATATCAGTTATTGTGGATTTCTAAATATGCCCCTGGGGTCAGCTGTTAGGGAAATGTTAATGCTACTGAAGACCGAATTAGGTTGTTCACGTAGATTCAGATATCTCCACTCTCTCGATTACAGAACCATGGATGGGCAGCTTACTCATCCCATAAACACCAAGATTATAGGAGAATTCCACACTTCCAGTGCCTAGAAGGCTCTAAGTCTTTCATTTACTAGTTCTCTGGTAAAGATCCCAAAGGGTGGGAGAAGGAATTGGGATCTTTCTGTTTTCCCCCCATTATCTAACTTAAAATCCTGAGTGGTGGTAGGGACCATGATTTGGAAATTCAGACCTTTAAAGCTGTTAGAACAGGAGAAAATAAAAACTTTACTGTTTGACATTGGCACATATTCCAAAGTCCCTCCCTATTTAACAAGCTTTTAGCTTTATATGAGACATAAGACACTTAAGGGAAAAGTATTGCCACAAGGCTAATGATGACAACAGCTGCCAGCGCACCTTCCATCAAAAGCAAGTGAAGACTTGAAACAAATCTGAGCTCCGGTTTGTTTTAGAAGCATCACTATGACATGCCTGTGCCGGCAGAGGCTCAGAATGCATTCCTTAACACTAGGACTCTAAGATGTGCTGGGTGCCAGAAGCCCAGTGGTAATGAGAGAGCAATTGTGAAGCTTCATTCGGATGGTGTTCTTTCGTTGTGGGCATGCTGGCTTCTACAGTTTGGTGCAGGGAGCCACAAGAAAGAATGCACCAATTCCTTTCCTTCATCAGGGGTTGCAGTTCAGCTAATACATTGATTTGTACCTTTATCCTTCAGACATTTACTGAATGCCCACTATATTCAAAGGCACTGTGTTGGTGATTAAAGCAAGTAAAATAGTATATTTAGGACTGGCAGTATTATAATCTTCATATTCTATTCTTTGTGTATTCTGAAGAAAATCCATTGAAATACTTTAAACTGAATCAAGGGGTGCCTGGGAGGCACAGTTGGTTAAGCGTCAGACTCTTGATCTCAGCTCAGGTCTTGATCTCAGGGTCATGAGTTTGAGCCCCGTGTTGGGCTACATGCTGGGCATGGAGCCTACTTAAAAAAATTTAAAAAAATAATAAACTGAATCAAATCAACTAGTATACATAATATGACTACAGGGAAATGAACTTGATTCTTTTATAATGAGAATTTATAATATGTAGAACACCATTCCAGTACTGAGGAAATCCTAAAAATAAAATGGTTGGACTCTAATAACTAGGTTGGTGTGGAAGCAGATGTCTTCATTAGCTTCACAAAGAGGAATCTGTATTTGTGTGTGTGTGGGGAGGGGACGATATTCTGCTTATAAACAGATAGACCCTTTACTAAGTCTTAGCTTCCTACCTATGGATCAAGTAGCTAGCTCATTCTAAAAACCCTAAATTAGCAAGTTGTGATCTCAACCTTCCTAGTTATTTGGGGGCTTTCCATGTCCTTTCTTGCTGTGATTACTTTCTTACATTCAATTTGAGTAACTGGTGGAAACTCATCTTACCCCTTTTAGCATTTTAAAAGATTATTTTTCCGTAAATATCTATTGGGATAAACAGTGTATATTTGGGGTCTCCACTTAAAACTGTTTGTTTTTCACATCTGAAATGAGAGGAATCTTAGGAAAAGTTTGTACAAATTCACTTTAGATCTGTGCTGTCCATCAAAGTTTTATTGGATAAGGAATGCTTTACATGATCAAAATGCGATGTATTTCTAACTTCTAAAAGTCCAAGAACACAAGTTTTATTAAATTGTTATCAAGTTGATATAAGACAGAATCACAAATTTTGTTCTCTTTATTACCTAAAAATCCAGTTATATTCATTTGCAGCAACTCTTCTTTTCCTACCATATATCCTTAAGACTGTAGGTAATTTTCATTCAACTTCTCCTCCCCACTTTCAGACAATTCCTTTGCAACTTGAGATATATGAAATGTATTCCTATCAGCTCTTTCTGTGTGCTTTGTCTTTATGTGTCTTCTTTAATGTCTAGGTTTATAATCCATATTCTTTTTTATCCTTGACAATTCCATTTGCCTGACATTATACTTAGCCCTATAGCATATATTAACAAAGATACTATTTCTGCTCACAAAGAATTAGCATTCTATTTGGATATATAAGATATACACCTTTTGGGAGAAGTAGCTCCTGCCTATATTTCTTTCATGAAATTTTTATTTTATGGAAGACCATGATGATCTTAAGACTTAAAAAATGTAAGTAACATTGAAAAACTAGGCACATAAATAGAAAAATATCTTTAAATGATTCAGCATATGGAGTGATTCAAAATATTAGTTAATGGCACAGATGTCTTCTAAAAATAGTTCCTTATTTGTGTCAGTGGCCATTCAATTGGCTAATCTTTGGTATGTTGGGACTCTTTATGCTGTTGTTTGTTGCTTTAAATAGCATAATCAAACAGTCCAGGCATGCAGGGATTCAAATTGCTGTCAAGCAACCGAGTACTCTTATTTCTTCTCCTAAATACAAATTTTGTCTTCATATAGTTGAATGTTTTGTAGTCTTTCAGCCTAATAAGATAGAAAACGGCAGAGGAAGTAGAAAGCACATGGCCAAATGTTTTTGGAAATTATTGGTAAGAATGCTTCTGATTTCTGAAAATAAACAGTATCTCTGGTGGGTCAATGGGTAACATGTGGTTGAGCTAGGTTACTTATAGTTAGGCAAATGAACACAAACAGCAGCTTAATAGAAGCGGTACTGCAATTTTAATCCTTTGAACGTGCAGGCACAGTCTTTGCAAGTGCCTGTTAAGTTTCTGGTTCCAGGTTCCCTTTGAATTCATCTATAAAACCTGGACAGAATGCATTTAAGGACTCTGAAAAGTAACTAGCAGTAGGCCGATAGTAGAAGAAAAGAATTCAAAACACCACCAAATAGAATGAGATCACCATTTCTTATCCTCTGTTAACCTCCAGCCTGAACATAAGGCCCTAAATCAAGAAGCAGGCATAGGCAAGGACAGAATGAGTTCCAGGAGAAAACCTCTAGTTGTGGCTTAAGGAACAGAAAAGGGACCAGTTGACACTCAAAAAAAAAAAAAAAAGGGAAAATCCTTCTCCTCCTTTTCCTCTGCTTTTCCACTTTTGAATCTCTTTTCCATTCTTGTGTGCTCTAGCCCTTAGGCAGTCATGTTGCGGTAGTGGCAGCCACAGCAAGAAGAGCAGCAGCTGGGGCCCTCAGCTGAGGGAGAGGAACATTTCTCTTTGATTGGAGGAGTTGTAGTAGACTACCAAAAGGGTGAAGCGAATCGCTATTTCTTCCCCCCCACCTTCTCTATTATTCTGCTGCTTGGCCCCACTGAGGGATCAACCTCAGGAAGTGTGGAGAGAACTCCAGCTTCCTGATCAGATAATTGAAAAGGGAGCCCCAAGACACCAGACATACTAGGGAGATAATAGAGAAAGTGGAGTCGAAGGAGAAAACCCATAAAGTTGTCTGTGAACTCTTGGGCTCGTTCTAGATTTGTGCATGCATGGATCTGATCCTAAACAGCGTACTAAAGACTGAGAACTGACCTAAGGGATAGGTCACAGCCCAAGTCTCAGAATGGTCATTGGGTGGCACACACATGGAACAGAACTGAACACCAGGAAAATTTCAACTTGCATGAGAATTGACAGATGCTAATGTGTCACAGCTGCTAGCATTACCCAGCAAAATATGTTCAAAGAAGTAAGAACATACATTTCTTTTTTAAAAATAAATATTTTATTGTGGTAAGGACATTTAACACAAGATCTACAGACTTAAGAATGTTTTAAAGTATACAACAAATACATTATTGTTTTCTATACAATAGTGTTGTACAGCAGATCTCTAAAGCTTGTTTATTTTACTTAACTGATACATTATGCCTGTTGATTAGGGCAGGTATGGTTATCATTGGATTTCGATACAAAACTAAAGCATCCCTGGCTCACTTTCTACCCCAAGGAACACCCCTCCCTTTAATCCCAATACTCGTAATTATAGAGATGATTAGCTTATTTATCCAACCCATGGCCCTAGCCGTATGACTAACTGCCAACAACCCCCATTTCCCTTGTGCCCAGCCCCCAGAAACTGCCATTCCATTCTTTGAGTCTATGAATTTGACTATGAATTTCTATGAATTAAATTAAGTAGAATCATGTAGTATTTGTATTTGTATTTACATGTGACTGGCTTATTTCACTTAGCATAATGTCCTCAAAGTTCATTCATGTTGTCAAACCTACAAATTCAAAAAGTTCCGTGAATCCTAACCAGGACAAATCCAAAGAAATCTATCCCTAGACACATCACAATTAAACTACTAAAAACTAAAGACAAAATATTTTGAAGGCAGCAAGATAAAAATAATGAATTATTCAAATAACTACAGTTTTTCATTAAAAATTATACAGGCAAGGGTGCCTGGGTAGCTCAGTCAGTTAAGCATCTGCCTTTGGCTCAGGTCATGATCCTGGGGTCCTGGAATTGAGCCCCACATTGGGCTCCTTGCACAGTGGGGAGCCTGCTTCTCCCTCTCCTTATGCCCCTCCCCTTCCCCCTGCTTGTGCTCTCTTTCGCTCTCTCTCTCTCAAATGAATTTAAAAAAATTATACAGGCAAGAAGAAAATGGGACATTTAAAAAGTGCTGAAAGAAAAGAATTGTCAACCAGAATTTTTCTTTCAGTGAAAATATCCTTCAGGAATGAAGGTGAAATAAAAACATTCTCTGATAAAGGAAAGCTAATACAATGTATCACCAATAGACCTGTTTTAAAAGAATTATTAACTGAAATTCTTAACACAGAAAGGAAATGATACCAGAGGGAAGTTTGGAGTATCTGGAATGAGGGAAGAGCAATATAAATGGCAAATATCAGCTTAAATATAATGGACAGTTTTTTTCTTTTTCAGTTATTTAAAATATTATTGATAGTTGAAAGCAAAAGCTGTAACGTTGTCTGATGGAGTTTTCAATGTATGTAGATGTAATACACAAGACAATTACAACATGAAGTTGGGAGGGTAAAGCGATCTATATTGTGGAAAAATTTCTACACTGCATTTGAAGTGGCAAAATATTGATTCTAATTAGATTAACAGAGAAACCTTTAGTATGTATGCTGTAATACCTACAGCAACCAACACACAAAGTATGCAAAGAGAAATAGTAAAATGAAACAAAACAAAATAAAACAAACACACACTGGATACATTAAAATAAAATACATACAAGTGCTCAAATAACTTCAAAGAAGGAAGGGAAATGATAGCAGAGGAAGGAAAAAACATAGCAAAGAAAAAGTAAGTTAATAAAATGGTAGGCCTAAATCCAAACATATCAATAATTATATTAAATGTAAATGGCCTAAACACACCAATTAAAAGATAATTAGAATGGTTAAAAAGACCTTACCCAACTATCTGCTATCTACAAGAAACTTATTTCAAGTACAATGGTACAGAAAGGTTAAATGTAAAAGAATGGAAAAAGCATATCATGCAAACACTCATCAAAAGAAATCTGGAATAGTTATAGTAATATCAGACAAAGTAGACTTCAGTGCTAAGAAAATCACCAGGGATAAAGTGAGATGTTATGTAGAGAGAGAAGAGTCAAGTCACTAAGAAGACATAAAAACCCTAAATGTGTATGTACTTTGGTACATAACAGACTTTCAAGATACATTTAGCAAAAAATGGACAAAATTGAAGGAAGTAGATAAATTGACAATTGTATTGGAGACTTCAATGCTTTTCTCTCAGTAATAAAACTTATAGGCAGGAAATCATCAAAGCTATAGAATTAAGTGACATTTATAGAATACCTTAAGCCAATGACAGTAGAATACATACTCTTTTCAAATGAATAAGGAACATTCACCAAATAGACCATATCCAGGTTGATAAGACAAGCCTTCATAAATGTAAAATAATTGAAATTATACACAATATGTTCTCTGACCATAATAAAAATAAGTAAAGATCAATCACAGAGTACTTGGAAATTTAATGATTTCTAAATAATCCTTGGTTCAGGGGCTGACTCAGTCTGTAGAGTATGCAACTCTGGATCTTGGGGTCATGAGTTCAAGCCTCATGTTGGGTGAAAAAAAAACTCCTTGTGTCAAAGAAAGTGTCAAGGCAAATTAGAAAATATTTTGGAGGCTCCTGGGTGGATCAATTGGTTAAGCGTTTGACTCTTGATCTCAGCTCAGGTCTTGATCTTAGGGTCATGAGTTTAAGCTCTGCTTTGGGCTCCACATTGGGTGTGGAGCCTACTTAAAAAAAAAAAAAGAAAATATTTTGAAAACTGAATGTAATTGAAAATATAACATATTTGTGAGATGCAGTTAGAGTAGAAATTAGAGGGAAATTATAGTATTAAATGTTTATGTTAGAAAGGAAGAAAGGTCTCATATCAGTAATCTAAGCTTCTACCTTGAGAAACCTGAAGACCAACTAATCTAGCAAAATAAACCCTAAGTTAGTGTAAGGAAGGAATTAATAAAATAAAAGAAGAAATCAATGAAATAAAAACAGAAAAACAATAGAGAAAACCAATGAAACTGAAATCTTATTTTTTGAAAAGATCAATAAAATGAATACAATTACAATCAGAAGGACAAAGAAGAGAAAAGACACAAGTTACTAGTGTTAGGAATGAAAAAAGGGATATCCTTAAAGAACCCCACATACATTAAAAGGATAATAATGGAGAGCAATGAACAACTCTATGTAAATTTGTCAACTTAGATGAAATGAACCCATACCTTAAAAACTGCAAACTACTGAAACATACCAAATTGAAATAGATAACCTGAATAATCCTGTATGCCCCAGGGATCTCTCTCATTCAGGTTTGCTTTGGGTCGGGGGAAACATGTTCCTTTGATTCATAGTTGGTGAGGGTACAGTCGTCCACTCTTTTCATTTGACCACCTCAGTCCTTCCATCCTAAATAGTTATCTAGTAACTAAAATGAGAATACTACCAACCAATGATCTGATATCTAGAAATGTAAAATAAAATTTTATTTTTGTCATGTGTATAATGCATTTGTGGATTATCTGTAGCAAATGCTAGTTCCTAAGTTTTCTATAACCTAGCTTGCTTGTGGCCTGCCTCCTACAGGCATGTTCCAAGTAAGCAAGATAAGTCCTAAAATTAATCTAAGCAAAAACACAGGAAGATGGCATTGTTGCTGCAGAGTTGCCTCAATGATTCCAAATAAACTCTGAATTTTGTTTTCCTCCTGTAAGATTATCCTTGAAGTTTCCTCTCTACGTAGAAAATTAAGAGTTAACATATTGAGTTAATGTGATACTCAAGCAGGACTTAAATGTGATACTAGAATTTTTTCTCACCTATAACAAACACTTTTTGATTGTCTACTTTATCACAAAAAACCCTCCATAAGCTTTTTGTCTCCTCAGCCTAAATGATTTTATGGCAATCAATGAACAGATAATTATCTCTGTGTTGTGTCATGGAAACTGGCCAATTTTTTGGGAAAAAAATCAGTTATAAGAGTTGCTTGGGTGTTACACAGTTTCAAATTGATCAACTTGTGAATAGATAAACTCAGGATTTAAGGGAACACATGACCAATTTTAAGTTTCTGGGTGCTAGTCAGTGGTAGTTTAGAGTGTTTTATTCTGTTAAATTTAGTCCTTCCTCATCTTTTTTCAATACTGTTAAAATGGCTTTTTAGCTGATCTTGATGATTCCAACTTAATCCATTTGAAACTATCATTTGATAATCTTTCAAAATTTTCCAATTTGATCATGCTACTCTCCTACTTAAAGGTCCCTCAGTGGTTTTCTGTTACATACAAAAACAGTTCATATTCTTTAGCTGGCCTTTAGGACTTCAAAAACTATCCCAATGTGCCTTACCAATCTTATTTCCTTCAACGTGTTTACCTCACACTCTATACCCTTCCTACCATTCTCTGAATGTAGGATATTTTTCCAGGTCTTCATTTTTCGTACATCCTGTCCAATTAGTCTCTAGTATCTGTTGCCTACCCTATTCTCCCCATGCCCACCACATGGTGAACTTCTTACATCTTCAAATTTTAATTTAGATATCACTTTTTTTGTGAATTAAGTGTCCTAATGCTTCTCTCCTGCCATGTTATATCATTATAGTACTTTGCATATGCTTGTCACAAGGTAGTACAAGTATTTATTTACCTTTTTTGTCCAATGGAAGTGAGCTCATTGAAGAGAGGGAGTGTTTGTCTCTGTATCTCAAATCCTAGTCCAGTGCTTGACAGAATAAACACCCAGCCAATGTTTGTGGAATGCCTGAAAGAGTTATTGCACTTTTAGTGGTTTATTGCTTATTCATAAGAGTGAGCACCTACTCTGGAGAATCTGGCACATTTATAACTTCATAAATTACCCTTTATAATGAAGTGAGTCCTAAAAGAAGTTGTGAAACTCTTGTGGTGTGGCTTTTTCTTCTCATTCATAGATTCAGTCCAGGGCTCTAGAAGGTAGTGGGAGAAAATCATGATTGTAATCATTAAGTATTCCTCCTAGAATCTGTAAGCATCTAACATTTGTAAATCTAAACATTTGATATACACAAAGTTAAATTTGTTTTAAAGGTCAAAGAATTAACCCCCCCCAAAAATAGTTTAAAATTTTCTCTTCATAAATAGCCTGATAAGCTTTAGCATGTACTTAAGAGTACCTACTTAATAGTCTTGCCCAAAGTAGGTGCTCCACAAATACTTGTTTAATGAATTATTTTTTTCCTTTGGTAGCAAAATTACAAGAGCATATGGCATCTATGCATATGTTTCCTTGTGTATCTGTATGTGAACTTGACCCTGCAACTCTTAGAATCATAGAATATTAGACCTAAGGTCTTTGAACTCATCTTCTTAAATATCCTCAAGTTACAGGGGCACCTGGGTGGCTCAGTCGGTTAAACGTCTGCCTTCCACTCAGGTTGTGATTTCAGGGTCCTGGCATAGAGTCCTGTGTCGGGCTCCCTGCTCAGTGGGGAGCCTGCTTCTCCCTCTCCCTCTGCCTGCTGCTCCCTCTGCTTGTGCTCTCTCTCTCCCTGTCAAATAAGTAAATAAAATCTTAAAAAAAAATGTCCTCAAGTTACAGATGAAGATTGAAGTCTGGAAAGATGAGACCTTGCTTGTGTTGCATCATGTGAAATTGCTGTTTTAATAGGTCAAAGAGGTCCAAGATTGGCCATTTCATTTGTTGCAACCTAAAAACGGTCAAAGTGTACATTGTACACCAGGATACAGAATTCTCTTTGAATGAGATAAAAAGAAGGGAATTGATATGTAGAGTGAAAATGAAACATCAAATGGGTTAACTTTCAAGTTGTAGGAGAGAAATCATGTCTGTTCCTGTGGCTATACCAGTATCAGGAACACATTTGGATCATAGAATATAAGGTAATGTTTTGCACTGATGGCAGATTAAGAACCGTATAGAGAAATAGTTGCCAGATTTTTTATTTAAGCTCCTGAGCTATACAAATTTCCTCAGTGAGTTTTTTGAAAATGAGATTTAAAAACCTTTCGCCAAATTTAACTGGTATGACTATATCTCAAAGGGCCAGAATTTCTCAAAGGATTCCTATTCTCTGAACATTCTAGATCTTACCTAGAATAATAAAGAAATGTGACTGAAAGTGAGGATTATTTTGTTTACTCTGTTCTGCCTTTATAGGAAGCTAGGCTTGCCATGGAACTGCATTCTGCTCATGCATGCATGACAGGAGAGGAATGTGCCCTGAGATAATGATATTTTTACCTAAGAGTTTTGGCACAGGGATTTCTTTGGGAAATCTCTTTATGGTGTTTTTCCCCTTGACACATGTGGTGTACTTGGAACTTTTCTTCATAAACACATACAGTTCAACCCAAAGCTATCATGTGGACCTTTCTCTCCTTGTTTTCTCTTGTTTCTGTAAACTTTCCGACGGGAAGTTTGATGTTAGGCTTGAGGCCAGAGGTGTCATCAAGTTCTTAGAGTATTCAGAGGTTTCTAATCTTAGAATTTGGGCCCTTTTAAGATCCATAGGTGAAAAAGGAACACAGATGCAATTTCCTAGACAATCAGAGTAAATGTGTTTGTTACTTTTAGATTAGGTAATTACTTTGGCTCTTACCTTTACCTCAAATGTTCGGGTAATTATTTCTGCTTTCTGTTTTTCCTTTTGTCTACTGAAGAGAATCACAGTGAGAAATGGTTTAAAAATATTAGTCACATGTTTCTGATTTTTTTTTATGAACATAGATTTCCTGGACAGCCTACCTGATCAATTTTGTAGTCAGTTAAAATAAACGTTTTATGGCTGTCCACAAATATAGCATATGATGACATCCATAAATTCTATGAGCTGGAATTGTCTGTTTTGTTCACTGTTGGATCCTTAGCTAGTACTCTGCCTGGCATATAGTAAGGGCTCAACAAATACTTCTTGAATAATTGAATGGAAATAGAAATATTAACCTTGAGCTCTGAAAGAGGTAGTTATCTAAACTTACAAAAATTAATGCAATGAAATATTCAAATATGGAGGATGGAGAAAACATAAAAATTGCTATTCTGACATGAAAGAGGCAAGTGCCTGTGGGAGATTTTAACCCCAATTCTTATCCTTCAAATCGGGGTGTCCTCGAGCCTCAAAATCTGAAGGAAATATTAGAGATCATCAGATCTAATTACTTATTTGACAACAGTCATCCAGCCTTCAATTGAACGCCATCTATAATACAGTGACTCAGTACTTACTAGTTAAGAAGGAATGCACTTTTGTCCTGTTGAGGCAGAATTTACCAGTCTATAATTTCCATACATTGACACTAGTTCTGCTTTCTGGACCACATGTGAAATGCCTGATGGCAGACCCAGCAGACCCAAATTAAGGGTATATCCTTCATGTCAGCACTAGATTAGATTTATTTTGAGGCAAGGCCCAAAACATAATTTGCCTCCCCAATTCTTGCCTCACGGTATGCCTGGCTTAGCATGCGTAGCACCACCTAGCGTTCTTACCTTGTACACTGTGGGAGTATACATCGTTAACACCTTGTTGAAGAGAAGTTTGGCTCTACATATGAAATTGTACCATTTCATCCAGAAAATCTGTTTTTAGGAATTTACCTTAATGAAATATTTTCAAAGTTGTACAAAAATAGATGAACAAAGATGCCTATAGGTAGTCCAGGGTGCTCATTATAAAACATTTTTTTTAAAAAGATTTTATTTATTTATTTGAGACAGCAAGGGCAAGGGAGAGCGAGAGAGAGACATGGGGCTTGATTCCAGGACCCCAAGATCATGACCTGAGCTGAAAGTAGATGCTGAGCCACCTAAGTGCCCCTAAAAATTTTAAAACAATTTAAATTTTCATCAATTGGAGAGAGATAAATAAATTGGAGATAATTCAATGGAAAAGAATTATGAAAAAAATGATGTATGTATATCCAATTGAAAGATGTTCATTATATATTATTAAATGAAAATGCAAATATCATAAAAGCATGTATGATATGCTTTCATTTTGTAAAATAATGATAATACATCTAAGTATATCAGTCAAAAATTTGAAAAATTATATACCAATCTGGTAACACTAATCTCCAAAGAATAGCATTATGATGGACTCTTAAGTTTTTACTTGATATATTTCTGTAGTCTTTGAACACTTAAATGAACAGTTATTACCACTGTAATCAGAAAAAAAAAAGCAGACATTTAAAAATGTCAGCTGGAAGAATTATAGACTATTAGAATTGGAATAGGCTTTAGATTGCATAAGAAGGATCTTTAGAATTAATCTAACACCCTGATTTACAAATAAGAAAACTGAATCCTACAAATGTGAAATGAGTTACCCACATCCCAAAAGCAGTTAGTAGCTAATCCATTTTTAAAACACAAGTCTAGCAATCTTTGAATTATACCACAGGGTCTTCTTTTTTAATTAGTTTTTTAAAAGATTTATTTATTTATTTACCCGACAGAGAGAGAGTGCACAAGCAGGGGGAGTGGGAGAAGCAGGCTCCCCGAGGAGCAGGGAGCCCCTTTCGGGGCTCGATCCCAGGACCCCAGGATCATGACCCAAGCCGAAGGCAGACATTTAACCAAATGAGCCACTCAGGCGCCCCTACCACAGTGTCTTTTAAAAAGCAGCACAGATTTTGAGGAAAATAAAATATGAAAGTATTTACTTATAAATGTCTCCATTTTCTTCTTTTTAAAAAGTAACTCCTCATTAGAATGAGTAACAACTTCATAAATTGTGATAGGTTTTTTTTTTAAATTTATAAAGACCTGCATGTTATTTAAGAGATGATTAACACCAATGTTCTCATTCTCAGAAGAGAAAATTAAAGCCTAGTGATTTATGGAAGATTCCATAGTGAGTTAGCAGTACAGCTGGAACTTGAACCATGGTCTCGGGACTCTCAGTCAATGACTTCTTCATTTTGCCACATTGCTTCCTGCAAGTTCGATGTGCACTTATTAAATATCCATGACAGTGCTAGATACTGCTGCCAGAGATATTACACATAGTCCACGCCCTTGAAAAATAAAATAAAATGTGCCAATAAAGTGTTCATTCAAGAGACTTCAGCATAGATAAGATCAATTATGTTGAGAAGGCCTAGTGAACTAAGCTTCAAGGTTTGATCAAATTCTTTGTCCTGAAATTAAAAATGGTACATATGATAACTTTTTACCCTTATCCTAATTAAGGAGTTGAAGCCATTTTATACAAATATATAAAGCATCACAACCTTCTCAATGGGAAGGATTATTTATATCCATTAGGAAATGGAAGTACAGAGACATTAAATGGTTTGTCCATTAGTCACAAAGAATGAGAAAAACTATAGGATCCCTGTGTTCTGGGTGAGTCCCAGAAAACCACACCTTTCATGGATCCAAATCAACTTTGGACCACTCCTAGAATCCTGGACATATCTGGAAAGTGAGTAGATCCTTGCACTTTATTTTAGGTTAAGTCAACCACAGACCTGGCAGAACCTGACTCGTCTGAGCAGGGTCCACCAAACTATGGCTTCTAATCTAGGTTTACTCCACCAGAACTGGCAAACCATTTATTATTCTGTGGGTGAGGTTGTATGAATCAACAGCCAAGTCAATAGCAGATGAATGGAAACCACAAAATTAAAGGTGTTTTTGGCATCAAAACCCAAAGTAAAAGTGCTGATCCAGGAATGACAATCTCTAAACATTTTCAGACAAGTTAGGAACACAAGTAAGACCAGCTCTGGGCAGATCCCATTTGTGGGACTGGCAGCAATGGCATAGTGCATGTATACCTGGGCACTGAGGCCGCATCTGCCCCTTTGTGCTCTGGTTATGTTCTATGCAGATTTTAATATACAAAGCATATTGTTCCAGGTTTATTTTCTCAGTCATCTTCAGACTCTGCTTTGCTTTTAACAGGTTACTTCACTGCAGTAAAAATAAAAAAGTAAGTCTCTGTGCCCCCGTAAAGTTTTAAAACATTCTGATTTCTAGTAGAAATACAGATCTTTTCTTCTTTAGTCCTTCAGGCTTTCAAGGTGCATTAGTTCAGGACCTCCAAGGAATAGATTTATGGGGGAGTGAGCAGGAAAAGGTGGGGAAAGTTCTTCAGGTCGTGTAGAAGAGAGGGAAGGACAGAGGATTGAGTAGGAAGTGTCTTCTGAGACTGCGGTTCAGTGCCAAGAAACATTTGGCCAGATTGATGGGGAATCCTGAAATCGCAGTCACCAAGGAGTACTTGGATTGCCAGAACGGGCCTGTCTTAGTGCCTCTGCTGTGCTGCCATTGGCTGGGAGCAGTCCATGGGAAGTGTGGCCTCAGGGCGAATGCAGTGGTGGATCCAGAGGGACCGGATCTGAGGCCGTCAGTCAATTATACTCTCACAACAAAAGGTCTGAGAGGAACATTTTCACAACTAACACATGGCAACCCCGCTGCTAATGATTTTTATTCTTCACATGTTAGGCATATTTGTGTATAATAGTTGAAAACAGCTCAGAGGAAGTAGGCTAAGTAGCTCCTTCTGATATATTTTAACATCATTTACATGACCACTTTTTGTTTTTTATTTTGAAGAAGGCAAACTAAATAAGTGTATCTAAACAGTTTACATCATGAAAGTGGAATAACAAATCTAACTCAGGTTGGATAAATTAGGCCCCAAACTTCCATTCTCTCTGGTTCCATAGTGGCTTTTTGGACCTGATGTGTGTGGGTGTTGTTTTGCTGTGGTATAACAGAATGTTTCAGCTTATTCAGATGATCACACTACCAATATCACCGTGGAATTAGAAATAGAATCGAAGTCCTGCTCCTGGCCTGTAATGCAGTGTGACTGCTTCAGGCAGAGTCTTTCAAGACTCCTGCATCATGCAAATGGTTTTATCTTCTAAGTAGCTATTTGCCCTGTTTTTCTTCTTGCCCATGTTTTCTTTCTCTCTTTATCCACCTCAGTGGTGTTATTAGAGTCCATACACCATACCAAAAAAGTTGGATAATTATTGGTGAGATTGATAATAATGGTGTTACTTGCCACTTGGCGATCCAGGGTGTTTCTCCAGCTTGTGTTAGATGTCTTCAGCATGTGTCCTGTTAGGTAGCTTTCTTATGCTGCTAGAGTATGTGGTTTTCCCCTGTTATCTTGATAAATCATAATTTTTCTAATTTCTTTCCAAGTTTGTTTTTTCTGTTGGTAACTCTTTTGGTTCTTCTTTGGTATTTTGGGAATAGTGATAAATGTTGGGCAGAAAAACTAAGACTGGTGAAAGATACCTTTTCAGATGTCCACTGTACTTTTGGGACTCCTTTGTTCTTAATGTATTATCAGGAGAAATTCCCCAGATGCCTGTATAGCCAAGCTAAGTCAGATAACTTGGTACCTATCCATCCATCTCCAAAGACACCTTCGATTTATAATTGAGATAAGGCAGAGACAGGAGAGATTACTTCAGTGAACCCGTTCAGGGCTGTAGGAGTTCCCTGAGTCTAAATGAGTAAAAGCTATGTGATCTTAGGGTCAAAACAGAAACTATGTGCTTGAGTTAGCAGTTGGGATATGCAGGTTAGCTGATAAATAATTTTGAGTTCTCAAACTGTACTAGATAGGCTATTGACTATATGTGGTTTTTGAAGCTTATTTATCTTTTGTGACACAACTAAGACTATCTTGCCCTTTCTGTGATTTGACAGCACATCATAAAACATTTTTAATGCACCTTCCTCTGTACTCCCTTTTTCTTCGTTACTTAATCCAAATGGTATAAGCAAGGAGGCATACTGAAGAAACCAAGGGAAAAGAGGTTGAGAAGATTGCCTTAAAGACTTAACCATGTTAGCTTTCTTGGAGAGTTCTGGCTTTCAGATGACTTCATTTCATGCCTCTCTGTTCTCTAATTCCTTTCTCCTCCCTCCCATCTCCCCCCACCCCCCACCCCACAGCCCCATACCCTACCCCCAAAGAAATATAATTTAATCCAACCAAAAAAATGACAATGCCATAAATAGCAAATAAATTCCATGTGGAAGTCTCATGTTTTTGAAGTGGGAATGGGAATTGTAACATCTTTTGTGTTACAGGGGGAGACGTGCTAGTAGGGATAATAGGGAAAGAGGTCTGATGATGGTGGGAGTTAAGAAAAAAGATTAAGAGCTATCATGCTGTTGGGGAAGAAGTTTTGATTTAGGAGCTATATTATCTTTATATTCAAAGAGTTATTTTCATCTCTGTTGCTTTAGATGGACCTATTTATAATTTTCCTCCTCTCCTTTTCCACCTATTAAGTATCAAAGCAACTTTGTTGAAGGAGTATTTCCTTTTCCTAAAGGAGGTTTCATAGAACAAGTCAAATTGTTATCTCCTAAATATCAGCATTTGAAATAAGTTTTTCTTTATAAAAGCCATTATCCAGAGAAAGGAAAGCCAGTCAGCATTCCTGGGTGGCTCAGTTGGTTAAGCCTCTGCCTTTGGTTCAGGTCATGATCCCAGAGTCCTGGGATTGAGTCCTGCATTGGGCTCCTTGCTTGGCGGAGAGCCTGCTTCTCCCTCTACCTGTGGCTCCCCTTGCTTGTGCTCGCTCTCTCTGACAAATAAATAAAATTAAAAAAAAAAAAAAAAAAAAAAAAGGAAAGCCAGTCAATAGAATGTTCTAAACTAGACCTGGGAAGAAAAGACAGACTAGTCTTTGATGAAGTTGATGTTTTCTCTTTAAAACTTGTTCATCACTTGGCTTTTCTGATTTTCCTGCCTCATCAGCCACTATTTCTGTTTCCTATACTGATTCCTACTCTTTTTTCTAAACTATTATGCTGAAATGACCCCTCTCTGACTAAATTGAGTCCCCTATGGACAGCATATAATTGGATCACTTTTCCTTTTCTTTTAATACATTCTGGCAGTAACTGTCTTTTAATTGGCAAGTTTAATCCATTTATATTTAAAGTGATTACTGATAAGAACTACTTCTGCCATTTTTCTATGTGCTTTTTTATATATCATACCTTTTTTGTTTCTCAATTCCTCTAATACTGCCTTTATTTGTGTTTGATCTTTTTTCCTACTGTATCATGTGATTCTCTCCTCATTTCCTCTTCTGTGTAGACTTATAGTTATTTTCATAGTGGTTACCATGGGAATTATAATTCACAATCCTACATTTATAGCGCTCTAGTTTGAATTGATACCAACTAGTTTCAATACCATAAAAAACTGTGCTCCTGGGCGCCTGGGTGGCTCAGTTGGTTAAGCATCTGCCTTCAGCTCAGGTAATGATCCCAGAGTCCTGGGATTGAGTCCCACAGCAGGCTCCCTGCTTGGTGGGGAGTTGCTTCTCCCTCTGCCTCTCCCCCCCACCTTGTGCTCTTTCTCTTTATCTCTCTCTCTCAAAAATAAATAAAATCTTAAAAAAAACAAACTATGCTCCTATACAACGTCGCTTCCTTTATGTTATTATCACAAATATTATCTTTATACATTGTGTACCCATTAATATAGAATTATAATAATTTTTTATGAATTTGGCTTTTTTATAAACTTCAGTATTTAATTTTGGCTTATCCTACAGGCTTTAATTTCGGCTTATCTTACAGGAAACAAAAAGAGGAGTTACAAACCAAACCAAAAATAAAATAATAATAATATTATTAATTAATTAAATAATAATAAAAATAAAATAAAATAATACTGCCATTTGTGTTTATCTATGGATGTAGTTAACTTTACTAGAGTTCTTTATTTTTTCTTATGGCTTCGAGTTACTGAAGGAGTTCCTTTAGCAATTCTTGTAGGGCAGGTCTACTAGTGGTGAGCTTTTTCAACTTTTTGTTTATCTGAAAGTGTCTTAATTTCTTCTTTATTAAAAAAATAATAATAGTTTATTCATTACTGAAATTCACAGGAATGAAATCATAGAGTATATACTGTTGGTGTCTGGCTTCTTTTGCTTAAATAATTTTTTTTTAAGTAATCTCTATGCCCAACGTGGGGCTCAAAATCATGACCCCAAGTTCAAGAGAGACATGCTAAGTGAAATAAGTCAAGCAGAGAAAGACAATTATCATATGGTTTCACTCATTTATGGAACATAAGAAATAGCAGGAAGATCAGTAGGAGAAGGAAGGGAAGAATGAAGGGGGGGGTAAACAGAAGGGGGAATGAACCATGAGAGACTGTGGACTCTGGGAAACAAACTGAGGGCTTCAGAGGGGAGGGGGTGGGGGATTGGGATAGGCTGGTGATGGGTATTAAGGAGGGCACATATTGCATGGTGCACTGGGTGTTATATGCAAGTAATGAATCATGGAACACTGCATCAAGAACGGGGGATGTACTGTATGGTGACTAATATAACAAAATAAATATAATTAAAAAAAATAAAATAAAGAGTACTGTTAAAGTGACAAAAATTAAAAAAAAAAAAAAAAACCAACAAAAAAACCCAAGAGACACATGCTCTACAGACTGAGCCAGCCAGGTGCCCCTCTCCTTAAATCTTGAAAGGTAATTTTACCAAATGTATAATTCTTTATTGGCAGATTCCCCCCCTCACCCTTTTAGCTCTTTAAATAAGTCATCTCAATGCCTTCTAGATTCTGTGGCTTCTAACAAGAAATTAGCTATTAGTCTTTTTAAGGATCCCTTGGATATGACAAAATATTTCTCTCTTGCTGCTGTCAAGATTCTTTCCATGTCTTTGGCTTTCAACAATTTGATTATAACATGTCAGTGTGGATCTTATCCTATATGTGAAGTTTATCAACTTGGAGTTTGTTGAGTTTCTTGAATGTCAAGGTTCATATCTTTCCTCAAATTTGGGAAGTTGTTCCAGCCATTATTTCTTCAAATATTCTTTCTATTTCTTTCTCTCTCTCCTCTCCTTCTGGAACTCACATTATGCGTATGTTAGCATGCTTGATGGTGTCTCTGAAGCCGTATGTTGCTCTGTGTTACTATTTGTTTTCTATTTGTTCCATATGTTTCTTGCTCCTTTTTCTCCTGCCTTCTTTTGTTTTTAATTTAATTTATTTATTTGAGAGAGAGAGAGAGAGTGAGCAGGAGGAGGGGCAGAGAGAAAGAGAGAAGCAGACTACCCTGCTGAGCAGGGAGCCCAACAAGGCGCTTGGTCCCAGGACACTGGGATCATGAACCAAGCCAAAGGCAGACGCTGAACCGATGAGCCACCCAGGCAACCCCCGGCCTTCTTTTGAATTAATTGCATATTTAAAATTTTTTTTGTTTTATCTCCATTTTGCTATATTCTTTGTTTTATTTTTTAGTGGTTGTTTAGTGTTTCTATCATGCATTTTTAAGTTATGATAGTCTACCTTCAAGTTATATTGTACTACCTCCATCATTCACTTGTAAGGACTCTTGTAATTACATTGAGTCCACCCACATAATCCAGAATAATCACCCCATCTAAAAAGCCTTAACTTAATCACATCTGTAAAGTCCCTTCTGCAATGTAGGGTAACATATTCACAGGTTCTACGGATTAGGATATGGATATCTTTGGGATACTCAGCCTACCACCCCGTTGTATGATGCATTAATGTATATCTTCTTCTTCATTCCCTCCCATTAAAACACTCATTAAGTAACTGCAGGCAAAGATTATCTTTAACAGAAAGTTTCCATGTGGACAAAAAGAAAAAAGTTTAGAAGAAAAGGCAGAGTAGTAGACAAGAATGATCCCTGAACTTGGATTCTTGTCGCAGATCTGTTTATCAATAGCTGTTTATTTTTTTTAAATAACCTACCTCTCCAAATCTCTGTTTTCTTGTAAGGAAAAATAACTAGGAACTCTCTTAGACCTTTCTGTTTCTATATTTGATAAATCTTAATGTGTCCTATAATTTGATTAAAGTGGATATGAAATGTGCTCATTGTAGAATAGATTCAAGGCTTATAGATTTTAAAGGAGGTTCAGTTTTTTAGATAAAAGAGACCTACGTTCTGCTCTTGCTACCAGAAAAGAACTGTACAAATCTAATTGCACATAAGGTAACATGACCTAAAGAGAGCTTTGGGGAAGGCCCAGGAGTCAGAGAGCAAAGATGAGAAAAAAGACAAAGGGTTGGCACAGTTTCAGTGCTCAGGAGGGAAACCTTCTAGCAGTGTTCCAAGAGAATCCAACCAAGGTGCGGGTAAAAGCCCCATCATCAAACACTTGCAAAGCCTTTCCCTGAGGTCATGCAGTGGAAAAACAGACAGAAAATGACTCAGAGCCTTAGCTGTGTGTGGGAGCCACTGAAATAAACTGTCAAAGAGGAAAGGTAGATTGCAACAGCTTCCACCAATGGTACTGTGGCAATATACAAATGAGGTATAGAGCAGAAGTAGAAGTTTTAGTTAAAAATATTGTCAGTGATCAAGGAAGTGCCTGCAGGTTACTAATCAGCATGTGGGACTGCTTGCCTGAAGCAAGGTGGCAGGGAAGATGGCTCTTCGGCTGGGACTTCGTCAACTATCTAGGTGCCAGAGTGAAAAACAGATTTCATTGTGGCAAGAGAGCAAGAGAAGTCTTTATTCTTGATCTGGCCCAACACCTGAGAATTTTCAGCATGTGAAAGAGCTGATAGTGGGTAACAGTTGCATGTTGAGTGAAGCAGGGAACATGCCAGCCACACTTCATGTTGAATTTAATGAAGAGGTCTTATTTTTCCAGAGTCCTATCAGAGACCGTGAGGGAACACAAACAGAGTAGAGCAAATCAATGGATCATTAGAGAGGGGACCAATTTGACTGGAATAATTTGAATAGAACTGCTGGGGACGAATGTCCTTGTGAAAGGAGAGAAAAATCTTTCATTCTCATGCTAAAGAGAGAGTTATAGAGAAAGATTTTTGGTATTTAATTCTACTATAAGATTACAGAAAATTCTCCTTAATAGCTTTTTGGTAAGTATGCCACATATTATGTCAAATTCCTGGAACATGTCACTAAAATAATTTTCTTTCAGGTGGTTCTAATCTTTAGTATGTGGGCATTAGATTAGCAGGTTGTATGGACTATTAATTCAATGAGGAATTTGAGGAAAAAAATTAGTAAAATCATTTGTAAGCCTGAATTGTTCGAGCAATTTGATCAAAATGGTATAATTGATATGTCTAAGCAGAAATATTTATAATGCCTTTTGATATGAGAAAGGGGGAAACAATGCCAGTGGCATAAAACAAATGCTGGACCTCCAAGCAAAGAATGGGCCTCTTTGTGGCTTGCTTATTGGCAGAATAAAAGACTTCTTTTGGTTGACCCTACTTCATGGTTGGTTGCTTCTAAATTCCATTCTCAGACCAAAATTGAGTAGAAAACATGATTAGAGGCTTCGCCAATTATGAGTATCATTGTGAGGCAGAACCTGTTTTCTTTTCTAGAGTTAGAAAATTCTGGTGGGATGCAGAGGAGCTAGGGGTATAAAGGAGAGGAGATAATAGAAGAATCCTTCTGGCTTTCTCATAGCATTAGCAGTAGTAGCAACATCAAGCTTCTGGCTTGGCAGTGGCAGTGGACTGGTTTGTGGTAGTAGTTGCAACAAGACTGAATTTACAGGGTAGTAGTGGCAGCAGTGTTAGGGGTGATGGTAGTTTCCCATAACTGAATTCCTGGAGGCAGTTGTGCAAGCCATAGTGTTTAGTGTTCTTTGGCATTATCTGTGACTGCTTCATGGGATGAGTTTGGTAATATAATTTTGGCCTTCATTTCTTGCTATGTGGCTCTAAGCTTGGTTTTCCAGACCTTCTATTTATTTTATAAGCTGTCTAATGTCCTTTTAATAGATAGTTTCACTTTAGTTCTGCTAGACTTTGGTTTGCTGCTTGCAACTCAGAACCTGATGGATACTTCTGGGGACCTTGTGAAAATATAGATGCCATGGCCTAGACAAAATCAATCAGAATATCTGGTATTGGGGCACAGGAATCTAATTTTTTAAAGATCCTGAATCAATCAATATTTTCTTTTTCTATAGAAAGTGACAGAGAACTGAATTCAAACCTGTTTAAATAAAAAAGGGAATTTATTTATTCAGATAATTTAGAAGTCTGTGGAGTACTGATGCTAGGACTTCTAGTACTATGTTGAACAACAGTGGCAAGAGTGGTCATTCTTGTCGTCTTCCTGATCTTAAGGGAAAAGCTCTCAGCTTTTCCCCATTGAGAATGATATTCGCTGTGAGCTCTTCATAGATAGTTTTATGAAATTGAGGCATGTTCCCTCTATACATATACTCTGAAGAGTTTTAATCAGGAAAGGATGCTGTATTTTGTCAAATGCTTTTTCTCCATCAATTGAGAGGATCATATGGTTCCTGAGTCTTTTCTTGTTGATATGATGTATTACACTGATCGATTTGCGAATGTTGAACCACGCTTGCATCCCAGGGATGAATCCCACTTGGTCATGATGGATAATCCTTTTAATGTACTGTTGGATTCTATTAGCCAGGATCTTGTTGAGGATTTTGGTGTCCATATTCATTAGGGAAATCGGTCTGTAATTCTCCTTTTTGATGGGGTCTTTGCCTGGTTTGGGGATCAAGATAATATTGGCCTCATAGAATGAGTTTGGTAGCTTTCCTTCTGTTTCTATTTTTTGAAATAGCTTTAGGAGAATAGGTATTATTTCTTATTTGAATGTATGGTAGAATTCCCCAGGAAAACCATCTGGGCCTGGAGTTTTGTTATTTGGAAGGTTGTTTATCACTGACTCAATCTCTTCATAATTAATTGGCTTGTTTAACAAATCAATTTCTTCCTGTTTCTGTCTTGGTAGTTTATAGGTTTCCAGGAAGGCCTCCATCTCTTCCAGATTGCTTAATTTATTGGCATTTAGCTGTTGGTAAAAGTTTCTAATAATCCTTCCAATTTCATTGGTGTTGGTTGTGACCTCTCCTTTTTCAGTCATAATTTTATTAATGTGGGTCCTTTCTCTATTCTTTTGGATAAGTCTTGCCAGCGGTTTGTCAATTTTATTGATTCTGTCAAAGAACCAGCTTCTAGTTCTGTTGATCTGCTCTACTGTACTTTTGGTTTCTAATTCATTGATTTCTGCTCTAATCTTGGTCAACTGCTTCCTCGTGCGTGGATTAGGCCTGTCCCTCTGTTGCTGTTCCAGCTTCTTGAGGTGAGAATATAAAAACTGCATTTTAGATTTTTCTATTCTTTTGAGTGAGGCTTGGATGGCTATGTATTGCCCCCTTAGGACTGCCTTTGCAGTATCCCATAGGTTTTGGACCATTGTATTTTCATTCTTGTTGGTCTCCATAAATTGTTTCAATTGATTTTTGATTTCCTGGTTTATCGAGTCATTCCTGAGCAGGATGGTTCTTAGTCTCCAAGTGTTTGAGTTCCTTCCAAGTTTTTCCTTGTGGTTGAGTTCCAATTTCAGAGCATTGTGGTCTGAGAATATGCAGGGGATAATTTCAGTCTTTTGGTATCGGTTGAGACCTGTTTTGTGTCCCAGAACATGGTCTATTCTTGAGACTGTTCCATGGGCATTTGAATAGAATGAGTATTCTTTGGTTCTGGGGTGTAGTGTTCTATATATATCTATGAGGTCCAACTTGTTGAGTATGGCATTCAAAGCCCTTGATTCTTTGTCATTTTTTGCATGGGTGTTCTGTCTATTTCTGATAGTGGAGTGTTGAGGTCCCCTACTATTAATGTATTTTTATCTATTTATCTCTTTATTCTGGTTAAGAGTTGGCTTGTGTATCTTGCTGCCCCCCTGTTGGGGGTATATATATTTATAATTGTCATATCTACTTGTTGGATACATCCTTTAAGAATAATATAGTGCCCTTCTGTGTCTCTAACTATAGTTTTTAGTTTAAAATCCAATCTGTCTGATATGAGAATTGCTACCCCAGCTTTCTTTTGAGGTCCATTGGCATGAAAGATGGTATTCCATCCCTTTACTTTCAGTCTGAATGTATCTTTAGGTTCAAAATGAGTCTCTTGTAGACAGCGAATGGATGGGTCATGTCTTTTTACCAATCTGCAACCCTGTGGCATTTATGGGAGAATTTGGCCATTTACATTGAGACTGATTATTGAGAGATATGATTTTAATGATGCCATGTTGCCAGTAAAGTCTTTGTTTGTATCAGTTGTGACTTTCTGTTCTGCATCACTCTTGGGGCCGTTTTACCTTTATAGAACCCCCCCTTAATATCTCCTGTAGGGCTGGTTTCATGGTTACGAAATTGGTCAATGACTGGTGATTCTGGAGGGTCTTTATTTCTCCATCCATTCTGAATGACAGCCTGGCTGGATGAAGGATCCTTGGCTGCATGTTTTTCTCTGAAAGAGCTTAAAAAATGCCCCCCCAACCCTTTCTCTCATTCCAGGTCTGTGTAGACAGGTCTGACATAATTCTGATACCTTTGCCTTGGTACGTGAGAAATTTCTTTGCCCTGGCCGCTTTCAGTACTGTATCGTTGGATCTAATATTTGCGAATTGCACTATGATGTGACGTGGCGTAGGTTTGTCGTGGTTGAACTTGGGAGGGGTCCTCTCTGCCTCTTGGACACGAATGTTTGTTTCCCTTGCTAGATTAGGGAAGTTTTCAGCTACGATTTGTTCAAATATCTCTTCTAGACCTCTGTTTTTCTCCACCTCCTCGGGGATGCCGATGATTCTGACATTGGAACGTTTCATTGAGTCAGTAATCTCCCGTAACCTACATTCCTGAGTGTGGATTTTTTTGAGTCCAGATTCTATTTTAGCTTTTTCTTCTACTAACCCATCCTCTAATTCGCTGATACATTCTTCTGCCTCATTCACCCTGGCTGTCAGAACCTCTAGTTTTGACTGCATTTGGCTCATAGAATTTTTAATTTCTGCCAAATTCGCTCTCATTTCCGCCCTTAGAGATTCTATATTCTCATTAACATTTTCGTTAATACTTCTTTCAAGTCTACACATCATCTTGACCATTGTTACTCTGAATTCCATTTCTGACAATTTGGTTATATCCATATCTATTAGTTCTGTGGCAGAGGCCACAGACTCATTGTCTTTTCTTTGCTGGGGGGGACTTCTCCTTCTCATCATTCTGATGAGGAGAGGTTGCAGGGTTGTCCAGAGCCCAAATTATTGACCAGGACCCAGGCTGTGCGCCTTTGTTTTATAGGGATCTTAGGGATGTGGGCTTCTTGATTTTTCAGCCTGCCTTCTGGGGGAGGGGCCTGCCACGCGGATACTCAGGCAACCCTATTTGGGTAGAGTCTCTGTGTCCCCTGCGAGGGGGGATGGGGATGGGCACACTGTGAGCTGGTATTTCCAGTCTTTTGTTCTCTGGTGGCTTTCCCTGACAGTTTGCTGTGTCTCTTCTGAGAGTCAGAGCAGTAGTAGCCGAATCTCAGCCTCTGTCTCAGAACAGAGGGATCGCGGACAGTTCTCCACTGATGTTCTGGCCACTTTAACTCTGTTACTGTTGGTGCTGCTCAACCCTGCAGCGTCCCGGAATGTGCGCCCCACACCATGCGTCCCAGCCCTCACTTCCAGGGCTGGTGCATCTCTGTCCTTTGTGTTTCTAATACCGCCAGCCGCCCCTGCGCGCTCCGAAGCTCCAGCCCTCAGTCTGGTCGCACGCGCGTTCCCTGGCTCATGGTCTCAGTCTGCTCTCTCGCGGGTGCCGGTCCACGAGTCTGCCCGCTCCCCCGTGCAGGTGGCTACCGCTTCCCGGTGCCCGAATGCGGGGGCTCCCTCCCCCTTCCGTTTATCTTCCGATATCTGTGCGTGGTTTCACGGCTCCCCACTTCATACCTCAATACTCAGTGCTGGAGATGTTCATTTGTAGAGATCCAGATGTATCTTCCTGTGTCTCAGGCTGATTCCATGGATGTTCAGGCTGGTCAGGTACCTATCCAGCTCGACTCAGGGGACCGGCTGAAAAAGGGGTCCCCTACTCCTCCGCCATCTTAACTCCTCCCTCCTTTTTTTAAAAATAATTTTTATTTTGTTATATTAGTCACCATACAGTACATCCCCAGTTTTTGATGCGCTGATACTAATTTCTAATAATTATTTCTATTTCCTTGGTGTTAGTCATGGTATGTCCCATTACACTCATAATTTTATTAATTTGGGTCCTTTCTCTTTTCTTTTGGATAACTCTGGCCAGTGGTTTATTGATCTTATTAATTCTTTCAAAGAACCAGCTTCTAGTTTCATTGATCTGCTCTACTGTATTTCTGGTTTTTAATTCATTGATCTCTGCTCTAATCTTTATTATTTCTCTTCTCCTGCTTGGTTTAGGCTTTATTTGTTGCTCTTTCTCCAGTTCCTTAAGGTGTAAGTTTAGCTTGTGTACTTGGGATTTTTCTATTTTTTTGAGTGAGGCTTGGATGGCTATGTATTTCTCCCTTAGGAACACAAATAGAAATAAAAGGTATTCAAATTGGCAAAGAAGAAGTCAAACTCTCTCTCTTCACAGATGACATGATACTTTATGTGGAAAATCCAAATGACTCCACCCCCAAATTACTAGAACTCATACAGCAATTCAGTAAAGTGGCAGGATACAAAATCAATGCACATAAATCAGTTACTTTTCTATACACTAACAGTGTAACTGTAGAAAGAAAAATTAGGGAATTGATTCCATTTACAATAGCACCAAAAACCATAAAATACCTTGGAATAAACCTAACCAAAGAGGTAAAGAATCTGTACTCTAGAAACTACAGAACACTTATGAAAGACATTGAAGAAGACACAAAAAGATGGAAAAACATTCCATGCTCATGGATTGGAAGAATAAACATTGTTAAAATGTCTGTGCTGCCCAGAGCAATCTATACTTTCAACACCATCCCTGTCAAAATACCAATGGCATTTTTCAAAGAGCTGGAACAAACAATCCTAAAATTTGTATGGAACCAGAAAGCATCCCGACTTGCCAAGGAAATGTTGAAAATGAAAAGCAAAGCTGGGGGCGTCACATCGCCTGATTTCAAGCTATATTACAAAGCTGTGATCACCAAGGCAGCACAGTACTGGCACAAAAACAGACACATAGATCAATGGAACAGAATAGAGAGCCCAGATATGAACCCTCAACTCTATGGTCAACTAATCTTTGACAAAGCAGGAAAAAATATCCAATGGAAAAAAGATAGTCTCTTCAATAAATGGTGCTGGGAAAATTGGACAGCTATATATAGAAGAATGAAACTCAACCATTCTCTTACACCATATGCAAAGATAAACTCTTAATGGATGAAAGACCTAATGTAAGACAGGAATCCATCAAAATCCTAGAGGAGAACATAGGCAATGACCTCTTCGATTACGGCCATAGCAACTTCTTTCAAGACATGTTCCCAAAGGCAAGGGAAACAAAAGCAAAAATGAACTTTTGGGACTTCATCAAGAAAAAAAGCTTCTTCACAGCAAAGGAAACAGTCAACAAAACATAGAGGCAACCCATGGAATGGGAGAAGATATTTTCAAATGGCATTACAGATAAAAGGCTGGTATCCAAGATCTATAAAGAACTTCTTAAACTCAAAACCCAAAAAACAAATAATCAAGTCAAAAAAAGGGCAGAAGACATGAACAGACACTTCTCCAAAGAAGACATATGTATGGCTAACAGACACATGAAAAAATGTTCAACATCATTAGCCATTAGGGAAATTCAAATCGATACCACATTGAGATACCACCTTATACCAGGTAGAATGGCAAAAATTAATAAGGCAGGAAACAGCAAATGTTGGTGAGGATGTGGAGAAAAGGGAATCCTCTTACACTGTTGGTGGGAATGCAAGTTGGTACAGCCACTTTGGAAAACAGTATGGAGGTTCCTCAAAAAGTTAAAAATAGAGCTACCCTATGACCCAGCAATCGCACTACTGGGTATTTACCCCAAAGATACAGATGTAGTGAAAAGAATGGGCACATACACCCCAATGTTCATAGCAGCAATGTCCACAATAGCCAAACTGTGGAAGGAGCCAAGATGCCCTTCAGCAGTCAAGTGGATAAAGAAGATGTGGTCCATATATACAATGGAATATTACTCAGCCATCAGAAAGGATGAATACCCACCATTTGCATCGACATGGATGGAACTGGAGGGGATCATGCTAAGTGAAATAAATCAAGCAGAGAAAGACAATTATATGGTTTTATTTATATGTGGAACATAAGGAATAGCATGGAGAACATCAAGGGAAGGAAGGGAAAAATGAAGGGGAGGAATCAGAGGGGGAGATGAACCATGAGAGACTATGGACTTCGGGAAACAAACTGAGGCTTTCAGAGGGAAGGGGTGGGGGATTGGGATAGGCCGGTGATGGGTATTAAGGAGGGCACGTATTGCAATGAGCACTGGGTGTTATATACAAACAATGAATCATGGAACACTACATCAAAAACTAATGAAATACTGTATGGTGACTAACGTAACATAATAAAAAATAAAACAAACAAACAAAACATAAGTCTATGGAGTAAACATTCAGGCAGTACTGAATTCAGAGCTAAAGCAGTGCCTTCAGGGTTTGATTTCTCTATTTCCTGGTTCTGTTCTCTGTGGTGTTTTCTTCAGTAAAACATCCCATGTAGTCGCAAGGTGGTGGTAGAGACTGCAGGCTTTACATCCTCTCAGTTTGTGTTCTAGTACACAGAACACTTGTCTTTGTCCTGGAAGCCATGGTTCTGATGGAGATCCGTGTCTGAAACCATCACTGTGGCTAAGGGAATGTGAAGCTCCACTTAATTGGCTGAGTTTCCTGCCACCTCTGGAGCTAAGATTGTCTCAGGAGCACATTTTCTCTTTTCCCTTGGCTGATAGTATCAACTTTTTTTTAGCCATTAGACATCCTCATGCTTGCAGTTGAGTTGTATACTCATTCAGTCATTTATTCACAAACAGATCAAACTTACAAGGTGTTGTATTAGACAAAGGGGATTTAAAGTTGAATATAGTGTGGTTCTTCTTTTAAAAGAGTATAGAATCTACTGAGGGAGACACATAAGTTAAACAGTATTTAAATCCATTTGATTTATTGAATATCTACTGAATGATTGTCATTATTCTAGTGCTAGGGATATAGCAGTAAAGTAGAATAATATAGATATAATATATCTAATTGTTTTTCTACTATATATTATTAAACTATTAATAATATATTATTTATATATGTCAATTTGATAATATATATCAATATAAATATAGTAATTTAGTAATACAGCAGTAATGTAGAATAAAATAAAGTACTTGTCCTGTTAGATCTTACATTATAGTGGAATAAGACAGAAGGTAAAACAAGAAACACAATATAGGAGATAGTGATAAGGACAATTAATAGTCAGATAAGGCCTCTTTGAGAGGATGGAGGATATGTGAAGAAATGAGGGAGTGAACATGTGTATATCCCCAGGAAGAACATAGGTGTAAAGGGCCTGAGGCAGGGCCATGCTTGGCCAGTGTAGTTGGAGTAGAATACTGGGGAGAGTTGTTGGAGATGAGTTTAGGGAGGGCTAAATTCCTGAGTAGAGACATTATACGCTTTTTTTCAATCACTCAGGCTGTTGTATGAAGGGAGATGAGATGGAAGCTGGGACACCAGTGCGGGGGCTGTTTCATAATCCAAGTGAGACAGAATGAGCTGACCAGAATGATGAGTAGGAAGTGGTTGGATTGTGGATATACTCTGAAGGCAGATCTTACAAGATTTGCTAGTGGATTCAATGTGAGGTGTGAGAGAAAGAGGAGTCAAGGATGACTCCAAGGTTTTTGCCTTGAGCAACTGGAAGAATGAAATTGCTATTTACTGAAGAAGGAACATTGCTGAAGGAGTTTGGTAGGATGCCTATTAGACATTCAAGTGCATGTGTTAAGTTGTTAGTTGGGTATTCTAGTCTAGAGTTCAGTGTAGATGTTTGGGTTGGGATTCATATTTGGGCGCTGCTATCCTTACAGGTGTTATTTAAAATATGAAATCGATAACATCACCTAGAAAGTGAGTCAATGGAACATAGAAAAGAGCACTCCAGGTTTTAGAGATCAGGCTGATGAGAAGCAGCAAAGGGGATGAAAGTAGGGAGTGAGGTAGGAGGAGAACAAAGTTCTGACTAGAAGGCAAGAGAAGAAAGTCTTCCATGAGAGAAGGAATGATCAATTTAAAAAAATATATTTTATTTATTTATTTGTCAGAGAGAGAGCAAGCAAGGCAGTGGGAGCAGCATGCAGAGGGATAAGCAGGCTCCCTGCTGAGCAAGGAGACCTATGTGGTACTCGATCCCAGGATGCTAGGATCATGACCTGAGCCAAAGACAGATGCTTAACCAACTGAGCCACTCAGGCATCCCAGGAATGATTGATTTTATCAAATGCTGCAACTGTGCTAGGTTAGTAAGATGAGGACTAAGGGTTGACCATTATTCATGGCTGTGAAATTCATGGCTATTGAAAACATTTGTGACTTTGTTAAGAGTTATTTTGCTAGAATAGTCAAGATGAAAAAACCAATTTAAATGTGTTCCAGAGATAAGGGAGGAGAGGAAGGGGTGAAAGTGGGTATTGACAATTTTTTTTTATGGTGATTTGCTATTGAGGAAAGCAGAGACTTGGGGAAGTAGTTGGAAGGGGTGTGGGATCAAGTGAGGGCAGTATGATAAATGAGTATAAGTGTAATGTAGTTAGGGTGTTTTGGAAGTACATAGGACGTTTGCTGCAGGAGGTTTTAGGCTAGAATTTGCAAGGAAGGTCCAGGACTTAGTACTGACAGAAGATGAAGAGAAGATTTTTCAAATGAGGGATATGTTTGAAGGTACATAAGTGTGACACAACATGAGGTTTGGCAAATTACTTGTAATTGGGAATGACTGAAAGAAAAGTTCATGAGGCAAATTAGTAGGATATTAGGCTAAAGGATAGTCAGCAAGACATCTTGAAGTGAATTTACTTTTTGAGTGAAAGCGAACTTGTGAAATATTTTAAGTAGGGAAGTAAGGTGATAAGATTTGCATTTTCCAAAGAGAAGCCTAGAAGTAGTGCAGAAGATGGATCGAAGTGGGGATAGATATAGACAGGAGATTGTTGCAGGAACCCAGGTGAAGAGTGATAAAGGCCTGGATTCAGGCAGATGGCAGTGAAATTAGAAGGGACAGTTATGCAAGAGGTACAGAAGTTAGGATCCGCAAGAGTCTCTGACTATTTGGAGGTCAAGGAGTGGAGTGTGCAAAGAAGAAATACAGCAGGGCTTTCAGGACAGTGGGTCATTAGCAGAGCTAACGACTAGGGGATTAGTTTTTAAAATACTATTTTAGTTTTGATATGTTCAGCTTAAGAGAGATGTGGGAGATTTTAAGTTGACAAGTGTAGTAGACATTATGAATTTGGAGTTCTAAAAAGAGACTTGGGCTGGAGATACAGATTTGGGAACCATGAGACATAAATGTTGGCTAAGTCATGGATTTGGATGAAGTCACTCAGAGAGGGTGCAGAGCAAAAGTTTTTTGTTTTTTTTTTTTAAGATTTTATTTATTTATTGGACAGAGAGAGAGACACAGCGAAAGAGGGAGCACCAGCAGGGGGAGTGGGAGAGGAAGCAGGCTTCCTGCTGAGCAGGGAGCCTGATGCTGCTGGATCCCAGGACCCTGGGATCATGACCTGAGCCGAAGGCAGACGCTTAACGACTGAGCCACCCAGGCACCCCAGAGCAAAAGTTCTTAATCTGAAGTTTGCTTAATATAGCTGGAGGAAAACATCCAACTGTGCTGATTGGTCTCACTTTAAAGCTATGACCACATGTTTTAAGTGATCTTTCCATGGCAATGCAGCAATCTTATTCTCAAACCTCTAACAACCCTTCTTTTCTCTTCACACTCAGCTGATGATTTTGTATCTAATTGACTGAGAAAACTGGAACAATCATAGGAGAACTACTTCACCTTCTTACCACCAAATCTACTGGTTACTGTGCATCTGTACACACATGACTTTTATTCCTGTTGCAACATGAAAACTGTTCCAGCTTCTAACTCTTGTGTACTGGGTCTTGGCCCCTCTTCTACTCAAAGACTTTGCTTTTGCTATCATCCCCTTTCTCTTTTGCATCATCTAATTTCTCCTCTTTACTCATCATTCCATCCTGATGTTGTAATATGTCCCCATTGGGAAAAGGTCTCTTGTGACCTCTCATTCCTATTCCCCACCATTTCTCTGTTCTCCTTTATAGGAATTCTCTTGAAAGAGATGTCTATAATCACACTCTCACCTCCCATTATTTCTGGAACACATTCCAGTCAGGCTCTTGTTCTCTGATTCCACTAAAGCCAATCTTATGGTTGGTAAAGATCTCTTTCTTGCCAAGTTCAATAAACAATTCTTAATCTTTATCTTACTCAACCTCTCAGCAGCATGTGACACAATTGATTATTCCCTCTCACTTGAAACACTTTTTTGTTGTTGTTGGCTTCCAGAAGCTATTATTTTCTTAGTTTTCTTTTTATCTTACCAGCTGCTTCCTTCTCAGTCTCCTTCCCTGGGTCTTTCTATTCTTACTGAAATTGAAAGGGTGAAATACCCCAGAACTGAGTCCTCAGCTTTCTCTTTTCTATTTGCTCTTCTCTTGAGGTGATCTCATCCAGAGTCATGGCTTTAAATAACATCTGGTCAAATATCTGTCTCAGAGAGGTCTTTCTTCTGTATGACTCTCCTACCCTGCTTTGTTTTTCTTCATAGCAATTATCACTATTTGAAATCACATATATGTTTAAACATATTTACTTATTGTCTGTCTTCCCCATGAGAACAGGGTTCTTGTCTGTTTTGTTCTCTCTTATATCCTCAACAACTAGAACAGTGCCTGGCACATAATAGGCTCTGAAAAAATATTTAATAAATGTGTATTCTGAAAAGGCTTCCATAGCTTTTTTCTTATTCTTAACACCCTAAAGGGAAGAATATTAGTCTCTACAGTGAAAAGGTTTAGGAGCCAGGGAAAAACAGCTGGGGAATATAACTATTTAAGAGGCAAGGAAGAAATAGGCTTCTGAAAAGGAGACTAAGAATTAATAGAGAGAAAGAATTGGGGAAGGCTATGAGCCAACATAAGCAAAAGTTTAAGTTAAAGAGTTAAGGTAAAGACAGAAGAGAATCTAGGTTGGATAAGGAAAGGACAAGTGTAGTTTCATGTGGTAAATGAGAAACTTCTGTTATTTTGGAGCTGTGGAAAGAGGAACAAAGAGAAGTATGAAAGCCCAATCTAGTAGATGGAACTTTGCTTGGAGGGAGAGGTGGTGCTGGAGGTAAGAGATGGTGCTTGGGGGAGAAGTGGGATACTGCTGTAACAAACACCTAAACATGTGGAGGTGGCTTTGGGAGGGGTAATTAACAGAGACTGGAAGAGTTTTGAGGTGCATGTGAGAAATATGCATGTTAAGGAAAATGCTGGCGAGAGCTCAGAAAGAAAGGAGTAAAGCTAGAGAGAAAGCTCCCATCTTCTTGAGAATCCATAACTAATCGTGAGTGTAATGTTGGTAGAAATAAGGACATGAAGGGTCATTCTGGTGAAGTGTCAGATGGAAATGAGGACATGTTATCAGAAATGAGAGGAAAGGCAATCCTTGCTATAAAGTGTCAAAGAACTTGGCTGAATTGTGTTCATGTTCCAGTGTTGCGTGAAGGTAGAGCTTCAAGCAATGAAACTGGGTATTTAGCTGAGGAGATTTCTAAGCAAAGTATTGAAAGAGTGGCTTGGTTCTTCCTAACTGCTTATAGTAAGATATAAGAGAAAGGTGAATTGAAGAACAAATTGTTAAACAATTCTAGAACCAGAACTTGAAGGTTTGAAAAATCTCAGCATATCCATTTGGCAAAACATGAAAAATAAATTTATGTTGTTTAAGCCTATAGTATTTTGTTACAGCATTCCAAGCACACTAAGACAGATATTGTTAGCCAGTAGCACCTGGAGAGGTGCAACATGCATTATGGTAGCTGGCTGCTTTTTCCGCTCCAGATTCAGTTCAGGTTTTGCTCTGAATCAAAATGGTCTGCAAACGGTGTCTTTAAAAGATTGAGTCTCTCACTTGGCCCTTGCTAGGCAGTTAATTGTTAAGATGGTTATTTTCTTATTTCTGGAGGGAAGGAGCATCTTCTGGGACAAAGGGGATTACAGCTTGAGTGAAAGGCTACTAGCCAGGAAGTAGCCTGGCTACTCTCTCTGCCTGACCCAGAAAGGAGAGTGTGGTATATCTTGCATTCCTGCCTCAAAGGGAGGTTTTTAAGCATAGAAATGGGGAAATGGGCAAGTAATTCAAAGGCCTTAGGGTAAGGTAGAGGTGCCAAGGCTACCCAGAGGTGGGAGTTTATAGGAGGCGGAAAGACATCCTGAGGACAAGTTTATACAAGAATGCTCAAAGAGGGACATAAAAGGAGGTGAGGCAAGAAGCCTCACGATTAACCTGGCATCTTGCAAATCTTTTTGAGAAAATCCCCAACTAAGGACTGTCAAAAAGCCTTCCTGTGCTGTCCTCAGATGCTTGCACTTGCCCCAAACCTGCTTCCTTGCTGGATGTGCAACACAAACCAGTCTTTAGATACCCAGCCTTGGCAGCATTTGAAGTAAATAATTTCTTGCTTAGCACTTCCGCTGGGTAGGAGGGAGAACACTCATGAGCTTGTGTTGGCATGGCTAATGCAAAGGTGTGGCCCTTCCAGGTAATATTTTGAGGAGAAAAGCAGAGTGATTTCCTTCCTTCAGACATTCTTCCATCTCTCCCCACCCTCCAGCATGAACGATTTTGGAAGTTCTGTCGAATAACCAGATGAAATGTTCAGTTCTCTATTTTACTTGTCTATTGAGCTATACAAAGCTTCTAAAGAAAGCAATACCTTTCAGAGAGAGGTGGGTTAGTAAATGTGCTGGGCTATTGTTCTTTAATTGTTTATTAAACTTCCCACTAGAGCTGCTAAGGAACCTACTCTCTGTTTGACACTTATTTTGTTAAAAAAAGCAGTAATATCTTTGTACCTCTAAAACTTGTAAGAGATTATGCTTTTGCTAAAAGATGAGTATTATTTAGCCTTTATGGAGTACCTACAAAATTCTTAACAAAGATAGGTATGTTACACTGGCTAGGCTCCAAAGATGGAGCTAGAAACATCAACAATATTACTGTAAATGTAGTTCTTAGCAATGTGCCAAAATTTTGTCCATAAGGCTTGTTACCATTTGGAGGTATTTACTACCAATGTATCTGCCATTCCTCAGTTTGATGAAGAGCAGCTATAGTTTGTTAATGCTTTTAATGACATAAGTTATTTAGATAGTGTCTTATAACGTAGAGGGCAATTAAGCCTAGTCTAAGAAATAATGCCTACCTAGCAAAGCAAATTTTGTTTGGACACTTGTGTGGTATCAAGAAGAATGGTGTGCTTGCAGAATTTTTTCTTGCCAGCTGAATTGACAGGTTCTAACTGAACTAGAAAGATTTACTGTTGGATACCACGCAGGATAATAGAGACAATACAAATTCCAAAGAACTGATGAGATTGTGTTACATGCGCAAGAAATCTACTGCTTATAAACATGATATTTGCAGGAAATATATTAGTCAAAATAAAAGGCTATTCTTACCAAATATAGTTGACCCTTTAACATGGGTTTGAACTATATAGGTCCACTTGTATGAGGATTTTTCCAATAAATATATTGGAAAACTTTTTGGAGATTTGCAACAATTTGAAAAAAACTTGCAGATAAAATAGATAGCCAAGAAATACCATAAAAATTAAGAAAAAGTTAGGTGTTATTGTAAGAATAACGTATATAATACATATACCATACAATATGTGTTCATTGAACATTTATATTATTTTCAAGGCTTCCTGTCAGTAGTAGACTATTAGTAGTTAAGTTTTTGGGGAGTCAAACATTACATATGGATTTTTTAAAAAGTAGACTCCATGCCCAACATGGGGCTTGAATTCATGACCCTGAGATTAAGAGTTGCATGGTCTATTGACTGAACCAGCCAGGCCACCCCATACATGGATTTTTTTTTTTATTACATGGGGGGTTGGTGCTTCTAATTCCCATATTGTTCAAGGGTCAACTGTAGTCTGCTTCTCTTAATTCATGGTTCTTAAAATGTGGTTTCTGGACCAGCAGCATCAGCCTCACCTAGAAACTTATTAATGCAGATTCTCAGGCCCTATGCAGACCTACTGAGCAGAAGCTGTAGGGCTGATCTGATTTTAACCAGTCCTCTAGGTGATCCTGATACATACTATAGTTTGGAAACCATTGACTTGAACCCAGATCAGTGCTGGGGCCCACAGTGTTTTTTTCAATTCTGTTATTACCTAGGAGTCTTTATATTGGAGATCTTGAGACATCAAATATGACTGGTTGGATTTTTTATTGCCAAAATATTTTCTGTGGGTAGATAGGCAATTGATGATTTTTTTCCATTAACTACTATAACAAATATTTTCTGAATGCTTACAATTTGGGCATAGACAAACAATAGTGAACAAGACCGAAAACAACCCTGCTTCACAAGATACCCTTCTGGGCTGAATATTATAGATATTAAGTTATCACAATGGCTCCAATTGCCTGTAGACTATAAGCAGAAGCTTTTATAATAGTCATCTATTCTGGTAAGTAAAGAATTGCCCATTCTTCATTGCCCAAAGTAAAAATTGTCCCACTCAGGGACTGAGTTTTTCCTATGTTTGACTTGATGCTACAATAGTATTACATTCACATTAAATTAACACACCCAACTGAAAAGTGAACAGTTTAGTCAATCAGTTGTTTCATTAAACAACGCCAAATGACTGGGTTTTACTCCAGTAAATTGTCCAGACTGATCAGTAGTGTTGGAATTATGTTAACTTAGCATGAATCTTCATTTATAAAATCTGGAGATTTTAGGTGGGAAAACTGCTGTTTCATTAAAAGGAGCATTTGGAACATAAGTGATACAGCTTGGTTATTACCTGATTTTACTCATTTTTCCTCAGTGTTCTGGTTTATTTTGTAATATATACAGCCTACCTGTACGAAAAGAATAAGAGAGGATATAGGGAAAATTTAGGACTAATACCTAGCTTTATAAAATTTATTTGGTTGCTAGGAAATAAATGATAATTCTGTTTTCACCAATATAGTGGTTTTGTTACAGGCAAAATATGAAGTAAAACATATCTTAATTTCCTTTACATTTTTTTGAATTTACTAATAAAAGTGATAGGAGAATAGCAACCTTTAATAAAGAAGCTACAGAATCTGGACTTGTTTATTCACACAAGGGAACAAAATCATTACATTTCTGTCACTCTATTTTTTTAAAAAGATTTTACTTATTAATTTGACAGAGAGAGAGAGAACACAAGCAGGGGAGCAGCAGGCCTAGGGAGAGGCAGAAGCAGACGCCCTGCTGAGGAGAGAGCCCAACACCGGTCTCAATCCCAGGACCCTGGGATCATGACCTGAGCCAAAGGCAGACGCTTAACCAGCTGAGCTACCCAGGTGCCCCTGTCCCTCCGAGTCTCTTTAAAAGTAACTATTAGGGGCGCCTGGGTGGCACAGCAGTTAAGCGTCTGCCTTCGGCTCAGGGCGTGATCCCGGTGTTATGGGATCCAGCCCCACATCAGGCTCTTCCGCTATGAGCCTGCTTCTTCCTCTCCCACTCCCCCTGCTTGTGTTCCTTCTCTTCGCTGGCTGTCTCTATCTCTGTCGAATAAATAAATAAAATCTTTTTTAAAAAAAAGTAACTATTAAACACCACTTGGCATATGAGGTTTCTGTAACCTTTTTGTATGTTAAGCAGTCATTGTCCCGGATCCTAAAGGTATCTCCTTTCTCAGATACTAAAGAATGATGGTCTTTTAGAGGAAACTGCTAGGCTTATACTCTCCTATGCACAGGGAAATCAGAAATATTTGTTTTGAGTTTGACCTGGGGCAAGAAAAAACAGGTATGGTTCTTAATTGAGGGTCCCAAACTCAAATTCTTTGAAGGCGCTAGACTGGTAGCATAAATATATGGACAGGACAGATGTATGAGACCAGAGGAGGTGGTAGGAGTATAGCTGGACAGAACATGTCTTGTGTAAAAGTGGTTCAGTTTCAGTTGCTTCAGTTGTATCTTATGCATGGACATATATTCTTGACTCATTTATCAAAATTAGCTGATTAAAGGCCACTGAAAGAGGTTAAAGTTCAGGGACCTGGCTCCAGCCTTTGATCTTTTTTTTTTTTTAAAGAATTTATTTAGTTACTTGACAGAGAGAGACAGTGTGTGCAAGCAGGGGGAGGGGCAGACAGAGGGAGCGGGAGGGGCAGGCTCCCCGATGAGCAGGGTGCCTGATGTGAGGCTCCATCCCAGGACCCTGAGATCATGACCTGAGCCGAAGGCTGATGCTTAACCATCTGAGCCACCTAGGCAACCCCGGCCTGGTATCAGGATACTGGTTTCCCCAGATTTGATGCCACAAGGCTGTATTAAATTGACCTATATGAAATTGTCATTTTTATAGGTAAAAGAAATTGTCAAATGATGGCTATCCCATATGATTAATCTAATATTTTCCATCAAGAACTAACAAAAACAAGACACATACTTATTATCTCTTCCTCCATTCTCTAAGGAAGAGGTATTTTAGTTTATATGACTGTTTGCTTTTCTCTCTGTAAAGCCAAATTCTCCTCCTGTGGTCTGATTCAGTCATTCAAAATATATTCAGTCTTTCAAAAAAGTATTTTTTAAAGGAAATTGGAAATATAATTTGAGCAAGATATAATCCACACTTGTTCTCTTGGTGCTTACAGTCCCGTTTTAGAGAAATAAACAAAAATTTGGTTACAATAAAATATGTTAAGGGAAGTTCAGGATGCTGTGAGAGTATTTAGGCAGCGGACATCTAACTTGAAACTGGGAATCCAGGGAAGTTTCCTGGTAGAAGGGATCTGAGAGCAGAAGAATGATTAGGATTTAGCCAGGCCAAGGGGAGGGACAAGAGTGATGGACATAGATGGAATAACATATGCAAAGCCGAAAGAGGACCTGACTATTTTTAGTAAACTATTGTCTAGCTTGACTGGAGCATGTAATGGGAGGTGCACAATATGAGTTTGGAGAAATAGGAAGAGACCATAATCAAGGAGGATCATTTATGCCAGGTTTTTGGAGGTTATCCTATAGGCAATGGCTAGTTATTGAAAGATTTTTAAAAGGAACAGGCTATAGGCCTGGGATAGGCCAGTGATGGGTATTAAGGAGGACACATATTGCTTGGTGCACTGGGTGCTATATGCAAATAATGAATCATGGAACACGACATCAAAAACTAAGGATATACTGTATGGTGACTAACATAACATAATAAAAAATTATAAAAAAAAGGAACAGGCTATACTATGATGGGATCTGAGATTTTAATAACACCACTTTCATTTTTTATTCTTTTTCTAAATATATTTTTAAGATTTTATTTATTTGTCAGAGAGAGAGCATGAGAGAGCACATGCGGGGGGAGTGGCAGGCAGAGGGAGAAGCAGGCTCCCCACTGAGCAGGGAGTCCCATGTGGGACTCGATCCCAGAACCCTGGGATCATGACCTGAGCTGAAGGCAGATGCTTAACCAACTGAGCCACCCAAGCATCCCGTTTTTTGTTCTTCAAATTTTTATTTAAATTCTAGTTAGTTAACATACAGTGCTATGTTTGTTTCAGGAGTGGAATACAGTGATTCATCACTTACATACAATACCTATTGCTTATCATAACAAGTGATAATACCCATCACCCATCTAGCCCATCCCTCACTTACCTCCCTCCATCGACCCTCAGTTTCTTCTCTATCATTAAGAGTGCTTTATGGTTTGTTTCCCTCTGTCTTTTTTCTGCCCCCCCCCATGTGTTCATCTGTTTTGTTTCTTAAATTCCACATATGAGTGAAATCTTATGGTATTTGTCTTTCTCTGACTGACTTATTTCACTTAGCGTAATATACTCTAGCTCCATCCACATTGTTGTGAATGGCAAGATTTCATTCTTTTTGATGGCTGAGTAATATTCTTTTGTGTATATATACTATATCTTCTTTATCCATTCATTAGTCGATGGACATTTGGGCTCTTTCCATAGTTTGGCTGTTGATAATGCTGCTATGAACATTGGGGTGCATGTACCTCTTCGAATCTGTATTTTTGTATCCTTTGGATATATATCTAGTAGTGCAATTGCGGGGTCACAGGGTAGTTCTATTTTTAACTTTTTGAGGAATCTCCATACTGTTTTCCAGAGTGGTTGCAACAGTTTGCATTCCTACCAACAGTGCAAGAGGTTTCCCTTTTTCTCACATCCTCACAACATCTATTGTTTCCTGTGTTGTTAATTTTAGTCCTTCTGACAGGTGTGAGGTGGTGTCTCAATGTGGTGTTGATTTGTATTTTCATGATGCTGAGTGATGTGGAGCATCTTTTCATGTGTCTGTTAGCCATCTGGATGTCTTCTTTGGATAAGTGTCTATTCATGTCTTCTGCCCATTTCTTAACTGGATTTTTTTTGGGAGGGTGCTGAGTTTGATAAGTTCTTTATAGATTTTGAATAGTAACCCTTCATCAGATATGTCATTTGCAAATATCTTCTCCCATTCTATAGGTTGCCTTTTAGTTTTGTTGTTTCCTTCACTGTGCAGAAGCTTTTTATCTTGATGAAGTCCCAGTAGTTCATTTTTGCTTTTGTTTCCCTTGCCTCTGGCAATGAGTAACACCACTTTAGAAAGAAATTTGGAAACTATTGTAACAACAGTGGAAATATGAAATAGTAACCTGAAATAGGCAATGGCGATGGTGATAGGGAGTAATTTAGAGAACTTTATTAAGAGGCGAAGTTGTAGGCCTGGTGATCAGCCATGAAAGAAGGAAGACACAACATTAAAGATGATTTCTAAGTATCTGACTTGAACAACTGGTAGGCAACATTTAGAGAAGCTGCCAATGGAAGATGAGGAGCAGGTTTGAATGGAAGATTATGAATTCACTTTTGGACCTGATGAGTTTGAGTTGGTTATGGAAAATACAAACTGAGATGTTTAATAAATGATTAAATATACAAGAAAGACATTTGGTAATAGGGCTATAAATTAAGAGCCTTATAGATGTAATAGAAGCCAAGGGAGTGGATAGACTCATATACTGAGAGTATGTGGAACGAGAAAAGGTCTGAGCATGATCCCTGTAGAACAGAAAATTTAAGAGATAGTCAAAGAAAAAGCATGCTACCAAAGATATTGAGAAGAAGTAATCAGAGAGGTAGAAGGAAAACTGGAAGGGTGTGTCAGAATAGAAAACCAATGGAAGGGTGTTGCGAGGAAGAAGTGATCAGCCACCACAAATGCAAGAGTACAGATCAGACTGCAGTTCATTGTGTTTGGCAATAAGGAAGCTGTTGCTGACTGGCTGAGGGCAATTTTTGCTGGAATGGCAGGGTCAGAAACAATTTCAAGTGGTTAAGGAGTGAGTCAGAGTAGAGCAAATGGAAATAGTGAGTCTAGACAGATCTTTAAGAAGTTTGGCTTGCAGTGAGAAAAAGGAATGTGACCCTGAAGGAGGTTAGTTATTTATTTTTAAAAGATGGCTTAGTCTTGTTGGGAAGGAGTTAGTAGAAAGAGAAGAGTCTGAAGATAGATGAGTGACAGGAGACAGGTGAAAGGCTGAGGTTCCTAAGGCTAGAGGAAGTGTGGTCCAGATCACAGAGCAAGGGCAGTTAGCCTTAGACCGGAGGAGGGGCACCTTTTCCATTGCAGCTGGAGGGAAGAATTCTGATGTTTTGAGTTCTATAATGGAAAGTTGAGGAATTTACCATCTAACGATTTTATTTTCTTATGAAATAGAATAAATGGCTATTTACAGAGAATGAGAAATGGTTTTGAGGTTGGAAGTTTGAGGAAAGTAGAGGTATAGACTTTCTAATACTAGCCAGAAGGGAAAAATAAAATAATGAAAAAAACCCCCGCTGCCAATTAAATTGTAAGATGCCCAAAAATTTTGGAGATGTTTAAATACATAAAACGGGTCTCTTTAAAACCAATCAAATAAGTTCTGGATAAGATACAGAGAGAAAATTCATACACATTGATACAAACAGAAGATCTGAATAGAACTTCTGATGTTGACTTGAAAAGAAACAATGTGGCAGCTATATGAACATAACATAGCAAATACATGAATAAATGATAATAAGCAAAAGATATAGGAAAACAGACTGAGGAAACACCTAGTCCAGAAAACATCAATAAAAGGAATGGAAAAATTTCTCCATGAGTGTTTTATACATAAAAGGATTTAATAAGAACATGGCATGCATATAATAAGTTTTCACATAGCAGAATGAAATGAAAAGGAAGGTCACAGAGCTAAAAAAAAAAAAAAAAATCCAAAAAACAACAACAAAAAACCTCCCCCAAACAACCAGAGGACCAACACCATACAGAACTAACTTATTTGGTAGGGTAATGAACAAAGCAGACATGGCTTAAAACTGAGCTATTGATGTGGAGGAAAGTCTTGATTGAATAAAAGCAAACAATACTTTAAAATAATTAGATAGAAGATAATGTAGAAGAGACAAAGCTGCTATAGTAGAAAGATAATTGGAACCCCTAAAATAAGAAACAACAAATAGCACAGAAAATCTATTCTATGCTAAAATAGAAATATATACAGTAAGATTTAATGTCAGAAGATAATGGTGGGAAGGAAACATAACCCAAGAATGTAATACCCAGTCAAGTTTCCATTCAGATAACAGGAAATTATTCCTAAACATTCAAGAACTCAGCGAATACAGCATATATGAATCCTCATTGGGAAAAAAAAAAAAAGAGACTATATGCTGAAATACTGATAATCAAAGAATAAATTAAAAATATAGAACTTAGGAATGGAGAAGATGTGGTAAAAGAACAAGCAATGATTATGAGACCTATTTAGATCAGTTTAAGATTTAGCAACCCTAGGAATTATGGCTATAGAAGCAAATGTGTTATAAAACCTGAAAGTATGAATGTAATAACCAAAATAAGATTGTAGGAGGAAGTAAAGCTTGCTAATTTTCTTACCTTGCTTAGGAAGAAGTCAATTGATACTGTCTATATTAAGCATGTAGTTTAATCATTATTCAATGATTTAAATTGTTTATATTTTATAATTTTTCCATAACATTAGAGAGAAATAATCCTTTAGGAAGTAATATATTTTATAGTGATAAAAACAGTTAGCTAAAGTTCAGCAATTATTTTAGTACACTTCATTTTCATTTTCTTCTTTTAAAATCAATGATAGATTTAATAGTTTTCATGAAAGTGTAGCATGTTTAGTGAGATTCTATTTTAATACATTTTAATTGATCTGCTTATATAGTTATCATTTATCTAATATACATGTCTATGTGTATTTGTGCATATAGAGATATCTAGGATGATTCTCATATTTTTGGAATGGTGGTCACTTAATGAAAAAAGTGGTTATTTTTAGATGGCAAGATTTGGGGATGATTATTTTACTTTCTTCTTTATACTTTTTGTATTATATAAATTTCTTTAATAAGCATTGATTTAAAAATTGACTTAGTGCTCATTTGATAAAATTAAGAATTTATAGAAAAGCACAATAAAGAAAAAGTCACCTATAGTTCTACCACCCAGAAATTATTAGTTATTATTTTATTACATATCCTTTCAGACATTTTCCTGAAGATACATACATGGTCATACGTGCATACACATTATCTTTAAACAAATTGAGATCATAGTATTCACACCATTTTTTAATGTGCTTATTTAGTATATGTGGTCATCTTTTAATATCAATAAATGTATCCACACCATTATATTAAGTAAAATTTCATTGTGTGTCTATTACATAATTTATTTTACCAGTCTCCTAATTTAGAATGTTCAATAATTTTCATTATTTTAAAAGCAATCCTAGATGAACAGCTGCACTCATATATTTGCATGTATATATGCTGCAACCATATATATATTTGCACTCACTATAGATATTTTAATTATTTAAGATAAGCTCCTGAAAGTAGAATTTCTGGGTTTATTTTATTTTATTTTTTAAAAGATTTTAGTTATTTATTTGACAGAGAGAGACAGCCAGCGAGAGAGGGAACACAAGCAGGGGGAGTGGGAGAGGAAGAAGCAGACTCCCAGCGGAGGAGCCTGATGTGGGGCTCGATCCTGTAACGCCGAGATCACGCCCTGAGCCGAAGGCAGACGCTTAACGACTGAGCCACCCAGGCGCCCCGAATTTCTGGGTTTAAATCTGTAGTTTTTTGGGAGGAGGGGGGAAGCAAATTGTGTGTGTATGCGCATGTGTGTGCATGCATGCTTGTGCGTGTGTGTGTGTGCAACCAGGCATCAAGAAGTGTGCTGCAGACTTTTCCACTAAAAAGAGTGAGTGTGCATCTCCTGAGGTCTGAGAGTATGTCTTTAAATGCCCAGCTGCAAGTGCAAGTTGTCTTTGATTTTCATATTTTATCTTAAAAATTCATGCTGATTTTTTGTACTTTATTAAAAAAATACAGTGTAATGTGTTATGCCTCTAGATCTTTGAGTGAATTTTACATTCCAGAAAAGTGTGTCATATCCTGTTGCTCATGTAACCCTCATTAACACTGCCCTAGTTTTTGTTTGAAAAGCACAGGAAAGGGATAAATCAACAAAAGCTAATTGTTAATCAGGGAACAACTGTCAACCAAGCATCGTGTTAGGTTAGTGTGGGGAATTACAAAGAAGACGAGAACATTGTCCCTGCCTTTGAATCGCCTCCAATTTATTTGCTTCCCTTTAACAAGCCCATCAAAGAATTTATGCCTAACCTGATAACTGCCTGGGCTAAGGTCTTATGATGCGTTTGCTTGACAGTGTGGAAAGTCCCTGCTTGTGTTCGTTGCTTTGCACACTTCCAGGGACTTGTTACTGTGTTTGTTTTGGACTTGGCATCCTCATTAGCATCTGTAGCATTTTAGAGTTTTGGGAAGGGGATCAGGTACCTTGCTGGTGAAAGGAAAGTGTAATGAAGACAGGAGTTTTTAGGCTTTTACATTTGGGACAAGTATAGTACAGGAAGTATAAATGAACTAGATCCTAAGTTAACCAGGACTTCCAATGCAGGAGACTTTTTGATACACATGGGTTAAGGAGAGTGAAGAAAATGTCAATAGGAAGGTCTCTTACCAAGGATATGAAAGTCACATTCAGAGCCCATTCTGTCTGTTGCTGTTTAACCTCTGGGTCTCCTTCTCTTTTCCTCACAGAGCCCCAAGAACAAGGTAGTAAGTGTTTGCTGAGTAAATAGATGTATGCTCTGAATAAAGATCAAAGACGTGAGCTTGTATATAGCATTCTGCACTTACGGAAAGAACTAAGGCATGCTCCTTAGTTTTAAGAAGACCTTTAACATCAAGGACTAATGTAGAAAATGTTTGTGAACCTTGAGCAAAACCAGAGATTTTTTCATCTTCTGAACTGCGTCTCCCTGGAACATGGTCCCCAGTTTTTGTCAATGCACTCCTTGGGTCTGGCTATAGAGGGTCTCAGAAAAGGAAGGGTGCCCTGTGTCTGTCATTTTCTGTCCTGACCCCCTGCTGGGATACCTGACCCTTGCCAAGCTCCCTTGCTTCATGTGCTGCTTTCAGATCTTCTGGCTTTGGACTCAGTGTTCTCCCAGGACAATTCCAGTGTTTCTTCTGACCTATGCATACCTTAATTCCTCAGGAAGGAAGCACCTGTCCCCTTGCTCTGACTTGAAGCCCGCAATATCATCAGCATGACACTCTCTAATGTTCACACCAAGGTAGAGGACTAGACATGCTGATTCTGAGATATCTTTGTACAGGTTATCATCTAGGACTGAGCTGAAGAGCTGGCAATGCAGTCACACCAATGTACAATAAATTATGTTGCCTTTGACTTGTTTATTTATTTAAGTGAACAGGATTAGATTAATCATAGTCCTTGGTTCATCAAATACTATTGTCATTGTTTCATGAATGACTCTTGTATTTATTTTAATTTAAAAAATTATTACTGAAGTATAATTATCATAAATGTTATATTAGTTTCAAGTGTACAACATAATGATTTGACAATTCTATACATCGTACAGTACTCACTATTATAGTTGTTTATTTATGCTTTTAATAGTCTAATGAACATTGAATCTATTACCTGCTCAAGAATGAATATGTTATTAATAAATATCTACTTGTATATTTCCTTTCTCCTAATTTATTTTTAAATTTCTCCTTGTAACAGTGAGACCTTGGGCAGCTATGAGGTGAGGCAGATATGTTTACTTAAAACCCAAAGTTATCTTTACTTAAATATAATCTAGTCTACAAAAAAAAAAAAAATTCTCCAGGTGTCAAACTTGCAGGTGCAGCCATTCACAAGACAGGTTCATGAGTTGTAGAATGGAGACCTAAGCCTGGTGTGGAAATTCCACCAGGCAAAAGTGTGACTAAGATCTGGAACAGTGATTACTCTGACTTTGTAGGGGCACACTGGTGTGGAATTTCAAGGATGCTTCCTGATACTGCCTCAGGATCCATAAAGGCAAAAGACACTACAAGCTGGCATGTGTGTTGAGTTGTACAAGTCAGTGAGTTATTTAAGGGTAAGAGATTTTAACATTCACAAACTAGAACTGTGTTTCTCCTGTAATCCAATTCAAAGGAAGTGTGATTCACATGAATCTTCCTTTGTGTTTTATACTGGTACTGGATTACATGCTGGTTAAGAGTTTATAGTCCGGAAACAGTTAACCTAGACCAGACTTTCTTTTTTCTTTGAGTCAAGTTTCTGACGATACGAGACAGATTGGTAAAGGAGTCCTTTAGTTTAGTGATGTAATTCTTGATCTGGACCAGCAGAGGAATTTTTTCCCCCTTGCAGCTGGCTGTAGTCTTATGTTCTTGCCTGAACATGTCTGGATCTGGAAGAAAAATTCTGCCTTGCTGTACAAAGCACTTCTCCATATTGTCACTCCTCTGGGACTGGTGACTTTCTAGTTTAGAAGATTTCACTTGGGCTACAGCTTTTCTTGAAGATAAGTATAACATGACATCTTCTGCAGAATTATAGCTGAATTCTGTCCTTTGTAAAGGAGGTAACTATAAGTAATTTGGGAAGGGAAAGGCCCATGATCATTTTTGACTTAAAGCAATGTTTTCCCATTACACTTTCAAGAAGACTAAATAATAATAATAATAATAATAATAATAATAATAATAATAATAATAATAATAAAAGACCTACTCCTTTGGATTTACATGTATAAAAACATCTATTCAAAATGAGGTTAGTTAGCCTTTTATCTCTGAAAAGGCGTCCCAGCTCAGATAAGGCCATTAGCACCACCTAGTGTTACCACACAGGCATAGAAATACAGAGTCAAACTCCAGGACAAAACATCCAAAACGGTCCTTTAGACTTTTGGTGAAGTTACAGGTAAGGCCATATAAGACAAATTCCTTTGTGACTCATCCTTTTAGCTTCAACATTTTTTTTTATAAAGTTGAAAACAGGGAACATAAAGAGAAGATGTCAAAGAAAAGAATAAATAAGTAATAAGTACTGAGAATATGTAGAAGAATGTATAGGGACACAGGAAGGGAATTAATATTTACTGAATACCTACTGTTTACCAGGCTGCGTTCTCTGCTTATATTTTCTTGAAGGAGAGAGTGGAAATTGGGATTTTTCTCTCACCAAATCCTCTTTTGTGCAAGTGAATGATACAATGGACTGATGAAGCAGCACAAAAGGAAATTAAGAAAACAATCTCATTTACAATTGCACCAAAAATAATAAAATACCTAGGAATCAACTTTTCTTCTTAAAGATTTTATTTATTTATTTGAGAGAGAGAGAGAGCAGGGGGAGGGGCAGAGGAAGAGGCAGAGGGACAAGCAGACTCCCTGCTGAGTGTGGAGCCCTATGTGGGCCGACTTGGGGCTTGACATGGGGCCAATTCCAGGACGCTGAGATCACAACCTGAGCCAAAGTCAGATGCTTAACCGACTGAGCCACCCAGCTGTCCCACCTAGGCATAAACTTAACCAAGGAGGTGAAAGACCTATACTCTGAAAACTAAAATACTGGTGAAAGAAATTGAAGATGACGTCAAAATATCAACAGCATTTTTCACAGAACTAGAACAATCTTAAAACATGTATGGAACCACCCAAGACCCTGAATTGCCAAAATAATCTTGAAAAAGAAAAACAAAGCTGAAGGTGTCAGAATTCCAGACTTAAAGTTATACTACAAAGCTGTAGTAATCAAAACAGTATGTTACTGGCCCCACAATAGATACATAGATCAATAGAAGAATATAGAAAGCCCAGAAGCAAACCCATGATTATATGGTCAACTAATCTTCAACAAAAGAGGCAAGAATACGTAATGGGAAAAAGGCAGTCTCTTCAACAAATGGTGTTGGGAAAAACGATAGCTACATGCAAAAGAATGAAACTGGACCACTTTCTTACACCATACACAAAAATAAATGCAAAATGGATTAAAGATCCAAATGTGAGACCTAAAACCAGAAATATACTAGGAGAAAGCACAGGCAGTAATTTCTCTGACATCAGCCACAGCAACATTGTCCTAGATATGTCTCCTGAGGCAAGGGAAATAAAAGCAAAAATAAACTATTGGGACTACATTGAAATAAAAAGCTTCTGCCCAGTGAAGGAAACAATCAACAAAACAAAAAGACAGCTTACTGAATGGGAGAAAATATTTGCAAATGATATATCTGATAAAGCATTAATGTCCAAAAAAATATAAAGAAATTATATAACTCAACATCAAAAAATAAAAAAAATCCAATTAAAAATGAGCAGAAGATATGAACAGACATTTCTTCAAAGAAGACCTACATATGAAAAGATGCTCAACATCACTCATCATCAGGGAAATGCGAATGAAAACCACAGTGAAATATCACCTTACACCTGTCAGAATGACTAAAATCAAAAACACAGGAAAAAACAAGTATTGTTGAAGATGTGAGAAAAAGGAACCCTTGTGTACTGTTGGTGGTACAAACTGGTACAGCCACTGTGGAGAACAGTATGGAGGTTCCTCAAAAAATAAAAAATAGATCCAGTAATTGTGCTTCTGGGTATTTACCTGAAGAATATGAAAACACTAATTTGAAAGGATGTATGCAGTCTATGTTTATCAGAGCATTATTTACAATAACCAAGTTATGGAAGCAACCCACGTATCCATCGATAGATAAATGGATAAAGAAGAAGTGGTATATATACAATGGAATATTACTCAGCCAAAGAAAAGAATAAGATCTTGCCACCTGTGACAACATGGAGCTAGAGAGTATAATGCTAAGTGAAATAAGTCGGTCAGAAAAAGACAAATACTGTATGATTTCACTAGTATGTAGAATTTAAGAAACAAAACAAACAAAGGAAAAAAAAGTGTGTGTGAGAGAGGGACAAAGCAAGAAACGGACTCTTAACGATAGAGAACAAACTGATGGTTACCAGAGGGGAGGTGGGTAGGGGGATGGGGAAAATAGGTGAAGGGGATTAAGAAGTACCCTTATTATGATGAGCACTGAGTAATAATATATAGAATTGTTGAATCACTGTACCGTACACCTGAAACTAATATAACTCTATGTTAACTGTACTAGAATTAAAAAAAAAACAATAAAAAAAGAATGTTTTATAGTGAACAGTCTTGGAAAGTAGAGATAGTGTCTCCCTTCAGAGCAGAGGTTTGTTTTTCTCCATTGTAATAAAGATAACGTCTCTATCTGGAGCAAAGGTTGGGCAGGTTTGCTTACAGCCCTAAGATTTGGGTTTCCTAAGCCTGGGATTGCTCAGCTGTGATACAAACCTACAGCGGGCTCGGCATCCACCTGGGCATCTCCGCTTTGCCTCTGTGGGATCCGAGGGGCAAGGGAAATGGTTCAGATATGAAGCTCATGCTGCTTGCCATGCCTTGGGTAATAAAGTCTTTTCTCTAATCCAGGAATTGTGTATCTTCTAGCAGCACCAATAAAACTGTGGCAGGCTAATGTTAGCATGCAAGTAGGGTAAAATGTCAGATGCTTTGCAGTTTTTGACAGTCACCACTCCAAGTTACCCCCAGTCTAGATGTCTGGTTCCTACTGTCATGTAGTGCCTGACCTCCCCACCGTTCAGAAGGGGGGTATTCTAATTCACCATGCCCTTGCTTTGACTATAACCCTGTCCCATTTTAAGAAAATCAGGTATTAAGACTACTCCAAACATTAAAAACTAAAACCAGTAGATGATTAGCTACGTAATATGTAACATTCGTATTACACTTCACAATGCATATGTGTAATTCTATAACATTGGAATTTCAGGTGCTTATTTTTTAAAATAGGTTTAATACAATTTTGGTTAACTCTTTATAGCATGATGAATTTCCAGGACTCACTAGAAGTGTTTATTATGTTTAGCATTAAAAAAAAAAAAGTAGGAGGTTGAAGGCATTTCTACTGAGCCAAGTTTTTCCAAAGATACAGTTTTTCTTGTTCCTGGAAACCTGGAAGTCACTCTCAAACTTTAGTATTACAGTGTAGGAATAGGTCAGTTTTGGGTCTGTGTGTGTGTGTGCACGCACATGCATGTGTGAATGTGTGTTTGTTAAAAATTATCTAGTTTCATCCCCAGAGATTCTAATTCACCAAAGCTAGCCTGGGATCCATGATTCTACATTTTCAAAATCTTGGAGTGGGTTCTGATGCTGCTGTCTTGAGAACCATACTCTGAGAACTGTCTTGAAACATAAAAGACTCCTCAGGTAAATGAATGACTTAAGATATGCAAATGGTTTGTGCAACTGTGGTCTCTGATAATAAATTATTTTTTATTAGGTTGCTGGTGACCTTGGTTGTAAGAATAAGCGAGTGCCACCCAGGTATAGGGATACTTGTGATTTCCAGTGTACAGGATAGTAAATGGCTGAAGCAGTTGTACTTTTTAAATATTCACTCAAGAAGTACTGAGTGCTGGCTGTGTGCAGCGACATGCCTGTTGTTTGGGTTGGTTTCATTTTCACATCCACTGCCCTCCCCTTCCTTGTTGTTTGCAATTCTTGTAGTTGGATTTATGAATAGGGCTTGAAATCCCAAAGGATATGGATTTAGTCTTCATTCAATTCGAAAACATCTCAGTGGGTGCTCACCAAAATCCATAAGTTAGGTCAAAAACTGATATCATCCTCATTTAACAGATGTGAAAACTATCGGACAAAGAGGTTAAATGCCAAGAGTCACGCAAATAGGAAATGATTGAACTAATGCTTGAATCTTGATTTTCTGACTCCCAACCTCCACTTTTTGCTATACAAAGCACCACCTCCCATATGAGTTTCTACAGAGATCCCATTGCATTTAGGATAGAATTTGATTTTGATGAAATGTGATTTACATGTACATTTTCAGAACAAAGAATCTCCTATTGTCTAAGCATGGTACACCTGTGCAGCAAAGAAAAACCCTGATATCCTTACGATGTCATAAAAAATACCCCAAAGGAAAAGACAGGGTTCTGTTTTCAGAATGAAGTGGTATCTGTAATAAACAGAACCAAGCCTAATTACGGAACATCATGCTCTCTCCCCTAAAACATGCATACTGAATTATCTTACCAGTCTTAAAAATGCCCCATGAGAAGGGGAAATGGAAAAGACGGTGCAGAACAGGCTCAGAGTGTGGACACACTGCCATGTTAATTATAAAGGGGACTCGGGAACCACACCTTTGGTTTTTTGTTCCCAAGTACCATGCCAACCATTGCTCTGGGTTTCCTGCCTTTCCCAGAGATTTCTCTAGATTTTGTATTTTGCAGGGCACCAAGACCGTGTCTGGCTTTCAGTAAATGTTCAGTAACAACAATAACACAGAAGTGACTGTTTATTCAGATGGAAATTAACATGGATGAGATAAGATTCTGGATTTCTGTTTCCCACCCCTAAGATTGTAGGTTTAAGCAACATGAGAGAGAATGGATTTAATACACATTTCTATTACTGATTGAGATTGGCAACGCTTACCTTGGGATACGTTCTTTATTATTTTCAAACTGCTGTCATATGTATTAGCCTCTTAATTAACCAAATACCTATGAAGTGAGAAGGACATATATTTATTTCATTTTACAAATGAAGTTCAAGGAGATTAATTGATTCATCTAATATTGCAGTGATTGAACTTGTCTGAATTTGAACCTGGCTCTTGATTCATTTTTTATTTTTTATTCATGTAACCATGTAGACTGAGATTCTCTAGATGGAAAGTGGACATCACTTTAGAACCCTGGTTCTGCAGCATGGTGCAGGGCCAGAATGCCCTGGGTCTGATTCCCATTTCTGCCTGCTACCTGCCTGGGTCAAGTCATTTAGCCAATCCAAGTCTCAATTTCTGTGTTAGTCAGGACTTCTGGTTACTGGTCGCAGAAACTCAGCTTGAACTAGCTTGTATCCTGGGAAGAATTTATTATCGCTATCACTGGAAAGGAAGTATGTAGCAGAGCACAGTGGGAACAGAGGTCCTATTACAATTGGGGTTCCCTTCTCTAGTTCTCATAGGCCCCAGTTTGAGTCCCTCTCACCACAGTTCTGCCTGTCTGTGCTATAAGCCAACGGTTATGTGCTGACATGTGTGCAACCTTGCTATGAGAGGAAGAGGCCCTTCATCCCAGTTACAATTCAGAAAAACCTAGATAAGAGGCTCTGTCAGGTCACTCTGACACTGTGGACAAGAGTATAACATATTGTGATGGCCCAGCTTGGGTCACTGGCCCTGGAGGGCACAGGGCCCTACATTGGCTCCACCTGAACCATGGTGGGGTGTGGGGGAGGGAGCAGTTTCCTAAAAGAAGAGAGAGGCTATTACTAGAGGAGGAAGAAAGGGGTTTCCAGGCAGATGAAATCCATAGATATACACTATGGTCTTTTTATATGGCTTTTATAATACTGACTTTTGTAGATTTGTTGCTGAGGATTACTGATTGATACATTGAAAACTACCAAATCTGTATCTTCAGTTCTCAATACCTCAGTCAAGTTCCAGATCTCTATAGCCAATTGCCTATTGGACAGTTAGATATTCTACCAACATCTGAAATCCAGTGGACAAATCAAAGCATCATCTTCTTCCCCAAACATGTTCCTTCTTATCTCCATTAATGGTACCTTCATTCACCCAGCTGCCCCAACTGAAAACACGGGAATCATCTTCAGCTTCTCCATTTCCAACTCACCTCATGCAAATAGTTACTAAGAACTGTTAATTCTACTTCTACTCTCTCTCAGATGTTTCTGATTCTCTCTTTTCCCATCTTTGTTCTGGCTGTTATTTCACTCCTGGATTACTGATTTCCCTCTCTCTAATCTTGCTTCTCTCCAATCTATTCTCCATACCGCTGCCAGAGGAATTTTTCTCACTTGTGAATTTCCTCCCAATTAGAACTCTTCAGTGGCTTCCCTTGCCCCCGCCCTCCCTTTCTTTTTCTTTTCTTTTCCTTTTCTTTCTTTCTTTCTTTGAAGATTTTATTTATTTATTAGAGAGAGAGAGAGAGAGCATGAGCAGGGGGAGGGGCAGAGGGAGAAGAAGACTCTCTGGGGAGCCTGACGTGGGGCTCAATCCCAGGACCCTGAAATCATGACCCGAGCTGAAGTCAGACACTTAACCAACTGAGCCACCCAGGTGTCCCATTTTTTTTTTAAGATTTTATTTTTAAGTAATCTCTATACCCAATGTGGGGCTGGAACTTAAAACCCCAAGATCAAGAGTCACATGTCCTTCTGACTGAGCCAACCAGGTGCCCCCCTTTCTCTTTCTTTTTTTATCAAGGATCAATGTCAAAACTCCTTCATGGAGCACCAAGACTCTTTAATTGTTTACCCTTTGGTTTGCCCATTGAGCCTCATCTCTTTCCAATCCTTTCTGGAAACATCTTCATATTCTGGTCTTATTGAACTATCTTGAAAACATCATGCTCTCTCAGTAGTCGGTTATTCGTGAATAGATGTTGAATTAACTAATCAACTAATTAACTCATCAGTGATCGTTTCTAGCCCAGAGAAGGTGCTCACTATATAGAAGTTATTATTTGCTATTTTGTAAACTGTTCACCATATTTATACATTAATCTTCATCCACCAAAGGCCAGAATCTTCTTGTGTTGACATACTTATTCTTAAAGGTAAAGGTTGGATTACCATGATCTATGGTGAGTGGTCATAACTGGCCCTGGGATAGACTTGTGGGAGGTTACCTCCATGGAGTTCCTCAATGCTATTGTAATGTCTTCTCTGTCTCTATAAACAGGGCATATGTCACCTACAAGGGACATGTAGGACAGATGCCTTTATTAGGCAAATTAACTAATTTAGCTGTGGGGTTGAGGAAAGACAGTATGGCTTTTTGGTTGGAGAAAAAAAGTCAGATATGTTAGCAAGGCTTTATTAGTAGAAGGAAAGAAAGAATGATCAGGGAAGGATGAACTGAGGGAGGCCAAGTGGTATGTGAAGGGCTGCATCAGGAAGGCCAGGCCAGGGAGGTCCAGGGCTCAGCACCAAGAGGAGGGCTTGGGGCACCTGCTAAATCATTGAAGGACAAATTGGGGGAGAGTGGAACATCATGATGACAGTGAAAGAGCAGCGGATTAGGAGACTTATGTTCTGGGCCTGGACCTACCTTGAACTCCTAAATGTGTTCCTTTGGCTAGGTCCCATGATTCTCTGAATTCATTCTCATAGGACTTTGTCTTATACTGTTGCTATTAGGGAACACAAATGTATTAAGCTCTGAGATAAATATATTTTGTCATTAAAAAGTTGATTGTGAAGAAATATGATCATTTTATCATGTCTAATTTCCAGTCTTTATAAAAAATGTGCAGTGAGTTTTACATTTTTATTATCTCGTAAAAGACTTTCTAAAAGAATTCTGTATATTAGAAATTTTATTTTTATGATCTAAGCTTTTTCGGGGATCAAGCCTACACTACTTTTAAAAGGCAATTTTTAGGAAGTCTTTTGAAAAGATAATACCAAAAATTAGGACTCATTGCTTATTATTTTCAGCAAGATCAGGTTTTTTTTTTTTTAAGATTTTATTTTATTTGACAGAGATAGAGACAGCCAGCGAGAGAGGGAACACAAGCAGGGGGAGTGGGAGAGGAAGAAGCAGGCTTATAGCGGAGAAGCCTGATGTGGGGCTCGACCCCAGAACGCCGGGATCACGCCCTGAGCCGAAGGCAGACGCTTAACTGCTGTGCCACCCAGGTGCCCCAAGATCAGGTTTTTTAATCAAGAAAGAAAGGTGTGATAAAATGAACAATTTTTTTTTCTTAAAATGAAAAAGTTATAGGAACCTATTTCTGTAAGATAGAGGACTCCATTTTCCATATTTAAATCTATTTTGTATTTCTGACTGGCAAAGTACTGAGTTAAATTCCCCACAAGATCTGATGACAGCAAATTCTTGGACAAATGCTTATCTCTAATTAATAGTATTTTCATCCACACTAACTATGTGGTTGTATGACATAGCTTTGCAAATTGTATCATACCCTGGTAAAACTGAGCTGATTTAACACAGTGATTTCCCCAAAGAATTTAGGGATAGTCCCAAAGATAGAATCCAGAAAGTTAGCTGATGTTATTTGGGAAAATGGTTTTTACGGTCAATTCAGGAACATGTCATCAAATTTCTTACACAGATTTGTTCCTGGGAGCTGGAAACCGATCCCTTTCTGTGATTAACCTTTGGCTCTAAAAGTTCTTGCAGTTCTGTGTCTGTTCATGAACTAAAGGCAGGGGTGAGGTGTCGGGAGTCTCTGCAGTCATTCCGATCACCTCTGCTCCTTTAGGACCAAAACAGACGTAGCTAAGTTTACATTTTATGCTGGTTTGTTTTTCCTTCTTAAGTTTCTGTTTTACTGAAACAGGTCATTTTATGTCCTCTGGAACCAAGGATGAATTCCCACTTGCTTGCATGGCTGCTGGCAGACATCAGGGGACCCCTGTCCAGGGAGCTCTGTAGCTAGCTACCCAGTGCCGAGGCCCATGGCAATCCCCTGGCTGTCCCAGCTTCACAGCTGCAACACCTGCACTCCTGTGACCTGGGGAGAGCAGTTCTGTATCAGAAACCATGTCTGGAGAGGATCTCACTAAAAAATCCCATCTTGTACGTCATTGTTCACTGCTTCTCTCAGCTGATTAGAGCCCAAGGAAAAGAATGCTGAGACTCTGGGGTTCTTCCCCACTGCAGACCTGTGGGCTTGCACTCTCAACCCCAGTCACTGCTTCCTCATAGCAATCCGCTGAACTAGCAGTTAGGGAAAAACACTCCTCTGTTATGACCCCACTTTTACCCCATCCTCCAGACCCCAAAGTCCTAGATATTAAAATAAAGTGGGATTTAAAGTCATTAAAAAAAAAAAACTGGTCAGAAAAGGAAACATTCTCTAATGTTAAGCAACAATTTAAAATTATTTCACTAAATTAAAGTCGTTAAAAAAAAAAAAAAAAGCCAAGCCATGACGAGGTGTTTGTTTGTTTCCTAGTGGGTGGTAAGCTGAGCTCTAATTTTATTTTCATTTTAGAGGTCTGTTTGAGAGGCTTAATGTGGGAAATTAGGTGATTGTGAATGGAAAGTAATTGTGCAACCACGTATGTCTGATTTAGTTTAAAAGAAAGATGAAGAAAAAATTCTCAGTACCTTAGAGTAGTACTGTATACTTGCCCATTTCTTAATATCTGTTTGTTAAGAAGTCTTTTCTAGTTTTGAATCTCCCTTTGCACATAATAGGTAATATATAGATGTCTTCTAGAACCTCAAATGTAAACTACATTAACACTTTTGTTCAGAAATATTAGTTTTAGAGCAGCATTTGTATGCTTCTAATCATAGGCTTATTTCGTCTTTAGATCTTTCTTATTACTAGACACCCCTTTTAATACATGAAACAATACCTGCTGCCCGGTAAAGTCTTCCTCTTTTATGAGTGAATTAACAAAGGAAGACTTCCCAAGAAGACTAAACCCATCCTCCACCAAATTATATGTTATGGCTAAAGACTGGATTGCGTTTGGCTCTGTCAGGGCATTTATAATCCCTGGAGGGATCTCCTGAAATTTAGTAAATGCCTCCTTGAGCTGAACGACACATTCCTTTGGCAGCCAGTGGGTGGGGTGGAAGTACTCCTATACAGTTTACTTGGACAGTGCCAGGAATCCTAAGGGCTCTGCTTTCCAAGGCAGACAAGTATCTGGTTTGCAGACCCCAGAGGATCAGGAGAAAGTCCCCCCAAACCCAGAGGAAAAGCAGGACATTTAAGGCGGCCAGAACCCCTCTTCTCCTCTTTTTTTTTTTTTAAATCTCATTCCAGAATCATAAATCTTTTCTCCATCTTGGATTGTCTCAATACAAACACGTGGTAGACATTTTGGCCAAAGTGCCAGTTAAACGAGAGTCCCAAGGGGAAAACACAGTCTTGCATCTCCCTCTGGTGGACAATTATAGTAACCTACATCCAACCCTGCTAAATTCAGGGATAGATTCAGAAATACATGTACAAAGACCATGTGGTATATATATAGTAAAAACATTTTAAGATATAACCATTGCACATTACTATTTTCTATACAATAATTAAAATTCTTAAATTACCTGCTCACCTCTATAAACTTTTGTTTTTACTTAAAAGAATTTACCCTCACTTTGAAAGTTAACAGCTCCTTGTAACTAAAAACCTAGTCTTCCACACGCACCTCCCCGCTCCCCCCCCCCGCCCCCGCCACCAGCCCAAACAGTAGATGACAGAAAAAAAAAAACAGTTTGTCCATCTCTATTCCCATTTGAACAGAGATGACCCAAGCATGGAAGATTTAAATTTTGTCATTTGTTATGAACTGCTGGGACTTGACCACCGCCCAACCCTTAGCCTAATGCAAATGATGCTTGACTTGGGCTTTAGTATGTATCCTGGTAGCTCTCCTCAGGGCACCTTCCAGGGAATGTATACTCCAGTGGCTTCCTCTGGGGCCCTATTCCCTGGACAGCTCCCAGCCCTTTGGAGACTTTTCCTGGGTTCAGACACCCAGTCAGTGGCCCTCTTTATCGCTCGCTCCAAAAGTGGACCCTGAGGAACTGTGTCTGCCTTCTTCAGGTCTGACTGTTGCTCCCATCCTTCTCTCATTAGTATGTTCTGGATGTCTTACTTCTTTCCACTACTGGGTTCACAGGCCGATATTAATTTGTCTCTATGTATTTTGCTCTTTTTAACTGTAGTTCCATTACTTTTTTTTTTCTTAGAATATTCTTTCCCTTAAACAGACTGTCTCTCCTGTCTACTTATAGCTAGTAATGATCCCACCTGTAGTATAGTTAGTTAGAAACTGTTCTTTCTGATACTTTTTTGAAATCGATAGCTCTCCAACTGGAATCTGATGCCATTTTTTCATTTAATTTTTAGTTTTCATTTAATTTAACTTTTAAATGAACATACAGCAAAATTGACTTTTTTGGGGGAGTGTATAGCTTCAGGAGTTTTAATACATATAAATTCATGCAACAACCATCACAATCAAGATACAGAACAGTTCTATCCCCCAAAATACTCTTTTTTTTTTTTAAAGATTTTATTTATTTATTCGACAGAGATAGAGACAGCCAGTGAGAGAGGGAACACAAGCAGGGGGAGTGGGAGAGGAAGAAGCAGGCTCATAGTGGAAGAGCCTGATGTGGGGCTCGATCCCACAATGCCAGGATCACGCCCTGAGCCGAAGGCAGACGCTTAACTGCTGTGCCACCCAGGCGCCCCCCCAAAATACTCTTTTATGCTACCCCTTTGTTGTCATATCTTTCCCCACCCCTCATCCCCCAGCAACCAGTGATCTGTTCTCAATGCCTACAGTTTTGCCTTTTCCACGACATCATATAATTGGAAGCATACGGATAAAACTTTTTGAGACTGGCTTCTTTCACTGAGCATGTCTTTGATATTCATTCATGTTGTTGTATGTTTGGAAGGTAATTAGGTTTAAACAAGGTGAAGAGGGTGGAGCCCCTATAAAATTAGGGATTAGATGGGATTAGAGCCCCTATAAGAAGAGGAAGAGATACCAGAACTCTCTTTTCTCAGTCCTTCACCAAGAACTGAATCTGCCGGCACCTTGAGCTTGGACTTTCAGCCTCCAGAACTGTGAGAAGTCAATGTCTGTAGTTTAAACCACCCGGTCTATGGTATTCTGTTGTAGCGGCCTAAGCTGGCTAAGACGGTATCAGTAGCTGGTTCCTTTCTGTTACCGAGTCATGTCTATTGGATGGATGCACCGCATTTTAAAAAATTCATTTACCCATTGAAGTACATTTGAGTCATTTTAAGATTTAGAGATTATAAATAGAGCTGCTGTAAACATTGTGTTTTGGGGTGAACATAATTTTTATTTCTCTAGGATAAGTAAGTATGGGTGTCATCGATGGGTCATATGATGAGTGTATGTTTAATTTGATAAAATGAAAATGAAAACTCTGCTTTCCAGAGTGGCTGGTACTATTTTGAATTCCCACCAGTAGCATATGACAGTTCCAGTTGTTCGCTCCAGTACTTGGTATTGTCATGACTTCTCATTTTAGTAATCCTAATATGTGTGTAGTGATATCTTATTATGGTTTTAATCTGCATTTCCCTAGTGGCTAATGATGTTGAGCACCGTCTTATGAGTTTATTTGCCATCGTATGCACTCTTGAGTGCAGTGTCATTTGCTCATTTTTTAAAATTGTTTCTTTCTTATTGTTAAAACTTTAAATTTATTTCAAATTTTAATTATTTATATTTAAGTTCTATGCTCACTTCTCTGTTTTTACTGTTAAATTTTGAGAGTTCTTTATATAGTCTGGATACAAGTCTTTTAATGGACATGTGATTTGCAAATATTTTCTCTCAGTCTAGAGCTTGTCCTTTCATTCTTTTCACAGAGTGTTTCACAGAGGAAAGGCTTTCCCCCCCTATTCTTTTCTTGTTTAAATTGTATATATATATATATAGGGGCGCCTCAGTGGCACTCGGCTGGGAGTCAGACTCTTGGTTTCAGCTCAGTCATGATCTCAGGGTCATGAGATCCAGCCTGCATGGGGCTCCATGCTCAGCACAGAGTCTGCTTAGGACTCTCTCTCCCTCTCCCTCTGCCCCCCACCAAATAAATAAATAAATAAATCTTTAAAAAATCCTATAAATACAGACAATTTAAACCATTTTAAAGTGCACAGTTTATTCCATTCACAGTGTTGTGAAAATATCACCACATATCTACTACTTATTTGCAAAACTTTTTCTTTACCCCAAACTGAAATTCTACCCATTAAACTATCCCCCATTTCCTCCTGCTTCTGAATCCTGGTAACTTTTATTCTACTTTCTGTCGCTCTGAATTTGCCTTATTCTAGGTACCTCATATAAGTGGAGCCCTACAATATTTGTGACTGGCTTACTTCACGAAGTAAAAGATTTTCAAGGTTTACTCATGCTATAGCACATATCAGAATTTCATTTCTCTTTGAAGCTGAATAATATTCCACTGCTTGTATATAGACTGTGTTGTTTATCCATTCATTTGATGGCCACTTGGGCTGTTTTCACCTTTTGGCCATTGTGAATAATGCTTCAAAGAGCATGGGTGTGTAAGTGTTTGTTTGAGTTCCTGCTTTTAGTTCTTTTGGCATACTTAGGAGTGGAATTGCTGAGTCATATGGTAATTCTATGTTTAGTTTTTTGTGGAACCTAGGAGGAAAGGTTTTTAATTCTGATGAAATTCAATTTCTTAATTTTTAAAATGAGTTGTGCGTTCAGTGTCATGTTTAAGAGCTTTTTGCCTAACCTGTGGTCTTGAAGATATTTTCCTATGTCTTAATATAAATGTTTTATAAAGTTTTCTGTTTACATTCAGATCTATGATTCATTTTGATTTAGTTTTTGTATAAGGTGTAAGATTTAGGCTGAAGTTCGTTTTTTTGAATAATGAATGTCCAAGTGTTCCACCACCATTTGTTGAAAAGACTATTCTTTCTCCTTTGATTTTCTGTATCTTATTTCAAAAATCAATTGACATTGTTTGTGTGAATCTTAATTCTGTTCCATTCACTAAATGGCTATATTCCTTCTTTGGTAACATACTGTCTTGATTACCATGTTTATTAGTAATTTTAAAATCAGTAGTGTGAATTTTGGCTATTGTGGTTCCTTTGCCCTTCCATATAAATTATGGAACTAGTTTGTATATACCTACAAAAAGTTCTGCTGGGATTTTGGTTGGAATTGTGTTAAACTTATAAATCAAATTGGGGAGAATTGACACTTTAAGTGTATTGAGTTTTCCAATTTGCAAACGTGGTATGTATCTCCATTTACGTAGGTCTTATTTCATTAGCCTTTTATAGTTTTTAGCCCAGAGCGTGCACAGTCTTGTTAGGTTTATACCTGAGTATTTAATTGGGGGGGGGGGAGGTATTCTAAATGTTATTGTTTTTAAAATTTTGGTCTTTAGTTATTTGTTCCTGGGATTTAGAAATATGATTTTTTTGGTGTGTGTGTTGCTCTTGTATGCTGTCCTTTTATCCCTGTGACTTATTCATTCTGTAACCAGAACCCTGTACCCTCCACTCCCCTTCACCCATTTTGCCCAACCCCCACGCCCCCTGCCCTCTGGCAACTGCCAGCTTGTTCTCTATATTTATGGGTCTGTTTTTGCTTTTTCACTTGGTTGTTCATTGTTTTCTTTTTTAGATTCCATATATAAGTGAAATCATATGATATTTGTTTCTCTCTGTCTGACATATTTCACTTGGCATAATACCCTTTAAGTCCATTCATGTTATTGCAAATGGCAAGATCTCATTCCTTTTTATGGCTGAATAGTGTTAACTCCTGATATTCTGTATATCATTAGGCTGCAAGTATGTTGAAGGCAGGGAATGTGTTTTGTTTGCCAGTGTGTGCACAGTGCCAGCATGCTGGCTGTCATCTATTAGACATTTTTTTTTTAAGATTTTGTTTATTTATTTGACAGAGAGAGAGACAACCAGTGAAAGAGGGAACACAAGCAGGGGGAGTCAGAGAGGAAGAAGCAGGCTCCCAGTGGAGCAAGGAGCCCGATGCAGGGCTCCATCCCAGGACCCTGGGATCATGCCCTGAGCCAAAGGCAGGCACTTAATGACTGAGAATTGCCTTAGGAAAGCTTTTACAAATGCTCAAACTCTTGGGGTTGGGACCCAGGTCTGAAGTTCGCTAGGGGACCCCAGTGTGCATCCAGGGTTGAAACCACAGCACTGGAGGGAGGTGGCTGAGCCAGGCAGGAACTGACAGTGTTCAGGAAAGGTTTGTTGAATAGAATGGGGAAGCAGATGATTTATTTAGATTATAGGTAACTTGATACATCTGCTGGTCTTTCTTTGATACTGGCTTTCTATAGATGCAGTTTAAAAGTAATTTGTGTTATTAAAAAATAATTTAGGGTTAATCTTCCTTTCTTTTCTTCTTCTTTTTCTCTTGTGATTGAGGAAAGAGTTACTCCCCCACCCCAGCATACACCCCAACACATCATTATTAACAGACAAGAATTAAATAAGGAAAACACTTCAGGAAACCATGGAGAGCTCTTGCTGGCAGTGAGTGTTCTCCTTGGCCTGCTGAGTCCTTACTGCTTGCTAACCAGATGGCTTTCTGGAGCCATCAAACTAAGGCAGTGCCTGGAGCTTCTAAAAAGGTGCCGACACTGACACAGCAAGTGTCTAATGACTTTTATTTCACTTCCCTACACCAACTTACCACAAAACAGAGGACCTGTTTTCCGTATCATCGCATGTGATTGGTATGCTAAACTTCATCCAAATTCAAGGAGCACACCCTGGTGAGATTTACACTTTTCTTTTTCGTTAGTAATTTACTGCTTCCTTCTCCTCCAAGTCTAGTAAACCAAACAACAATGGACTGCGGGGAGAGAAGCAATTGTTCTCATCTTTAAAATAAGAAACAACATGCTTTGGCATAAAGCAGCGCTAACTTGCTACTGTAAACATCAGCAATCCTGCACAGACAGCTGCATGCTGATGGAGCCCCCCACCCAGGGAAATGTGCGCACAGTGCAGACATACACACTGGGCCCAGGCAGCAACAATGGAGAATAGGACCTGAGGCCTTTTCCCAGGTTTTATCTTTAGCAGGCATCAATGTCGAATGTAGTAAGTCAGCTACTAACTTCTCCCAGAAAGAGTCTGGCTTCCTCTGTTTGTATGGAATTTCCTCCAAGTGTGTGGCTGGAGAGACCCAAGTTCACAAAGAACAAGTGTGGGACGGCGTTAATGTCACCTGTCTTTCCTTGTCTGCTCTGTTCTTGGGGAATAACACACTTCAAGCAATCCAAAACAATGCCAAACAACTTGAGAGCAATAGCTTTTAATTCTCAAAGACTTTTTCATGTAAAGGTATACTTATATATTATTTTAAAAGGACAGGAAAAAAGGCAAGCCTTACTGATTCCCTCCAAGCCAAGTTGAATACTCCACCATGAATAAGTGGTGTTGGAAATGGTCATGAACAAGATTTTAAGATGCATAAAGCGTCATTATTGTTTGTGGAGGCTGAACACAGACTTTGGCTTTTGCAGGCTAACAAAAATTAGAAAACAGCTTGGGTTTCACAAACTTTTACTTGAAAATAGAACTTCAGTCTTATGAAAACAATGAATAGCTATTGGAAGGAATAGATTATTGAAGCACAGATTCACAGATCTTACAGCCAGAAGATACCTTAGAGATCATCCAATCCAATGGCTCTGAGCCATAGGGTGCATCAGATTACGTGGGAGGGCTTGTTAAAGCACAGACTGCAGGACCCACGTCAGAGTTTCTGATATGGTAGGTCCTTGTGGGGGCCTGAGAATTTAGATTTTTAACAAATTCTCGGATGATGTTGATACTGTGGGTCTGGGGACCACACTTTGATCACCTCTGATCTAGTCCAGGGTCCAGTGTCATTTTCTACTTGAGCCAAATGAATCTTAAAGAAGTCAAGTAAGTGTTTGGCCCTCTTGTTAGGCCCTGTCCTGTCCAGGATAAACTCTTCCACTGAGCACAGGATATTACCTTCTCTCAAGGACATTGGTTTTTTTCTTTTTTCTTTAAATTCAATTAGCCAACTTATAGTACATCATTAGTTTCAGATGTAGTGTTCAGTAATTTATCAGTTGCATATAACACCCAGTGCTCATCACATCATGTGCCCTCTTTAATGCCCATCACCCAGTTATCCCATCCCTGCACCCACCTCCCCTCCAGCAACCCTCAGTTTGTTCCCTGTACTTAGCGTCTCTTATGGTTTGTCTCCCTCTCTGATGACTTCCCATTCTGTTTTCCCTCCCTTCCCCCATGGTCCTCTGCCCTGTTTTTCCACCTATGAGTGAAAGGACATTGTTTTGATAATTGTCCCTTCTTTTAGCATCAACATCTCCTGGCATTAACGCTCTAGTTAATTATGTTAGCATATAAACGTTCTATAATAGTGTCCATCTTAAAAACACCACTCGTTCGGCTCACATCCTATTCCAGCTAGGCTCTACAGAAAATTTCCTCAGAGGGTCTGTCTATAGCCATTGTCTATTTTCTCTTTTCCCATTCTCTCTTGAACTCACTCTAAGCTGGCTCTCATCAGATCACCTTACTGAAACTCTTCAAGGCATCAACAACCTCCATGTTGCCAAATACAGCAGTTAGTTCTTGGGTCTTGTTTAGCTGGTCTCATCAGCATCAGTGATTACTCTGTCCCTGAAACCCCTTCTTTGGTTTTGGGACACTCTCTCCGATCTCCTTTTAGCTCACTAGCCACTCCTTCTCAACCTTCTTTGTCAATTCTTCCCCCTTTCCCTTACTTCTAATCATTGGTGTTCCTCAGGGCTCAGTCTTTAGACCTTTTCTTTATCTACACTCACTCTTGAGGTGATCTCATCCTAGAATATTGTTTATTCAGTGGTAATTCACAAATTTATGTCTCCCGCCTGGACCTCTCTCCTAAACTTTAGGCAGTCTTCACTTTGCATAGTGTGGGGCCATAACAGTGACCATGCAAGCTGAAACTGTGCAAAGTGTTCTTAATAATGAGTGGGAAAAGTTATGGTTTTGTGGGGAACCTTCAGAATTTTATCAAAAATTAAAAACTCTTTGTATCAGCTATAAATGTATAAGGAAATGAAAAAATTAAGAATTATATGTAGAAACTAATATTTAGTACATTAATTTAAAAACATTAGAAATATTAAATCATGTTTAATTCTTTCTAAGATACTTATCAAGAGTAACTGAATCATGCTTGCTTTCTTATATAACATATTATGGAGTAAGCATCTTTTCTGTGTCTTGGTGAATTATCACAGTCCTTTCTAAGTTTGGACTAGTATTTTAGTCTTTGTGCTTTCAATGAGTGGCCTATATCCAAGAGATTCTCTAATGTGAAGTGTTTTGCTACTATCATCCCCTCTGGGACATCTTCATTTTTTTGTTACAACCACTTTCTTCCTTTGTGTCGATAAGCTTGCCTTCACCAGGCACCTGTGGCTGGTCTAGAGTCTGGAATGGAGGCAGGGTCAACAGTCCCTGGTTAGTGATTCCTTCTATAACTCCATTTATGTTTGATTCATATTTCACTTTCAGCGTTACCACTTTTTTCTTTGCTACACTTTCATCTTTGTTGGCCAATTTCCTCTTTAGAGTACTCATTTTGGTGGAATGTCATGTGGGTTTATCACTGGGAGACAAAGAGGCAATACAAGGACACATTTTGCTGTCTGTGTGGGAACTAAGTAAGAGATGCACAGTGACCAGTCGCAGACAGACTCTGAAAGAAGTGACATGATTGGTCCTGATCATGATGTGAATTTGTTACATTCCTAGTGATTTGTGGGCTGAGGAAGCAGTGGCATTGTACATTCTGCAGTTACTCATTGTTAATGTACTGAGGTCACTAGAATTTGGACCATACTGTTGGAGGACTGGTGTTATTTAGTGGAATCATGGTAACTGAAATATGAGCATCATTTTGGAATGGGGCAGAGAGAGGACTGCCTGCATTCAACTGCCCACTTGGACATACCCACTTGTTTAATAAATATGTTGTACTTAACATGCCCTAAAGGGAACTTTTACTTTTTTCCAACCATAAGCCTGCAATCCTCCTTTCTTGTTAAATGAAAACTCCATTCTTCTAGTTGTTTAGGTCAAAAACCTTGGGAGTCATATTTGACTCTTCACTTTCTCTTACACTGCACATCCAACCCAGAGGTTGATCTTGTCAACTCTAAGTTCAAAGTATAGTTAGAGTCCTACCATTTCTCAGGAGTCCCACTGCTATCACCCTCATGTGGCCCCCCATCATTTCTTGCCTATGTTCCTAACTGGCCTCCTCACTTCTACCCCAGTCATTGCATTCATTCTTCACTGCAGTCAGAGTGGCCTTTAGAAAGGTAAGTTGATCATGTGACTCCTCTGCTCAGAATCCTTCAATAGCATCGTGTTTCAATGAGAGTAAAAGCTGAAGTTCTATAATGATGTCCAGGGCCCTATGTTACCCCCTTCTAAGGCTGCCTCTCTGACATATTCCCCCACTCACTCTGCTCTAGCTGCACTGGCCTCCTTGCCCTTCCTTGGGCTGACCAAGCATGCTTTGCCTCAAGGTTTTGGTACTTGTTTCACTTCCATCTGGTATGTTTCTTCCGTATGCCTCTGTGCAAATATCACATTTTATAACCCATGCTATAGAAAATAATAATACCTATTCTTCCACTCTTTATTTGACAATCCTTTATTCCCTTTTATTGTTTTGGGTTTTTTCCCATATCTTCTGTCACTACCCAACATGGTACGTATTTATTTGTACATTTCCCCTGCAACTAAATTCTAAGTTTCACAAGGGCAGAGATTTGGTCTCGTTGTTTAGAATTTTAACCCCAGAGCTTAGAACAGTGCCTGGATCATAGTAAGTCCTCTCAACAAATACTTGTTGAATGAATGGATGATGAATATTGCAGGTTTGTGGCAGTTCTGAAGAACCATATCTCCAAATATGGCTTCTGCTAAAGCAGACCTGGTCTAAGGTGATGAGCAAGGCAGTGACTTTAGTTTGTTCTGAACGCAGTTGCAAAACTGTTCTAGAAATGTAAAATTTGATTGAAAACATTTCTATGGAAGGTAGTTTTTGTCTATGGAGCATGCACATCTTGCCTGGGAACTTCTGGTGGTCTTTTTGCCAACAAATGTACTGTATTAAACAAATCTGAAAAGTGATTTTTTGTATAAGTAAGCTGACACAAGATTATTCTTTATAATTTGGCTATTTTTCTTTTCTTTTCTCTTTTTTTTTTATATTGGGGAAAATGGAAGGAGGTAAAAAGAACAATGTTAAAAACCCTGGAGTTGATCATGTGTGTAAGGACCATGGTGCAAAGGACTGAAGAGAAAGGAATCAGGTAGGAACCTGGAAATATGGTGTTGGATTGGACTGCTCTTCCTTTGGAGGTTATACCAGACACCTCTCATGTAGACATCCTCTCAGACCCCTCTTTTTATTCCAGCCATTGCAGGGGTCACCAGCTGCATGCATACCTTAGCCTCACATTTATTTCTTCCTCTCAGGCACAGGGTTTCTCTGCCTACATTAAGTAGGTTGCCTGCAGAAACACACTTGGGCATTCTGGAGCGTATATGCAGATGTGATGGCAACCCTTGATTCGTGGGTGATGGAAGTTGGTAGATAAATATTCCTGTCTTTCATTTCTTGGCTGAACAATTCTGAGATGCATTCTTCATGGTTATCTTAGGGGGTTCCGGGGGATCAAGCCTCAGTTACCCATAGTGATGAGGAACTTGACTGATTGGCTTCCCCTCTTCCCTCTTATACTCTTCCCATTCTCCTTCTCTGGCTCCTTGGGATCACAGCTCAAAAAAATACCTGTACACAGACCTTGTCCTAGACTCTGCTTTTGGGATGAGCCTAGACTAAGACAGAGATCAACCAGAAAGCCTTTTTTGAACACTTTTGTTCTAATTGCTGAGGGGACCACACTTTCTATAAACATGCTTATTTATCTCTGAGATGCTCTCTCTTCTCTCAAGAACCTCCAGTAGTTCTCTTGGCCTGTATAATAAAGATCCAGATCCCTATTATAGAAATTGAAGCAAGGTATGTTACACTTTGACCCTACCTACTTGAACAAGTCTAAACTGGTCTTGTTTTCCCCAAATATGTCATCTATATTTTTGCCCCTGTGTGTGTGTGTATGCATGTGTGTTTTCTCCCAATGATTAACTCAAGTCTCAAATTCTTCTAGAACCTTTCCCAACCAGTTAGATTATAACAATTCTGCTTCCTATTCACCCTTGCTGCAGTCTTTTTTGGACCACCCATTTGATACTTATGCCATGCTGCCTTAAATTATTATTTATCTCTTTATTTATATGTTCAGGCTCAACTTTATTATAATCATCTGTGGGAATAGATTGTATCTTACAATTCAATATCTGCAGCAGTACCTCACACAATGCCTTGAACAATAAATGCTACCGATGCTAAGACTGACATTGTGGTGACATGATCTGAATCAGTGTTTATCAAAGTGTATTCATGGGGTATTAATAGGCATTATAAGAACAAAAGTTTTCTGTGTTCAATTAATTTGGGAAAACTTGGAGGACTTCTCTGAGTCTTTAAATTAATCAACCTTCATCGCAATTCTCTAAGAGCAAAACAACACACGGTTTTCCCTAACTTACCTGGCCACAGAAATTTTTTTCGTGAAGCATTACCTTAGTCTAATCTCTTAAAATGCATGCTTAAACTATTTCTAAATACGTAGGTTATCTATACTACCTAGAAATCTAGGCAGAGTGGGGGTATAGGGGATGGATGCTGGTTGCAGGAGGAAACACTATATGGTATGAGACAGGTTTACAATATACATGAAGGACAGAATATTCACATCACAAAAATCACTAATGAACATGTGTCAGGCTTTGTTAACAGTGCAAATTGAGTATATATAAGCTGATGAGATACGTAGAAGAAGCATAATAAAATTTGGACGGGGGCAGTCTGGTCTTCAGGAAGTACATGTCGCTACGGGGTTCTCTTACAAATATAAGTTCTCCTGGAAGCTTGCTTTGCTATGCCAAAGTGAGAATACAGATTAGACTCACCTAAAGGACCATTGCTTCATATACCAATCATTTCCTATTTCTCAGGTCCATTCCTCACCCTTCTTCTGCAAACTCCATTTCTCTGGCTCCCTTACTAACCCTTTTTAAGTGAGTTTGTCTTATGAGGGAGTCTGGAAGGAGAATGGAAGGCAGAACTGGGTCTCTCCCTCTCTGTCTGTCCCTTCTCTGTTTCTAAGAGTGTTTTTCCAGTTTTCAGCAGGGACTACATCTTTTCTGAGGGTTCTAGGTTCTGTTAACACTTCCTTCTCTAGCCCCACCCCCAACCCCCCTTTTTGAGAGAGAGAGAGAGAGCGAGAGAGCACGCGAGTGCACACGCGAGCTGGGAGGAGGGGGAGAGGGAAATGGAGGGAGAGAAGGCACAGGGCTCGAGGTGGAGCTCAATCTCACGACCCTGAGATTGTGACCTTGAGCTGAAATCAAGAGTTGGCTGCTTAACTGACTGAGCCATCCAGGCACCCCAGTAGCCTTCTACTTCTAGATCTGGTAGTGGTTTCCTGTTTTGGTTAATCTCTGTGTTGCTTCACCACCCCTCTTTGTTTTATCAATGCTTCCATCACTTATGTAACCAATTCCCCATTTTAAATTTTCTTTGCTTACTTGTTTTGTTTACAGAATAATTTTTGTTCTTTGTATAAGGTTTGCAAATATAGACACTACAGAGATGAAAATAAAACCCTCCAAAATCTAAAAAAAAAAAAAATTCTTTACTGAAATACCTGGAATGTTTCTGTTTTTCTCATTAGCCTTTGAGTGAAATGCTACATATTTACATGTTGCATTTCTCCTTGACTATGCAACGTTCAGGGCAATGCCTCCTGTCTCTTTTCATCTCTTCATTGTGTCAGACACATAGGAGGTACTCAATATGTGTTTACTGAAAAAAAAATGCATGACCATTTCTTTTTACCTGAGATTTGTTTATTTTTCTACAAAGTTTTAGAATATCTATGTGTTATGTTTGAATGCCCAGAAAGAAAATTCTTCCTATGAATAAACTGAGGATGGGGGAGAACCAGTTAAGGAAAGTTAGAACTTTTTTTGACTCCCAAGGCATTAAAGAGAATTTATTAAGTCAACTCTCCCTAGGGGGAGAAGACTTTATTTTGATAGTTCTTTTTGTTTCATTTCCCTAAGCCTTAGCCTTTGGAGGCCATCACCTCCAGACAGGTTAGAAGGAGGAAACACCTCAAGAAAGCAGAGGATATCCTTATCTTTAAATTTCCAAAAATATGGCAGTGCTTCATCTTAGGCACCTGGGCTCATTTCTCTAGTTGTAATTCCTTAGAATGATATAATTTCAATGTATCCTTAGCAAATTGATTCTAATCACCTTTTGTTTAACAATGATGGATATTTAGATGTATCAAGAGGTAGAGAAATCAAGAAATAGAATAGAATAGAATAGAACTGAACTTTCAAGGGCCCTTGGAATTCATTTGGACTAAGAATAAGTTTCAATGTCCTCCTACTAATTTAGAGAATCTGTGGTATATCCTGGCCTACACTGGACTACAGACTGTCCTTAATATGACTATCACTCAAAAGTATAAGAGACTCTGTATTAGTCAGGGTTCTCCAGAAAAGAAGAACCAATAAGATTGATCTATCTATCTATCTACCTATCTAGATATATAGAAAGAGATTTATTATTAAGGATTATCTGTGATTATGGAGAATGAGAAGTCAATGATCTGCCATCTGCAATCTGGAGGCCCCAGAAAGTTGAGGGCATAGTCTAGTCTAAACCCAAAAGTCTGACAACCAGGGAAGCAAATAGTGTAAGCCGGATTGTGTTTAATGTTTGCTGTAGCTCTAGGTGCCAGAGGTGCTTTTGTCTCCCCTATTAACTTCAGGCTTCCCTACGTATTCCTTCTTAGAAAGATTCTGTGTCTTGTAGTTCATTAGCTGTAGGTCACTGTTATTATACTGAGTCCTTTGGGTGGCAGTAGTGGGGGCAAAATGTCTATATTTAAATTAAATGAAATTAAATCTAAATTCTATCATCTTATTACTAAACCCCAGTCTTTTCTTGGGCTTGTGTCCCAGGGCTGTGACTTTTGCAGGTGTTTCTTAACTATTCCCTTTCTCCCTAGGTGAGACACGAAGGCCAGAGGAGGTTTTTATGAAAACCAAGTGTAAGGAAAAACTGTTTTGAGCCTCATTTTATATTGTCTGCTCTTATAAGAAGTGATGGAACCATAGGTGTTGAAAAGTGAGAAGAACAAGACTTTCAGGAGATCTAACACTGAAGAAAGGGTGGAGATGCTGGGATTGCCCCAAACAGAGTTCTGGAGCAAGAGTGTGGTGGCTGGGATGATATGTGGTGATGTTAACTGGCTCATGTTTCCTTAGTGGGTTAAAGGAATGAACAGGAAAGTCCTGGATTGGGAATGAAATGCAGGCGAAACTAGAGGAAGGCTCAGATGATTCAAGGACTGGGGGAAATGGTTGGTGAACTAGACAGAAATCATAAGTCATATAAATCATGGTCAGTGAACTAAGCTACATCAAGGTACCATGACTGACCATGTGCATCAACTATAGCAGAAATTGGCGTGTGTGTGTGTCCAGTAGAAACCAGCCCATTAGAGTGCATCAAGCTTAGACATTACAGATCCATCCTGGCTATTTTGATAGCTTTAACATTTGACATGCAGAGTGAGAAGGATATATCTTAGAACTTTTCCCAATAGCAGAACATACCAGATACTTAAATGTTATGTGAGGCATTTCATGGTGTTAGATTAGCAACTAATATGCTTAACTGACACCTTCAATTCAACTATAAGCCCCATTCTGTTCTACCCTAACTCACTATACCTCCTTCTTCCCTTTTGAATGACCCAAATGTAATGATATTATTATTAATAACCAGCCCAGTTTGGTCAAGGTCAAGAGCAGGAAAAAATATGGCTCCATGGCTTTTCAAATAGTTTGTTTTTTATAATGGAAAAATTCTGCTTCAATCTCATTGTTTTATAGTTATCTCTGACGTATAGGACAATTCTAAGATTTATTCACATTTTAGTAAGGTAGTTTTTCTCTTTAGAAAGGAACAGGTTATACTGTGGTGAAGAAACCACATGATGGAGGGAGAACAGAATAAAGTAAATGAGAAGGGACAGCTATCCTGGGATACAAGAACATGCTGTATAAGGGAATTGAAACAAAATAAAGCAAAACAATACACTCTCTTTTTCTTTGGGGTGGCATAAGCAGATGAGTGGTCATGGACACAACTTCTCCAGATCCTTGTGTTTGAGCTTTACTTGAGATTTGTTTTATCACGTGGCTTTGGAGTAAGATGTGACCATTCATTCAAAATATTAAGTGCCTACTACGTGTCAGACACTGTTCTAGGCACTAGGCACATAGCAATGAAGAAAACACACAACAAAAATTCCCTGTTTACGAAGAGTCTACATCTTGTGGGAGGGAAAGCAACAGTAAACAAGTAAAATAAGTAGCATATTGAATGATGGTATGTGCTATGGGGAAAAATTAAATAGGAAAAGAGAAGAGAGTGCTAGGATGGGGTTGCCTTTTTTTTTTTTTTTTAATTTGCAATTGTAAGTTGGTTGGGGAAGCCTTCTCTGATTAGGTGATGTTCGAGTAAAGACCTGAGGGCAGTGTGAGAGTGAGGCATGTAGCTCCATGGAGGGATAGTGTTGCAAGCAGAGGAAATAGTTGGTATAAAATTCCCAAGTCAGGAGAATTCCTGGAATGTCAGGGAAGCAGAAAGCAGATCTGTGACTGGAGAGGCATTAGAGAAAGAGTAGAAGAAGTTGAAATCAGAAAAGTTTTAGGTGTCAGGTCATGGAAGGCCTTGTAAGTCATTATAGGGGCTGTCTTTTACTTTAAGTGAGATGGGGGCTATTGGAGAATTTTGAGCAAAGGGGTGACATGAGATGACTTATTTTAAAGACCACTCTGCTGTGTTATGGGTACACTTTAGGGGTACAAGGGAAGAAGATACTGGTAGCTTCCAGGAAGGAGTTATGGCTAGGGGAGGGTGGTAGGGGTGGTGAGAGGGTTCACATTCAGATATACTTCAAAGACAAAGATGGCAGAATTTCCTGACAAATAGGATGTGAGAGGAAAGAAGTGAACAACTGGAAGGAAAGAGTTGCATTTCTTGAGGTGGGAAAACAGGCTCACAACAGGTGTGGTGGAATGATCATGAGCTTGGTTTCACCTCCAGATGTTAGGATGTTGGGAAGATGAAGAAGAACCAGCAGAAGACAATGGAAAGGAACAGCCAGGGAGATAGCAGAAAAATAGAGAGAATGCGGTGCCCCAAAATGATCTAATAAAGTGTTTCAAGAAGGAGGGATTGATCAACTGTGTCACCTGTTCAAATAATTCAAGTAAAATGAGGACAGAGAACAGACCTGTGGATTTAGCCATGGAAATATGGGTAACTCTGGCAGTCCCAGTGCCCATGATCACGTAGGATAATATTTTAAGCAAGAAAAGAAAAATAAGCTGCATATAATTCCAGGTTGAGAAAGGAAGAAATGGGGTCATTGTCCAAAGTCGAAGTCTGTTTGGTAAGTTGTCTGTACAGTATAGGTGTGACTTTGGCCTTATCTTATCTCCATGTTCAACTACTGCTCATTAATTATGGTTCAAGTTTGCTAGTGAGTTCAGGGATGGGGTCCATGCCCTCATCATATAACTCCAAACCTGTGCCCAAAATGACTTAGATTTTCTCGTGATGAAAACAAACATAATGATCATCACTAAACTAAAATATCAAAGCCTGGGAATTGCTGGCCGGGGGAACAGTGTTAGCACTGGATTTTTTTGCAAAGGAAAGCCACATTCCACAACTATCTTTAGGTTTGTGGAAGTCAAAATTCTTAAAAATAGAGAAAAAGAAAAACTGCCAATCCAAATGCAAAGTATAGATTAGGTGGCTTTTGCATAATTAGTGAAGCTCTGTTAAAATTAGTGAGGTTCTGTTAAGAATGGACATTCCTTACTAACATAATCATCAGCTGCCGTTTGAAATTCAAGAAGTGTTGTATAGTGAGTGAATAAATGAAATGAATCAAGGAATAAGATTCCTTAATTGCCTTTCAGGAGCTTTCTCTGACTAATCTAACCACTTATTAATCATTATTTCTTGTTCCTTTGGCCCTACCAACTCAACTCTAAATTCCTTGAGGACAGTATTTTGGTATTTATTTATTTATTTATTTGGCATTTATTTTTTTTTTATATTTCTTATCACACTTAGTTCAGTATTAGAGCTATTACTTAATGTATTAGTCAGGGTTCTCCAGAGAAACAAAACCAATAGGATATATGTATATTTAAAAGGAGACTTATTTTAGGAATTGGCTCACACTATTATGAAGGCTGAGAAGCTATCTTGAGCCTGGAAAACAGGAAAGCTGGAAGTATGATTTAGACTAAGTCCAAAGACCCAAGAACCAGGAGCACCAATGTCTGAGGGCAGGAAAAGATGAATGTTTCAGCTCATGCAGACAGCAAATTCATCCTTCCTCTACCTTTTGTTCTATTCAGGCCCTCAGGAGGTTGGGAGATGCTCACTGAGATTGGTAAGGGCATCCTTTTTACTCAGTCTACCCATTCAAATGCTAACCTCTTCTGGAAACACTCTCAGACACTTCCAGAAATAATTGATTACGAGCTATCTGGGTATCTTTAGCCAAGTCAAGTGGCACATAAAATTAACCAGTATAGGCCCCACTTAGTTAACCATATTTTTAAAAAGCAAAACCACAACAAATAAACAAAATCCTATTACCTCCCTAATGATGAAAACTAATAGGTTGTATATATGCCTTTGTATATATGACTTTAGGAGATTATGCTAAGTGAAATAAGTCAAGCAGAGAAAGACCATTATCATATGGTTTCACTCATTTATGGAACATAAGAAATAGCAGGAAGATCAGTAGGAGAAGGAAGGGAAGAATGAAGGGGGGAGGGTAAACAGAAGGGGGAATGAACCACGAGAGACTATGGACTCTGGGAAACAAACTGAGGGCTTCAGAGGGGAGGGGGGTGGGGGATTGGGATAGGCTGGTGATGGGTAGTAAGGAGGGCACATATTGCATGGAGCTCTGGGTGTTATATGCAAATAATAAATCATGGAACACTACATCAAAAACTAAGGATGTACTGTATGGTGACTAACATAACACAATAAAAAATTATTATAAAAAAAAGAAAAGAAAACTAATAGGTTGGAAAGCCTTCTGGGTAAATTATCTCACCACATCTCAAGCTTAAGTGGCTTAAAATATTTTTTTACAGGTTAAAAGAAATCTCAAACTTCTCAGTAGTGATGCTTACCCTTAACTAAATAAATACAAGGAAGGAAAAAATAGCATCTTAATATTTTTAGTGGAGAAATTAAGGCAGAGAAGGATATCTAGTGTGTGGTAGTAGCATTAAAAACCCTCAAACTCCTAACTATCTTCCTTTGCTGACAATGCACCAAAGTCTAAACCACACCTATACCCAACTTCCCTTCAGAACTTTCTTATTCCTTCTGTCGTGTTTTTGATTCTGAAACGTCATCTCTTCTATGTGTCTCTATTCTTCTAGACTAGTAATTTTCAGAGTATGTTCCTTGAATTCTTCTGAAGATGCTATTTATAGTAAAGTTTGGGAGACACTCTTGGTTTATCTGGTCCTCCTGTCTTTATTTCATTCCCCACCAAGCCTGGATTTCATACTCCTAATAATGTCCTCAATTCCTTTTACTCCTTGCATATTCCATCCCATCTACCCGATCAGTCTCTCACTCTAGGTGAATCCTTCTTTCAGGCTGTTTTCTGCTCTCTGTCTTAGGAATACAGCTGGAGAAAAACGTATGGCCAACAGATTGGCATTAATACAATCTCCAACAAGGCATTCCATAATGTTCAGAAACATTCTGACTTGTCCCTTGGTCAGCTTGTTTTCTTTTTCCCCACAGCAGCTATTTTAAAATGTACTACTTTCTGTAGGAATTCTATCCCCTTTCATTCTTTTCATTCTTAGCCAGCAATGTGTTCATAGTCTTTTCCTCTTCCAAGAGAAAATAGAGACCATCATCAGAAAGGCATTCTCTGTTCTCTTCCTGTCTCCCTTAAAAGTTGCCTGGGGCAAATCCTGTCCTGTTGTAGGAAGAGGTATCTCCCTTATTTTAAGGTAATTCTTTCCCTTCCCGTCGGAGTCTCTTTCCCTCCCCCTTTTGTATCTTTCACTTCTCTCTTCTAGCTCTGTCTCCTCTAGATGTAATGATGTCCACAATTTAAGAAATAACTTCCCTCACTTTCACTGTCTCATTCTTTCCTGTCACTACTTTCTTCTATTTTCTCAATTCCCTTTGATTTCTTAATCTGTCGGAATCTGGCTTCTACCTCCAACGCAATGCTTCTTTTTTTCTGGAAACTATCAAACAACCTCAAAAATGAAAGTCATGTAATTTAAACACTTAAAAAAACATAAAATAAGAAATGATTGTTTCTCTTTCTATTCATCTAATAGATGAATACCCCAGAAATGGCTTGACTGTATTAGAATACTGGCCCTGTGTCTCTCTCTTTTACTGTGTTTTCACATTGTTTATGGTCTCATTTTCTATAGAGAATTTCTGATTTTCATGTGGTCAATAATACGTTTTTCCCCTTTATGGCTTCTGAGTTTGTTTGTTTTTTTTTAAAGATTTTATTTATTTATTTGACAGAGATAGAGACAGCCAGCGAGAGAGGGAACACAACAGGGGGAGTGGGAGAGGAAGAAGCAGGCTCATAGCGGAGGAGCCTGATGTGGGGCTTGATCCCATAACGCCGGGATCACGCCCTGAGCCGAAGGCAGACGCTTAATGACTGTGCCACCCAGGCGCCCCCTGAGTTGTTTTTTTTTTTTTATCTTGTTTAGGATGATCTATATCTCAAGGTTATAAAAGTGTTTTACTATTTAAAATATGTTTACATAGTTTTTTTCTTGTTCACTTTCTTATGTCTGAAATTTATTTTAGTATTTAACGTTATTTCCTTCTACTTGGATAGCCACTCATCCCAACTTTAATTTTTGTTGAAGAATACATCCTCTCCCACTGAACTGAAGTGTTTTTTTAATTAAATGTTAAATTTCTGAATATACTTCAATTTGTTCTGTAGTCTGTTCTACTGGTCTACTTTCCTGTGCTGTTTCAGTAGCATAATTATTTGTTTACGTAAGCCTTATGGTAGATTTTAATATCTAAGAGGTTAACCCCTTCATTATTATTTTTTTCATAATTTTCTTAGGAAATTGTTATACATTTATTCTTCTGGGCGATTTTGAGAATTATTTTTATCTAGTTCCAACTTCTACCCAATTATCACACCAAAAACAAAATCATATTTTGGGATTCTAATTGATATTCCATTAAATTTATATATTGGCTTGAGAATGGTAGACTTTCCATTTTCAATCTGAGAATTATAATGTGTTTTTTCATTATTCAATATTTTCAATAGGCTTTATGCCTTCCATGCTGAATATATTTTTAGGTTTTGTCACTGTTTTGAATAGGCTGTATCACCCTCCCCACTAACATCTTCTTTTTGAACTGATCAGTGTTAATATGAAAATAAGTTAATAATTTTATATATTTATCTTACTTCTAGCCACATTACTAAATTCTCTAATTAGGACCAATAACTTTTTAGTTGAGTCTTTTGTATTTTCCAGGCATGTGGCAAGTTCTCTGCAAATAATTATTTTTGTCCTTTCTCCCAATTTTTATTGATGTATTTAACATTTTTGTCATGTTTAGAAACTATTCTCATTTTTTAGTTTTTTTTTTTTAGCTCAAGAATATCCAATTTAATATCTCAATTTTGGGGGGTGTGTATATTTATGTAGTTACTTATTTTTCTTTTTTAATTTTGAATGTAATAAGTAATACTAAGACATTTCTTAAAATTGGGAAATTTTGCTTTTCTGGAATGAACTTTACTTAGTTACAGAATAACTGTTTCAACACATTACTAGATTTGATTTGTTAATATCTAATCTCAGATTTTAATTTTTATTAATTATAATTGTTCTAGTTTTCTTTATTGGCATACCTTTATTAGTTTTTGGCATTAGTATTATGATTGAATGGATTAGGGAAACTTCTGTCCCCCTGCCTCCACATACCCTGAAATAGGATACGTGGGAATGATTTTTCTATGAGTTTAGAGACAACTTAACTGTAAATCTTCTGAATCTGGTGCCATTTTAAGTGGTAAAGCTTTAGTATGTATTTTGAAAAATTCTATAGATGTTTAGGTGTTCTACATACTACTGAGTCAATTTTGGAAACTTATATTTTGATGGAACATCACTTATTTCCTTTAGATTTTAAAGTTTGTTGGCAGAAGAAAAGTGGTAGATATTGCTTGTCAATGATTTGTGATCACTGAAGACATTTTATGAGTAGAAAATATTTTTATATAGAAATAGAGTAATCCAAAAAATGTAAATGGCATCATTTTGCTCACCTGAGAACTCTTCATTGGCTTTTAATTACATGTAAAACAAAATCCAAACTCCTGACCATGGCTCACAAAGACTTTATGAAGAGTTGACCTCTGCTTACCTCTCCAAACTCATCTTATGTTACTCTGCCCCATGCTTTGGTCACAAGGGCCATCTTTCTGTTCCACCAACAAAAGCTTTTAATCTTCTAACTTTCTCTCTTTCCTCTGATTGTCAGGAATAAATATAATGCTTTGTTGGAGAATAACAGTGGGGATCATAAATTTTTTATTTTAATTTCATTAAAATTTTTTTTAGTTTAATTTTTTTTAAGGATCATACTTTTGGTATCCCTTTTTAAGGAGGTAACAGTTAAATTGCCCAGGTTAAGATGAGCAGAAGCCAAACATGTAATGGTCAGAGGAAAAAGGAATGCTTTTTAAATTATGATTCTTCATTGTTATTCCCCTAGGAAAGCATGCATGCTATTAAATTTCCTTTGCAGCACTTATTGCAGTATGTAATATTTATTCAAAATATTTAGTAAGCTGTGTTAATGCTTACTAATGTATTTAGTATCCTAATATACTTAGTATATTTATTAAAATATTTAGTAAACTATATAAATGCTTACTAATCCCTTTTCTGGATATGTATAAGGTACTGTCTGCCCCTGATGACAGTTAGGTTTCCTTGGTTTTCCCAGGTTTTCTTGTAAGCAGGAATTGGTCATAGGGCCCTTTCAGGAAACTGAAGAGAAGGTACAAGCAGCAGTACCATGCTCCACTGGTGGTGGTTCTATCCAGAAATCCACTAAGAGTTTAATATCCCCACCTACAAATACATTTGTAAAATCATACATCATAAAAGTCTGAATTGTTTTGTTAACAATTTTGTTATCTAACGTGTCATTTTGTTTCCCAATTAGGCTATGAGTTTCTCAAATGTAGAGATTCTCATTTTCACTTTTGTGTTTTCTTCGCAGTGCTCAGCACAAAGTCATAAGATAAAAAGCACAGTATTTGAAGCCAGATGGCCTGTGTTGAAAGGCAGCTCCACTATTAGCCATGTGACTTCAGGTAAGTTGGACTCTTTGAGTCTCAACTTCTTATCTATAAATGATGATAATATATATTTGTTAGGTTTTCATGAGGAACATACAAGGTAATATTCCTGAAATATTTTGGCAAAAAATAAAATGTATAAATGTGAGTTGAATAACTCACAAAGTTGAATAACTATTAAATTTTTTTTTTTAATTTTTTTTTTTAAAGATTTTATTTATTTATTCAACAGAGATAGAGACAGCCAGTGAGCGAGGGAACACAAACAGGGCGAGTGGGAGAGGAAGAAGCAGGCTCACAGTGGAGGAGCCTGATGTGGGGCTCGATCCCAGAACGCCGGGATCACGCCCTGAGCCGAAGGCAGACGCTTAACCGCTGTGCCACCCAGGCGCCCCTAAATTTTTTATTCTTAATTGAAGTATAGCTGACATGTAATTAGCAAATAATTATTGATTTTATTGGTTTAATTTAAACATTGCCTGTGTAATGAAAGCGTGTTGTAGAATGTGATACCAATTACATTTTTTAGCCACAGGGTTAAAATTTTATTTTCACTTGTAACACGTCTGGAGCCAGCTACAAAATGCCATTCTTCTTCACCTTTTTAGAGGGAGAAATGCCTGGGCTCCTCCAGGGGGGAGTGAGGAAAACATTTCTTCACCACTTAGGACATGGTTATGGTCTGGATTTTGCAGCTCTTGTGAGCTTCCCAGCAGATAGGTTGGGTTCAAATCCTGGCACTGTTTATCTCTGTGCTATTTCTGAATACAGTCATCACAACAGTCAGCTCAACATTTCCGAAAGTTGCAGAAGTACAAGGTTTAATGTAGTCAAGAGGCCTCTACCTAAAGAGGGATCCAATAATAACATTTTGTCTTGATGTAATAAAGAAAAACTTTATCATTTCCAAGTTAAGCCTGAGAGTGGGGGTGAAGTGCCTTTAAAGAAACAAGGAGAAGTATGAAGAGAAAACCAATTGGGACAAAATGGGTAGAAACTAATAATTTGGGGCACCTGGGTGGCTCAGCTGGTTAAGTGTCTGCCTTTGGCTCAGGTCATGATCTCGGGGTCCTGGGATAGAGCCCCCATGTAGGCCCTTGGCTCAGTTTCTCCCTCTCCCCCTGCCCCTCCCCCTGTTCCTGCTCTCTCTCTCTCTTAAATAAATAAATAAACTCTTAAAAAAAAGAAACTAATAATTTTATAGCACTTATTTTGTGTCAGGCACTATTCTAAGTGCTTTGGATGTATTAATCCATTTAATCTTCAGAACAGCCCTACGGAATTGTTATTTTTATTTTCATTTTATAGATGAGGAGACTAAGGCATAGACAGGTAAGTATGTAGTCAGTGGGATAATGAAGATTCATACCCAGACAGTGTGTTCAGATTCCATGTTTTTTAGTAAAAAACGTCCTAAATCAAAAGTTTTTGCAGATGGGAAAGCAGATAGATACTGGCTCTCCACAAATCTCATAGCTACAGATTGATTTTAATGTACTCATAATCCTTTTATTTCAAATCAATTCAAAAAACTGAAATTAAGTGACTGGATTAGGTAACTGTGCAGAAAATATTTTGTTCAAGGAGTGAGGGAACTAGAAACTGCTTACTCTACATTTGATTCTCAGCAGTGTCAGAGGGACATGAGGGCCTCTGGAATATGGGTATAGTTATTTGTGAATTTTTCATGAGTAAGCATGCATTTCTTATTCTGGAACTTAAGAGCGACTCCAAGGAAACTTAAGAGAGTGAAAAAAGAAAACATGGTACCAGATCATAAAATTTTGGGGGGCTCAATGATTGATATGTGGGTGGGTGCTGCGGCCTTTCTCCATCCACACATAGTTACACTAAATCTTACCTTCAATCATAACCAAGTGTATATCAAGAGAATATATTTATTTTAACCATAAAAAGCAAATTAATAATGTCAGATTTAGGTTAATTGATCTTTATATTCCTCAACCTCTCTGGCATGGCATGTAGGCCTTCAAATACTCTGTATCACTTGTTTTCATACTTTCACGCCTGTACTGCTCCCTTGCCTAGAACACCCTTCTTCCCATTCTTTCTGGCAAGTTTTTATGAATTCACTGAGGCCTAGATAAAATGTACTCTCTACGAAGACTTCCACCACTATTTACAGCAATTAGTAGCTGTGTTGCATATTACTCACATTATTATGACTATCGTGGTATCAGTATATTAAGCTTTTGTTTCTTGGCTTCCAGTTTGCTCTCCAGTACTGTGCTTTCTGATGCTTACAGTTGGGAAGCACAAACTGAAATGACAACCTGGGTGTTTTGTGTACAGTTACCTGGTGTTTTGTATGTAGGTGAAACAGTCACATAGAAGTGACTATCAAATTGAAAGTAATGCGAATAGTGACTTCCAGAATGTCGGATGGTTTCAACTGATGTCGGCTTGGGACTGTTCCCAGCTTTGTGGCAACCCTGTGAGAGAAAGAAGCCTGGAGTGACAATCTGGAACAAAGGGGGCAGGTTCTGTGGGCCCTTCCAGTCCTACCCACATGTCCAGGATGGCACTGTGGATTTGACCAGGGGTGTCAGACCTTTCAGTCTGCTGCCAAGACCAAGCTCAGGGTTGGATTCATCAGGAGGCAGAGAAGGTGATTAACTATATGTCATGAATTAAGTAGTACAAGGATGTTCTTGCCTCGAAATGTCTCCCTCCTGGGAAGTGCGTGTGACAGGAAGAGCACACCCTGGCAGTGAACGGAGACAGGCCTGGGCTCACCACTACAGAACTGCTGTGACTTTAGACAAGCTTTTTAACCCCACTGCACTACTAAGGACTCTGTAACACAAGTAAAACAAACCCAATATGAAAAAGAAAAAAAGAGAGAGAGAGAGAGATTGGAAGGATATTCTGAAAGGTTAATGGAGAGATCAGAGTCAAACTGAGTCCAGATCCTGAATTTCATTTTCTTAGTCTTTTTATAACAGACCACTCTGGTGCTGCATCTGCATTCAACTTTCACAATGGGGGATGATCAACAGATGTAGGGGAGGAGAAAAGACTTTGATGGACCGTGAAAGGAGAAGGGAAGCTATGGCAAAAACATTTCCATCTTAAAGCTGATTATGAGTGAGTGACAATCATGAATGCGGACACAGATGGAACTCTTTCATCCATCTTGACTTAAATTTTGTATTTTTGAGTTCAAGTTTCTTTCCTTTTCTTTCTTTCTTTCTCTTTCTTTCTTTCTTTCTTTCTTTCTTTCTTTCTTTCTTTCTTTCTTTCTTTCTTTCTTTCCCTCCCTCCCTCCCTCCCTCCCTCCCTCCCTCCCTCCCTCCCTCCCTCCCTCCCTCCCTCCCTCTTTCTTTCTCTTTCTTTCTTTCTTCCTTTCTTCCTTTCTTTCATTCTTTCTTTCTTTCTTCTTTGCCTATGGATGTCCCATTGCTCCAGCACCACTTGTTGAAATGACTATCCTTTCTCTACTGAATTGCTTTTTCACCTTTGTCAAAAATTAAACAATTGGTGTAAGTCTATTTCTGGATTTTCAGTTCTATTTCATTGATCTGTATATATGTTTATCCCTCTGTTGGTATCACACTGTCTTGATTACTATAGCTATATAATAAATCTTAACATCAGAAACAATAATTCCTCCCACTTTATTCTTTTTGGAAATTGTTTTGGCTAATATAGGTCATTTGCCTTTCCATATAAATTTCATAATTAACTTTCTTATGTCCACAAATCATCTTGCTGGGGTTTTTGATAAGAGTTGTGTTAAGCCTATGTATCAATCTGGGGAGAATCAACATCTTAATTATGCCAAGTCTTCCAATGTATAAACACAATCTTTCAATCTATGAACTCTCCAATTATGCTGGTCTTCTTTGATTTCTTTCATTACATTTTGTAATGAAAAGGGTACAGATCTTATACATGTTTTGTTACATTTATACCTAAGTATTTCATTTTCTTTGGAGCAATTTTAAATGGCATCATGTTTTAAATTTTGGTTTATATATGTCCATTATTGTATAATGAGATGCAGTTGATTTTGGGCATTGATCTTATAACCTGGCTGAACTAATTAGTTTTGGACAGGTTTTATTTTATTTTTTATTTTTTAAAAAATATTTTATTTATTTATTTGACAGAGAGAGACAGCCAGCAAGAGAGGGAACACAAGCAGGGGGAGTGGGAGAGGAAGAAGCAGGCTCCCAGCAGAGGAGCCCGATGTGGGGCCCAATCCCAGAACACTGGGATCACGCCCCGAGCCGAAGGCAGACGCTCAACGACTGTGCCACCCAGGCGCCCCTAGAAAGGTTTTAAAAACATCTTAATTGTGGTAAAAATCATATAGCATGAGATCTGTCCTCTTAACGGGTTTTTAAGTGTGCAGTATGGTATAGTTTACTCTAAACACCATGTTGTACAACAGATCTCTAGAACTTTTACATCTTGCATGAATGGAACTTTATACCCATTGAACAACAAATCCCAATTTCCCTTTTCCACAGCCCCTGGCAACCATAATTCTACATTATCTTTGATGAGTTTGACTACTTTAGAAACTTCATATAAATGGAAACATGCAGCATTTGCCCTTCTGTGACTGTCTTATTTCACCTAGCATAATGTCCTCAACGTTCATCTATGTTGTAGTACATGACAGAATTTCCTTCTTCTTTTAATGGTTGAATAATATTCCATTGTATGTGTACACTACTTTTCTTTATCTATTCTCTGTTGATGGACATTTAGGTTGTTTCCTTCTCTTGTCTATTGTGAATAATGCGGCAACAAACATGGGAGGTCTGATTCCAATTATTTTGGATAAATACCTGAAAGTGGGATTGTTGGATCATATGATAGTTCTATTTGTTAACTTTTTGTGAAATCTCCATACTTTTTTTTCCATAGCAGCTGCACCATTTTACATTCCCAACAGCACACAACGATTTTGATTTTCCACATCTTTGCCAGAAGGTTTTTGTTTTTGTTTTAATTGTTTTTAGTTTTAGTTTGTGTGTGTGTGTGTGTGTGTGTGATGCCTTGGGATTTTGTACATATCTGTACACACATATGCACACACATGTATTAGTTGGACATGGTGGTACTTTTCCTATACATACTTCTCAAACATATATTGATTAGAGGTATAGTCTACTATGTAACTAATTGTACCATCGCACCTCAGAAATGAACAATTCCCTAGTATCAATTAATATTTAATCCATGCTGAAATTTCCTCAATTTTTCTTGGTGATGTCTTTTATTGGGATTTCTTTCAACCTTGGACTCCATGAAGTTTCATTTGGTTATTATACCTCTTCAGTCTCTGCTGCAGAATACTCTCACTAACTGTTTTTCCCTGTGACATAGACTTTTTGAAGAAACTAGGCTAGTTATCTAATTATAAGACGTTCCACATTCTGGATTTGCCTTATTGTTTTCTTATATTTATTTTAGCCTTGTTCTTTTAGCTTCTTTACTTCCTGTAAACTGGAAGTGATGTCTAAAGTCTCAATCAGATTCAATTTGAACGTGTTTGGCAAGTGTACGTCGTAAGTGATGGTTTGTGCATCACCTCAGGAGAGCGTAACAGTCAGGTTGTCCCACTATTAGTGAGGCTTCATTTCATTACTTGGTTAAAGTGCTAGATCTTGCCGCTGTAAAGGTGCATCTTCTTGCCATTAGCAAGTAGCCTGTAGGAATAAATATTTCAAAATGCTTTGATGGAAGCCAGTTTGTTCTTTCCAGGGAAAGATGGTCATCTCCAACAGGATCAAGTCCCTTTCAGGAATATATGAGGATGAATATCCACCTTGGGGGGGAAAAACACGAGGCTTGCAAAAAGATTACTGACCTTTAAAGACTAGAAAATGTTGCTCTGGTCTATAATTTAATTCAAGCTGGCTCTATAATTTAATTCAAATGTATTAGTTAAGGAATACTTTGCGATAAGAGAGCGGGCAAAGTCTGCACTCCAAGATGTGATCCCTAAAGCAGAAATCTCCCCTCGTTTTGCTCTGTGGTGATAGCAGATAGTCACTTAGCTATGCAGTAGCAAAGAGCTAGCAAGGGGAGCTTCTGTCAGAAGCCTGCTTATCGAGGGAGCATTTTACACAAGGTTTTCTAAAAAAGGGCTTGAAGAATGTTACGTTGGTTTGAAAGTGAAGAAAATTGCCCTTTTGTTCATTTCAAGTGTCAGGATGCTCTGTCTCTCGGCTCGCGTGCTCTCTCTCTCTCTCAAATAAGTAAATAAAACCTTAAAAAAAAAAACCCAGAACTTAAAAAAAACAGATCTATTTTCTAAGCAGCTTTCAAATATGCATTACAAGGAGCAAAATTATTGAGGGCAACAATGATATCATTGGAAACAGACACAAGCGTCTTGCTTCCTTTGCAAACCTGCTTGGCTGGGATGTTATAATGGCCTCTGGGGTTTCTTAAACATGTCTTTACGGAACTTGGGACCAAGATACCCACTAGGTTTCTTTGCTCTTGACTTCAGTCCCCTCCTTTTCGTGCTGGACAGATTAACACATGGTTGGGTACTCTGGGCCCCTGCATTTCATCTTTGGGTACAGCTGACTCAGAAAGTTTTTACTTAATTGAGCTAAGTAATACCCCTCATTCTCTCACCTTCAGGTAGAAGAGACAATGGGCTTTTAAAGTACAGAGGCTTTTTGCTTTTCTTATAGTTGTTCCTTTATGGCTTGAGGGAGATAATCTTTTCGTACTTCTGACTATTAGTTCTGCCGTTCTGAACATCATCATGGTGTCAAGTATCAGTAATTTTCTCAGGGACAGAGAAAGAAGTATTTTCACAGAATTAGAAAAATACCCTCAAACAAAATCTGAGGAAATGAGGGCACTGGGTTTTACTGCACTCCCCCCATCCTACCCTTCATCAGAGGATATTATATAAGGTGAAGCAGGGCACCGTGTGGATTTGCTTCTTTTATTGAATGCATTGAGATGGAAATCCAAGCATTAAAGATACATGGTCTGAAAACTTTTTAGGCAAATAAATTACCTAGTTTCATCTGTAAAGCTCCTGTCTTTATAGGTCTTTATAGACTTTGCATTGGCAAAATCACTCTTAGATTTGTGTTTAGGGGTTCTGAGTTGGGTTTGTTCTCAGCACATCTTTTTTCTGAAAGGCCCAAGTATGGCATTACTTCACCCTAAAGTCCCTACAGGGTCTGGGCAATGTTCTTGGAAAGACAAGGATGATCTCACCTAGTTGGAAGAAGGGTCACATCATAAAATAATGGTCCTTCTCTCAGACCACTGCACACTACTAAAATGTATTGCTTCTTGACCTTTTGGCTAAGATTCCATGTAGAACAGCTAAAATATTAGCTTCCTGTCAGCTTTACCACACTCGAAACTATAATTTCTGACAGCTGTAAGAGATCTTGTGCTTTGTGGGGGCCCAGATGAACCCCTTTGTGAGAGCTGAGCTTGTCCAAAAAGACTGGATCATAGATTACCCAGTCCAATAAGCCACGTAATGCTTGAGTCTTCAGTGCGATGTTTGCTGCTTTTCTGCTGGCTGGGATTGTCCATCTTGGACTTGAATACCACCAGTGAAGGGCAGGGGACTTAGAGCCAGCCCATTCCATCTTTGCCTTACTAGTTGGCTGACTACAAAAAGTTCTTTCTTCTGTTCAACTGATGCCTTTCTCCCTAAAGCTTAGACTCATTAATACCATTTCTTACTCTGTGGGTCAATGCACACTAAGTCAAATCCCTAGGGTCTCAGATATTTGAAGATAGCTACTGTCTGTTCCCCAAGTTTTGTCTTTAGGTTAAATAACCTAGTTTTTTGAACACATTCTCTTGGAACTTGAATTCAGGCTCTTTTACCAAACATATCCCATACATACGGTAATATGTGTATCCATAGTTGAACTTAGCACAACTTGAGTTATCCACTTTCTCTCATTCTCAATATTATATATTTATGAGAGCACCATAAAGAACCATTAGATTTCTTTTGGAATTATATCACACTATTGACACATATTCAGTTTATTATTAATTAAAATTTTGAAGTCTCTTACATACTTACTGACTCCAAACTTTGCATAGTTATTTTTGAACCTATGTATAGGATTTTGTGCTTAATCATTCTAAATTTTGCTTGTTAGAATTGCCCCATTGTTCCAGCCTCTCCTGCTCTTTCTGAATCTTGATTCTTTTTATCAACAATATTTGCTGTCCTTCCTGCATTTTTATCATCTACCAATTTGCTAAGCATGCCTTTCATATTTGCATCTTATTACTCACTGATGTTAGAAGTGCAGAATCAAGGACAGAGGGCAAGTGAAAATGGAAATTACAGTCCAGAGATGAAGTAACCTTACTATTTATTCCAATAATAATGAGTTCTAGGTCTAACCAGTAGAACAAGTCTTTGTGTACTGAATCTGGTGTGGTGCGAGAGATTGATAACGTCTCAGTAAACTATACTCCTTTTTTTTTTTTTAAAGATTTTATTTTTATTTATTTGACAGAGATAGAGACAGCCAGCGAGAGAGGGAACACAAGCAGGGGGAGTGGGAGAGGAAGAAGCAGGCTCACAGTGGAGGAGCCTGATGTGGGGCTTGATCCCATAACGCCGGGATCACGCCCTGAGCTGAAGGCAGACGCTTAACCGAAGTGCCACCCAGGCGCCCCAGTAACCTATACTCCTGATATGGCTTCTTAATTTAAAAAAGAAGCAAGAAGTTAAAGACAGTCTTTTAAGCAAAAGTAAAAAAAAAATCTGCTGGTGTATAAAATTTTAAAAAGGATAGCCCAAGATTTCATTTTAGGCTTTGGTCATGTCCTCAAACCTCAAAAATTATTTTATTTTTAAAAAGCCAAACAAACCCAAACATACAGAATAAACTTTTCAAGGTTGAGTTTCTAGATCATCAAGTTTAGTTAATTGGTGGCTAAAAATGTGGTTTTGTTTAAACAACCCCATATGTAGGCTTTCAACTGCTCCCCTTAAAATTTATTTCCATAATTCTTAACAGTGACAGAAACATATATGTGAGAGATGGAAAGGAACTCCATTTCAGTTGGTACTTTTTGACTGAATAAAGAGGAGGAGTGGAGTTCAGGAGATACACTGAAAGATAAGTTGAGTTTTCCAGTTGGGAATGGGTGTAGCGTGACTCTCCACATTAAAGATTTCCAGGTAAGTTCAAGAGGGAAATCGCTGAAGCTGAATTCCATAAGGAAATAATAATTCCTTTTCTGATTAATGACTGTTTGTAGGCAACACTGCCAGGACAGGCAGATTGTGGCCCTACATTCCAACTTTTAAAAAACTCCTTTCGTTAGCTGAATACTTCAACCTCTTTAACTTAGTCTAATTAGCAAGATGTATGCTAGTATGAATGACCAGTAATGGGATCATTGTACTTTATTTTCCTTTTGTTTATGTAGTGTCATAGCTACATTTCTGGCTATGTTTTATGATGTTATGACCTGGACTGCAAACAAATTCCTACTCAAACTGTTGCAGGTTGTTTATAAAAGAATTTTGGAGTCTAGTTTGTTTTAATTTCCAATCTTCCTCTGCTGCATGCACACACACACATACATCCACACACATACCTTCTATCTCTCTTAAATATCCGCAAATAGCTTTTTCTAGCAAAATATTGTAATTATAATTTTTTTGTAGCTGACACTGTATTGGTGAATCACCATCTATCCTTGAAGATTTTTTATTTTTAAGATTTGGATTTGTCAGTGTGACCTATAGATCGGTCAAAATCATCCCTACCTCTAAACATATGCTCTGCTTTAACCGTAGTGAACTCCTTGCAGATCTCCAAATGTGTTATGATATAATCACCTCCAAAGTTTTACATATGTCCTCCCCTTCGACTGGAATGTCCCCTTTCTGTGGCTCAATAATTTTTGCCTATCAAAATGAGGCTAAGTGCTTTCCAGGAAGTGTTCCCTGATTCCTAGCAATTCTTCAAATGCCTTTGTGCTTATCTTTTACATATCAGGTATTGCACTGTTCTATAATGTTAATTTCCTTCTATGTCTTTTACTAACATTTTGTATCTAGGGATTACGTCATATATAATAGGTCCTCCTACTATCTGAGACACAATAGATGCTCAACAAGTATGATAAAGATTCTTTTTAGAGTAGGAGAGTTTTCGGGGCACCTGGGTAGCTCAGTCAGGTAAGCAGCTGCCTTCGGCTTGGGTCATGATCCAAGGATCCTGGGATCGAGCCCCACATCAGTCTCTCTGCTCAGCTGGGAGCCTGCTTCACCCTCTCCCTCTGCCTGCTGCTCTCCCTGCTTGTTCTCTCTCTCTTTCTTTCTGTCAAATAAATAAAATCTTTTTAAAAAGTAGGAGACCTTTCTTATTTTTTTTATTTGAGTATAGTTGACACACAGGGTTACATTAGTTTCAGGTGCACAGCTTAGTGGTTTGACAAATTTATGCCTTATGTTATGTTCACCACAATGTATCTACCATCTGTCCCATTTCATCACTATTATAATAACATTATTGTATTCCTTATGTTCTGTGATGTACTCATTCCATAACTGGAGGCCTCCTTCTCCCCTTCACCCATTTTGCCCACCCCGCCACTCTCTGGCAACCATAAGTTTGTTCTCTGTATTTATAGTTCTGATTCTGCTTTTTTGTTTGTTTATTAATTTTTTTTAGATTCCATTTATGAGTGGAATCATATGGTATTTGTCTTTCTTTTTTAAAATTATTTTTATTTTTTAAAATTATTTTTTTAATAATTTTTATTTTGTTATATTAGTCACCATACAGTACATCCCCAGTTTTTGATGCAATGTTCCATGATTCATTATTTGCATATAACACCCAGTGCTCCATGCAATATGTGCCCTCCTTAATACCCATCACGGGCCTATCCCAATCCCCCACCCCCCTCCCCTCTGAAGCCCTCAGTTTGTTTGTCTTTTTTGTCTGACTTATTTCACTTAGCATAATGGCTTCTAGGTTCATCCATGTCTCAAATGGCATAATCTCATCCTTTTTATGTCTGTGTAGTATTACACACACACACACACACACCTCATTTCCCTTATTGATTTGTCTATTGATGGACATTATTGCTTCCATGTCTTCACTATTGTAAATAACACCACAATAAACACAGGTGTGCCTATGTCTTTTCAAGTTGGTGTTTTCCTTGGGTAAATACCCAATACTGGAATTATTGGATCATATGGTAATTCTATTTTTAATTTTTTGAGGAACCTCCATACTGTTTCCTACAGTGTTTGTGCCAATTTACATTCCCACCAATAGTGCATGAGGGTTTCTTTTCTTCCACATCCTCGCGAATACCTGTTGTTTAGAAGAGCTTTCTTCCTGTCCAGACTAGAATAGGTGCTCATATTGTATATCCTCATAGAGCACTGAACTTCTTTGCAGAGCTTATCATATTTGTAGCTAGGTACTTACTTGTGTAATTGTTTGATGTGTGCTCCTCCCCTAGATTATAAACTCTGTGAGGGCAGGGACCACATCTTTTTTCCATTGTCCTACTCTTGTTCCTGGCACAGTGCCCAGCACAGAGGATTTGCTCAGTAAGTACTTGTTAAGTGAATGACTAGTTGAAGGAATGATCTCTGTGAGAGAAACTGATTAAGAAAACAGTGCCCTTAGGTTTTAGTTTAATGTCAGGGATTGCAAAGGTGGGGGGGGTGTTCTAGGAAGAGTAGAATGTAAGAGGTTTCTTGAAAACTAACTGGAATGCTAAACGATAGAGTGGGAGGAAGTAGCAGGAGTGAGGATGAAGCAAGGAAGGACAGTCCCCTGATGAAAAGACAGTAGTAGTAGGTGAAGAGTTATACCCTGTGTTGTGACTGGATCCCTATGATGAAGGCAAGGGAAGTGGAGGCAGGCAGAATGGAGGTGATTGGGGTTTACCCAACCTTGGGGTTCCAAACTGAATTTTGGCTCAAAGATTTTTTCCCCATGACCTCAGCAACTCCCCTTCCAAAGGTAGCATGGCACTATAGAAATAATTTTGACTTTGCTAACCAACAAACCTGGTTGCAAAATGTAGCTACAACACTTATTAGCTGTCTGACTTTGAGTAAGACATTTGACATTTTCAAGCCTCTGTTTTCTCATTTGTTAGAAAAGGACAGTCATATTCACTTTGAAGAGATGTGTGCAGTGAAATGAGATAATATTTGTAATGTATCTAATTCAGTGCCTGGCTCAGGGCCATTACTGAACAAATGGTAGAAGTTGTTAATATTAACCAGACTCAACCTTTACAGAACTTTTGAATGGTTTTTTTCTTGGCCCCAAATTGTTCAGTATTTTTAATCAACGGGTTGAAGCATTCTTATCAAATTTAAAGATGACACAAAACTGAGAAAAACAGCTAATATGTTGGCTGACAGGCTAAGGAGCCATAAACATCTCAACAACCAAGAAGGATAAGCTGAAATCAACATGATAAAATTAACAGGGACAAATTTAGACTCTTGTTTTTGTGTTTAAAGAATCATCTGAAACCAGAACAAGGGAGACCTCACTTAATAGTTTATAAGAGAAAGGCCCAAGGGTGTTAGCTGACTGTCAGCTTAACATAAGCCAACTGGGTGAAGACTGCCAAAAAGCTAATGTGATCTGAGGCCATGTGATGGAAATAGAACGTCCAGAAGAAACGAGGTAATCATCCAAGTGTCATTGCACTGGGTGGACAACATCAAGGGATTGTGCACAGTTCTTGGCCTGTGCTCTAAGAGAGATAGATCTAGAAGAAGGTTAACAAGCAGGTCAGAGATCTGGAAACCATGTTAAATGATCAGTGGTCAAAGGAACCCAGGATGTTTAGTCTGGAAAAGAGGAGACTGAAGTGATACAGGGTTGGGGATGGAGAGCGGGTGGCACAGAGCATACTGCAGCCTTTAGTATTGGAAGAGTTTTCATTTGGACGAGGAATAGGCTTGCTCTGCGATGTTTTGAAGGATGGAAGAAAGACTATGATTGGAAATTAGAAAGAAGGAAATTTTTGGTCAATATATGTCCAAGCATACTTATAGTAGTTGTATGTGCTAGCATTTATAAACTCTTGCTATATACGAGGCACTCTGCTAAGCTCTCTTATATATAACTCTTTTTACACATTACTTATTTTATCCTTATATCAACTCTGTAAGGTGGGTATTATTATCCCCATTGTATAGATGAGGAAACTGAGGCTTAGAATGAAGAATTGATTTGCCTAAAGCTATACAACAGGTTAAATAATGAAGCTGTTGCTCTTACTCAGGTCCTTTATGACTAGAAACCCGTGGTTTTTATCTGTAGGGCATATTTCACTAGAGCTTCCTGGGAAACAGGACTTTCAGTGCTAGAACCAGAACAGTGCCAGGCAAACCAGACACATTGGTCACTCCAGTATCATAGTGTGTTTTCCTGCACCCCCGAGATGAAACAGACCTTTGTTTCCTAGAAGGCTAGGATTATAGCACAGTGCCTGGCTTTGGTTCAAGTTTCAAAAGTGCTTCCAGAAAGTCGTCACTGTTCAGATATGGAAATGGTGCATCCTGGGTGGCAATGAGCATGCAATTCCTGGATGTAATCAGAGGCTGGATGCTACCTCACAGAATCGTTGAGCATGAGATTCTCTATTGGGCTTGTCAGTAAAGACCATGTTTACAATTCCACCTCTGTCATTCTATGATTCAGAGAGGGCTCCTTGGACTCTGAGGTAATCTCCCAGGCTCTTTATGCAGAATTGAAAGCACACTTGTGGGGCTGGTTTGAGATGGTGTATCAGCAAGCCTGGAACATGGACCCTTGTCTCCCTTCCTGTGGTCTTTGCCCCCTGTAAATGTAGCCAAAAGCATATGTACAAATGTTCTTAGATCTTTGCCCTCAGAGCACACATGCTTTGGATTTTCAACCCAAAGCTCATCCAAGAAAGATCCAGATACAATTCATTATGTATAGGTCATTGATATGTTTACTCCTTAAAAAATCTTGTTTCAAAAAGGAGAAATGAGACAGGTCTCAGTCCATCCTTTGGAATGCACCCATAAGTGAAATATAATTTCATCAGTAGTCTTTAAAGGCCTCATGACTGAGTGTCTGGGAGCCCTTTAGTATTCTGAGAAAGATTTAAAAAAAATTTCCTAGATACTTGGAATGAGTCCCATGAGTGTCTGTTTGCATAGTCCTGCCTTGGAGAAGTCTTCTTTTTTCTTATAGCCTGCAATGGAGTAAAACCGACATAAGAATAAGTACAGTGGCATCATAACATATTTCCCCACCTATGACAGGACATCCTTGGTGATTTCTTTCTACCTTTCTTGGACAACCCATGACACAGTGAGATTGTATCTTCCACAGGGAGGCCTTTGTTACTTGGTGAGTCTCTCTTGTCAGCTGAAGGAGATGCCTTCTTGTCCCTGACAATTTTGTGGGGGAGGCAGGCAAACACAGGTGGCCAACACAGGGTATTCTCAATGGGAAAACCGAAAACAAAGCTAAAATCTCCAAAGGAAACATGGCAACTTATGAAAGTCCACATTTCATCCCTTCTATGTCATTTTTCTATGTGTGCCTTCTCCATGAAGGCCAAGCAACAAACACCAGAGTAATTTTTCATTTGCATCTAATACTGCTCATGTCCATTTCCTTTTTCTTTCTTTTTTTTTTAAACAAGAAGCCTACTTTTATTTATTTATTTGACAGAGAGAGACATAGCAAGAGAGGAAACACAAGCAGGAGGAGTGGGAGAGGAAGAAGCGAACTCTCTGCTGAACAGGGAGCCTGACGCGGGGCTCAATCCCAGGACCCTGGGATCATGACCTGACCCGAAGGCAGACACCTAATGACTGAGCCACCCAGATGCTCCTCGTGTCCATTTTATTTTATTATGATATGTTAGTCACCATACAGTACATCTCATGTCCATTTTCTAATACAGCTCTGCTGTTTCTGTTCTCTTTACCCCCAGCCATCATTAGTGCGGACCCATATGGAGTCAGCCACTAAGTGTTTCACGTTATTATGTTATTTACTCCTCAAAACAACTGTCTGAGGTAGGCAATATTATCCTTTCCCCTTTTTAGGGAGGAAAGTGAGCTTAGAAAGGTTAAACATCTTGTCTAAAGTCACACAGCTAGTAGGTGGAAGAGCTGGAATTTGAACCCAGTTCAATCCAAAGCCTGTTTTTTTTCACTGTGCTATTCTGCTTCAATCTGAATTGAATTCGACCTCCTGCCAAAAGCTTACTGAAATATGAAGTGTTTTTTTCAAGACTTCCATACACTAATGCTTGTGCATCACTATCATCTTTTTCACAACTTGCTTTCACTGAGGTTTACTTCTTCAGGCCTATATAAACTGAAATATGTGACCATAGAGAGTAAAAAGCAAACAAGTGAAGGGTCTCTGAAAGCTTCTTTCCTTCATGGAGTTCCTATTCTTTCCTTGGGATATCTCCTGTGGTATATGTAACACATGACCAGTCAGACCATGTGTGGGGGTCCGTGCTCTTATGGACTAGGCACTTGTGGCATTGAGCAGATCCCCTGGTATCTCACCCCTCAGTGCAACAGAAAAAGCACAGGGTAGGAGGCAACAGGCAATTGTTAAGCCTGAGATTTGGTTAATATGACCAAGGAAGCCGAGACCAAATTCATTTAATTAGTCTCATGTAGCATTTACTGAGACTACTAACTGTTAACAGCAGAATGGCGGCCAACCTTCAAGCAGCAGGATGGAGCCAACCTTCCGTGTAGACTCTAACCATGCTCCCCAGGGTCCTGGACTTGGTCTACTGAACAAATTCTACAAACCACTAGGGTTTACTTCAGAAAGCCAGGTAGCTTTCTCCTGAAGCTGCTGTGTTGACTTCTCCACTTGCCCCAAGGCATTAACCTAGGTGCAGCAGGATGCATTTGGGGTTTCACAGGCTCTCCCTTAGCCTGTGAGGAAGTCTAGGGTAGTTCTTTCAACAATAACAATTCTGGTCAGTAAGTTGAGACTGACTTGAATACCTTCAAGATTCAAAGTGGTGTCACTGATTTCTTTAGCTAAAGCCAGGAACGAATTTCTTATCACCTTTTCTAATTAGGTAACCCCCATGTGGAGAGATAAACACCTACAATATGTGGATAAATGAGTCCATTATCCTTCTGGAGACCTTCCCCAAGTAACTAAGAGTATGTTTCAGAACAATCTCACAGATGTCTGAAGACTGCATGATCTACTGCTGGTGTTTCCTCAAATTCTTGAGGGTGCTTATGACCAACCCTAGGATGTATGTTGCTATGGTTTTGGAGATCAGACAGATTAATGTCTAGAGTACACACAGGGATACACCTAGCACCTCTGGAAAGAAGGTGTTGTTTATAATTGTCGGTATCCCCCAAGAGGGACCTCCATCAGTTGGGGACACAGATTGACGGTGCCATCAGTGTGGTCTCTCAGCAGGCTGCTAAGCATTAGAATATTCATCTCAGTTTGGATAATTGAATCTAATCCTCATCTTTGGAGGGATTGCCTATGGACAGTCCATTTGACCTGTCCTATTTGTCCATGTCACCAATTGAGTGGTGTTTATCTGTCCCATAGAATGATTGAGTGATGGTGTGGAAATGGGCCTGAGGAGAAATATCCAGAAATATTGATAAGTGTTTTGTGTTGGAGGTGCAGGGGCTGGGTCTATCTCCTAATGTTTCCAAATGGCTTCTCAGTAAGGTGAAGGGCAATGGCAATTAAATCATGCTTCGGTCTGTCTGGTGGAAGACACCAGATCCAGCTTAAATTTAAGTTAAGTTTAAATATAAGGCTCTTGTAATGGTTTAAATTTAAATTTAAAGCTCTTACTGTGGTTTGAGAGAGCAGCACCACAGAGTTTTCCTTTGTGGGAAAGTCCCCAGGTATGGCTCTGAGAGACCAAAAAAAAAAAAAAAAAAAATCATTAATGAGCCTCCCTCCCCCCATACCTCCTGGGATCTAAAGTGTTCCCTCCAGGATTGTTACTTTCCCTCCACTCCACAAAATCTGTGCACCCCATTCCAGTAGCAATAACGTCACCTTTCCCCTAAACATCTCCTACTTATAACCAGACCTTTTTTTTAAAGTGGTCAAGTATAAGAGGGATAAGGGCACTTTAATAAAATTTACAAAAACCCATCTTATCCCCACCTTGTACACATGGGCTACCATAGGGGGACTTGGTGAACAGGGTACTAAAGCAAGAGGTCATTCTACATCCAATATATATCTTTTTGATTGAGAACTATGTCAACCCAACAAGAGAATGCAGGAGGTTGAACCAGAATTAAATTTGAATCCTCTATGCCCCCTTTTAGCTAGGCTGCCACCCAGACAGTGTATCAAACAGAATGGCCTAGGGTTGCTGTTAGGTGAAAGAAAGAATATCATGCCCCAAAATGTCAGGAAAGAATTCCAAGTTTTCAAAATATATATAAAACACAACCATTTTTTTTCCTTCTTGATAATTAACCAGGAGGCAGGTAAAAGGAGTTGAGCCATTTTGAGGGATGGTCATTTGCAATGATCAAAGGAGGAGGTATGGGAGGCGGAATTAGAAATCATTTTGAGTTGAGTTTTTAGAAGTCTATTCCACCTCTCGATGATGGAAAGTAGTATAAAATGTCCATTGAATATATTGATTATCGTCCCATTATTTGTGGCCTTTATAACAAACAGCACACCATTGTTAGACTGTAAATGGTCTGGAAAGCCAAAAACATGACACAGTTTAGTTACAAGGGTGTAGCTGGGTTTTTCTGGTTGAACTGAAAGAGTAATACTATACCCTGATTAAGGGTCAGCCACCACTGGTAGCCCAGGAGGGGCTGGGCACAAGACAAATGGGCCAGATTTTGGCATGAGTTGCAAACCTGATGTGCAATGGTAGCTTTTGTATCTGAAGCTTACTTTGTACCCTTTTGATAATGGTGGAGGGAAAGCCATGTCCCATGCAGTGGTAGATCCAAGTGGTAATGGTATTCACCTGGGTGGTGCAGGATTGATTCTAGTCAGTCTCACCAGAGAGTGGACCCCCATCATAGGGGTCTACATGAATGACCCGGACTATCAAATTGGCAGTCAATTTATTTTCATGGTATATAGTTGCAAAGAATAATGTCTTTAATCTCTAGTCTGTGGTCTTCCTTCCAAGTGGCAAATCAAATGCCTAGACCATTGGCAACAATGTAAGACAGTAAAAATATAATGTGCTTAGTCCTTAGGAGTATTGTTTAAGGCAAAGATTATGACTTTTGATTCAGCCTGTTGTACTAATAGGTTCTTGACACAGTCCTTCTTCCAGAATTCCACTGGGACTGGAAAGCTGCTGCTGCCTAGTGAATACATCAGCTTTCAACTTAGTTGAATCATCAGTGAATTAGTCCCAGGCATTTAGAGGAAACTCTGTGAGCCAGCAACTTTGTTTTAGGTGGCAGAGTGGGGAATAAAGTTTCCCCAAAGAGGTAACAGCCACTTTTTTATGTAAAACTGAAATACTGCTAGGGTCAGGCTGGCTGCAGTCTTGAATATACCATTTTTACTTGGCTGGTGAGGGCCTTATGTCCTAATTGACCCATCCTAAAATGTGGAGGTCAGGCTGGGGAGTCACAGGGCTCCATTGGTTAGGTGTTCAGTTTTGATAAGAGCTCAGTAGTAGGCTAACAGCTGCTTTTCTACAGGATGCTCATATTGGAGAAATGATGAGTCCAAAATCCCAAGGAGTGCCTTTGGGTAGACTCTGCCTCATTCCCCTAAAGGCTTTCTTTAGCAAAAGCATTAGGCTCAGAGACTTGTAGTTTCAGGAGGCCATTAGGGTTGTGGGGTCCCAAATAAATGTACAGTATGCCACAGCTTGCTGGACAGCTTCCAAAGCAATGGGAGTTGAGACCCATTCAAAGCCCCATGCAGATTTGCAGGCTCATAGATGCACAGTAGGGCATGTACTATCTCCAATAGCCAAATAAGGTTCAGAGCTTTGTTATTTTTGTGTTGGAAGGATCAACAGACAGCAGACTGTCTTTTGGAGGGTTTAAAGGTTGTGAGTCCATCCACCTACTTCCAAGAAACTTTACTTGGTGAGCAGTTCCTTGAATTTTACTAGGGTTTATCACCACCCATGCGGGTGTAATAATACCATAGTCAAGGCGTTATACATGAGGCTTCTGATTTGTCGACCAATAGAACATCCTCTATATAGTGAAAGCTTTGGACATGAGAAGGCAGGGGCATCTGTGTCAAGTCCTGATCCAGCTACTGAGGACAAATTGCAGAGGATTTAGGTATTCCTGGGAGAGGACTCGCTACATGAATGTAAATTTATCTTGGTACTCAGGTGCTTGTGGTATAGAAAAGAAGGCATTAGCACTGTTCAGGACAGGAGACCGAATGCTATCAGTCCATACAATGGATTAAAGTAGAGTCACAATGTCTGGAATTTAACACAGCTTTAGAAGCAACAACTGAATTCAGCTGTGATATTCCACTGTAAACCTTTAGTTCCTGTTAACCTTTTTCGAAGGTCATGAAGGAGTGTTGTGTTGAGATATTGCATCTCTTACTACCACCACTGCCTTCAAGTCTTTAATCAAGTCTGTGATTTTCCTTTTCCCCCCTGGGATTCTGTATTATTTCTGTTGGATCACTTGGGAAGGGATAGGAACATGGGCTGGGGATTGATTTGCATATTTCACTAACATTTCTACATATGTGGCTCTTTCTATCAGGGAAATCCCCTATGGACCTTAGAAGCATTCACAGTAAAATCGTGTAGCATATCAGCAACACTTACATATTCAGCTGTGAAAGCCACAAAAACAGTACATTGAACCCACTTAAAGGGCCCCACCCACAAGGTCACTTGAGCTTTCCTTCCCCACTGTGAATCTTGGCCAAACACTAAGTTGAATTCAGGTGCCCCCTCATGCACTGGACCAGTTAGAATTGTGACTTAAGGCCTATCTTTAACATAGTCATAAAAGGTTGAATCCATGGGATTAGAGAGAATTTAGTCCCAATCTTAATCACCTTTTACCTTTAAGCAACTAAATTCAAGGAAGGTGGGAAAAGGATCAACACTTGTAGCAGGAGAGCAATTCTGCAACCAGTAAGCAAGTCTTTGCGTTTACTTTCATTTTTCAGGGGCATGGCAGCTGCTCACTACTAACTAACTAAACTTCTAATTCCAGTTCATCCAAAGCCCTACACTGAGAGACAAGGTCATCATTGCTGACATCATTTATTTCAGCTTCAGTGACTCCTTGGTTAAGCAGCTATGGACAGTATAACATATAAGTATAAACAATATAAGTATAAGCAGTATAAGTATAAACAATAACTAAGTCACCATTTAAATGACTTGTTTTAATTCTACCTTTCACTGTTCAGCCTTTAAATATTAACTCTAGGGTAGGATAGGCGGGTTTTTTTTTACGCCATTCCTTTTCCCATCACTTGCCAAGAGCGTTTGCTACTGGATCCCAGCGATAATGATGATTCTTCTTACTCCTCCTCTTCTTCTTCTCCTTTTTCTTCTCCTTCTTCTCCTCCTTCTTCTTCCTCTTCTTCTTCTTCATCTTCTTCTTCCCTCTTCCTCCTCTTCTTCACCTCCTCCTCCTTCTCCTTCTCCTCCTTCTCCTCCTTTCTTCTTTTCTTCTCCTTCTCCTCCTTCTTTTTTCCAGGAAATCTTCTTATATCACCAAATCTGGTCTGCAGGGCCTTTGTCCTTTCCCTTACAGGAAGTTATGTCTCTGTTAGCATAGCAAAACTTGTTCTCAAAACTGTTGGGCCTGGGATATGACTTTACCCTATTTACAAACTTGGAATTTAACTTAGTCTACTTACAAGGTAGCCTATTATTGTCTCATGGACACTGCCAGGAGGCAAAAGACTGGGTCAGAGACAAAAGAGTTATTACTCATGGCACAGCAAGCGGCCCCAAATCAGCATATGAGTGCTGGTTTCCCCTTACTCCCAGGGCCCATGGAGGCAACTTGATGGGTCCAGATGGAGTCTGCACACTGTGGGTATGTGTTGCTGAGGAACCCAGGGCCAGCAACCTAACACTTTCTTAAAAAGCAGAAAACAAATCAGTCCCCCTTCCCCAGGGAGTGAAGCAATTACGTGGTAGTCAGGCTATGGTCACCGTGATCTTCTTAATTCCCTATATAACTAGCTACAGAAACTTCTCAGTATTAGGAAATAGATAAGCCTTGTAGTCTGGCATACTCAGCAGGAATGTGCAGGGATACTCAAGGCCCCTGATGGACTGCCTCTCCCAACACTGACAGAGTGGGTATATGGCAGGCATTTTCAGATTGTACCCAGTGCAGTTGATCTGAGTCCACATAGAATTGGTCCCTATAGCAGCAGTTGGAACAGAACAAATAGTTCAGGGCTCACATACAAGTGAGGCTCAGATGTGTGCATATGAGGTGTCTAATATAGCCCTTTAGAAATATATGGCAGCATTTTTCTTTCTACTGTTACTGTTATTATGACTTCTCCAGGATGGTTTGTGGCTGCTCAGTAGGGTCCCAAGTGCTTTGAGGCAAGGGCCCCAACATCCCAACAAACCCCTTCCTGAAGAACACATCTGCAGCGCTGGAGTATAATGGAGGAAAATAGAATCAGTGATTGAATTAGGGCACTAATTTACCTTGGAACAGTATAAAAATAAAATGACAATGTTTTCTCTTTTTTTTCTTTCAAGATTTTATTTAAATTCTAGTTAGTTAACATATAGTGTAGTATTAGTTTTAGAGGTAAAATTTAGTGCTTCATCAGTGGCATATAACATCTGGTGCTCATTACAAGAGCCCTCCTTAATGCCCATCACCCATTTACTCTATCCCACCACCCACCTCCCCTCTAGCAACTGTCAGTTTGTTCCCTATTGTTAAGAATCTCTTATGATTTTCCTCCCTCTCTGTTTTTTACCTTATTTTATTTTTCCTTTCCTCCCCCTATGTTAACCTATTTTGTTTCTTAAATTCCACATACGAGTAAAATCATATGGTATTTGTCTTTTTCTGACTGACTTATTTAGGTCAACAAAATACCTTCTAGTTCCATCCATGTCATTGCAAATGGTAAGATTTCACTCTTTTTGATGGCTGAATAATATTCCATTGTAGATATATTCCACATCTTCTTTATCTATTCCTCAGTTGATGAACATTTGGATTCTTTCCATATTTTGGCTATTGTGAACATTGCTGCTACAAACATTGGGGAGAATGTGCCCCTTTGAATCATTGTTTTTGTATTCTTTGCATAAGTACCTAGTAGTGCAATTGCTGGGTGGTAGGGTAGTTCTATTTTTAGCTTTTTTAGGAACCTCCATATTGTTTTCCAGAGTGGCTGTACCAGCTTGCATTCCCACCAACAGTATAAGAGGGTTCCCCTTTCTCTGCATCCTTGCTAACATCTAAGTTGTTTCCTGACTTGTTAATTTTAGCCATTCTGACTAGTGTGAGGTGGTACCTCATTGTGGTTTTGATTTGTATTTCCCTGATGATGAGTGATGTTGAGTATTTTTTCATGTGTCTGTTAGCCATTTGTATGTCTTCCTTGGGAAAATGTCTGTTCATGTCTTCTGCCCATTTCTTAACTGGATTTTTTATTTTTGGGTGTTGAGTTTGGTAAGTTCTTTATAGCTTTTGGATACTAGCCCTTTATTTGAAATGTCATTTGCAAATATCTTTTCACATTCCATTGGTTGCCTTTTAGCTTTGTTGATTGTTTCCTTTTCTGTGTGGAAGCTTTTTATCTTGATGAAGTCCCAATAGTTCATTTTTGCTTTTGTTTCCCTTGCCTCCAGAGATGTGTCTAGTAAGAAGTTGCGACAGCTGAGGTCAAAGAGGTTGCTGCCTGTGTTCTCCTCTAGGATTTTGTTGGATTCCTGTCCCACATTTAGGTCTTTCATCCATTTTGAATTTGTTTTTGTGTATGGTGTAAGAAAGAGGTCCAGTTTTATTCTTCTGCATGTTGCTGTCCAATTTTCCCAACACCATTTGTTGAAGACACTGTCTTTTTTCCATTGGGTATTCTTTCCACTTGCAGGTCCATTTCTGGGCTCTCTATTCTGTTCCACTGATCTATTTGTTTGCTTTTGTGTCAGTACCATACTGTCTTGATGATTACAGCTTTGTAATACAGCTTGAAGTCCAGAATTGTGTTGCCTCCAGCGTTGGCTTTCTTTTTCAACATTACTTTGGCTATTTGGGATCTTTTCTGATTCCATGCACATTTTAGAATTGTTTGTTCTAGCTCTGTGAAAAATGCTGGTGTTAATTTAATACAGATTGCATCGAATATATAGATTGCTTTGGGTAGTATAAACATTTTAACAATATTTGTTCTTTCAATCCATGAGCGTGGAATGTTTTTCTATTTCTTTGTGTCTTCCTCAATTTCTTTCATAAGTGTTCAATAGTTTTCAGGGTACAGATCTTTTACCTCTTTGGTTAGGTTTATTCCGAGGTATCTTACGGTTTTGGGTGCAATTGTAAATAGGAATGATTCCTTGATTTTGCTTTTTGCTGCTTCATTATTTGTGTATAGAAATGCAACATACTTCTGTGCATTGATTTTATATCCTGCCACTTTGCCGAATTCCTGTATCAGTTCTAGCAATTTTTTTTGGTGGAGTCTTTTGGGTTTTCTACATAGAGTGTCACATTGTCTGCAAAGAGTGAAAGTTTAACTGCTTCCTTGCTGATTTAGATGGCTTTTATTTCTTTTTGTTGTCTGAGGCTAGAACTTCCAGTAGTATGTTGAACAACAGTAGTGAGAGTGGACATCCCTGTCATGTTCCTCACCTTGGGGGAAAAGTCCTCAGTTTTTCCCCATTGACGATGATATTAGCTATGGGTCTTTTGTATATGGCCTTTATGATGTTGAGGTATGCTCCTTCTATCCCTACTTTCTTAAGGGTTTTTATCAAGAAAGGATGCTGTATTTTGTCAAATGTTTTTTCTGCATCTATTGAGAGGATCATATAATTCTTATCCTTTCTTTTATTAATGTGGTGTATCGCATTGATTGATTTGCAGATATCCAACTACCCCTGAAGCCCAGGAATAAATCCACTTGGTCATGGTGAATAATCCTTTTAATGTACTGTTGGATTCAATTAGCTAGTATCTTGTTGAGAATTTTTACATACATATTCATCAGGGAAATTCATCTGTAATTCTCCTTTTTAGTGGGGTCTCTGTCTGATTTTGGAATCAAGGTAATGCGGGCCTCATAGAATGAGTTTGGAAGTTTTCCTTCCATTTCTATTTTTTGGAACCATTTCAGAAAAATAAGTATTAATTCTTTTTTAAATGTTGATAGAATTCCCCTGGGAAACCATCTGGCCCTGGACTCTTGTTTGCTGAGAGATTTTTAATTCCTGATTCAATTTCTTTGCTGGTTATGGGTCTGTTCAGATATTCTATTTCTTCCTGATTCAGTTTTGGTAGTTTATATGTTTCTAGGAATTTATCCATTTCTTCTAGAGAGCCTAATTTGTTAGTGTATAATTGTTCATAATATTTTCTTATAATTGTTTCTATTTCTGCAGTGTTGGTTGTGATCTCTTCTCTTTCATTCATGATTTTATTTATTTGGGTCCTTTCTCTTTTCTTTTTGATAAGTCTGGCTAGGGTTTATCAACTTTGTTAATTCTTTCGAAGAATCAGCTCCTAGTTTCATTGATTTGTTCTACTGTTATTTCTTTTTGTTTCTATATCATTTATTTCTTCTCTAATCTTTATTTATTTTCCTTCTCCTGCTGGATTTAGGCTTTATTTGTTGTTCTTTTTCCAGCTCCTTTAAGTGTAAGGTTAGGTTGTGTATTTGAGACTTTTCTTGCCTTTTGAGGAAGACTTGTATTGCTATACTTCCCTCTTACGACTGCTTTTGCTGCATCCTAAAGGTTTTGGACTGTCACGTTTTTATTTTCATTTGCTTCCATGTATTTTTTAATTTCTTTTTAAATTTCCTAGTTAACCCATTCATTCTTTAGTAGGATGTTCTTTAACCTCCACATATTTGTGGTCTTTCCAAATTTTTTCTTGTAGTTGACTTCAACTTTCATAGCATTGTGGCCTGAAAATATACATAGTATGATCTCAATCTTTTTGTAGTGGTTGAGGCCTGATTTGTGACCTAGTATGTGATCTATTCTGGAGAATGTTCCATGTGCACTCAAAAAGAATATGTATTCTGCTGCTTTAGGATGAAATGCTCTGAAAAATGGCAAAATTTTCTGGATGAAATAGTCCAGTTCCTTAAAAAAATTCTTATTAATTTATTTTTGAATAGACCAGATACACATAATTAAAAAATAAGTACAAAATTATATCTAGTGTTAAGTTTCTCTCCCATTACTATTCCATAGTCTTCCATTTTCCTTCAGGCATTTTTTCCCAAATATTTATCATTTAAACGATATTTTTCTCCCCTTCCCCCATTATTTATTGTAACACAAATGGCAGCATATTAGATGGACTATTATGCACTTTGCTTTAGTTTTACTTAGATATATGTCTTGGAGATTGTTCTGATCTGTGTATATGATTCTGCTTCATTTTTTTAAACAGTTGCAAAATATTCCATGCTATGACTATAGTGTAATATATTTAGCCAGTTTTCCGTTGATATTTATTTAGGTTGTTTCTAATCTTCGACTATAACAAGTAATGCTACAACAAATATTGTCACACAATAACATGAACAAACATGTCACATTCAAAGCAGAAAGCCCCTGGCGCATTAGGGTGTATGTGGTCCCCCCACATGATGTGTTGGACAGATGTTAGTGTGACCTTCACAACCCCATCTCCTAGTAATCATATTCTAGTATGATCCCCTACCCTTTGAGTGTTGGTGGGAACTGTGACTTGCTTCTAATCAATAGAATATGGCAAAGCTGATAGGATGTCACTCCCATGGTTTCGTTATGTCATGTGACACTGTCTTGCTAGCAGACTCTCTCTCCCTTGCCATTGTGAGGAAGTGTGCTGCCATGAATCCTACAGCCACAAGGAACCAAATGCTGCCAGTAACCCATAAGCAGGGAAGCACATTCCTCCCTAACTGAGCCTTCAGATGAGAGCTCAGTCTTGGACAAAACCTAGACTACAGCCTTGTGAGACTCTAAGCCCAGGAAACCATGCCTGGATTTCACACTCACAGAAACTGTGAGATGATAAATGTGTGTTGTTTCATGCTGCTATGTTCATGGTTATTTGTTATGTAGTGACAGAAAACTAATACACATGGGAAGATGAGATTGGGCTGGGCATAACTTGGCAGACTGTGCTTGTACTTTAGGAGAAAGTTTCTAATCCCTTGCCTCCTCAAATATGTGTAAAGGTGTTAGGAGGAATCAGAAATTGAGTACTCAAGGAAGTTGGAAGACCCTCAGCTTTGCATTCAAAGTTATAGTCTTGTTGTCATGAGATATATCTTGTTCTCAGATGCCAGTGGCTTGGAAAGCTTGCATATTGGCATGAGTTTCAGCCAGAGACTTCAAAGTCCTTCTTGTTGAGTTTCTTTGCTCTTAGGCTACCTGAAAAAAAACCACCATGGTTGGTCATCCAAAGCACAAACTGCTATGTCTCTCCATATATATTTCTTTGCACACATGAGGGATTATCTAAGTAGGATAAACTTCTAGTAAAAATGTTGGTGGAAGTGTACACACATTTTAAATTTGTAGGATATTGACAAGTTGTCCTCCAAAGAAGTTGTACCAATTTATATTACCATTCAACAATATCTAAGAGTAGTGCTTATTTTTCCACACCCAGACTCCATTTTGAAACCTCTTTGTCAATATGAAAGCTGAAAGATATTTGAGAATGATTATATTTTAAATTTTATTGTGAATAAAGCTGACTTCTTTTCAGATGGCTAAAAACCATTTATATTTCGTTTGTAAACGATCTATAACTTGTGTTCATTTTTCTGTTACTTTGTTGATTCTCTTTAGTTATTAAAGTTTATTTGTAAAGAGTTCTCTACATGTTAAAGAAATTAATTCTTGTGTCATTTATGTTGCAAATATTTTCCCAAGCTTTCCTTTGTAATTTTATTTTATTTATTTTTTATATTGAATTTAATCTTGGGGTGGGATGTAGTTGAATTTTTCTGTTTTCTTTTGAAGTTTTAGATTTTGGGTCTAATGCTTTCCTCACTCTGAGTTCATGTATAACTTTCTCATGTACTTTTCTATTACTTTTATAACCTCTCTATGTCTTTCTCTTTCTGTTTAACTCTTTGAGACATTTTTGTTTTATTTTTAATGGATACCCAGTTGTCTCAATATCAGTATCTAATAATTCATTTTTTTAATTTTATTTATTTATTTATTTATTTTTTAATGATTTTTTATTATATTATGTTAGTCACCATACAGTACATCCCTGGTTTCCGATGTAAGGCTCGATGATTCATTAGTTGTGTATAACACCCAGTGCACCATGCAATACGTGCCCTCCTTACTACCCATCACCGGTCTATCCCATTCCCCCATAATAATTCATTTTAAAAATTCACAGTTTGGACAACTACATTCGTCATAACCTAAATAGAACAGGTTCTTATGACCTTCAAGGAAGTTATCTCTAGAATCATTTGCAAGTTCATATTACATAAATGTATGCAGAATATTTGATCATCTTTGAAATTTCACTGTTCCTTTTTCTCCTAATACCAGTCATACCATGTTGTTAGTTTTCCTTATGCAACGTCTCTGGCTTTTATGCTTTCCTTTTCATTATCATTTTGACTGCTTTATTCAGACTCTAGCCTAAAGTATTGTGATGTCCTAGTCAGAATGGCTAAAATTAACAAGTCAGGAAACGACAGATGTTGGCAAGAATACAGAGAAAGGGGAACCCTCTTACACTGCTGGTCGGAATGCAAGCTGGTACAGCCATGCTGGAAAACAGTATGGAGGTTCCTCTAAAAGTTAAAAATAGAGCTACCCTAGGACGTAGCAATTGTACTACTAGGTATTTACTCAAAAGATACAAACGTAGTGATCCAAAAGGGCACCTGCACCCCAATGTTTATAGCAGCAATGTCCACAATAGCCAAAATATGGAAAGAGCCCAGATGTCCATCAACAGATGAATGGATAAAGAAGATGTGGGAGATATATACAATGGAATATTACTCAGCCATCAAAAAATGAAATCTTACCATTTGCAATGATGTGGATGGAACTAGAAGGTATTATGCTAAGCAAAATAAGTCAGAGAAAGACAATTATCATATGATCTCACTCATATGAGGAATTTAAGAAACAAAACAGAGGATCATAGGGGAAGAGAGGGAAAAATAAAATAAGAGGAAATCAGAGAGGGAGACAAACCATAAGAGACTCTTAAGTATAGGAAACAAACTGAGGGTTGCTGGAGGGGAGGTAGGTGAGGAGATGAGGTAACTGGGTGATGGGCATTAAGGAGGGCACTTGATGAAATGAGCACTAGCTGTTATATGTAACTGATGAATCACTGACCTCTACCTCTGAAACTAATAATACATTATATGTTAATTAATCGAATTTAAATTTAAAAAAATATTGTGGTGTCTTAACAGGTTTTCTGCTTTGAGCCTCATTCTAAGTCGTCCTACACACTGCAACCAGATTAAACTCTGTAAAGCTCCACTTTTATCATATAACTTTCCTACAAAAAAGAAGTTAAATCTCTCCCTTTTTATTATAAGAGACAGTTAATGTTTCTGAGTCCAGCATTCAGGGCACTCTAGTTTGGCCCTGTGGTGGTTATTGAGCTTTTGTCTCTCAGCTCAACCCCCCCACTCTGTTTTGCCCTGTGAGGCTGGGAGACTGGAGCGGCATTCCTCCTTTGCCTTCTGGATTCCTGTAGGTTCTGCCAATAGGAGGCGCCAGAGGGAACCTGGGGGCTGGAGGGAGAGAAAGAACTTGCTGCTTCTCTTACTTCCTGCCTGCTTGTGGCTCCTGGGAGTGCAGTTCCAGCCCCATTTCTTCACTGTGTCTGTAGGAGTGACGTTCTGTAGTAGCAGTAGCTGAAACCAGTGTGCCATTTCCCCACACTTGGAGAACCAGCCTCCTTGAGCCGGCTCACAGACTCAGCTCTAGCTCCTCCTCAGAGGCTTGGGTCCCGGGGCCCCTTCCTGTAAGTTTCTAAATTTTAATTATCCCCCTTCCCTTTGCCCTCAGCCCTAGGGGTACTAGCTGCTTCCTGCAGTTGCCACATCTGTGATACCTTAGAGTTCTCTTTCACCCTTTCTGTGAACTTTATACTTCGTTAATAATGCTTTATATTAAATTCTCTTTGTTAAAATAATTGGCATGGTTTCTGTCTCCTGATGGAATCCTCACTGATGCAAGGACCAAACTTCTGCCACAGCTGTTTAACTCTACGCCCCAACTGGACCCTCTGCTCCAGTGAGAAAAGTCTATTCTTTCGTGGATCTCTAGGAGGGTGTTTCCCTCTCTCAGAATCTTGCTTATATCACGCCTTATCTTCAGAAGCTTTGTGACGTCTGCCAATCCGAATCCTGTCTTCCAGAGCCCAGGTTAAGTTCCTTAGTCTTTTCTGAAGCGGTCACTGACCATTCCAGTCCATACAGTTATGTCTCCCTTGCCCCGATGTCTTATTTGGTCCCATACAGATAGCCTCCCCCATGTCCACCCCTTATTAATTTTCAGATGCTGTGTTCCATTGGTTTGTTTGGAAGTCAGTTGTTTAGACCTCCCAGTGCATTCTGCCATGGGAAAGGTGTTACACATGGTGGTTTAAGCAGTTGCTAAAATGGTACGTAGGTTTATAGGCTGCTCCACATAAGCCATTTTAACTCACAGTGGAAGTGAATTGTGAAGATTCAGGACTGGAACCTAACTATAATTTGTAATGTTATTTTTTGGAAAAGTTCAGCGTGGACTCCCATCTCATTACAGTGGCCTGCCCATGAGAACAGGGCATCCTTGGCTCTGGTTGATTTTAGCAGTGGCAGCTCCCACCAGATCTGCTTGGGGAGAGAGCTTTGAAAGCCCTGGTAGCACTATATCTAGTCCGGGGGGTGCCTGATTGCTGGATTGAGTGTTAGGGTCTTTATGTCAGAGACTGTCTGGACCACTTATATGTTAGCAGCTTCCTATGTGATAGGCCTTCCTCCTAAGCCTTCATGAAGGGCAGGAATGTATCTTGTATTTTAGGTCTTCCACAGTGTTTAGCATAGAACCTTGGGCATAATAGACCTAGTTTTCCCGAAATATGCCTCCTGCTATTGCATAGCCTATCTCTCTAAATATACTTTATTTTCTGCAGATACTTAAAAAAAAAAAAAACAAAACCCGAAGTCCAAAAAAAAAAAAAAAAAAACCCCTTCAGGATGTAAGCAGTAGAAATATCTGAAAAGGAGGATCCAGTACCCAGGTAAATAGTCTGCCTACTGAATGTGCAGTCAAACCTATTTTCTCCATACGTAGGATCATTAAAATTGGTGTATGAATGGACACTTAAAAAAACAAAGACAAAAACAAGACACTCTCCTATGTGGAAGAAGAGAAGAGAGGCCTGGAGTTCCCCTCAGCTGGAATGTCATTCCAGGAACCTGATACCTATTGGTAAACTTCGTAGTATGGTAGAAGCAAAATGGCCTAGGGATCCATCAGTCCCGCATTCAAAATCATGTTAGACATTAGATAAATTATTTGATTATTTGAATTTCAGTTTCCTCATTTATAACATGGTGATAATAATATTACTTCATGGAGTTATTTTGAAGAATAAAAAGGATAACATGTAAGGTATCTGGTAGAGAGCCTGGCATGTAGTAGGTATTTAAGGTATCTAATAAATGTTAGTTCCTCTTTACATCAAAAACCAGGGATGTACTGTATGGTGACTAACATAATATAATAAAAAAATCTTATTATAAAAAATGTTAGTTCTTTTTCCCTTTCTTTTAGAAATAAACTTATTTGTATCTTGAAGTTAAAAAGACATATCCGCTGGTACTATGAACTGTGAACCAAGGCTTAAAAGTAGACAGAGTAAGACAAATATCAGGCTTTAAGGATATGCTGTGTTCTTTGTATTCTTTGTTTCCCTACCACTTTTCCCCCCCCCATGGATGTTGCATCAATAGGAAGCATGCAGACATATTCTGGAATGGTTAGAGCATGAATACCACAACTCATTTCTGATTACCTCCCTGGGGTGTGTTCTAACTGACCTTTCTGGAAAGTATTAATAAATGTTTTTTCAAGTTTACAACTGGGAAAAGGAGAAACAGGATGAAACTTCAGAAATCTGTGAAATTTTACTCTTTGGGAGTTAGCATTAATTTGGATACAATTCTTACTGAAGTGACATGCTGAAATCCTAAACCTTCTTTCCAGGGAGCAAGCTGGGAAAACATTCAGTGATGCAATAGGCTATGGAATTGGCGAAATGTAGCCTGAGTTTTGGGAAATAAGTGGTGTGTTAAATTGCTGGGACTCCAGGGATGGTGATGCACCGGACCAGCTGTGGACCAAGATTATTCAAGTCTCCTCATTCTGGGACGCTCAGTTTCTCAATATGAACAATGTAGAAGATTACAATTTTCTTCAGGCCCATTTTCCTAACCTGCTGTGTTTGTGCATACTATTTGAGACTTAATTTTTTTTCATTTGTTTCAAGTGTGCTCCTAATTGCTCTTTGAAGCATTTTTATGATGGATACTTTAAAATTCTTATCAGATAATTCCAATATCTCTGTCATCTTGGTGTTGGCCTCTGTTGATCGTCTTTTCTCATTCAAGTTGAGCTTTCCCTAGTTCTTGGTATGACAAATGATTTTTATTTGTATCTTGGACATCTTGACTATTGTGCAATGAGACTCTGGATCTTATTTAAATCTTCTGTTTTAGCAGGCCTCCTCTGATTCCATGCTAGTGGGGGAAGCGAGTCCTGCCTTTAATATTACTGAGCAGGGGAGGAAGTCCTGTTCCCCACTCAGCGTCCACTGACGTTCTGTGAGGGTGAGGGGCAAGAAGGTGGGGAGATGCTTTATTATTGCTGGGGGTGGGTGGGGTCAGGTTTGCCCCTCTGACAACAATCCTGGCTGTAAGGGAGAGGGTGTCTATTAATGCTACCTATATGCCCTCCACTGACATTGAGAGGGGAGGGGGTTCCCTATCTCCAGAAGATGGTGAAAGCCCTGGTTTCCCATTCAGTCTCCTCTGACACCAACCTAGCAGGTGGGTGGACCACTATGGCAGTAGCAGATTGCCGTAATATAACTAGCTCTCATCTTTCTTTTTTTTTTTTTTCATTTTCTTCCTCTTTAAAAAAAACTTTTGTCATATACACAAAAGCAGAGAGGCATGTAATGAACTGCATATATTTGCATCATCTAAATTCAACAATTGTATTTTGCCAATCTAGTTTCATCTGTATCTCCAAACTTTCTTTTTATTGCTCATATATCTTACAGAAAATCCCAGATATTATTTTACTTAGTAATACATACTTCATATGGAATTAAAAAAATTATCTCAATTCCATTATCTCATTTAGCAAAATTAATGGCAATTCCTTCATATCATTTTATATCAGTCTTCACTCAAATTTTCATGATTATTTAAAAAAAAAACTTTTTTCAGTTGGTTTTTCAAATTGCAGCTTTCATCTTAAAAACAAATAAATGGGGCGCCTGGCTGGCTCAGTCGGTTGAGTGTCTGACTCTAGGTTTCGGCTCAGGTTGTGATTGCATGGGTTGTGGGCTTGAGCCCCTCATCGAGCCCCGCATCAGGCTCTGAGCTCAATAGGGAGTCTGCTTGAAAGATTCTTAACCTCTGCCCTCTCCCTGCTCATGCTCCCCACTCCCCAAATAAATAAATAAATAAATAAATCTTTAAAAAAAGGAAAACAAACAAAAAACCCCACAAATAAATACTGCCCTCTCGGTAGCTGCTGCCCATTTTTCTATTCTCCTTTATGATCAAATTCTGTAAAGGAGCTGTCTAAACTTATTGCCTCTAATTCCTCACCTTCCATTTTCTTCTCAACCCACTGCAATCAGGATTTTATCCCTATAAGTTCCTGGAAACACTCAAGGTAACTAATGGCCTCTGTGTTGTCAAACCCAATGGTTCTTTTTTAGTATTTACTCAACTCCCAAGCAATTGAGAAAGCTGATTTTTCTTCTTCTGGAACACTTTTCTTCTTTTGGTTTCTGGGACATTATGCTCATCTTATTTTCTTCTATCCCTAGCCACTTGTTCCCTTCTTGAGCTCTAATTTTTGGAATACTTTAGGAAGTATTTCATCTTCTTATCTTCAGTATATCTTAGATGATAGCCACAATTTATATGCCCATCCCCAAACTTTCCCCTGACCTTCAAGCTACATATCAAACTAGTATGTTAAGTATCTTCTCCTCAATATCAAATGGGTACCTTAAGCTTAACAACCCCAGATCAGGACTCCAAATAAGACTGTGCTCTTCCCCAGATTTTCCTCATTTCAGCAAATGGCACAACAATTGTAAAAGGAAAGAGAGTAGTGAGTTAACTTGGCACTCTAAACTAAAGTTGTCATGAAAGACCTTTCTGAAGAGGTGATATTTGAGCGGAAATTAGAATAATGAGAAGTATGCATTCAGAAGCCAGCTCATGTTAGAAAATGAAAGAGAGGGAGAGACAGGGAAAGACAGGGAGAGAGGGAAGGGGGGCAGGGATATTGAGAGGGAGCGAGAGAGAGAAAAAGAGAGAAAGAAAGATATCTAGGAGTCATCCTTTACTATTTATATTCTTACCCCCACATCTGTCTACCAACAAGTCCTTTTGCTCCATCTTCAAAACAAATCTAGAATCTGACAAGCCTACATTATTTGCATTACTGCCACCTTTCCTGCAATCTTTATCATTTTTTTAATAGACCATTACCATAGCTTTCCAAGTGGTCTTCAATTGGAAGGTGGTCTCTATCAGATCTCTATCTTTTAAATTCACTGATGTACCCTCTTGCACCTGCAACGAAGCCTGATGGACATTGGTGCTCAATAAATTATTATTGAATGAATAAATGATCTACTTTCATCAGCCAAGGTGACCAGAGAGGTGGAGTTACTCCTAAAAGTCTCTTGTCAAGTTGATGGCTGAGCCAGGACTTCACTGCTATCCTGTAGCGTCCTAATCCTGGGCAAGTTTTACTACATGTCATTGCCGTGAGGCCCTGAGAATTCTGTTAATCCCATTCCCTGTTATAAATACAGAGCTTGCTGCATGTTGTTATTTCACATCTCTAACAATAATGTAAGCTGGCTGGCACTTCCCAGGATTTCCCACAGGGGAGAGGAGGAGCAGAACACCTCTGCTGGTTTCTCCTCTGAAATGGAGTCTTTGCAACGTCAGCCACCGTGCCATTGTTGGACAACAATATGTGTTTCAGAGGCAAGGAAAAGTTCCCACACTCTGTGCTTACCAGACGCCTGGCTGGTGAGCTATGGTCTCCCCATTACTCCTGGGTTCCTTGTTTCTTTTTCCTCTCTCTTTGTTATGTCATCTATTCATGACTGGGGCAAGATGCCATGCTATTCTTTCTCAATTCTGGATCAGTCTGTTATTAGCTATTCTCCTTGGGTGCCCTATTCATGAAAATCTAACCACCCCCAGTTGCAGTAGGTGAATTCCGTGGAAAAGTGCAAGGCACATTTTTCCTGCTTGGTTTGTGCTTTTCCTGTGATTCAGCCATCTTCAGAGGGAGCTCTTCATCATATTACACCACCATGGCTTGTGTCTCTGGGTCCAAGAAGGCCAAGTCCCGTCCAAATTTTGTGGACATTCTTAGGGAATGTGAAAGCTAAGCTACATCAAAATGAGTCCGTGTAGTGGGTTTGCCTGATCAATCTGTGGTTTTAAGAAACCTGAAAATGGAACTGTTCTCATGGTAACAGCAAACTGGTAGAGAAGGTTAAACATGTGTTGCTCAGGTCACTTTAGGTTAAATTTTAATTCTTCTTCAGGTGTATTCCCCACTGCCCCCCTCCAATTCTAACTTTCCTGGATATTTTGATTTCTGGGTATCAGTTTCTTCACTCAGTAAACAGGGCTCAGATTAACAACCGACCTGATAAAAATATGTTGTTTTGTATGGATTTTCCTCAACTTATGATGGGGTTACATCCTGATAAATCCATCATAAGTTGAAAATATCATAAGTCAAAAATACATTTAATACACCTAATCTACCGAACATAGCTTAGCCTAGTCCATCTTTAACATGCACACTTACATTAGCCTACAGTTGGGCAAACTAACACAAAGCCTATATAGCCTTATGATAAGGTGTTAACTGTCTCATGTAACTGACTGAATGCTGAACTAAGAGTGGAAAACACCATGGCTGTATGGGTACAGAATGGTTGTGAGTGTATTGGTTGTTTACCCTCTTGATTGTGTGGCTGGCTGGGAGCTGCGGCTCCTTGTCACTGCCCAGCATCATGAGAGAGTATCATAGAGCTTATCACTAGCCTGGGAAAAGGTCAAAATTCAAAATTTGACTTATGGTTTTTACTGAATGTGTATTGCTTTCACACCATGGTAATGTTGAAAAACTCTAAGTCAAACCATTTTAAGTTTAGGACTGTCTGTATTGTGCTTTTAGCTTTTTAGAAGGGAGCTAGATCCCGACAGAGCATCATTTGTAAGGCTTAAATGAAGGACGTTGGAAAGTGAGACTCTAATTCATTTAACATGTGCTCGATTCTCTTGCCTGTGAAGTTGTATGCTTTTTCCCCCCTCAGTTCAGGAGTTAGCTATATTTATATGTATATATGTGCTGTGTGTGTGTGTATGAAAAAACTAAACTGAGTTCTGAAATGTCTTTGTCATTTTATCATCAGATAAAATGGAAATAGTACAGTATTGTGATTAAGGGCATAGAGCTTAGGCTTTGGAACCAGGAAGACCTGGACTCAAGCTCTTGCTGCACATTTTGCATGCTTTTGATTTAGAAAAGTTCCTTTTCCTTTCAGAGCCTTGGTTTCCTTACATGTAAAATAAAGTTAATAATATCAACCTCATGGGGTCAATATGAGCGTTAAACAATGTGTATGTACATAGAAATATATAAAATGCTTAGTATAGTTCTGATACATGGTAAGTGTTCAGTAAATACTAGCTATAATTATCAATACAATGCACAGTGCTGTAGAATCAGAGAGAAAATAAAATTGGATATGGTTGCCTGGTGGCTTGGTCAATTAGGCAACTGACTGTTGATCTTGGCTTAGGTCATGATCTCAGGGTGATGAGATTGAGCCCTGTGTCGGACTTTGTGCTTGGTGTGGAGCCTGCTTAAGATTCTCTCTCTTCCTCTGCCCTCCCCCCCCAACCCCCTGCTTACACGTGCTCTCTCTCTTTCTAAAAAAAAAAAAAGATAGTTGGATATTTTCTAATCTATCCCCTTCTCTTTAGAATTTCATTGGTGCTTCCTATCTCTGCCTAATTTCACACATTCCCCAAATCAAAGCTCTCCAGATACAATATATTCATGGTGGCCCTTTGAAGGAAATCTCTTCATTGCTTGGTGGTCTTTTGGGGGTCCCACACAGGCACTATTTTTCTAAAGGACCTCAGATCATACTTCCATATTTTTCCTCTTAGTTGAAGCTATTTCTGAGGATGTAGAAAAGGGCTAAGTTATAATGTGGAATTTACTGTCCCCACTCATCCTTATAAATGAATAAAATCAACCAATATGCATATAATGGACAACAGGGAGAGAAAAAGAACCATGAAAGGGGGTGGAGAGGAAAAGGAATGTGGAAATAGTGGTTTACCAGTTGGGACTGAGTTTGGCTACAGGTAATAAATTCCACATAATGGTGGCTCAAGAAAGATAATGCTTAGTTGGTACAGCCACTCTGGAAAACCGTGTGGAGGTCCCTTAAAAAGTTAAAAATTGAGCTACCCTATGATCCAGCCATTGCACTACTGGGTGTTTACCCCAAAGATACAGACGTAGTGAAGAGAAGGGCCATATGCACCCCAATGTTCATAGCAGCAATGTCCACAATAGCTAAATCGTGGAAGGAGCCGAGATGTCCTGCAACAGATGACTGGATTAAGAAGTTGTGGTCCATATATACAATGGAATATTACTCAGCAATCAGAAAGAATGAGTTCTCAACATTTGCTACAACATGGACGGCACTGGAGGAGATAATGCTAAGTGAAATAAGTCAAGCAGAGAAAGACAACTATCATATGATTTCTCTCATCTATGGAACATAAGAACTAGAATGATCAGTAGGGTAAGAAAGGGATAAAGAAAGGGGGGGTAATCAGAAGGGGGATTGAAACATGAGAGACTATGGACTATGAGAAACAAACTGAGGGCTACAGAGGGGAGGGGGGTGGGGGAATGGGATAGACCGGTGATGGGTAGTAAGGAGGGCACATATTGCATGGTGCACTGGGTGTTATACACAACTAATGAATCATCGAGCCTTACATCGAAAACCGGGGATGTACTGTATGGTGACTAACATAATATAATAAAAAATCATTATTAAAATAAATAAATAAATAAATAAATAAATAAATAAATAAATATAGGAAAAAAAAAAAGAAAGATAATGCTTTATTTATCTCCTGTAGAAAAATTTTGGAAGAAGGTGGCCTGTGGGTCAGTATGGAACTTCCTGGTCTTCTGTGACTGGACTCTTCCATATTTCCTCTCTATCATCTTCAGTGTGTGACTTCTGGCCATAAGTTCTCTTTATGGTGCATGATGACTACTTCAGTCTTCATGTACATATTCTTGGGGACATGATAAAATAGATAAAATACAGGAAGCCAAGTTAATTTGAATTTTTAGGCAAACATCGTTTTTTAAGTATAAGTATGTCCCAAACTTCATAAGATATACTTATACCAAAAACTTGTTTATCTGAAATTTAAATTTAACTAGATATCCTGTATTTTTATTTGCAAAATCTGTCAAACTGACATATTCTAGGTAGAAAGAGGTAAGGAAAAAGGAGGCCAAAGTTCCCAGGGTTGTTCTTCCCAGTTGAGTAAGCCTCTTTTATAAACTTCCACTTACATCTCTTGATCACCCTCAGCTGGAAGGGAGAATGAGTGGATGCCTAGAAGAAAACAGATGTTCGGTTAATAAGGAAGAGGGAGAGAATGCATATTGGATAGACAACCAGAAGATTCTGCCACTGGTGGAAATTTATTCCAGTGTTTTTTCAGGTAGGCATCAGAATCCCACAGCATTGTAAACACTTTCTTAACTGGGAACATCTCAGCATCGTCTCTTCAACCTCTCCACTTCTTTCTACCAGTTAGCAGTGTTAAGTGTTCCAAAAAAAGAGCCCAAGGACATTATCCATCTTTCCAGAAGCCTGCTGCAGATCCTTTTTCTATAGATCCTTTTTGTAAGATAGGATTCTATATATATATATATAAAACACAGCACCTTAGGGATTGTTAGGAAGGTCTCTAACTTTTCAAGTGAAGAGGACATATGATTTTGGGCTCTGTGCTAAGTATTGATCCATTCATCTTCACAGCATCTCCTGAGACATAAATGTAAAATGAAAACAACCTTAGAATAGTTTAAAATAGGTCAACAGGCTTCAGTCCAACAAAAATCAAAAATTGGACTTTTCAATCTACCATACTTCATATTCTCTCATTTTTTAATGATAAAAATTAATTTATTGTTAAAAATTAAAGGAACCTTTTCATACCATAAGAGGAGGATATTCAATATGGTCAAAGATAACACTAGTTAGCAAATAAGTAAACAAGCTTATAAAAGTGATATATTTGAATCCTTGGAAAGCTAATATCTACAAACAATCATCTCTTTAAAGAATTCTGGTAATAGATTCAGGGTTGATGTAGTAGTTTGGCAGTGAGAAAGCCTCATGGTAGCTTTGATGTTGGATTATACCATATATTGGCTAGAACTAGGCAGCAGTAATGGCATAAGGGCAGCCCAGTAGCACTCCTTGATAAGTGATGGCCCAGCAATAAAAACATGTGAATTGGGTCTGGCAGGAAGAGAGTGGGGCTGGTAGTTGTGAAAGACAATGTCTGGTGGTAAAGCGAAATAAACAGCCTACCTGAAGCATTGCTCTAAGAAGACTAGCTAGAGAAACAAACCCAGGTAACTTGCCTAAGTACTTGAGCATGCAAGTTGGAATAAAAGTGAGATGAAGCCTCGTAGAGGTCCAAGATCCATAGTAGAGTGATAAGGACTTTTTTTTTTTTTTTAAATATTGTGCATGTAGCCTTACCACTGTATAGGAAGATGCAGTTAAGAGCACTGTGCTGGTTTGGATAAGGGCCAAGGAGACACAGTATGGTAGTAAGAAGTTGGGTGATACCTGTTTGCTGGGGACTCAGTTCCAGGACTTTGAGTGCAAAATTGGTACAGTCCTGGCCACCCTATGAAGAAAGAGCATGTTTGAAGTCACAGGTGGACTTTGGGCCCAGTAGGCCTATATGTGAAGAATCATCAAATATCAGAGTTGAAGGTATCCTGAGAGGCTGGCCACGTAGGCAGACATTTTAACTCAATTTAGATCTCTCTAGACTATCCCCAACTCACAATCCTTCCTGAATACTTCTGGGTGGTTTGGCTTTCTAGCTATTGCCATGTTGCTAGAGAACTTATAAAGTGAAAGGTTATAATTTCTTTTTTTTTTTAATGATTTTTTATTATGTTAGTCACCATACAGTACATCCCCGGTTTCCTATGTAAGGCTCGATGATTCATTAGTTGTGTATAACACCCAGTGCACCATGCAATATGTGCCCTCCTTACTACCCATCACCGGTCTATCCCATTCCCCCACCCCCCTCCCCTCTGAGGTCCTCAGTTTGTTTCTCATAGTCCATAGTCTCTCATGTTTCATTCCCCCTTCTGATTACCCCCCCTTTCTTTATCCCTTCCTTCCCCTACCGATCAGCTTAGTTCTTATGTTCCATAGATGAGAGAAATCATATGATAGTTGTCTTTCTCTGCTTGACTTATTTCACTTAGCATTATCTCCTCCAGTGCCGTCCATGTTGTAGCAAATGTTGAGAACTCGTTCTTTCTGATAGCTGGGTAATATTCCATTGTATATATGGACCACAACTTCTTAATCCAGTCATCTGTTGAAGGGCATCTCGGCTCCTTCCACGATTTAGCTATTGTGGACATTGCTGCTATGAACATTGTGGTGCATATGGCCCTTCTCTTCACTACATCTGTATCTTTGGGGTAAACACCCAGTAGTGCAATGGCTGGATCATAGGGTAGCTCAAGTTTTAACTTTTTAAGGGACCTCCACACTGTTTTCCAGAGTGGCTGTACCAACTTGCATTCCCATCAACAATGTAGGAGGGATCCCCTTTCTCCACATCCTCTCCAACAATTGTTGTTTCTTGCCTTGTCTATTTTTGCCATTCTAACTGGCGTAAGGTGGTATCTCAGTGTGGTTTTGATTTGAATTTCCTTGATGGCTAATGATTTTGAACATTTTTTCATGTGTCTGTTAGCCATTTGTATGTCTTCATTGGAAAAGTGTCTGTTCATATCTTCTGCCCATTTTTTGATTTGTTTATTTGTTTCTCGTGTATTGAGTTTGAGAAGTTCTTTGTAGATCTTGGATACCAGTCCTTTATCTGTAGTGTCATTTGCAAATATATTCTCCCATTCCATGGGCTGCCTCTTAGTTTTTCTGACTGTTTCCTTGGCTGTGCAGAAACTTTTAATCTTGATGAAGTCCCATAAATTCATTTTATCTTTTGTTTCTCTTGCCTTTGGGGATGTGTCATGAAAAAGGTTGCTTTGGCCGATGTCGTAGAGGTTGTTGCCTATGTTCTCCTCTAGAATTTTGATGGATTCCTGTCTCACATCGAGGTCTTTCATCCATTTGGAGTTTATTTTTGTGTATGGTGTGAGATAGTGGTCAAGTTTCATTCTTTTGCATGTAGCTGTCCAATTTTCCCAGCACCATTTATTGAAGAGACTGTCTTTTTCCCACCGGATGTTTTTTCCTGCTTTATCAAATATTAGTTGCCCAAAGAGCCGAGGGTCCATTTCTGGGCTCTCTATTCTGTTCCATTGGTCTATGTGTCTGTTTTTGTGCCAGTACCATGCTGTCTTTGTGATCACAGCTTTGTAGTACAGCTCGAAATCCGGCATTGTGATGCCCCCAACTTTGTTTTTCCTTTTCAACAGTTCCTTGGAGATTCGGGGCCTTTTCTGTTTCCATACAAATTTAAGGACTGTTTGTTCCAGTTCTTTGAAAAATGTCCTCGGTATTTTGATCGGGATAGCATTGAAAGTGTAGATTGCTCTGGGTAGCATGGACATTTTAACTATGTTAGTTCTTCCGATCCATGAGCATGGAATATCTTTCCATCTTTTTATGTCTTCCTCAATGTCTTTCAAGAGTAATTTATAGTTTCTAGAATATAGGTCCTTTACGTCTCTGGTTAAGTTAATTCCAAGGTAACGTATGGTTTTTGGTGCTATTGTAAATGGGATGGATTCACTAATTTCTCTTTCTTCGGTCTCGTTATGCGTGTATAGAAATGCAACTGATTTCTGAGCATTGATTTTGTATCCCGCCACGTTACTGAATTGCTCTATAACTTCTAATAGTTTGGGAGTGGCTTCTTTTGGGTTTTCCATATAGAGTATCATGTCATCTGCGAAGAGAGACATTTTGACTTCTTCTTTGCCGATTTGAATACCTTTGATCCTTTTTGTCGTCTGATTGCTGTTGCAAGGACTTCTAGTACTATGTTGAATAATAGTGGCGAGAGTGGGCATCCTTGTCGAGTTCCTGATCTTAAGGGAAAGGCTTCCAGCTTTTCCCCATTGAGAATAATATTTGCAGTAGGCTTTTCATAGATGGCTTTTATGAGATTGAGAAATGTACCTTCTATTCCTACACTCTGAAGGGTTTTAATCAGGAAAGGATGCTGTATTTTGTCAAATGCTCTTTTGGCATCGATTGAGAGGATCATATGGTTCCTGAGTCTTTTCTTGTTGATATGATGTATCACGCTGATTGATTTGCGAATATTGAACCACACTTGCATCCCAGGTATGAATCCTACTTGATCGTGATGGATAATCCTTTTAATGTACTGTTGGATTCTATTAGCAAGTATCTTGTTGAGGATTTTGGCATCCATATTCATTAGGGAAATCAGTCTGTAATTCTCCTTTTTGAGGGGGTCTTTGCCTGGTTTGGGGATCAAGGTAATATTGGCCTCATAGAATGAGTTTGGTAGCTTTCCTTCTGTTTCTATTTTTTGAAATAGCTTTAGGAGAATAGGTATTACTTCTTCTTTGAATGTTTAGTAGAATTCCCCAGGAAAACCGTCCAGGCCTGGAGTTTTGTTATTTGGAAGGTTGTTTATCACTGACTCAATTTCTTTTCTTTTTTTTTTTTTTTAAGATTTTATTTATTTATGTGACAGAGAGACAGCCAGCAAGAGAGGGAACACAGCAGGGGGAGTGGGAGAGGAAGAAGCAGGCTCATAGCGGAGGAGCCTGATGTGGGACTCGATCCCGAAACGCCAGGATCACGCCCTGAGCGGAAGGCAGACGCTTTAACGACTGCGCTACCCAGGCGCCCCACTGACTCAATTTCTTCACAATTAATTGGCCTGTTTAAGGAATCAATTTCTTCCAGTTTCAATCTTGGTAGTTTATAGGTTTCCAGAAAGGATTCCATCTCTTCCAGATTGCTTAGTTTATTGACATATAGCTGTTGATAAAAATTTCTAATAATCCTTCCAATTTCAATGGTGTTCGTCGTGACCTCTCCTTTTTCATTCATAATTTTAATAATCTGGGTCCTTTCTCTTTTCTTTTGGATAAGTCTTGCCAGTGGTCTGTCAATTTTATTGATTCTCTCAAAGAACCAGCTTCTAGTCCTGTTGATCTGCTCTACTGTACTTCTGGTTTCTGCTTGATTGATTTCAGCTCTAATTTTGGTCAACTGCTTCCTCGTGCGTGGATTAGGCCTGTCCCTCTGTTGCTGTTCCAGCTTCTTGAGGTGAGAATATAAAAACTGCATTTTAGATTTTTCTATTCTTTTGAGTGAGGCTTGGATGGCTATGTATTTCCCCCTTAGGACTGCCTTTGCAGTATCCCATAGGTTTTGGACTGTTGTATTTTCATTCTCATTGGTCTCCATAAATTGTTTAATTTGATTTTTGATTTCCTGGTTTATCGAGTCATTCCTGAGCAGGATGGTTCTTAGTCTCCAAGTGTTTGAGTTTCTTCCAAATTTTTCCTTGTGGTTGAGTTCCAATTTCAGAGTGTTGTGGTCTGAGAATATGCAGGGGATAATTTCAGTCTTTTGGTATCGGTTGAGACCTGTTTTGTGTCCCAGAACATGGTCTATTCTTGAGAATGTTCCATGGGCATTAGAATAGAATGAGTATTCTTTGGTTCTGGGGTGTAGTGTTCTATATATATCTATGAGGTCCAACTCGTTGAGTATGGCATTCAAAGCCTTTGATTCTTTGCTTAGTTTTTGCCAGGGTGTTCTATTTCTGATAGTGGAGTGTTGAGGTCCCCTACTATTAATGTATTTTTATTTATATGTCTCTTTATTCTGGTTAAGAGTTGGCTTGTGTATCTTGCTGCTCCCCTGTTGGGGGCATATATATTTATAATTGTCATATCCACTTGTTGAATACTTCCCTTAAGAATAATATAGTACCCTTCTGCGTCTCTAACTATAGTCTGTAGTTTAAAATCCAATTTATCTGATATGAGAATTGCTACCCCAGCTTTCTTTTGAGGTCCATTTGCGTGAAAGATGGTACTCCATCCCCTTACTCTCAGTCTGAATGCATCTTTGGGTTCGAAATGAGTCTCATGTAGACAGCAAATGGATGGGTCATTTCTTTTTATCCAATCTGCAACCCTATGGCGTTTTATGGGAGCATTTAAGCCATTAACATTAAGACTGAGTACTGAGAGATATGATTTTAATGTTGCCATGTTGCCAGTAAAGTCTTTGTTTGTATTGGCTGTGACTTTCTGTTCTGTATCACTCTTGGGGCCTTTTTACTTTTATAGAACCCCCCGTAATATCTCCTGTAGGGCTGGTTTCATGGTTACAAAATTGGTTAGTGACTGGCGATTCTGAAATGTCTTTATTTCTCCATCAATTCTGAATGACAGCCTTGCTGGATAAAGGATCCTTGGCTGCATGTTTTTCTCTGAAAGAGCTTTAAATATGCTCCCCCAACCCTTTCTCTCATTCCAGGTCTGTGTAGACAGGTCTGACGTAATTCTGATGCCTTTGCCTTGGTACGTGAGAAATTTCTTTGCCCTGGCCGCTTTCAATACTGTATCCTTGGATCTAATATTTGCAAAATGCACTATGACGTGACGTGGCATAGGTTTGTCGTGGTTGAGCTTGGGAGGGGTCCTCTCTGCCTCTTGGACACGAATGTTTGTTTCCCTCGCTGGATTAGGGAAGTTTTCAGCTACAATTTGTTCAAATATCTCTTCTAGACCTCTGTTTTTCTCCACCCCCTCGGGGATGCCAATGATTCTAACATTGGATCGTTTCATTGAGTCAGTAATCTCCCGTAACCTACATTCGTGGGCGTGGATTTTTTTAAGACCATCTTCTATTTTCATTTTTTCCTCTATTAACCCATCCTCCAATTCACTAACTCGTTCCTCTGCTTCTGTGACCCTGGCCATCAGAGCCTCTAGTTTTGCCTGCATTTGGCTCATAGAATTTTTAATTTCTGTCAGATTCGCTCTCATTTCTGTCCTTAGGGATTCTATATTCTCAGTAACCTTTTCGTTAATAGTTTTTTCAATTCTACTCATCATTTTGACCATCGTTACTCTGAATTCCATTTCTGATACTTTGGTTACATCCATATCCATTGTTTCTGTGGCAGAGGCCACAGACTCACTGTCTTTTCTTTGCTGGCGGGGGGGGGGGGGGCTTCTCCTTCTTGTCATTCTGATGAGGAGAGGTTGCGGGGTTGTCCAGAGCCCAAATTATTGACTGGGTCCCAGGCCGTGCCCCTTGTTTTATAGGGATCTTAGGGATGTGGGCTTCTTCTTTAAAGATTTTATTTATTTATTTATGTGGCAGCCAACCAGCGAGAGAGGGAACAGAAGCAGGGGAGTGGGAGAGGAAGAAGCAGGCTCCCAGCGGAGGAGCCCGATGAGGGACTCCTTTCCGGAACGCCGGGATCACGCCCTGAGCCGAAGGCAGGCGCTCAATGACTGCGCCACCCAGGCGCCCGGGTTGTGGGCTTCTTGATTTTTCAGCCTGCCTTCTGGGGGAGGGGCCTGCCGCGCCGATACTCAGGCAGCCATGTTTGGGTAGAGTCTCCGCGTCCCCTGCGAGGGGGGATGGGGATGGGCACTCTCTGAGCCGGTATTTCCAGGCTTTTGTTCTCTGGCGGCTTTCCCTGGCGGTTTGCTGTGCCTCTTCTGAGAGAGCAGCAGCGGCCGAATTTCAGCCTCTGTCACAGAACAGAAGGATTGCGGCCCGTTCTCTACTAATGTTCTGGCCACTTTAACTCTGTTTCTGTTGGTGCTGCTCAATCCTGCAGCGTCCCGGGATGTGCGCCCCACACCATGCGTCCCAGCCCTCACTTCCAGGGCCGGCACGTCTCTGTCCTTTGTGTTTCTAACGCCACCAGCCACCAGCCGCCCCGCACGCTCTGGAAGCCCCCGGTCTCAGTCTGGATCCAGTGAGCGCACCGGGATTCCGGTGTTCCGCGAGATGCCTGGTGGCGCGCGTGCACCTGGCTCACGGTCTCAGTCTGCTGTTTTGCGGGTGCCGTCCGCGAGCCCCGCCCGCTCCCGCATGCAGGTGGCTACCGCTTCCCGGCGCCCGAACTTGGCGGCTCCCTCCCCTTCCGTTTATCTTCCGATATCTGTGCACGGTTTCATGGCTCCCCGCTTCGTACCTCAATACTCAGCGCTGGAGATGTTCATTTGTAGAGATCCAGATGCATCTTCCTGCGTCTCAGGCTGGTTCCGTGGTTGTTTAGGCTGGTCTGGTACCTATCCAGCTCGACTCGGGGGACCGGCTGAAAACGGTGTCTCCTACTCCTCTGCCATCTTAACTCCTGAAAGGTTATAATTTCTTATTCTCTTTTATTTTGATCTGTCAAGGAACAAAATCCCTCATACACACGTCAGTCCCAGGATAAATAAACATCTATTGTGTTGTAATTACTTCAATATCAACATTATAACAGAGATGCGCTAGGAAGATGACAGGATTTAAAGCCAGACAATCTGGGTTTGAGACTCAGCTCTATCATGCATGAATTCTTCGACCATGCCACATGAGGAAGCTCAGAGAGATTAGGCGACCTGCTCAATATGGCAAAGCATCGCAACGACCTACAATCCGTGCCCCCCCACCCCAATCAAGCCCAAACTCTGATTTCGTCAGACTTCTTTGCCTTCCAAACTGTAATTCCTTGAGGTATTGACTAACATAGTGCTAATATTAAAATAGAAATGTGGGGGTCCTACTGATACTCCTCAGGCTATCATGACACTGAAGAATTTAAAGAGACCCCTATCTTGATGACATAACTTTTTAGCTAAAAAATGTGCATATTATTACTTTGCATGTGCAGCGCAGCCTGTAACTTCTTGGTTCACTTTAGCTGCAGTCCCATGACTGACACAGATGTTATTGCTCCCCAATTACAGTGTTTTCTGCTTGGAGGCATCTTGTCTTGTGTAATATATCATGAGCCAGAGCCCCAGTGCTAAACATTAGCTAGTAATTTATGATCGTACCTTCTGAGGCAGAGAGGGCAGCCATAGCTCACTTTGGACTTGGAAAAGCACTCCAGGTTTTCCCTCAGCTCTTTTTTTTCCCTTTCTTCTTTTTCTGCATTTGCTCATTACTATATCTTTTCAATTGAGGGATGGCCTGGATCCTGCCATGTAAATCAAAGAAGAGAGGGCCTGACTCAGCCGCCTGGCCTGGGTCACCTGGAACCCATTATGATACAGGATCATAAACACCTCCATTTTCCCTTCAGAGAGAGACCAGACCCACTGAAGTTAAGCTACCTGCATAAGAGTTGAGTGCAATCAGCTGTACTTAATCTTTAAATGTCCAACATGCTGATAACCTTTGGTTTGCTTTGATAACTACAAAATAAATTCTCACTGCATCAGATACCGGCACTCTGGTTTCTATTCAAGGCTGTGGTGCAGATGTCATGGAATCCTGGGCTGGACAGCAGTCCGTGGAGATCTCTGGGGCCAGTTACTGGCTTTCAGGCACTTAATTTCTAAGCCTCCCTCTGCCAACACTGAATTTCCTCAGGGAATGACACAGCGTTAGTGCATCACTGTGCTTTAGGTACTGCATGGGGCGAAAACCATTTGAAGGTGGGAGAAAGAGGAGCCAAAGAAAGATCCATCAAATTCAAAGCTTTATGACACGATATGACAGAAAGAACACTAATCTAAGTTTCAAACATCGTGGGTTTGAATCCAGCTCTTCTTTTCTTGCCCTGCCTCACTTTCTAGCTGTGTGATTTTGAGAAAAGAGTGTTAACTCTTTGCACCTTAGTTTTTCTCCTCTATAAAATGGATGGGAATGCTTCTCAAATTTTTATGTATATATGAATCACATGAGGATCTTGTAGAATTGTGAAGATTAAATTAGTTAATACATATAAAGCTGTTGGAAGAATGGCTGGTTCATAACACTCTATAAATATTTATTTTATTATTATTATGCATACCATAATGAGAATTTCCCCATGTCATTCAAAACCACTTCAGAAATATAACCTTATCTAGACTTTGAAATATGTATGTATGACTATAATAATTCATTTATCCATTTTCTTATTTTTTTCTCTTATAATGGTGTTCAGAAAATCTTCGTATGTGATTCTTCACCCATTGACAAGTTCCTACAGGTAATATGAAGTGAAACTAATGGGCTTCACTAAGGGCCAAGCTACAAATCATTGGTAGTGACGGAATTAACTTCAATTTCATTTCAATTTAGCAAACATGTATTGTACACCACGAGTGGGTCAGGCACTGTGCTGGGTGCTAGGTACAATGTGGAAAACAAGACTGGCATGAACCCTGTCCTTAAGGATTTTATAATCTAGCAACAAAATCAGACATTAAAAATATATAATTATAACAAAGCATGATGAGCATTAGGCAAAGTAGAGGGAGCGCATAATAAGGGGGCCTAATTCAGGAGAAAGGGCCCTTTAACCTGAGTCTGTATGGATAAGGAGGAGGTGGCCAGTGAAGAGGAAGGGCCAGAGGCTGAGAGAATAGTAGGTACAGAGATAATTATTCATATCCTTCTGTTTATATCCTAATGGCTTATTTATCGAGCTGGTGGCTAGTGTCTTAATTTGAATCTGTTGGAACATCTAAAGTCCTGTTGATTCTATCAAAACAATAAGTTATTCTTATTTTTTCCTCCTTGAGCCAAAGGCAATGATAGCTTCCATACTATTTGTAATGGACTAAAAGTCTCTAATGGGGCAATTAAGTAGATCAGGCTGTTAAATAGGTTAGAACCAAGTGTTGACTGTGTTACTCTCCAATGAAATGATGACCATAGTAGACACTAGTGGCAACATAAATGTATCTTCAAAGCTATAATAATGTAATTTAATTTTAAAAGTTAAAAAATAACTATGATGAAAAGGCTTATAAATAATAATTTATTGGTCTTTTGCCTTAGACAATCAAGTAGCTTAGTCAGGCATGACAGTTTATATTACATATGATTGCAGTACTCTCTTGTCACCACAGTGATGTAGTATCAGGACTTTGAAACTTTGTAGAAATCCATTCCATATTTATTGGGATAAGTCCTAGGTGTTGATGATCTCAGTCTTATGTGATTATAAATGCTTCCCAGTTATTTACTTTTATCAACTGGAGGGTTGAATCATTTATAGTTAATCACCAAATGATATCAAAATGCAGACTACTGGGTATTTACCCCAAAGATACAGACGTAGTGAAGAGAAGGGCCATATGCACCTCAATGTTCATAGCAGCATTGTCCACAATAGCTAAACTGTGGAAGAAGCCGAGATGCCCACAGACGAGTGGATAAAGAAGATGTGGTCCATATATACAATGGAATAATATCCATCAGAAAGAATGATTACCCAACATTTGCAGCAACATGGATGGGTCTGGAGGAGATTATGCTAAGTGAAATAAGCCAAGCAGAGAAAGACAATTATCATATGGTTTCACTCATTTGTGGAACATAAGGAATAACAGGGAGATGGGTGGGAGAAGGAAGGGAATAATGAAGGGGGGGTAAACAGAAGGGGAAATGAACCATGAGAGACTATGGACTCTGGGAAACAAACTGAGGGTTTTTTTTTTTTAAGATTTTATTTATTTATTTGACAGAGATAGAAACAGCCAGCGAGAGAGGGAACACAAGCAGGGGGAGTGGGAGAAGAAGAAGCAGGCTCATAGTGGAGGAGCCTGATGTGGGGCTCGATCCCATAACGCCAAGATCACGCCCTGAGCCGAAGGCAGATGCTTAACCGCTGTGCCACCCAGGTGCCCCCAAACTGAGGGTTTTAGAGGGGAGTGGGGTGGGTGGATGGGCTAGCCCGGTGATGGGTATTAAGGAGGGCACGTATTGCATGGAGCCCTGGGTGTTATACGCAAACAGTGACTCATGGAACACTACATCAAAAACTAATGATGTACTGTATGGTGACTAACATCATAAAAAAAGTAAAAAATTTAAAAAATGCAGATTCAGTGCATATGTACACAGTTTTGATGATATATTTCTGGAATTTTGGTATATTCGAGGCTATGATTTGTTATCGATAGTAGCTTGTGCTGGAGTTGGAAGTGGGTTGAAGGGTTTGTGTCTGATTTCTCCTCATCCTAAATAATTCATTTACTCAACAAGAGCCAAAGGGTGCCATGGGACACTATAAAGAGAAGAAGCCATGATAGTGCTCTTCAGTTTATCTTTAAGCTATTGAAATAAATTCAGAGTAAAATAAAGCTGACTAGGCTTGAATGGGGATCATTGTTGGTGAGAATAGTATGTAAGTTTAAGCTGAGGATAATGGCTTTATCATTTATATCTAGCAAAAGGTCAGAAAAAATTTGATGACCTTCATGGTAGACATTTCTTTCGTCACCTCAAAACAAATTACTATTAAATGCATCTAAGAACTGCCGTAAATTCTTAATATTGGGCTAAAATAGTCTTAATTCATGTTAATTTTATCATAATTCTTTATACAAATAGTTCTGCTCTGAATTTCCATCGATAGCCCATAGACATGAATTTCCTACGGAAATAGGAAGTTATATGGTAATAGGAAGTTATTGAGGAGGTATTGTGGAATAGTAAAACTGCATGGATTTTGAAGTCATTCAGACCTCAGTTCAAATTATTGCTCTGCCACTTATGAATTTTTTGATCTTGAGGTAAATAAAAAATGTTATTGTGTCAGTTTCTTCATTTATAAAATGGATATTTGCAGTATATGCATATAGATGAATGTTTGTCTATCTACATAGATTTAGGTAGATATTTTTCTAAATTAGTAATTAAACTCTGTGTAAAGGAATCAAATGTATCATTAGACAAATTAGACTGCAGTCCATATCGAAGAGGATACAAGCTTGAAATTAGAAGTCGTTGAAATTCATAAGTTAAAAAATGAATAGTAGTGTGTTGGCTAAATTTTAGCAACTTAATAATAAAGCCAAACTAAAAATTAACTGGTGCTATAATTGATTTATATGGAAGTATGAGACCAAATCTGCCTAGCTTATTTTATTATATTTCCTTCTCTCTTTGATATTTAATGACGAAGTCGCTTTTCTTTGGATCCATCCCTCTGCAATAAAGCTCCTGTGCCCACTTATTGAATTGACTTCCCTGTATTTCCAGCATGATTTTTTCATAGTCAGGCTAATCCTCTCTGTGTTTTAGGACCTTCCCTTGCATGTTCCCAGCTTCATGCAGATTTCTGTTTTTAGGAAACTTATATTCTAGTGGAGAAGAAGAACATTAAAGTAATTATCATAAAGTGAGATGGGTGTTATATAAAATTTACAGGGTGCCATAACAACAGAGAGTGGGGGAACCTAACCTGGCACTTCTCAGAAATACCATTTATTCATTCAACAAATATTGGATGAATACTTAGTATGGACCAGACATGTATTAGGCCTGGTTGGGTATTTAAAGGAAACATACAGACATAGTCTGTAAAAATGATGTTTAGGCTGGAACCTGAAAAATGAGTAGGAAATAACTATGTGACAGGAGGTAGGAGAGGAAGGAGATTTTTAGGAGATAGCTGGAGGGCTGAGTGATGGTTTAATGTGGAGTAAGAGCGAATGAGTTGAGTCCATGCTAGTTCTGGGCTTTTGTCTTGGGCAGCTGGGTTGATGGGAGTGCTGTTTACTGAAATGATAAATAGCAGGTTTAGGGAGTGAAGGGTTAGTGATACATTCATTTATTTATTCCACAGTTACATATTGAGTATATTCTATGTACCAGGCCCTGTTCTAGTATTAGGAATACAACAATGAACCAAAGGGACCAAAATTCTTGCTGTGGTGTAGCCTATAATCGGGTGCAGGGAAATAAACGATAAATAAGCAAAATATATAGTACGTAAGATATTTATAAGTGTTACAAGGAGAAAAAAAATCAGGAAAAGTGGGTAAGAAGCTAGGTCAGGGGGTGGGTTACAGTTTTATATGGGATTTTCAGGGAAAGCCTTACAGAGAGGTGATAGATGGTTAAAGTCTTCAAGGATGTAAGAAAGGAAGTTCTTATATCTGGAGGAAGAACAGACAGAAGATAAGCAAGTGCAAAGGCCCTATGGTTGAAACATGTCTGACCAGTACAGCCAGAGTGGTCTGAGTAAGGGAGAAAGTAGTAGGAGATATGGTCACAGAAGTGAAAAAATGGAGACAGATCATGTAGGGCTTTGTAGTCCGTTTTAATGCTTTAGTTTTTTACATAGAGCAGGGTGGATAGACATTGAAGGGTTTTGTGCAGAAAGCTGACATCTTATATGTAGTTTAGAAATATCACTTTGACCAAGTTAAGCTTTGGACAGACATGGTGAGTTTAAAGGACTTGAGCCATCCCAGTGGGTTATTGGGATGAATACATATATCTGGAGCTCATGAGGGCTGCAGAGGGACACATGTGTGGGTCATCGGTGATAATGGGAGCCATGGGGATTGATGAGACCATCCAGAAGAGTGTACCAAATGTAAGGCACAGCAATCCTGGGATGCTGCCTTGAGGGGTTTAGGAAAAGAGAAAGAGTCTGTGACTGAGATGGCAGAAGGTAGGAGGAATCTGAGCAGACAGTGGTGTCAGGAAGTCCAGGGAAGAGCCCCGAGAAGGATGAGGGCCGAGTACGCAGAATATGCCAAGAGGTCACATAAGGACAGAAAAGGGTCCATTGGATTAAATGGCACGGGGAACATTAAAGACCTTGGTAAATGCAGGTTCAATGGAGTGGTGATGGGGATGATGGAAGAGGAAGGTAAAGAAATTGATAAAGTGAGCACTGTATCTGTCGGTTTTGCTGTGACGGGGAAAAGATAGGATAGCAGCTGAAGGAAGGGGCTTTGTAAGTTAGAAAAGACTCAACTATGACTAAGTGTTGATAAAAAGAAAACACCACCAAAGAGAAGAGTGAGGGAGTGATAGATGACATGAGATTCTCAAGAAGGTAGGTGGGAATGCATGGAATCTGAGGTAGGGTGGAGGGATTCGTTTTAGAAGGAAGGAGGGACCCTTGAGGGAGACTACAGAGGAATGGAAGAGGGGTGCCATTTGGTGAGAATAGGAAGCATTGTTAGTATTTTACCCACATACATAATTGTCTCAGATACATGGGGTGGCATGCCTTTATGGTGGGTCAAACACGAGGAGTGGGTGGCAGCTACTGAGCACCACATGATAGCAATAGCAATTACTCAGTAGTTTCTCAGGCACTCAAGAGGATGGACCTATTCTTGAGTGTGCCTTCTTTTTAAAAATTTAACATTTGTTATTGAGGTATAGTTGACACACAGTGTTAGTTTCTGGTGTACAACATAATGATTCGACAATTCTATAATTACTCAGTGCTCAGCACAATAAGTGAGTTACCATCTACACTTCCATCACCATACAACATTACTACAATATTGACTATATTCCCTATGCTCTACTTTCATCTCCATGACTTATTTATTTTATAACTAGAAGTTTGTACATCTTAATCACCTTCACCTATTTTACCCATCCTCCCATCCTCATCCTCTCTGGCAACTACAAGTTTGATCTCTGTATTTATGAGTCTGTTTCTGTTTTTTGTTTATTTGCTTTTTAGACTCCACATATAAATGAAATTATGTATTTGTCTTTTTCTGTGTGATTAATTTCACTCAGCATAGTGCCCCTAGGTCCATTCATGTTGTCGCAAATAGCAAGATTTCATTCTTTTTGATGGTGGAGTAATATTCAATTGTATATATATGCACCACACTTTCTTTATCCATTCATCTATTGATGGATACTTGTTTCCATATCTTGGCTATTATAAGTAATGCTGCAGTAAACATATTTACTGGGTAAATACCCAGTAGTGGAATTCCTGGATCATACAGTATTTCTATTTTTAATTTTTGAGGAACCTGCATCCTGGTTTTTTGGCACCAATTTACAATCTCACCCACAGTGTACCAGGGTTCTCTTTTCTCCATATCCTCACCAACACTTGTTATTTCTTGTCTTTTTGATGCTAGTCATTCTAACTGGTGTGAGGTGATACCTCATTGTGGTTTTGATTTGCATTTCCCCAATGATTACTGATGTTGAGCATCTTTTCATGTATCTACTGGCCATCTGTATGTCTTCTTTGGAAAAATGTTCTATGCCCATTTTTAATTGGATTATTTGCTTTTTAAGCGTTGAGTTGTATAAGTTCTTTATGTACTCTGGGTATTAACTCCTTATCAGATATATCATTGCAAATATCTTCTCCCATTCACTAGGTTGCCTTTTCATTTTGTTGTTGGATTTCTTTGCTATGCAAAAGCTTTTTATTTTGGTGTTGTCCCAATAGTTTAATTTTGCTTTTGTTTCAGTTGTCTGAGGAGACATATCTGCAAATATGTTGTTAAGGCTGATGTCCAAGAGATTACTGCTTATGTTTTCTTTAAGGATTTTTATGGTTTCAGGTCTCACATTTAGGTCTTTAATCTATTTTGAGTTTATTTTTATGTATGGTATAAGAAAGTAGTCCAGTTTCATTTTTTTGCATGTAGTTGTCCAGTTTTGCCAACACCATTTGTTGAAGAGACTGTCCTTTCCCCATTCTATATTCTTATCTCTTTTACTGTACGTTAATTGACCATATAGATGTGGATTTATTTCTGGGTTCTCTGTCCTGTTCCATTGATTTATGTGTCTATTTTTGCCAGTACCATAATGTTTTGATTACTACAGCTTTATAGTATACCTTGAGATCTGGGATTGTGATACCTCCAGCTTTGTTTTTTCTCAAGATTGCTTTGGCTAATGGGATTTTTTGTAGTTCCATACAAATTTTAGGATTATTTGTTCTAGTTCTGTGAAAAATGCTATTGATATTTTGGTAGGGATTGCATTGAATCTACAGATTGCTTTGGGTAGTGTGGACATTTTAATAATATTAATTCTACCAATCCGTGGTCATGGACTATCTTTCTATTGTTTGTGTCATCTTCAGTTTCTTTTATCAATGTTTTATAATTTTGCAGTACAGGTCTTTCACCTCCTTGGTGAAATTTATTCCTAGGTATCCTAATATTTTTGGTACAATTGTAAATGGGATTTTCTTAATTTCTCTTCTTGCTACTTTGTTTTTAGTATATAGAAATGTAACAGATTTCTGTATGAGTATGCCTCCTTTTGCTTGCAGAATATCAGTAGATCATCTGACAGGATCTGGCTTAATATCATGGAAAGAAAAATAATTTCCATCCCATCATCTTGTATTGATTATTATTTCAGTTTAACATATATTTTGCAATAGCATTCTTAAAAGGATTAATGTTACATGCTTAAAAAACTTTTATTAAACTAAATTTTTTTTCCAGAATTTTGGTTAACTCTTGAAAACTTATGACTAATTTGTTAGCTCTAGCTATGATTCAATCAAATGGAATTTTCCCAGTTCTCTCTAAAACCCACTCAAAAGGAATATAGCTTAACAGAGTACAATATATCTCCCTTTTCTTGCTTCAGAGGACTACTTAAGCAGGTGTAGGTAGGAAGAAATCTAAACTTTAATGTAAACTTGCCTTTAGTTATTTCACAACGTTATCAAATATTTTAATTTCTTAATCTGTATTTTTCACCTTTTATTTTGCCCTTTTCATGGATTTACTGAAATCAAATAATACTTTGCCACTTAGTCTACAAAGGAGAATTACAAGGATTTTTTCTTCACATGTAAATGGCGAAAAGCACAATATGAACCATGCACTATCTAACAGTTTTTGGAGATTCAATTCTAAGCTTAATTTTGACAAAACCACTTTAGGAGTTCAAGGGAGCTGTTCACACTCATGAATTGATCTTGCCAAATCATTCCTAGCCTTGAATCAAGTTAAAGTCTATTAACAGAGGGACGTCTGGGTGGCTCAGTCGGTTGAGTGTCTTACTCTTGATTTCCACTCAGGTCGTCTCATGGGTCATGATCTCATGGGTCATGGGATGGAGTCCTATGTAGAGCCCCCCACTGAGCCCTGCCCTCAGCAGGGAGTCTGCTTCTCTCCTCCTTATCCTTGTACCCCTCCCCCCACACTGTCTCTCTCACTCAAATAAATGAATAGATAAATCTTTAAAAACAAAGAAGTCTATTAACAGAGAGGGAGAGATACAAATGAAAATTCATATTTAAAAGTATGGCTTCTTTTTTTTCTCTGAAGAGATGCCTGTTATTTCCTTTTTGTCACTTGGTACAAACCTTTGAATTAAATCACTTCAAGATAGATTGAAAAAGTTACTAATGTGGCTGGCTTTAAGGCTTGACATAACTAGGGAACATGAAAAATGGTCAATTCCATGGACCATTAAATTTTTCTTAAGGGACTTTGTAATCACACTTTTGCTTTCTTTTGGCTTATTGGTTTATAGGTTTCTTTTGGTCCAGTGAGAAAGTGTACACACACAGCTTTTTTATCTAATGAAGTGTGATAATTAGGAAGAAGTTCTAGAGTACTGGTGATACCATCTTTAGAGGGTATGTTAGGACCTGCCTGCTCAGGAAAGAACTAAAAGGAGGTTAACTGTGAACTGCTGTCTAAGCAGGAAGACTCCTATCGCTCTCAGAGTTGTGCTGCTTCAACAAAAGTATTATCCACAAGGAAGGAGACGAGAGGATCCTAAAATAGTTGACCTCTGAAGTGAAATCATTGCCTTTTAAGTTTGAAGTTACAGATACATAATTGTATAATTGCTGTATCGGGAAGCCTTTGCTTCTTAACTTTTAAAAAATTATAGTCCTTATATTCCTGTTTATAGAATTTCAAGACTCCTCCAAAGTGAATATCTGAAAATAAAAGTTGCATTATAAATTATTTTGAAGTTTCTCTTTGTAGAACTAAGCAAGCTGTCAAACATTTCATATATCTTATGACTCAGGCACCTACTTAAAACTTTCTCCTTTTCTGTTTGATTGTAAAAAAGAGTCCTTGAATGAGGAAATGAAGACATTTGCTGGTTTTCCCTGGAGCTTTAATCAGTTGATATCCAACAGGTGCTTTTATTTTCCTGGCCTTGAAATTTATCTGGATGGAATGGTGGGAGAAATATTTGCGAATGCTCTCTTGGTCAGCAAATAAATCTTTGTTCATACCGTTTTCTCCATTTCTTTTCTGTATTCTTAGCTCATCATCCTCCCTTCCTGTACACTCATATGCATGCCTCCAAAGTTCTTGTTCCTTTTCCTCCATCAAGGGCAGAAAAAAGCTGTCAGAATGAGCTCCATGACATGGCTGAAGACAACCTGAATGTCCTCAGGCTCCATAGCCTATGAGTACAGATGAGCTCCCATAACATTACCACCTGGATTCTTCTGTCCATCACTGTCTGCACTTGAATCTTAGAGTACCCTACAATGCTCCCCTAGGCATTCCAGGTCCCCTAGGTCGTTTCCAGGACTGTCTGGTATTTTACCAGATTGCATCTGCGCCATCTGGGAATGGTGGCTCTGGGTCTCTAGGTGATCTCCTTGGGCACTTGCTATACTCAGCTGTGCTCCATCCAGTGCTCTGCTGTTCCCTTCACCATTACCCTCTGCCAGGCACAGTCCTGCCCTGGTCCAGGGGCTGTTTCTCTGTTTTCTTTTGGCCTTTCCCTCTAATCACATCTCTTCAAAGCAGATGAAAAACTCCGTTAACAAGCTTGGTGGAAAACCAGATGTCTCCAATTCCCAGCTTCTGTACAGATCACAAGAAACTTTTCTTCCTTTTTAGTCTAATGTAAGAGCTCTCAGGCAGAGTAAACTCATGCAAAATATCAAAATGCCAGGTGTGGTTTGTGTGGAATACCTTGGTACAGTAATTTCTCATCCTCTAAAATACAGTGTGAATTGAAATGAAACAAACATTTCTTGAGCACCTACTTTGTGCTCTGCACTGTGCTAGGTACTTACCATTGTTATTTCATTTAATCCTTATAGCGCTTTGCATCATGTTGTTGATTGTTATTCTCATTTTGGAGATGAGAAAACTGAGGCTCAGATCAGATAAGGAATTTACTTACCAAAGATCACAGAGCTGATAAGGGTAGAATTAACATGTGATTCTAGGCTCCATGTTCACCCTCTTGCACATTGTCTCTCACTCTGGAATAAATTACTTTCATCACAGCAAAATACAACTTAGCTTTTAAGAAGAGAAACTGCCCTAAAAAAGACATAAACAGCTCAGTATTTTTGTAAGCCTAAAACTGATCAAAATAAAGTCTTAATTAAAACAAAAAAATGTAAACACTCTTGGCTAAAGCAGGTTAAGTGGTGTGTTTATACATCCATCATTATCACTGTCATTTTAGTTAGTCACAGGAATAGTTAGATGATATAATTCATGTGAAAGTGCTAAGAAGGCACCAGGCTGTTAGGTGGAAATTGCAACATGAGAATGACTAAGGAATTACCTTGTTACACAGAGTTTACCTAGTCTTGTAGGTTGGTGGGATATTTGTACAGTATTATGAATCTTTACCTACTAGTTGAACAAACATAAACGCAGACTTTGCGGCTGCTGATGTGACACTTTTCACTGACAGAAATTGTCTTAAAAGGTTCTTTCCAAGGAACTTAATATTTTGTAGAAGATCTTTTTTTCTTGTTCCAGAAGCCAAAATCCTTGAGTTGCTGCTCTGTTGAATGAAATATAATATGCGAGAGTTAATCTTGCAATAGTTCCTGTAACTGTGACTAGGGAAAAGGAAGGGAGTGGAGCTTCACAGACAGCCCTCAACCACAGAGAATGTGTGTGAAGGGGGGGAAGTAGAAACTGAGGTAGCGGGAAGGACGCTGGAAGACGATCTCTGGGGCCGATGTTGATACTTTGGTTTCACTACTTACTGATAGCTGTCAGAGAGGAAGTTGTTTCACCATTCTACGAAAAAATTCTAGTATTACTTTCTATTTAACTTCTTGTGGCATGGGGAGAGATGAGAGGTATTTTTACGCTATAGATCTTCCAAAGGCCTTTCCAAAGCTGTATCCTTTCTAATGCCTAAAACAAGGTAACATACTAAGTTGCTACTCATAATTTTTTTTGACAGATGGAAAATATGATTTAAAGATAAATGACTCAGAGCAGCTGCTACAACCTAGACATCTGCAGGCTGAAGCCCTCCCTGCTGTGACACAGAGCTCTTTCCCAAATTTGGGAGCAGTTCCTTTCCTCCTTATGCTTTTAGCTTCGATGAGTGCTAAAGCACCGTATGCAATTCAATTATAGTAAAGTGTTCATATTTTCAGATGTCATGTAAGAGAAATGGCTAAAAACTAGGAAACCCAGAAATCACTACCAATGGTACAACTTTTCAGTATCTCAGTCTTCTACTAGCAAGCCTACTCTTGTAATCTCCTGGTTCAGAAAGTCATAGTTAACTACATCCCCTCCTTGTTTTGCCCCATGTCACTGTTCCTAACTGGTCTCATGGAGGGAATGTGGCAAGTATGAATGCTGTTGTGGGCATGCACTTCAATTATTACCAATATGATGCTTATTGTGCTATGGTACTTTTACCATTTTGTGCTTTTTGGACTACTTTTATGTCAGGGCAGGCATAAATAGTATAAGAACAAATATGCCTGGCTTGGAAGTTTTCTGGCTATCAGGAAGAGTAGATGACAGGTTACCCTATGGAAATTATAATTGATGCCATATCTACAGCTTTCCCTTCTATACAGAAAAACTAGTTTTGATCACTGGCTTTGACACATCTGCAAAGATGGTAGAAATAAAATTACTTCTGACATTGTAGTTTTCCCTCACTAGTTGAGGACCAACATAATAAGACAAATGTTGAATGCCCAACTAAGTAGCTATTCAAATGAATCCCACAAGAACAGGAAACCAAGTGGAAATCCAAATATAAGCTGTACCCTAAAGTTGCCATCAATAATCCCTGAAGTGAAAACAATGAAATTAGAATATTGTTTGGGTTGCCTTCCCACCTGATAACTGAACAAGGAATCAGCCTGTTTTCATCATTTCCAGTTCAAGAGCTAACAAGGTGGAGAAAGTCCAACAGAAACTGGGCAGTGACGTTTGGTCCTTTGTCAATGACAAAAGCATGTAGCAATTTCCTGGCCTGCAAAAACATCCCAATAAATCTCCTCTGTATACCATTAGGAAGAAGTTGTGTAGAACTGGGTGGACTTCAGAAGGCTGCTAACCTTGGGCGGCTCTGCTGTTATCCTGCTCTTATTGCTCAATGGAAAATTCAGCAGAATTGCTAAGTAACGAGACTAGGTTCAGGGCCGTAAATCTCCGAGAGATGCTCACTGACATCCACAGTGCTCTGCAGAGTGGGTTTACCAAGGTCATTCTTGCTGAGCTTCCTTTGAGTTGGAGGCTACAGCTTACTGTCAGGCCCAGAGCCAGGCTCTTAATCATTGAGGAAACCAGAGGGTGAGGGGTGGGGAGGCCATGAAAGGTAACTTTAGTCCTGGTCTCAGTATCAAATGGAGCCTGGGAGGAAGCCCCATACAGAATAGCAGCCCGTTGGGGGCCTCCCCATCTTATCTGAGGGCCTTCTCTGCACTTGCTGCTTTAGCTTTATTACTCAGTCCTCCAGGGAACTTCCCACCATTCATTGAATCAAGTATAAACTTCTGGCCACTGTCTCCACAGTCTTCTCATTACATTTTAAACATCTGTGCATATCTTCTATTCATTCTTGGACCTAGACACAGTCTTCTGATAGCTGCAGCTGGCTTTCTCCCTTGTAAAGCTTAGTCACCCATTGTCATTGAGTCATTGAGTGAATGATTGAGTTCCCCTCCTTTGAATTTGTTATAGTTGACAAAAATACCAAAGGAAAAGGAGAGACTAGCAGGAGCCAAAGGCATATTTGGAAGCCCTTTTGTAGCAGTGTTGAGAGAGAGGATGAGAATCCAACCAAGGTAAGGAATCCAGCCAGCAGGAAGGTTGGGCTCACTTATCTGTGGAGGCGGGAAGGTGTCTTGGAGCTGCTGCAGAGTTGCAATGGGAAGGTTAGAGACTCTGGAGCACCAGCGCCCTACGTTTGCTGTTAATAAGTGCTCAGGTGTTACTTCATTTGCTGCTCAGTGCAATGTCATATGAGACAAAGCAGGCATTATCACTTCCACCTTTGAGGTGATAAACTGAAATGTTACTGCTAGTATGTCTGGACTCCACTCTCGTGATCATCAACTATGTCTGTTATGTGCAGTGTCATTCGTGAAGTCCCAGGTTATAAATATTTTAGGCTTTGTGCACCACACTGTGGTCTTGTCACAACCACTCAACTTTGCCATGGTAGTACACATACACAACATGGAAATAAATGGTATGGCTGTGTTTCAGTCATATTTACAGTCTTATTTACAAAAGTAAGCTGTGAGCAGGGTATGGCCTCTGGGCCATAGTTTGCAGATGTCTGTCCTATGCCATAAGGCTGTAATCAACCTTATGTCAAGAGTAACTATTCATGGGCTATCAGATGCTTTTGTAAATCTGAATTCTCAAAATGTGGATATTAAATAATGGAGTGTGAAGGAACACAGCCTAACCTAATGTGATTCAGCTAACAAAGAAGGAACACAGGGAAGTTAGTCCATGTGCAGGTTACTTAGTAGTGAGGTGGCAGAAACCCAGGAGATATGCACAGCAGGTAAGGCAAGTGAATGATGCTGATCAGTGGGTTTTCCGGGTGCCTCTGTAGTATAAGTGCCCTGGGAACCCTGTGGATCTTTTCTCAGCTCTCTGCTGATGACTTGGTCATGCCTCAGGCTGAGCTGGAAGCCCCACATTTTCTACTCTAAGTACTTCTCCCAGAAGCTGTCATCTCCCTTCTGAATGACAAATATCCTGGAACTTGCTTCCTGGAGAGAAAATGCAGGCTCTTCCCTGAGGTCAAGACCAGAAGCCTTGACAAGGGAGAGGAGCTGGGAGACTTGATAGAAATATGTCTTCACCTTCTTCCACTGACTTCTGGCACCAGGCCAAAGACCTTATTATTTGGTGACACTTTTGCTGTTCACCTGGCTGGCTAGCTCTGGCACTAAGGCTAGAATGGAAAATGAGAGAAACCATAGGCTAGAGCTTGCTCTTCGAACATCATGAATTTCTATGTATACTCAGAAAAATGGACTTCTCAGCAGGCACCAGGAGTCTCGACTCCTTCATATGGTCTTCAGTGTACATTTCCAGTCATGTCTTATCCCTATTGCTCTTTGCTGTTTCTGTTCCTAGAATGATTTCCCTTTGCCTCTATTCCTTCTTTTCCGCTTATCCAATTTGTGCTCATCTTTGAGGCCCAGTTATGAAGGAGTTGCTGCCTCCTTCATGGATCTTTCTGTTCAAGTCCTTTACTGCCAGTACCACTCATTTAGATTTTTTTTTTAAGTTGCTTTATGATCCCTCACATTAATTGACTTGAAATGTGCTATTCTGCAATGAGAATTCAGCAATTTGGAGGTGTGGCCTGGACTTTATCTGTATTTTCTAACACAGTGCTAGACTCATACTACAACCTCAGTAGACACCTGTTATGTGGGCTAAACCTGTAGCTAAGATCTTTCGTGCCTCTAACATGGAGGTTCTCTTCTCTCAGTTTCTTAGTCTCTACTTAGAGTTTAAACTCTTAACTTGGCTAGCTTGTTTGACTTGTCACTGTTGCCTTTTCTCTCAGAACTTGACATGGTTTCCCTCAGGGGCATGTTGGAAGACATGAGGAGAGAGTGCATGTGAGATTCTCATTTTCCATTGATCCTCATCCTGTCCAAGTCTAATTAGTGTTCTGTAAAATCCATGAGAGTGGATCATTTTTCAACGTTATAGTTCTTCCATTTAGCAGTGCCTCGCATGTCTTAGATGCTTAATAATTATTGGTTGAATGAAAGAATGAGTGAACAAGTATTATCTTGACCTGGTCCTGGGTGACTCCCTTGCCCTATGGGAAGGCTGATGTTGAGAGGTGAGGAGACGGCCTTGGTTGTCCCTCCTTGTCAGATCATCTCAGCTCTTTGGCATTTTGCTCTCACATGAAGTCTATGAGGCCACGTGTAGGTAGAATGTTTGATGGCTGACCCTAATGTACCAAATCCCCGTGGACCGGGTCAGCATTGTTCTCCCAGCAGATCCCAGAGATGCAACAACTAAAGTCACTTTCTTAGGTCATGCCTCCTGATATAACCCCAGAGCTTGCTTCATAGACTGCTGACATGTGTTTCCCATTTTTATCCATCACAAGTTTGGAAATCCCTCCACAGAGTAAGTGGGTCACATGTGCAGTGAGTGCTCAGTGGTGACCATTTGCTGGTCTGATTGTTAAGGCAAAACCTAATTTAAGGGTCCAGATAATATATCTATAGCCATTTGGTTATCCACATGGTAAAATACATCATTTTGCTGTATAACACTTTAATAAAACTGTTTTCCTCTTTTAGGCGTTCTGTCACAGTATTTATTTAATTAGCTCTTTAGCATACTTGCCACAAGATGGCAGTATAACAGCCTCTCCTTGCTTATTAGGAACATGGATATCTTTTAAATTGAATAGTGAAGAGGTACTTTTTTCCCCCTCAAGTTTCCAAAATCTAAAATCATGTCCATATGTCCTAATTTGTAGCTAGGCGTATTTGTAATTAAACACCCACAAAAGTACAAATACTTGCACACTCACAGATATTCTCATATACAACCTGTCCCATATGACAAGATGAGTATTCTGTATGTTCTGCCCAGCACATAGTTAATCATATGTGAGTTATATGTATGAAGCAATCTCTTGAGAAAGTAGGTAAAATCAATTAGAAATCTTGTTAATGAAAATTCTAAGGCATTTTACAAAGAATAATCCACTTGAGGTGTGGTGTTATTATTATAGACGAGATGCCTCTGTAGTTCTGGCTGGGCTGGGGAGGGAGTCCATGGAAGGAAGGTATATATGAGGCTAGAAGGGAAAGGTGCATAAGAAAGTTGTTACCATCTTTTGGCTACAAACATTTACTGAGCACAAAGTGTCCATTATTTTATTGTCTAAAAGCTGGTCCTTGCCATATAAGAGCTTAAGATCCAACATCATAAACAACAGAGAAAAAACCCAGCAAACATAAGAAAGACAGGTACCATGACTATTATCTGAGAAGAACGAGGGAAGTAAAGAAGGAAGAAGCACTGATTTTATATGTTTTGCCAGGGGATGAGAAAAGATAGTAGAAACAAGCAGTATGGAATAGTCAAAAGATCATGGGAATAATAAGGAGACCCAGTTCTAGTTTCGGCTCCGCCCCCTCACCATTCTGGGCCACCTCTGCTTCTTCATGTGCATTTGGACATGGGTCTTAGAAGCATCAACAGAAATATTTTTTGTCAACAGTTGATGTTAATAGGTACACTTCAAAAACGATTTGTGTTGAAATATGTTTGAGGAAAGCAAATTATTACAATGTGTCTCCTTCTCTACCCCACACTCACAGAGAGTCACAATGTATGTTAGCATATTGAAGGCCTGGAGCGAGGAAAGTGGCTTCACTTTATTTAATCTTGCATTTCAAACTTAATTTAACCATTGTACACAATTCCTTTTTCCAATGCACACAAGAAACTACAATTAGCATGCTATAGAATATTAGTGACCTTTGGTAGATAATTTGGGAACCACTGAATTAAGAAGTCTTTAAAGCCTGTTCTAGCTCTAGAATCTGGATCAGAAGCTCCAGGAGGGTAGGAAACTGTGACTGACTGACTGACTTTTTACCTCTAGTGCTTGGCATAGTGGAAGTGGTCAGTGGTGTTTGCAAAATCTATGAATGAACCGTGGCAGGATAGATTTTCCCCCTGCCTCTCTTTCTAGGAAGCATGGGCTATATCTGTCTCCCTTCTGAAATTATGTACCTATCAAATTAAAGCAACTCCAGCTAGAGAAAGGAGACAAAGACTTTTTTTTTTTTTAAGTCTAAAAACACAGGGCAATTATGCTAACTAAGAGTCTTTCTGGCAATGTAAAAGTGTGATTGTCTTGAAGATATGTGACCCTAATAGGATTGGTTTTCCATTTCCTTCTCTGTTTTTATGAGTGGAAATTTTATCTGGATCCATCTAGAAAGAAACCCAAATCAGAAGGAAGGAAATAACTGACAATCCCATTCTGGATATCAGAAGAAGAAAGGAATCCCAGGATTGGGGGGACAATTGGAGGTTTTTAGGAGACCAAAAGGCTCATGGTAGTGAAGGGTGAAGAGAGAGATGCTGCAGAAAGAGGAAGCTCCCTGAAGAATGGGGACATAATGAGCAAGTGGTCGGCCCCAAAAGTTAAGAAAGAAGTTTGAGAAGCTAGTAGAATGAGCTGAAGAGGGTAAAGGAAGCATTCCATATGCTAGTTAATCTATATGGGTTACAGGGGATATCTTGAATCAGAAGTAAAAAACTCACAGGTGCATTCTACTGAATTCTATATATTTGAGTATTCAGCTAGTAAAGCTTTTTTTTCTTTTTTCTTTTTTTCAGAGACTAGATGGTACCATTCTGTTATTAAAGGCATAATAAGGGAAGGGACAAAGTGCAAAAAAGCCAACTCTACTGATAGTATAATTACTAAAGAGTGGGATTTTAGGCTGTACCCCCCCTCCCAAAGATACCTGTTGCTTCCTAGGAGCTCCTTTGGTTAAGACAAGTTCTGAAAGATGCCTGTTAAAATGAAACAGGTGACCAGAAGAGAAATAGCATAGCAACCCATGAGTGGTCCCATTCACATTGCAGAGAACAGAGTCCTAGAAAACAGGACACTGAACAGGTAACTTTTGTTGGGGAAGGAGAAACTGTGAAGCATGGGCAATGTTGCTGGACTGCCCTATAGAGGCCCTGGGAGTCAGGAGTCAAGGCCATGGTGCTGAGGCTTGGATGGCGACCCCAGAGGATGCAGGAGATGCCAAAGATATATTTTATCACTTGGCAATTTTGATCAGAACAGACAAAAAGGAGAAAATGTCAGGTTAAAAATAAAAGGTCTTAGAAGAGGGCCCAGGCCTCCCCATTTCTGTCTCATATCAGCTGTCCTGAATCTTATTAAGTGATTTATCGCTAATAATAAAGCATCAGTGTTTGTAATTATTAAATACTTATACACATATTTAAACAATATTTATACAAATCTATTTGTAATTATTTAAAAAGAAAATTAAATTCAATTCAAGGTTTAAGGTTATTTGTATAACTCTCCACCCTTCCTCACTTTCATTCCAATAAGGGAACAGGGTTGTACTTAGCACTCTGGAACTGCATGTAACCTGTAGCCTATAATATTTCCATCAAAAATGAGTGAACTCTGTCTAGTACTGATGTGGAGTTAATAACTGTAGTGACTATAAATTACTGCTTTACTTCCTCCTCAAATTATTTTGAGTTTTACCATTTCTATGGAAGCATGTCATGTGTGCCAAGGTCGCCTGGTACTAGCAGCTAGCATCTATAATGTTGCAAAGAAGGTTGATACTATGGATCCAGCCTATCTTCCCAGCATTCAGGTGGAACAACATTGCAGAGTTAAAATGGGACGGATTCTTTAGTCACGTGGATGCCATTTTAAAGCAACACAAGTTTCTGAGAGTCTTTATTCATTAAATTATTGTTAATTTAGATTTAGATACAGTTCAGTTTTACAAGTTTCTTTAACCTAGGAAAATAAATATTAAAATTTTTTTCCCATATCATATTTGGTATGTAGTGTAGTGATTCCCACTAAATAAACTAACAGATTTCAAAGCATAAACAAAATATTAAACAAGTATATATTATTGTCAAGGTGAAGTGTTAATTTTTATCCAATAGGAAATGACTCTACTCAAAATATTTATTTTGTCTGCTTATTACAGTTTACTTTTAGGCAAAAAGCTATTAGTTTGAGTGAAATGGCATGATTTATACTACTGTTCTTGGTTACCCTAAAGACTTAAACAGTATGTCAGCTTGTCAACATTGAAAGCAGAAAGGAATTCAAACATAAAATACATTTTCATTAAGGAGAATTGATAGCTTCTTCAGGTTCCAATGTCACCACCCTCTTCAGCAAAACAGCCAAAAAAGCAAAAAGTATCCACAATGTTAGCTTGTTGAAATGTTGCAAACTATGTTTTTGGCTTTTCAGGTGATAGATATATACTATTATATACAAAGAAATGGTGCTCAATTTGGAGGTTTTAAGATCCAGTAGAAGTCTCCAAGAGATTTTATTTGATTTAGACTGATAGTGAAGATCTCATGCAAGCCATGCACGAGGACACAACAAGGGGGACAGAGACAGGATATGTGATAGACAGAAAACGGTCCCCCAAGATGTTCTTGTGCTAATCCCCAGACTTGTGGATGTGTTACCTTACCTACTTTGTACATGGGATTAAATTAGGACCCTGAGATGGGGAGATTGTCCTGGTGGTCCCCACGTAATCACACAGGTCATTGTAAATGGGAGGCTAAAGGGTCAAAGCCAGAAAAAGGCAGGTGACAATGGCAGCAGAGGTTGCAGTGATGTGCTTTGAAGATGGAAGAAGGGGCCATGAGGAAAGGAATATGGGTGGCCCCTACAAACCGGAAAAAGCAGGAAGGGGCTCTCACCTGGAGCTTCCAGAAGGAATGCAGCACTGCCTACACCTTGCTTTTAGCCCAGTGGGACCCATTTTGGACTTTTCTGATTTCCAGAGCTGTAAGATGATAAACTTGTGTTTTTTTTTAGTGACTAAGTTTATGATGACTTGTGACAGCCACAGTAGGAAACTAATACCTATGTGACCCAAAGTTCCCTTTATCTTCAGAGAAAACTCCTGAGAGGTAAATGGGGAAGGAGAAAGAGAAGTTGGGAGTTCAACAGAGTGTTGTTGGAATCCTGATTTTGCCACTTCTATCTGTGTGACCTTAAATAACTTATTTAATTTCTGTGACCCTAATTTTTTTCATCAGGAAAAGGGGTTACAATGAGAGTTAAATATGGTAAGATATGTAAAAAGTCCAGAATAATGCCTAGATGATTACCTTCATGGTAGGTCTTCAAGAAATGTTACCCCCCATCTTCACCAGACTATTGGAAGATTTATTGCACAAATATGGTCCACTTGGCAGTTTCCACCTTGTGTTAGGAATCCTCAGAGCCCTGGGAAGATACCCATCATAGCTTCTCAGTGTGAGTCAAGGCAAAAAGGCTAGGGTAGAGATTGTCTCCAAACCTAAAAGCTAAGAGGAGCTACAATATGTAACCTGGGGTGAGGGTTTGGCTTTCCCTGTGAACTTCTGACTTTCCTGTCTCACCTTGTCAGGGAGTGCTTACCTGGGTTGGTACTGATTCACAAACAGGGTGAACAGACTGTGTGTTCACAGACGGGGGCATGGTTATGCTCACCTGCAGCTGTCTGGGTTGGAGGATCAAATCCGGAGCTTGCGGGCTCTGTGATTCAGGCAGCACAAGCTGTTGCCTGCATGCGGGGCCAGGCTACTGGGCACATTCCGTGTTAGTTGACTAGGTGCCCACATTTCCAGTCATAGGCTTAGGTGCCCTGGAGAGCATGAAAGGCTGTGTGAAGCCATTTTCATTAGGGAATGTGGATCAATTCCAGGAAGGCAATATTTGACTCGAAGAAAAACAAAAATGAAAAAATCACACACAGGAAATGAAGGTGGTTTCTTTCCTCATACTTGAAATCTCATAATCCAAGGCGAGACACAAGAAGGAAGAATCTTTGCTGCTAAATGTCTTCAGGACGGGGCGCCTGGGTGGCTCAGTCGTTGAGCATCTGCCTTCGGCTCAGGGCATGATCCCGGGATCCTGGGATCGAGCCCCTGGTCGGGCTCCTCCGCTGGGAGCCTGCTTCTTCGTCTCCCACTCCCCCTGCTTGTGTTCCCTCCCTCACTGGCTATCTCTCTGTCAATAAATAAATAAAATCTTTAAAATAAATAAATGTCTTCAGGAGAGCCACTAAAGTTTGTTCCTTTCTGATACATGGATTTTGAAGACAACTGATCTTTGTCTACATTGTTTCCTTGAATCTTTAAAAAAAAGCTTTGGTCATTTTTAGTAGATTCAAAGACTGCTGTTCAGTGCCATAATCAAACACACAACAGAGCTAATTTGTCCAATAATGTGCATGATTGTGATTTGTCCTCATGTAGTTAGGCATACATGGTAAGCAGTTCATATAAACTCCTGTAATTATTATTACTTATTTACCAACAAGCCATATTTTTATGACTTTATTTGCTTTTAATTCTTAGCTCAGAGTATTCTATACTGTACCTTTGTCACAGTTCAGGTTAGTTTAACACTGTGTAATACACTGTGTAAATTCTGGTCCTCTAACGAAGCAGATGTCAAGGTGGGATTAGATGTGCTGGAGACTTATGGGGGGAAATGCCTGTGAAGAATAAAGGGGAAGGGTAGGAGCAGGCAGGGAGAGCCTTGACAAAGATACAGGTCTGACATCTGTGAAGGAAAAGAGAAAAAAAGATGTGGTGGGGAGAATTCCAGACTGTAGAGCAGTTTCAAGAAGGGTTTTGCCAGGTTTTTCCAATGGGGAAATACAGTCCTGGTGCCCAAGTAACCTGTTAGAACAGTCTGGAGACTCACAGGAGTGTGTTTGCACTGTTTCCCTGCCATGCTCTGTCACTGGCTGGGAGCAGCCTGCTAGAACGTGGCCTAGGCTTGAACATGGCAGTGATCCAGTAGGGCAGTAGATGGGCCATCAGTCAGCTATGCTCCCTGTAGTAGGAGAGCTGAGCAGGTCACATTCAGGGTTGCCCCAGACACCCTTATGCATATTGAAAAGCAAGGGTCTGTGTGTTGACTCAGTAGTCAGTTCCTGGGGCCCCCTATTCCCATACCCCTTGCCCATTTCTCAGATCTGAGATGTTCTTGGTCACCCTTCAGGGTTTTCCCACCGGAGTTGTTCTTGGGCTACGGATTCTGCTTCTTTCTGTCTTCAGAAAAATGTGAGGCCCAGATGTGCTGGTTCTGTAAGGATTTCTAGCACCAGGGCATGGTTTTCCTAAGTAAGGAGAGGGGAGAGGGTTGAGAGAACACACTGGACTCTTGGCCTCTGGGGGTCTTGGGTTAGAGGAAAGAATTTGGTAGGTCCAGCATCTGTGGTGGAAATGAGAGATGTGGTTGGAAGAAGCAGACGGAGCACTTGCCACAGCCAGGCCACCAAAAGTCACAGAGGATAGGCTTGTTATTCCAGAGGCACTATGGGGAAACTGGGAGGACTATGTTGGGCCCATCTGTCCTGATCCCTGCCCAGGCACCGTTATAGAACTCAGGCATGTTCCTTTCAAGGTGGCCTGTGTCCGTCACCCTGTCACCAGATAACTCCTCAGCTGCCAGCTGATGTCTAAAATTCCTTTGGTTGGTAGGAAGCCTTTCATTCTATAATCAGAAATTTAAAAAAAATTTTTTTAAAAGATTTTATTTGTTTATTTGACAGAGAGACAGTGAGAGAGGAAAACACAATCAGGGGGAGTGGGAGACGGAGAAGCAGGCTTCCCGCTGAGCAGGGAGCCCAACGCAGGGCTCGATCCTAGGACCTGAGCCGAAGGCAGACACTTAACAACTGAGCCACCCTGGCGCCCCAGAAAAATTTTTAAATAGCCCTCTAGTTCACTATACTATGGTCAGTTGCCTGGTAGCGAGGTATGTCTGTATCTCTTCTAGATCAGGAATTCTTTCAGTTCAGAGACTATGTCTTTTCCTCTTTCAATTTCCAGCACCTACAACATGCCCGGTATTAAACTGATTTTCAGTAATTTTTTGTTAAACTGAGTCGAATTGAATAGGTGTAGATTTTTCTGAGAGAGGTCTCATAGCAACAAAGATAGAATCATGTCAAAGTGGATAAATATCTGAGAGTGCAAAATGGAGAGCATTCAGATATCCTGAATTTATCTCAACTTCAGCACGTTCCACCTTAAGACTAGATGAATGCCTTGTTCTTTCTCCTTTTTAATTTTCTTCTTATGAAATGAAGCCAAAGCACCTTCCCTGATAACTTCAGCACTCCTGTGGGTAGCAAATGATAAACGACTTTGAAATGTGAAAGTGATAACGTTGTATTTCTCTTTCTTGTTTTGTGGGGACTTAGGATTTGGTTTAAAGGTAGCCAGTGCTGGGGGCCAGCAGAGAGTCTGGAGAGAGAGGTATTGGGTACACCCAAGTCCTCCTGGCATGGAGGTCATTCAGGTCACACAGCTGCAGGAAATTCTAGATTAAAAAAAAAAAACAACTGTAACTTTACTATATAAAATATGAAGTAATCCATGGCTCACATATAAATAGGAAATTCCCCTGGTAGTTCTTAGGCTTTCTATAAACAGGAATAAATACCGTTCACTCAATATACTTGCTTTAATATAGTAAACCCTATCAACAACATAGCCACACCCTTTTATTGCTGGAGAGAGGTGAATGACTGAAGTAACCTACTTTTGTTTAGCCCTTTATGGTTTACCAAATGTCTTCATGAATGTTACCAATTTGGTTCCTCATAATTACTCTGGAAAAGGAAAAGAACAAAGAGTTTTCATGGCATCTCACCACTTGGTAGTTCAGAGCTGTTAAAGGAATTCTACAATAAAAAATGGGAGAGTAGCTAAAAACTTGGGGCCAGACAGACCTGGTTTAACCAAGGGCTTTGAGCTGTGCTAGCTATGGGACCTTGGATGAAGTAAATAACTTACCTCAGACTCAGTTTCCTGTTCTGTAAAATGAAATTTTAACTATTACTCAAATATTTTTTAGGTAAATGCAATGGGTCCCCATTCAGATTTCAAAGAGGAAAAAGGATCTTGAATTTGGGGTGAGCCCCAAAGACTTTCTTAAGTAATGCTGACATTCAGAGTATGTACATGGAGCTCTTAGCACAGAGACTGTAACATACTAAGCATTCAATAAATACTCAGTGTTACTTTTGCAAGTAGCTTATGATGCATTTTCACATATTCCATTTTATCCTCCCAATAACTTCATAAAACTTCACTTTATAGACAAAGAAACTAATGCTCAGGGAGCTATGATTGGCCTTAGTGAGTTACATGAGTCAAGTGTCAGAGCCGGATCTTATACCCAGCTCGTCTGCTGCCCTAGCCATGACCACTGTCTGTCCCCAGCAGTGGAACTTGTCACCAGCTGTGGTTATTAGGAAAAAGTAAGTTGGGAGGAATCCAGCAATATGAATTATCTACTAAGGAATGAGAAGATGGAGTTTTTTGACGTAGGATGAGTACAGTTTTAAATGGCAAAGACTCCAGATTCTGTTTTCTCCTTTTTTTCAGCTTCAGTGAGCAGATCTATGACCTAAAAGTATTTCTAAGACCTTTTTAAATTCCCTGGTATTTGATCATTCACGACATACATAGTGATAGGATTAGAAATGAGAAGAAATGAATCCTCTCATTTAGTTGATACTCTGAGTAGCATTTAAGCACATTTATTTTCCATTATAGAAGTTATATTCTTACATTACCAAAAATTTGAAAAATGATGTAGGATCTATAAGATAGGTAATGATATAGGTGATTTTCTTTCCTGAGGCAGTCTCTGTTACTATCTTGGAGGCTTTGAGCTTCCTTTTCCTTTTAATACTGTGTACAATCCTATCATGGTTTGAAACCCAGTTTTACACTCTTTTGAGAGTGTTTTTCTACAGCAGTGACAGGGAGATTATCTTTGTTGGTTTGGGAGGAGTTTTTAGGATCTTGTTGCCATATTGATATGAGCAAATATATAGGGCAAGTTAATTCAAATAGGAGGGGCCTGGGCGTGCAATCAGAAACTGGGTGAAGAAGGCTGCCATGAGGAGAGGTATAGTGCAAAGGGGCTCCCCTGGTGTGCAGGTCAGGGCCACATGGAAAGACAGGCCCACACTCTATCCCCGTGGAGTGATAACATGGTGAGGTGAGAAACCATGGGTCCTGACTACAAAACAAAATTGGGAATGTGAAGGTAAGAGAACGAATGTGAGGGGAAAAGAACTGTCGAATTTCCTGATTCCCTGAAGGGAAGATATAAAGTTAAAGAAGGAAAAGTGAAGGAAAAGCCACAGTGAATAGTCAGAGAAAACCTCTTGTTAGAGAGGAAAGAATGTACGTGTGGTCTTTGTTCATCACTCACCTCATTCCTTCACTCGCTCATTTGCCTACCCAGAACAAATGTTTGAATACCTGCTGTATACTCAGCATGTCCCCAGGGGCTTCTTTTCTGAAGGAAATGATAGGACAGTCCACATTTGTGTGGGAGGCATCAAGCTGGGTAGGCATCACAAACCCACAGTGACTGGGGAGCTCACAGACAGCAACCTGTGTAGGAATTCAGAGAAATCTGTGTCATCTGTGCTGAGCAGCCATAAAAAGAGGAGGAAGGATGACAGTCAGGGGAAGGTAAGCTTTCAGTACATTTATAATTTGCCCGAGGTGTCTGGGTGTGCAGTTCACATAAACTGAATGCTCAGTAAAGCACCTTGTCAATGGCCCTAGGAAAAGGGTCTCTTGTTAGCATCCTTCAGTGATGCCTATGTGGGAGAGTCACTGGGGTTTTGCCTTTGCCTAGACTTTGTGGTGACTTTTGACCATCCTGGTGTGTAGACAGTTTTGGTAAACATAGCTTCACCAAATGAAAGAATCCTCGATCTTTGCTAAAAGGCCTGCTATAAGGTAATGACTGTAATGCTAGCAGGAGGCCAGAAGTCTTTAGGGCACCTGGAGCTCAGAACTTTGAGGGGCATGGGTAGTTCCCTGTGTTTGACTTCAGCAGCAGAGGCGGTTACATATGTCTTGTTTGTCAGACCCTTTGTCAACGCTAGGTTATGGGGTTGAAAAAAAAGTCAATATGCCTAGAACTGTGCATTGTTCAATTCAATAAACACCTAATGGATTGAACTGAGGCCAAATAGAAGAGCTTCCAGGTGCCTTTTCCTCTCCAAAGGACTTTTGCTGTGCCTGGTAACTGAATACTTGAGTTGACATTATGCCAAGTTTTAACTGTTAGTCATATATTTTCTAGATAAATGACACTAGGTACCCCTTTGGATTTCAAAGAGGGAAAAGGATCTTGAATTTGGGATTAGGCCCCGAGGACCTTCTTAAGTAGTGCTGACAAGTCTCCGGATGGGTTAAGGATATTCTTGATATTAGGAACTGAGCAGTCTAGTCCCACAAGTGTGCACACACACTACCAAATCTTATGAGACCATTTGGTAACAATATATTTTGTTATGTTTTTAAGATGTCTTCTTGGGTGGCCAAGATTGGCCATCAGCTGTAGGCTGGGATTAGGTGATAAAAACTCCATGGCTTTCATACTAAAATAGAAATTGAAGTCAAAACAGGATCTATTTTCCTAGTCCCTGTTCCCTTCCCCTGTCCCCTACTTACATATTTTCTGTGCACTCATGGTTACTAGTCTTATTTACAACATTTCTTACAGGCCAGTGAGATTTGGAGGCCTATGCTTATCCATATTCTATATTTTGGCATGTGTAGTTCCTGGAGCTTATGTTAGATTTGGATCTTCTTACAAATAAGGCCACTATCTCTGGGTCTGCAAGGCTCTTTTCAGAATCTTGGAGAAAAAGGAGCAATTCTGATAATTAAGATTACCCAGCTCCCTTCCCCACCCACCTTCATATCCCCGGTTAGTGACCAAATGATTTGCAAGAGAGCTATGAAGAGAACTGCACTGTCAGAGGTTTTAAAGTATATATAAGGGTATTTTGCAAGAGCAGCATAACAGAAACAAGTTCAAAAGGACAGAGGGAAAATGCTCCAAATCTGTGGCAAACGGGATTTCACTAAAATTTACAGGATTCCTTGGATATGTCTTTGATTCATGTACTGATTTCCCAACACTTTGAAACGATTTCAAGTGGTGTTTAAAGAAACAAAAGCTTTTCTCTGTAGTAAAAAGTAAATTATTCTACTTTTTTATAGAAAAACTGAAAAATGACTATTGCTTAAGTTTGTTTTTTTAAGCTGAGTCTTTTTTTGAATTAGGGGGGATGGTATTAAGAAACTACATCTTCTCCCCACCCCGCCTCCCCACCACCCCCATTTTAACTGCAAATGAAAAACATACTTTGTGATTTAGCAAAAGGAAGTTAAGGATGAGTCTTTGGGGAGGGGAAGTAGTGCAACTAGTTATCATGTTAATCTTCCGTTATAGGAGTTTGGCTCAGAGCCAGATTTGCTGCTTATAGCAAATGAACAGAAGTTGAATGGTTAAAAAAAAAAAATACCCCAATCCTCAAATCTGGGGCTTATAGGCCACCTTGATACGCTTTTCAGGATCCTTCTCTTCACACATACTAAATAGCTAAAGTGACTGGAGATAAAAGTCAGGTTATTAGATGCAAAAATGCCTCCTCCTTCATTCCCCTTTAGTAAGTGTCTCTGTGCCGTTAATCATGACCATAAACCACCTCAAAATTGTACTTCTATGTCAGTTTTTCTGGGCGGTTCTCTCCTCTTGGTCTCTGCCTCGAGTTTCCTATCTGTTAATGGGAACGATAGAAGGCAAACTGAAGGGGGCATTAAGAATACAATATAATAGTTTTAGTGTGGCATGGAAATAGGGATGTGGGTTAAGTGGTTACAAAGGTGCTTTTCATTTTCTATTTAATTCTAGGTTTAGTTATTGGTTTGAATGTCTTTGAAATTCCTCTTCTCATCAGACCTCAGTTTCTTTATTTGCACTGATTTGCATTGAGTACAATAATTTAGCTTAGTGATGATAGTGTAAGTATACATTATTTGATGGTTGAATTATCCTAAGATGAAGGGAATGATGAAACGAAGGATGATTTGGGGATACAAGGAGAGGGTATTGCATCTATTTTTTCTCTACCGGTAGTAGTCAGCAGTAAGCAAAACTGACCAACTTCTCTTATGGAGCTCATAGTCCTGTGTGGGAAGACAGGCAATGAGTATATAAAATATGTGTGTATGTCAGTGGTAAGAGATGTTCTGAGGAAAAATAGAGCACTGGGGATGAATGGAGGCTGGTAGTGGTGGGTACTGGCTGGTGAGGGAAATTCTCTTTCATAAGGTAACATTTGGACAGGATCGCTAAGAGTGTGAGGGGAAAGGGCCTGGAGAGATCTGAGCGGAGAACAATCCAGGTGTGAACAGCCCTCAGGTGGGAATATGCTTTATTTGTATATGGATTACCAAAGATGCCAGTGGCTAGATCAGAGTGAATATGCTAAAAGTCACAGAAGATTAGCTTGGGGAAGCACAGTGGGTCAGGCAACAGCAGTTACAGAAAGACTTCTGGCTTTTGTTCTGAGTGAGATGGGAAGCCACTGGCGGGTTCTGAGCAGAGGACTGACACAATTTGCATTCCTTTTTTAAAGCATCACTCGGACTACAATGTTGAGAAATGGCTGCAGAGGAGCAAGGGCAAATGCAGTGAGACTAGTTAAGAAGGAAGCTACAGCGGAATTCAGACCAGATGTGAGAGTGACTTGGGTCAGGGTGGTAGTGATGGAGTTAGTAAGAAGTGGTTAGATCCTGGGTATATTTTGAAATACAGGATCCATCACATTTACTGATGAAATGAAATGCAGTGTGAGAGAAAGAGAGGTTTCAGGGATGACTCCAGTGTTTTTATATCAGACAACAGCAAGATTAAGGTTGTTGTTTTCTGAGAGGAGTGAGTTTGGGATGGAAGGAAATCAAGAGTTTGGTTTTAGGCATGTTAAATTGGAGATGCCTAGTAAACATCCAAGTGGATATGTCAAAATGGTAGTTAGGTATTTGAATCTGGAGTTCAGGATAATTGTCACTATATTGATTGAATTGGGAATCGTCATTGTACTGATATTATTTATTTATTTATTTATTTATTTTTAAGATTTTATTTATTCGACAGAGATAGAGACAGCCAGTGAGAGAGGGAACACAAGCAGGGGGAGTGGGAGAGGAAGAAACAGGCTCATAGCGGAGGAGCCTGATGTGGGACTTGATCCCATAATGCCAGGACCACGCCCTGAGCTGAAGGCAGACGCTTAACCGCTGTGCCGCCCAGGCGCCCCGATATTATTTAAAGCTGTGTGACTAGATGAGATCATATAGGGCCCAGGCCATAAGTTCTTAACCTGGGCTACACGCTAGAATCACCACGAGAGCTTAAAACATGTATGGATGCCTGGGCCCCATCCTAGACCAACTAGATCATCACTCTGCAGTTTTTGAAAGCTCTCCAAGCCGTTCTACCGTAAACAAGAGTTGAAAATTACTGATCTACAGAGTGAGTGTAGATGGAGAAAGGAAGCGTCCTGCTTCCTGCTCTCCTACAGTGTTTAGAGATCAGGAAGTTGAGACGAACCAGCAAAGGAGACTGAGGAGGAACTGACAGGGAGGGAAGGCGAGTGTTGTGTCCTAGAGGTCAAACGAAGAAACTGTTTCAAGAAGGAGAAAGTGATCAGCTATGTAAAACGCTACTGGGAGATTAAAATAAGGAATGAGAAGGGGTCACTGGATTAGGGAATGTAGAGGTCCCTGCTGACCTGACAGAGGCATTTTGATGTGGTGGGAGTGAAGCCTGATTCTGTTGTTTCAGAGTGAATGGAAGGAGTAGAATTGGAAACAGTGAACAGGGGTACAGAGAAATGAGGTGGAAGCTGGCGGGGGACTGAGGGTCAAGGGAGAGTTTTTAAAGATGAGAGATATTAAGGGGTGCCTGGCTGGCTCATTTGGAAGGGCATGCGACTCTTGATCTCAGGGTCATGAGTTCAAGCCCCATGTTGGGTGTAGAGATTACTTAAGTAAATTTTTAAAAAACTTAAAAAAAAAGATGAGAGATATTACATGTTTAAATGTGATGGTAAGAGGGAGAAAACTGATGATGCAGGAGAAAGGTGACAGTTACAAGAGTGAAGTCCTTGAGAAGTCCTTAGGAGTTGAGATCCAGGGCACAAGTGAAAGGGTTGGTCTTAGGTTAGCTCATCCTTTGTGGAAAAAAGAAGGCATTTTATACAAATGTGGATAAACCGATAGATTTGGTAGTGGGATTGTGTGGAAGTCCATTTTATTCTCAGTGTTGGAACTTTTATACTTGGAAGTTTGGAACAAACTAGATTAGTAAATTACATAAATCTTGATAATATGTGTGCTTGTAGCCTTTGGAGGCATATGAATAGCATGTCAGAGAAACACAAAGTAAGAAGGTGCTATATTAATATAACAGTCATGTGGGTATTTAAAATCATGTTTTAAAAGAATATTCATTAAATGGAGAATGTTTTTAGCATATTTAGCATGTGTTTTTAGCACATGAAAAAAACACATTTCCCAAGGTATGAATAGTGTGCTCCATATTAAAAAAAAAAAAAGTTATGTATGTTTACATGTAAAAAAAGACAGCAAAATCTATCAATTCCATGTAGATGGTGGTGATATGTGTAACTTTTGTTCTTCTTTGTACTTTTCAATATATTATTAACTTTATATAATAATTATGCATTTAGAAAAAGATTATATAAAGTAGAATGTATTAAAAAAGTACAAAAATATAACTTTTTTTCCATTTCAAAGTTGTTCACGATAAAAATATAAAAATGTAGAATCTGACTCTATGGATTGGATTAAGATTTACAATGAACTCATGCCTAGAGGAAGTACACTCATAGGTTCAGCTTTGGCTTATTCATGGAAAATATTTGGCGACTAAATTAGTACCCAGCCCAGTTATCTTGCATCTCAGAAAGGAATTGTAACCAAATCTACTACAGATTAACTCTGGATTGTAATTGGGGATTGAAATGAAAAAATTTTTTTTCAGGGCACTTGAGTGGCTCAGTCAGTTAAGCTTCTGCCTTCCGCTCAAGTCGTGATCCTGGGGTCCCTTGATCTAGCCTGCATCAGGCTCCCTGCTCAGTGGGGACCCTGCTTCTCCCTGTTCCCCTGCCCCCCCACCCATGATCTGTCTCTCTGTCTCTCAAATAAATAAAATCTTTAAAAAGTTTTTTTGTTGATATAAAATGTTCAATGTACTTATTACCTTTGCCAACGAAGGGTGTGCTTTTACTTCCTCCTCCTCCTATGGTTTTGAAATTTTTCTGAGATTCTTCTATCCTCATTTTAGTACAGATTATGGCACTGCTTTTGGACTAACTAGGTGACCAAAAATAAGAGACTGAACCTCTTAATTTCATAATCTTTGCTAGTAAAATGGAGCTAGCACTCTTGAACTGACCTCCCAAGCTTATGTCATGAAGCAAGGGTAAATGTATCAATCATTATCACTAGCTAGTTGTTCACTGTCACCAGCTATTCGTGGCCTGATGCTTGTAAGCAATGAACAGTTCTGCCCAGAATATGGTCTCATTGAGTCTACAATAGAGCCCAAATGAAAGTACAAGAATGTGCCATAGAGATAAGGAGTCTTGGAGGACTCCGTGGCCAGAGAGGCTTTGGAGCCCTGACTGGAGAAAAACTACTTACTGGAAATAGGACATGACTGTTCGGCTGGCACAGGATAAAGACAGAGAGAAGGAAGAATAATGGTGACTTCCAGTAAAATGAATTATGCTTTCCCTTGTCCCTTCCATAGAATCAGAAAGGGTTACAGATCTGGTGTTACAACTTGAAAAGTTTCAGGTAAGCAGCACTAGTTATGGTATGGTGCCATAGATTCTTTACAGATAGCACCTGTAATAAATCCTAGACTGAGGGTCTAGAGACAGACTATTGCCATTAAGGAGGCAGCATTTTATGGATGACATCAAACAGGATAGCAGGACAACTCTAAATCCTGAACCAAGAATTAGCACGCACGTCCAAGAAAGAGACAAGTTCTACTTAGGGTTTTTCTCGTATAACTTGGAAAATCAGTGCAAATTTAATGTTGGATACATAGGTACTATATAACACATTCTGTCACATATGTGTATATATTATGTTATATTTTCTTACAGAAGAATAAAGAATATATTCTTACGGAATTCTGTAAGTTTAGGGGGTTGAGCAAAAGTGTAGTCTTGGAGATGTTTCTATCACAGGATAAATATTACTTGGTGAATTAAAAGGCACCGGAGCAGTGAGCTCTGTACTTAGTGCAGTCATCAAAGCTGATTGCGGTGTATTGCTGCCAGCTGACCTCTCCACACCAGCAGGTGCCAGGCACCGAGAGCACCGCTCCCTCAGACATTGACCCTGTGTTACGGAATATGCTGACGCGTTATGTTTACTCTAGGAACGAACAGGGAGGCTAATGCCCTACTCCTTGAGGAGCAGCCCACGTACCATAAAGGTTTTATAGCTGTTCAAGATAGACTTCAGGTTCATTCTTTCCAGATTCATTCACAGGGAGGGAGAAAGAAAGGGAGGGGATGGTAACAGTAGAGCAATGTTTAACTCAACAGATTCCAATGTCTCAGTGGTCAAGATGATCAAACCCCCCACCTCCCCACCCCGTTGGCTCCATAAACAGAAAACGTCAGGGTGGGCACCCTGCCAGATGTTCCAGCCAGCAGCTGAACTGAAACAGACCTGCCCTGGGAAGGGAGAGAGAGAAATACAGCCAAGGAAACCTAAGAAGGAAAAGTGGCAAACTATCCCAATAGCTTTGCTACTGACCCATATGAGTGTTCGTTAAGATGAGAATTAGAATATATCTCAAATGCTATTGCTATTACTATTACTATAGTTCTGCGGGCTAAAATTTATTATGTGCCAGACACCAGGTTAAGCATTTGCATGCACTTTCTCATCTGTTCTCCTCATCCTATGAGCATGGTTCTATTACTATCTCCATTTTATAGAAGAGGAAACTGAGGTTGAATAATTTAGTGGAAGAGTCATAATTTGAAGGTAGGTTTGTTAGACGTGATTCAAACTTGAGGCATGTGGTATCAGAAATCAAGGGAAAATGTGCACACTGAAGTTGTTTTAATTTGTAAGTCCTCAGGATGGACAAAAGTCAATCTTTTGGCTACCGTGAGCTTTATGAAAATGATTTCGTTTTTTTCTATGGAGTAGATACTAATTTCTTTGTTTTAAGGTAGAGTTAGGAGTGTCTGAACTCAAGCCCTTCCTGTTTCCATAGCACCTTACCGGGAGGAAAAGGAAGTGGAAAGAAAGGAAAGTTCATTTTCACTGAAAATGGTGGGGTAATGCATGACACAGAGGGGCCAGATTCATAGATAGTTCAAATCTCATTTGAAGCAGTAGTTCCAACTCCCTCTCATGATTAGTTATGGGAAATAACTGCCTGATTTGAAGTTCATTTTCTTTGAAGCTGCTAATAAACAATAAAAATTTTAAAATACATAGAAGGGAAAGAATACAGAGCCTTGTTTGATTTTACAATTTGTTTTATAATTTACAAAGAACTTTATTAAACTTTGCAATGGTTCTGCCAGTCCATTTTTATGATTTCCCAGTCTCCATTTTTTTTTACAATGAGGAAGCCAACAATAACCCATAAATATTTATTACATTGTGATTATAATAGCCACTACCGTTTATGCAGTAGGGACTTTACAGGCAGGAATTATCTTGTTGGCCCTTCACAACACAGTGGAGTGAGCAGCCTCTTTTGACCAGCAAGGAATTTGAGCTTCAGAGTGGTTCAGTAGCTTGCCCAAGGGCTCAAAGCTAATATGTGAAAAAGCCAAGACTTATCAAGCTTGGCTAGTGATCTTTCTCCTACATCATGCCAATTTTTCTTTCAAGGATCAAAGCAAGAAACTGAATAATCAGCCATCGGGATAGTTGAAAGTTGGCTGGAAAATGTATAATATTTATGGATAATATTGATCTCTTTACCTGCTATGACACATATTGAAACATTGGCAGAGGAAAAATGACTTAATCATGTTAGTTCTCTCAACAAATTCTTATTTGAATATTAAATTTTTTTCCCAATTTTCAGTTCTTTGGTCCTAATGAGTGGTTGCAGACATGTTTCTGTGACAAAAGATGAAGGAAATTTGGCAAATTTGAAAAGAGAGGGGGATAAAAGCAGAAGGAGAAATAAAAGTATAGTAGAGCAAAGCAAAGGAGCAAGGGAATAAATAACAAAGAGACCAGAGAAAGTAATTATCATTTTACTTTGCACAGGGTAAAAACCTGGGCACAGAGAGATGGGAGAACTTACCCCATGAATGAGATACAGATAAGAGTTCTCTCGGGCCCTTTCCTTCCTGAATTGCCCTAAACCAGCTTCAAAACAAGATTCTAAGTTCCCAGCATTTAAATGTGCACTTAGGGATAAGATTTATAAATTCCAGTTAACTTCCATTGTCATTGTCCCTCTCCAAAGGCACACATTTTAATCATCCATCTACCTGCTATCCCTCAAGTCCTTTCCCACATTCCCTGTAGCTGGAAATAGCCACTCTGTAGGTTCAGTGCCATTCCAGATGCTTGAAACAGGATTTTGATACAACAAATGAAAGGGCTCTTCAATCTATGGGTCCACATTGCCTTGGAACTGGTTCTTCTAGAGTTTACTGTCATTTCTGGATACTTAACCAAGACCCTCCCTATTCCTCAGTTCCCTTAATTGGCCCTTGTTAAACTGTGACCTCTCAAAAAACCGAAACAAAGCTGAGTTTAATATTGTTGTAGTAAGGGAGACCATTACTTAGAGAGAGCCTTAGTAGCATTTCAGAGTGGGGAGGGCAAATTATGGTATTTATGAGGTTTTGGAGTCTAGTTTAATGCAGGTCTTTCAATCTCAGTGCTTGATTAAGGTTGAGTAAAGATCATGATACAATAGTGTAGAAGTGGAAAACGTAGTAAGGCAAGAATTTTGAAGATGAGGATTCAAAGAATCTTGGAGATAAACTTTCATTTGATGCTGTCTGTTGAAGAGTTGAACCATTTGATGTTCATTTAGATGTTTTTGGGGGGAAGTTCCTAAAATGAACAAAACAGATAATTTGCAACTTTTATCTTCCTAGGCAAGAGTTTCTAGAAATAGTAAAGCCATGTTAGTAAATATTGGGAAATAGTAAAGTCATGTTGATGTTGACAGTAAGCTGTGTGTTTGTAGATTTTGTCTCTCAGTGTCCCACTTTGTGGTCATTAGTAAGCCTGAGCTAAAAGCTAGACCCATCAACATTTGGGCATTTGACCAATCAGGGTTGTGTGTGAGGGGGTTTTTTATCCTCCATGCCTGTCAGGTTTTCCTGTTCTTTTTGGTTATTCATGTGATGGACAGCACAAATAAGACACATGGATGGATCATTTGACAGTAGTTTTATAGCAGCATTTAAGATTCTAGAGATCATACCTCTAAACACGGCAGCAATATGGACCAATACTATGATCAGAGTTCATTGTCCACTTCTTAGCCAGAAGCCAAGGGTTCCCAATTTACACCAAGATAGTAGAGCCTATCCCCAATGTAAAGAGCTCACAGAACCAGATGATTAGCCATACTACCTAAATTTATGACTCTTTATTTACTTGCTAGTTATTTTGAATAATATTAAAGATCCCAGAGAGGCCTGCAGGGATCTAAGGGCAACATTCTTCCCCTAAAATAGTACATGTTTACTCTTAAGTGGCCAATATTATACCCACCTTCAGATTTCATGAACCTTCCAGGAAAGGAGTTCTATGGCTGTGTTGGCATTGTCTAACTCTTCTGTATTCTCTGAGCTATAGCATGCAGAATGCTCTCTATTTTGGGAATCACTTGTATGGTATGAAGTGACGAAATATAAAAAGGGAAGAAAAGAATTAAAAAATATCCTCTGAGGATTAGAATTTGGATTCTCAAATTAAGACTCACTTTCTCTTTAAAATACATTACCTATCAACAGTTCCTAGAAGGTGACAGTTCCTGGAGGGTAAAATGATATACCAAATTGGATTCTAAGTGATATCAAGGATTATCCTGAAGGCAGGAATCAGTTTACCAAGATAACAAGTACCCGTCCAATTTGCATGTAACAGCCAGAAGGCTTTTGTACTGCAAATTCAACGGCTGTCATTGGGAGCCACCGATGAAAGGTCTTTGGCCAAAATAGGGCTGAAATAGTGATCTAACATTTTGGCACTACTCACCAAGAATGGTCCAGTGCCAGGCAATAAAATTTGGAATATTAAGAAAATTAGGTAGCTCTAAAGCAGAAGAGAAGTAGTGTGTCTTATTGTGATGTTGGTGAAAGTGACTCAGGCTCCAAATATATTGCATATCTTCCCTAGTTCTCTTTAATTTCCATTACTGTGAAAGTTCAGTTACAAAAGTTCCAGGTTTCAGGTCATAAAAATGTTGTTTAGGATGATGTTAAGGAAAGGCTACTCATACCTATTGACGTTATACCAGGTGTATTGCATGAGCTCTCTGTAATATTTGACTGTGTCTGTTTGCAATATTGTGGAGTCTAAAAGAGGTGAGAATCCTACTGAGCCAGTGAGGTGCCCCAGAGAGGTGATAATCCTTAATCCATGGGTTGACCAGTCAGTCACTAATTCATAGGGGGAGAATTGACCAACGCCAGAAAGAATCGATCTCATTATCATTAAAATCAATGGCAATACCTTGGGGCATGAAAGTTTAAGAATCTTGAAAATTTTGCTAATTTCAGGTTTAGAAATTCTAAGTGTTCTTTCCACCTTTGCTGATGATTGGGGCTGATACTGACAGTAACCTTTCTGAATAAATGGGAGAACTTTTCAAAGCTCTTAAATAACAGCCCAGTGAATTAGTTTTTTACTGTTGTGTGACAAGTTACCCAAGACCTACTGATTTAAAAACAACGTAAATTTATTATCTCACATTTTTTGTGGGTCAAGAGTCTGGGCACAACTTGACAGGGTCCTCAGTTTAGGGTTTCACAAGGTTGAAGTCAAGGTGTTGGCAGGCTACATTCTCATGAGAAGGCTCTACTGGGGGAGAATTTGCTTCTAACCTCACTCATTTTGTTGGAAGAATTCATTTCCTTGTGGTTATAGCCTGAGACCTCCAGCCTCTTGCTAGCTGTCGGCTGGTGGGCTGGTGGCTGTTCCCAGCTCTTAGCAGCTGCCTGCTGTTCCTTGCCATGTGGATTTCTTCAACATGGCTGCTTATTTCATGATGTCAGTAAGGAGATCTTTAAAGTCTGCTAGTAAGACAGATCTTATATAACAATCACGAGAGTGATGTCTCATCACCTTTGTCATATTGTATTGATTAGAAGCAAGTTCTGATCACAGTCAAGGGGAGAGTATTACACAAAGGTAGGAGCCCCCGGAAATGGAGATCCTGGGGGGTGGGGACCATCTTAGAGTCTATCTATTATACCCAGTAAAATAGGTGCCCTTAGAGTAATAGGTTAGAATTCTGTAGGTTGATAATATAACATTATATATATATATTTATATAAATATATAAATATATAAAAATAAAAATTAAAAAATATATATATATACACATATATACTGCTACTGTTAGTGCTGTAAACTTTCCATCAAGAAAAGTGTTCAATCCATTCTGGGAAGAAGAAAATATATAGCATACATTCTAAACCCATTGTAGTGAGTAGACATATGAAATTAATTTGGAGGTTTTGAAGTGGACTCTGAGGATTGGGCTTTTGTCCATGTACCACCTTTACAGTTTTACTAGGATCATGCTACTGACAGATGAGATATGAACTAGAAACATCCTCAGAAATTTTAGTAAAGTTACCCCATCAATGTTCATTGAGTTTAGTGGCTAATTTGTCCTTTCAGTGGTGGGTAATTTCACATAAAGTTCTTGCAAGTTTCCCTTTGGGGTTCTCTGGTACTTTTACGCAGCTATTCTTAGAGTGCCTGAGATTATCCTTGTGCAATTTTTTTTTAAAGATTTTATTTATTTATTTGACAGAGAGACAGCCAGCGAGAGAGGGAACACAAGCAGGGGGAGTGGGAGAGGAAGAAGCAGGCTCACAGCGGAGGAGCCCGATGTGGGGCTCGATCCCATAACGCCGGGATCACGCCCTGAGCCAAAGGCAGACGCTTAACCGCTGTGCCACCCAGGCGCCCCTGTGCAATTTTTTTTAATTAAAAAAGTTTTTAATTTTGATTCCAGTTAAGTTAACATGCAGTGTTATATATCCTTGTGCAGTTTATGTGTAGATTTCTCCCAGTGCTCTTTCCTGACTCTGGATCTAATGACTGGCATTCTATAAAAGCCTTTTTTAAACATTCCCCAAGTTTTAATCTCTCAGGTTATCATTATGGCTAGGATTTTAGTGAGTGTTGCTATCTGCATAAAGAGCAGCAGGGTTTACCTTAGCCTCTGTGTTATCTTTCTTGTGTGAGCCCTTACCTTTGTAATAGTCATCTCTTTAGGAAGGAGTAGAGCACACAAAAGTTCTTTAATTTGTTGACCATTCTGAATTGGGGTTCCTGAATTGGGGGTCAAGAACTTTTATTTACAAAATATTCCAAAATTAGGGACTCCCTTCCAAAGCAGGGCTACTAATAGTGGAAATTTTCCTTTTATTTCTAGCTAACTGACAAACTTTGGTGACTGAACTAAGTTCTTCCATCTGGACAGATTTTACTTTTAGTAGAGGGTGATATTCTCACCTGATACTTTGCTATATCGGTCTTAAGGTATGACCCGTCAACAAACAGCATTAAGTCTGGACTTTTCTTTCTTTCTTTCTTTCTTTCTTTCTTTCTTTCTTTCTTTCTTTCTTTCTTTCTTTCTTTTCTTAAGATTTTATTTATTTATTTGAGAGAGTGAGAGAAAGAGCTCAGAGGGGGTGGGGGAGTGGGGAAGGGGCAGAGGGAGAGGGAGAGGGAGAAGCAGACTGCTGAGCAGAGAGCCTGACTTGGGGCTGCATCCCAGAACCCTGGGATCATGAACTGAGCTGAAGGCAGACACTTAACTGACTGAGCCACCCAGGCACCCCAAGTCTAGATTTTCTAAAGGGGTTTCTAGGGCAAAAGTAATTTGTGAACAGAGTTTACATAGCCATGAATTTTCTGTTTCAGGTAATGGAAGAAAAGTAGAAGAATTTTTAAGTGACGGGGCGCCTGGGTGGCTCAGTTGTTAAGCGTCTGCCTTCGGCTCAGGGCATGATCTCGGTGTTCTGGGATCGAGCCCCACATCAGGCTCCTCTGCTGGGAGCCTGCTTCTTCCTCTCCCACTCCCCCTGCTTGTGTTCCCTCTCTTGCTGGCTGTCTCTCTCTCTGTCAAATAAATAAATAAAATCTTTAAAAAAAAGAATTTTAGAGTGAATGGAAATAATGTGAGGGAGAAAATACAATTTCATGTGATGTAAGCCTACTTGCTAAGAAGTGTTGTGTATTTTCAGTGAGCAGCAAAGACTGTACAGCATGAGGGACCATCAAATTGAAGGGATACCTCAAAACCAAGTCTGCAGACATCTCTACTGGTTTAGCTGTTGTGATTAATGAGAAGGTGGGTAGCATTTTGCCACAGGGTCAAAAAGGAGAGGTTAGTAAGCCATTGGTCTTTCATAATTTCCATGGAGTTGAGTCCAAATGACAAGGGTCTGCCCAGAGTTGGAGAGCTAATATTAATTAGACCTTTTCATGTTTAGATTTCTAGGGAAGAGGTTTTGTTACTAAGAACTTGGTTAAGTCATATAGTGAGGTGACAATTAGAAAAGTTGAGAATCCATTGTACTTGGGTGAGTGAGATTGATCTTCATTGTCCCTGGCCTAGTAAAATTTTGAATGGCCTGTGGTTGGTTAGGAGGAAGGGACTGGCTTCCTTAGGATAAATCATATCTTAGATCAGGGCATGACTTTTACTATTTCTGTGAAGGACCAGATAGTAAATATCTTTGTGGGTGCAATAATATGATTTATAAGAAATATATATTTGGTCATTCAAATGAATATATATATATATATATATATATATATATATATATATATATGTTTCTCATATGTATTTGGTCTTCTTCATGGTTTCCGGCTCACAGCTCCTTAAATCCTTGGAATTTCCTGTAATAAGGGCAATAAAGGTGTCTTTCATTATGTTAATGAAGACAACTTTTGGACCCCACCCAAGGGTGGGTGCCAGGTGCTAGGAGGACCAACCCTCTGATGAGAGGTTTGGAACTTTCAGTCCCAACCCCTGATCTCTGAGGAAGGGAGAGGGACTGGGTGGGGGTTGAATCAGCCAATGGTCAATGACTTAGTCAATCATGACTATGTAATGAAGCCTCCATAAAAGCCCAAAAGGACTGGGTTCAGAGAGCTACAGGTTGGTGAATACATGGAGATGTGGGGAGAGTGGCACACCTGCAGAGATCATGGAAGCTCTGCACCCTTTCCTCATACCTTGCCTATATATCTTTTTATCTAGATGTGGATTTGTATCCTTTATCATATATTTTAATAAACTGGTAAATGTATGTGTTTCTCTGAGTTCTGTGAGCCACTATAACAAATTAACAGAACCTAAGGAGGAGGTCGTTGGAACCTCCAGTCTGTAGCCATTTGGTCAGAAGCACAGGTAACAGCCTGGGGCTTGTGACTGGTATCTGAAGTGGGGGGTGGGGAGCAGTCTTGCAGGACTGAACCCTTAATCTGTGAAATCTGATGCTCTTTCTGGGTAGACAGTGTCAGTTTGGTTTTGTGTGTTTGGAAACAACCCTCCCCCACCCCCTGCCATTGGAATTGGGTCTGGGAACCCTGAAAGAGTGGAGCATGCAGTCTCTGTCACAGCTATTCAGCTTGGTTGTTCTAATGTCAAAGTAACCATAGACAGTATATAAATGAATGGATGTGACTTTGTTCCAATAAAATTTTATTGTATATAAATATACAAGTATATTTATAAAAGTAGGCAGCAGGCTGGATTTGATTTGTGGCTGTAGTTTGCCAATTCCTGTCCTATGTAATGAACTTACTTCGAAAACATTTGGCTTCCCATTGGAAATATGCTTTTACTGAGCTAAAACATTAAGTAGATAGATGGAGTTAGTGTTAGAGTTTACCTCATTTTTGAACACAACATAGTCATGATTGACCAAGTCATTGACCATTGACTGATTCAACCCCTAGCCCCTCATCCACATATTGTAAAAGAGTAGAATCACAAGGAAATTTAAGATTCTTGTGGTCCTGGTTGAGGATCTATGAAAAGTAGCAGATGCCTTAGTAAACTCCTGGGGCATAACAGTTCAGGTATATTGTTGATTTTCTTTATAAAAGGCAAACAAGTATCAACTATTTTGACCTAAAAGGACACTTTAAAAAAGCAGAACACAGATCTACAACTGTAAAATATGGAGTCTCAGGAAGCACCTAACATAAAATAGTATTGGTGTTTAGTAGTACAGGGAAGCCCTGAATAACTATTCTGTTTATTGCCCCAAGGGCCTATTGAGGTTTTTACCTGGAAGGACAGGAATATTACAAGGACTAGGATGAGTTATGATGAGTCCTTTCTTTATTAGACTTTCTACAGTCAGTTTTGGTCTTTGCTTAGCTTCTCATTCAAGAATGTTTAATGCAAATCTGGGGAGAAATAGGGTAAGATGGGCCTTGTCTCATGGCAGTGAGAAGGTCTCGACTGGATTTTGGACCTCTAGTATCGTCAAGTGCTGGATCCTTGAAAATTTTACCGAGACGACTTGTAAATAAGATAAAGCTGAGTTTCTTTCCCTAAACCAGTGAGGAGAGCACTATCTTAAACAGTTTTAGCAGTGTCTCAAGGTAGGAAGGTAAAATGGGAACATTTGTGAATTTTTGGAATGTGGTTTTAAGGCAGGTCTTGCAATATGCAGGCTTGATTAGGACTGGATAAGAATCCTGATATAATCGTTTAGGACTGGACATAGGAAGATGAGGGTTTTGAGGTGAGAAGGTTCAAAGAATCTTGAGAAGTGAATTATCATTTGATACTATCTGTTGTAAAGATGTACAAGTTGATGTTCATTAAATATTATAGCTGTTTGAGAGTGTATCTTCGTGGGCAAGAGTTTCTTGGAATAGTAATGTCATTTTGATGAAGACAGTAGAATAGTAAGGCTATGTTAATGCCATTAGTAAGCTGTGTGGGTGTAAATGGTTTCTGTTCTCACTTTTCATGCCTGCATTCCTGGGTTGGTTTCCCGTCTGCTAGCCCATTGGACTATATTCTACTTATTACTCCATTCTGTGTCGTTTGCTCGCTACAGTTTTCCTAAGCACCTAAGGTACTCCCCACCTTCTACCTGGTCCTGTCTATAATCCGTTTATTTGCTGTAACTTTGCCTGTTCCTCTTGGTTGCATTTCCTTCCACCTGGCTGACTATGAAAAATTCTGCTAAAATCTCTGCCCATAGCCTTCTTTCAGATCACCCAGCGTGGTATAATGGATTTGAGTCTGGGCTGTATTATTTACCAGCTGCAATACATTTACCCTCTGCTTCATTCTATTTTGGTGCATGCTGGAACCTTTAGTGATTTCCTGACTCACCCAGATAGGTCTGTCTGGTCTCTGACTCATGGCCATTCCACACTTGGTCAGCTTTGCCTAGACAGAGCTTCTGTGCAGAAACTGATGTGAGCAAAATCTAAGCTCTAGAAAAACCAGTCTTGATGTGAAATATATTTGAGTCAATGCTATTTTTGGCAAGTAAAGTTTCTTAACTCTTAGATCTTAGTTTCAGATCTGCCATTATCTAACTGTGTATTCTGGAACCAGTCACTGTTCCTTCTCTCAATCTCACTTAATTCCTCAGGTTTGAAATTTTAATTGCAATTTTGACCTCATAGGAGGATGTTGCTATAAATCAGGTAAGAAATGATGTTAAGTTGCACTAGAATGGTGGTAGAAATGGAGATAGACCCTGAGAACCAACATTTTTAACGAGTTTCCCATCAAATTTTTATTCTTGATGAAGCTTGAGATCCTTTATATATTTTAAAACTATGTTTTTAGGTACTAAAAGATTCAAACTTTCACATACTTTCATTGGAGTAAGACTTTTATTTATTTATTTCACATTAATACTATTTACTTTAAATTCCTTATTATAGAATAGTAATATTTTTATACCTGTTTTCTCTTTGTTAACATTAGCTTGCTATATCTTTTATTTTCGATTTTTCTAATTTTTTAATGTTTTTTTTATTATATTATGTTAGTCACCATACAGTACATCCCTGGTTTTTGATGTAAAGTTTGATGATTCATTAGTTGCATATAACACCCAGTGCACCATGCAATACCTGCCCTCCTTACTACCCATCACCAGCCTATCCCACTCCCTCACTCCCCTCCCCTCTGAAGCCCCCAGTTTGTTTCCCAGAGTCCACAGTCTCTCATGCTTCATTCCCCCTTCTGATTACCCCCCTTTCTTCCCCTACCGATCTTCCTAGTTCTTATGTTCCATAGATGAGAGAAATCATATGATAATTGTCTTTCTCTGCTTGACTTATTTCACTTAGCATAATCTCCTCCAGTCCTGTCCATGTTGCTGCAAATGTTGGGTAATCGTTCTTTCTGATGGCTGAGTAATATTCCATTGTATATATGGACCACAACTTCTTAATCCAGTCATCTGTTGAAGGGCATCTCGGTTCCTTCCACGATTTAGCTATTGTGAACAATGCTGCTATGAACATTGGGGTGCATATGGCCCTTCTCTTCACTACGTCTGTATCTTTGTTGAAGTATAACTAACATGCATACAGTATTATATTAGTTTCAGGTGTACAAAGTAATGATTCAACAATTCGATACTTTTCTCAGTGCTCATCAAGATAAGGCATTCTTAATCTCCGTTATCTATTTCACCCATTCCCCCACCCACCAGTTTGTTCTCTATATTTTTTTGAGGGATCTTTTTTTCTCTGTTTGTTCATTTATTTTATTTCTTAAATTCCATATATGAGTGAAATCATATGATATTTGTCCTTCTCTGACTTCTGATTTGAAATTTAAAATTCAAATTTTAAAAAACATTTCAAAAGTTATTTTGTCTTACAGGTAACACATTACATGAAATAAAGCTGGATTTTATTCTCCCACAATCTGATTGAGAAATTTAACACAGCTGTATTTCTTGTGATTAATAACATCTTCGGATATGTTCCTAATATCATAGTTTATAGTTCCATTTGCCAAGCATTCCTTCTCATTTTTCTCATGCTCCACTCCCTTTCATCTTTCCTTCCCTTTCTTTCTCTTTCTATTTCTGATTCCTTTCCTGTTTTTTTTTTGATATATTAATTATATTTTCTTTATTTCTTTTCTCTCGTGGTTTGGAAGTTGAATATGCTATTCCTATTCTTTGAGTGGTTTCACTTGCATTTTAAAGCACATATTTAAGTTTATCTAGTCATTTCAAACTAATTAGTATTTATATCAGCCCTTGCTCCTACATTTCCTGTTTCAAGACAAGAAATCTGGCATATTTTCATTCTTTCCTTCTTCTTTCAGTCTTCCCATACCTTTAATGTTGAGATTATCCAGGAGTTTTAGTTATCAACTTTTTGTACCAATAATTATTTCATGTATTAATTTTATGTACTAATAATTATATAATAATTATTTTGATAATTATAAAATATACTGGCTCCTTTGCTCATCATTTTTAAAATTTCAAATTTTGCCTTTTTTCTTTTTCCTTTTTCTTTTTTCTTTTTATTTTTTTATTATTATGTTATGTTAGTCACCATACAGTACATCATTAGTTTTTGATGTAGTGTTCCATGATTCATTGTTTGTGTATAACACCCAGTGCTCCATGCAATACCTGCCCTCCTTAATACCCATCACCAAGCTAGCCCATCCTCCCACCCCCCTCCCCTCAAAACCCTCAGTTTGTTTCCCAGAGTCCATAGTCTCTCATGGTTTGTCTCTCCCTCTGATTTCCCCCGCTTCATTTTTCCCTTCCTTCTAATGATCTCCCTGCTATTCCTTATGGTCCACAAATAAGTGAAATCATATGATAATTGCCGTTCTCTGCTTGACTTATTTCACTTAGCATAATCTCCAGTTCCATCCATGTTGATGCAAATGTTGGGTAATCATCCTTTCTGATGGCTGAGTAATATTCCATTGTATATATGGACCACATCTTTATCCATTCATTTGTTGAAGGGCATCTTGGCTCCTTCCACAGTTTGGCTATTGTGGACATTGCTGCTATGAACATTGGGGTGCATATGGCCCTTCCAAATCTTGCCTTTTTTTCTGAATTCCTTCTCATTTTTATGGAGTATGTAATTCTTTCAGAGAATGAGTGTGGTAAGTTTATTGAGCATTTGTATGCCTATAAGCTTTTAATTTCATACCCCTTCCTTGATGCTAGATTGTCTGGGTATAAAGACTTTAGGCTCAACTTTCCTTCATTTCTGAAAAATGAATAATAAAAGGATAACCAAAAAACTTAACTACCTGTAATTTAAGAAATACTTCTTATTAACCCTTGGATCAAAGAAGTAATCAAAAGAAAATTCAAACTAACTAAGACATAATATAGAAGAGAACACTTCATACCAGAACTTATGTTACATGGATAAAGCTAAACTCAAATGAAATTTCATAGCATTAAGTATCTTAATTATTAAAGAAATAAGATTGAAAGCAGTGGAGGCAGTTAGGAGTTGGATTGGAGCTTGGAAGAGAGAGCAGCAGGGATGCGTTTAAGTCACCATCTTCTTGCTACTAGCACTTTTAGTGTAAATTCTTTTAAGATTTGTTTTGCGGGGGAGCAGAAGGAGAGACAGGCTTAAGCAGACTCTGCACTGAGCGTGGAGCCAGATGCAGGGCTTGATTTCACCACCCTGAGATCACAACCTGATCCAAGGCCTAACTGACTGTGCCACCCAGGCATCCTAGTGTTTAATTTTTTATATTTAAAATTTGAAGCATTTGGAATTTATTTTGTTTCAGGGTATTAGGATCAGGGGTGCCTGTGTGGCTCAGGTGGTTAAGCATCTGCCTTTGGCTCAGGTCATGATCCCAGGGTCCTGGGACAGAGTCCTACAATGGGCTCCCTGCTCAGTGGGGAGTCTGCTTCTCCCTCTCCCTCTGCCCATCTCTCGCTCTCTCTCTCTCAAATAAATAAATAAAATCTTAAAAAAAAGGTATCATTCTCCCTTTCCCCCGCCCCCAATGTCTAACCAGTTGTTTCAGTAATACTTATTGCATAATCCATACTTTCCCCTCTTACATGAAATTCTACTTCAGTCACAGAATGAATTCTCAAATGAACTTTGGTCTATTCTTGCACCATCTATCCTGTGCTATTTATCTGGATGTACATTTTGGCATAGCTCCTGCCTGTTTTAATTACTATAGCTTTCTAATGGGTTTTGATATCTGATAGAACAGGTGCTTTTTCATTCTTAATTTTTAAATATTTTATGGGCTATTTGTTACATCTTTAATTTTTTAGATGAATTTAACATATGTAGATTTTTAATTCTAAGAATGAACCAATTGGGAATTTGGATGGAATTGATCATACAAATTAAATAAAGGGAAATCGACATCTATATTACTTCTTCCCAAGAACAAAAAGCATTTATTCCCATAAGTTAAAAAAAAAAGATTTAGACTTTCAGTTTTTGCTTCAACATGTAAAGAGGTTGGAGGTTGTCACTCTCATCCTTATAACAAGAAAAAAGCTGAACAAACCAAAAATCAGTAACTCTTTTTAGATCCATCGGAGAATTGAGATCATAAGACAAACCAATACTCCTTTAACTGGAGAGACAGGAAACTACAAAGAATCACAGCTTCATAAGGGCAGAACCTGCTGGAGCCAGAAATAAGAAGACTAAACTGTAATTGATGAAGTGCTGGAGAATTGAGTGTGGACCAGGTTTGGAATTAAAAACTTAGTGTGGGAAGGCCCCACACTTCCGTGAGTTATACCTCCAGAAGGTCCACCAGTTTTTTTCTCACAGCAAGGATTGAAGAAAAATTCCTCTATGCTTTCAGCAAGGGTAGGGGAGGCAACCGTATTGAAATATACCAAAGGAAAAGTAGCCATTTTGAAATAAGCCTGGAGCATTCTGTTCTCTGCCTTCTCTCAAAGGAATTTATTCACTGAAGTGGAGGAAAGGAAATACCTAAGTGCAGCTCCTGCTAACTCTCCTGCCTCATGAGAGTGTGTATGTGAATGTGGAAGGGGGAGGGAAGATGAGAAGCACTTGTGAAGGTCAAGGCCCAGGGTCACAGGCTCACTGAAACACCAAAACCTAATATGGAATTACAGAATGCTTGCCTCTACCACACCTCTTATCATGACAATAACAGGGCTCCTATATAACAGAATTACAGCTGAAAGGACTGTAAGGCTCATACTCTATTTAAGAAGGAGTTTATAGGGAAACCCAAATACAACAGAGGAGACAAAAACAAGGACACTAGGGGAGACTGAAGCTTCAGATGCCTATAATTACAGCAGTAGATATAGTATAACTTCCAGCCAGAGAAGCCCTCATAGTAAAGGCCAACTTATTTCTGTTCCTATTATCCAGTACTTTATATCTGGCTTTCAACAAAATTTAGAAGGCATGCTGGAAAGCAGCAACAACAAAAAGTATGAAGAAGAAGGCAAGCAATAGAACCAGACTCAGATATGGCAGAGATTTTGGAAGTATCAGACAAGGAATTTAAAATAACTATGATGATTATGCTGAGGGCTCTAGTGGAAAAAATGGACAACATGAAAGAGAGATGGGTAATGTAAGCAGAGAGCCTTTGTCTGTAAGAAAGAATAAAGAAGACATGCTAGAAATAAAAAGAACACACTGTAATAAAAATAAAGAATAACTCTAATGGGCTCATCAGTAGATGGCTCATGGCCAAGGAAAGAATCGGGGAGCTTGAAGATATTCAATAGAAACTTCTCGAACTGAAAGGCAAAAGAGAAAAAAATGATGAAAAAAAAGAGAAAGGAATGGAATAGTCAAGAAATGTGGAACAATTACAAAAAGTAATACATGTAATGGAATTGCTGTAAGGAGAGGAAAGAGAGAAAAGAGAATAAGAAATATTTGCAGTGATAATGGCTGAGAATTTCCCAGAACTAGTGACAGACACCAAACCACAGATCCAGGAAACTCAGAGAACACCAAGAAAGATAAATACCAAAAAATTTACATGTAGGAATATTATATTCAAACTGCAGAAAACCTAAGACAAAGAGAAAATCTTGAAAGAAGCCAGAGAGGGGAAAAAAAATACCTTACTTACAAAGGAATAGGATAAAAATACATAGAACTTCTCTCGTAAACCAGTAAACAAGAAGACAGAGAAAAGTATTTAAAGTCTTGAAAGAAGACACCAACCTAGAATTCTGTATCCATTAAAATTATTCAAAACAGAAGGAGAAATAAACACTTTCTCAGATAAATAAAACTTGAGGGAATTTGTCACAAGTACACCTGCCTTGCAGAAAGTGTTAAAAGAGGTTCTTCAGAGAGTTGGAAAATGAAATAGTTCAGAAACTTGTATTTACATAAAGAAAGGGAATGTCAGAGAAGGATCAAATGAAGGAAAAATAAAACCTTTTATTTTTATTCTTTATTTAATAGACAACTGCTAACAATCTGTATTTGGTGATGATAGCTATGGACAAGTGAAATGAATGATAGCAGCGTTATAAGGGAAGGAGGGAGGAAATGGAAATACTCTATTATTATTTGAAAGTAGGCTTAGATTAGTTGTAATTGTATGTTGCAGATTCTAGGACAACCAATAAAAAAATTTAAAAAACAATAATGATTGATTATACTAAGAGAAGAGAGAAGATGGAATCATATAAAATGTTCAACTAAAACCAGAAAAGGCAGAAAAAGAGGGGAAAGTAAAAAAAGAAACAAGAACAAGTATAATAAATAAAAGACAGTTTTAGATGTGATAGATCTTAATCAACTTATTAATAATCACTTTCAGTGTGAATGGTCCAAATATATCAATTAAGAGACAGACTGACAGAGTTTGTAAAAAACAAAACAAAACAAAACCAGGACCTGACTATATGTTGTCTATAAGAAACTCCCTTTAAATAAGAAAAAAAAAGTTAAGTTTGTATGTAGTTGTTCAGATTTATTCATCATAGCTCTGGCACTTATTAAGTTTTATCCCTAAGTTTTTAGATCTTCTGTTGTTATTCTGAATGTATAACTACTAGGAGATTTGGTTGCAAATAGCATAAAACAGCTTAAACTAATTTTAGCAAAATATGCAATGTATTATTAGACTGTAGAAGAGCATCTCCTGGAATTCAAAATGGGAATACAACTAGCCCCAGGAGTAAACTGAAACGACTTGAGGCCCAAACTACTCTTCCTTCTCTTTTCTTCGTTACTTCTCTCTGTGGACCAATTTCTCTTATTCTCCAGTCCATAGGGTAGAAAATTTGGGTGTTGACAGTGCCTGAATTTACATATTATATCTTTCTACATCTCAGTTCTAATTCCCAAGGATGTGGCTTGGACTGACCAAGTTTGGATCAGCTATCTACCTTCTTATTCAATTACCTGTAACCAAGGATGCAATTTCACATGGCACAACATTATGACGGGAAGACTATTGCTTGACCATATGGATGGTACAGGCCATTTTTCAGAATTTGAGAGTCTGTGGAGACAAAACAGTAGGGGGTCCATTATAGAGCAGAGTGTTTCCATTACATTTTCTTCCTGGTTATTGTGTGTGTAGGAGGAAACCTACTAAATGCTACACTTGTATTTTATTTTCACAGCTTTTGGCAAGAGGGATGCCTGAAAGTTCCCTTGATAGTCATGAGGTAATAACTTACACTTTGAGGATCAGAAGGTATTTTTTCCATTTAGAGATTGAAACTTTGTGATTATGGGACAAAAGGTGTTTCCAGGCATGTTTGGCCTATTCTGAACACATCCATCTGTAGATAGCCCTGCATGATTTGAAGGATTGGGCCCATCTTCCTTGGTTCGTTGAGAAAGGAAAGGAATCTTTTTTGTTTGGGAGATTGAAAAGCAACATAACTCAACTCCTCGCTGGTTCTCTGGGACTGTGCAGTGGGCTAGTGGTTGTGGGTTCCAATGTAGAGAGGCCTGAGTCAATTCTACATAGTGCTTCTGGCAGCACTAGGGCTTTGGAGAGACATGGAGCACGTAGGAAATTGGCGAGGGGTACCCTGGTTGTAGCAGAGTGAAAGTGCCTTTGAGTAGTCCCTTTTTGGAGAAGCATGCTGATCTCTGGGTACCTGGAGGTTAGGGGCATTTTGAAAATCTTTTGTAGGCAAGATGAACAATGCCAGACAGGAGAGGAGATCCAGTGTTCTGTAGCGGCATTGGAAGGTGGACACCAGGGTTCTCTCTTATTTTCGAGGGAAAGTTCTGCAGAACTCCTTTGTAGTATAAGGTTCTGGGAGAGTTCAGGAGAGACAAGGGAGCCCTAAGAATGTGACACTGGACTTTTCGTCGATCTGTTATATGGGACTTTGAGCTAATTCTACAATAATTTTGAGAAATAATAGAATATACTGAGCATTGAAGATTATGGTTATTAAATTTAGATGGAATAAAAGTGTAGTTTTTTTGGCATGTATTATTATAAATCTAGCATCCATCCCATTTTCTTTCACAAAGGATGGACTCTGCTAATCTATGAAGCAATCAGAAGTTTACAGTCTTCCTTTTACAGGTCCATTCCAGCATTGACAGGTTGAAGGACTCTCCATTGCTATCATTGGCTATATGTGATTCTAAGTCCTGGCTTACTGAGGAACTAAAATATGTATTTCTCTTCTCTGCTGGAGGCCTAGAATACTGGAGGATAGGACAAAGTCCCTTACTTGCCCTCTTTTACTCTGTTTTCAGTAATCTCTAGAAGAAAGATGTGTGTGTGTGTGTGTGTGTGTGTGTGTGTGTGTGTGTGTGTGTGTATCTATTTGGTTATTTGTTTTAAATCTGGCATTTCTCCTTTTCCATAACATGGGACTATCTCTCGTAGACCCAGGATACCACACACACACACACACACACACACACACACACACACACACACACACTTTCTCTCTCTCTCTCTCTCTCTCTCTCTCTCTCTCACACACACACACACACACACACACAGTGTTAAGAAAATATTCATGTAATAGGTATTTGTAAGGAAGTCTCAAGGAAAGGGACCCAGAAGTCAAAAACATAAAGGTTGAAGAGAAACCTAAAAGTAGGATGCTAAAGATTCCCAGAGATGGTAAGGAGCCTATGGAATTATAGAGTGGGCCAGACATGAGAGGTAGAACTATTCACTATGTTTACTAGAAATTGAATTGAGAGCCATGCTTCACATAAACAAAACAAAATCCAACAGAACTATTGCTGAATAAAATTTTTACTTTTATTTAATATAGTACCTTGTGTGATAATACATACTACTAAAGAAAATGGAAATATAGCTCTTGGGTAGGTATTTTGTTAGGATTTTATTCAGCTACAAGTACCAGGAAACCTTACTTTAATGGTTTAAAAAATGAAATAGATTTTTCTCATGTGGTTTGCAGGTAGGTAAAATGTTGACTGTGGTTCAGCAACTGTCAGATGCTGTTAGAACTAGTGGTTCATTGATTCTTTTGACCTTTTGCCTAATGTTTACAAAATGTCTCCAGGCACCCTGTCCATGTTCAAGGTGGGAAGAAGGGAGAAAGGTCTGTGCCAGCCTGTTCTGTTTATCAGAAAAAGTCTTAAAAGAGATTGTTTTAGCAGAGAGGAAAATTAAGGCTCTTGGCAAGGTGTAAGGGCTAATGCCTTATTGGGAGGCACTATCCCGAGGTAGCAATAATGAAATAAAGGTGGGGTGAGAAAGAAAGTGAGACTTGATATACTTCCATGCCAGGTACTGCTTCTCTGCTCAAGGCACTAAGAGACAGAGCTTTTGTTTGGTCAGGGTACCCTTTTGGTCGTGTGAGATGTCACCAAACAGGCTATGTAGAAAAACCATGGCTTAGAACAGTCTAATAGGTGGAGGAGTGAAAAAAGTATTTATCACCGGTTTTCTCCCATTTCCTGTCTCTTGTTGGTTTAAGTTCTCACTTTTCTGGGTGGTGTTACCTGACCCTTTGAATAGCTACTAAGGAGACGGATGTCCATGTCCTGAAATGTAGTACTTCCTCTGATTTTGACAGTGGTAGAAGGAGCCAGGGCCAGAGACTCTGGATGTTGGATTCAGGCAGTAGAACTTAATACAGCATAGAGTTTGTCACCACAGCAATAGTTGAGATGAAATAAGTGGCTAAGGGCATGGGGACCGTTGGTACTGAAAGAATAGGACGAAACACACAAGATGTATCTAATACGATATATTAGCAAACTTCTGATTGCAACTTGTTAGCCATTTCTGTGTCATGTGGACACACTTAGCTGAATTGGAGGTGGGAATGTAAGTAGCTTGCCTGAAGCCCATAGCTAACCTTTCCAAAATCTAGATTCAAATAGCAAGAATGTTGAGAGAATGGAGAGATATTGGGTAAGTAACAGTTGGTGTGCCAGGCAGGGATTTTTGTTATGCACAATAATAATAAATTTTCCTAAATTTAAGGAAAAAAAAGGAAATTCATTGAAAGAATATTAGTAGTTCTCAGGAAGGCTCAACAGGAAGGCTGAAGAACCAGGTTTGGAAAATACACAGGAGCTATAAAAATCTAGGTAGGCAGAATCATATTCAAGGTCATGCCACATTTGAGGAATAGCACAGTTATGGTGTTGCTGCTGCCATCCTGGACAGGAGATATTGTCATTGACATGGCTGCCACTGGACACAGGATATTGCCATCTTTATCAGTGGAATGAATTATTACTTATTTGCAGATTTTTCTCCAGATTCAAGTTCTGAGGCAGGAATATCTGACTAGTTGAGCTAGGTGCTCATGCCCTCACTGGAAGGGTCAGGGTGGAAAATTATCTGGCATTTTCAGTTTCTGTTGTGGTGGACAAGGTCCTGCTTCCCGCCAACATCACACAGTTGCAAATTCTCCACACTTATTAAGGGAGTCAGATGCTGGGCAGCAAGAAGAAAAAGGGCAAATAATCACCACAGTCCACTCTTTGGCTACCAGCATCCACTTACATGATAACTCAAACACTCATTCTTCCTCAAAAACATGGTCCTGTGGAATATAATATAACTACCTCTCAAAAAAGCAGGAGAATACTCAACCTCTTCTCAAAGTGAGATGAAGCAAAGTTTCATGAGTTACTGCATTCATCTACGTGTGCAGGATGTTTGGCAAATGTCTATTCCTCATCGAGTTCTGATAAAATATTGTCTTAATTGTCTATGCTGTAAGGGTTATATCATACATTTAACCATAACCCACAGTCTGTATGTCTGAGGCATTTCTTCTGAATCCCTTCATATCCTCTCAACGTAACCTGTCTTGGGTATCCTCGGCCATTTTCCTTGCCTTAACCATTACTGCAGCTTTACGTATGACTGTAATGAGTGTAACCCACTCAGACTGACTTCACGTGAGTGTAACCCAACGGGGAAAAGTGGCCTGTAGTGTAGGTATACAAGGCTCCTGGGCAGTGGAGAATGGCTTGGCCCATTGGTCAGAGGCCTGGAAGGAATAATAGAAGATAAGAGGCAAATAGGGAAAGAGGATGTAGGTTGGACCCATGACAGTGGGCATAAACCATATGGATCTTTATGTCTCATATTAAAACCCCCAAAGAACACCTACTACAAATGAGGCTCTCACCTTGAAATCACCTGTAATTCTTCTCTTTTTCTCACATCCCACTTCTAATCCATCTGGAAGTTTTAATGGATCTACCTTCAAATCATATCTAGAGTCCAATACCACCCCCTCCCCCACATACACATACCCCTGCTGCTACCCTGGCCCAAGCAAACAATTTCTCCTCTGGATTACTGACATAGTCTCCTAAATGGCTTTAGCATTTCCAAAGTTACCACTTCCCTTCATTTTATTCTTCAGTATACTGAACAGATTGATCTTTGTTGTAAAATTTAAGTGAGATCTTGCTACTGCTCTGCTCAAAATCCTCCAGTGGCTTCCTATTTTGTTAAAATAAAGTCAAAGTCTTACAAAGCCCCTACAAAGCCCTACATGCTTTGGCTCCCTGTATACCTCTGACCTCATCTCTTACTCTCCACTGAATTCACTCTGCTCCAGTAACTGGCCATTTTGCACCTCCTCCTTTCAACACACAACCTATGTTTCCACTCCTGGACCTCTGCAGTGGCTCTTTTCTCTTCTTAGGTATCTTTATAGCTCACTCTCTCACCTCATTCAAGTCACTTTTGGACTGAACCCAAGCTCAAACCTACCACTGAAAATTTTAATCCCCTCCAATACTCCAGCACTCCTTATCTTACAACCTAATCTAATTTTCCATAGTGTTTAAACCTTCTATAGAATTTACTCATTTATAATGTTTATTGTCCATCTTCCCACACTACAAGGTAAGCTCCATGAGAGTCAGAACTTTTTCTGCTATGACATTGCTAGATCCTTGGCATCTAGAAGAGTGCCTGGTACATAGTAGATGTTGGATAAATGTTAAATGGATGAATGTACTTGAATGGGGCTGCAAGTTTCCAGTAGTCTATTTCCTGCTAGTGCCAGGCTATTGTGTGAACCTCCTGTAAACCAAGCTCAAACTGTCAGCTTCTCATAGAAAAAATCATCAGTGGGCATAGCCTGGGTTGAAGGTCAAGAAGGCCCTTTGAAAGAGAGATGTGTATTCTGCTACCTTCTAGTCTTCTTGAAAAGACTAATGATATGTTACTGTAGAATAAGAGTTGTATACAGTAAACAAGGAAACTGAAACCCTCGGACATTGAGAGATGGGCCCCAGGTCACATAGCAATTGAGTGGCAGAATGAGACAATTTTCCCAAAACAGAACATCAATATACTTCCTTTTGTTAAAGCAAGATAAAAATGAAAATGATTACAAATACATAGTGGGCCCGACATGTGGGTGTGCATTTTAAAATTCCCCAAATGCATAATGTTCTTGTCTGCCCTGTTTCAAAGAGTGTTTTGCATTTCTGTCACCCTGAGTGGTATGACACCATCAGGATGACTGTGGCAGTAAGAAAACACAGAAAACACGTAGCACGGAAAAAGACTCAGTCACAACAAAGGCTAGCTTGCCTTATCAGTATGAACCCAAGAACCCAGTGAGCACCCCAAAATATACATTGATGATGAGGCTGTGAGTCACTGTATGACTCACAGCTCACTGACCACTACAAAACAGAAACTTGAAGAATAATTTACTGCCCAGGCCAAAAGGACTTGAAAGAACTTTCCCACCCACCATATAAGTGATATATCAAATTAGGGATAAGGCGCCATCTCTTTCTTCTTCTTGGAATGGATTAGTTCTCCCTCTTTGTACGGCTCCCCCAGAGACACAGGACCAGATAAGCCTCCGGTTTCACTAATAATCTTCTCTCAGTGAACCGTTCTATTGCTGTACCTGCCTACTTGGGCTCATTCTGCAAAGAAATCTAACCCATAAGTGTGCCTCAGCACACAAAAATGTACTTCATCACTCCTCAGAGCAAGATGGCTTCTTGGATCAGCCTTTTATGCCTTCCCTCCCTTGACTGTGACACTAAACAGACCCATAATAAACCATCCTCAACTACACAAGTAAGAAATTATTCTCAGGGCCAAGATAGTTTGCTCTCCAAAATTGTTTCTTTCTCTTGCTTGTACAAATCAAGGACCCAGTGATCACAATTTGGGGGCATAAAGATGGAAAGGTTCATTTTTCTACAGGAATGGAACGTTTTATTCTCTAACACCTTCTCAGCAGGACTGCTGTTGCACTCACATGATCTTTGTGGTTGGCTCAGTGTTGTGAATTCTGCTTTACCTGAGGGTCCTGAGGAGGTCTGTGACCTGAGGTCACACAGGCAAGTCCTCACCGGAGCTGGGAGTGCGCACTCTGAAGTTCCTCCTTCTGGGCTGTACCTGACACCCACCCCAGCTATCTTCTGGGGCTTTCCTGCACCAGTACATGGTAATGCTGACATAGGCCTTCTGGTGGCAGGAGGCTGTCTGGCATCTGGATTTTCTCTCATGTAGAAGACAGCACTGTTAAAAAATATTTTCTTATATCCACAAAGTGTCTCCTGCTTTTGGAGCAATGGGTGCTCTGTAAGGAAACACCCTAGGGAAAGAGTGTCCTTCCCTTACCCCCTTCATTCCTTCCACAAGAATAGAAAGCTCTTTTTTCCCCAGCTTTATTGAGGTGTAATTGACAAAATTTTTGTAAGGTATTTAAAGTGTACATTGTTAGGATTTATATATGTATATCTTGTGAAGGGATTCTTCCCTAGTTAATTAGCATATTGATCACTTCACACATACATACACATATGTGTGTGAAAACATTTAAGTTCTCTCTCAACAAATTTCAATTATACAGTGTTAGCAACTATAGTCAACCACATTTTACATTAGATCCTCAGAACTTATCCATCTTATAGCTGAAAGTTTGTACTCTTTTACCAACTCTCCTTATTTCTTACCTTCTCCCAGCCCTTGGTAACCACTTTTCTACTCTCTATTTCTAAGTTTGACTTTATTTTTTAAATTCCATGTATAAGTGACGCTACGCACTATTTGTCTTTCTCTGGTCTGGCTTATTTCACTTACCATAATGCCCTGAGGCTCCATTCATGTTGTCACAAATGACAGGATTTCCTTCTTTTTTGTATATACACACCACATCTTCTTTATCCATTCATCCATTGATGGACACTTACATCATTTCCTAAAAAGCTCTTAATGGCACCAGGAAGGCATCTTCTAAGATCTAGGCGGCTCAGGGATCATTAGAAATGAAGTATGATTAGGTAACCTGCAGGGGTCCTCTAGTTGTGCCTATTGCAGGGGCCACCTTGGCTGGTTTGCACACCCAAGATTATTTGAATGGTTCTGCAGATGAGAAGTAATTGGGTGTCAGAATTTTCAGAAACAGCAAAATACACTGAAAATTGAAATGAAAACTGCTACTGGAGATGAGATGAGCCCTGGAGCAGGTGGCCAGTATTTCTTCCGTCACTGAGATTTTTTTGCCATCCTCCTCACTTTTTCCATAAGTATCAGATGAATTTTTCTACTTTATGTTGATAATTAAGCTATGCTTGGAAATGTAGAAAGAAATACTACTTGAAATGGAACAGGAAGAACCAGGGAAGTGAGGCTCTATATACATGGAGAGCAGCTCAAACCAGTGAAACTAAAATGAAATTCAAGTTAAAGGGCAGAAATTAGACCTAGAGTCAAGAGGTTGGATAATTATCAGGCTTGAAGATGAGATTACTGAGGTTTGCCTATGTTGGCTTAGATCGGTATATACGTTTTCCTGTTGAAATATTAAATAATATCTTCACATGGTCACATTGGTAGAGCTCACTTCTTTTTTTTTTTTTTAAAGATTTTATTTTATTTATTTATTCGACAGAGATAGAGACAGCCAGCGAGAGAGGGAACACAAGCAGGGGGAGTGGGAGAGGAAGAAGCAGGCTCATAGTGGAGGAGCCTGATGTGGGGCTCGATCCTATAACGCCGGGATCACGCCCTGAGCCAAAGGCAGACGCTTAACCGCTGTGCCACCCAGGCGCCCCGGTAGAGCTCATTTCTAATGAGGAACATTTTATTCATAGTTTAAATATGTTACATGTAATTGATACTAGTTAATCTAAACTGTCAATTAGTTTTTCAACTTAAAAGTTCATCGTTTATGAAATGATATGATGTCAGGGATTTGCTTTGAAGTAATCCAATTAAAGAAATATGTGGGGTAAGGGGACACCTGGGTGGCTCAGTCAGCTAAGTGGCTGCCTTCGCCTCAGATCATGATCCCAGAACCCTGGGATTGAGCACCCCCCCCATTCCTTGGGCTCCCTGCTCATCATGAGTTTGCTTATTCCTCTTCCTCTGCTCCTCCCCTTGCGCCTGCTCTCTCTCTCTCTCAAATAAATAAATAAAATTTTAAATAAAAAAAAAAGAAATAGGTGGGGGTATGGATGAGATGAGATCATGAGTTGAAAATTGTTTGACTTGCGTGATGGGTATGTAAAAATTAATTATTTTATTCTCAGTTTATTACGCATCTCAGCTAGATAAATGCTTAGTAGCACTTATTTATTCCTTTAAAATCAGGTTGTAACCATATATGAGTCATTAAGAAAGTTCGAAAAGGACTGAAGTTAGTTCTGTCATGATCTGGCTGCACATTTGACAAACTCCTAACTATTCTAGGCTGCTGTGTTCATTGTACACATGGCAAATTCTAGTTGATTGCCTGGAGGATTTTAAGAAAAGTGTGCTGTTCTAGAGTAATGTCCTAATCACCTGTAAAATTTGAATTTTTAAAAAAGATTTTATTTTTTTATTTAACAGAGAGACCACAAGCAAAGGGAGTGGCAGGCAGAGGGAGGGAGAGAAGCAGGGTCCCCACTGAGCAGGGAGCCAGACTTGGGTCTCGATTCCAGGACCCTGGGATCATGACCTGAGCCACAGGCAGAAGCTTAACCAACTAAGCCACCCAGGTGCCCCTGTAAAATTTGAATTTTATTTTACTTTGCTTTATCTATAGGCAAAATAAATTGTCATATGTTTGTAAATGTGATCACTGTATTAGATATTTAATGTTTGTTTTTAGAAAACAGTGAAGTAGAAACACGATAACATATGCGTGATCCAAATACGGATAGGAATAGGAATAAAAATGTAAAATGGAACTTTGAGGAGAATCCCCAAAGCATTAAGTACTAGAGAGAACATTGAAGGTGAAGGTGTTTGGTTTTTTTTTTTTTAAGATTTTATTTATTTATGTGACAGAGAGACAGCCAGCGAGAGAGGGAACACAGCAGGGCAGTGGAAGAGGAAAAAGCAGGCTCCCAGTGGAGGAGCCCGATGTGGGACTCGATCCCGGAACGCCAGGATCACGCCCTGAGCCAAAGGCAAACGCCTAACAACTGTGGTACCCAGGCGCCCTGAAGGTGGAGGTTTTAACGCCGATAATCTAATCTAGAAGTGTTGTTTTTTTTTTAAACCAACTGAACCAAGTCCTCCCAAAAAAGCATGAAAATGATTAGCAGTCACTTAGGAGAATTTCTACAGATAGGAAAAAAACGGAAGAAGATTTGTTAAGTGAGTGCTGGAGAGATTCCAAGGGAGCAGAGTATGACTAATTAGAGAACTGGATGTTGCAAAGTGGATAGTTGAACCTGGAAAATCTTGGCATTGAGTAACCTGAAGGTAAAGCTTTAAAAAATAAGGTTGACTTCTGAGAAAAGTTAATAGATTAAACACATGCTTATACTTGTTTCTTCCCTCAATCACACCAAATGGCAACAAAATAATTTTTTAGAAGACTTAAACTACAAGAAGGGGAAGAGTGAACGAGAAGACGGCAAAAAGGAAGTTTTGGAAACAGGAAAGCTGATGGAAATGAGTGAAAAATTCTTAGCAAACCTGTGAAAAAAGAATCCTATGGTAGCAGTGAGGAAAAGCAGAAATCCATCTGATTTACATAGAGGAATTGTCCAAAGGCTCAGGGATGGGTGGTACTAGATTCCTCTGGAAGTGGAGATTGAATAAGAAGGATTGTTTGAAAGTCCATTTAAGAGCTATGGAGATCCCACATTGCCTCCCATACACTGATGAGCCACCTGACGAATGGCCCTTCTTTCACCCTGGAAAAAGAATATAGTTAGATTCTCTAGAGGGGATAAGTAGATGGAACTTCAAGTTCAGTTGAGGATGGAGGTACTGGACAGAAAATGGAGATCTAGATATTATTTGCATCCTGGATTCTGATGCATCCCAGCTCTCTTCCTTCATTCATGTCCCAGAATATTCACCTTCATCCTCCAAAGAAGAGACTGAAGATTATTTTTTTCCTAGGAAGTCTGATTGGCTTAAGAAGAAATACCTAAACATATTTTTTAATTTCTCCAACCAGACCACAATAAAGTAAAGTTCAGAATAGACAAAGCCTCCCACATACTTGGAGATTTGTAGTACCCCTATCTTAAATATGAACATCCAACCAATGAATATCAGTTGACAGAGGAAAATATCTTATATGAAAAATGGAGATCAAAATAAGCAGCAAAGAGCAACACAGAAAAACAAAGTTTGAAGTTTTGAAAACATGTCCACAAATTCTTTGACATTTCTCACATCAAAAGGTGGAGTCCAATTCCTCTCTTCTTGAATACAATCTGGTTTTAGAATTCTTGCTTCTCAAGAATATAATGTGATGAGGTTAGGTTGTGTGATTTTCAAGGTGAGGTTAAAAATGATGATGTAGCACTCACATGATTTTCTCTATTTCTAAACACTTGCCCTTGAGAACCCAGCCACATGCTGTGAAGAAGCCAAAGTCACCATATGACAAGATGGTATGAGGTGTTCTGATAACAGCTCCACCTGAGATCCTAGTCAATAGCCAGTATCAGTGGCCAGACATTTGAATGAGTAAGTATTCAGATGATTCCATCCCCCAGCTTTTGAACACCCAGCTGATGCCAGGTGGAACAAAGATGAGCTGTCCTCACATAGTCACGCCCAAACTACAGATTCATGAGCAAAATAAATACTGTTATTGTGATAATCCAATAATTTTTTAAGTGATTTATTATATGACAATAGAAAACTTGAACGCAAAGATTCTGCAGGGTGAAGAAATTTTCAAGATTGTATGATTAACTCTTTTTCTGGACAAGATGAAGTAATGGAGACTGGACAATGGTTCTTGGATATTGAACATTGGTCAGTGAAAGACATTGATCCCTGAGGAAAGGGAGACAAGTGAGGTGAACCCTGCAAATGCCCCAGATTACTACTTGGAGAAAATTTCCAGGCTGTGTCCTAGGGAGAAGTAACCCAAGCAGAGCCGAGTGGTCTCCTTAAGTTGAGAAGAAAGAGGTGAACATCCATGGAAGCCAAAAATCCTAGAGTTTGAAGGACAGAGTATGGAGCTGCACAAAGAGAAAGAACTCTAGAGATCTGCAGAACTTATGTCCCCTCAAGTATTCAGGTGAGTACCAATCAGTGCAGGCCTGTGAGGAAATGACTCAAGGCTGGGGGGAAAAACACCCAAAAAGATTACAGTGGACAATCCCCAGAGCTCCCAAAAGGCACAGGAATAGTAACTGTCTGCCAGCCAAATTGGAAAGTCTCATAATTCATAAGACATCAGGTGGAGTAGAAAGGAGGGCTTTGCTTCACTTGTAGTGCAGAATTAGCCCTAGATTAAATGCTTTCCTGGTCTTATTTAACAAAACTTAAAAGCTCAGTCTAAAAGGGTTAGCCTAGGATGCCTGGGTGGCTCAGCCAGTTAAGTGCCTGCCTTCAGCTCAGGTTATGATCCTTTAGTCTTGGGATTGAGTTCCTCATTGGGCTCTTTGCTTACCAGGGAGCCTGCTTCTCCCTCTGCCTGCCACTACCCCTGCTTGTGCTCACTCACTCTCTTTCTGATTTTAAATAAATAAATAAATAAATAAATAAATAAATAAATAAATAAAAGGATTAACCTTTTCCAAGTAACTTAGCTGCATCCCAAACTGAAGCCCATAATATTTGTAGACATAAAACAATATTCAGCACCCAACAAGGTAAAGTTAATCATGTATAACATTCAATAAAAATAACCAGGCACACAAAAAAGGAAATAAAAGATACGTCATGAGAAGAAAAATCAATCAAAACTGACCCAAAGGAGAAAATTAGTAGATAAAGACATTAAAATAGTTATTATAACTACATTTTATGTTCAAGAAGATTGAACAAGTCAAGTAGAGACATGGAAGACATAAAAAAGACCAAAATTGAACTTGCAGAGATGAAAGCTATAATATCTAGGATAAAATATATAATGTATGGGATTAATGCATATTATAAATTACAGAATAAAAGATTGGTGAAATTGAAGATATCAGAATAGAAACTATCCAAAATGAAACACAGAGAGAAAAGACTGAAAAGAATGAGCAGACCATTAGTGAACAGTGGGACAACTTGATATATATGTAATTGAAGTCCCTGAAGGGAGAGTGATTGGTAGGAAAAATTTTGAAAAAATAATGGCTGAAAATTTTCCAAATTTGGTGAAAGTTAAAAACCTTGAATCAAGGAAGCCAAATGAACCTCAAGCAGGAGAAACATGAAGAAAACTACTTCAATGCTCATTACAATTCCTTAAAACCAGTGATTAAAAAGAAAAAATCTTAAAAGTAGTTAAGAGAAACAGTCTACAGAAGAACAAAAATAAGTGTAAACAGATTTCTCATTGTGAACAATGAAAGCTAGATAAACAATGGAACAATATCTTTAGTGTACTGAGAGAAAAAATGGTCAACTTACAATTCTTCACCCAGCAAAAATATCTTTAAAAATAATATAGGGGCACCTGGGTGGCACGGCGGTTGAGCGTCTGCCTTCGGCGCAGGGCGTGATCCCAGCGTTATGGGATCGAGCCCCACATCAGGCTCCTCCGCTATGAGCCTGCCTCTTCCTTTCCCACTCCCTCTGCTTGTGTTCCCTCTCTCGCTGGCTGTCTCTATCTCTGTCGAATAAATAAATAAAATCTTAAAAAAAAAATAAAAAATTAAAAAATAAAAATAATATAAAATGTGAAAGACTTCATCATCATCAGTCCTGCATAATAGGAAATACTAAGGAAATCCTTTAGGCAGAAAAAAAGTGGTGCCAAATGGAAACTCTGATCTAAACAAAACCACAAAGAGCACCAGAAATGGTAAATATTTAAGTAAAGAAAAGTAGTTTTGATTATTTGACTTTTAAAAATATAAGTGACCGTATGAAGCAAAAATAATAGCAATGTAGTGTGGGACTCATAACATGTGAATAATTAAAATGAATAGCAAACACAAGGAAGGAAATAATGGAAGTAGAGGATTATACAGTTCTTATACTATATGTGAAGTGGTTCAATATTACTTGAAGGCAGACTGAAATGATTAAAAAATATATTTTATAAGCCCTAAAATAATCACAGGGGTATTTAGATAATATTTTCTAGTATTTGGCTAATTAGGGGAAAGGTATGTAAAATGAGAAACAGAACACTCAACTCAAAGGAAACCAGAAAAAGAGGGAAAAGGAGACAAAGACGAAATGGTAAAAATAGAAAACATACAGTCTTGAACAACCATTGGGCTGAAGAAGAAATCAAAAAGGAAATTAGAAATTAGAAAGTATCTTGAGACAAATGAAAACGAAAACACAATGTAAAAATGCTTATGGGCTGCAGCAAAAGCAGTACTAACAGGGATGTTTATAGTGATAAATGCATACATTAAAAAAGAAGAAAGATCTCAAGTAAACAACCTAACATTGTACCTCAAGGAAATAGAAAATGAACAAATTAATCAAAAGTTAAAAAAAGAGGGAGATAATAAAGATCATGGAAAAATAAATGAAATAGAAAATAGAAAAAATCAATGAAACTAAGAGTTTATTTTTAGAAAAGATGAACAAAATCAAGAAGCCCTTAGATGAACTGAGAGAGAGAGGAGACTCAAACAAAATCAGAAATGGAAGAGGAGACATTATAACTAATGTCACAGAAATAAGGAAGATGTGAGGGACTATTATGAACAATTATATGCCAACGAATTGGATAATATAGGAGAAATTGTTAAATTTCTAGAAACATACAACCTACTAAGACTGAATTAAGAGGAAATAGAAAGCATCTAAACAGATCAATAATAAATAAGGAGTTTTAATCAGTAATAAAAATTTTTCCAAAGGGGAAAAGTTCAGGACTAGTTGATTTCACAGGTGAATTCCCCAAACATTTAAAGAAGAATTAACACCAATCCTTTTTAAGCTCTTCCAAAAGATAGAAAAAGAGGGAACACTTTCAAATCTTTTTATAAAGCCAGCCTCAGTCTGATATAAAAGATAGACAAAAAAAAAAAAAACACAAGAAAAGAACATTACAGGTCAATATCCCTAATGAACATGATGCAAAAGCCTTCAACAAAGTGTTAACAAACCAAATTCAGCAGCACATTAAAAGTGACTAAGTGGGATTTATCCCAGGGATGCAAGGATGGTTCAACATACACAATCAATGTGATACACCATATCATTAACAGAATGAAAGATAAAATCATGATCATCTCAATAGATGTAGAAAAAGCATTTGAAAAAATTCAACATCCTTTTATGGTAAAAAAAAATAAAATAAACCTCTCAACAAATTAAATATATGAGGAACTTAATTTTTTTTTAATAATAATTTTTTACTATGTTATGTTAGTCACCATACAGTACATCCTTAGTTTTTGATGTAGTGTTCCATGATCCATTATTTGCATATAACACCCAGTGCTCCGTGCAATATGTGTCCTCCTTAATACCCATCACTGGCCTATCCCAATCCCCCATCCCCCTCCCCTATGAAGCCCTCAGTTTGTTTCCCAGAGTCCATAGTCTCTCGTGGTTCATTCCCCCTTCTGTTTACCCCCTCTTCAATCTTTCCTTCCTTCTCCTACTGATCTTCCTGCTATTTCTTATGTTCCATAAATAAGTGAAACCATATGATAATGGTCTTATGAGGAACTTACTTCAACACAATAAAGGCCATACGATCACATAAAGGCCATACAAAAACTGAAAGCTTTTCCTCTAAGATCTAGAAAAAAGCTAAGTTGCCCACTTTCACTACTTGTATTCAACACAGTACAGGAAATGCTAGCTAGAGTGATTAGGCAAGAAAAAGAAGTAAATAGGAATCCAAATCAGGAAAGAAGAAGTAAAATGATCTCTTTTTGTTAATGACATGATCTTATATGTAGAATATCCTGAAGACTCTACCAAAAAACTGTTAGAACTAATAAATGAATTTAGCAAAGTTGCAGGATACAAAAATCAGTGTACAAATATCAGTTTTGTTTCTGTACACTAATGACAAGTTGTCCTAAAAGGAAATTAAGAGAACAATTCCATTTACACTAGCATCAAAAATAATATTTAAGAATAAACTTATTTATTTATTTATTTATTTATTTATTATCTTTTTACAGATTTATTTTATTTATTTTAGAGAGAGTGCACAAGTGGAGGGAGAGGCAGAGGGAGAGACAGAGGGGAAGCAGACTACCCGCTGAGTGCAGAGCCTGACCTCATGACCTTGAGATCATCACCTGAGCTGAAATCAAGAGTTGGGCACGTTTAACTGACTGAGCCACCCAGGCTCCCCTAAACTTTTTTTTAATTTAAATTTTAGTTAGTTGACGTACAGTGCGATATTGGTTTCTGGAGTAGAATTCAGTTATTTATCACTTATGTACATACAACACCCAGTGCTCATCACAAGTGCCCTCTTTAATACCCATCACCCATCTAGCCCATCCCCCACCTCCCTCCCTCCATCAATCTACTTAGGAATAAACTTCACCAAACATGTGAAAGACTTGCATACTAAAAACCAGAAAGCACTGATGAAAAAATTTAAAGCAGACACAAATAAGTAGAAAAATATCTCATGTTCATGGATTAGAAGAATTAGTATTGTTAAAATGCCCATACTACCCAGTGCGATCATGGGTGAATACTTATTTCCAAACTCATCCAGTTGTATACTTCAATTATGTTCTGCCTTTTGTATGTCAAAAAATAAATAAATAAGAAAGCATTCAGCAAGTACAACCCATGATTGTCGCATGTATATACTCAACCATATAAAAACATGTTTATGTATATAAATGCATGTTTATAAAATATGTGCTTATATGTGTATATGGTGTTTATAAAATATGTTTATGTATATAAAACATAAAAATATATGTTTAAACCTAGCCATATAAAATCCACATTAAACGTAATCATCTCAATTAGAAGGCAGGGATTGTCAGGTTGGATTAATAAGCAAGAGCCCTAATATCAGGAACAAGACAAAAATATCTGCTTTCACCATTCTATTCAACATTGTAATGGAGGTTCTAGCCAGGGCAATTAGGCAAGAAGGAAAAATAAAAGCCATCCATATTGGAAAGGAGGAAGTAAAACTATTTGTACTCTCAGATAACATGATCTAGTATTAAAAAAATTGCAAAGAATTCCCCAGACCTATTAGATCCCATACACAATTTCAGCAGGATACAAGATCAATATACAAAAATAAAATATATTTCTATGCCCTAGCAATGAATAATCCAAAAATGAAATTATAAAATAATTTATATACATAATGTAAAAAATAATTAAAAATTTAGGACTAAATTTAAGAAGTGCAAAACTTTTACTCTAAAAACTAAAAAAAGCTTGCTGGAAGGAATTAAGAAAGACCTAAATAAATGGAAGTAGAAGACTTAATTAGAAGTAGAAGACTTAATATTGCTCAAATGGCAAATCTCACCAAATTTATCTACAAATTAAATGCAATCCTTATTAAAATTTCAGCTGCTTTTGTGTGTGTGTGCAGAAATTGACAAGCTGATCCTAAAATGTAGAAATGCAAGGGAACTTGCATAACCAAAACAATCTCAAAAACGGATAACAAAGTAGGAGGACTCACTCTTTCTGATTTCAAAACTTACTACAAAGCTAAAGTAATCAAGACAATATAGTACCAGTATAAAGATAGAAATATAGATCAATGGAGTTAGAATTGAGAGTCCAGAAATAAAGCTTTAAAAAAGATGCAATCAATTGATTTTCAATAAAGCCATTCAATGGGGGAAAGAATAGTCTTTTCAACAAATGGTGCTCAAACAAGTGGAAATCCACAGGTGAAAGAAGGAAGCTGGACCCCCACCCTACATCATAAAACACCAATTAAATTAAAATGAATCAAATACCTAAATATCTGAGGTGAAAGTACAAAACTTTTAGAGGAAAACATATGAGGAAGTCATCTGACTTTGGATTAGGCAAATGGTTTCTTAGCTATGACACCAAAAGCACAAGCGACAATAATTGGAATTAAAAATATTTGTGCTGCAAAGAACACCATAAAGAAAATGAAAAGAATCCCCTGAATGGGAGAAAAGATCTGCAAATTGTGTATCTAATAAGACACTCGTATCCAGAATATATAAAGAACTCTTACAAATTATCAATAAAAAGACAACCTAATTAGAAAATGGGCAGAGGATTTGGGTAGACATTTCTTCAAAATATACAAATGGCCAATAAACACATGAAGAAATGCTCAACATAATTTGTCACCAGAGAGGAGCACCTGGATGGCTCAGTTAGTTAAGCGGCTGCCTTCGGCTCAGGTCATGATCCTGGAGTCCCAGGGTTGGAGCCCTGCGTTGGGCTCTCTCCTCAGTGGGGAACTTGCTTCTCCCTCTCCTTCTGCCCCTCTCCCTGCCCATGCTCTCTCCTTCTCTCTTGCTCACTCTCTCTCTCAAATAAAAAAATAAAATCTTAAAAAATACAATTTGCCATCAGAGAAATGGAGCTGAAACTACAAGGAGATACCATTCATATCCACTAGGAAGGTTATCATAGAAAAGACAAACAATATTTTTTTAAATTTTATTTTAATTCCAGTGTAGTTAACATACTGTGTTATATTAGTTTCAGGTGTACAATATGGTGGCTCAACAATTCCATGTATTACTCAGTGCTCATCAAAGTGAGTGTGCTCTTAATCCCCTTCACCTCTTTCACCCATCCCTCCCACCTCCCTTCTGGTGTATATATTTTTTAAAAAGGCAGACAATAACAACTGTTGACAAGAATGTAGAGGAATTGGAATCCTTATGCATTGCTAATGAGAATGTAAAATTTCCACAGCAGCTGCTGTGGAAAACAATTTTAACAGTTCCTCAAACTGTTAAGCATAGTTACTCTATGACCCAGCAATTCCACTTCTAGGTATCTACCCTAGAGAAAATGAAATCCATATAAAAATGTACCCAAATGTTCATAACAGCATGAATCATAATGACTCAAAAGTGGAAACAACCCAAGTGTCCATTAATTGACAAATGGATAAACAAAATGTGATCCATCATACAATAGAAGATTATTCAGCCATAAAAAGGAATGACGTACTGATACCCACTGTAATGTGGATAAACTTTGAAAAATTATTCTAAGTTAAAAAAAGCGTGACACAAAAAACCACATATTGTATGATTCTATTTATATGACATGTCCAGAATAGACAAATCCATAGAGATGGAAAATATATTAGCAGTTGCCTAGGTCGGGGAAGGAGGGATGAGTATAGGCTTTCTTTCTGAGATGACAAATGTTCTAAAATTAGACTGTGGTGGTGTTTGCTTAACTTTGTAAATAAACTAAAAACCATTGGATTATACATTGGTAGATTATATGGTGTGGAAATTATATCTCATAAAGCTGTTAAAAATAAATGAATAAGTAAAAAGTGCAGGAAAAATGTACCATTATTTTGTCTTCCAAAGATGATCAATATAAATATTTTGGCAAATATATATTTGGACTTTGTTTTATTGAAATATGATTATTATTTTAATAATAAATTTATTGTTTTTGAAAGGGATCATACTATAGATATTGTTCCAACATTTTGAAAAATTATTGTTATACAATGAGCAATGAGCATTTTTTCATGAAAATATACACAGATTTCAATATTTATAAAGGTCACAAATCAATGCATTCATTGGTATTAGACAGCTTCTTTGAACATTTGTTTTTTGATAAACATTTAGGTAATTTCTAACTATTTTGAAATAAAAAGTCTCCAGTGAATAGCTTTATACATTTGTCTTTGAGCTGTTGTATACTTCCATAGGAGATTCTCCTTAAACTAAGGTTGTCTTCAAAGTTATTTTTATGAGAAACTGGGAGAGGTTTAATTAGGTGCTATATACCATTTTAAACTGCAAGTTTTCCACATTAATGTTTTAACACTAACTCCTAAGTTTCACCCATTATCTGGAGTTTTTTTTAAATACATAAATTATCCTTTTGGAAAGGGAAGGGATTTTCCATATTCATGAATGCTTTCACTCTTACAGAATGTAAATACACTCACCATATATTATCTGACTAACTGATTTACATCTTGGAAATACCTAGTACAAAAATTGCTAGTCCAAATAGTGAAAGCCCAAAGCCAAGATACTTAATGTTCAACACATAGTATTTACCTGTAGCTTTTATATTTTATGCTGCTTTATTGACCAAATCCTTTAAACATATTTTTAATTGCTTATAGTCATTTTTAGAGTTATTTCAACTCTGAGCATTTTAGTTCTATTATAAAGTATTAAATCTAGAAGCAGAAAAGTTATAAGACATGTTCTTCTGATAAGTTTCTAATGATGACCCAGAAAACTCCAACCTTAGTACATGAGTAATTAATGTTTATTCTATCATACATAATTTTGTCATGAAAATCATGCAAAAGTGGAATGACCCTCAGGAGAAAGATCCGAGCTGTTGCCTGGGCAGGTACACCATTCACCTGATCTCTAGTCATGTTACAGATAGCATTAATAAGAGCAGCAAATGGTGACACATCTTCTGTCTTCTCATTCTGTCATTCTCTTAGGTTGTCTCAAGTAGAAAAAGTATTCAAACTTGTTAATGATCATATAGAAGCTTGACTTTGGTATAGATTAAAATTTCCCCAGATTTCAGATATGACAATTAGTATTCATCTAGTTTGAAAGTTATAAAGTTCTGGCATATATCTTTAAGGCAGGATGTAGATTCTTTCTCTGTAGTCAACTTTAAAAGTAGTCTGATTTCACAGAATCACCGATGTTCACTTTGGATAGCCCTTTAGACATAATCTGGTCTAAACCTATCATCGTAACATTGAAGTTGAGGGAAATGATGTGATGTTTTCCAGGTCAAGTGGTTTAGTGGCTGAGATAGGATTATAATCCAGAGTTTTCTTTATTCCCAGTTCTTTTGGTCTTTTCTGACGGCTTAAAAATGAACTAGATGAACTTTCAAAGTTCATTCCAGCATCAAGATTTTGTGGAGTAGATTACAGTCGGGGAATTTTGATACATCTGGCCTTGTTTAATTTGTGGTAAGTTTCTGAAAGAATATAAATGTTTTCTTTAAATTCTATAAAATACCATAGAAATTACTCCATAATTAACAATTTATTATTGTCAATGAGCTGGAACATGTCATTGCAAAGGAAATGCTAGTTCTGGGCTACAAACTCTACCAAATACATTTGGTCCTGTATTTTATGAAAAGAAATCAGGGAACTAGTTATAATATATGAGTTTCTCTTTGAAAAGACTAGTTTATTCACAGAAAACAAGGGTATTATTATTATCTGAGAATGTGGGAAAATAATATCAGCTTTTTGGATCTTGGTTATGTTATGGGGCATGAGTGCATAATAGCTCCGGGTCCAGGCTCAGAGTAATGACATGAATCAGTAGGACAACAACACTGTCAAAGACATTACATCACAACTTGCATCAATGGTGTTCACCTAACTAGTTAATAACATTTTTAGTAGTACTGATATGATGGCCCTGGGTTATATTGGTGGGACACCGACTTCCATGTTCTAATCCCTCCACTGTTCGTTGGACCCATTCTTGATTCGAACATAGATATTGGTATTTAGAAGATAAATGTAACCTATTAGCTACATACTGATCAGAATTGTGGATCACAGGATTGGTGTTTGGAGGCACTTTGAGCCTGGGACAAAGGTCTCTGCTTGGGCAGTGCCACTGGACTTGATATTAATTCTTGTTACTGACTTTTATCAATGAAGACAGGGGCTTCTGAGGAAGACAAGGCTGAGCATCTCAGTGGCTCTTCTTTTAGTTCTACTCTTATTAACTCTTGAGAAGAAACAACTCAGTAAAATCCGTAGCACAAAAAATATGCAGCATTGTGCTTGGGAGTTAGTTGACATTCTTGCATCTTTTGTTCTGCTCTCATGTGCACTTTTTAAGCACCTGTTCTTTGAGAAACCACAGAGGAAAAAGAGGTGGGCATAGGCACAAATCCTAGAGGGCTATGTTTCCTTTTGAATAATATGTCAACCCACTCGGTCATCATGAGCCTCTATATCCACGGGATATAAAAGGATTCCCTTTGCTTCCTGGCTGCGGTGGTCCTTTATAAGACCAGTTTGCTTAACAGTATCTCTGTTCCTGGCTCAAGAGTATCCCTTTACAATATAGTTTTCCCTTGTCTAAGGAGCTGCAGTTGTTTTGATATTCCCCAGAACCCTCATCTCCTTGTCTCTTTCACTTGTTGCTTGGGAAAGGAAAAGCAACTTCCTTCCTTGGGGAACCCTAATCTTTATTTATATTTCTATTTTGAAGCAGAACTCAGTCAGTTTTGTCATGTTGTCACTCCCTGTAACAAAGACAGGGAGAGCCCTCTCTATGTACCCTTGGCGAGGAGAAGGGTGTGGCCAGAAGAAATTAGTTGGTTGATGTGGACTGGAGGTATAAAAGCCATCTCAATGTAATTGTTGTTAATACCTTTCTTCACTTCTTCCGTTGATCAAGTATTTCCTTCATGCACCAAAGCACAACGTTTCTGCAGTTAGGGATTCTCTCCATGGTTGTGTTGGTGTTCTTTTGGCCCTTCGGTGAAGGCATTTGACTTAATCATGACAAACTGATGAGTTGGCTTCAGCTATGGTGGAACAAGGACTGTTGGCTGAGAAAAGTGTGAATGCTGAAGCTGAGGGCAGAGTTGGCTCATGGAACATTTTATCTGTTCTCTGAGTTTCTTGTCCCAGTACGTCAACAAATTTGTTTTTGTTTAAAGACTTTCCCACACAAGTGTCTGCCAAGTTCAGAAGACTGCTTTTTGAGATTGATCTTGGTTTTCTTGGAACAAGAGCTGAGATTGTATAATAAGCTCAGTTGGTCTCAGAGAGGGAAAGTTGGGAGATTTTATTTCCATATACATCAGCCATATCTGGGCATGGAAGAGGAGGGAAAGGCCTGGAAACTAGGTGATATGGGTGGGAGGTGGGAGGAAAGAACTAGTGAAAGGAGATTTCACTTGTGTCTATTTTTCCCACTTGTCTTTGAGGCTTTCTGTGTCATTTAGAAGTAAAGCACTGAAGCTGCAATGTTCAATTCTGAGATTGATTTTGGCCACACTCTCATTTGATTTAAATGAATCTGATTTGTTAGAAAAGGGTCTTTAGGTTCCTGATCTTTAGATTGGTGGAGACATTGCTAATATCCAGAGCAATTCTTAAGTGTACATTTATAGACTGGACTAGAGGACTTCTTTCCTTTGAGGTGTAAAAAGCACTCCATTGTGATAATCCCACTTGCTGTGAGCTACTTAAAAGAAGGCAATAAAATGCAACTTAATGGACAAATATTAGAATGTCCTTACTGCTTTTGCAAAGCAAGAGATAAATATCATGGTAGGATCAATGTGTACAGAATTGTCATTCAATAAGGGCTTATAGAATCAGGCAGCCTGGTATTGGTTGATCACTGTAGGATGCCATGTGTTCCTTGAGATTGGTTTGTGGCTTTAAGCCACAGGACTGTGGGATGAGAGAAAGTTGGCAGTTTATCAGAGGCAGAAGTGGAGGGGAGCACAATGGCCATTGTGAGTGCTAACTCTAGCATAGGCTTTCAGGGAATGTCCGCCATGCTCACATTCATAGAAGGCAGGATTGCCTTGGGATCTTACTAACTTCTGCCAATGCCAGCCAAATGTCTGGTAGCACTGTTGACGTTGGAGGGGGACCCAGTAAACACACTCCTTTCATGACTAATTTTATGGCATAAAACAAAGAGTAAGTCGGATGGAAATCAAGAGTCCAGCTGTTAGAAGCTTAAGTGTGCTGCAAAAATGGACAGCTTAATAATAATACTTAATACTGGAATGGGACTGATTTACCAGCCTCAGGCAACACTGCTCCTCTGTGGGCTGCCCTCTATGGGGCTTGCCCTGTAAAACATCTGGCATGGAAGAGCCTCACTGGCTCCCAAGAGGAAGAGGATGATAAGAAGATGCTGGGTTGTAGATATCCAATTTCTCTTCCAGACTTACCAAGTTAGGTAACTAACTCTGTTTCCATGGTGAAAAGTAAGGGGTGGGCCAAGAAGTCATAAAAGCTTAGGAAAAATCATTCCTCGGAGAAGCCAGAGGAGTGGAAGGTGTGCTCCTTCCTCGAAACAAGTTCTCTTGGCATAAACACCAGCACACTCATGATTGACAGTAAAAACATTATGGCTTTTTCAGGCAGCTTTGGGGACTATAGCATAACAACGGAGAAGACAAATGTTTAAAGAACACTCATTTTCTCAGTATGGTCAGTGTTTTTGAGTGTTTTCACAATGCCAAGAGGTGTTCTGATTAACATTCGCCTATGAGAGTGATGCATGGGTGGGTCTGGGAGAAAGAGAATAAAGTTATGAAGAATAGGATAAATTCATATGTAGTCCTAAGAAATTAACAAACCATCAAAGAATGGGGGTTGGTCAGTTGTAAGACATTTTTTGAACACTCACAGCTCATACAGAGTTTATAACCTAATAGAAAAGACAAAAACCAATGCAAGAGAAAAAGACATTTGCATATATAAAATTTTAGTGTAGAGATGGTTAAGTCAGTGTTTTTGCTAGTGGGCAGGGTTAACCGGACCATTTGCAAAGAAAGTGAATCTTGGTCTGTAATGATGATGAGATGGGGAATGTGGGAACAGTGGGCCTAAGGTTCCAGGAATATGGTGAAAACCCATAGAAACATACTGGAGAGTCTCTGATGTCATCCAAGGTTGAACATGAAATATTATGATGCTGCTTCTGTTGCTGCTATTGATGGAAGAAAGATAAATGTTGTGACAGACGCCCACAAAGTTTTTGGCAAGAAATAAAATTCCATTTAGTATGATGCATTTCAAGGGAATGACCTTTAGGATCAGGCAGATGTGGCATATTTTTGCCTCATTGCTAAACTATGGGGTTTGAGAGCTATACAAATGTGGAAGGCATCAGGTTGAAATGCAATACACTATCTTTTGGCCAATATAATTGACAAAGTGAAAATTGTAACAATTCCCCACATACATGCTGAAACAGCAGAAATAACATCCAAAATACCAGGAAGTGCTTTCTCCAAAAAAAGAAAAAAGTGAGAAAAAGCATTTAAACAAATGCTGCAAGCTACCTATATTGTTACTTCTAATTCTCTTCTCAGCCTGAAGTAAAATGTATGGTGTCTTGGATGTGGTAAGAGAAATACTTCTGTCCTTATTCACTAGAGTCAAAGTGAGAGTGGGGGTCAATGAGACATCCCCAGGCAAGTTCTGTAGACTTTCTAATTCCCACTATTATCACCCCAATAAAGACTTCAGTACACATTCCTGGTCTCTTGCTTTTAGTTTCTTTCTTCTTCTTCAATTTACCCAGCTCAAGTCTACTGACAAATATTCCTACAATATTCTTTATTTCAATTGCCAATCTAAAAAATTTTAGATGGTTCTCTATTTTCTATAAAGTAATATCAAATTCACTGACCCGATATTTAAAATGATATATAAGATGAGCCAATTTTTTTCATCTTTTGTTCTTTCATTTCATCACACAAATTCTTCAGTAAGTCAAAGTGACTTACTGTTTTCCCAGATATCTCCCTGAACTCTCTACCCACTAGGTCTTTGCTTACCCCAGTCCCTCTTATCCTTTCCCTTCCTCCTAAATCCCTCCCATTAGTATAAGTTCAGCTAAAATCTACATTCTTTATGAAATTCTCTCCAAACACTGCATTCAGTTTTTCTTTTTATTGTCTATACTGCTCATGTAATATTTACCATATTTCATGCATATTTATAATTTTATGGTCGTGGGGCGCCTGGGTGGCTCAGTCGTTGGGCGTCTGCCTTCAGCTCAGGGTGTGATCCCAGAGTCCTGGGATCGAGCCCCACATCAGCCTCCTCTGCTGGGAGCCTGCTTCTTCCTCTCCCACTCCCCCTGCTTGTGTTCCCTCTCTCGCTGGCTGTCTCTCTCTGTCAAATAAATAAATAAATCTTTAAAAATAAATAATAATAATTTTATGGTCGTGTTTATATACCTCACCTCTTCAATGGAATTCTTGAGGGAGAAAACTTTTTGTGTCCTTGTTATGCCTAGTAGAATTCTTTTACATTATAGATTCCAATGATTAAGAAAATGTTTTCAGAAGGGGGAAAAAGTGAAGAATATGCTGAAGTGAACACAGTAGGTTTCTGAGGCAGTAAAGCACTTTTGAAATATATCATATAATGAAAACAAAACATCAGATATTGAAAGTTGCAGGCAGAGTTCATTTAGTGTGAAATTATAGCCTTAAATGAATACATTAGAAAATAAGAAAGGCTGAAAACCAATGGCTTGGTGTCTATTTCTAGAAGTTAATAAAAAAATAAAACAAAACCGGGGCGCCTGGGTGGCTCAGTCGTTAATTGTCTGCCTTTGGCTCAGGTCATGATCCCAGGGTCCTGGGATCGAACCCCACATCAGGCTCCCTGCTCAGTGGGAAGCCTGCTTCTCCCTCTCCCACTCCCCCTGCTTGTGTTCCCTCCCTTGCTGTCTCTCTTTCTCTGTCAAATAAATAAGTAAAATCTTAAAAAAAAATAAAGTAGAAAGAATGAAATAAAAAATATAAGAAAATAAGTAAAAGAGAAAAACATAAAGTAAAAACTTCTAAAAAGTTAAAATTTCTCTTTTTGTAACTAATAAAGTTGGTGAAACGATGGCAAGAATAATCAGGAAAAAGAGAGAAGGCAAAATAGCCAATATCAGAAATGAGAAAGATGACATCATTACAGACCCTAAAGCCAGTAGAAAGATAAAAAGATACTACAGAGGTCTTTGTGACAACAAATTTGAAAATTAAGTAAAATGAGTAAGTGGGTAAGCTCCTAAATATACTAAAAGTAGTCCTAAGAAAAACTAGAAAATCTCAACTGTCCTATGATTATTAATTAAATTGAATTCATAAGTTAAAGGCATCCCACAAAAAAAAAACTTTATTCCAGATGTGTTTGCTGATAAAATTCTACCAAACATTAAAGAATAATATTAATCTTACACAAATCCTTCCAGAAAATAGAAAAAGAATAAAGAAGTCTCTGTTTATTTCATGGATCAGCATACCTTTATTTTCCCTTTATTTTTAAATTTTGAAATAATTTTACACTTACACAAAAGTTACAAAAATAGTACAGAAATTTCCCATATACTTTTTATGTATCCTTTCCTAAACTTGCATACCCGTAGTACAATTATTAAGACAAGTTCATTAGCGTTGGACAATACTGTTAACTAATAAGTCCTTACTCAAATTTCACCAGTTTTACCCCTAATGTTCTTTTTCAATTCCAGGATGCCATCTAGGATCCTATAATGCATTTAATTGCTGTGTCTCCTTAGTGTCATCAAATCTGTGACAGTTCTTCACTCTTTCCTTATCAACTTGACACCTTTGATGAGTAGTAGTCAGTTATTTTGTAGAATGTCTTTCAATTTGGTTTGTCTGATATTTTCTCATGATTAGATTGAGATTATGCATTTTTGGCAAGAAAAATCACAAATGTAATATTGTACTCTTTTTGCTACATTGTATTAGGCTGTGGTATTTTTTATTACTGGTGATATTAGCCTTGATCACTTGGTTATGAGAGTGTCTGCCAGGTTTCTGCACCATACAATTCCTGTTTTTCCTCTTATAATTGGTAAATATCTTTGGAGAGATACTCTGAGACTAGGAAAATATTCCAGTTCTCCTCAAACTTCTGCCCACTGGTGAACTGATGTCTAATACATCCACACAGAAAATTATAGATTATAATTGAGACCATTTAAAGGATATATAAAAAGACTCACTATTTTTCCAGTTGGTCCAATCTCAGTCAAAAATGCTTACAGATTTTTATTAGTTAAAATTGATAATCTGGTTTTCAATTTTAGGTGGAAAAACAAAAGACCAAGGGAAGCAAAGTTGCTCTTGAAGAAGGTGAACAAGGTAGGAAAACTTGCTGTACTAGATATCAAGGCATTTTATAAAGCTATATTAACATATACAATGTGGTAATGGTGCTGAGAGAGAAATAAATGGAACTGGACACAAGAAACAGACATTCATTTATGACTTAATTTTTGAGAAAGATGGTCTCTTCAATGAATGGTGTTAGATCAATTTGAAAACCATCTGGAATAAATTAAATTGAGCCCCTGTCTCATACTGAGAATGAAAATGAAATGAAATCAAATTAAAATTGATTTGTAACTTATAAATCTGTGTGTAAAAGGCAAAAAACCCAAAGATTCCAGAAGCCAATATTGGACAATCTCTTCATGTTCTCGAGGGTAGAGGAAAAATTTACTAAACAGAATTTAAAAAGTCCTAATTAGAGGAAAAGATTGATTAACTGGATCACTTTAAAATGAAGAACTTCCAGGTGCCTGGGTGGCTCTGTTGGTTAAACATCTAACTCTTGATTTCCACTCAGGTCATGATCTCAGGGTCATGAGTTTGAGCCCTGCATCAGGCTCTGCGCTGGGCGTGGAACCTGCTTAAGATTCTCTCTTTCCCTCTCCATCTGCTCTCTCTGTGTCTCAAAAAAAAAAAAAAAAAGAACTTCTGTTAATCTAAGACTCCACTGAAAGAGTCCAAAAGCAAGCCACTGAATAGAATAAGATATTTGCAATACATTCAGTATTGGTAGTGTATTTTTTTTATATGTCTGATTTAATTTACAAAGCATTAAAGCTTCAGCAAGAGATACCCAAGGCTAAGTCTTGTCTTGGATAAAATAAGAGAGCATTAAAAAATGAAATGCTGGTGGGGGAAGTGTATGATAAAAGGGAAGATGAGAATATGCATATATTGTGCAAATTGAGAAATTAAAACTGAAATGAAAGGTTTTAGATGGGAGTATAAATTGGCACAAACACTTCAGGATATAGTTTAATATTTTCCATTAAAGTTATACAAATGAATACCCTATGGCCCAGCAATTCTTCTGGTTACTCAACAGGAATGCTTGTCATTTGTATGAATAGATAGGTACAAAAATGTTTGTAGTAACATTATTCACAATAAACACAAACTAGAAATGCGGTGCCTGGGTGGCTCAGTCAGTTAAGTGTCTGACTTGGGCTTAGGTCATGATCTCAGGGTCCTGGGATCGAGCCCCACGTCAGGCTCCATGCTCAAAGGGAGCTCTGCTCCTCCCCTGCTCATGCGCTCTCGCTCTCTCTCTCAATCTCTCTCTCTCTCAAATAAATAAATAAAATCTTTAAACACAAACTAGAAACAACCCAACTGACACTCAACACTAAGATGGATAAATTATCTGTGATATATTCATATAATATATGAAATGGCAGTGTAAAGGAACACACTACAGAGACATGCCACAACATGGATCAATCCCACAGACATACTATTGAATTTTAAAAGCCAGACACAAAATCCACATTGTGAGATTTCACTTGTATAAGGTTCAAAACAGGCAAAATGAACTATAGTGCTAGAGAAATAAGGAGAGTTATACCAGCTAGGCTCCAATCAGGGAAGCAGAATTGATTGGAGTGCTATGGATTAAGGGATTTATTATAGGGACTGGATTCTATGCAGCTGTCAGGATTGAAGAAGGAGTGGAAAGATAATGCACTTAGGGGTGGGCCTAGGTGGCTGGAAGTCTAGGAGCTATATAGCTGAGAGGGAAAGCCCAATGAGAATAAGGACACACTGGAGTATGTATAGACACACTGAAAGAATGGACAAACTTACCTATATTTTTCTCTCAGCCATGAAGCTACACATACATTTGGCCTACCACTGGTTGAAGCCGAAGGAGGAGGTTGGCGGGCCTGAAAGAGCCACAGGCCTGGCTGCTTCCCTGTGCCAACGAGGGGAGTAAGCAAATCAGTGTCAGCATTAACAATGCCTGGTGCCCTTCAGTGACTTTCATAGCAGAATGGCTACTGTTTTATTCAGGCCTTCCAAATCTTGAGCAAATTTCTTTTATGACCAAACCCTAACCTGGAATTCTGGGAAATGTAGTTCCAGCTTACCTAACTTGACACAGTACAAGTCAATATAAGAATGGTTTGCCTTTGGGGAAGAGGGCAAGAGAGAGATTGAGAGAAGCCCTCAGAGGGCCATGTGGCATGCTGACAACGTTCTATTTCTTTGCCTGGCTGATGGTCACCTGGTGTGTACTTTGTGAAAAGCCAATTTAGCAGAACATCTAGGTTTTATAAATTTTTCTTTACATATATTATATATCCTCAAATACACACTTCAAAAAAAGGGAAAAAAAAGAGAGAGAAAGGAGTGTAGGTTTTGAAGTAAAAAAGGCATGTCTCCAATTACTAGTCCTGCCAATTTCTAGCTGTTTAACTTTGGGCAAATTATGTAATTTCTTATCAGTAATGTGGGGTGCATCATGCTTCCTACCTCATAGGTTTTGTGAGTGTTAAAATGAGATAATTAAATTAGCACTGTGTCTGGCATACGGCAAGCAGGCAAAAGAGTTTGCATTCACTATTGCTCTAAACAAATTGCTAGATTATATTGTTATATTCTGCATATGATAATATATGAATATATTGATATATGGTAATGATAATAGTTGCTTTTTTCAATACCCACGGTGTTTCAGGCACTATTATAAGCAATTTTAATTTATTCACTCACTGAAACCTTATAAGAATCCTTTGAGGTGGCTTTATTATAACTGTCATAATACATATGAGTAGATGGAGTCAAAAGAGGTTAAATAACTATCCAAGATTATACAGCCTGTAAGTGGTGGAGCCAAGGATCCGTACCCAGAGCTCAAGTTGGGTTGGGGCAGGTGGTTATATGCATGTAGGCAATGTGCCTTAGGCAGAGCTGATTTGGTTGCAGCCAGAGACATCCAACTCCACCTATTAGCTTAGGCACAATGTATAATTCAGAAGAAGTTTATTGGAATGCCTCACATGACGATGGGGAGGACACAGTTGTAGTGAAGCCCAAGATCTACTGGAATTAAGGCTTTCAGGCCACCAGGTCTCTCTTGTATGTCTCATTTCTACTTGTCTCTACATTGTTGCCTTAATTCTTGCCTACTGCAGATAAACGTTCTCCACATGACAGAATCCATGGCAGCCAATAGATCCTGGGTTTCAAGGTCTATGTTTCCCACCCCGGAGAGAGACTGATTAGTCCAGATTCAGTCAGTCATCAACCCACACCTATGGCTAAAAGAGCAGAATCTTATAAATAGACATGGTTTGTGTATGAGACTATTTCCAGACAAGGAGGAAGCCATCATCAGTTATAGGGTCACTCTTGGGAAAGGCAGCCTCATACATGCAGTCTTTTGACCCCCATTCAGTCACATCAGAATGAGCCTTGGGCCTGGAACACTTCCTACTAAGAAATAAAGAATCCCCACACCTGTGCTGGACTTGACACCTTGTGTGGGGGTATCTTTCTCTATCTCAGACTCAGTGTATACTCATTTATGCTGTTTAAGTGTGTGTCAAATGGTGCCACTACTATATCCGTCCCTTGAAGGGAGAGAATGGGGTCTCTTATTTGGAGGCACAAGAGGGGTGTGTGCAGGTTAATTGCCCTGCATTGGCTGCTTGGAGGGACTTTCTGGCCACGGGGACCAACACCCACTACTGAAGCCGATCTTGCTCTGTGTCTTCTCTATGTAAGTAAAGCGGTGTTCCACCCAGTGCTTGACTGTACTGGGTTTTCCTTGGCGCCTCCGATACCGAGTTGCGGAAGTGTTTAGACTTCTCCCAGTAACAGACAATACGTGTCACTTACTCGACAGTCACAAAGCCTGGTGTCCACTATGAATGTTATGGAAAATAAAGCCAAATTACAGAACACACAGGTTCCCCTGGTATAAAGTCTATGTCTGTAGGAAGAGTGTCATTCCTTATCTGTGTTCCAAGACTTTCATTTTAACAATCACATTTCCTGGTAGACAAAGATTTGAGGGTGAACCAGATCAAGGGTGAAAGACAGATTGTAGCTGTATTACTTTGCTGAGTCATATTCTAATGCAAGATATCTAATAAGCAAAGGAAAAGAATAGATACCAAGGAGTTAACAATCATTTCAGAAAATGGGTTTTTGAAAACAAATGGGCCCATAAACTTCAGGAAGTCTCTCTTTCCAGTTATCCCTAACATACAGCATCTCTGAAAACTAAGGCAGGTTGGATAACAATCTATAGCCATTGCCAAGTGATTTTGCAATAACAGGGAATTTATGAAAATTAACCTTTAGATCGAGGGCTCTTTTTGTGTGGTTGAAATATCATTTTCTTGAAACTCTAAGTTCCAATGGGAAAAGAATTTAGTTTGAGTTGTGGGTCAAGTTGGAATTATTGGATGAAGGAAGAAGGAATGATGTCACAGTGAAGCACATTTAATCCAGGGAAAATAAAGTGCCTTATTTCCCAGAATATTTGTTAGGGAAAGGTGGAAAGAAAAGGGGGAGCTACCCACACAAATTCTGCTGGCTTACACTTGATATTCTATTACCATGCCTGAAAGATGATTTATAACAATAACATTTAGTATCAGATGTGTTTGTAATCAGCTTTTGATGATTCAAGGAAAAAGGAGAGAATCATACGATTTAAAAATTATTCCGGGACGCCTGGGTGTCTCAGTCAGTTAAGTGTCTGCTTTCAGCTCAGGTCGTGATCCCAGAGTCCTGGGATCTAGACTGGCATCGGGCTCTTTTCTCAGCAGGGAGCCTGCTTCTCCCTCTGCCTGCTGCTCCCCCTGCTTGTGCCCTCTCTCCCAATCTCTCTAACAAATAAAAAAATAAAATCTTTAAAAAACCAACCAAACAAAAAAAAAAACAATTTAAAAATTATTCCTATTTGGCCTTGTAAGCTGGTCTATTAATTAACACAATTGTTAGCATACCCTATATGCTATTCTGCATTGTTTAAGTTAAAATTTATCTGATCGATCCATTTATAACAGAACATAAAAGTTACCTCATTTTTTTGATGGCTGAAGAGTATTTCAGAGTATTGGAATATATGGATTGCTATACTTAACCAGGAACATATTAGTGGACATTTTATGTCCAATATTTTGCTATACCAAAAAATAATGAATATTTCTGTACATTCTGTTTTACCCATATGTGTTTTGTAGCATAATTTGTAGAAACAAAATTGGTTTATCAAAGTGTATGTACATTTTTAGTTTTAGCAGATGCCGCAAGTTTCTTTTCACAGAGGTTTTAGCAATTAACATCTACTCCAGTGCTATATACTCATACCCTGGTTAATAAAGTGTATTATCAGATTTGTTTATCACTATTACTGCTAGGTAAAAATGGTATCTAAAGGTAGTTTTCACTTTTCTGCTTTAATGTGTTTAAGAGAGATTTCATTGAATTTCTTTTCTGCGAACTATATATAACTTTTGTCAATTTTTCTGATGGGTAGTTTTTTAAAAATTGATTTGTAGGGGCTCTTTATATATTAACAAAATTAACCGTATGCAGTGAAATGAGTTGCAACTTAAAAAAACATAGTTCATGGTTTGTGTTTTCATTTTATTTCTGGTATGGTGTTACCATGCAGATTTTTAAAATTTTATGTGGCTGCATTTATCAATATTTTATTTTATGGTTTCCCCACTTAGAAAATAAAAAAAAATTCCTCCATAGTTTACATTAGTTCTTTATAATTTTGGATTTTTTTTACATTTAAATTTATGATCCATCTGGAATTAATTTTATTGTAGTATGTGAAGTTGGTATCCAATTTAATTAGTTTCCAATTGTAATCCAGTTACCTCAGTAATAAGTATTGAATAAGCAATCATTTCCCCACTGATTGGAAATGGCATTTATAATAGAAAATCCCTTACGTCTGTTGTAATCTACTACTCAACTTTCTGTAATATTTCTGTGTTATTTTTTATTATGTTTCATTTGTTTGCCTATACGTGAATTAGAACCATGCTATGGCAGGCAAAATAAAGCCTCCCCAACATTCTAATCTCTGGTACCTAAGTAACATCAGTTGTCTTTTGCCTCAGTTGTCTTTACATTCAATTTGTGGTTCCCCTGGGGATTTTTTATTTCATCCTGGACATCTTGGCTATGTTAGGAGACTCTGGGTCCTATTTAAATCTTTTAGTTGGGGCAGTCACCCTATTTAGGTTTAGCATGAAGATCCTGGCCCATTTTGTGGGCTGTTTTCCAATGACAATTTAATTTCCAGAACTCCCACAGGTCCCTGCTAGCACTGCCTAAAGGGGCAGAAGATCCTTCCACAGGCTGAGGTGCTGGGTGCCTCAATATGGGGGAAGAGAATCTCTGGCCTGTGGGGATGTGAAGGCTTCCTGCTGGGCACCTGTTGTGGTGGGATGTCTTTGCTGGCTGCCCAGCTGCCCAGTGCCTCTTCACAGGAGCAGGGAGTCTCGGGTATGGTGTGCAAGGAGCAAGATGCTCTGACTGCTTATTGTTAGAAGGGGTCCATTTGATACTTGTGTGTTCAAGCTGTTAGGCTTACGTGGTGTTGTTGTGGGACTCCTATTCCATGTGCAGAAGGAATGAGCTTATTTGGACTGCTTTCTGTTGTTAGGTTGAGAGTAAGGAAATGCAGGTCCTGGGTTGCCTTCTTTTGTTGGGTTGAAAAGGAGTTGGTTTTGAGGTGCTTTGCCTTGATTTTGTTCTTCTAGTTCTGGTCCTCTTTCCACTCACCTAACCAGCCCATCTTCCTCATTCCACTCACCCTTCCAGAGTTCTTCCAGACATGTGGTGGAATTGCATTTCCTAGCCCTTTCGTGGTTGGGTGAGGCCATGTGACTAGTTCTAGCCCGTGACTTGTGAATGGACTTGCCAGGTGGAATTTTCCAGTGCTCTCCCTCCCTCTGGGGAAGTTCAAGATGGAACTGCTCCATCAGCCTGGATCACTGAGTAACAGCAATCAGCAGATGATCCCACCTCCCTCCGCCACCCACAGGTACAAGGTGTGATCAAAGAGTGACCTGTGTTTTAAGCTGCTGAGGTTTGGGGCTTGTTAGTAACTAACTGTAGCTTCACTAATCCTATCCTGTCTGATAAAATATTAAATAACATTTTCAAGAGGGTCATATAGTTGATATATATTTGTTTAAAGCCTTGCACATTTGAAAATGTCTTTCCCGTGTGAAAGACAAGTTAGCTGGGGAAGAAAATGTTTGGAGGTCACTTTTCTCTTCAAAGTTTTGTATATGTTTCTCACTTTCTTCTGATATTTACTGTTGCATAGAAGAAATATTAGGCTACCCTCTGTAAATTTTTTTCTTTTCTCTGCATTCTTATAGCAATTCTTTTCAAAATAATTTTTTAAAGCCAGAATATTTAGGTTTATGCTTCATAATTTTTTTTACCTGAAAATTAATGAATCCTTAGAACATGCATGCACAAGTCTTTCTGTAAGTCACAAAATTGTTTCTTGTACTAACATTTTGATTATTACTTCATTCACTTATTTAGTAAACACATGCTAAGCACCTACTATGTGCTGGGTGCTGAGTAAGCATCAGTGAACATGTCATATGATTTTAATATTTTAAAAATATTTTCGCAGCTTTACTGAGATATAACACATACCATAAAACTCACCCATTTTACATGTACATCCGGTGATCAAACGTTTGCATTATAGAAATATCTCCTGTGTCTGTTCGTAGCCCCTCCCCATTGCCATCCATTCCTAGCCCCAGGTAGCCATGATTTAATTTCTGTCTCTACAGATTTACCTCTTCTGAATATTTTACATAAATTGAATCATACAATATGTGATTTTTGCATATAATATATGATTTTGGTTTCGTTCACTTGGCATAGTTTTTCCAACCTTCAACTATTTTGTAGCATGTGTCAGTATTTCATTACTTTTTATGGCCAAATGATCTTCCAATCTAGGATGTACCACATAAAATGTGTGGATTTTCCTGTTTTCAACCTGCTTATATCGTGTGATTGTCACATTCCTTTATTTGATCTACAGCTTAGGGGGCAACCTTTCAGAGAGCTACTGGGCCATTTTCCAGTTTCCAGGACATTCTCCTATGACAATGTTGCTTTATTAATGTGGCATCTTTTCCTACTCATTATTTGTTTCTTCCATACTCAAAACTGATGGAATACTCTAAAATCCATAGTTTCCATATAGCAAAAAGCTACAGAATTTTTTTCTTTTTTTTGCCCCGGTCGGAAGTACAGAAATGCCAACACTAATCTTCCAACTACTTATTGCACAATTTTTTCCCTAGAAGTTGTGTTCTCTGAATAGATATAAGAAGATGGGCAGGAGAAAGAAACTAAGATATTTCTCTGGCTGCCTCAGAAGTCTGGGCCTATGGAATAAAAAAAATAGTTATAGATTTTTTCAGGTTCATGTTGAATTTGGGCCCTGAATCATGCGGCAGGAAGTAGAAGTATGACATGTATTTTTGTTTCTTTTTTTAGTTGGACTTTATTTTATGAGATGTCTGGGTATGCTTTCATTTAATAAATGATGATTCCCAGGTCAATGTTCTCCTCTTCCCTCATGCCGTTTTCATGGTAGGGGTACCAAACCTTTCTATCACCGGGGAACTTACATATTTTTTTTTCTTTTTTAGATTCCATGCTTTGAAATCTTTTTCTCCCATCAAACTACAGTTTTAAGAAATAACTAATTTCTCCCAACAATTGACTCATCAAAATCATGTATGATATCAGCTAGAGCTTCTGATAAGTATGAGATAATCAGGATGATTCAAGGAATTGATAAAAGTGAAAATCCAACAAGGCAGACTGCTTGTCCTTTGCAACCTTTGTAGGAAATGTAAAATTTCCTTGAGTCTTTTTGAAACATTGACACTCTATCAGAATACCCCGTTTTTAAATCTTTAAAGGCCTAGCAGTCTGGGGACTTCATGGTTGGGAATTGCCACATCTTCAAAAATCTGAAGTAGCAGAAGTTGGGCAGAACCTGGGTTGGTTAGCATGGAGAGACAAGGAAATTCCCATTGCGGTGGCATTTATTTAAGTGATTGGTGTCCTCACTTTAAGTGGTAAACTAGATTAACACAACACAGAGCATATGAGTCTGACAGATTAATGCAGATTATCAGCTAACTGTGGGGAATAACATCATGACTTTGTTTTCTGTTCAGCATTTACCTTTAAAAATGCATACATATTCTTAAATATGTATGTATTAGTGTGTACACCTATGCATGTGCATGCGTGTGTGTGCACACACACACACACACATGAGTCTCTGAATTAGTTTCAATAAAACCTGCATCAGTGCAGAGGTACTCATAGAGTGCCTTCAATAAAAAAGTCACTGTGTGTTATGCGATAACATTGAACAGACTCCAGACAGCCTCTTATCTTAGATATACAACAACATAGCATAACTCAAGCCTAAAGAAGTTAAAGCATTAGGTAACAGTAGCAACAGTAGCATGTTCCTGGGGTAATAACTCTCCTGGAGCATAACCCAGGATGGGTTTTATTGAATTCAGTTTATTTAGCTGGGATGAACCCAGATAGTCATCTCATTTACAAGAAGGTGCTCACGAGAGGGCAGGTTATTACAAGCACATTTGGAAGATAAGCAATAGAAAATTGAGTAAAATCAGAGATCAGGAAGGGAGCAGAAGTGGTTCCTGGTTCAACTTCTTGCCTTAGACAGGTCTATATTTTCTCCAACTAAGAAAAATAATAATTGCCTTCTCAGACATCTCCAGGGATGAATGGTATGTGAGCTCTCCTAGGACCCTGCTGTTACCCTTATTGTCAAGATTGCTTTATGGCTAATTGAAGTTCCTCTTTTTGCAACTTAAGTGTCTTTTCTTTGCTTCTCCACTCTTTGGAGAATTAGAAAAATTATCCAGCATTTCTTCATAATTATTCTTTGAACAAAGTGACAATAGTTGTCATTTCTTAGCTTCCCCAGGTACTCACAAATTAACAAACTGTAAAATTGAATTGATGTTATTTTTCTACCCCTTTAATCATTATTTTTCTGTTTTTAAGGATTGTTGTCTTTCCTCCCTCCCTCCCTTTCTTTCTTTCCTTTTCAAACTTAAGTCTAACAGATGTTTACTTGATGATTTCTATATGTGAGTCTTTGTCCTAAGCACTGCTGCCAACTTGGATGAAAAAACGGACTCTGCTCCCCATCTTAACCAAGCTTTGTCCAAGAGAGCAGATCAATCATATGACCAGAGCAAACTCTTGGTTGACCATTCTGGCTGGCAGTTTTGGTTCCAGAGGTATTTTTTATGAGACAGAAGAGTCATGTCTTAGCTGAGTTATTTTTGCAATTAAATGCCATGCATGAGGATTGTATCTCATTCATTGATAAATATTGATCAATGGAAGATGTCTCCTTCCACTCAGGTGTCTTCGGACAAAGTTGCCTGCACCACCAGTCTGTAGTCTGTTACCAGACCATCACTATCAGTGCCCACACCTCACAGCTGCCTCCTGTACCAGACCCCACTGAGAGTGCTTCTCAGTGCTTAGCATTGCTTTCTGCTCCTAGGTTTCTGATATGTGTGTGTGTGTGTGTGTGTGTGAATTGAGAGTGGTGGTCAAAGAAAGGAAAATATTTGCATACATGGAGAGATAATATTGTGATATATTAATAGATAAATTTTTGTTTCTGGCACTTCATTTTGTTTTAGAGATTTTATTTATTTGAAAGAGAGAGAGAGCATGAGCAGGGGAAGGGGCAGAGGGAGAAGGAGAAGCAGACTCCCCGCTGAGCAGGAAGCCTGATGCCAGGCTCCATCCCAGGACTCTGAGATCATGACCTGAGCCGAAAGTGGACGCTCAACCAATGAAAGTGGACACTTAACCAACTGAGCCATCCAGGTGCCCCTCTGGTATTTCATTTTTAACTAGATTTCTTCCCTTCCTTCTTTTGAGGACTTGGATTTTCTCTCAAAATGCTCTTTTTTAAATAGACCTTTGTTTAGAAGTTGGTTTTCTAGAGAAAACATGTCTATTTGCACAATATCTAACTCCTTTGGATGCTTCACCTTTTCTCTTGTCCCATATAAACTCCCTTTCCTTTCCTGAATATTATGTTTTAATTTTTAAAAAATTTTTAAAGATTTTCTTAAATCAGAATTTTTTTTTAAAGATTTTATTTATTTGACAGAGAGAGAGAGCACACAAGCAGGCAGAGCAGCAGGCAGAGGGAGAAGGAGAAGCAGGCTCCCCGCTGAGCAAGGAGCCCAACGTGGGGCTCACTCCCAGGACCCTGGGATCATGACCTGGGCCAAAGACAGCCGCTTAACAGACTGAGCCACCCAGGCAACCCTAAACCAGAGAACATTCTTTAAGTGACTACTCTGTGAAAGCTTCTGTGCACAGCACTGAGGATGGTAGGAAATAAATACAAAAGCGGTCCTCTCTTCTAAAATCTCACAGTGCAGGAGAGAGAAAGATACACACATAGGTAACCCTAATATGGGGTGCATGAAATACTTTAGTTAAGAAACAAAAGTGTTATAATTAGTTAGAGTAGGCAGAGACCTACCCAAGGGAGTTTAAAGGAGCAGTTACAAATTTCTATTTTTAAAAATTTTCTTTCCTTATGACCTTATAAAATCAAATTAGTGGCTGCTTCTATCAAATCATCTATTCACTTTTTTTAAAAAAAGCTTAATTGAGGTAAATTTATATACCATAAAGTTCACCCATTTAAAGTACACAATTCAATGATTTTTAGGAAATCTATTCAGTTGTGCAATCATCACCATCATCCAATTTTAGAGCATCCCTAACACTCCAGTGATATCCCTCACTCCCACTTACGGTTAATCTCCATTCCTGGCCCAGGAAAACACTATTTTATTTTTAGCCTCTATAGGTTTACCCTTGCAGGATATTCTATGTAAATGGAACCATACAACGCGTGTCAGCTTCTCTTACTTAGCATGGTGTTCTCCAGTCCATCCATGTTATAGTATGCATTAGCATTTCATTCCTTTTTAGATTGCTGAATTGCATTCAATTGGTTGGATATACCAGATTTTACTGATCTATTTACCAGTCATCCATCAACTTTTTAATCCTCAGTTAATTTTATTTCTCCCTCCTTCCCCTCTCTCTCTCAATAAAGAGAACTATAAAAGATTACACTATCTCAGACATATTCCAGAATCCTGTCTTAGTCCATACCCAAATTTTATTTTCCTAGGAAAATCTAATTAAAGTCATTAAATACTTAGCACTCCAGGTTGTCTCTCAAGATGGGTAGTAGACATGGGAGGTGGGCAGAAAGCTCTCACCCACTTTTTATTTTTGATTTGAAGGTTAAAAAAAAGAGCATATTCTAACTATATATTTACCTTTTAAATAGAGGAATATACTTCGACTTCTGAGAAAAGGACATAAATTAACCTTTGGAAGTTGTTGGAATATATTGCCCACATGAGTGCTTCTGCTGAGTTGGTTACCTTTCAATGACCGCTGTGCCCATTATCAGCCACATTCAAGTTTTGTGGTATGTGGTATGCACTCAAGATTTTAAGGTGTTAGAGACATTTCCTTCTTTCTGTGTAAGGCAGGGTGACCCAACATCTCTGAAAGGTAAATACACTCTCTCTCTCTCCACTGCCCCACCCCCCGTGTGTGTGTGTGTGTGTGTGTGTGTGTGTGTGTGTGTGTGTCTTGTTTGAAAGAGGTAGTGAGCCGTGTTTACAGTGGGTCCCCTTTGTCTGCAGTGCACATACTTCACATTTTCGTAACCGTAATGGGCTACCTGCCAATGACATTTCACAGTTCTCAAACTGCACGGTTTCTTCAGGGATATAATTCCTCATCTGCTTTGCCCTTTCCCTTTGAGTTTTACATTTCATCCTGTGCAATGCACCAATCAACACAGATTCAGGCAACTCCTCATTTCTCCTTGCTTTGATGACCTTGAAGCTCTTCATCTGGTCACTCGATGGTGCCCAGAGGAATGTGGTGCTGGGAAGCCTGGCTTGCTGCTGTATTGTTTTCTAATTTTTTCCCTCCTCCTCCTCTTGACACCCCTTCTGCTGTTCCTTTTCCACGTTAAAAAGACAGAAAGAGAGAGAGAGAACCAAGGATTTGAGAAGCTTGAAAATGAACTAAATTGCTCATTGTTATTACAGGAAAGCTTTATACAGAGCAATAATCTGCTTATATACACTACATTCTCTTACACAATGCCTTCTCTTTCATCGCTCCCTTCCTCTGCTTGGCAAACGGAGCAGTTCTACCTTCTCATTCTCACCCTATTATGGACTCATGAAAAGAAGCCAACAGCACTTCCTTTTGTTTTGTTTTTGTTTTTGTTTTGTTTGTTGCCTTCAATCTGGGTCCCAGCACAGGGCAGCGGGCTGTACCCGCTGTAGAGGGAGCTCTCGGGTTTTACTTGGAGAGCCTGTGACTTCCTCACAGTGTTGCCCCGGGAGTGGATTCTGTAAAGAGCAAGCGAGCTTTCCTCTGGAGCATCAAAATGGCTATGGAGGCTCTAATAAAGTTTAGGGAGACGTTATAGCAGATTGGCAGGCCCCCCTTATTGAAAAACTGTTAGATGAAAAACCAGCTACTAGAATGTTACTGTCTCTATGAAGTTTTGAGTCCTGGGCACCCTGGAGATATTGAGCAAGCTGTGTTATCTTCTCTGGGCATTGCTTCTCTTATCTTTGGGGATAATTATACCTTTCTGTATTTTCCTATGCTTTGTACTTCAGAAGTGCATCAGAAATTCCCATGTCAAACTGTATTAAGAAAGAGATTATGTTATTAAAAGTGACTTTGGAAAAATATTTACAAATACAAATAAAAATGAACCGTTTACTTGGCTGTTTGGAATTTGCAAAATGACTCTGATGCTTTGCAATGGAAGCCTTTCTTATGCAAATTTGAAGCTGCAGATGAGCTCCAAATGGGATCCCTGACTGCAGAGGGAAAGAGACAAAGAACTGGAGCATTTTATAGTACTCTGATGGACATATTAATATTTCTCATCTGTTCTTAATTTGAGGTAGACATAATCTGTTCTGGACGAGGACTTCCAACTTTCAGAATTATTTTTAGTTGTTAGTAAAATCTTCTCAATGCTTTGGCTCCCAAGTAGAGCTAAGAAACATTTAGCAAAAGCTAAAGAGTTAGCTGAATAACAAAGAAGTCAGGTAGATTCAGTTCAACCTTTTTTATGTCCCCGTTGCAGGTGAGACCCTGAGTTGAGGATGATGAAGAAATAGATCCTTATCTCAGGGAGCTAAGAGCTAGTTAGAAATCTGGGATAGCACAGCATTTCAATCCAAGACACGATGAAGCTACAAATAAAATGTTTGTGTGGGTTCAGTTGATGGTAACCTAGGAAACATAAAAGCAGAGGAGAAGTTTTAAAAATACACACTTAGAACTGGAAATTTCCCTAAGATCAATGATCAGTCCTCTTATTGTATCAGTCTGGAAGCAGCAAACTTTCATCTTCCGTGCGTTGTCACCCAAAGCAGGTGCTTGGGCTATTTTATTGGGATAAGCAACAGTTTATGAGAGCCAGACAGAAACACTGATTTGCTTCACTTCCCTCCCAAACGTCAGTGCAATATCCATGTGCAGGTTTGACCATGAAAAACAACTTTAGACACATTTTTGTGGTTTGAGTTTGTGTTCATCTACAAAATTGTTTTAGAGTTAAATACTTTGTTGAAAGGGCCATAGATCTTAAGAAATAGAAGGACTATAAGCAAATTGATCCAATTCCTTGTTTTTAAATAGGTAAGATGGTTTTATTCCCCATTTGATGAGTACTCTCCAGAGTTTAGATGTATCACCTCAAGTTGTAAGCACAGGAAGGCCAGGTTGCTGGTCTTTTACCTCCCAGGAGAGACCTTTTTGGAGAGCTTTGTCGCCTTCTGTTATCATTATTTATTTAGATTTATATCACACCAACATCCCCCCAAATTTAAATATGTCACAGCCATATACACATTACAGAATAAAACACCTAAACACAGAATCACTCCTCCTCCCCCAAATCAGAGAAATAGTCAGCAGGCAAGCACTGATTATTCCAGAAGATAGTGTAAACTAAGTACACTTCCCTGGCACATGAGATAAGTTATAAACATGGGGTTATGCTATTCCCATTATCTTACCCGGTAGCTTTAAGTTGGTGTCCCAATTGAATAGGTCACAAAACAGAGAAGAAAATAGATTTTGTGGAGTATACTCAGGAGAGTCAAAGGTGGATAAGAACAGCTGTTCTCTGGTACTTGCATGCACAGGTTTTTGCAGGATGATAGTAGAAGCACTTTTCTGAACCTGTAGCACAGAGTGGGGAAGTTTCTCTTCTGTGGGATGGGTGGTCCAGTCTTTTCCTAATTGTTTTTAGACTGTCTACTTTTTACTTTTTTTCTCAAAAGAACATCAGTGCTGGCAACCTTTCAGCCACAAAATTATGAGAAATGGGGCTAATCCTATTTGGATTGTGATAAGGAATCAAACAAAATATATGTTTATGACGATGCTTTGAACTTGATGAATGCTGCTCAAGTCCAAGGCATTATGACCACACCAACTCTTGGCTCCCTTCTTTATTTATTTTAGGGTGACACAGGTTTTGTGTAATGTCTCAGCATCAGCATCCTTTCAGCTGAAGCACAAGGCATACTTCGGCCACCTGAGATTAAATACTAAATTCTGAGGCAGAGCAATCTCCCTTTTGCCTTTCAGATTCTGTTCTGGAAATGGGCCCAGTGGGGATGTGTGGGGATTCAGCCCCTTGGGCTTGTTTCTGGTGTTTAACCTGGCAGCCTTGGTCACTGATTGGCTTCCTCCTTTCAATATGAGCCTTTTCTATTCCTTTATGATTGAGTGACAAAAACTAGACAAAAACGTCAAAATGAACAGCCTAGAAAATGCACTATGGTTCCTGAATCAGCTTTCAAAAAGCCCAACCCTTCCAATCACCCAGAGTTTTGCACATAATCAGTTGGTTCCCAGAAGTACAATAAAAGGAAACCAGAAGTATTTTAGTCCCTGGTTGTTTATGAATCAACTCGATTTTCTTTTTTAGACTTTGAAGGTCACAGAATCAAATCATGTGGAGCCACAGAAGGGAGATTCCCCCTTTCCTTCAGTACTTCTGCCCACCCAGTTCTATTCGAAGTGGGATTTTGCTAAATTTAAGTAGAACATTGCTCAGAATTTCCAGGAGTTCCCAATCAAAGCAGATCACAGGAAATCTGCCTTGGAAATTACTGGGAAGGAAGCTTCAGTGACAAAATAAAGCAGGTCTCTGGATACTTTCAGTGTTTTAGCAGTGCTGCTTCTCTCTTAGTGCAAGAGTCTAGGAACGTTGTTGGTCTCAGGTGGGAACCTGAGGAAGAACAGCCTACATCCATCTCTCCAACTAAGCCAGGGGACTTCACGTCTGGCATAAAGCCAGTGAGGCTTGGAACTAAGGAGCATGGAATTGGATTTATGTAGGAAGTGGATAATTAAGTCTGAGTCTTAGACACATACAGGAAAGTGAAAGAAGAAGAAAGAATGACATTTATTATTTTCTGGAGATCAAATCTAGAGAATCTCAGTGTCTTCATTGTAATGTGACCTTAGAGAATACAACAAAAATGCTGACATATTGTTTGGCACATATAGGTACATATATAATGTAGATTCTCTTCCCTGTCTCTTTTTCCTTTTTCTTTTTAATATATACTAATATCAAATAGTATAATTTTTATTTTACTCTACAGATTAGTTGATAATATATGTTATTATTTTACAACATAAACCATTTCATATTACTTATAATTCTTTTTTTTTAGGACTTAGTGAATAGCAAAGAAATATTTTTCTAATCAATAAGCATGTTATCCAATTCCAGAAACCTCCCGTCAATTCTTCTTACATCCAACTGGTACACTTAAGCATAAGAAAAAAAAGCAATATTCAAAATGAGAATTAAAATGTATGAATAGCCAGCTATTTGCAAGGTAGTATATTAGGATACCATATATTAGGTATTGCATTTATTGCATTCAATCCTCAAAATAACCCTAAATGCAAGTATGACTATTTCCCATTTCTATATAAGAAAGTAGGCTCAGAGAGGTCTTACTCAAGTTTCACAGTAAGTGTCAAAGCTGCTGCTGGAGCAGAGCTTCCTCTAACCGCAAGGCATGAGTTCTTTCAACCTCATCATAATGCCAAAAATGTACTGTAAGTCCAGAAAGTTAGTGCAGGAGATCTTCTCACTGCCTTACTCCTCTTGGTTTCCTCAAGAGTGTCTGAAGGAGACCAGTTCTACCAAATGTAGACAAGTCTGGGGTGTGGAGTTAGGATAATCTTTTCCTCTTCACCCTCCTGTCGACTGTGTCTTGGATTTTTCTGGGGACTGGGGAGGCTTCTAGTAATAGATGTCAAATCAGGCCCTTGAATGTGGTCCTGATATATGCAGGTTTGTCTGGAGAACAAAATGAAGAGGGCAGGGCAAGTCATCAGAGGTCAGATTGCAGGAGAGTGTCTTTCAAACCTTCTAAGAGAGGATTCAGCCTAAGGAAAGGGGTGTGAAGTATGGTGAATTTGACTTAGTGAAGAGAAGATGCAGTTCTAGGTATGGCCAGCTTGGTATTTCTTTTTTTTTTTTTTTTTTTAAAGATTTTATTTATTTATTCGACAGAGAGAGAGACAGCCAGCGAGAGAGGGAACACAAGCAGGGGGAGGGGGAGAGGAAGAAGCAGGCTCATAGCGGAGGAGCCTGATGTGGGGCTCGATCCCAGAACGCCGGGATCACGCCCTGAGCCGAAGGCAGATGCTTAACCGCTGTGCCACCCAGGCGCCCCTGGCCAGCTTGGTATTTCTTGAACCTGTCTCTACCATGCTCCTCTGGAGGGGTCGGTGCATCCTGGAGTGGGGAGGGCTATCTGTGTAAGAGAAGGTGCTGCTCTGTGAGTCAGCCTTCTAGCAACTCAGCCCAGGCTGCCCTGCCATAGCGCCCTCCAGCAGTGGGAGCTCTTCTCACTGTGTAGCCAGCTGCTGACTAGCCAAGTTCCCAGAGGATTGAGACTGGTAGCCCAGAACTGATACTCACTTAGGGGAGGCAGAGATCAGCAGGAGTATGCAGGGGCTGGGGCCTGGGGCAGCAAAGTCAGCCGTAGAGAGAGGCCTGGATTACTGTGTCAGCGGCAGGGGTGGTAGTCAAGAGTCAATCTAGACTGATCCACAAGAATGTCTGAAACATCCCCAGGGACTTCAGGAAATAATTAAGGCTGGGTAGAGAAAAGGATCTTGAAAAGGGGTTGGATTCCCTCTATGCAGGTTGAGGCCACGAACCCTTGAGAGTTAGCTGTGAATGTTACCACGTCTACATAGACAGGGAAGGGCTGGAGTTACTCACCTACATGAGCAATGAGAACCCAGAAGAGCATGGCTGGTGTATAGTTGAATAGATATTACTGTCTTGTGGGATCACACCTCCTTAGTCAGACAGGCTGGGCAAAAATCCCTAATGATGGTCCATACCCTTAGTCCCAATAATGCAGATCCCTCCTAACCCCTGGCTTGACTATTCCCCAAATTGAGGGCCACGGAGAGACTCAAGTTGGCTGCCATGTTGTATAAGGTCTGGTGTCTAGTTACCACTTAAATGTGCTATGAAATAGCTTGGTAACTGTGCATGAAACAGCTCATCCTGGCCCCACTTTCTCTAAAGTTAAAGAGATAGCCCGCGACAAAGACTTGGAGGTGACTAGTGTGACTGTGTAGCCACAAAACACAAAATGAAACTTTCAGAATGCTGATGTGAGGCTTAGTGAGTAGGAGCACTAGTGAGATACAGATGGAAGATACAGTACTCAGGGAAACGGGAACGTGTGAACCTGCCTAGACAGCAGACCTGCTAGATGCGAGCACAACCTCCCACATTGCCTCAGTTCCTCACTGGACATGGCCCTGACTTGTTGGCCATCATGTTCTACCTGCCCAGAGTGAAGTCCCAGCAGGTGGTGGGAAGGTTCTGGTCAGGTTACCAAGCCTTTTATACTCCCTCAACATTCCAACTCCAGCAAAATGACATCTAGGGCCCTTTAACTTGTATTGGCACATGGACTCCTTTGGCAGCCTGGTGAAGCCTGTGGACTCTTTATCAGAGTAATATTTTTAAATGCATTCTTAGGATTACAAAGGAAGCTGATTATATGGAAATATAGTCTGAAATATCTGTAGGGGACTTCAAGAAATAACTAGGGCCAGGCACTTATAAGGATCCTGAAAGGGGGTTGAGTTCCTTCTAGGTAGGTAAGAGCCTGCAAGACCAAAATGTCTAAAAAATAAATTTGTGATGTTAAAATAAATGTGTCCATTTAATAATATAGTAACTAACAAGACTTAAGAACAGGCCTAATTACCATAATTCTAAGTAGTGATGAGCATAAAGGGTATTTTGAGATATCTGCTACAACTGAAAAGTGATTTGAAAAATTTGTGGTTTCAATTGGTGACAAAGCCACAGATAATGTAATATTAATGTGGCATGTTGCCTACATTCATAATTGGAGAACATACTAAGTATAGTTAAAGGTAATGAAAAGAAAGATTAACTTTCTCCCATCTTTTTCAACAGACCCCTGAAATTCTGTCTGTAGCCCTCAGATTAAGACCTCCTGCCTTATGTGTTAGTGGAAAATGCCTTTAGAAAGTCATGCACCCTGTTCTGGGGACATTTGCTTACCTCAACACCAGTATCACTGAGCTACCATGTCTCTAGTTTATGTAATAATGACAAGGCAATTCCCAGCCCCACTGCAAGGGCCAGACTGCGGACATGTGAATTTAGTTATCTCCAAAGCCTTGGAAGGTTGAGCAGGCACAGACAGGCCAACGCACTGGGGCCAGGCACAAACGGTGTCATTTATGGGGGGCAAAGGAAAGTTCTAGTAGTTTCATAAGATAGAGCACTACTATAAAGCTAGTGAGCTGGCCCAAGACTCGTTTGGGGCAATTTCTATAAAGAGTAGGAATGAAGAAAGGAGTTAGGACCCCGATCTGAGCACAGAGCGGAGGGCTGTGAAGTAGGTGGGATTTGGGCTTGAGTCCCAGTTCCACCCCTGACAGCTGGGTGACCTTGTGCAAGAAAGAAAGGAAGAGAAGAGAAGAGAAGAGAAGAGAAGAGAAGAGAAGAGAAGAGAAGAGAAAAGAAAAGGAAAGAAAAGAAAAGAAAAGAAAAAAGAAAAGAAAAGAAAAAAATCTCTGCGTTATGTTTTTGATCCCCGTTGTTAAAAGGGGGCTAATACCTCACAAGGTTTGCGTGGTAGCCACATACAATAATACATACACAAAAGCCTGCTGTGTAAACCGTAAAGCCCTGCACATATATTTGTTATTATTACCTTGTTACAATCTGCCCTCTGTTTAACTTTACTCAAAATCACTGGGCAGCAGTCTCAAAGCAGTGTGCTCGCTGCCATTTGCAAGTTGAGGCAAGTCCCTTGTGGTTTCTGTCACTTTGCCGTTTGTGGGGACATTGCCATGACTGGCAGCTCTGCCACACTGATGGACTTCATCATCCAAAGGCCATTTGTGAAGGTGACCTTTGGTTCTCCTGAGAGTCCTGTATCCCTGTTTTTCTAGGAAAACTCCCTTTAACCTCCTACCCCTCTGGCTTTCCTTCTAGCCTCCCTTCTCTCTTCTGGGGCTGGCTGGTGTCCAGCGCCCTGGGATGCAGGTGAGGAGTGGGCGGAGGGGCCGTGAGGTGGGGGAGAAAATGCAGCGGCGCAGGGAGAGGGGCTCTCATCCTATGGCTGGCTCCCTGAAGCCTGTAGGCCTCGGTTTCTATAGACAGCCAGCAGCAGGAGGCCACAGAATAAAGTATATTGAAGTCATTCAGCTTTGAAGACTTCCTGTATACTTTTAAGCTGCCCATGACATCATTTTGCTAGGCGGCTCAGAACAATAGGCGGGGGAGGGCTGCAATGAACCAATCTACAAAGCAACAAGAACAGAGTAAGAGGTTGCGACAGACGCTGCCACGGCCGATGTAGACATTCCCGAACTAACTGGCCCGAAAGAACTGGCCCCTCGAGTTTCCAGAGATGGCCCGAGAGAGCGCCCCTGGGCCTACCAGCCCCCACCCGCCCACGCGGAGCCCGTGACCTTGCTCCGTGGAACAACAGCGGCAGACACACAGGGAAAGTCACGTGACTTCCAAATGGTTCGTCCATCCAAGTTCAATAAATTAGCAGCCAAAAATTTTAATCAGATATTTAATCTTTCCTCCCTGTAAGGGAGATTGGGTGTTTACTGTGGCTCTAGGCCAGGTTAATCTCAGAGAAGAAAGATTGCTTGCCGCGTCCTTGGTGCGGGGAGGCCCTGAAGAAGTCACTCTTGCCTGTTGAGCCCTCCTCAGCTGGTGGGTTAGCCTTGTCCCCTCCTTGCAACCCTCTGCAGTTTGTATCAGGGCTGGACAAGGCACTTCCATGTCTTATAAAAGCGTTTAGATAGGAACAACCAAACAAAGGCCTGTAAAAATCAATATGCTGACAGTCTTGTCTGATGACTGTTCTCCCCTCCACCCCTCCGTTCCTTCCCTGCCTCCTACTTCCCACCCACTCTTCTCCCTCCCACCTCCTGAAGCCCAGAGTTGTCCATGCAGAGGACAAGGGCTTGAAGGAATCCTGTCAGGGAGCTCCTGATTCTGGTAGCAGGACTTGCCCAATTTATGAATAATTAGCTGATATCTACATTGCTGACTGTGGTTGAAATCTATTAATTTATTCCACAAATAACAATTGAATGCCAGACATTCCTCTAGGCTCTTCAGACAAATCAAAGAACAAAAGAGACAAAATTGTCTGCCCTCATGTAGCTTATACTGTAATGGTAGAAGGCAGATACTCAGCAGTAAATGTAACAAACAAATAATATAAAGTTAGAAGGTGACAAGTGCTATGAAGAAAAGAAAGGCACCAGACAAGGTGGGCTGGCGTGTGGGTTGGGGGAGATAATATTTTGTAAAATATTTCCTTGTAGCATTCCCATGGTGGGCCCCTAAGAATGCTACTTCAGGGGGATATTGATAGATGCCGGAGATGGGATGAGGAGTTGGCTCCATGGTCAAAGTATGTAAGCTGCGTCAGGGGAGAGTGGTGAGAGGCAGAGACATTCTGGAGGCTATGGTAGTAGCCACAAAAGACCATGAAAGCTGGAAGCAGACGTGAGTGGAAATGGAAGTGAAAGGCCATGCGGGAGAGACATCCAAGGACAGGGGAGGAAACAGCCTGCCCCTGACTGGGCAGGGCAGAAGCATCAGAAAGAAGAATCGAACTCTTAAGTATCTGGATGTTTCCGCCTGGGTGACTATAAGAATAAATGGACTTCCACCTCAAATGTAGATGTCGAGGGAGACAGGATTGGGGAGCTTAGGTAGATGTCAGGTTTTCAGTAACAGATACAAGAATCACGTTCCTACATAGTAATGATGGATAAGGCCATCAGAATAATAGAAAAAGTACCCAGTGACAGATACCAAGAAGTGATCAAGAGGTAGGAGTCAATACAGAATAGTGCTGTATTTCAGGAATATGGCAAGCAATGGTTTTAAACCAGTGCTTCTTAAACTTTGCTCCCATTAGGAATATGGGCGGAAAGTAAACATTCCAGTTCCCGGGCTGGACCCCATACCAGTTACATCAGAATCTCTGGGGGTGGGACCCAAGAATCTAGTTCTGAACGCTTTTTAGGTGATGGCAGTTTGCAGTCAAAGCTGAGAAACAGTGTTTTAAAGCAGGAAGAAAGGCTAACAGCTGCAGAGAGATGAAGACGAATGAGGGTTGAAAAAGATGGTTGAATCTAGGGAGTAGGAGAGCACTGATGGCCCTTTCTGGGATGGTTGGCTACTTACAGTGTAATCTAGACTACAAATATGGATCATCTGGGAGCTTTTTAGAAATGCAGGACCTGAGCCTCACCTCAGCTCCCCTCAGTCCAAATCTGCAGTTCAACAAGATACCCAGGTATTTAAAAATGCTAATGCTTGGGGTCCCATTCCCACCTAACTTAATCAGAATATTAGGGTTGGGGTCCGGGAATTAGAATTAAAAAAATAAAACAAAACAAAACTAACCAAACTCACAAAACTTCTGAGTGATTTTAACATTTATTCAAGATTGAGAACCACTGATCTGGAGCAGTGTTTCTCAAACTTTAGTGTGCATATGAATCACATCGAGCTTGCTAAAATGTAGATTCTGGGTCAGTCAGTCTGGGGTGGGTGCATTTGTGACACTCCCAGGTGAGGACCATGCAGCTGCCCACACTTAGAGTAGCAAGGCTCTGGAGCAGAGGTTCTTGCGTTGTCCCTGGACAAGAACTTCAATATCACCTGGGAACTTGTTAGAAATAAAATTCTTAGCCCTAATCCAGACTCCCTCAGAAGTTCAGGGTTGAGACCTAGAAATCCAAGCCATCATGGTTAAAGAGTGAATGAGCCATGATAAAATGGTATATATAGGTTTATTACTTACCTCCCTTGACCTTTTTATTTTTTTTCAGAAATTGGTGGTAAATGGAATAAGGGAGCTAGAAACTTATTATTCATAAGACAAAATTTCTACAAAGTGGCTGCAAAACTTCTACAAAGTGACATGTCAAAACTCTTCGAGTGTTGTCAAATATCCACCATGTTTAGGACCTGTCACTTGCTTTTTCCCTGCTCCCCAGTTGGAACCACTCTATTGCAACTTCTCTCCTAAGGGTGTTATAAAGGCCAAGGGAGCGCTAAGCAGGTGAGAAGCCAGATGAAAAGGAGTCCTCAGAGGAGGAAGATGAAAACCACATCTTCTGAGGGAAAGAAGTTGAAAGGAGGAAAGTGTGGGTGAAGATAAGGACAACTTTGCAGGTGGAGAGAAAAGTACGCTAAAAGAGTTAAGGCAAAAATAACTGTCATCATTGACCATCTATCTGCCAGCCATTTATTTGTTTTATAGTTATTAATCCTAACCTTCGAAAAACCCCTACAGGGTAGATTGCCAGTCTATTTTTACTACTTAACAAGTAAAGAAATTGAGGCCAAAATGGGTTTAGTAACCTCCCCAAGATCACATGGATAGTCAGTGAAAGATCTGAGATTTGAATCCTAGTCTTTCTGGTAACAAGGCCCATATTCTTTTTACTCCCCATGTTAGGGTAGAGATTGGGAAAATTGGGAGAGTTTTTGCTGGATGGTTTATTTTTTGTTGGTGGAATAGGCATTGAAATGAAAACCCATCACTGGAAGGGTCAGGGCACAGGTGAACTAAAGTGGGATAAGTTAGAGTTTCCCTTTTCAGAATTATAGTCAGACTTTATCATTAACTGTGTGACTTCCTATCTTGGGTTTTCTTCCATTTTTTTTTAAAGATTTTATTTATTTGTTTGACAGAGAAAGAGACAGCAAGAGAGGGAACACAAGCTGGGGGAGTGGGAGAGGGAGAAGCAGGCTTCCCGCTGAGCAGGGAGCTCAGTGTGGGGCTCGATCCCAGGACCCTGGCAGACACTTAACAACTGAGCCACCCACGCATCCCTCTTCCATTTTTTTAATCTATAAAATAAAGAATTTAGATTTGCTGGACTCTAGGGTTCTAGGTATTTACAAAATCCTATGGTTTGAAGATTCTGTGAGTGTGGAATGCAACAAAGCATCACTAGATGAATTAAAGAACCAGCAAGCAGCACTGGGGAGCCCCTGGAGGTCAGATAGCATGACTCTGGAGTGCACTGAGTTCTTGGAGTTGGGGGAATTGCTCCTGTGCATAAGTGAAAGGGTTAAAAATGTTAGGCAGAGAGGAGATGATTGCCAGAGAAATGTCCAAGATGGCTTTGAGGACATGAGGCTGGCTCAGAGCTGGGGCATTGGAATGGTAAACAGGGCGGGTCAGGAGCATAAGTAGACCTAGTTTGCTAGTTAGAGCAGTGCTGAAATTCGTGCTGTGGGAGTCCAGGTTATGGATGGGGGGTAAATTTTATTTTTTGGTAAAATGATAAATGATAAAGGCTGAATAATGACAAATGAGCAGGCCACTTCGACATTTCAGGCAATGGATCACAACTTTTCAATTAAAATGTTACAGTCTCTGCATAGTTTCTCTCTATGAAACATGAAATCTCTCAATTCTTCTAAACATTCCTTCCTGGATCTTTGATTGCCACAACCTAATTTTGTTTGTTCACATGACTTCATTAGGATGATGAATATCATATCAGGTCTGTGGACATTCTTTTACCTTGACACTAAAACAACAGTGGTGACAAAAAACAGGTTAAGGTGTAATGGATCTCCCTTTTCTATGGAATTACCCAAGACAGAGTAATAGAATCGTTAGGTATTACACTCAATTATTGGGAAACTTTGTTCATCGTGATTGCTTCTGAAAACTCCATTATGGAAAAGCATTTACTCTGCGTCTTCTTGGTTCTCAGAGAGAAAGATTCCAAATGCACCATTCTCATCTTAGTGCCTCTGTCGACACAGGCAAAAAAAGTGAGGGATTAAAGGACATCTGGAAAATTTGACCCATGGAGTCAACAAAATGGAAAAGTGCTGTCTTTAAGATCCTTCTGGTTTTTTTGAATGTTAGGTTTGTTGTTTGTTTCCTTTCTCCCTCTGTCTCTCCACCGTCCCCGCCCTCCCATTATCAGTTCTTGGTTAATTACCTTATGTTTTCATTAATTTATTCATCGAATATTTGCTGAGATCTACTCTGCTAGCTGCTGTGCTAGGCACTGGAGATTTAACAGATTTAGTAGGAGAGATGTTGAACTTTCACTTGGATTTAACAGTGTAATGATGAGGACATATTAATCAAGTAATTATAATGAAATGAGTGTTATTGTAAAGCAAACACAGGACATTATTACAGGGTCAGGCAGGTGTACAAAACTTTAAGTTTTGTAGGAGACCTCTCTGAAAAGGAAACATATAAATTAGTTATGAAGGACATGTAGATATTACAGGAATAATGTATATGTGGGGTGTGGGGTATGTGTGTATCCTAAATGAAGAGAATATTTGCAATGGTCTGGACATGAGAGAGCATGGCATAGCACTGGAAGTAATTTAGTAATGCTAGACCATAAAGTAGAAATTGGGGAATGGAGACAAATCATGCTGCAGGGTAAGTAGGGATGAGACCATGCAGCTTGGGGTCAATACAATCAGATTTGTGTTGAGAGAATCACTCTGGCTACAGTATGAAGAAAGAATGGCAGATGTCAAAAGTGGAGGGAAGAAATTTATGCTTCCAACCATGGGTAATAAATAGGATCTGGACTTATGCCTCCCCTGTAAACAATGAGAAAACTGGACAAAATACAAGAGACAACTATTTTCAGATATTACACAACAGGCCGCACAGGATTATAATCCCTGAGAAAAGGGAAACAAATGATGTAAGCCCTACTGTAGTTAAAGCTTTCTATATGGAGGTAATTTCCAGTCTCAGCTTCCTGAAGCAGGAGCTCAGATAGAGTTCAGCAATTTTTCTGAGTTGAGGAGAAAGAGAGCAAAGTTTCAGGAAGCTGAGGCATTTAGAATTTGGGGGGAAGGGGGTGACACAGATTACCCAAGAGAGAGTTATTGAGAGGAAGAGTTCCAGCAATCTGCATGTGTATTGGCTGAATAACAATACACACATGCGTAAGGTGAAACCTGTAAAGCCAAGCAAGAATAAATCTCAAAGAAAGCACTATCACTGGGGAGCTGTGATACAAGTAATTTCCACAGCTCAAACAGAGCTGCAAATTGTCCTAATTCCCTTCAGCCAAGAGGAGAGACTCTATTAATACTTGCGGTATGCTTTAGAAATGGGGCTAAATCAGCTCCAGAGTAAAACCTACCTTATACCTACCCTAAAAGAATATAATGATAAGCCTCAAAAGATCAAACCAATCTGCAAATAACTTCACTGTCTACCAACAAAGCCCAACAGTCCTAAAGGCAGTACAAAATCCAGCACTCAACAACACTCAATTCAAAATGTCCAGCAACCATTAAACAATTACTAGACATACAAAGAAATGGAAAATGTGACTTAAAACCAAGAAAAATAAATAGAAACACACATAGCAAAAGAGAGATGATGGAATTAGCAGACAAAGACAGTAAATTATTACAAATGTGATCCAGAGTGTACAAGAAAACATAAGATATAATGAAGAAAGAGATGGAAATTATAAAAAAAGAAGAGTATTGCAAAGCACATGCTTCTATTTTAAGAAACTAGAAAAACAAAGGAAAAGCCTGAAACAGGTAGAAGAAAGGAAATAGAAAGCCCATACAATTGGGGGTGGGAGGGGGGGAGAAAAGAAAAACAATAGAGAAAACAAAATGAAAGCAAAAGCTGGTATTTTGAAAAATCGATAAAATTCTTAAAATGGTAGGTAGACTGATAGGGAAAAAAAGGCATTACCACAGATCTTATAGATACTATAAGAATAGGAAATATTTTGAAAATCTTGTCAATAAATTAGAAAACTTAGGTGGAAAGGGAAAATTCCTTTAAAGACAGTTTATTAAAACTGACTCAAGAAATAGAAAATCTGAGGAACCCTATATGTATTAAGAAACTGAATTAGTAATTGAAAACTTTCAAATACACACACACACACGCACACGCATGCACACACATGCGTGCACACGTACACTGGGCCCAGATAATTATATTGGTGTGTTCTATTCAAATTTAAGAAAGAAATAATGCCAGGGGCGCCTGGGTGGCACAGCGGTTAAGCGTCTGCCTTCAGCTCAGGGCGTGATCCTGGCGTTCCGGGATCGAGCCCCACATCGGGCTCTTACGCTATGAGCCTGCTTCTTCCTCTCCCACTCCCCCTGCTTGTGTTCCCTCTCTCGCTGGCTGTCTCTATCTCTGTCGAATAAATAAATAAAATCTTAAAAAGAAAGAAAGAAAGAAAGAAAGAAAGAAAGAAAGAAAGAAAGAAAGAAAGAAAGAAAGAAAGCCATTTCTATACAAAATCATTCAGGAAAGAGAGGAGGGAACACTTAACAAAAATTACACGTAATTTTTGAGACCAGGTTTGCTTCTCTACTGAAACTAGATAAAGGTATTACAAACAAAGGGAAAACTAAAGATCAGTATACCACACAGGCATGATTGCAAAAATCCTTACAATATATTAGCAAATAGAATTCAATACTGTACAAAAATAATGTCATAACCTTTTGGGATAAAAATCTCAGCAAACTAGAAGTAGAAAGGAACTTCTTCAACCTGATAGAGTATTCATAAAAACCTACAGTTAGCATCATGATTAATTCTGAAAAACGGAATGATTTCTTACTAAATTTGAGCAAGGATATCAACTCGCATCATTTATACTCAATATTATATTAGAGGTTCTAGTCACTGCAGAAAGGCAGGAAAAAGAAAAGACATAAATTGTAAAGAAGGCAAGAATTCTCCTTTTATTTGCTAATAATGTGATTATGTTCAAAGAAAACCTTAAGGAATCTATAAAAAGCTACTAGAACTAGTAAGTTTAGCAAGGTTACAGAATACAAGGTCGGTATAAAAAATCAATTGTACTTTTATATACTAGCAATGGACAGTTGTAAATTGAAATTATAAATACCAATTATAAGGGATCAGAAAATTATGAAATACTTAGGGATAAAGTTAACAAAGTAAGTACAGAATCTTTACAATAAAACCATAAAACATTGCTGGGAGAAATTAAAGATCTAAATAGTGAAGAGATATACCAGGTTATGGATGGGAAGACTCAGCATTTGTAAGATAGCTATTCTCTGCAAAGTGACCTATTGATTACAATACCAATTAAGTTTCAGCAGGATTTTTTTTTCTTTTGGTAAAAATTTCCAACAAGATTCTAAAATTGTTATGGAAATGCAAAACCTATAAAACTTCTGGAAAAAATATAGATAAAAATCTTTATAAATCTTTGGGGTAGACAAAGATTTTTTAGGATACAAAAAGCATGAACTATAAAAGAAAATTTTGGTAAATTGAACTTCATCATAATTAAAAACTTCTGCTTTTTGAAAAATATTCTCACGGTTATAAAAGTTCATAACAAAGACTGAGAGAAAATATTTATAACACATACAACTGCCAAAATAGTTGTATCTAAATTATGTTAAAAACTTATAACTCAATTATAAGTAGACAACTTAATTTTTTAAATGGGCAATATATTTGAAAAACACTTAACAAAAAAGATATATAAGTAGCTAATAATCACATAAAAAGATGCTCAACATCGTTAGCCATTAGGGAAATGCAAATTTAAACCACAATAAGATATCAATATCAGAATAGCTAAAATTAGAAGGATTGACAAGGCCAAGTGTTGACAAGGATGTTGGCAGCTGGAATTTTTATACATTGCTGGTCAAATGTGACATGATAAATCCACTTTGGAAAACAGTTGGCAATTTTCTTATTAAGTTAAATATATACATGGCATATGACTCAGCAATTCTATGTATTTACCCAATGGAAATTAAAGCATATCTACAGAAAGACTAATACATGAATGTTGGTAGATTTATTCACAATAGCCAAAAAGCTGGAAGCAACTCTAGTGTCCATCAAGAAGGAATGAATAAACAAGCTGTAGTATTTCCATACAATGGATTTACTAGGATGGGGCATAAGGGAAAATTTAGGGTGATGGAAATACTCTACATCTTTATGGTGATGGTGGTCCACTGAGGTATAAATTTGTCAAAAAATCATTGAAATGCACAACCAAATAGGTGTGCTATATTTTATATAAAATGTATCCTAACAAAGGGTTTAAAAAAAAATGGATGGAAGGAAGGAAACAGTTAGGGGATTGTAGCTGTGTCCAGGTGGGAGATGACAATGGCCTGGATTAAAGGGGTGAAGGTGTGATGGAAAGATGTGACAAGAAGCATATGGATTTGAAAGGTGTTGGAAAGTGAAAGAATTTTGCACTCCCCTTTCAACATACAAATACATCTGGTATTTTTAAAATGGAGAAGTCAGAGTGAAGGGAAGGTTTCTGGAATATTTGGTGGGGATGAACAGATAATTTATTCAGAAACTAGAGAGTGCTCTTTACTAACGATTACATTTGAGTTCTGAAAGTCCCAGTGATGAAGTTTCAGAGGCCTATGTGCATGAAATTGCAGGGAAAGATCAAGTACATCAACTTATACGGAAAATATGTAATTATCCACTATTCATATATAACATACATATATGACATGTAGATTTTTATGTAATCAAATTATTTTTCTCCACACTGGAATGAGGAATTAATGACTGTCTTCTCACCTATCCATAGAGAGTGAGGATTCCATTTAGAATTTCCCTCTACACTCTTCAAATTCTATATACCAGAAAGAGGGAAATTGGCTATCTATGTTGGAAAAATTTATATGAAAACATTTTGTATTAAGTATAGGGAGATCAAAAATTCATTTCATGATCGTAAGGAAGAGAATTATAGAGGAAGTAAAGATTGTTCACAAAGTCGTAAAGTATGTCATTTTCAAGTTTTAGATAATCCTTAAGAAAAATTTGAAAATACAGAAAAGCACATAGAAAAGAATTCACATTACTCATAATCCCATCACCTAAACAACTTCTATTAATATTTTGTTTTATTTCCTGCTAATCCCTTCTTTCTTTAATGCTTGATCTAACAAAATAGTTGTAATGATAGTGTCCACACAATTTTATAGCCTATTGTTTCCCACCAACATTTTAACCTAGCCTATTGATCTGTTTATTTGTTCATCATCAACAAATATTTACTGAAGGTTTACTATGTACCCAATACTAATGAAAACAAAGAAGACACCATTTCTGTCCTCAGGTGGTTTCCAGTGTAGTAGAAAGAGAGTATTAAACAAATAACAACAACAACAAAATAAATGGGTAATTGAAAATTGTTTCCAGAAAGGAAACAAATAAGGCATTATAGAGAATAACTGGGGAAAAGTAAAATAGGTTGGGAAATCAGGAAAGGCTTGTTTGAGGAAGTAAATTGATGTGCAAAGAGGAAGGGTGTGTACAACTGGCAAAGTGATGAGTGAGGGGGAAACATTCCAGGCAGAGGGCATGGTTGGAGGGAAGATATGAGAGAGGAACAAGGGGTCAGTGAGCTGGAGCACAGAGTGTGATGGGGAGAATGACCTTGGAGGAAACCAGATTTGTAAGCGAGAGTCTGATGATGCAGGGCTTCCATGGCCTGGCTAACAAGTATGTAGTGTATGTCTAAGAGACATAGGGAACCACTGATGAGCTTTACCATGAGGAATGCAGATGAGTGGAATTAAGATCAGTTAGGATGGCATAGCAGTTATCTTCATGAAGAATGGGGTGGCTTCAACTAGGGTGGTGCAGTGGAGAAGAAAAAAGTGAGTGGATTTGAGAAATATTTTGCAGGTAGAAATATACATTGAATTATGTGTAATTGTCAATTTTTGTGAGTCAAGGATGTCACGTATTGGGAATTTCACACACTTCTGCCTAATAATAGGATTTAGTGTTGCACTGGATGTGGGGATAATGAAAAGGGAACTATGAGGGATGATTCCACTTTATTGGCTTAACTAAGCTGATAGATACAGAGGCCACTGAGGTGGGGAAAACTGGAGGACCAGACGTGGTGACGATGGAGGTCAGCTCCTATCATGCCTTCATCTCCTCTCCCATTGTGTAGCAAGGACGTAGTTCCAGGAGTTGATCCAGCTCTGGGGGTCATTGGTGATTAGTCTAGGCCGGTCTTGATTTTCCCATTTCACTTCTGATGGCTGGTTTAGAAACTCAATCTTAGCTTGTCTGAATATACTCCGGGCATTGCGCCTGGTCCAGTGGTGAGTACACGACCTAAATTGGTTCAGTCAGATTGAAGAGAAGGACTTTTATTCCATTAGTGAGATTTTTGTTCATAAAATTTGTACAACTTTTCTATTTTTTTTTTGATAAGATGGATTCCCAGAAGTAAGAATAGTGAGTCAAAGGGCTTGAACACTTTAAAGGTTTTTGGTATGTATTATTAAATCGCTTTAGAAAACAACTCTTTCAGTGACTGCTGCATCAGTGATGTATGAAAATGCCCATTATACTACACACTTTCATAGCAGTGATTGTCCTCATTAAAAACAATCTTAGCTAATTTGTTTGGCAACAAATATATTTTATTATTGCCCTTATTTTATTAATAATTAATAATATGATTGAATATTTCCCCATCAGATCATTTTAAAAATAGCTAGCCAAAAAAAAAAAAAAAAAACATGAACTCCAAAATTTAAAACATTTTTCTTTGGTACCATCTCAAAGAATGTTCAGAATGTCTTCATAGGAGACAACTTATTATATATAGTCCATTTACCTTACCACACATTCTTCTTGAATTATAACTGAAATACTGATCATTTCTACCACCTTAAGGGATGGTTTAGCATAAGGGATGGTTTATGTGACTGTGTGAACAAAATCAATATATAAGTCAGAGTTTCAAAACTGCCAAACTTTATTCATAGCACATTTTTTTCCCTGATGTGGGAAAAAATTCAATACCAAAAAATTCAATGCCAAATTTGCAAGATGGTGCAAACAAGATTTGAAATTGTTGCTCACCTGTTCATTTGCACCACTCAGGAATGTATTTTTTGCATTCTATATAACCTACAAATGAAGGTTCTTAATCTAATCCGACTCATTATACTTATGGAATAGAGAAATAAGATACTAGAACTGAGCTGTCATTCTGTTTTTAATTCTCAGAGTTTTACTTTGTTTCATTTATTTTTGCTTCCTTGCAAATTTAACAAAATAAAAAGAAACAACTATTCATTCATTCATTAGTTTTAATATTTTTTTTCACAGTTAGAAATCTATCCTCTGAGATTACAATATTCTGAGCCATCTATCTTTCATATTATTAAGAGAATTTTTCTGGAAGAGCTATAAAAGTATTTTTTTTAAAGATTTTATTTATTTATTTGACAGAGAGAGACAGAGAGAGAGGGAACACAAGCAGGGGGAGTGGGAGAGGGAGAAGCAGGCTTCCCGCCGAGCAGGGAGCCCAATGCGGGGCTTGATCCCAGGACCCCAGGATCATGACCTGAGCCAAAGGCAGATGCTTAATGACTGAGCCACCCAGGCGCCCCCAAATCTATTTTCTATAATTTATCTTGCTTCCAACATCAAAGGCATCAGAAGAAGCAACAAGAACTGACCCCCTCCCTCCTTAGCTTCCAGTGGTTCGAGATAGAATTTTACATGGAATCAGATAATGGCTCTTTTCTCTTTTCTCCTTGCTCCAAATGGTGCACAAGTTTACGTACTATGGTAATCTGTTTCTGTTTATACCATTCATGTGCTTTTATTTTATACTTTCTTGTAATGATATTTGGTTTTATGTATTTAATTTAATTATATGTCCTTTATGAGCAGAGACTTGTTTTATTCTTCTTTATAATCTCCCTAACATTAGTGCTCAGAACACAGTACGCACTTAAAAAAAAAAACCATCTTAATGAACAGATATAGTTGAAAATACCAGAATTTTCCATGAAAGCCATTTTGCCCTCTTTGCACTTCAGTCCTGCAGGATCTAATTCTAGGTATTTATGATACAGAATCATAAAAAAATATTAAGAACAATTATAATCAAAGAGTTTTAGACATCTAATTAACTCTCCTCAGCTTGGGTTTGCGCTAACATCCCGGTGCTACCATTTATTATCTCAGTCAATAAAAGTCTCCCCCCTTGCATCCTCTAAAAGTTGTTCTAACCGACAAAGCAAAGTTTTCTGAGAAAAAGCTAGAACTGGGATCCAACTTGTCAGCCTTCAAGGTTTACATCACCCTTTGGTGTGTTGCCTAAAAAAATAAAGTTTGTTCAAAGAACTGACACAGCTTCCAGAACAGCAAAGGGGCACATGCTGAGAGACTTTGGGTGGTTTCTGACAGCTTGACCAGACACGTCCCTTCCTCGCAGAGACTATGTTGTTCCATACGCTTATGGTCTTTGTTTTGCATGGATACCTTCTAGATTAGCGGTTCATGAACATGGAAATCATGACCCTCCCCCCAAAGTGAAGGAAATAGTAGGTAGATATCACTCCCCATGCCACCCCTCCTACCTCTTCATCTATACCTCATTTCTTTCCTATGTATTAAACTGCTCACTTTCTTACAGCCTTCTTAGGAAGAGTAGGAGAGAAACCACTTCCTTCCCTCCCACAGTTACTTGATGTCATGTTTTCTGGTTCTACCGTCCTCCCCCAATTCCCCCCACAGAGATTCAAAATCTGAACCACTGTGATGTCACCCCACTCTAAATGTCTCACTAAATGTGTGGTCAGTTAAAACAACAACAACAACAAATCCTTCAATCTAGTTAAAAGCCATCGTTTGAAATTTGCCCTTTCATCCCATATGTATTAATGCATGAGTACATTTAAGTCTTATTTATTTATAGTCATGGAGCTAAGAATAGAATGTTCATTATTCAAATCCACCATGATTTCATTGAATACATGCATCTCTCCTCCTTTCACTCTTTTGCTACGTATATTTATAAATGAAGAAATCGTTTCGAAGGCATAGTTTGTAGTTCACCTTTTTTTTTCTCTAATAGGTAGCATTGTATAGATAGGACTAGTCAATCAGAACTGGCCTTCAGTGCTAGTCCTGTATGGAATAGCTGGAATGACCTCTGGCAACTTACATATGGCTGATCTTACCTTATGTAAAATGGAGACAATGCTTGGATTCCCATAGGATTGTACAAGAACATGAGGGGTAGTATATGCCATATGCCTAGCATAGTGCTCTAGGTGCCAATAAATATGAACTCCTTTTTAGCTCTTTCTCTTTCTCATTTCCTTCTTCTCCATTAATAGTGAAACATCCCAAATCTGGACAGTCTTGGTGTAGAGCAAACACAGTGAACATATATACTGCAACTGGATAATAATAGGTTGACTGTCGCTAAAACGTTGCTTGGCAGGCATCACTCCCTGCCTCAACATGCTTTACACACAGGCCTGCCTTGCAAACACTCCCAGCGAGATTCAAACTTCAGATTGATCCCCAAAGTCTGTCATTATCTAGACTCACACGGCTTATCTAGTGCTGCCTCTTCTCACTTGGATTTCTCCCAACCAGTCAAGCAGAATCTTCACCAAGGCTTGAGTTTATGCCCTGCATAGGGCTGTCCTGTATGTTGGCATAGGTTGCCAATTATGTCTGAAATTCTTCACTCCTTTTTCTCTGTCTCTCTCTGACTCCTCTTCAAGTCCTTATTTCTCCTTCCAGGTCAAATTCAAATCTTGCCTTGAAGAAGTAACTCTGAAACTGTCTTGTCCAGGACTGTCCAGTAAAATATAATGTAGGCTGCATATGTAACTTTAAACCTTCTAGCAGGCACATTGAAAAAATAGGGTGCAATTATTAATTTCAATGATGTTTTATTTAATTCAGTATCTCAAAAATATTATTTAAACTTATAATCAATGAGATATTGTACATTCTTTTTTACTAGGTCTTCAAAATCTGATGTCTGTTTTGCACTTACAGCATACTTCAATTCAGACTTGCCGTATTTCAAGTGCTAATGGCCACATTGGCAAGTGGCTGCTGTATTGGATGGTACAGGTCTAGTCTATCTGATCTTCTCCATCTTTGTAATCCTGTGTCACTCAGAGTTTACACCGTATATTTTGACTTTTAACTTCATAAACATGATGACTTAGAGTTTTGAAAACTTCGAGTTTTACAAAGCTCTTTCTTTCTTTCTTTTTTTAAGATTTATTTATTTATTTGACACAGAGAGAGAGATAGCCAGCGAAAGAGGGAACACAAGCAGGGGGAGTGGGAGAGGAAGAGGCAGGCTCCCAGCAGAGCAGGGAGCCCGATGTGGGGCTCAATCTCAGGACCCTGGGATCACGCCCTGAGCTGAAGGCAGGCGCTTAACGACTGATCCAGCCAGGTGCCCCATACAAAGCGCTTTCAAATGAATTGTCTTCAGTGGTCCTCATCATAATTCCTGTGAGGATGGAAGGATTATTGTTACTATTTCAGAGATAAAGAAACTGTGACACAATTATTAAGGCTCCAGGACATTGGGGCGCCTGGGTGGTTCAGTCATTAAGTGTCTGCCTTCAGCTCAGGTCATGATCCCCGGGGTCCTGGGATTGAGCCCTGCATAGGGCTCCTTGCTCATTAGGAAGCCTGCTTCTCCCTCTCCCACTCCCCCTGCTTGTGTTCCCTCTCTCTCTGTCTCTTTCTGTCAAATAAATAAACAAAATCTTAAAAAAAAAAAAGACTCCAGGACATTGAGTAACTCACATGGATCTATATAGAAAGAGAGTCAGTTCTCGAATCCAGGAACCGAGGATCCAATTCCCAGTAACCAGCTATTTATTTAAGTTGTATTTTGCAAAGAACTTTAAAGTTTATAAAGACTTTCACATAAATTATCTTATAAAATTAATCTTCGTAAACCACCTGAAGTTGTTTATTTTTTTTGAAGAGCTTGTGCTCAAGCTACAAAATTGAAAAAACAAGCACATTTACAAGTTTCTTTTATTCTTTTTCTCTCCTTTTTACTAAATGACTGTATAGTATGTATACTATTTTGCACCTTGACTTCTTTTACATAATAGTATGTTTAGTGTAGTAAGTATATTAGAAGATCCTTGCAAATTGTATGTTAAGGCCTGCCTCATTCTTTTTAACTGGGATATAATATTCCATTGGCTGGGTGTACCTACTTTATTAAGCAGTTCCTGCTGGTGGACACTTAGGGTGTCTGTAGTCTTTTGCTCTGACAACTATTATTGCAGTAAATAAATGTGTGCATACTTCATTTCAACATTGTGAGTATAGGTACAGTATAAATTCTACACCAATATTTCTGGGCCAAAGTGTATATGCATTTTATAATTTGGAAATATTGTCAAATTTTCCTTTAAAAAGTTTAAATGACTTTCACTCACACTAAGAACACACGAGCGCCCGTTTCCTCACCCTGTGAAGACCCAGTGTGCCGTGAACTTCCACTGGTGGGCTTGAGCATCTCAAGTTTAAGTGTCCTGCGCATTTACTTTTCTGCAGACTGACCATTTGTATCTGTATCCTAGGCTCTGATTTCCTACTGGATTGTTAGTCCTTTCTTTTTTATTGTAAGAATTCTTTATATATTAAGGAAATTATTATGTACAGTATGATGTTTTTCCCTGATTTGTCTTTTGACTTTGGACATTTTTTTAAGATTTTGCTTTTGCTTTGTTTAACCTTTGCTATTTATATAGGCTGATTTATAAATCTTTTTTTAATGGCTTTTGGGTTTTGTATCACATGTAGAATTCTAGTGGTATAGGTCCAAGTTTAATTTTTTCAGATGATTTCTCAGTAACAATGCCATTATCAAACAGTTCATCTTTTCTTTACATATTTAAGATGCCACCTATATTCTATGCTATATTACCTTGTATTGCTATATTTATTTCTGAATTTTGTTTTCCCTTTTACTGATCTGTTTCTTGCACTTTAATATATATTAAGGTTTGTCCCTTTCCCATTATCCCTCCTCTTCAGTTTTCTGGATTGTCATATATACTTTTTTTTTTCATACAAATCAGCTTATCTGGCATAAAAGAACACTTTTGTATTTTTATTGGGATTGCATTTTATTCTTAGACTACATTATGGAGAAGAGTTAGGGTTAGGAAAATCATTTGTATGTGATGAGACTTATCACCCAATGGTGCACTTTTGTTTGTCAAAGTCTTCTATTGTGTCTTTCAGTCATGTTTTAAGGTTTTAATTTCATATACCTATTATCCATTTTTCTAGGTGTTTTATATTTTAGTTCCTGTGGTAAAGAGGATTTTTTTAAATGCCATTATAACTATTTAAGACATTGTATTATGGAAAACTTCAAATGTATCAAAAGGAGAGAGAATAGGATGGTGAAACTCCTCATACCCATCATCCAACTTCAATAGTCTTCAACTCATAGCTACTTTCTCTTCATCCATCTTCCAGCTGTCTTCCCTCTCCCACTTAGATTGTTGTGAAGCAAATCCAAGACTTCATATAATTTCCTCTGTAAATATTTAAGTGTAGATGTCTAAAAGACAGTAACTTGAGGGGAAAAAAAGAGAGTAACTTGAAAAAACACAACCATTTTTTACTTTTTATATCTTAAAATATCTCACAATAGTTTCATAATATCCTTAAATATCTAGTCAATGTACATATTTCCTTAACTGCCTTTAAGTTTTCTTCTAGCTCATTTGTCTGAATTGAGATCTAAATAAAACCCATATATTGCAATTATTTGATATGTCCCTTAAGTCTCTTTTTAATCTATAGGTTCACTCTCTAGCTTTTTTTTACCTTGCAAATTTTTGTTGAAGAAATTGGATCATTTATCCTGTAGAGGTTCTTGTATTTTGGATTTTGCTGATTGGCTCCCCGTGGGGTTATCATATTCCTTTATTCCTCTGTATTTCCTATAAATTTAATTACGTCTAGAGATGTGATCAAATTCAGGTTTGATTTTTTGTGGGGAAGACTAAATAATGTCTGGTTGTTTTTCTTTTTGTGGCATTTGAAGTCATTGATAATTATTTCTTGGGTCTGTTGATTTATTAGAACTTGGAAAATGGTGATATTCTAATCGTATCCTTTTTTTTTCATTTATTAGATGGAATACTTCTAAAGAGAGATACTTTCCTCATTATTTGTACATATGCAAATCATACTGAAGTATAATCATTGGAGGTGCATTCATATAAGCAGGATAAAGACTTGATTTCTTCCCTTTATTAGTTTTCAAAGCAAGTTTGTTCTTTATATCTACCAACGATGACTAGTGAGATTTGTTCTGTTTTGGTTTGTATTATTATGAATATATGGATTTTAATTTGATGTGTTTTTGTCCATTGTAGTTATCCTCATTGATATTCAAATTGTTCCTCTTTGGCCAGTGGGAACCTATTGAAATTGGCTCCTGAGTTCTTTAGACACAATAAGTCATTGGTAGTTCTTAACTTACTTGTATGAAAAGATATTCCAGGCTTATCTTGTCCATTTCCTGTCCCAGGTCTGTAAGTGGACATTTCTCCAAGAAGCTTTAGTTACTTTTAGTGGGAAATTATTTTTAGAAACTACAATCTGGTTACTAGGGGTGCTATTGCTATTGTGCTATTGTGTTGGCTATCATTTTTGGGTCTTTTAAGTAGAGCTGGGAAATGTGTGCATGTCTATGTTTCAAAGATGAATTACATCATGAGTTTATACTAGTACTTCCAGTTTAAATTCAGGACAACAGAGTGTTTACTTAATTGTTGATATTAAATCTTTATGTCCTTTCTTTCTAAAAAGTCTGACTCCAATAGGGAGGGTAATATCACAGAGTGAAAGAAGGACGAGACAGTCTAGACATATGTAAAATAGTGGTTATAGTTATGGATCACAGAATTTAAGGTGGGCAAGAAAGGAAACAGAAAGATGAGGGAGATGAGAAGATGAGGATTACCTTTATTTACTTACTCAATCTTATACTTTTAATAACTATCCATAGTACTGTCTGGATATCTAGTCCATTTATTCTAACTGCAGAATAATAATCCATCACTGCAGCTCACTTCACCTATATATTTTCTATGTGATGACATCTAAGGTCGCCTGTATATTTGCCACCCAAAACACCACAATTTATATTTTTGCTCAAGTCCCAACCAGTTCAAGAATTCTCTGGTATATAACCTCAGAAATATAATTTTTGAGTCATAAAATAGGCACATGCTCTGTTTCTCTACATACTGCCAGATTGCTCTTCAGACTGTCTATCCAGTTTACCCATTCACTAACAGTCCATGAATGTTTGATTCTTCCCACATCCTCGTCAGTGGTTAATATCCACTTTTCCAACTTTTTCCTATTCTTACAAATGTCATTATTGTTTTAATTTGTTTTCCTTTGATTACTAGTGAGACTGAACTTCTTGTTAGTCATCTGTCTTTTTTCTTTGTTTATGGTGACTTTCATAAATAAAAATCTCGAATTTTGATGTTGTAAGTGGTTTTTACTTTTGGATGGTCTTGGTTAGGAAGATTTTACCCATTCCTATTTAACAAACAGTCTCTTGTATTTTCTTTTATTGATGTGTAGTGCTTTCTTTTACACTTTATCTATCTTATCTAGTCTTGAATCCATTTAGAGTCCACCCTGGTTTATGGTGTAAGGTAGTGACCCAACTTTCTTTTTTTCCATTAAAAAAGCCAGTTTTTCCGATGTCATTATTTAACAAATATTTCTTTCATTTTTTATAGTATTAAAAGTTGTCACATACACATAGATCCATTCTTGAGCTTTCTGTGTATTTGTTCCATTGATTCATAGATCTGTGCACCAAAATTTTACTGGATTTTTTACTAAAACTCTGCAGTATATCTTGATAACTGGTAAGGAGTCTACTCTCTCTTCTTTACCATGTTTTACATAGCTATTTGGGTTCTTAGATATACATTATTCTTCTATATACATTTGCGAATAAGTTCGTTGAGTTCTGAAAAACATCCAAATGGAAGTTTAGTTTGCATTCCATTAGTAGATCAATGTGGTAAGAAATGACATCTTACTATGTTACATCATTTGTGAATATGATATATACCTTTCATTTATTTGGGGCTTCTATTGATTATTAGAGCTTTACATTTTTCTTCTCACCAAGTTTTTAAAATTCATAATGAAATGTTTGCTCAAAACTTTCATCTACTTTTTTGACAACAGTGTTCTGGTGAATTTCTTCAATTTATCATTTTTTTCTTCAGTTTTTAAATAATGAAATCTTACCCTTTTCGTTGCTCATTTGGTAACGGACATAGTTCTTCCTAGACCAACTATTTGCAGGACCCTCACGTGAGTAGATGGAGGTCCATGTTCCAGATCACAGTTACTATGACACACAGCTGAGAGTGCCTCAAGAGTTCTTTCAGCCTTTATTTCTTGCAAACCGACCACATTTGGCACTGCAAGGCAGCTCAAAAGGTAGTTCCTTTCCTGCCACCTGCTTCCTTGACAGACTACTTCCTGCATACCTGATTTGTCAGTGTGATTCCTTGTTCAGTCTTGCCTTTTCTGCTTCTGCTTCTCCTGGGACCCAAGCCAGGTCCAGGAAAGGGCCTTTCACCAGTTGGCACAGACCACATCTATTGATGGGGGAGAAATTTTGTGATTTACACCTCAGGGTGCATTTCTTATCTTAGAAAAAGGGTTGCTAACTTTTTAAAATAAATTTATCTACTTCTGTCCTGTCTTCATTCTTCCACATCCCTATTTGATATTTGTCCTTTTAAGGGTCTTCCCTCTGAGTTTTAGATTTCAGATTTTTTTTTTGGTTTTGTTGGGGATTGAATTTGAAATTGTTTTTTCTTGTTTGAGGGTTCTGAGTAATTTGTGAAAAGAAATATTACTCAGTTACTTTAAAACTGGAAGTCAAAAGAGATTTCTTTTCTTTTTGAAGATGAAGATATTGAGGACAACAAAGGTTAAATACCTTGCCCAAAGTTGGTTAATTTTTCTAATGGTAAATTAGGTCTAAGAAGAAGAAATTAATGGTATGAAAGAATTAACATTAATTCTGTCGCCAAAAAAGTATATATCACCTACATACTATTTTCTAAGTGGAGTAAAAACAAGACACAGAGAACCAATTTGATTTGCACCTTAATCAAATTATTGATAAGTCGCGAAATTTTCAAAAATAAATAGGAAGGGACGCCTGGGTGGCTTGGTTGGTTAAGCATCTGCCTTTGGCTCGGGTCATGATCCCAGGATGCTGGGATCGAGTCCCGCTTTGGGCTCCTCGCTCAGCGGGGAGCTTGCATCTTCCTCTGCCTGGTGCTCCCGCTGCTTGTGCTCTCTCCTTCTCTGATAAATAAATAAATAAATACAATCTTTAAAATAAATAGGAAGGATTTACACTCCCACATAATAAACTCCATTGTAGAGATATAATAATTTGAAGAGTGTCACACTGGACAAAACCTGTGAGACTTGAAAGCTTTGGAATAGATACTAGTATTTATAAATCTTAGAACTTGATTAAAAAATAACAAAACCTTCCAAACTCATGCAAAGGGGGTGACATTAGTATGTGAAAATGAATCTGAGACAACTGGTTAAATGTTTGTGGGAAAACAAAACAAAAACAAGATTATATCCCTATTTTCACCCTATCACACATATTCAGCTGAATTATAATATTCAATCTTAAAACAAGAAATCTTGAAAGAAATAGAAAATGCATAGATGATTTTCTTATTTATTATTAGAGTTGAAAAAGTTTTCCTAAACATAAATGAAAAAGAACCAAAACATGAAAAATAGTTGACTTTATGACAGTTTTAATTTATATGTTAAATAAATCAACAATGACAAAAAAGCAGAGAATAAACTGCAAATAAGTATGTGACTAACATATTATATCCTTAAGATATATCAAGTGAAAAATATAAAAGAAGATGTGCATCCAAATGGAAAAGTTGGCAAAGGATATAGGCAAATAATTAACAAAAGAAATATCAAAATCCCAATAAATATATTAAAATACATATTTAAATTTTACTTATAATCAAAGAAAAGTAAATTAAAACATTTTCCCCACCAAATTGACAAAATTTAATACTCAGTATTGGTGAGAATGAACAATCTTGTAGTTTGCTTGTGGGAACGTACCCAACCACATTTGAAAGACAATTTGGCAATGTATATCCAAATTTGAAAAATTCATACCCTTGGGTCTAGTCATTTCACTTCTAGGAATTTATCCAAAAGAACTAATCAGAGATGTGTACAAAGATTTATATACATGAATTTTTATTGTTGCAATATATATAACATTAAAAAATTGGATAAATCTACATAATCCAGAAAGAATATTAGTTAAATAATTTATGATACATTACTGTGATAGAATACTATGCAGAAATTTTTTAAATGTATTTTAAAAATCATTTAGTGGCATGAGAAAATGTTCAGAATATACTGTGAACTGGAAAAAGTATATTATGAAGCCTTACATAAAATATAACCTTAATTTTATAATAATATTATTTATAACACTTAAATGTACTTATATTTATTCATTTTATACATTGTACATATGGGAGACTAAAAAAATACAACAAAATGTTATATATGTGATTATATTTATCAACCATGTAGTATATCTTCAATAATAATATAGAATAAAAATCCACCAAAATGTTATCTGTTATTATAGCTGGGTGGTGATACTATATTTAATTTAAGACATTTTGTTACCACTCAGGAAACAACAGATGCTGACAAAGATGTGGACAAAGGTGAACCCTTTTGCACTGTTGATGAAGTGCAAACTGGTGCAGCCACTCTGGAAAAAAATATGGAGTTTCCTCAAAAAGTCAAAAAGTTAAAAATAGAGCCATCAGTGGGGTGAGAATCCTATGAGCAGAACAAGAAGAGTACTCTCATTTCCAAATTTCTCTACAACCCAGCAATTGCACTACTAGGTATTTACACCCAAAATACAAAACTAGTGATTCGAAGGGGCACATGCACCCCAATGTTTATAGCAGCACTATCAACAATAGCCAAATTATGGGAAGAGCCCAAATGTCCATTGATTGATGAATGGATAAAGAAGATGTGGTATATATACACGATGGAATATTACTCAGCCACAAAAAAGGACTAAATCTTGCCATTTGCAACAATATGGATGGAACTAGAGTGTGTTATACTAAGTGAAATAAATCAGTCAGAGAAAGGCAAATACCATACGATTTACTCATATGTGGAATTTAAGAAACAAAACAGATGAACATAGAGGAAGGGAAGGAAAAATAAAATAAGATAAAACAGAGAGGGAAGCAAACCATAAGAGACTCTTAACTATAGTGAACAAACAGGGTTGCTGGAGGGGAGGTGAGTGGGGGAAATGGGCTAAATTGGTGATGGGCATTAAGGAGGGCACTTGTTGCGATGAGCACTAGGTGTTATATATAAGTGATGAATCATCAAATTCTGCTCCTGAAACCAATACTACACTATATATTAAATAACTTGAATTTAAATTTAAAAAAGTAAAAATAAAAAATTTTGTTAGTTTACTCATTTCCAAATTTCTTATGTTGAGTCTTTTAGGGCCATAAATTATGACAAAACTTTTTTTAAAAGCTACTGTAAATAAGAAATAGAGGTCCTTAATTTCTAGTGCTGTTTTCTCTTAACTATGCTGAATTGTTTCACTTCACCAAACACTTTTGAAATGCCTATTGTATAGGGCTAGGTTAATTTATTAAAACTGTTTTTGAACTCTTTTGTAACCTTGGCATTTGGTTCTAGATGCAAGACAGATAAATCAGTTTGCTTTTACCTTTCCGCAACTTATATTATCTGTCTGTATAACATATCACATATGAGGCCTTCATCATTCCCTCAGCAAATATTGACCAAACATCATGTGCCTGGTACAGGGGACACAGCAGTGAATAAGAGAAACATGGTCCTTTGAAGAGTTATGGCTTAATTGAAGGAAACAGACAATAAATAAGTAAATAAGCAAATACTTAACAAATCATCATGATTACTACTAAGAGAACCAAGCATGCAACTGTGATAAGAATTAAAGCAATGCAGTGGAGGAATCTCAGATTAGGTGACTGAAGAAGGTCTTTCTTAGAAAGTGACCTTAAGAATTCAGAATCATTTTCAAAAGATGAGAAGGAGCTCTGCATAAATGCTACTGGAAGAAGAGCATTCCAGACAGAGGGAAACTGTGTGCAAAGATCCTGAGGCTGGAAAAAGCTTGGTATAATCAAGGTACTGAAATAAAGTCCATGCAATGAGCACACAGGGCTGGGTCGGGAGTGGTATGAAGTGAGGGTTGGTGAGGTAGGCATGGACCATGTAATGTAGGACCCTAAAGGCCAAGTTACAGATCTTGAATTTTATTCAAAGTACAATAGGAAGCCACTGAAGAATTTTAAGAAGGGTTGGTGGTAACATTACATAATTCGTGTTTGTAGCTGACCACTTTAACACCAAGAGAGAATAATCTGAGGCCAGAACAGTGGATGGTAGTCAGGAGTAGACAGGGAACGACTGGTTAGAAGACTGTTGGACTTTGACTAAGGTGCTGGAAGTAAAGATGATGCATTCCTAGGATGTGATCACTTACTGTTGACTGCACCGCTGCCTTCTATATCCTGCCATCAGTGGGGTGAGAATCCTATGAGCAGAACAAGAAGAGTACTCTCATTTATGCAAGGAATGTCTGTCTCTCATCCAGGTGTTAAAGCCAACCTGGGAGAGTCTGTTGTTGCCACATTAATTAGAAGCAAGAAAGAACCTGATATCAATTGAAGTGTCGGTTCACAGAGAGGAGCAATAATCATGAAATCTCTCGAGGAGATAGTTGAGGCCAACCGCTGGGACTGACTGACATGTGTCACGAAAGATGGAAAGGGGTGAAACCACACTGGTTCCACTGCCTGGGGCCAGACAGGGTAGATGATGCTTGCCACTACCTTCTCTGCTGCCCTTGGGAGCTGTAGACCAAACACAGCGCCACAGTCAGATCACAGATGAATGAGAGCCAACACAAATACCCACAGACGTAGCTCAAGACCAAGGTTCAATGGTAGACCATTAACCGCCCAGAGTCACCCCATTTCAGAACATTAGTACCATTCCAGTGGTCCAGTCTTACACAACCCTGTGAACGAAATATCATTCCAGCTAGCAAGAGTTATACCCTCCTAGGTCCCCCTTCTAGAACAGGACCCATCCATGGGACCCTCAGATGACCCTATAGGTGAGTCTGGATGATCCTCAGGGCATGTGATTGACTCCCTATGTATAGACAGAGAACCCCCTACCCCAAAAGGGAAAACTGGGGCAGGGCCCGTGCAGGTCTCCATCCTGGGCTCAGGCCAGTACTGCCAGCCCCAGGACCTAAGGAAGATTGGAGGAAGACACTCCAAAGGATGAAACCTCCTAAGGCATGTGGCTGTGGACAAAGGTCCACTGGCCTATGTCTAAAGGTGGTTTTGCAGACACCAGATTTACAAAAAGTGTGTTGCAGCAATGCAGTGGGGGAAAAGATTGTTCTTTTCAACAAATTCTTCTAGACTAAAAGCATATATATCTGTCAGCAAGTGAAACTTGACTCCCTCCTTGTTTCATTCACTAAATAACAATTCTAGGTGAATTATAGACCAAAATGTAAAAGGTAAAGCAATAAAACTTTTAGCAATAAATGTAGAACTGGGGATAGGCAAAGATTCCTAAAGAATACTAAGCATAAAGGAAAATATTGATTAAAATCTTCATTAAAATTGAGAACTCTTTTTTAATTGGAAAACACCATTAAGGTGCAAAAAGACAAGTAGATTTGTACTTTGCAATACATATATCACACGTAAAGCTTGTTTTTATGATATAAAAAGAACTTCTATATGTCAGTAAGAAAAAGGCAGACAATCCAACAGCCCACTAAAAATTGGGTAAAATCATTGAATAAACATTTTCCAAGAGAGGATATTCAGGCTACTAAAGCATATAAAAAGTGCTCAATATTATTAGCCATCAGTGAAATAGCAAATTAGAGCTGTAATGAGAAACTATTACACATGAACCTGAATGGCTAACTTAAAAATAAGTAATTGACACTACTAATGCTTGATGAGGATATCAAACAACAGGAACACTCATGCACTGATAGTAGGAATGTTCACTGGTACAACCTCTTTGGAAAGCTATATACTAGTGTGTACCTAACAATCCAGCAATTCCACTCCTAGTGGAATATTTGCTACAGCAATGCCTACGTATATACACATATACAAGGAGGCTCAATACCACACTATTTTAATACCCCTAAGCTAGAAGCAACCCACATGTTCGTCAGTGGTAGAACAGAAATATTGTGGAATAGTCACACCATGTATCTTATAAATCATGAAAAGAAAATGAGCTATTGCTAATGTACTAACGTAGGGATGAACTCACAGATACAATGTTGAGTGAAAAGGCCAGACAGCCATAAGAGAGTATACGATGTATGATTTCATGTACATAAAGTCAAAAATAGGCAAAACCAATCTTTGGTGAGAAGTGAGAATAGTGGTTGCATGTTGGGAGTAATGAGGGAGACTTCTGAAGCGCTGGTAAGATTATATATCCCAAACTGGGTGCTGGTTACTTTGTGAAAGTTGGTCAGGCTTGAGATCTGTATATTCTAATTATTCAAAATCATCTGGTGTCTCAAAAGGAAGAGATAGGACTGGGGCCCAGTAATCTGGATTCAGAGGACCCCACCTGGATGGCTCTGGGGCTCCTCCCCAATGGCCCTGATATCAGATGGAGACTTAGAAAGTTTCAAGGAAGGTGCTTCAAAGTGCTGGTCCTCCTGAGGAGTGGGGTGTGGGACAGGGACCCTGTCTGCCTAGTTCTAGGAGTGGTTCTGGCCCTCGGATTGTAACTGTATGACCAAAAGCCCAAAGATAATGAAACAATGTCTACTGAAGTTTGAGGGGAAATGATGTGATCTAAAAAATTTGCATATTACTGTGCTGTTATTCTTCCATGATGACTGCAGAAATACACCAATTATGTGCACTTCCTAAGGGAATTGCTTTAAAAATTTTCCCCTTTCAACCTAGATATGAATCGGGATATATAATTTAAATAATTAAGCAGACATAATAATAAAAATTATAACCCTGAGATGCTTAGGAGAGTTTTTGATAAATTAAAATCTTATAGAAAAGGGGCGCCTGGGTGGCACAGCGGTTAAGCGTCTGCCTTCGGCTCAGGGCGTGATCCCGGCGTTACGGGATCGAGCCCCACATCAGGCTCCTCCGCTATGAGCCTGCTTCTTCCTCTCCCACTCCCCCTGCTTGTGTTCCCTCTCTCGCTGGCTGTCTCTATCCTGTCAAATGAATAAATAAAATCTTTAAAAAAAATAAAAAAATAAAAAATAAAAAAAAAAAATAAAATCTTATAGAAATACTTTAATGTTTTTTACTCAAAAATAAAACAAAACGGGGTGCCTGGGTAGCGCAGTCGTTAAGCATCTGCCTTTGGCTCAGGGCGTGATCCTGGGGTTCTGGGATCGAGCCCCACATCAGGCTCCTCCGCTAGGAGCCTGCTTCTTCTTCTCCCACTCCCCCTGCTTGTGTTTCCTCTCTTGCTGGCTGTCTCTATCTCTGTCAAATAAATAAATAAAATCTTTAAAAAATAAATAAATAAAAATAAAACAAAGCTTTTCAAAAAAACAATAGGATAATATCAATTTTAGGAAAAGCTAAAGATCATTGAAGGAAAGAAGAATTATTAATAAATAAAAATTCCTTATAAAATATATTAATCATCTTAGGTAGGTTTTGTCTATATAGAAACAAAAGTTCTGGACAGAAGATAAATGACTGGGAACACAATTTTCATGGGAGAATTCTAAGTCTATGTCAGGTAATAAAGAAAAAACAAAGAAAAGAAATTTGAATCAAATTATGAGGTTGGATTTGATCTACATTCAACTTTATACTATATGGGTAAGAAACGTTCTCAAGTTTACATGGAACAATTAGTAAAATCGTTATATAAGTAATCACAAAGAAAATGCCAACAATTTCCAAAGTGCAAAATTAAACTGCTCACATATGTAATATGACCATACTATAATAAATTGAAAAATTAACAAATCTAGATAGTAATTCCTCCAATCCACGTCAATATTTTTTAAAAATTCTAAATATATGTGTCAGTGATAAAGTCAATACAATAATGGATTCTTTAGAATATTAAGGACAAAATGAGAATACTATATATCAAGCCTTCAGTATTAAGCCAAAACTCTAGTAGAGAAAAAACCATAGCCTTAAGTGTCATCATTATTAATGAAAATAAATGAACTAATCATCAAATTCAAGAAGTTAGATATATAACAAAGTGCATTTTAGGAAAGGAGATATGAGTTCAGGAATTACTGAATTAAAAAAAAAAAGCTCAGTACAGTAAATGTAGAAGATGTTCCGTAAAGAAAATAACATTATAAAAAAAAAAATCTAACAAATTTATTCAAAGAACAACCACAAGTGTTAGAATTAAGAAAGAATATGGAATGACACATACAGAGGAGGTGATAAAATTATAAAAGAATAGTGCATAAAATTCTTTGATATCAAATTAGAAAAATATGCATTTCAAGGAATGTAAGAGGCCAAAATTGACTCAATAATAGACTAATGACCATGAGAAAAATGAGAAATGTATGAAAGAAATAATTTCAAAGGCCTTATGCCAGATAATTTAGAAGGTGGAATTTCTCCAAACTTTAAAGAAACAGCTAATTTCTACGTTATTCTACTTGAGAATATTGTAAATCTTCAATTCATTTTATGAAAACTTACATATGCCAAAACCAGAACCAAAATATTTTAAAAAGAGCATTTAAAAATTGCATTTGATTATAAATATAAAAACCCCAAATAAAAATTTAATAACTGTATTGTTGTACACAATATCCCTGAAATACGATTTTTTTCAATATTATGAAATCTCTCAAGTTAATAAATAAAGTACAAATGTAAGAAAAAAAGATGTATGATGAAATATAACAAGTACTTCTAAAAAAATTTCTTGGAAGATTTGAATTAAATTGATCCTTTTTTTTTAAAGAGGGGGAGAGCAAGCAGGGGAGGAGCAGAGAGAGAGAGAATCTTAAGCGGGCTTCTCACTCAGCATGGAGCCCAAGATGGAGCTCAATTTCAAGACCCTGAGATCATGACCTAAGCCAAAATCAAGAGTTGGACGCTTAACCAACTGAGCCACCCAGGTGCCCCTAGATTGATCCTTTTCTTAATATAGTTAAGAATATTTATCTGAAACCTGAGTTTGCAAATAGACTGAATATGGACCACTGTTTTAAATTCTTTTGTTTCGGCTTGTACAGCATTGGGGAAATTATTTTAGTTAAAATTTTTTATAATTGGGAGATTTCATATAAAAGTCAGATGTTTTCTCTTATGTGCAAAAAAAGATTAGGGTTAAGTTTTTCAACATGAAAAAAATGGAAGATCTGTTAACAGTAAGTCCACATTCTCATAGCGTATAATAGGTTTCCACTGAGCACCTGCAGTGTGCTCCCTTGAGAAGGAGCACCCTCTAGTTTGTCACAGTTTCCAGCAAGCTCTGTGGTTGTTTACCCGGCCTGCTCCACTATTCCTGCTACCTGTGTAACCTCTTTAGACATAGACCTGTGTCCTAGTCCAGTATTTAATATAACAACCAACATCATATTTAGCAGTATCACACATACAAGGCTTTTGTCATCCTTGTTAGGAGCAAATCACACATGCCATCTATCATCTTCACTAGATAACTTTTCTAAAAGCTATGACCATTGGAAAAGACAAGAATTCAAAGCAAAAGAGTATTGCTGTTGGAAAGAAAAAGCCAAAATGTAATGATCTCAGCTAGAATGATTATATGCCACATCACGCACATGCATACACACACACACACACGCACCACACACACACACAACCAACTATAAGCTTGTTATAAATAATAAGGTAGTTTAATAAATTGGTTAGAAGATAAATATTTCTAAAAGTAGTAACTTTTTTCTATCCCAGCAATCTCTGGTTAAACAATACAATGACCTGGGGCACCTGGGTGGCTCAGGGCGTGATCCCGGTGTTCTGGGATCAAGCCCCACATCAGGCTCCTCTGCTGAGAGCCTGCTTCTTCCTCTCCCACTCCCCCTGCTTGTGTTCCCTCTCTCGCTGGCTGTCTCTCTCTCTGTCAAATAAATAAATAAAATCTTTAAAAAAACAACAAAAAAAATCTTTAAAAAAACAAAACAAAAAAAAACAATACAATGACCAGAATATTGTATTTATAATAGCAACAAAAAATTTAAATACAAGGAATGTATGGGAACAATGTGAAAAAAGCTGCAGAAATGTATTGAGATATAAAAGATTTCAAGAAATGGATACACGTGGGGCGCCTGGGTGGCACAGCGGTTAAGCGTCTGCCTTCGGCTCAGGGTGTGATCCCGGCATTCTGGGATCGAGCCCCACATCAGGCTCCTCCGCTATGAGCCTGCTTCTTCCTCTCCCACTCCCCCTGCTTGTGTTCCCTCTCTCACTGGCTGTCTCTATCTCTGGCAAATAAATAAATAAAATCTTAAAAAAAAAAAAAGAAATGGATACACATAACAAGTTTCTGAAAATTGTAAAAATGTCAGTTCTTCCCATTTGAATTTATAGTTTTAATGTAATCCCTATAACTTTTTCTAGAATGTGAAAATTTTAAACAAAGTGCATTTGGAAATATAAACAAGTAAGAATAGGGAAAACTTATGAAAAGGGTTTTTAAGGTGGAAAAGCCTTAAAAATGTTTGTAACCTTTTTAAAAAATAATTTCATTTCTAATAATATATTTCAATAAAATAATGGGAAATATGAATAAAGACTTATAAGATGTTCACCACCATGTTACTCATGATACTGAAAAATTTAGTTCGTTGAAAACATCTTACCACAACGTGAAAATAGTATATAAACTATGGTTCATCCATATACTAGACTATTAGCCATTCACTAACTGTCACGTTTGTGAAGCATTTTTCATGACATAGGATAAAGCTCATGCCATAATGCTATGTGAAAAATAGCAAGATATAAAACTCCATGTTCACCATGATTCTAGTTGTTTAAAAAATTCTAAGGGTGGTGAAATTATAGGTGATTTTTATTTTCTAAGTTTTACATATTTCTAAATATTATTTCTAAAGATTTTATTTATTTATTTGAGAGAGAAAGAGTGAAAGAGAGAGATCACGAGCAAGGGGGGGAGGGGTAGAGGGAGAAGCAGACTCCCTGCTGAGGAGGAAGACCTATGCGGGGACTCAGTCCCAGGACCCTGGGATCAGGACCTGAGCCGAAGGCAGACACTTAACTGACTGAGCCACCCAGGTGCCCTGTATTTCTAAATTTTATGAAATGAGATTATTTTTTATAATTAAAAAGAATACAACAAGTTTTATCCTTTTAAGAGAAAAACAGCTCTTAACCAAGAAATACCCTAAGTTGTGGGGTTATGTTTTTGGACAAAGGCACAAATCACACTTTAATACGGATTGCCTATATTTGCTTTTTCCTCTCCTTAACAACCTTTTCTGTTGGTAGGTAATTTGTGTAAAAACTATTTAAAGAAGACCAACATTATTTCATATCGGTTTTCACCAAACAGGGCCTTTTCCTTATGAGGCCAAATGGGAAAGGACTGTTTATATATAATGCAAATCTCCTTGTCAATATATCTCCATATTCTGATATGTTAGCTCCAATTTTTGTATTTTTAATAAGATCTTATCTCCCTTGTAGTCCAGCAACTGCTGGATCATTTAGAGACCATCCTGTAGTGTTTATGACAGCACAGTCGGTTGCCATGGAAAGAACTGAGCTGTCCCCAATCCCATTAAAAAAAAAAAATGGGTTCGAAGCAGTTGATTTGGCCAAGTTCAGTGTCTCTGTGAACCCTGGGAGTTCTGAGTTTCCAGTTTTCTTGAGCTGCAGGAAATTTGTTTATTGTTAGCAACATAAAACTGTTTTGTTTCTTTTTCTTTCTTTTTTTAAAGAAATGTTTATTTTTTAAAAATACTCAAAATTCTGCTTGTACACCATGCTACCCTATCATAATAAGCTTTCAGTGTATTTTAAGTCCATATATATTGTTTGTTTTATGTATATATTTATATATGTAATTTTACATTTTTATATAAGATTTTCTAAAAATCATACATATACATATATCTATATGCATATCTGTTTTTCTCTATAAAATAAAAATAGGAAAACAGGAAAATACTATTCCCAGATTTATGTCCAGAATCTACTGGGAATGACAGTAAAATTCTTTATTTTGATAAACTCGTTCAATTGGGAAAGACCATATGTAGGGTATCCACATCATTGATTGTTCAAAGTTGGACACACTGAGTGAAAGGAGGCACTATTAATAATTAAGCAGGGACAACATATGTAAACTGAGATCCTCCTGAACAAAGGATCACCCTAATCAGAAGATATCATACATGGGATGTGTTATGGGTGAAAAGATGTCCTCTAAAAAATCCTGTGTTGAAGTCCTAACACCCAATACCTCAGAATGTGATCTTATTTGGAAATAGGGTTGTTGCATATGTAATTAGTTAAGATAAGGCCGTACTGGAGCAGGTGGGCCCTAGTCCAATATGACTCGTGCCCTTAGGAAAAGGGAATATTTGGACACAGATGCATTCAGGGAGAACACCATGTGAAGATGAAGGCAGGGATTGAGATGGTGCAACAGAAGCCAAGGAACACCAAAGATGGCCAGCAAACCACCAGAAGCTAGGAGAGAGTCATGAGCAAATTCTCCCTGACAGCCCTCAGAAGGAAGCAACCCTACCGACACCTTGATCTTGGACTTGTAGTTTCAGAACAGTGGAACAACACACTTATGTTGTTTAAACCACCCAGTCAGGGACACCTAGGTGGCTCAGTCAGTTAAGTGTCTGCCTTCAGCTCAGGTCATGATCTCCAGGTCCTGGGATCAAGCCCCATGTCGGGCTTCCAGCTCAGCAGGGAGTCTGCTTCTCCCTCTCTCTCTGCCTCTCCTCCTGCTTGTACTCTCTCTCTGTCTCTCTCTCTCTCTCAAAATGAATAAATAAAATCTTAAAGAAAAATAAATAAAAGTCACCGAGTCTGTGGTAGAGCAGTCCTAGGAGACTGATACAAGATGCTCAATGACTTGCCCCTGAGCAGCCCTGACCCAACACCAAGAAGTGCTCAAAATGCCCCCTTTAAGATGGCCAAGATGCCCCCTTTAAGATGGCCAAGATGCCCCCATTCTTTCTTTGTTCAAATATCACCATCCAGTAGCAAGGACAGCGAGAATCATGCACAAGTTCCATCTCTAATGGTACCTGGAGACCTCTGGAATCTATAGCCATATGCCAACAAAGAGCGAGAGGGAGGAACACAAACCAGTGTCTACAGAGGGCCACATTTGTTGACAAAATGATTCACCCCCTAGAACCCAGGAAAGGACTGGAGCAGAGCAGGTTCTGCCAAAGTTTGGGGAAGGGATGCTAAAAATAAGGTGTCCCTTCAAAGTCCACTTAAGGAGCTGTAGATCCCAGAATTCCTTCCACCAGTTTATGCAGCCAGATGAATGGCACTGTGATGTAGTGTTGGGCTATTACTGACCTTCTAATGATACATCAGACGGACGATCATTACTTCTGGACCATAGTGACGGCAAGTAACTGAAAGTGGAAAGCAAAACCACGGATGAGGGCCGACTACTGTATTCCAAGGAAGAGGAAGACGTGGAATCCTGGAACGAGGGGGATCCAGTGTTGTGGATGTGCCAAGGGAAGCCCCAGCACAATACTTGTGCAGGTGACCAAGCGAGCAGCCAGGAAAGCTGGAGCAGGTGGAGAAAAAATGTCTCCAGGAAAAGCAAAATGAAGCTGACAGAACAACCTTTAGGTTTGACTTTGTGGATAACTGTCTTGAGAGGCATTTCACCAAACTGTGGGGAAATGTTGGAAGATTTGGCCATACCGTCGAAGAAAACTAAATAAATGAGTATATGAGGCAACTATTAACTTCAAGAAAAATATAAAGTTTTACAAGAAAGAAATCCTAGAACACTGTTTTCCTAGAAGATCCAGCAGTATAGTAACAATAGTTCCATAGTTATAATAATGAAAACGCTGATTTTGGATTTAACCAAAAAAAAAAAAATGAGAGTGCAAAGGGAAAGAAAAAAGGTATACAGGGGAACTAAAATTTTTGTCTACCCTAAGCGATAAACTTCAGATGGATAAATCAAGGCATACTATTATTATTATTATAATATGTATTATTTAATATGTATAAACATATTATTTAGAAATACAGGAATAAATACTAGAATAAACAGCTAAAAAAGCTGAAAAGTAGTTGCTTTTAGAGTATGATGTGTGTGTTGGGGAATGGCGTTGTTGCTGTTTTTCATTAAAAGCTTTCTGATACAATTTGATTTTTAAAAGAATGTGTGTGTTATATTGACAAAAAATTTTTATTTATTTATTTTTAAAGATTTTATTTATTTATTTGAGAGAAAGAGAGAGCAGGAGCTGGGGGGAAGGGGCAGAGGGAGAAGGAGAAGCAGACCCCCCGCTGAGCAGGGAGCTCCATGCGGGGCTCATCTCAGGACCCTGGGATCAGGACCTGAGCTGAAGGCAGACGCCCAATGGACTGAGCCTCCCAGGCACCCTGATAAAAAAATTTTTTAAGGAAAACAACAAAATTACAATCGAGAAAAAAAAAATCTAGAAACAGTATGTGTAGATATACAGACTTCTCTGATATTATGTGAATGATTATAACCAAGAGTGATTCCTCTTTTTTTTCTTCCTTTTGGGCACTTTTCCTTCCAGGCATCTAATTTCTGGGTTTTGTTTTCACTCATGAGTTGAACAGAGTAATGGATATAGCACATCAAACTTAAGCTAGATAACCATGTTGTCTCAGTGGATGGTACAAGGCATTATTAAATCCAAAAGACATTTATGATCACTATTGTTTTTATATGAATGTAAACAGTTGTTTAAACTGCAGGTACTGGGGCACCTGGGTGGTTTAGTCAGTTAAGCCACCATATGTATTAATACACCATATGTATTCTACGATTCTATGAATTTGATCTAAGTCATGCACTGAGGATCAGGGTTATAATGCTGAGTCTTTCCTCTTCTTGGTGCATGACATTAGTCAAGACATTGGTCACTGCATGCTAGTCAGCCTCCACATGGACGTAAATGGAGGAGCTCAGAATACCAGGGATGGCAATAGTTTCTTTACGTATACCAACTCCACATGAATGACAGAGGCTACTAGAGCTCTGTAAGAAGAATCAGGAGAATATGCATGTAGGGGCTTAGCTGGAAATTGCCCCCTTATGTCTGCCTTGGACAGAAACTAGGAAAATGACTCTCCTTAACCCCATGTATTTGCGAACCCTAGATTAGATGATCTGAATGCTTTATTTCAGGCTAAAAATTATTCTATACTAGCCTATGATTTTCATTTTCTACTTTGGATTCTATGCTTTTCTTTTTTTAATCGTGCATTCATTAGATTGCAGTAGATCTCCCTAAAAAGGCAATGTGTAGGGTATCCTTAGCCACTTAAAGTAAAAAAAATTCTGCTAAATAGCATTTTTATGAACCAAACCAGTTCACTTCATGAAACATCATACCAGGAAGTTTGAAATGTAGATTAAAATTTTTTTCTCTATCAACTTTAGTATATTTAATGAATCCTTTTTCATGGACAAAGATCAGATGTAGTTGAAGAATCCAAGGACGAATGCTTCGGGGAAAATGCCAGTAATTACACGTATCCTCAGCAGGTCGATCTCCTTGATGTGTGTGTCTGTAACTATCAGGCATGGAGTTACTTGAAGGTAGAGGTTTTCATAAGAGTTAGTGATTTTTCTTTCCTTTTTTAAAAGTCATGACAAGTCATGACAAATGATGACTTAGGGATTGGCCCATTTCAGGTAATTTGAGGAGAAAGCCATTGTTGGATGAAACTATATTCTTCCTCCGACATTTACTCCGAGCTTTCCTTTATGGCGATGCATGTGACCACCTGCATGTCTGCATCCCCAATACGTCAGAGCCAGCAACTCCAGCCCTTTGGAAGCAATTTCTTTTCAGGTGTGTGTCTGTTTTGCCTGGTGATATTTGGTTGAGGGTATAAGGGTCAATTAATAAAATGTAGATAATGGAAATAGAAGTTTTAAGATATGGGGCACCTGGGTGGCACGGCGGTTAAGCGTCTGCCTTCGGCTCAGGGCGTGATCCCGGCGTTATGGGATCGAGCCCCACATCAGGCTCCTCTGCTATGAGCCTGCTTCTTCCTCTCCCATTCCCCCTGCTTGTGTTCCCTCTCTCGCTGGCTGTCTCTATCTCTGTCGAATAAATAAATAAAATCTTTGGAAAAAAAAAAAAGAAGTTTTAAGATATGATCTAATATTTTCTGCTTTCCCAACCTGAATGTCAATTTAAAATAATAATGTAGATTATTTATCTTTCACAATCAAAATAGAGAAGAAAACATACAGGAATTAACACAAGAACAATAACACAAATGTCTAAGTACAAGGTATGACTCCTTCCGTAAGCATTTCAGCTGTTATCAATTATCGCTCAGTTCAGCCCTGGTTTCCCTTATCAAGGCCAAAGCTCCTGCTAGAGAGAGAAGTTCTCCAGTGATGCTTTGTAAGTTTATAATGGCAGTGGGGGACTGAAATGAGCTGTCTGAAAACCTGTCCATTCATTTTGCTTTCCTCCACATCAGGTGTTAGTGGTGTTTTAAAATAATCGCTGATTCTAATGATCAGGAATGGATTTTATCTGTTCCACTGCCCTATGTCTCTACCTTCAGTGGAGGCTCCTTGGCACCTTTTGAGCCCTATCTATGTGTGGGGAATCGCCTTCCTCCTGGGTCCCACCTCCCTCAGGTAGAAAAAACAAAACTTACTTCCCAGCCACCTTTGAAGGTGTGCATAGGAAGGTGTTCCATCAATCACTGTACAAACAGGAGATACGTCTAACAATGTGAGCAGGGGCTCTGTGGAATCCATTTTGCTATGGAGATGGAAGGCCAGGCTCCCAGGTTTGAGAGACTATAGACAATGCAAGGTTTGCCTCCTGGGCAAGATATGCTAGTGGTTAGGTGCGATGAAGTCCTGGCAGCTGCTCAAAATGGACACCGGCTGATTGGTATCAGCACAACCATCAATGGTGGTTTTGTCCTCAGGTCAGTGTTGGACATGGTCTGGGGCATTGTTTTTGAAGGCTCGAGGCTGGCCCTCTGTCCATCTAGCAATTCTGTGAGCTACACAGTATTCTTTTTATAAACTCCTTTGGGGCTTGCTCCTGAGAGTTAATTTCTGTTGCTAGACATTAAGAACATCAACAGATACATTGTCCTTCCAGGAGAATATTCTTTCCACCAGATGTCTGCCAGAACCTTTGCAGATCCTTCTCTAGGATAACCAATGGAAATACTAAGAGAAACCATGATAATACAGACCACACTTGATTTTCCCTCTGCCTGACTTGGAAATTGAGCACACATTTATCTGTACCTACCATATGTGACCCTGTGCTGATGTTGGGATGAGATAGGAGTGGTGGTAGAGAATATAATGCTAAGTAAACCAAATTCTGTAGCTTTAATGGAAAACAAGTCTACATCGAATTATTAAATTATTCTTTACTCTTGCAATCCCCAGTAGTCTTTTAAAAAACATAACTTCAAGCTTCTTGCTCACATGCTTTTACTTCCTAAAAGAGATTTTTAGGGGCGCCTGGGTGGCTCAGTCAGTTAAATGCCTGCCTTCGGCTCACGTCCTGACCTCAGGGTCCTGGGATCAAGCCCTTTGTGGAACTCCCTGCTCAGCAGAGAGCCTGCTTCTCCCCTGCCCTCTGCTGCTCCTCCTGATTGTGCTCTCTCTCTCTCTCTGTCAAATAAATAAATAAAATATTTTTTTAAAAGAGATTTTTATTTATTTTTCTTGTGTATTTAAAAAATATTTTTGACAAATGTCCATCAACAGATAAACAAAATGTGTATATACTTACAATGGAATATTATTCAGCCTTAAAAAAGGAAATCCTGACACATGACCAACATGGGCGAACATTGAAGATGTGATGCTAAGTGAAACAAACCAATCATAAAAGGACTAATACTATATGATTTCACTTTTATGAGGTACTCAAATTCATAGAGATGGACAATGGAAAGGTGGTTGCCAGGGATTGGGGGAGGAGGGGATGGGAGTTAGTGTTTAATGGGTGCAGAATTTCTGTTTGGGAAGATAAAAACGTTCTGGAGATAGATGGTCGTGACGGTTGCACAACAGCATGAATATACTTAACGTCACTGAACTGTGCACTTAAAAATTGGTAAAATGGTATATTTTATGTATATTTTGTCACCATGGAAAAAAAATCTTTCTAACCAAACAGAACACATACTGTGAACAAAACTAGGAAACGGATTTCCTCATAATCCCTAAACAATTCGACCTGAGAGACAATCGTGATGTGGGGGAAAGACAAGGGCCTAGGGGTTGTAGAGTAAACTTTCGTTGGGTACCAGCTCTGTAATTAGCTAGCACTGCCTAACCTGGCCAAACCTCAGTTTCTTCATCTATCAAATGGGTAAGATGAGGGGAGGGTCATTTCATTTCTACAATGCTCTGATTCCCATTCGACCTCAGATTTAGAACCAAGGTCATCCTTGACTTGAAACATTCAACATGTCTGCTGACGAATAAACAGATTGTCAGGAAATTATACTTGTCTTCCGGAGAAATGGTTTCTTTCAGTAAGTTCTCACAGAGCAAATGCAAGCACCAACAATGTAGGCTTTTGAGAATGTAGAGTATTTCCTGTACCCATAATCCTTCCCTCCTGGAAACTGTCTGTGATGTAGAAATTCAATCCCCATCCAGATTTAGAAATGCAATTCTTCAGTTACCTAATAAAATGGAAACAGGAGAATCCTATTATTATATTTTGAATCTCATAATATGAATGAATATTTCATTTTTTTTAGAGTTCTATTTAGGCCCCTACGTTTAGGCTCCTTATAAGATGATATTTATTTATTTACAACTTCCCTGGGCAGATCAGACCGTTCAACACAGGACTTGTGTTCAATTGGCAGGTTCTAGGTTACCAGCTAAGTAGTGGGGCAAACTCAGTAGGCCGGCAGCCAGAGAAAACTTTCGAGGCCAGTCTGGAGGCAAACAACCTCTGGGAATCAATTGCCTACAACTATCTCAATTGTCAAAGTCTGCCTTAAGGAAATACATATTGTTCTTGAAAATGCCACAATACCGGTAGGAAACACACGCTGGAGACTAAAAAGAAGCAGGGAACTGCAGACTGAATAAACAGCCCACAAACACCCATTTTCCTGGGAAATATGTGTGCAAGACTTAAGAGTTCTGGTGCAGGCTTATCTGTCATCTACCTCTTAGAGATAAGTCAGTCTTGGATGACATTCACTCTTGTCCCCCACAGGAGGCTGGCAAGGATTATCATAGATCATCCACTAGAGGGTGACAACCACATATGCTTGGGGTGGATGGCCATTCCGCAGGCACCGTGGTACCTAGGCACATTCCAGAGTCCGGAGTCCCTTCTTGAAGCTCATCAGCCTAAGTGGTTGACACTTCACTTCTGGAATCTCCCAGATGGAGGAGAGAGGGGCAACTATGAATTTTCCCACATTTATGGGCTGGATTGTATCTCCTTTTCAGACTTCACTAAGAAAAATGTGTGTGTGTGTGTGTGTGTGTATATTATATAAAAATGTATATATAATGTACATATAGTCTTGTTTTAAATAGAAGGAACACCTTTCACCAGTTTAGTTGGGGATGTATCTAACAGTTTGGAGCGAGAACTTGTCAATTATTTGGGATCTTTTATTAATACTGTTATGGGTCTTTGGGATGCTTTCAGTAAGTACTTTCCGAGGTTACTTGATTTTTCCAACTGTAAAATGTTTGCTATTTATTATAAACCTTAGATCAAAATTTTTATTGTAAAATAGGGGAATATGGAAACTTTAATTAGAAGGTTTTGTGTCTTTCCAGGTGGTACCGTGATATGTCAACTAAAATGCTTGAGATAAGTTAGTGAGACTGAGTCTCATTTGGGACGTGGATCTGGAATCTTGGGTTATAGACATGAGAAATATTAACCATTTAATGGACACCTTGCCTGCCGACTCAAGCCCATGCTGACACCACAGTGGCTTTTCACAGAATCTAGATGTATTCTTACTTGCGTTCCAACCCAGCCACATTGGGGAGTAGTCATTTATTTAGCTCTTCACAGAGCTCTGGACTTTGTCCTTAACATTCCACAAAAATGTTTCAATTTAAGAAGAGGTCTCAGGAAACCAGGACTTTTCAGATTATGTATGTTTAAACCTTTTGTGTACTATTTAGACAGACAATAGACTCAATAGTACTCTTTTTTTTTTTTTTAAGGGACAGTGGTTTTTATAGTAGGTGTGAGGATAAGCTCCTATGTTAACTGCTTTTATAACTCTTACTGGTGCTCCACTTGGGACTGGGTACGTAGTAAGTGCTCCATATTTGTTTGCTATATAATCCATAGTTATTATAAAATTAGAATAATTTTAAATAAGAAAACCCATCATTGAGTGCTGTGTTCATGATGCTTTTTTTCAGTTTAAACTTAAAAACCAAATTGTGTCCTTTGGTTTGCTTTATAGGTGATGTTGGTTTGGTGTCTATGTGCGTTTGCGCGTGCTCCTCCCTGCCTTTGCTGTTAGTATTTTTAGGAGGCAGTGTTTATAGCAGACTAAAATTTGGGAGCCAGGGGCGCCTGGGTAGCGCAGTCGTTAAGCATCTGCCTTCGGCTCAGGGCGTGATCCCAGCGTTCTGGAATCGAGCCCCATGTCAGGCTCCTCTGCTGGGAGCCTGCTTCTTCCTCTCCCACTTCCCTGCTGTGTTCCCCTCTCACTGGCTGTCTCTCTCTGTCAAATAAATAAATAAAATCTTTAAAAAAAAAAAATAAAATAAAATAAGATAAAATAAAATAAAATTTGGGAGCCAGACAGATCTGGGTTCAGTGGGTTTACATTGCTGGGTTTTATAAAGCTTAGAGACAAATATGTGTACAGTGTCTGGCAAACAGATAAAAAAATTTTTTGTTTATTAGTTATTTTTCTAGCTATATTAATAGTAATAAGTAAATATAAAATAAATAAACAAAATAAATAAAAAATAAATAAAAGCTAGATCAGTGATGCAGAGAGGAAGTGGTAGGTGAGTATGGTACCCATCTGAACTAGGCTTCTCTGGGTTATTTGTAAATTTGCTTGCAGCAGGTATTCTTTGAGTACCTTCAGTAAGCAGCATTGCTCTAGGCACTAAGCGCCAAATGGAGAACCAAAGTCCCTGCCCTGAAGAACGTTATCCGCTGGCTACACTGTCTTGGAGAAAGAAGCAGTGTACTTAGCACGATAATTTTTTAATAACACTTGTTTGGGTGGCTTCTTTCTTAACTTCTTGAAAACTTTTTTGTGGTAACAGCTTTATTGAGATATAATTCACATACTACACCATTCACCCATTTGAAGTGTATAATTCAGTGGTTTTTAGTATATTCAGAGTTGTACAACCACCACTACAATCCATTCTAGAACATTTTCAGTGCCACAGAGAGAAACCTGTACCCTCTGGCAGTTACTCCTCCCTCTCTCCCCTCCCTCCCCCTTTCAAGGCTACCACTAATCTATTGCTTGGCTCTATAGCTTTCCCTATTCTGGACATTTATATAAATGAAATCATATAACACGTGATCTTTTGTAAATGGCACTTAGTGCAATGTTTTCAAGGTTCATTGGTGTTGAAGCACATATCAGCACTTCATTCCTCATTATGGCTGAAAACTTTTAAAAAATCTCCTTAATGCATATTAAATACTTATATGTTATGGATTGGTTTTCATTTTTTTTTTTTTTTAAGTGTGTGGGGTCCTCTCTTGCTTTCTTGCTCACCACTCCTTCTCCTACCCTTCCTTGGTAGGGTTTTCTGCCCTTGTTTGAAGTCGACTACACTCCTGCTGCTACTACATACTCCAGCCTTAGCTTTAATTTTAACATGGACTGAAATTTGGAGCATGTGGCACCTACTTTTGCTATGACAGGAAACCTGGTTTCTGTCCTTTATTTCTTTCCAGTCCTTTCATTTTGCATCTGTGTACCCTCCAAACATTAATAGCCCCAGGATTCTTTACAGAACTTTGGAGAATTGGCCTTAGAATGGAAGCTTCACATGATATCCAAAGATACACGAACCAGCCAAAGGAGAAAGGGGTGGGAATGAGAAAACAGCGAGAATGCCAGCCAGGGAATTTTCACAAAATTGGGACAGACTGGTTGTTCCTTATTCTTATGCCTGATGGATTGAACATTTCCCACAAGGGCTTGGTACCATCTAGGACCTGAAGATACGCCGCATTTTTCCGAGCAAACTCCAGACTCTATTTTACTCTCACTTCCTTTCTTCTGGGTTTGGCCATGCAAAGCCCACCGATAAGTTATAAATGACTTATCAAGCATTAGCGTTTAGAGAGTAGACGGCTCCATAAATACCTACTTGGCCTCATTAAAAAGCTACAGTGATTAAAGAGAATGATTAGTGTGGTGCCAGAGGGGAAAGAAGAAAATCCAACATCTGACTCAAACACGGCCAGACCTCTTCTCGGGGCAGACCGTTCGTGTCATGGAAGAGGATCTGGCCTGCGCGCTGCGAAACAACGTCGGAGTCGGCATCTGAGGAAACTCCACACTGGGGCCTGTCAGGGAAAGAGTTATGGAAAGTGCACACGTTCTCAGAGACGATTACCCTCTTGCCCTCCACGCCTCCTTCCCAACCTCCCCTTCCACTCCCTGTTGCCCCCCTGGAACTTAAAACATTATTAAAACAGGGAAACCTATAACTGGTATGAAATGACCCTCAAATGACTGCTTAATTACAGCGAAATGAAAGCCGGGGGACTACAAATAACCAGTAACTGTCCCGGCTGTCACTGAAGAGGAGCCTGCACATGAGTCATGAGTCATGAATTAGCCACTAAGTGTTTCGCTTCCAGCCACGGGCCGCCCGCCTCTGCCCTGCCCGGGCTGTCCCCACGTAGCCTCCCACGCCGGGGCCCCCGCGCGGCGCTCCGCGGCCCGGGTCGGGCCCAGGCGGCAGGGCTCCTCCTCGGAGGCGTTTGTTGTGATTCGCAGGGCGCAGGAACTCGGCGGCCCAGTCCCCCTGCAGCCCCCGGCCGGCCCGTCGGTGGGGGAAGTCTCCCAGGCTGCACAGGAGACAGGCTGACTGAAGGAGCGCAGCCAGCGCGGCTGCAGATAAGTTAATGTACACAGAGAGGATGTAAATTACCACGACCCTCAGCAGCAGGACATTGGCCAGGGCCCTGTCAGGGAGAGGACAAGCGTCGGCGGGCCGGGGGCTCGCTGACATCCACTCCGAGATGGAGCCGCCAGGCGGCCCGGCCAGGGAGGACCTCTTGGAGCCAGGCTTTCCTTGAAAACAGCTGCGTGTCCCTGACACCTCCAAACTAATGCATTTTTAATCAGGGGAATTAGCTCTAGGCGTCCCATATTTTTCCAAACCCCCATCTCTTGCAGCCACGTCCCCATCCCCGCCCCCCAGTTTAGTGACTGGCAGTCCCATTATGTTTCTTTATCGGCCTTGCAGTCTCCCGCTGCTCCCACGCACTCCAGACCAAGCCACCTTTGAAAACCAACCATCCCCACCCCCATCCTCCCGCCCCGGGGCCTCCTCTGCCTGGTCCTCTCCAGCGCAGCTTTCGCCCCCACCCTTCCCTTTGTTTATACAGTGACATCACAGCCCCTGGCTCTTCAAGGCTCAGAGAAAACAGAGTTCAAAAAGGCAAACAGGAAAGCCGGCTAGTGGGCACCGGGTGAGATTGCGTCCACCCGCGGCTGGACAGCACAGACGCGCACGTGCGCACGCGCACTTTTGTTGGCGTGCTCCCTAAAATATAAAGTCGCTAGGACGTTGCTTCCCAGGCGTCGGCCCCCTCGCCAGGCTTAGGGGAAATCCCTCGCCAGCCACTTCGGGGATTTAAATTTTTTCCAATAGCCACGTAAGAAAAAGTTAAAAAAAAAAAAAGTGAAATTAAGTTTAATAATATTATTTAACCTGATATATCCAAAATATTATTTCAACACATGATCAATATAAACAATTATGAGTGAGATATTTTATATTCTTTTAGTCACACTAGGTCTTTGAAATCCAGTATTTATTTTACACTAACAGCACATTTCAGTTCGGATACTAGTTTTTCCATTGGAAATACTTGATCTGTACTTAGATTTCATAAAACTTAAGGCTCACACATCCAAGTTGTTCCAAACATACTTAAACGTTTTCCAATAACTATATCCAGTATTGGTTTTTAAATTGAATTTAAATTAATTACAATTAAATAAAATTGAATTTAAACTAATTACAATTAAATAAAATTGAATTTAAATAAATAAAATTAAAAGCTAAGTCCCTCCATAGCACATTTTAAGTCCTCAATAGCCAATGCAGCAAGCAGCTAATATATCAGACAGCAGTCACAGAGTTTCTTAAAGTGACCAAGTTTTGCTCTTTGTTATTACACAATGAGGACCATAATACCTACCTTCTGTGGGATTGTGGTGAGGATTAAATGAAATTCAAAAGAGCAATGCATATAAAGGTCTCAGCACAGGACCTGGCTGGCTCATAGAAACTGCTCAGTAATGAAGGCTACTCCTAGAATTATTTCTCTTCCTTCCACTTTGGCGATTTCCTCTCCCCATCCTTAAGCCCAGTGTGACATGCTGCCTTTTCCCAGACCTTGCTCTTAGGGAAGAATTGTTAAATGACTTTACAATGAGCTGCCAAGAATGAACAGAGTATTCAAATGTGCATGTGCCCTTCTGTCTCTTCTTACCAGACAACTTCTCCCCAACACATCTACAGCTTCATTTCTTATCTATATGCCGATCACTCCCAACCCAATAAATAGAACACGGATCTTCAAACCTATGTATCCAACTGCCTAGTAAAGCTCTTCACTGAGATCAACCTGTGAGATGATCCAAACACATTTTAAACTCAAACCACCAAAATATGAATTGATTATCATTACCCCTAATGTGTCTCTCCTGGGCACTGTCATTGACTCAGTGCCACCATCTGCTCCTGCCTGATGCCTCAGCCACAGTCTGGCCATCATTCTAGGCTCTTTTGTCTTCTTCACCGCTCTTTTTATGCAGACTCATTAGTTATTCACCAAAACCTACCAATACTACCTCCTAAATACCTCCCCAATCCGTATGTATCTCTCCACCTCTATGGCCCTTACCCCAAATTAGGCCGCTGTCATATTTCGCTTGGATATTGCAACTGGTCTTTCTGCCTCTACTTTTGCCTGCCTTCCGGCCATTCTCCATGCTTCAAGAGTAATTTTTCTAAAGCATGAATTGATCATGCAACAGCTCTGCTTAGACACTTAAATGACTGTCAGCTCTTTAAAATGACCTGCAAGGCCCTTCATGAACTTGTCCTGCTTACCTCTTTTCTCCTTTCACAGAACCTTCACCCCCTCCCCCACCTCCCCTCTAGCCACTCTGAACCTCCTTCAGTTCTTCTAACATGCTGCATGTTGCCTGATGGAGGAGCTTCAATGCACTGCCAAGTTGGCCGTGTCTGGCTGCTTCATATTCATTTATATCCTACAAGTCATGTCTCCACTCTGAGAAGGTACTTTAGGTTCACAATTGCATATTTCTTAACATTTTGCTCTATGGCAACTTGACTACTATCTTTGACTATGTGTGTTTCAGAGAGTTCCTCAACTATAGGTTCTAAATTTAAAAATGACGTCTCCCTCTCAAAAATCTATTCATAACACCTCAAGAATGCCTTTGGGATGCTAAGCCTTAAGGTTATTAAGTGTGCCCACAGGCTCTTATTTATTGTGTCTCGTTACATTCCACAACGCCAGTTTTTACAAAGTTTCCTTTCTTTGTTTCACTCTGATTGCAGAAATTGGCTAAGATACATTGGCAGTAGTACTATCTATTGCTTGTAAAAGTTTTGCTCAAAAAGAGTGTTGATGTTGGAGCTGTGAGAAAGGCACAGATCTTACCTTGCAGGACTGGGGAGAAGATGGGAATGTGAAAAGTTCGCTTTAAAATGGTAGGGGTTCGGATGCCAGGTAGGAGCCATGGTGCAGCATTTCAAAATTACCCCAGGGCTTAATGAGGTCTGCCGGTGCTCTGGGCAGGCGTCACTGGCTGGCTCTTCTCCACACCTCTTGCCCTTCCCTCCCCTCCTCTCTCCCACCCCCCCAGACACATCAGTGCTGGGAGTCAGCACTTGTGCTAACGTTGGAGCCGAACAGACAACATGAGACTGGTAGATCAGGGCAATGATGGCTAGGTATTTTCCCAGAGGCCCAAAGAGAGCAGGATTTGTATGTCTGGTTTCTGCCTCTAACACCTCCAGGCCTAGGGATGGATTCCCAATGATCTTCTTCCATCAAAGGGCTTGATCCCAGGAAAGGCGAGTAAAGATGAAACTTTAGCTCTTTGTCTGGCTTCAGGATAAAGCTATGTGAAACTGTCAAAGCAAATATCATGTTCCCCTGGAAAGCTGTAAATTCCTTTGGCTTTGGGTCCAGGAGGTTTGTCATGTGGTTCGACGAAAGATGAGTCTGTTGATCACAGGTCATTAGCTGTAAGGTTCTAGAGCTCAGGCCAAGTCTATGGTGCAAGCCACTTTATATAACACCAAGTATAATGCTGGGTTCGAAATGCTTAGTAAATGTTCTTTAATTACTGTTCAAGATGAAGACAGTGAAATAACCTGGCATTTGCTACGTTGTTTGCATACTGATGTGCATTTCATCAGATTAAATAGAAATACGGATATGTTTTGTCAAGGGGTCTACAAATTAAAAATTGGAATAATTATAAATGCTGCTGGAATAAAATATGGCTAAAAATCTTCAGAAGGAAATGGAAAATCACAGAAGATTTATTTGCTGGTTGGTTGCTTGCTTGTTTTATTTTTGCCAGATTCTTTATAGATTGAAGTACTATTATCATTCAGTTCGTGCTACAAAAATCAGATTGAAAAGTTTAGAAATTACCATGAGTGAAAACTCCTTTCCGACTTTATAGTTTGGTAAACAGGAACCATGGATGCTTAAATAATGTTTTTCCAAAGTTCCTTCTTTCATTGTTGTGCTTTGGATAGAAAGAAATAAAACACTTAATAAAAGTAATTTTGATCACCCATAGTTACAGCATTAACTAGATCATACTAGTCTCTTTGTCCTATATTTATTATTCCGAATTTCTAACAATTATTGTACCACACAGTTTAATAAGTATTCCCCCCCCCCGTGTTATTGCAAACTTTTTAAGAGCACTGTTGCTAATGACTACAGACTGTACTATCGTACAGATTTGCCACACTTACTTACCCACTCACCTAATATTGGTTACTTAGGTTATTTTATTTTAAAATGAGAATTTCCAAAGGATTCCCTTATGATTTAGTTTTCACTGGTTTCAAAGTGCTGACAATATTTAATGTACATATGGTAATGTTTAATCTTAATGTGTATCGTGTTGGCAAAAATTAAAGAGCCAGAAGTTTTATGTTAAAAGTTTATGAAAATCAGCACAATACAAAAAGCAATCCATCAGTTTCACTGAGCTTCCAGTTTCAGAGAAAAATTATGACCTTTTCAAGTAGAGATTCCTTGTTCCTCTACAGGAGGAGCCAGATAATGAAGTAATCCCAGAAAGGATGAACTATGGGAACAAGGCAGAAGCTCACACAGTGTAGATGACCATGAAATGTCCCCTGGAGGGGTGACGTTCAAGTCATGACCTAGAGGTTGAGAACCCCCGCTCTGCTGGTGTACTCAGATACTTCAGGGGATAGCAGGAGATCAAACCTTCTGGAAAGTGATCTGCTAATATGTAAGGAGAGTCTTAAATATTTTTATATCTTTTAGGAAAAACAGATATTTGGAAGTCATCAGAAAAGATGAAAAAGTTAGTGAACCAAATGTTCATCTTAGCATGGTTTATAATGGGAAAAACAAGGGGACCACTTGTGTGTCTATAAGCTGAAGGATCGGGGTTGGCCATGCCCACACTAGAAGGTATGCATCATTAAATATATGCTTACAGTAATTCAAAGTTGATGAGAAAATTGTTTTAGAACAGAGGAGGCATAACCAAACACAATGCATGGATTGATTTGGGGAGAAAAAAACAGGAAAAAGTAATTTTGCAGACAATTAAGAAAATGTGACTATGAACTGACTATTAAATGGCATTAGGGAATAATCATTAATATTCTGTTGTGATAATGATATTATGATTACATATGAGAATGTCTTTATTTATAGGAGATGCATATTGAAATATTTAGGGTTGAGATGCCGTGGTGAATGCAATTTACTTTAAAATATGTCGGCAAAAATGAATATGTACATATGAAAATATACACAAAGTGTTTATAATTATTGTCCCTACGTCAAAGATATACAGGTGCTCATTGTATTTATCTTTTAACTTTTATATATATTTGAAAATTTTCATAACAAAGAAATGTATTATGTGGCATTATCTAGAAAACCAGAAAATATGTCATAATGGTTCAGTGATTATATCGGTATGATAGATTTACGGATAATTGTTATTTTCCGCTTTATACTTGGATGCATTCTCTACAACAGACATGTTTTATTTTTTATTATCAATAATTACAGCCATAGTCTATTGAGCACTTATTAGGCTCTCTGCTTTGCATGCATTATTCTATTTAATTCTTACAACTCTAAGAGGCTCCTGTTATTAGCCCCCTTTTATTAGTTGTGGAGACTAAAGAGATTACATTAATTACATTAATTCCTACCCATATGCAACAATGTCAGGATTTAACCTAGGCACAATTATGCTTTTATGATTCAAAATCAATTTTCAAAATCTTTAGTCAAAAGGAAACTGCCTACATAACTCCAGATTTCACCCCAGAGGCAGACTAATGATAACAGCTTAGAAGCTGGAAATACTGATCCAAGCTCTGCTCTGTAGTTGGCTGTCCATGTGGTGGTAAAGACTCCACCTCAGAGCTGGGTGGTGGGCACGTATGCCTGTTCCAGCCTCTTCACGGATGTGTTACCTCTGTGAGCAGTATTGCCAATGATGAACTGTTCTGTCCTACAGTCTAAGTCACTGTTGTCATAGCTCTGAGATCCCAATAGTGTATCCCCGTATCTAGAAGAATACTGGCTTGGCTTTTTGAATTTTGTTTTAGGATTTGATTCCATGGTTATGAAAACATCTTTTAGTGACATCTGTTTTGTTTTCTTTTTCTTTTCTTTTTTTTCTTTTCTTTCTTTCTTTCTTTCTTTCTTTCTTTCTTTCTTTCTTTCTTCTTCTTTTTTTTTTTTTTTTTTATAATTGCAAAGGATAAGAATAGGAAATCCCTCCTCATTTCTTGACAAGCCCTGGCTGGGAAATCTGCCTTTCTCATTATTGAGCATAGCTAACGACCTCGGAGTAAGTGTTTCTGGAGGGTGGACTCCATCAAAGACAGGGGGACAAAAGAGGACTGGGGTGTGTCAAGGTACAAGTCTTGAAGAGTGGGCTTTCATACCCCACTTTGCAAATCTGAACACCATATTCCTCTTGTTCAATGTTTTAATCCAGGCTTGGGCAGAACACTAGAAACTACAATGGATTATTATTGGATGGATGAATGGCTGTTGAGGAAATGTGTTCTTTTTGTGTAATGTCCTATCAGTGGCATGAAAGAGTCAAGAAATTGCCATAGTTGTGAAAACTTCAACTCAATAACTCAGAGGTAAAGAAAATTGGCACAAGACCATAAATTCTCCATTTGGACAGAATCTCTGAATTTTGTGAGCTTCACCCATCATTGTTGTAAAACTCTAAAGATCAAGTTTATTTTGGAAGCTCTGCTACAACCTCAAGTATCATGTTACCAATAGCCTAGCAGAGGTAAAAACAGAAAAGAGCAATATTCTATTTCCAAATACACATCTCTATTGTTTTAAAGCTCACAACGTTTGCTTTGCTAAGTCAGCAAGGAGGGACGATCACAAATTAGGTCTTAGGTTAGAGTTTAACATTTTGCTTTTCCAAAGTCACCTTCCCATTATCCATGCCACTGCTGAAGATCACAGTTACAATAACCCATATCTTCAATGTGAATAAGTAATATGAGTAGGATGGACCGCCATCAAACCTCTCAACATTCCTCTGTTTGTTTTTTATTACTGACCTAAGCAATGATGTAAACTTATTTGGGGTAAACAAGCAAGAATGCCAGCTACGATCCTCTGGGGTGGTGCATAAGAAGTCAGGGTGTGTGTGTGTGTGTGTGTGTGTGTGTGTGTGTGTGTGAGTGTGTGTGTGGTGGCAGGCTAAAATCATATCACGTGGTCTCATTGGGATACCCCAAAGTTTGCACAACCAAGAAAACAGCCAGCTTCCCTGGCAGAAAACATTACACCAGTTACACACAGTTACACACCAAACAGTTACACAGTTACACAGGGTTCTGGAAGGATGAGGTTGTAGCCCTGGAGAGTCCTTTACCAGTAACTGGCAAAGCAAATAACAGTTTGTGATTAATGATGGAAACCTTCTGATGAGGGTCTTAGATACCAAAACATCAGAGGAAGGTATGACAAATATGGCTCCAATTTATTTAATCTTACAAACCATAATAATCTGAATTTGGTTAAGGTTTACTTGGATTGTTTCTTTTGTCTCTTTGTCTTAAGTATTTTAAATTAAATTTATTTTCTTGACTTGGGTTAGTTCAATTTCTTAAAAAATTTTTTTACTCTGTCAATTAGTATATGTTATGATGGTTAATTTTATGTTTCACCTTGACTGGACTGAAGAATGCCCAGATAGCTGGTGAAACATTATTTCTGGATGTGCCTACAAGGATGTCTAGAGAGACTGACATTTGAATCCATACCTGAATAAAGAAGATTGCCCTCATCAGTGAGGGTGGGCATCACCTAATCAGTTGAGGGCTTGAATAGCACAAAAAGGCAGAGAAAGGGCAAATTCTCTCTGCTTGAGTTGACACATCCATCTTCTCCTGCCCTCAGATGTTGGTGCTCCTGGTTTTTAGGCCTTTGGACTGTCTGAATTATGCCAACAGTTTCTGGTTCTCTAACTTGTAGAGGGTAGATCATGGATCTTCTCAGCCTCCATAATCATGTGAGCCAATTCCTATAATAATCTCCTCTTATAACATATATCCTATTGGTTTTGTTTCTCTGGAGAATCCTGACAAATACATTAAGTAGTAAGTCTAATACTGAACTAAGTGTGGTAAAGAATAGAAAGTCTTTATATAGTCCTCAAGGAATATAGAGACAAGTCTGGTAGGGCCAAAGAAACAAGAAATAATGATTAACATGTGGTCAGATGAGTCAGGGAGAGCCATTGAACCATAACTAATGAATCCTATTCATTGATTCATTTCATTTATTCACTCACTCTACAACACTTCCTGAATTCCAAATGGCAGCAAGTGATTATGCTAGTGAGGAATGTCCATTCTTATCAGGACATAGCTATGCCAGAGCCATCTAATCCACCCAAACGGATTCGGGTTGGCAGTTTTTTCTTTTTCTGTATTTTTTAATTGTTCCATTTCTACAGACTTTTAGGTAGCTGTGGAATGTGGCTTTCCTTTTCAGAAAATCCAGTGCCAGCATTGTTTCCTCAGGCCAGCAATTCCTGGGCTTTGATATTTTAGTTTAGTGGTGACCATTATGTTTGTTTTCATCATGAGAAATCTAAGTTATTTTGGGCACAGGTTCAAGGTTACATGATGAGGGCATGGACCCCATCCCTGAACTCACTAACAAACTTGAACCATAATTAATGAGCAGTAGTTGAGCATGGAGTGGAGATAGGGCAAAAGTCACACCTTTATTGTATAGATAACTTGCCAAATAGACTTCAACCTTTTGACAATGACCTCATTTCCTCATTCCTCAACCTGAATTATATGCAGCTTATTTTTCTTTTCTTGCTTAAAGTATTATCCTACGTGATCATGGGCACTGGGATTGCCAGAGTTGCCCATATGTTCCATGGCTAAATCCATAGTTCTGTTCTCTGTCCTCATTTTACTTGGATTAGCTGAACAGGTGACACAGTTGATCAATCCCTCCTCCTTGAAACACTTTCTTGACCTGATCATTTTGGGCACCACATTCTCTCCATTTTCCTGCTACCTCCCTGGCTGTTCCTTTCCATTGTCCTCTGCTGGTTCTTCTTCATCTTCCCAACACCCTAACGTTTGGAGGCCAAACAAGCTCATGATCATTCCTCCACACCTGTTGTGAGCCTTTTTTTCCCACCTCAAGAAATGTAACTCTTTCCTTCCAGTTGCTCACACTAAAAACCTGGAGTCATCGTTGATTCCTCTTTCCTCTCACATCCCACATCCTGTTTGTCAGGAAATTCTGTCGGGTCTGTCTTTGAAATGTATCCAGAATATGAACCCTCTCAACACCTCCTCTATTCCCCCCACAACCATGACTTCTTCCTGGAAGCTACCAGTAGCTTTCTCCCTGCTCCTTCCCTTGTACTTCTAAAGTCTACCCATACCACAGCAGAGTGGGCCTTTAAGATATGTCATCTCATGTCACCCCTTTGCTCAAAATTCTCCAATAACCCCCATCTCATTGAGAGTAAAAAAAACAGTCTTTACAATGACTTACAAGGCCTTCCATGACCTGGCACCTAAAACTTTCCTGATTTCATCTCCTTCTACTCTTCCAGGTCTAACACCTTTCCAGCCACATGCCTCCTTTCTGTTTCTCCGACATTCCAGGAATGCTCCTGACTTGGGAATTTAATACTAATTATTCCCTCTGTTTGCAATGCTGTCCCTCCACGGAGCCACATGGCTCACTCCCACACCACCTTCAGGTCTTTGCTCAAATATCACCTAATCAGAGAAAGCTTCCCCAACCAACTTAAAATTGCAACCATATCCCTCATCCCAGCACTCTCTTCCCTTTTCCTGTTTAATTTTTTTCCCATAGTGCATATCATCATTCAACATACTATTTATTTTACTTGTTTACTGATGTTCTCCCTCTCATCCACAAAATGTAGGCTCCGTGTATACAGGGGATTTTTTTTCATGTGTTTTCTTTATTGCTATATGTCTAGTGCCGAGAATAATATTTGGCACATAATAGGCCAGAAAAATATTAGTAAATATTTTGAATGAATGGTCGTATTTTGCTCTAAGCCATGTGACGAAGCAAATCCCAAGTAAAGCTCATCACACAAGGCTCTGAGGAAATTGTCTCCGTGACCACTTATCTCTTTACACCACCCCAAAGAACAAGAAGCTGTATCGTTTTGCTTTATTTTGTTCTTTTTTTATAATAATTTTTTATTATGTTATGTTAGTCACCATAGAGTACATCCCTAGTTTTTGATGTAGGGTTCCATGATTCATTACTTGCGTATAACACCCAGTGCACCATGCAATACGTGCCCTCCTTAATAGCCATCACCAGCCTATCCCAATCCCCCCCCCCCGAAGCCTTCAGTTTGTTTCCCAGAGTCCATAGTCTCTCATGCTTTATTTTGTTTCAATTCCCTTATACATTATTTACTTTGCTCTGTTCTCCCTCCTCCATGTGTTTTCTTCACCGTAGTGTAGTCTGTTCTTTCTAAAGAGGAAAACTCAATACTAAAATGTGAATAAATCTTTAAGTTGGCCTATACATCAGATATAACTATAAAGCACTCAGACTAAAACAGCATTTTTCCATTGTAAAAAAGAAACTATTTGAAAAACCAGGAGCCATTTTTTCCTCATTCTTGACCTTGAGCAAACCGGGCTGGTTGGTATTATTATTATCACCTAATTTGAGTCGATCAAAAGGGAAGAATGAGATGTCATGAATTACAGGAAGAATGGAATGGAGCTTACACCTGGAGTGGAAGTGTCAATTGGGCATATTAGTTGCTAGCTTAGGATCATGAAATGCTTCAAATAAGAACATTTAAATATTTGTATGCTCTGCTATTGGGAAACCTTCTCAATTATATCCCTCTCACTCTGCATGTCAAATATCAGAGGCAGCAAAATAGGCGGGACAGATCCGCAATGTCTACACTGAAGGCACTCTAATGGGCTGGTTTCTACTGGTCACACACACATACACACACACACACTCACACCAGTTTCTGTTACAGTTTCTCCACATGGTCACTTACAGGACCTTGATGTAGCTTAGTTCACTGACCACAATTTCTATAACTTGCAGTTTCTGTCTAGTTGACTCATTCATTCTCTCAATCCTTGAATCATCTAAATGTTCCTTACTAGTTTCACCTGCATTTTGTCTTCCAGCCCAAGACTTTGCAGTTTATTCCTTTAGCTCACAGAGGAAACATGAGCCAATTAACAACACCACCTATCACCCCAGCCACCATGCTCTTGCTCCAGATTCTGTTTCAGGCAATCCCAGTATCTCCAGCCTTTCTTCAGAGTTAGGTCTCCCGAAAGCTTTGTCCTTCTCACTCTTTTCAACACCTATGGACCTAAAAGTGCTCCTAGGAGCAGATGATATGCACTAAGGCCCCAAATAAACAGTTTTGCCCTACACTTAATTTTCATAGACCCCTCTCTAACCGTCCTGTCTCATCTAAGGAGGAAGGGCAGATAGCTAAGAAACAGTTGGGAAGGTCACAGCCCAGTGACACAGGCTTGCTAAGAGACAGAAGTGTACTAATAAGATTATGGAATGCTTCCCCTCCCCCACACTTATCCCCACTACTGCCACCGACCAGGGCTTCAATATAATAATACTGGCCTACAGCTGAAAGAGTTGCAAGACACATGCTTTCTCTAAGATGAAGTACTTGGGAAAGCCCAAAGTTAACAAGGGAGATAAAACAAGGATGTAAGAGAAATGTGAAGTCTCTGAAACCTACAGTGACAGCAAATATTACACACAGCCCAACTCCTAGCTAAATTAGCACAAAACCTCACACTAAAGGCCTACTACTACCTGATATATCATGTGAGGGTTTCAACAAAAAAAAGTTCAAAGCAAAACAAGCAAACAAAAAACACAGCCTGAAGAAAGAGAGCAAGCATCAGAACCAGATTTAGATCTGACACAGTTACTAGAATTATTAGATAGTAGAATCATTAGATTTAAAAATTATGTTTAATATGTTAGGGGCTCTAATGGAAAAAATAGTCAACATGAAAAATAAGTGGGTAATGTAAGCAAAGACGTGAAAAGTACAAGAAAGAATTAAAAAGAAATGTTATATATAAAAAACACTGTAATAGATGTGAAGAATACCTCCAATGGATCCATCAGTAGACTAGACATGAATGAGGAAAGAGCCAGTGAGCTTTCAGATATGTCAATAGAAAGAAACTTCCCAAACTGAGATGCATAGAGGAAAAACAAATGGAAATGAAGTAGAACATCCAAGAACTGTGGGACAATTACAAAAAAGGAAACATATGCATTGTTGGAATATCTGAAGGAGAAGAAAGGGAGAATGGAGTAGAGAAAATATTTGAAGGGATAATGTCCAAAAACAGACACCAAAACACAGACTCAGGAACCCCAGAGAATACAAGTTGGATAAATATCTAAAGGTACACACCTCGGCATATCATATTTAAATTTCAGAGAATCAGTGACCAAGAGAAAATCCTTAGAGAAGCAGAGAAAGGGGCACCTGGGTGGCTCAGTAGGTAAGCATCTGACTCTTGATTTCCATTCAGGTCATAATCTCAGGGTTGTGAGACTGAACCCCATGTTGGACTCTGCACTGGGCGTGGAGCCTTCTTAAGATTCTCTCTTTCCCTCTCCTTCTGCCTCTCCCCAGCCGTGGCTTGTGCACGCACACGTTCTCTCTCTCTCTCTCTCTCTCTCTCTCTCTCTCAGAAGAAGAAGAAGAAGAAGAAGAAGAAGAAGAAGAAGAAGAAGAAGAAGAAAGAAAAAACACCTTACCTTAGGGGAGCAAAGATATAAATTACATTGGGCATCTCTTCAAAAACCATGCAAGCAACAAGAGAGTAGAATGAAATATCTAAAATGTTCAAACAAAAAATCCATCAATCCAGGGTTCTACATCCCTCAAAACTATCATTCAAAAGTGTGGGAGATTGTATGACTGAAAAACAAGCCACAGACTGGAAGAAAATATTCGTAAAACACATATCAGATAAAGGACTTGTAGCCAAAATACATAAAGCACTCTTAAAACTCCACGATAAAAAAATATACAACCCAATTAAAAAGTAGGCCAAAACTTCTATTTTACCATACCCACTAACCTGGGCTGAGTTCGCACCCAAACCGTGAAGGCAGAAGCCCAGAAGAGTACCACATGTGCCTGGAGAACTTCCATACCAACAAGTGTGTTTGCAAGGAGATCAGCATTATTCCCAGCAACAATCTCCGTGACAAGGTAGCGGGTGATGTCACACATCTGATGAAGTGGATTCAGAGAGGCCCGGGGAGAGGGGTCTCCATCAGGCTGCAGGAGGAAGAGAGAGAAAGGAGAAAGAATTATGTTCCTCATGTCTCAGCCCCGGATCAGGAGACCATGGAAATAGATCCTGACACTAAGGACATGTTAAAATTCTGGGACTTTGGCAGTGTGTCCAATCTACAGGTCAGCCTACAGTTGGGATGAATTTCAAAACACCATGTGGAGCTGTTTGCATCTTTCTGCTGGACTGTAATATCTCCAATAAACCTTGGACAACAGCAACAACAAAAAGTGGGCTAAAACCTGAGCCGATACCTCACCAAAGATAATATACAGATGGAAAAGAAGCATATGAAAAAATGCTCAGCATATATCTTCAGAGAATTGCAAATTAAAACAACAATGAGACCCCACTACGCACCTATTCGAATGATGAAAATCTGAAACACTGACAACACCAAATACTGACAAGGACGTAGAGCAGCAGGAACTCTCATTCACTGCTCGCGAGAATGCAAAATAGCACAAGCACTTTGGAAGACCATTTGGCAGTTTCTTACAAAGCTAAACCTAGTCTACCAGATGACCCAGCAATTGTGCTCCCTGGTATTTACCCAAGTAAGCTGAAAACTCATGGCCACAGAGAAATGGTCACAGAAATGTTTATTCATAATTGCCCCAATGTCTCTCAATAGGTGAATGGACAAATTACAGTGCATCCAGGTAATGGAATATATATTCAGTGATAAAAGGGATGAGCTATCAAGCCATGAAAAGACAGGGAGGAACCTTAATTGCTAATTATCAAGTGAAAGAAGCCAATCTGAAATGGCTACATATTGCATGATTCCAACTGCATGACATTCTGGAAAAGGCAAAATTATAGAGACTATAAAAAGATCAGTGGTTGCCAGGGGTTTGGGAAGATGAGAAGGGGTAAAGAGAGAACCATGAATAAATGGAACACTGGCATCTTTTAGGACAATGAAGCTATTCTGTATGATATCGTAAGGGTGGGTACATACATTTGTTGAAACCCCCAGATTTGTACAATACAAAGAGTAACCCTTAATGTAAACTGTGGATTTTAGTTAATAAAAATGTATCAACACTGGTTCATCAATGGGAGTAAATGTACCACACTGATGCAAGATGTTAATAACAGAGGAAAACTGTGTGTCGGTGCGAAGGAAGGGGATATACGGGAATTCTGTACTTTCCACTCAGTTTTTCTGTAAACCCACAACTGCTCTAGAAAATAAAGTCTGTTAATTAAAAAAAAAAAAAAAAGCAAAGGAGAATAAAGACCTTGTTGGACAAACAAAGCCTCCAACCTGGAGGCTTCTGAAACTGATACAGCGTGCTGGGTTTTGGGGACGCTTGGCTGACTGTAGAAATTTCGTGTACCTAGATGTGAAGAGACTTCACCACCTTGCTGAGTGTGAAAAAGTAATTATGGGGCCTGGATAAGAAAAGTAAAGATGTGCACTTTATCAATATAGAGTGGAGACTTGCATTTGTTTGTATGTGACTGATTCTGTGCTAGGTGCTTAACATGTCATGATATTCCCTCCCTCCCTCCCTCCCTCTCTTCCTTCCTTTAAAGAAGATACAATGTCCTTAAAGAGTTTGCTCTCTAGTAGAGACTGACAGTTCCAGGAGAGTCCAGTATTGTAAGGTCATGTGCCTGTGATAAGGAGATTACAGGGTACAGCGGCCGCACTTGGGAGGATGCATATCCAGCCTTGGGGGCACAGGGAAAGCTCCTGTGGGAGGTGATATGTACGTTGACCTAAAGAATGAGTGGCAATTAGATGAGGGGGAGGGCGGCAAGGGAAGGGAAACAGATTCCAGGCAGAGAAAACAACCTCTGTGAAGGCCCAGAGATGAGTGAAAGTCAACAGAGTTCAGTATAGAGAGAATTTATAGTGCCAGAACTATGGAGACCAAATATGATGCCAGAGTATTAAGAAAGGACCAGATCTTGGCCAGCTGGGGTAAGAAATATCCTGAGGGCAATGAGAAGCTGTGTAAGGAGGGGAGTGAACCAAAAGGACTTGCTCTTCCCAAAGGTGTCTCTGGATGGAGGGTGGAGAAGGGGCCAGCCATAGGCACAGGAGATTCTTGCAATGATCTAGGCTGAATGGTGGCACCCAAACAAGAGATGGAGATATAGCGAGTGAGCTTCAAAAGAGCTGGAATCAAGAGCTGAAGCTTGCTGGTTTCTGTGATTGGAGAGTGGTGATGAGGGGCAAAGAAATTCAAGAGACTTCCAAGTTTTCTGGCGATTCATGATGGCATCTTTAGCTGAGTAGAAAACAGATCTGTGAGGTTAGAGGGAAGGAAAGATGATGCTTTCCATTTGGAACGTTTGGTTCAAAGAGCCTGTGGGACATGGGATAGAGTGTACAGTTGTGAAACTTAGAAAAGAAATTTGGGCCAGAGAGAAAAGACCTGGAAGTTGCTGGCATAAGAGTAGTGTTTAAGTGGGAGATTTACTTGTACAACAATCATTAAGGCACTTATTTCTCTCCTTGTTTTCAGAAGAGTGAACCAAAGTTTGGAAAGCATAAATAACTTGCTCAAAATCAGTTGGGGAGTGGTGGAGCCAGGATTTTTAACCTGTACATTTCCACTCCACGGCCCTGTTTCTGGGTCACTGCACTGTTTCCCAGTAATCTGATTGTACTGCTCCTATGGAATCCCCCTCTCACCCCCATCTGAGAATTCTGGAAAACACTCCTACACGGCACAGGAACTCACCTGGAGAAATATCACTGTTCACAGCTCAAAACTTCCTTTTTGGAGGCTAAGGCAAAACATATCAGCTTCTCTGTGAGAGTTTCCTTTCATCTGGGACAGAATGATGCCAGTGATGCTTGGTCTATGAAAGCAGCCCTGAATGTCCTTCCAAGTCAGATCTGTAGTGGGTGAGCAACCTTGCTCTTATGTTAACTGCCTCCTCATGCACTAACTTAACCATTGAACTTGTCAGATAAGTGGTGGTGGAAATAGACAACCCATTTCACTTGCTGATACAAGGCTGGCTACAGGACTGCTGGCTCCGGGTTTGGCTACCCATCCCCCGTCCTGGGACACCCACTGATCTCACCTGTCTCCTCCTCGTGGGGATTCCCACACCTCCCTCAACCTGACCCATAAACTCCACCTCCTTTCTTAGTCCAGATAGCACCAGAGTTGAAGCCTCTTCTTGTTTTCCATTCAGAGGGAAGCTGGATGTTCTTTGGGATGACCTCATCTCTCTTGGCATCCCCCTTCCCACTCCCATCTCCCAGGCACTGTCATTTTCATTTGCATGGCCTCTGGGGCCTGCAGCTATGGAGGGACCTGCTTCGTAGCTGACACCAAGGCTCAAGCTCTGACCTCTCACACTTTCTCATATAACATCTCATCTGCTGGTGGAGTACATTTGTTTGTGATTACAGGCTGCTTACAGTACCATTGCACAGGGCCTTATGTTATGGCCCAGCGCCATGAGAAAACACATTAGTAATTTTTTATGACCCTAGAGCAACCACGCAGGATTTCCCTAAAACAGAAAACATGAAGGGATTTTATGGTCTTGCACTATTGGACATCCCTTATGGCTGATGCATGTATGTTAGAACTAACAGAACACGGGATTTTCCAGACCTTTTGGGTTGAGAGGTTTCTGACTCTAATTAGTGAACACCCCTTGTTTATCTGCTCTGGGGGACATGAAACACACAAGGAAATTACAAACAAAAGACATCAAGGTTTTGAACGATTCTCTTGATGTATTAACTTACTCCTGGGCTTAAATGAGATGCTCTTAGTAAGCCACTTCTGGAAAGTAACTGTGAAATGATAAAAATTGGAAGCGACTGGTGAATTCTCAGGGATTCTCACTGCACCTCTTTGAAAAACAGCATACAGCATGGATTTCCCATTAGATCGGGACACACCGGCTCTCATTTGGGGTGACTCTCTCTCTCACACACGTACACGCACACACACCATCCAATAAAAATGTCTAAAAAGAGAATAGTGGACTTTCATTTGGCCTTAAGAATAAATACATATATTATTTCAATTAAAAAAAGCATTCTATTTTTGGCACTGTTAACGGTGTTCAATGTCTACCCAGGAGTTTTTGATAAAGTAGTAGGAGAGAACTTGAGAGCTTCTAGCCCTCTCAGAGGAACTACATTGGAACATTTTAATTACTTTTTTGTGGAGGACAAACTCGCTCCGAATTTGGCAGCTCTGAGAGGCCTCTCCACCCAGCTGGGAGCGTGTTCCCAAGTGCCCAGGGAGTGAAGGTAAGTCAGCCAAGAGTGTGAGAAAACAACAGACACCAGGGAGGCAGTGAACAAACCCTATTTAATAAAAGTCAATTAGAAAAATTGGAAAAAACTCATGTCGCTTTTTTAATATAGTGTTAATAGTTGGCATGATGGTGTCAACTCTTCAAATTCCCCGTGAATGTGTGACAGCCACCTTTCCCAACTGCCTATCAGCCTTCAAATACATACAGCCATGGGGTGGCAAAGAGTGAGAACCTGGCCGTGTATTTCTTTTTCTTTTCTTTTTTTTAAGGATTTATTTATTTATTTGGGGGGGAGGGGCAGAGGGAGAGGGAGAGAGAGTCTTAAGCAGACTCTGCACTGAGCGCAGAATGGATGTGGGGCTCAATCCCATGACCCTGAGATCGTGACCTGAACTGAAACCAAGAGTCAAACAAGAGTGACAGGCTTAACCCATTGTGCCACCCAGGCGACCCCTGGCTGAGCATTTCTGTAGTAAGAGCCATGGGGAAAATACGGTAGACAAAACAGAGTAATGAAGTACAACGATATGTGGGTTTCACATCGACGGTGCTATGGTTATAGTAGCAAATTTTCCAAGGCTCAACATATTTAACCTCCCTTAAAAAAAACACTAATATATTTGTGAGATACCGTGGGGGAAATGCTGTCATGGCATCTCACCCCTAACAGGATAGAAAAGACGAGTTTGCCCTCAACCCCCTTACCTGTTGCCTTCCCTGGGGTTGAGTGTTATCACCTGTTTCTCACAGCTCCCAGGGAACACAGATGGGCTCACTGTCAGTGCACAATGGCTTTGATAGGGGACATTGAATGTGCTCTTAAAGTAATAAGATTGATTTATGTATTGCGTTTTTAATATCTGGACTCATCTATGTTGTCATTTCTACACATTGTTATACTTGAGGCTATGTTCTCAATACTAATCGGTAAATATTGACAGGTAATTTCTGTGATATTAAAATTTATTTAACAATGTAATTTAAATGGTATAATGAAAAACCTGACTTTTAAAAAGGTAGGTGACCATATTTGTATGTAAACAAATAACAAGGAAATAAGAAACATGAAACTATAAATCACATCTGCATATGTTCTGAAGATACGGTTTTACTATTTTACAAAACAATTTTTAAGGTGTAAGTTACATTTATGGAAATGTCTTATAATGTTTTTATTCTGACCAAGACTTAGTATACCAAGTTTCAGTTTAGGAGAAACATTTTGTAACTGAATTATAATCCCCAAAAGATAAGGATTTAACCTGAGAACTGTAAGAAACTCCTTAGTCATAGCATCACAAATAAACTATCTAACCAACCAAATACTGGAAAGGACCTCCAGCCCAGGCAGCGCCTCCAGCACCTCATAGGGGGAGTCTGCCATCATCAGAAGGAACTGGGATTATCTAGGAGCTAACCCCAGAGACTAGGATTTAGGGCCATCCATTCACTTGCATGTCTTTTTCCTTGGAGAAAAGATCTTTTCTCTGTTCATTCACTCGACTGGTGATGGAAGTGGATAGCTAACCCCCAAGGGCATACCCAGAGACTCACTAATCAATCCCATTAGGAAGGAGAGAGTGCTGCACATTTAGGATATGTTGAGGGTAGTTACACGGCAGACACAAGATAAAATGTGTGGCAACTTGATATTGACTGTGTTGTAATGAATAAAATGTGCCCAGTGCTTATCGGACCCAAGGATGCCTCTGAGAAGCATTGCCATGAAGTTATGACTGGAAGCACATTTTAATCACATTTGGCTCCTTGTAGCTCAGTTTTAGATCATGCAATCTGTGGAGAGCATCCATTGATTGGCATATCGTCCTAAGTTCAGTTACAGTTTATACGATGTGGGAGAGAGAAACTCCACTCACAGCAATTACCTAGGATTCAAGGATTTCGATCACTTTGCAAACACTCTTTCACTGGTTGCCTTTTACTCTCCAGCTCAGGTTTGGCTATTCTTAGACCTGGAATTAAATCACTGAAGTGTAGTCTTCTCAGGTTTCCCTCCTCCCCGGGAGAGTAGATTGAGAGTGGTCATAAGAAAATCAACTCATCCTTAATCAGTTGGCCCAAAGAGACCCAGAATGCTCCTCCTTCTTCCTTTTACAATCCTTCAAATAAAACTTCTCTACTTTTTTTTTTAATCTCTAGGTGGGGAGTGCTCTCAGAGAGTTCACACAGTGAGTGTGGTTTGTGCATTCAATAGTAAGATCTAATCATTGCCTCTTGAGGGCTGAAAAATGAAAACACTGGATAAGAGCCCACCTTCTGGCTTCATGCTTGTCAAGATCAGGATCTATTAGCCTTTTAAAGAAATACTGATAATAAAAAGCAGACTAAGTGAGCTATGTGAATTGGCATCTAATCAATTATTTTCTGAGCTTTTCCCCCCTTCAGTTACTCAGAGCTGCATGAGCAAATAAGATTTTACTGTTTGAGACCCTCTCGCCTTCCACAGAGCTTGGAATAATACATAAGCCTGTGCGTGCCCCATTCTTTTTTGAGATGTTTTTATCATCATCATCATCATCGTAAAGGTTGTATCCCCTTTAATTAAAGGGTGTACAAGTCAGAAACTCCCAGCCTGCATTCCCCAAGCAACAAGAGGTACAAGGCCTGAGATTTCCTCCCATAGCCCACCAACAGGGCCGGGACATAAGTGGTGTGAGGACGAGGACAGCTGCCAGCCGACCCAGAGCACTCAGAGCTCGGGCTGCTTTCTTTTTCCCACATCAGTTCTTCACTGTATTTGACCTAGAAGTTTTGGATGGGGACAGCACTGCATACTTGGAATAATGCTTTTTTTCTCTTTAAACCTTTTGCCCTATAGATGATTCATTTCTCCTGGGCTAAAATTGGACTCATCCTGAGCATCTTTGGCATGGAAGACATTCCAGCATTTGGAGGGTCTCCGCACAGATCGGTTGCATCGGATGCTCTGGTGTGCCTTTACTTCCCCTGTCTGCCATCTCAGTATGCCCCACCTCCTCTCCTCCTCTCTCCATACTCAACTTCCACCCTTTGCTTCTCCATATGTCCCTGGAAGAAGGAACGCACTTGGGATTTGCCCTGAGCGCAGGCCAATTAGTTATTTTAGCAGGGGTGTGCCTGGTTTCGTAAGGTGCATACCAGGCAGCTGAAGAAGAGTGATGTCCATTTTGACCTGCCATCTGCGGTCCCCGCCCAGGGGATGTTCTGAAGCACCAACTCCTCCGACTCCCCGAGGTCATCTTCGCTAACCTTCTGTTAACCCTTAGAGGAGCACGAGAGTGCCAAAAGAAATCACAAAACACAAGGAAAAGGCAACTGGAGGATACATGGTTGTTAAAAAGGATTTCTATTTTTCTATTGAACAAAAAAAAGCTACTATCCAAACTTGGGCTTCAGATAGGTGGGGTTAGTGCCGCTGGCTGGTTTTGGCCACATGCTTCTCCTGAGGGGGAAAAAAAAAAGTATGGGATTCTCTAACGCACCCAGTTACTCTTATTCAGTTCAGATTTTCTTTAGCTTGAGAAAAATCCATTTCTACATGCAGCATGTATTCCGGAAGAAGCTTAACTGCACATGTTTCCAGGCCTCGTCTGAAATCCTGTTGGGTGATTCCAGCCAGGCCTTGACCCTGGGTGTTGTGAGGACCAGGGTGGCGTTTACCAGTTATCGTCTCTTTTGTGAGAAGCTGGCGTTGAACTTGGGAGCATGATTAATGCTAGCTCAATTTTCCCCTCCCTCCAGCCAACCACTGAAATCACTAAGGCTGCTCACGGGATAAACACGTCTGTTAGTTTGTTCCTAGGAATTATCCTATACTTTTCATTGTAATAGATTAATTTGCCCCTTTCATCACCCCCCACCCCCGGCACCTTTCCCCTCCACTCTACCTATTTGGACCTAGATCTGAAGCCATGGATTCTCCTGGGAGTCTATTCACATATGTCAAAGCTCAGTCAAGGTCCTGCTGAGCTGAAAGGGAGCTCACTGTTCCTGTCTTAACTCTCTGCTCCCAGAGCCTTCATTTTCTGCTTCTGGTGCTTAATCATTATGCCTGTAGAAGAAGGCGATTTGTAATACTTTGAATAAATAACCCAAGAACCTGAATACATACCCACATTTTCAAAGGAAACCCAGGGCTATCTCTTTCCCAACCCTTCTTCCATAGGCAGCAAACATTTGGGGAAAGCGTTTTATGAGGCAGCTATTCAGCTGGGCGCTCACATTGTGCTTGGTCTTTGCCACCAGTCATTAGCACGGTACTGCACAAGTAGTAGGGGCTCAGTGACTGCTCTGGTTAAATGGATTACTTCCTAGAACAGAGTTATTAGCCTAACTTTAGAGCTGAGGAAACTGAGGCCCCAAGTAGTTAAATGAATTGTCCAACATACTGTGCTTTGACTGAATTGGTCCCTGGTCCTCGGTCCATCCCTATGGTCTCTGTCATATTCATGTGTATTAGTAAAGCTTCCATCCAGCTGGTACCACAAATGGGACTGTCTAACATTCTGTCTCATTGCTTCAGAAAGGCATGGTGCTATTTATGGAGAGACCATGGGTTACTGACCAGCATGGTGTTTTGCCTTTTGGCCTTTGGAATGCAGTCTACAGCGTTTGCTCCAGAAAACCTCACACAGATTTGTGTTTGCAGAAAGAGGTCCAAAGACTTAATTATTTTTTGGGAGCTCTACTATTTGTCCTTTGCTAACCAGGTCATCCTTCAGACAGAAAAAAATGTTGTGTATGACCCAGCCAAGGCTGCTGCTCAATGGGGATGACAGCAGGCCAGAAACTCAAAAGCCCTGCTCGCAGGCCTGAGCATGTCCAGAGAGCGAGCTGACAGAAAGCAGCTCTCTGCGTGCATCTGTCTCCCCTATGCCTTTGTTCAAGTCTGGAAGAGTTACCCAAAGCAATGCCCACTTGACCCTTTCTGATGGGTGGTTGCATTGAGCTAAATGGGGAAGAGGCAGCCTGCCTCTCCTGACAGAAGCAGGCAAAGCAGAATCCGGCAGGCATTACCATGGCCTAAATGTTTCTATGACTTGCAACATTTCAAAATGTGTGTTTCCATCACTGTCAGTGGAAGCTGCCACATCTGTCTCTCTTGGGAGTTGGATGTAGAAGTACCATTAAATAAAAACCTTGGGAATGTCAGGGTTTGCTTTTTCTACTTTCCCAACAATTGTTCCACAGATACATTCACGTGACTGAGATTCTTGCTCAAAACTCCTAGAACACTTGAGAGTAAATTACAAAGGGGCCAAGCGGTGGCCTCCCTCCTTCTGCAGCAGTGTGTTTTTCGGGGTCTCTTGAATGTCCAGAAGAAGGGCTCAGACAGCTGTTTGATCAGTGAGACCATCGGAGCTGTTAGCCATGCTGATCCCAAAAGGAGAGAAGAACTCGGAAGTCTAGTGGGGCGGTGCATCCTTCCTTCCACAGATGTCTATTTATCTTCGTGGCATGCAGAGCAGTGTGCTGGGTAGAGAAGGACTTGAAAGCAGGTCATCTCCTGCTCTCCCGGTCCATCGACGCCTACCAAGGAATCTCTGTACTTCAGAATATGCTCTGGTTCCAAAAGTGGCTGTCGGCATTTTCTAGTCAATTCAGACATGATTTATTTGTCCTTAAATATCAACAAAGCTACAGTTGGAGTGACAATGATCAACTGGGCTGGTGAGTCTTCTCATGAAACCAACATTGATTTTACCCTTTCTTGCATGTAGAAATTCCTCATGTGTTCTCCTTAAAAAAAAAAACCAAAAAAAAAAAAAAAACCTTGAAAAAAATCTTCAGTTTATTTGAAAGACCACACACAGCTACTCATTTGTAGAAGATGTGATAGATGAAATGGGAGAATGCATTTGAAAAGCTTCATATGTGTCTGTCCTCAGTAAATGTGAGCTGCTATTACCACCCTGTCACATCATCATCGCTGTAACCGTCATTCTAGATTTTGCTTGCCTTTGACTAGAAGTTAAATCAATGCGAACTGAGAGTTCTGGAAGTAAAAACTCCTCCTTGTACCTTGACATACACTTTTTGAGATGTAAAGTGAAGTTTAGTCTGTCTCTGTTTTTAAACGGAAGTCCTGCCAATGCACAGCAACGAAGTCCCGTTTTAATGGGATTATTATCGTAACTGTTAAAGAACCCGAACAATCCACAGAAAGACCACGAACCTCATGCTCTGTGTCTTCTTTACACCAAACTTGGAAGTGGGGAGGAGAGGGGAGCTAGCTTTTATTGAAAGTGTGCCATGTTCTAGGCATTTCACATGTTTTAGGATTAATTTTTTTCTCCCTAAAATTCATATGTTGAAATCGTTTCGTACCTCAGAATGTGGCTATGTGTGGAGACAGGGTCTGTAGAAAGATAATTAAGTTACAGTGAGGTCATTAGGATAGGCTTAATTCAATTTGACTGGTCTCCTTGTATAAAAGAAGAAGAGATTAGGACACAGACACACACAGAGAAAAGACCATGTGAAGCCTTGGAGGGGAAGACAGCCATGTACAAGCCAAGGAGAGAGGCCTCAGAACAAATCAACCCTCTGACACCTTGATCTAGGACTTCTAGCTTCCAGAATTGTGAGAAAATAATTTCTTTTGTTTAAGCCACCAACTCTGTGGTATTTGACAGCCCTAGCAAACTAATACAACATATGTTATCTTCTTGAGTTTTCTGTGCAAACCAATGTTGGGTTTTGGGGGTTTTTGGTTTTTAGTCTTTTAAGTCTCCTTTAGTTTTCAGGTTCTGTTTGCAGCTCTTTTTTTTTTTTTAGTCGAAATATAATTAACATACAATGTTGTATTAGTTTCAGGTATACAACATGGTGATTCGACAATTCCATACATTACTGCTCACCACAGTAAGTGTAGTCCCCATCTGCCACCATACAACATTGTTACAGTATCATTGACTCTATTCCCTATGCTGTACTTTTCATCTCCTTGACTTACTTTTTTTATTACTGGAAGTTTGTATCTCTTAATCCCCTTCACCTATTTTTACCCATCCCCCACCATCTCCCCTTCGACAATCTCCAAGTTGACTTTCTGTATTTAAAAGTCTGATTTTTGTTTGTTCATTTGTTTTTTAGATTCCACATATAAATGAAATCATATGGTATTTGTCTTTCTCAAACCAATGTATTATTATCAGTTTGTAGATAAGAAAACTGATGATTCGAAAGATAAGTAACTTATCCAGGATCTCACAGGTAGTCAAATAGCTCGGCCAGGCTTCATACCCAGTTCTGCTGGAGAATACCTGACATATGGTAATATTTTAATAAATATTAACACTTGTTTTTTATTGTTGTTATTGGCTTCAGGAAGATAATATCCAATTCAGGTAAGCACACCACCAACAGATGAATTTTATGTGCATCAATGGAAGTACTTCATGTAAAGCAGGAAGGAACCCCACTGGTTTGCTTGAGGAGAAGCAGGAGACCAGGTCCCCCAAATATTGCTCAAACTCAGCATGAAACTGACTAGCTTCTTATAAGCCATAGATTACTATAAAAGCCTCCAAAACATGGAGTTTTAGATATCAAATGTGCATTGATTTATAGGTAGAATAAAAGGCATTTTGGTGGAAATATATTCTGTAAGGGTAGTGGTAGAATGCATTTCACACACTCTGAAACCCCAAATTCTTTTCTAAATAGTATAAGTCTTTGCCCTAGTCGGTCAAAATAGCCCTTATAACATGGCCAGAGATTAAAGTTTATGTTCACAATTGTTTTAAACCAAGATATTACTCTCTGGCTTCTCAATCATATTTTTATTCCTTTTGTACATCCCATCAAAGCATTTCGATTAGAACAAGTCATTGAGAAGGGAAGCCAAAATAAATAGTTGATTTAAATTACTTCAGTGAAGGGACCACAGTTTCAGTCGGGCCCAAGTTATGGGGACTTTTAATGATTCTGTGAGGTTCTAGTGTTTAGGGAACTGGCTTGCACATCAATTGTTTTTTCTTCCTGATTTATTTCTGATTTCTAAAGTCACCCATGAATTTCTCAGTCTCTCTTGTCAGACTTTTTTCTGATGGCTTCTCAGGGGTTCCAGCCAGTTGATGGTTTGCTTTGCCTTGAAACTCATTAACTTCTGTCACTTGGCCTGAAGCTGATGACCTCTGCCCAGCAACTTGACCGTGTTACCCATGTTTGCTATGTGAGAACCAGAGGTGCCCACCAGCTCCACTGCTTCCATCCCTGCTTCTGGAATGGACCAGAGGAGGCTGCAGTCGAATGGAAATAAAGGTAGAGTACAAATCCACCCACAAATGAAATCTTTGCTCATGTCTTTCTGGGCTGATCAGGGCACATGATGGTGTGGTTAAGTGCACACATTTCGGACATGGATAGAATTGGTTCCAATCCCAACTGCCACCTATAGGTCATATGACTCTGGTCATGTTACTTCATCAACCCAGGCCTCAGTTTCCTTATTTGTTAAGTGGAGACAACAACTATGTTGTGGGTTTGTTGACAAGATTAAAGAAGATAATTTGGGTGAAGCATCTAGGGAAGTATCTGGCACATGGTAGGTACTTAGTAAGTAAAGACCAAAAACAGAAGTTTAATAACTTCACCTAATATAACTTCCAGTGCTTTCTGTGTGGTTGAGATTTCATTTGCAACACAACAAAGCCTGCTTATATTTCTCCAGAGAAAAAAATACCATGGCAGCCTGATGTGCAATTGGGATTTAACCTCACATAAGACCCAAGAGTCCCTATGGAGGGCATTCTCCATGTGTTTCAAACTTGGTGCATCATCCACCAAGCATGTTCCCTCCGGAAAAGCAGGAGACCGCCCAAGGTTTGGATAAGTTCAGGGAAGCATCTGAACTTTTTGGGAGCTGTCCCATCAAAACTGGAGTTGTCTGGGTTTTGACCGCTGGGGCCAATATTCTTTTCTGTCTGGGCTTTTTTAAAAGATCAGAACATTGGGTTAGTATTCCCAGTTCTCTGTGTCATTAGAAGCTCCTAAGCATGAAGATTCCACTAATTTCAACCAGAATTTTGTGGGTAAAAGAGATGAGTAATGTGAGAAAATGAATGAGGACATTGGCACTCATTGGGGGAAGTTAGGAACTTCAAGGAGAAAAATAAAAGCTATCTTCATCAGCCAGCCTAAGGCGGAGGGGTTTTTAGGGTATGTGATTGTTCCCAGCACTGTTTTGAATCTCTGTCACATCACATAGAATCAGAGAGTTTGGGTTTGAATTCTATTCCAAGATTTATCGGATGAGGTGACTTCTTACAGCCTTCCAAGCCTCAGTCTCCTCATTGGTAAAAAGGAAATATTAGTAAGCATTTAAGTATTCTGTAGGACTGTTCATTTGTTCCTTCCTTCCTTCATTCATTCATCCAACATTTATAAACCAGTTGGTCTGGCACATAGTAAGCACTCAGTAAATAATAGCTCCCAGAAAGTTTCTATGGAACCTTCATGATTCCATGTACAGGGATTTCAAGGAAAATATCACATTCGCATCCCAATTTCTTTCATTTTGCGCAGGAATACATTTTCACCTTTAAAAAGAATGCCCTGGAGCCTTTAGAGCCCTCAGAGAAATGTTTTAAATAGAAAAATGTGTGTCCTTCTAAAATCAAACCAGTGTTATTGAACCTCACTAAAATCTTAGGCTCAGTCTGTCATGTTTCTCAATTCACTTGAGTTACCACTAATGAAAACACAACTTAGCTACATCCAAATGTATATAAAGGGTTGAGCCATCAGATGGCTTGACATTCAGGAGAGAAGTATGCTCAGTGACCAAGAGCACAGGGCTCCCGCTCCGCGAAGGTCCCCAGTGTCACTACACATACTCCGTGCCGTGAGGGTGAGCAGAGTGCATGCAACTGTTTGCCTTCATAGAGTTTATGACTGTGCACGGCTTTTAATACTTCCCTCAAATAGTATCGTTTGCCTCTGAAACTTAAATAACTCTGTTTTGGGTGGTGTCTTTTTATCCCCCTCCCCCACCATTGTGATTTCTGGTCCTCTTTCTTTCAGAGTCTGAAGTACGCTCCTGATTTATCCATGACTGAATCGTGCACTACCCTGCAGAAAACTATGATTTGAGTAAATACCTCACATTGCTTTCATTAATATGTCACATTAAATTTAAAATCCCAAGTTCAAATCAAAAGTTGGATCTCTTAACACTGTTCATGCTTTAGGAAAGTCTGAGAGCTGAGAATAATTTTTCTCACGGGCCAAACACACACACACACACACACACACACACACACACACGGCAGATTCTAATGGTTCCCAACAGTTTTGTTTTGCTTTGTTTTATTTAACCTCCTCACCATCAAGCAATAGCTCATTCTCATGAGTGAGCGGCATTTCTCCTCAAGTGCAGTGATTCTGGGTGGGCAGGGCTACGTGTAGTTGGAAAAAGTACATCCTTGCACCCCATGGTATTGAGAATCATGCCTCCAATTGCATCAAGAGAATAGGATTCCTTCTGCCTGCTCTGATGGCTTGACTGAGAAAAGCTTGGCCAGAATTGTCATGCTTTGAAGTCAACAGATTCAGCACCTTAATCTGTCTGGGATAAAGGGTCCTACTGGAATGCTTCCTTGAGGACTTGCCTGAATAGTTACTCTTGGCATCCCTGTTCCACTCATGGCCTTTCTGCTGTCATCATGTACCCACCATAGGGACCTGTCGCTGAGTCTGTGATGTCCCCTGATGGTACCAGGAAACCTTCCCAGGCCCTCCTTCTTGTATAAGAATGAAGGGAAGGATCACTAGACCAAAGCCTGGGTTTTCCTTATGAAAACATAATGACTTGCTAAGAGATTTTATAGTGGACCCAGAATAAAAACAAACAAACAATATAAAAGAAAACAAACAGAAAATGTTTTCCTCATATTCATTCCATCAAGAGTTCAAATTTCTCAACAGCAAAAATAAGTCAGGGAGGCTTACAGGGGAAATAGAACAAAGCAAAACTCTTGGGAAACAATTCTGAGAACGGCCCACTTGCTGGCCTCACGTGAACTGTCACCTAGGGGAAGGCACAAAGTGAGGACATCATTTATGGCCCCCCTCCTATCCTTCTCATCTCCTCCATCAGAAGAACAAAACGGACATAAAGCAAAAAGAGATTGGTACCGCTTGCCACATCAGGAGAGAAAGGAAAAGAGCAGGAGAAAAGCAGGAGGGGGATGAGCGGTATTCTATCCAGGGGCCTAAACAGAAACCTCATTTTCCAGGAGAGGAAGGCTCTGGCCAGCCCCACTTGCAGCATGTGGAACCTCCAGGCAGCTTTTCGGAACCTGCCTTTGGAGAGTCAGTGATGCTTTCTTTCCAATAGACTTGACTAAGCTAATTATGCCTTTGCTATTGTTGTTCATAGTTGGAAGGAAAGGGTAGCATTTTATCAAGAAGATGGTTTTTGACTGCCTGTGTCGACCTGCTCTTCTCTTTCCTCAGCACTGCATTTCCAGAAGGCATTTCTGCTCAGCCTGGCGTTGCAGGTACAATAGCACGGAAGAGATAAGACAGGAATGAAAAAATCACACTACATGATTAAAACCGTGACCAATGCAATGTTCAAATAGTGAATTTATTTTTTAGCCTTCATAGGTATTGCTAGTTGCTGCTGACACTAGCTGACCCGGTTTCTCATTACAGCAAAATTCCGTTTTATGGGATGGATTGGGATTCTCTCCCAGAATGGTGGGAGAAGAAGACAGGCAGCGTAGGAACAAAGTTGGAGAGGAAAATTTGAGTAAGTTTCTTAGCAACCTGTTAGACTCACATTTGAGGAAAGAATCCTACTAATCTGGCAACATTGCTAATCAGAGACTTGACTACCGTTCAGTGGAAATGTGTGCGCCCTCAGAAGAGTCAAGCTGCCGCGGGTGACGGAGACCACAGGTGTTGTCTCCCACGGCAGGGGTGGGCCGGTTTGAAACCAGTGAATGGCCAGTTACTTGCCTTTTGTGAAAAGAACATTCTGTTAAATGTGATATTAATATACCGTATTTCTCCAAAAGCAGGCTGTGTCTTCCAGGCTGCATCTCACGAATTCTCCCAACGTCCCGGGAAAGCAGAATGTGAATGGGAAATTGATTTGTCATATGTGTCTGGCAAAGTCCAGTATTTCCTAGCAGGAAAATGTAAATTCCCCTGAAAAACAAGAACAGACCAACCATACCGCAAAGGTAGGGATTTTAAGGATGTTAAATTTGGGGGAGATGTTAAAAAGGAGTGGGGTAGCGAACAATAATGTGAAATTCAACTTTGAATGACATCTGCCTTCCTGTTCTTCACCTCTAACAACACAGACCTGGTGCTGAGTGACTTTCTGGAGTCTTGGGGGTGGAAAAAGTCAGGACCAGGGGTCAGGCCCACTTCCGTCTGCTCATAAAGCTGCTGTGCGTGCCCAGAGCGTCACGTACGCTGGACCTTCTCAGGCAGGGGAAGCGTAGCTAGAAGGAGCACAGGGCTCCCATGGAGAGGGGCCCGATAATGAGAAAAACTTAGATCCGTAGTTTAGATTTAAAATTTTTGATTCAAACACAGGCACTGGCAGGAGCACGGGAACGAGATAAAGAGAGAAGAAAATCGGTGCAGGAATGACACCATGTAAGTCATCTGTGTGCCGTCTCAGGAGGTGTAATGGGCCACGTCTTCGGTGGAGGCCCCGCAGTGCCTGGTGACGTCACCCACACAGGTCTTGGTTGCTTGTCTCTGTCAGCCCCAGGGCTGACTGAAGGGGAGAGGGGCCCCTCTCCCCCCCGCGATGGAAGTTTTTACAGACTTGACATGTCCTTTGTTCACAGAGCTCCACATTATTATGTTGTTGACTCATGAATTGAGTTATTCCTCTGCTTGGGGATTTAACCCAAGCTGCCAAAGGTGTTGAGTTAGAAGGCAGCTGGCATGTGCCCCCCCAGGATGGCATCCACAAGCATCCCGTCTACCAATGCCCCAGTTCAGGCTTCTCCCGTCAGAATGAGCTCCTCGCCTGAGGGCGGCTCTCCCAGGAGTCGTGGGGTGGCCCTCACCTCCGAGTCGAGGTCCTGGCACTAGGCCTTCACTCAGATGCCCCCTTTAAGATCTTTCTGCACCTGTTCTTTAGTTTAAGCCATTATGAAACAAGAACCTCTGGCAGCCCATTTCTGCAGGCCTGAATTTCAGGTGTGAATCTTGTGCTTACACTTGTTAGCTGTGAGATTTGGGGCAAGTCACTTAAAAACAAACAACTTTCTAAGTCTGTTGTATGGGGGCACTGGAAGCTAACTGAAAAACAGCTTCGATTTATTTGTTTTTCTAGCATCCCACTTGTAGGACAAAAAGATAAACAGTAAGAAGTCAAACTTAATTTGGGATTTCTTTTATCAGCCAACTTTTCAAACTCACCCGTGAAGCTTTAGCCTGAGCTCCTATGCCCCTACAGCTGCATCTCTAGTTATAAAACCCTTATAGTTGCAGAGTGTTTTAAGTTAATGGAAATGCTTTCATGGAGGATTTTCATCATCTTCACATAATCCTGTGAAGTAAGTAAATTGGCTTCTTATCCCCACTTTACAGAGAAGGAAACTGAGAACTGAGACTTCACACTTTGTTCTTCGGTTTTTGTTTTTAAAGCAACTTGTTCTGAACCTCACAGCTCCCCAAGTAGAGTTGATCCTCAAACCCACGTCTTCTGGCTCCAGTCCCCGGTGCTTGTCCCAAGGCTCATGGCACTGAGGTCAGTGATGACCCAAATGATGACTCTGAAGCCAAATGTGCTTCCAGATCTTCAAAGAGAGATTCTATCTGGTGCCTCTGTTGCACCAGCAAAGTGGGCTTGAAATGTGTAGAAAGATTTTTTTTTTTTTCTAAAAAAGCAGATGAAAAATCACTGGTTACAGAGCATTCCATGCCCTAAATATTCCCATTGTAAGTCTGTGCCCCATCAACAGGGGTGGGGAGGGGTGGCCATACATAGATTCACCATTTGGAGGAAAGAATAGAAGAGCTGTCACAGAAACTTAAAACAACACATAGCAGGAAATGAGAAAAAGCACCATATATCGTAATCCTGTTTCTGTCTCCAAGGAGCAAATGCGAAAACAGACGCCTATGGCTTTAAGAGAAACAGTCATCCTGGAGAGTGTTACAGGTGTTAGGAAAAAGAATGTTTCTCATGCCTTGGTTCAGGGGATTCCCACAGGCCTGTGTCTGCTTCCAACAGCACACAGCCTTCAATCTGTGTGTTATCTGGTGTGTGCTTGTTATTGGGTATGAATGACTTGGGGAGGAAAGCACCCATCCCTTCCAGGGGCCTTGCTTCCCATGATGGCTCCATCACTTCATCTCTGTGGGGAGATGATCACCCAAGGATTCAGGGTCATTGCAAAGAGCCTGCTTCTAACCTTCCTCTTCCTCTCTGGAACCTTCATTCGTTCCTAATTATTCTTTTGTTTTTCCTGCTTCTGAAGAAAGGGCTGGACCAGTGAGCACTGGGTAACACGGACTCAGGCTCTTCCTAAATCAGGCATCACCACTGCAAACGCTGTTCTCCATTAGAGGCAAGAAATGAGTCATGAGATGGGCATGGTCCAAACTCCCTCTTGGTCCAGCTAACCCTACTGGCATGAAGTGAGTCAAAATGGTGAGCAAGCCGTTCAGTTCCTCTTGAGAAGCTTCAGTTCTGTTCATCCAGATTGCTTGATCTCGCCAAACTTACCTATTTCGAGACATCAGTGGGCATATTACCTGGAATGCTACATATGAGAACCAGGGGTTCTGGAATTCGTCTTACCTTGTCATTCTCAGTGTGGGCCAGATCTACGGGCTGCTTGTTCTTAGACATGTTTATTACAAACTGTGTTCTCTTAAGGACCAGCAATCAGATCTTCAGTGCCAAATCCCATTTCCTGAGCGTTTTCCATCTTTCTTGATTTCTTGTGGTAATGACCCTGTTGGGAGGGTCCCCATCCTGATTCTCGTTCTTCCTCTCCACACAATACTTTAATCTCCTTGGTGGTCTGCTTCTTTCTTCTTTCCTTTGACCATGGGTGTGACCTTATATTTTACTCTTGGTCCTCTAGTCTTCTGTCTGCACATTATTCTTTGGTAAATTCACCAACCGCCGCTTTTAAGGTCACCTCTATATCAACAACTCTAGAATCTGTGTACCACCTCTTCTCATCAATATTCAGGTCTGTAGTGTGGCAGTTGAAAATGTGGAGTTGGGAAATAACGTAAGGTAGGTTCCCAATTTACAGTTTTGTAGATGAATTAGCCAAGACCTATAGACATGCCTGAGGTCCATGTCATTTAATTGTGCAGAGATCTCACCAGTTTGCCCTAGCTTACCTTCCTTTCCTTTTCTTCATTGCTTTGTGTCTTTGCACCGGCCAAACTGGGCTACTGTAAGCTGTTCTGTCCTCCTGACTTCATGCCCACAATTGTTCACGTTGTTTCCTTCATGAAATGCACGAAATGCATACTTCTCTTCTCCCCACCTCTATCGGTCAAAACCCTACCTTTAATTCAGCACACTTGAACTACTGATGTTTCTCTTTCATTGCCTCCAAAAAGTAGGGGGAGGGGTACTGGGTGGCTAAGTCAGTTAAGTGTCTGACTCTTGATTTCAGCTCAGGTCATGATCTCAGGGTGGTGAGATCAAGCCCTGCATTGGGCCTGTGCTCTGCACAGAGCCCGTATAAGATTCTCTTTGTCCCTCTCCATCTGCTCCTCCCACCCATGCTCTCTCTTGCTTTCTCTCTAAAAAAAAAAAAAAAAAATGGCGTTAGCCCAAATGACCAAAGGGGTGCCAGGATGACCAGAAGAGTGAGACTCTAACAAATCAGGCTCCTCCAGGATCTCAGTGCGATCTAAGCATAGATTAAAGGGACGACGATGATGAACGGCCCCACCTTCATTCTTTCCACTACCCATGCTACACTACCAACATTTAGTCAAATCCAAAATGCCTTTAAATGGCCACATTTCAAGAGTTAAATGCTATGTGGGAGAGAATTCAATGAAATCTTTTTAAACTATTAAAAAAAAAAAACCTACTCCAAAAGAAATAAAAAAATATTGGCTGGTAATTTAAGAGACACAGCAAAGATTTTGACCCCATTAAGTTCCTGGACAATGACTTATTTTAGGTATTATTGAAAATTTTTAGTTTAAAGGACAACTATTTTTATCAACAACGTGAATCATATAGTTTCTTTTACCATATATTCTATCTGCCTCCCACTTTCTTAAAAAACTTTTTTTTTTAAGATTTTTTTTTTAATTTATTTATGTGACAGAGAGACAGCCAGCGAGAGAGGGAACACAGCAGGGGGAGTGGGAGAGGAAGAAGCAGGCTCCCAGCGGAGGAGCCTGATGTGGGACTCGATCCCGAAACGCCAGGATCACGCCCTGAGCTGAAGGCAGACGCTTAACGACTGCGCTACCCAGGCGCCCCTGCCTCCCACTTTCTACCTTACGCATTCAGACAGTTGGAGTGCTCACATGGTTTCCAGATTCTCTTTTGTTCTGTGCAAATTTTGGTTAGAACTTAATGTTAAATGTAACTGTGCCAGTAATATTTTACACTTTTTCTTACTTTATATTTTTTCCTGTTATTAAATTACATTGAAGGAAGAAAAATGGGAACTGGGGAAACTGTGCTGGTGAGTGGCTTTGCATGGATACTAATAAACACCCCACCAATGAATTTCTCCTTTTAATTTATTATTAGTCTTTGGTGTTCCCGGGTAAAGATGCTAGTGGCACATTTTATTTTTGGGCCTCCTAAAACTAAATCTTCCCTTCGTCTACTGAACTGCTTTTTTCGTTGTCCAAGGAAATCCATATTTAGTGGGAATTTGAATATGCGCATTTAACTTTTTACATGGTAGCTTATAAAACGATCTTGACGTTAGTAAAATTACAGAGTCCCCCAGTCAAGCCTCGGTGGTAGGATGTCTGATCTAAGAAGCTGTACTGGGAGAGGACAGGGAGAATAAGGCCACATTTCTGAGCTTAATATAAGGCAAATAATTTGCACATTCTCCCCCCTACCACCACCATCACCCCCTGACCCAGATTAGGGTTAGTGATACTGGGTTGGGGAGTTCGGTCACCCAGGGTATGATTCTGTGCTCCATGACACCATGCTGCCCCTTGGCCTCCAGCCATCCACCCAGCTGAGACCCTGTAAGAAGCCATGCTTATTTGTATTACTAGTGGGACACCACCACAATTATACGGTATCAAGTCTCCATCAGTGACCCTGTTCTAAATGAGATAATGTACAGAAGTACCTGGTCACTAGTAAAGCATTGAGACCCGGAAAGTGGCACCATTTATTCCCATTATTCAACCTGAGAGTCCCGAGGATGGATGTTGTGCGAGGTCTCATGCCACCAAAAATGGACCAACTCATCTTCTTTGGCATCTTGTACTTAAGACCAACTATCTGTGCAGCTTGGAAAGTCCTGCTATCTGCACAGCCTGGCTTGTTCCTTTACCATCTGCCTCATTTGCTAAACTCTAAGCTCCAGTAAGGGCTGGGACCCTGTTGGCTTCGTTTCTTCCCTGAGTCCCTAGGGCCTAGAACACTGCTGGCACTTAGTAGGCACTCAGCATTAATACATGGTACTCTGGCTCCTGATCCAGCCATGTGTTCTCAATCCTCTGATTTCTGCTATAAATAAATACAAGCTGTTCTCATGGATTTGATGCTTCTTGACTCATTCTCCCACAGGTCATGTAAGGCGCTTCACTGTAGGACAGTGATTTGGCTAAGACTGAGTTTCCCTCCCACACAGTACCTCATGGGAGACCCTGGATGGCCTTCTCTTTTGTGTGCTCAAAAAACACATCCTTTGCACACAGGGGACAGTCAAACTGCTTAGGTAGTCACAGATCTTTCTGGAATGAGGAAGTTCTGTAAACAACCAGCTTCTCTCCCAGCGTTCAGTAAACATTCTGCAAACACGAAGAACTGTTAATGTCTTCAAATGCATTATGTAGTCTGGCATTATTTTCACCTCTTTTTTTGTTTGTTTAAGTAATGGAGAGTTTGTAGGATGATTTTAATTGACTTTTCTATTTTTCATCTGTACCTAAGCTCAGACAAAAGGGAGCCAACAGTTCCTTTCTGAAACTTTTTGTTGCCAAATAGCATTGGGTCTTTTCGATTGTGTGGTGCACACCCATTGTTAATTATGCTGATTGTTATCCATAGCCGAGTAACAAGTGATAAGTAAGGCTCTGGCCCTGCAGCTTGGGAAATCCCCTTTTTCAGGACAGACAGGAAACCACAGCCTAGGCTTTGATTGACCTTGAGCTTTTTTCTCACCTTCCTGGCCCCTCCCTCACCTTCCACTCCGCAACATTCAAACACACCCATCCTCCGCTTGGGCACCAATGACAGGAGGAGACCTTCAGTAAAAGTGGGAAGTGATTTTTTCCCCAGAAATCATTTGGAAATCATAGAATTGGGAAGTGGGAAATTATCTAGAGTTCTCTTATTTCATCTAATTTCTTAATTTTACACGTCAAGAAAATGGATGCCAGAGTGGTGAAGAGATGAGGCAAAACTAGGACCAGAATCCTGAAGGACGAATTTGAATTCTCCAGGCAGAGCTTGCGAGAGCAGCCCGCCGCTGCTCTGAATTCTCCTGTCCAAGTTTCAGCTCACTAGCCGCAGAATTTACAGTGAGAGATTCTTAATGGTCCTCTTGTATACTTTGATCTGAAAGCTCCCCAACCTCGAAGGCACATTTTAAAAGTAGAAGTAAAGAGAGAGAAGGAGATGGTGAGTACTTAACTTAGATGTTGTAGTTTCCTGGTTGTACTGGAATTCCTCTTGCTTTTATTCAGCTAAAGGAAGACCAGCTTGCCATCATGCATGATTTTTATGAAGGGTCGAATGACTTAATTAGCTTGGCTTTTATGGTAACCTGAAAAGATTCCCCACTGACTCCTGTGTTTTGACAAAGCTCAAACACTGTTATAGATCAAAGGGAAGATAACATGAAATCTGGACATGTCAAGGGTGCTACACTGAAAGCCTCCTTATAAATGGGTAATTGAGGAGCTGTTTCCAAGCTGGACTCCTGACCCCAGAGGCTGTAACATCAAGGACAGAGATAACCACAATCTGGGGTGTCTGAGCTCTGGCTGCTGGGAGAAATGGATCCTCACCCACACACCCCTGAGAATGTGATCATCCTGGCAATGATGCAGATTATCAACCGACTGCCATGCCTCTTGTAAATGTGTCCTTCAGAAAGGAGCTCTCCTGGCATGCCAAAGTTTTTATTGCTTTCCAAGGTCTTAGGCTTCTTTCAATCAACATTCTCCTTATTTATTATTGACGTTAATATCAACCACACTAAAGCTATCAATGCCAAAGTTGTTAACCTTGCTAATGTTAATTTAAGCCATATACTCTCATTAAACCAATGTTGGTTACAAATAATGTTTCATCTAAATGTTGTGTGTGGTTGTATTTGAAGCAGAAGACCTTGGTTAAAATACCAGCTGTATTGAAATTATTTTAAGTTATATTTTGTGTTTTACAGTTTGTAATCAGAAGAACATAAGAACTTTTTCTCTTGAAAAACATCTCAGACTCTAAAGGAGGTTTAAAATTTTGACCATCACCTTTACTCTTTTTTTTTTTTAAAGATTTTATTTATTTATTTGACAGAGAGAGAGACAGCCAGCGAGAGAGGGAACACACGCAGGGGCAGTGGGAGAGGAAGAAGCAGGCTCATAGTGGAGGAGCCTGACGTGGGACTCGATCCCAGAACGCCGGGACCACGCCCTGAGCCCAAGGCAGACGCTTAGCGACTGCGCCACCCAGGCGCCCCCACCTTTACACTTTTGAGGAAACAATCTGCTTATTTTAGGTAACTAGATACATGTTCATGTATAAAATTTCAATAATCCCCACCTTGTGAATTCTAAATTCTTGGGATTATTTTTTACTTGGGCCCCCTTCATTAAAATTTGCTAAGGTTTTATTATAATCATTATCAGGACTTTTCCAGGGGGACGTGAGATCCTGTAAATATCTCACAATTATACTTAGATGCCACATGAATCAATCAGGTAAATAACCTGTAAAGAATCATTACTTTTTCTTGGAATTTTTCAAGTGGGAACTATAAAGAAGGAATTTTAGTAAGTGCTAAAAGATAATACATGTTCAGATCTTTTCTGTTTAAAGGGATCTGCTCTGAAATCTTGAGAAATGGTCCAAAAATAAAAAAGGACATTTGGACCTGTTGTTATTTCAGGATTCTATCAGAAAATCATAAATGTCTCATTTCTGTAGCACTGAAGTTTTGTCCTCCAAAAGGATCAAACAGACCTGTTAGAGAGTCATGCAGCAATTTATAAATCTTGAAACATGTGTGCTTAATGGAGAAAATAGTAGACCATTTATGGATGTATAGTGGTGCTATCTATTAAATCATGGATTTTACAAAGTAGGCAAAGGATGCTTTCTGGTTTCAACCTGCAAAGGTCAAGGTCTCCACCATAATTCTGACATAGATTCTGGTATACCAAGAGCAATTCTCACAGCTTGCCTCAATGTGGGTGCCTGGTCTACCCAGCAGCCTCTGCCACCTGGTTCACAGGCTGTGTTTAGATAACCAGCCACACCTGACCTGAGGAGCATGGATGCTAGTCTACTTGGAGGCTGATGGACATTCTGCCCTCTCTTGAGAGAAGGAAGAATGTTGGTCAACTTGTTGCAAAATTGCTTGACACCTTTGAAGGACACGCAGAGATTTTCCTTCTGAACAGAGTATATGTCAGTTATAGAATATATCAGTACTATATCTCAATCCTCTAGGCCTTTTCAATTTCCCACCTGCACAAAAAAAAAAAAAAAAATGGAATGGAGAAGAAAGGGAATGGCTGATTCTAAAACTGTCAGGGAAGTAAAGAAATCTCAAAATCACAGGATAGTTTTGTGGTTGGTTTTTTGTGTTTTTTTAATTTTTTAAATTAGCAAGCATATGACAGTGTGTAAAGAGGCCTGACCTACAATTACTGGCTCTTCTTATCTCTAGTAAGAATTCAATTTTGCAATAGGAGAAACTCAGTTATTGAGAGATAAACACATTCAAGGTCACATGGTATTGGATACATGACACGAGATGCTGGGAGGGCATTCCAACAATGGTGACAATTCCAGTTATCTCTGTGCAATGCATAACTGGTTTCTTTGGGCCTCAACAGCTTGGTTCATAAAATGGAGACACATTATGTAGGGTTGCCAGAAAAACTGTAAGACATCCAGTTAAATTTGAATTTAAGATAAACAACAAACAATTTTTAATATAAGTATGTTCCATGCAATATTTGGGACACACTGATGCTAAAAAGTTATTCTCTGAAATTCAAATTTAACTGGATGTCCTGAATTTTTATTTTCTAAATATAGCAACACTACATTAGCAGTAAATAACTCTATTTCCTTAGTTCTATTCTCACCTGTTATTGAAGAATCTGTAATTTCTCTTAAAAACATTCCCTAGAGAAAGAATGTTCTTTTCAACAAATGGTACTGAAATCAGGAGATAGTCACATGCAAAAGAATGAAGTTAAATTCCTGCCTCACATCAGGTACAAAAATTAATTCAAAATGGCACATAGACGTACAATGTGGGAACGAAAAGTATAAAACTCTTAGAAGAATACATAGGAGCAAATTTTCATGATCTTGAGTTGTGACACCAAACACACAAATGAAAAAAGAAAAAAACCCCAGGTAAGTTGGACTTCATCAAAATAAAAACTGTGCTTCAAAGGACAGCATAAAGAAAATGAAAAACTACCCATAGACTGAGAGGATATCATATATCTGATAAGAAATTTTATCCAGAATATATAACCAATAATAACACCAGAAAGACAAATAACCTGAATTTAAAGATGGGCAAAGGACTTGACTAGACATTTCTCTGAAGAATACCTACAAATGGCTAAAAGCACATGAAAATGCTCAACATCATCGGCCATTAGGGAGGCGCACACCAAACACAGTGGGATACTACCTCCCACCCACTAGGATGCCTAAAATAAAGGACACATGCTAGCAAATGTTCATGAGGATGTGAGAAAGTGGGAGCCCTTATTCCTTGCAAGTGGTAATATTAAATGGTGCAGCCACTCTGGGAATTTCTTCTCTCAAAATGTTACACATTATAGTTACCATATAACTCAGCAATGCCACTCCTAGATATATATCCAGAGAATTAAAAACACGTTGGTGGAGAAACCTGTGCACGAACGTTCATGGCACCATTAATTATAAGAGCCAAAAAGCCTAAACATCTGAAATGTTCATCGAGTGATGAATAGATAAACAAAATGTGATCTGTCCGTACCATGGAATGCCTTTTCTTTGCAAATAAAAGGCCTGAAGTATTGATGCATGCTATCACGTGGTTGAACCTTAAAAAAATCACGTTACCTGAAAGAAGCACGTGACACAAAACAGCACATTGTGTGATTCCATTTATATGAAAGATGGAATGTGTACTAGTGGTTTCCAGGGGGTGGGAATAATAAGGAATGAGAAATGACTGCAGATGATAGAGGTTTCTTTTTGAGATGATGGAAATGTTCTCACCACTCCACATGCAATTATGAAGTACTTACTGTGTGCCACTCATTGTGCCGGCTGCTGGTGATGTCAGATGGACAAGACCCCAGCTCTGAGTTCGAGGAGCTTACAACCTGGTTGTCTACCTCCATAGACAAGGGCTGCAAAGCGTTATGGGGGTTCTATATACACATGAGTGGGATGCAGCGAGTTGCTTTGTGCAGAAAATTGTGTCTACGTTATCACCTAACACAGACCTGATGCAAAGTAGGCTTTTAATAAATAGCGGATGAAAGAAAGAAAGAGGAGGGGCACTTGGGTGGCTCAGTCGTTAAGCGTCTGCCTTCAGCTCAGGTCATGATCCCAGGGTCCAGGATAGAGTCGCGCATTGAGCTCCCTGCTCGGTAGGGAGCCTGCTGCTCCCCCTGCTTGTGCTTGCGCTCTCTCTCTCTCTCTCTCTCTCACACTCTGATAAATAAATTACAAAAAATAATAATGGAGGATGTAGGGTAGTCTGAGAGTATAATAGGAGTGAGTCACTTAGTCTAGGGGTCAGGGGAGACTTCTATGGGGAGTAACAGTTAAGGCAGGACTTGAAGGCTAAGTAAAAGTTAGTGAGGCAAAAGGGGAAAACGGAAAAGCAGTTCCAGGCGGAGGCAGTCCTGCCATTCATCTACATGCAAATAAATGCTTTCCTGGTGCTTGAAGTGCCTGAAAGACAGTTGATCGGCTTAGGTATTTTCACATCCCTCCACCCAGCAATGTGGTTGATATGGTCCTTGGTTTTCTAAACCTTTTCTTTCATGAATAGTACAAAGGTAAACTTCACCCTAGATCCCATCCGTATTCAAATTTAACGAGATCCTAATCCAAAGGGTTTAATGGTGTTGCTTTAAAACCACCCTGTTTGAGAAGCCATGTTGTATCCTTTCTGTAGCTGAGGAAACTGAGCCGGACGCCATGATGTGCAGGTGGTACATCAGAGAGCCAGTCAGCCCCCATCTCACACGTCCTTAAGCCGGCCTGACTCCACTGCGGGGCCGTCCCAGTAAGTCCGGACTGCCCACTGGGATGACCACCAAAAAGGTATGTGGCACATAGAATCTGTAGAATTTATACATGTGAACTCTATCTTTCTGGTTATGTAGAGATCACCTATGAACTAAGGCTGGGGACCAGGGCCCGGAGTTTATTTAAACTGCACGTTATCATTTAAAACAATGTCTTTATTCCTCTGGAATTGAGAGGGAATGAGCTGTGCCATAGAAGTGTATTTCCATGTAATTGAAATTTACCTCTTTAAGCACAACACTTTTTACAAATGCAAATGTTCGTGAACGTAAATCATTCTAAAATCAACTGCACACTCTGCATTCTTACCATCATTTAACCTGATTACTCAGTCTATGAGCATTGACTGTTTTCTATCATATGTTGGCCATTATTAATTATTTATGTTTCTGGCTCTATGCCAGGAATTGGGAATCTATTAACCAAAATCCCTAACAGATAGAAAATTGATGCCGTGTTGTGGAAATTCAGTGCAGGGGCTGTTCCACGCAAGTCCAGGAAGGTGTCACAGATAAGAAGATGTTGGAAGAGGACCTTGATGATAGGGATAAAAGGTGGTGTTGGAGGCAGTGTGGTGGTGGATGGCAGGGTCCTGTTTCATGGGACGAGAGAAGGAAGGGGAGCCTCTCAGCTGATGCAGTCACATAAACAAAGCAGAAGAATGGCCAGGATGTGGGCAGTGCAGTGGGAAGGAGCAGAGATGATTCTGGAAAGGCATAGTGGGGCCAGCTCAGGAAGGGCCTGGTATGCCAGGCCAATGAGGGGCACCTGAGATTTCTAACAGGAAGTGACATGGTCTGCATTGGCTTTGATAAAGATTACTCAGGGAGAGCCTGAAAAATGATGCATGGGATATCCAGCAGAGACTGGAAACAGAGAAACCAGTTTGGCATCTGTTAAAAACGACACAGACGTCGTAAAAAAAAAAAAAAAAAAAGACGCAGAGGGATAGACGGAGGATTGAGGAAGGAGAAGAGGAAGAGCTCAGTTTGAGGTGATAGCTATATTGTCGACAGCACAGGCCTTTGAGGCAGATCTGAGCCGGGACCAAGGCCTGCCTTCTTCCTGGCTGAAGGACCCGCGCAAACCACTGCACTTCTCTGTGCTTCCATTTCCTTGTCTGTCAAATGTGTTCTTAATACCTCACAGGATGACGATGTAAGTAATTGAAATAATAAATTAAGTACCTAGCACCAAGCCGGCAGTTTGCAATTTGGAGTTCTTTTCCCTGTCCTAAAAGACCCCAGGCACGAGAGCATCCATTTTGGCAGATTGAATGGTTTTGGAGGGCCCTCTCTTCCTGTTAGCTGTGCCTTTTCTGACGCCTTTGATAATTTTTTTGTTCAACAAATAGGCATGGAGTATTTACTATGCGTTAGGCAATGTCACTAGGCCTGTCCCTGACAGCTCCAGGATTCCGAGAATTGACTGCTGTTGGCTGTGGGCTCAGAAGTCAGAGAGCATGGTAGTGTCCGTAAACTTGCTGTTAGGGGCTAGACGTGTGTCCATGTACATAGAGTAAGCGAGGCCCTGTCATGTACAGTGCTCGGCTTTGGGGCTTCCCTTCCTGCAGCTAGACTGCTAAATTCTCACCAGAGGACCCCGTGGACATGTAAGAACCTCAGGCTCTGCACACATGGTGGGGCCATGCTGGGAGCTCTGCCGGACACAGGAGAGGACACTTGCTTATACTCCAGCATTACTTTCAGAAGAAGAACGTCTTGCGTGCCGAGGGCGTTGGGAGCTATCCAAGGAGCTATAGAATCCTCTCCTGGAGATGCCTGGGACAAGGGATGCTCTCCTAGGCTGGGTTACACACTGCAGCCACTCATCGCAGGAGAGGGAGTTGGCCCACCCGGTCCCCCACCCCAACCCCCTGTGAGTCCACACTGTCTTCCGCCTTGGGGGGAGATTATAGCACATGTCGCCACAAGGCATGACATCATCTCCCAAAGGCAAGGGCCACTCGTGAGTTTTTGCTGGCGACGACCTCTGGGCAGGACTTGGTGTTCTTGATAGAGAACATCTGTCTTGGGCAGCACAGTTGGGAAAGAATGAAGGATTTTCTGGGAGCCCAACTGGCCCACTGAGCAAAGGCCAGGAGGCATTCGGTGAAGTAGCGGAAGGCTGTGATATGTAAACATGCTGTGACTGTGCTTCTCAGGAGTGACTGGGCGTCTGTGAAGTGAGGCCCAGGCCTTCTTCCTCGTCAGCCACGGGGAGGGAAAAGGAGCCTTGGACTCTATGTCTGTTTATTTGTTTGACTCAAAGGATAAATAGATCTATATATTACCCTGCGGTATGAATGAGTACCATGGATATCATGTTTTCCCCTTCGCAGAGTGGCTGTTTGTACAAAATTCACTCTTTGTATGGATAGTTTCCTCCCATCAAATGCCCCAGTGTCCCAAAATCAGTTTGTCTATGGAATATTTTCCCAAAGATGCTGATAGCATCACAAGAAAACAAATGAGCCCCCCTTTGGCTCTCTGTGTTTCTGTGGAGATGGAGGGGTTAGGTAACAGACACCTATTTTCTACAAGCAAAACGAGATCACCTGGTATACAACAGTGTCCAACCAACCTGACTGAGAAGCTTGGCAGAAGCTTGTGGGAAACAAGTCAGAGGATCAGAGCTAGAAGCAACAGGAAAAGGTTGGTAGAGAACTTAAATGACCGTTTATCGGCAAGTCTATCCTGACCTCACTAACTTTGGAAGTTCCACGGCTGCTGGGACTCCCCAGCTGGTGGAGAGAACGGAGGAACAATACGAGCAAGGCTGTTGGAACCACGTTTCTTCCTACCCCCCGGACCTAGAGGTAGATAGAAATGATCTGAAGGGGCAATGGTGCAGTAGATTTTCTTTCTGGGGTGCCTTGGCCACAAGGTTGGCATCACTGCTTGGGATATCAACAAATATATACACTGCCTATATGCACAAAAGTGCATGTGAGGGGTGCGGTCACGCTAGTTGTCTCAGGACGACTAGATCACGCCTAATTATCTTTCAAGAACTGACACGAATGAAACTTCTTCCTGTCTGAGGCCTTTTCTGACTCCTCTCCCTGGGACCCACACCAGGTGGAGTCTATCCCTTTGTGTCCCCACTCTATTCCAAATATTCACTCAACTTTTATCCCATCTGGAGCTCTGACTCCCCATGTAATTCTGGTCAGGTATTGGCTGAATTCTTCACATAACCAAGCATCTAACACAGTGCCTGATACACAATAAAGGATGTAAATGGAATAAATTAATTTATGTACATAAGACTTACTACATGTATGCATTCCTAATGAAAGAGAAAAGTATGTCCTGTGTCAGAGACATAAGGATACATAAGCTGTATGTGAGATATGCCTGGGCTTTGAAAATAGTCAAAGACACATCTGTTACCTTGGGACTTGAAAAGAATGTGTATTCTGCTGTTGGGTGGTATTCTATAAATGTCAATCAGATTCTGTTGGTTAAGGGTCTTGTTGAATTCTTTTATATTTTTGCTAATTTCCTGACTAGTTGTTCTATCATTTATTGAGAGAGAAAGACTCTGTTGAAGTCTCCAGCTATCATTGTAGATTTGTCTATTTCTCCTTTCTGTTTTGTTGGGTTTTGCTTCACATATTTTGCAACTCTGTCTGGTGTATACACTTTAAGGATTGTTATGTCTGCTTGGTGGATTGACCCTTTCATCATTACAGAATGCCCCTTTCTATCTCTGGTCATTTTCTTTGCTCTGAAATCTACTTTATTTGTTATTAATATAGCCACTTCTGTTTTCCTTTGGTTAGTGTTTGTATACCCTACCTTATTCCATTCCTTTACTTTCAAGAGGACTATATCATTATATTTGAAGTGAGTTTCCTGTAGACAGCATAGAAGTGGGTCACATTTTTAAAAATTTGTTGCATGACAATAGATACTCAGTACAATTGACATGATATCAGTGTTTCCTCCTTCTAAACCCATAGAGCCCCATGACTTTGCAGAACAGGTAGGTGACTTAGAGCATACACTCAGTGAACGAACTTTATCACAGCACATCTGTCAAATCTCTCTGGATTCCTCTATTAACAAAAAATATGCCCTCCCTAGGCCTCCCTGAGATCCACACTGAAAATGTCTTAGGTTTAATCTAGTTACTGTAATGTGGGTAGTTGGCCCAAGGGGAAACATACCCAGAACTTCTAGAATGTTCTCAATGTTAGACTTAGTTGTGATGAGGCATGGCAAGTTGGATGCAGGCTCTTTCTCATCATTTTTCTTGCTTTATAGGTAAGTGTGGAGCCTTATTGCCATTAGGGGTATCCTCAAGTAAATGCTTCTTGGCTGATAAAAAGTGTTCTACGTGGACTCCCTTCATTTTCTCCCGGTACCTTCTTGTCTCTCTTTCCCCAGGCAGTCTCTGCCTCTCTTCTCACTCCTAAAGTTTTTGTCTTCCATTTACCTCTGAGCTATGGGCCTCACAAAAGCCTTTTCTTGTCTTGAAAATCTTCAAGCTTTCAGCACGGGATAGGAGTCAGAGCTATTTTTCTTCTATCCCACTTTACAGGATAAAGACTTAACCAGACCTGAAGTTGGAAGAAAGGACACGAGTTATTTTCACTTCAGGTAGAAGGGTGTTGTAATTTTTCTGATTTTTCTTTCAAAATCCCCCCTCCCAAATCAGAATCCTGCATGAATCATTTTTGGAACTTACTATATTTTTTTAAAGTGTGTCTGTCTTCTTCCTGAATTTTCATTCCATCATCTAGCATTTTTTACAGAGTTAGCCTTGGGAGAGGCCATGCCCATCCTAACCTTGACTCTTCTCAATTCCTGTTTTGTTTCCTTTGCTGCAGAAGGTAAAGACAACAACAATTCTGCTCTACTTGACTTCACTCTCTGTGTCTGGTACCTCTTCTTACACTGTGCTCTCTGGTAGGTTTTATTAAAGCATGCTGGCCGTGCTTCTCTATGTCACATTAATCCACACACCGGTCAAGTAACCATTAAACCCTCCATCTCCTGAAAAGGAATTTTCGTTGTCAAGAGGGGGATGCCACTGGAAACATGACATGAATTTTTCAAAAGTAGAACTGCTTCAAAGGGAAGAGTAAGTTTAGGAGACCCAGTATGAGCCCTGAAAAGGACCTCAGAAAGCCACAGGGCCCGAATTTATAGCCTAGAGCCTGAAATCTTGCCTGCCCTGCAAATGCCCCATTTGCTCATTACACCCACGGAGTGTAAGCTCCAAAAGACTGGATAAATTCTTACAATTCCAACCCCATTGAAGTTGCTGCCCAAAATGGAATGGCTTAAGGCCCCAGAAGAAGGACCGGCAGGGTTAGCGAGGCTGGGAGAGCTGGCCAGCTTTGCTGCCCTCACAGCCCCTCAGCTCTCCCAGCCCTCAGCCTCCTTCCCCAAATCTTGAACCACAGGGCCTTGAGCCTCTGTTTTCTCTAGACCTCCAGCCTCCCACATCATGACCTGACTCCCCTAGACTTTCCCAGATGTGGGATCCCCCTCGTGGCCTGAACTCAACAAACTACCTATCTCAGATGCTCACCCACCACCCACTTCCCAGTTGAGAACAGGTTCTGGACTCACATAGGACACACCTCCAGGGATATTGTGAAGCTAAACTGAGATCAAAGGATATTCTTCATGGTGGAGAGAGAGGTGGAGACAGTGACAGTAGAAGTAGTGGTTGATAGGTCTGAGTAAAGAGTAACTGGCTGCCAGCCTTCAGAGGGAAAAGCCTCAGGCTCTCTGAAGACTTGAGCTCAGAACCAGTGGCATAGACACAAATTCTACCTCTAGGTTTGTAAAGCAGGAGACGAAAGGTTCCAGGAAACCAAGCGCTAACACACAGTCACAAATCTGGGTCTATAACTCTCCAGTAGTCATTAAAAATGTTTCTGCTTATTCAGCAAGGCACATTTACTGGGGATTAGGAGAACCCATAAAACATTGCACTTTATTCAAAGTCTTCTTTAGATAAACCCTCTGAAGCTTTGAAGTACCCACTTGCCAAGGATTTTTCATTACCCCTTATCCCCTTGGCAAAGTGCCTGTGTGTGTGTGTGTGTGTGTGTGTGTGTGTGTGTGTGTGTGCATGCACTATTTTTTTTTTTTTTAGGATCTTGGTAGATCTAAAGATCAACCCATACCACAGAGACAGATGAGGAATATTTTTATTTTTGAATCAACAGAAGACGTCCGGACATCCCATTTGTGGTTCCCTCATTTTCCAAGAGCGTGGTGTACTGGGAAGGGCCCTAGCTGGGATTTAGAGACCTGGCTTCTGACCATGGCTTTGCCACCAACCAGTTATGTGACCTTGGGTGAGTCACTCACCTTTCAGGCCTTAGATTCCTCACGTACAAGGTGAAGGGGTAGATAGGTGAGCTCTAAGCTTCTCTTCTAAAAGTTAAAGCTTCAATTCTAGCTAAGCTTTCAACTGAAGACTGAGCCAAATACGATGCTTCTCCAACTCCCAGAAGCACCTGGGGGCAGCCTGTGGGGGACAATAGCATGAAAAGAAAATGAAACCAGGATTCTTTTTCAACATGATCCATGGAACATTAACCAGTTTGGGTTTTTGCGCTGTGGAGAGGGGGTGTGTAAATGTGCATGTTTATGTATCTGAGTTCACAAATTTATGAAGATATTTTTTTAGAGATCATCAAGTCCTGTGCTTTTCGAACTCTTTACAAGCAGCGGAATCCTTTCTTCAGTGAAATTTTATGCAGACTCTGAACGCATAAAATATAAGAGTGAACTCCTGCTATGGAAACCCGGAGCCCATCTGCTTCTTGGTTCTTCTCTTCCCACCTGCCTCTCACCTTGACTTCAGAGGCTCTCCATAGAACCCAGAGCTTCTGGGCACTGGCTGAATAGTTCACAGGGAAACGAACTGAGGCCAGGAGAGGCAGGAACTTACTCAGGGTCATACACTGACTGGTGGAAAAGCTGGGGCTTCTGAACGCCCAACCAGGAATGCCTATCCTTTTATCACCATGATCATAAATGATTAGGTCCAAATCACAAGTGTGAAAACAACACCATGAAGAAGAATTCTCTTAGGATGGTGGGAGTAAAAGTCAACAATCGTCAAAACAGCATCTGTGTTAAGATTCAGGAAGCTCCAGGCTTTATTATCCTCTGGCTCAATACATAGATTACTCTTTTTGTGAAGACAAATATGACCTTGTTCCTAAAGTGTTTTTTAAACCGAGCTATTAAAAAGAGTCTTATTTAAAAGTTTATCTCACAAATAATTAAAGAAAAGAAATGGTTCAATGGAAGGCAGAATGAAATCTTTTTACCAGCTCCTTTAGAAAACATTCACAGACCGGCAGTGCTGCTGGTGGAGTAAGTTCACAAAATGGCGCATAGAAATGTGAGGGCTCCTCAGTGTGGCCCTGGTGCGCAGAGTATTTCTGGGAAACTCTGTATCAGTAATCATGATTGTATAGCTCCAGGGTCCAACCCTAGATTGCAAAATATTTCCCCTTTTGGACTTCAACTCGACAATAATTCAACAATGTGACAACTCAGTAGGAAATGGACCTTGAACAAGAGCGATAGGTATCTGTAGCTTGGCCAGACCTGCCCAGGAAGCTCAGTGGCAGATTAAGTAATCATATCCTATGGCCTTCTTTCTCTCACAAAAGAAACATTTGCATCATGCAACCCAAGCATATTTCATACAAAATCTTGTTTCCACTTTTCCTCTAGGTGGTATTTGGCATTTTTATGAGTTCCTAATGTTTTGTCGTGGTCACAAATAAACCTCCCCTGTCCACTTTACATGAAAGCTGAATCACAGACTATGAGAGCCGTGTTGGCCTCAGAGGTCATTGAATCTAATCTTGGTATTTCGTAGCAAAGGAGTCAGAGATTGAGATGGGGAAGTGACTTGGCCAAAGTTGTACAAGTTAATAGAGCTGGGGCATGAGCAGAGCTGCCGTCTTGATATCAAGGGCTTTTCCACTATCCTATGCCACTTCTTCTAAATTAGCCACAACACAGCGAGAGATGTATTTTCTACACAGTTCAGTGGTGTGGTATTTGCAGTCAGACAACCAAGATTTGTTGGTACTTCCCATTTGTTGAGCACCTAGAAAAGCCCCTCTGTAGGCTTACAGTCTAGAGAGGAAGACAGATATTAAATGAATAATTACTAAACTATTAGTAATTAGTTCCAAGTGTGCACACACCTCTGAGAAGAAGAGTCAGCTGCTCTGGGAGTGTTATCTCAGGGCTGATAGGGAGTGTTTATGTCCATGGCAAAATTGCATTGACCGACCCTGTGACTTAGCCATTATAGATGTTGCCTCTTAACCTTTGTTTCTCTCCCAGAGGCTGGGTCCATAATGTGTAGGTTACTTCAACCATTTGATTCTGTCCTCTTTTACCTTCAGTCTGAAAAGTCTACCTCTAGGAAGACAGGTACCGTGAAAGAACCAAGATTCGTACACTCTTACTCTCTGATGTAACTGCATGGGCAAATGGAGCACTGAGGGACATTTGAAATGTCTACGAGTCCCATGTGTTTGCGTTCTCTCCGGGACAAGGCATGTTGGGTATTAGAACCTCGATTGCCCAGTAATGCAGTTCTTCCATTCCTTATATTTATATTGAAACTAAAGCAGTGACTTCAAATGGAACACCAACCTAATTTTGAATATTAACCCCTCCTCCTCTTCAACCCCCACCAACATTTCAGCATGCCATTCCTGTTACCACTTCTGCAAATGCAGTCTCTGCAGAGTTAGAAATCCTGCCATGAATCTTTCTGGAAAATGAGCTAACATGCTTAAATTCCTTGTCATTCCAGAAGTATGTAAAGAAGCAACAGTTAAAGGAAATTCCTACACACTGGGCTTCATATTGAAGAGTTAATCACAGGACATTTTTCTAAATCAAGAAGGTTTGAACTTGGGGTCTGGGTTCACACCTGGTGGAGTTCTGACTCTATCCAACTCCTCTGTATCTCTTCCCAACTCGCTTTCCATCCTCAGACCCTTCCCTTCCTCCTTCTCCATCATGTTCACGAGGTTTCCCTGAAGCCCTTCCTCATTTTTCCCTTAGTCCCCAAGTGTGTTCAACTTGTTTTCTTCTTCCGCGACGACTCCCTCCTGGCTTTTCCTGGCTTCTCTGCACCCTGCATCTCCATGGGTGGCCCTATCTCCTCTCTCCCCACTTGCCCATCTTTTCCTTCCATCTCCTCCCCCTCCCCTGGTCGTGAGAGCTGTACAAAAGCTGGCACCAGCCAGTAAGGAAGGGGGGAAACGGTGCAGCTTCTTGTCCGGGCATCTCCTGCCCCTGGCTGGGTAAGTGCCTTGGGGAGAGGGTGCTGCGCTTGCCTGGCAGAGGACGACATGTCCAGAGCAAGTTGGCTTGGAGTCAGCATTCAGCTTTGGTCAGTGCTTTCTCTCAGTTGAGAAATTGGGCCAAGTTTGGCCAAAGGCCCATTCAAAGTCCAGTTCTGGAATATGTGTCTGTTCCTCCTCTCCATCTACTTTCCCCCAGAGAGCTCAGGAGGCCAGACAAGCTGTTCCCACACCGGGCTCTCATCGGGGTGGCTTGACATCACTTTTCCTCTCCAGGAAAAGAACTAGAGTTGAACTTTACTTTAAGCAGATCTAATGTGGATTTAGAATGAAGGAATAACATCTCTTTTGACAAAAACGTTTTATCACGGAAGTGTTTTCAACAGAACATGATTCGATTTACACGTGCTTCTAAGCTACTTCAGGCATACACCGAGTCAAGTACGACATACCGTATGAAAGAGTCAGTGTGGCCAGAACACCACCAGCCTTGCGTAGTCCTTCCTCTCGGCCTGACCTTCTACCTCATTCTGTCTCCGTCTCTTCCTCCATCTTTTCCTGTTCTTCCCACATGTCTGAGGTGTGGCTGCAAAAGTAACCAAGCCACTGGAATGCAGCAAAGTAGGCATCCAGTAAATACCATTAAAATAACCTGACTTGAATTACACATCCAAATGGACATCGTCCTCTAAAGTAGTTGTGCTTTAATTTACCGCAATCACGCTGCTGGTCTTAAAACTCCATTTTAGAATTTATCTCTTCAGATTGCTTTGAAATTATATCCAGATCCAGTTTATAAGCCAAAATTATAAACTCATAAAGAGGCCTTAAAAATAATCTGGTACAGCCCCTGATTTTATAAAGGAAGAAACGGAGCCTGGAGAGCTTGTGCATTTGTTTTTTCTCCTGCATCAAGACGCTGTTACCTCATTCTTTTGTAGAATAAATTTTTAAAAACTGACCGCCACTCCCCCTCCTTTCAGTGGAGAGCCCCCTGCTCTAGCTGGAGAGAGGGTACCCCCGGAGCCCTCATCCGTGGCAGATAACCAGGCCCTCCCCAGCGCCACAAGCGTCTGAGCTGCCAACAAACATTCATTGTTGGATTTTAAGATGTTTTGCTAAATGAGTCAAAAATAAAAGACTCATTTTGTCTTAAAAACAAAAATGACAGCACTGTTCATCCATTAGTCATTTGATTAGTAGACTCGAGTGTCTCTTTAAAGCCGGCAGACATTACAAGAGAAGAGTTACCAATTATTAAAGATGGGCTGTGCCAGCATCTGTACCAGGCACTCATCACAACAAAAATATACACCAGTGATATAATGTGCAATTTCTGGAAGAAGTAAACGAATGTTGTAAATTAGATGCAACATGCCCAGAGCCACGCAGTTAAGACGTGGCAGCGGTGGATCGTGGGCCAAAGTCTCTGGGCTTTCAAAGCTTGTGTGCTTTTCACAACTCTGTGCTGCGCTGAAGAAAGCCGAGAAGCTGTTTGTTTTCAGAAAGTTAGAAATTATCAGACGCGGTCATTATGAAAACTAAAAGTACTTGCAGTTTTAAACAAAGCATTTCCTGCAAACCATACACATACCCACATGTACATGCACTTTACAAGAGGTTATAGGATGCTAGAGGTAGAAGGGAAATTAAAGAAAAACCCTTATGGTTTAAGCAAAGAGACTGAGGTCTAGAGAGATCTCAAACTTTGTCCCAAGCCCCATCAGCAGCAAGAAGTGGGGCCAGGAGTGACGTCCTCCATTTCAGGCCTAGAGCTTTCTCCACGGTGCCCTGGTGAGGACTCTCCCCATACCTTCACCCTCCGGGGCAACAGGCTGGAGGTGTTGAGACTTCAGGACACCCCCCTCAACCCAGGCACGTTGTCCCTTCTGGATAAATCATTCTCATGCAGTGGAAAAGTTTCTCCAAGACAACACCCAAGTATTGCCTAACTTCTGTATCCGTAGTTTCTACTCCTAGATCTTCCCATGGACATGGTTGGAGCCCAAGAGAACTCACTCTGAGTAACTGTCATTCGAAAAACTCGTAACTACAGACATTTTCCCCTTTTAATCTCACAAAACAAAACAGAAGAAGAACAAAAAGTGTTCTCAGATATCACCTTTCTAGCTACCTCCTTTTATGAATTAAGGAAGGGAGCTGCTTGCCCAAGTCAAAGCAGCTAGTTAAGGACAGATTCAGAACCTGAAGATAACTCTTTCCAATTCCCAACTCGTACTTTCTGTAACACTACTCAGTCACCTATCCTGCCTTACGCATCTGAGTAGAAAGGGTCTTTACTGCCATGACTTTAATTCCTCTTGCCCGCTATTAAAAACAAAGTTCACTCTGCAAGAACAAAACCTTGCTGGCCGCATCAGAGGTTCAGATGAGTTTTTTGCCTCTTCTGGGGGTTAAGCAGCAGGAGCCGACCTAATACGGCCAAGCGGATGAAAGCCACAAATGCAGGGCCTGCATTATTTGCTGTCATGACTCAAATTGTATAAGGGAATCTTGGTGGCTCAAAAAGATACACATTTCATCACCCAGGTTTTGCTATGGAGTTCCTCTTCTGCGAGCTTGAATCAAGAATCCGCCAGCTGATACGCTGTTCGGTGATATTGGCTCTGTGTGTAGCCTGAGCAAGCCACCGCGAGAGACTATAAAAAGAGAATGGACCTCGTGGGCCTTCAGAAGGCATACAGTGACCTGTTTCTGGGGTGCTGTCTCCTCTTCCAATGGACAGCCAGGACCATGCCTGAACCATCGCTGTGCCCGTCACCTAGCCAGGACACGTGGATGGTTCTCACTGAACGGTTACAGAACGAACAAGTAGATGAATTTCACCTCTGAGATAAAACTGTAGCAAGATGGGGCACTTCAAGTCTTTGCTCTGAACAGAATACTGATCATAAGAGCTATGGGGAATCAGACGAAAGAAGTGAGCAAAAATGCTTCCTTGGAAGTTTAGGAACTCAGCTGGGGCCAGAAAGATGGCTCAGATTTGGTCAGTATTCGAAGCAAAAGTGGCTGTATTCCAGGCAGAGAAAGTGATGGGAGCAAATGAACGTCAATGGAAATTTATGGAGTGGGAGAGAAAGCTTGACATCTCCATCTGGCTGTCCTAGACAGTTTCCTTCAATTCAGCGTGTTCAAGAACGAGTGCTGCATGTTTCCTCACAGATCACTCCCTGCCCCGACTGGTAACTCCATGTCTAAGCCAGAAACCTAGAGGTCACTTCTCTTTCCATCCCAGCGAACCTGTCATTAAGTTGAGATGTTTCTGCCTCACAAACATCTCTCATCTTACTTCCTTCTCCGCATGTGAACATTTGTGGCCTTAGCTCAAACTGGCGTTGCCTGTCACTTGGCCTTACTTCTCTAACGGGCGTCCCTGTCTCCAGACTGGCCCTGCCTCCTGGTCTGTACCGCAGCGGCTTATTGAGACCTTTTCTCATTCCAAAAATGTTATAAAAATGACTATACCATAGGAGATAGTGCATTGTAGGAATACATGCATATGTATACATTACTTATAGATATATATGAATATACATGCTGTGCACGTATAAATATTATACATAATTATAATCTCACAAAAGTCAAGGGAAGGAGAAAATAAGGGTACGATAAGTTAAGGATAGATAAAAGTTTAGGACACAAATGTATGCTATAAAGTTCTACATGGGGGCCAGTATTTGAAGTACTAATATATGTTAAATGGGGCATTTTCTGCATTTATATGTTCCATAGTTAATAAGGGAACTGAAGATAATGTGCATTGAGAATATTTTTAAAATAATCAATTGGCTCAAATTTTCTTTTTTGGTCTTTTGCTGTCTAGATGATGATTTTAAAAGAATTAAACTCATACTGGTGGTGCTGTGTTGCATGTGGACCAATATTGCCTGTAAGAAGATTTTATATATATATATGTAAAGGCAATATTGGTCTATACACTGCAGAATACCGTGTCACATGTACTACTAGTTCATATGCTAGAACGTCAGCTCTAGTCTCCTGGTAGCCAAGAAAAAGAACAGAATACGTTGGGTTACCTGGATTGCACTGTCAATAAGTTTTCTTAAAACTCGTGCTGTTAAGGAGAAGCAAAACATTTTTTAGCAATAGCTATGAAAAGAATGTTTCTCTTGAGGCCTCTTAAAGGAGACATTGCCTGCTGCAGTGGACAAGGCCTCAGTAACATCCTTAAAGCAAACATGATAGCAAATTTCGTATTAAAGATGCTATCTCTTTTACAAGCTGAGGCCGTATCACCAGAAAACAATTTAAAATTTAGGAATTCAGACTAAATCTGCTTCTCTATGGTGGCCTCTCTCGAGCTGGGGCTGGGGCCGCAGGGTCGGATATCTAGGTTATTTGGAAGATTGTGTGAATGGCGAATTATTTTTTTAATAAATATTAGTTTGTATAATTGACTTCCTATTGTCAGTTGGGCTTATGCCAAAAGAAAATGAAAAACAATGACTATGCTCCATATAACCTAAGCTATTTAAAAATAATCACAGAAAAAGGACATGGAAAAACACATCAGTATGTTCACAGTGAGACTCTGGATAGTGAGTGTATATGTAACTCTTTTCTTATTGTTATTTATAGTTCTCTGTACGCGTTGAGAGAATTCCTTCAGCTCCTGTGTTGAGCATAGAGTGGGCTAGGGTCAGGGCGGGGCAGGGGGGTGCGTAAGAAGGGTAGAAGGAGGGAGACCAGGGAGAAAGCCTCTTATTGGCTCCATTATCAGGTACTGGGAAATAGATATGAAACAAATTTAAAAACAATGACAACAAAGTACAATATACCTGTGATCTCAGCTACTTAGAAATATGGATAGAAAACAGAGTGGAAAAAAATGTGTTCCAAAAAGTTCTTAACAGTTACCTCTGCATGAAGAGTTGATGTGTCATTTTAATGCTTTGGTACACTTTCCAGAGTTTCTACAATGTCACATGTTAGTTTTATCATTTAAAAGAGCGAGAAAAGAATTTTCCTCAGAATACAGTTCCCGGACTGTTCTTCCATAAGGGAGAATGATTTATCCAAAACTTACCATGTCACTAGTGAAAAAAGTAATTCATTTTGTGACTTCTCATCGCCTACGGAATAAAAGACAGGTTCCTCAGCATGTGTTATGCGGCCCTTTATGACCCGTGTCTACTTCTCCGACTCCTCACTTCTCGCTTTCCCCTCTGGTGACACCGGACTCCCCATAGCTCTTCAGATACCCCGCGCTCTTATGCCTCCAGCCTTTATTCATGCTGTGTTCTTTTTGGAGAGCAACCTCCCCTGCCTCCTTACTCCTCTGAAAGCACCCCTCACTTAGCGAATGCCTTCATGAGTCCGTCTCCTACACAATGCCCCCTTCTCTAGAAAGCCTTCTTGGACCCCTCCATGTTCGTTTCCAGGCATGGCATGTTTGTAACATCTATGGTGTTGAATTTAAATTCTGCCTGCTGTCTACCTTCCCCTAAGTGAACCATTTGTCACTCATCTTTGCTTCTCCTGGCATGAGCACTGTCGAATCGCACAGAGGCCCTCTATCAGCTTTCTCACCCAGTAGGGCATAAGAGGATCGAACCATTCTCCCGGGTTCTTCCCAAGACCGCCCTTGTCTGACTAAGGATCAAGATCTTTTGTGATGAGAATGTGGTGGTCACATGAGGGGTCTCTTCCTGTCCTACTGCTGTCCTCCCATGTGCTTAGATACTGTATGTCAACTCACAAACTCCCCAAGCTGGTCCTACAGCTTCATTTGACTGAGGAGGCACTTAGTGTCCAGAGGATTGCTTCACCCTGGGCCCAGGTGATGGGCACCTTTTGTGTCCTTCCAGCCCAGGGCATTTCCCATCATATCAGGGCCATAAATATTCTCTATCATCTATTCTTCTTTGTTTGGTTTTTCTTTATTAACAACTCTTTACAAATGTCAGAACCATTTTTAACATAAGTCTTACAAAAATGGGCTGCAGGCCAGATTTGGCCCAGAGATCGTGGTTAGCCAACTCCTCACCAGGCTTCTGTTAGACCATTGGGTCTCTGCTGGGGATGATCTTACCCGCATGGGACATTGTGGCACTATCTGGGGATTGGAAGGAATGATATGGGCATCTAGTGGGTAGAGGCCAGGGATGCTGTTAAACAACCTGCAATGCATATGACAACTTCCACCAAGAAGAAGGTTCTGGTCTAAAATGTCAATAGTGCAGAGGTTGAAAATCCCTGGAGTAGAATGACTGCCCTCCCTCTGCCTCTCCCCCCACCCCCACTCATTCTCTCTCTCTCTCTTTCTCTCTCACAAAAATAAATAAAAAATCTTAAAAAAAAAAGAAAGTTGCAATGGAACTTGGTTGGGAGTTCTCGTCCTGAATGGTAAACTTTTAAACGTTTGGTAGAGATAAGAGTGGAATCATTCAAAGGTACCTTTCATTCATCTTTGAGAGATTAATTAAGCAGCTTTCAGTGTCAAGCAAGTTTGTTCAGGGAATGCAGAAATTCAAACAAACAAACAAACAAACAAATGCCTTGATGTGGAAGGGTGATAGATGAATCAGTGATCACAAGTCAGGGTGATGGAGGTAGGTGGGGGTGCCCTCAGCGTGCTACTGGAACCACGGAATGGTCACCTAACTTAGGCGGAGGGGCAGGCCATGGGAGGAGAGGCTTGGGGACTTCCCAGACAAAAGGAAGGCTGAGCCGGACCCTTTGTTTTTCTTCTCTGTTCTTTATTTATTTATCCTAGACTTCTCAGTATGGATTTCCTCCTGGAGCAAGTTTGCACATACTTACAACTTCCCTCAAAGGAGTTCCTTATTAAAAGACTGGAAGGAAGAAAGGAGAAAATAAGGGAGGGACAGTGAGAGGGACGGTAGGGATGTATGACAGACTCTGTCTGGTCTCTGCTTGTGTATCCTTGGCCCCCACTGTTTTCTCGCACACGAGCAACCGCACAAGCAGCTGCCACTCTCTGACTGAAAGCCATCTCTGGCTAAAGGAGTGTGCTGAGTCCGTGCTCGGAGCAAAGCTTGTGCCCGGGAGCTGAAAGGCCCTGGAATAACCCTCAGCCTGGCGGGGAGGAACTGATGGATCGATACTCCAGCTGCCTTGCCCCTAGAAAGCTGGCGCTCTGCATATATCCTATGCTGTCCCCCAGCTGTCCCCAGAAGGATTGAACCCCAGCGGGAACTGCCCATTAACACACCCTGTTTGGGTTTCTCTCCCTGCTCCCCTGTTGGTTCTCCCTGGGGTCACCTCCCAAATCAACTCCTTCCACTCAGATGCCAGTGTCACGGTTGGCTTTCAGCTGAAGATAAGCATGTGTGGAGTAAGACACCCTGACCTCATTCCTGGGGTTCGCCTAGGGCATGCACCGTTGCTAAGAGTGTTCCGTCGTCGACATAAAAAGTAGCTTTTTGTTCCTCAAGAAAACCCGCACAATTGCAAATGGCTTGACTAGGTAGGGGATTCTCCTTAAACGCAGGTCACTGATCCGCTCACGTGCAGGGCAGTTCTTCTGGGGACAGCGGTGCTGGTGCGCCGGCCCGTAGGGCCCGTTCCTGCTGCTCTGCTGACTGCACAGCTGCGGGAAGACTGAGGCAGAAGCTGCCCTGGAGATGCGGTGATGTGATGGGGTGTCCCACCGGCCTTCCTACCCCAGTATCACAGCCTGTAATTCAGACGTGATCGACAATACTAGGTCAAATCTACACTTTCTGATGTCCCCCCTGGCAGCTCAAAAACCATTTATGGCTAGTTTTGGAATCCATGGTATATTGGCAAGTGAGTCTGTGCATCATGTATGTGTCTGTGTCTGGTGGGAGGCATCTTTATGTATGTAATGATGCTTTCATTAAGTTGATATTCAAATTAGCTTGAGTTCTCAGAGCCCCTGGGAGATGCAGCTTATGGAGTAGCAGACGATGGGGGAAAAGACAGTCCACGATTAAAATGTCACATGGGATAAACGCCAAAGCAGAGGCCCCGCCCTGGGAGAGTTATGAATTGACTGTACCCCTTCTCATCTCCACTCCCTCAATCATTGCTGATGGGCAGAGGGAAACCATTTTCTGCCATCTGGTTTTTGCAAAAGTCAGGCAGTAAGCTCCCTGGGACAGGGATCTTATCTCGTGCAGTTCAAGAATGAGCACATGGCTGTGTACACTCAACAAGCTCTATTAGTACTGAATGCAATCATAAAAATAGCCCAAACGTGGATATTTGATAATGCCCCCGAAGTCAGCCTTCGTCATCGTGTCCGAAGGGCACTGGGTTCCCCAGGCTGGTGCCTTGTGTCTCTCAGACAAGCACCTTGGCTGATAAGGCGGCGGCGGGCTATTGTGAAAATCACACAGTAGTTCCCAGGATCCTGGAAAAACAGCAGTTCAATCACAACGGTTTTTTTTTTTTTTCCTTGGTGTTTGGCTTTGGCACTGAGTTCTTTTCAAATGAGAACTATGCCAAACATCTTGTTCGAACCCTTGCACTCGGCAGATACGCAAACAACCTCTCTGTAGCCTGCCAGGGGAAGGGGGTGGGGTGGGGAGGGGAGTAGGGAGAGTTCCGTAGAAAGCACAGGAGGCTCGGAACCCTTCCTCTGCAGGCAGGAGCCAGCTTGGAGCGACGTCTGGGAGCAGGACATGGACTGAGCAACTTGAGTCCTCAGCGAAGTGTGGACCTGGCAGCTGGGGCACACTTGGGGGGCTCTGCCTCCAGGCTCCCCAGGCCAGGCCTTTCTGTGTGATTTTCAGGGTTGGCCGTCATTGCCGTTTCCTCCCCCCGGATAAGTTAGGGGGGATCTGGAGTTGAATTCTCCTCCAGGACCTGCTAAGACATCACTAGAGCCCAACAAGAGAAAGCTCCTGGGGCAGAGACTGTGTTTGCATATAAACATACCAATGTGCATTGGATCGTGTGTGCACGCGCTCATGGAGGGTCAGGATGGCCCTGGAATGGACAAAGTGGTCTGTGTCTGGAGGAAGACCCTGCACACAGGATTTCCTGGGGAAGAAGTTTCCCTCCTGAGCAAGCAGATCCTTTTCCCATAGCCTGAGAAACGGCGGGAGGCCTCTTGCCTCACAGCCTCCTGGGGACGGTAAGCAGGGCCCCGGGGATGCTGGCGCCGCCCAGCTATGTGAGGCACACTCCCGGAGACCAGCAATCCCAGGTCCAGGCCGGCCAGCTTCCGGGGCTCCAGCCCTCTGTCTCCAAGGGCAGGAAAAGCATCCTTCTTCATGCCCAAAGCAAACTGTTCCTAGGAAAGAGCAGAATCTTAGGAGGAAATCACATCATCCGAGAGGGGAGAGCCAGTTCCTTTGTACTATTTTTCAAGGCTGACTTTGGAGCCAATAATCTGTCATTCCTTGAATAAACAAGCACCTTATCATATCACAAACATTTATTTAACCCTTTTCTCCTGCACTTTTACCAGCAGGGAGAAAGAGAGCGGTTAGCAGAGCAGCCGGAGCCCTGTGGCAGAAATGCCAAATTCTCTGAACATTACACCCAATCTGTAAAGTGTCAGTCGGCCCTTCTCTCCGCCTCCACGAGATGCCAGAGCGGTCACCCCAAACTCGGGCACTGCGCTCCCGACTCCCACTGCTATTCCCTCCCCCCCCATTTCCATTAATACCCCTCATCCTTTTGCAGACAGGCCCTTAATTCCATCCAAATGGAGTCTGGACTAATTTGTTAGGTTCTTTAGGGGGCTGATGAGGGAAATGGAAAAGGGAGAGACACACAAGGGAGTATTTACATTTCTCCTTTTCATGACAGCCCACTTGATGGACAGAGCTGGTGAGCCCCTGCATTTTTTAATGTGTGTGTGTGTGTGTGTGTGTGTGTGTGTGTGTGTGTGTGCGCGCGCGATTTTTTTTAAAAGGCATATTCTTTGGCTCTGACATCACCAGAAAATGGAATGAACAAAGTATGTAAATTTCTCCAAGCTCCCACCATATCCATTTTCTCTTAGTGGATGGGATTTTGTTTTTCTTTTCTGGTGTTGCTCCCACACAATGGGGCCAAATCTTGTTCAGGACAAAGAAACATATAAATAGAACACGCATGTGGTATGCAAGGGAACTTGTGGAGAGCAGAGAGAGACTGTTTGGGAAAGCGTCTGGGGGCTGCCAGGGGGAACTATGGGGTCCTGGCCCGAAGTATTCCACAGGCAGATGTCTGCTTGTCCCTAACGTTGCAAGTCAGAAATTCCCAGACTGCTCTCATTCTTGGGGAAACACTAAGAAACGTTGGAACGGGTACAAATGGAAGAGGAAGATGTGAAGTATCTGTGGGTGAGTATGAGCAAGAGGATGTGTATATAAGATGAGCGTGAGCCTAATTCAGAGGCTGAACATGCCTTGCAGAGCTGCTAAATCAGGAAGGACGCTAAATCATGCGCGGTGTCTCCCACTCCGCACCATCTCAGTGGGCTACCACGGACCAGCTGAACCTTCCCTCAAACGTGCTTTCCTGTATGAAGCACTTGCGATTGTTTTAGTGTCAATCATCCGCCAGCCAAACCCTCCAGTCTCCTAACTGCACACTCACGGCTCCAGCCAAAAAGACTTTTATCAGCGCAAGTTTGAACAAACTAATGTGTGTAGGTCCTGAGCGGTTATTTTTGTTTCCAAGTCTGGACATAGAATCACTTGTTCAATTTCCTGCTGGGTTATATCAGGCAGTTTTAACATGTAAATCTCTGATAAGGAAACTGACTAATTTATGTAGGTTTGCCATCTGAGCAGCTGTCAGAGTTGCCTTCCCTTCTTCTCTGCTTCCCTTCTTCTCTATTCCTTCTCAGTCGTTACTGTCACTGCCGTTCCTACTCTATCAAGTGTACCCTTAATTGTTATGTGTTTAGAATACGTTCTTAGGCTAATGTTGTGAAAACCACCAGCCAACCAAGAGACCCTGTGTCCTTGAAGTTTGTGTGGGGGTTCTCTTGACCTGGAGGTCTATGCTTTACAGCTTGGATTAGAAATAATACACCTCTTGCACTCCTTCAAGTGATGTCCTCGACGATCAGAAGATCGTTAGTTTTTTAAAAGTTAAAGTGAAAAACCAGTAATAATGTAAATTACTTCTGCTTCACGGATATCTTTCACCAGCATCAGCCGACTTCAGCTGACGGAGCTTTAGGACCTCTAAGTTGGGATCCCATAAGCTGCTTGAACACTTGTTTCCAAAACCTGCCTTTGGCTGTAAACCTTCAGGTAAACCAATCCCTGTGGGTTTTCTCTTTCAATAGCTAGATCAGAGAAACAGGCATTTTCGAATAATGCTGAATTCTGTGCCCAAATATACAGACTGAAGTGGATCGACTTGACATAAACCTGTAATCAAATATCGGGTGGGGTTCTTATATTGAGGGATAAACCTGGCCTCAGCCAAGTCCGCAGCTGCCCCCAGACTTGGGAGCTTGGGCACATTCTTTAAGGACTCAAAGTCAGAGCCTGCCATCCCATTGTCTGGAACAGAAATAGAGTCCTTCTATTCTGGGACTTGGACAGCAAGCCAGGTAGGGCTCTGCTCCCTCTTCCAAGGCTTTGAGGATACGGATAGGGAGAGTGGGGGGGCGGGTCAGAGAGCTGGAGGTGTGGGGTCAGGAGGCCCCCCGAAGTGGCTACCCTTCCCGCTGCTCATCCACTCTATCATCCAGCCCCAGGCCTCTCCCTGCTGCTCCTGCAACTGCCCTGGATCTCTCAGAAGCCCTTTGCTTTAGAGATTTTTTTAAGACAATAAGACAATGTGGACTAAATACCAATGGACTTTTAAAGTATTCCTGAAGGGCCCTCTCCTTCCCTGTCTCCCTTCCCCCACAGTGAACTTAAAATCCTTCCTTCCATGGGGACAAAAGGCAAAGTATCTGGATTTTCTTTCCTAGCTCCACCCCCCTTGCCAGTGTGGCTTTTCTTCTCTTTGTTTGGATACTCTTCTTTATGGCTCCTTGCCAATGAACAGATGTAAACTATTGTCTGATTATTAAAAGAAAAAAGAAACCAAAAATACACAAAAGCGCACACGCCGTCAGTGGTTAACAACTGTGGAACGGTCCACATATAGTCAAATCCATGGTTTGGTGCAAACAACGAGTCACCAGCCTCTGCCTCTCCAGGAACTTCTGCTTTCTCCAAGGTTTGATTAAAAACAAATTTAGGCAAACAGCATGCTCAAGAAAGGTGCACCTTTGTGGTCTTGGGGCTTTGCTAGGCAGCCCTCAATGCCACCTCCTCGCCATCTAGGTTCACACTATCTGTGGGCACCCCCCTCTTAGGCAATCTTCCCTAGCCTATGGCCTGTGCTTTCAGGTTTGGTCTCCCCAGCCCCCAACAAAATAGCGTAGCCATATGGAACCCTCTTCATGGCTCGTTGGAGTGGGGAGGCGCACTGGGCGAGGAGTCTGACCTGGCGTCACTCCTACTTCTGCTTACTGGTTGCATGACCCTGGGCAAGTTTCTGCTCCCTGCCCAGTTTCCTTGTCTGCAAACTAACAAGGCTGAGCGAGATACATTCCTGCCATTTTTCCTTAAGCAAATATTTATTTAGCTCCTACTCTGTGCTAGACACTGAGAATGGAACTGAAAACAGGACAAACAGGGTCCCGGCCCCATGGAGCGCATGGAACATTGGGAGGAGGAGAAAAGAAAGAAAGTAAAAGGAAACGAAGAGTGAACATCCCCAGAACCCCAACAGCCTTTGAATGTAGTGTTACTAACAGCCTACGTGTTGTTCTTCTGGTAATCGGGAATCGGAGTCGCTAGTGGACATGTGGGGGTTCTAGTGTGGAATGTCAGGCCTCAACTTCAGGGAGGCCTCTGTGACCCGGAAATCCCCACGTCGGTGGACACCGGCGACACTTCTCCTGAAGGCTGGGCCTTGCCAGAGCCCCGTGGAGGCTTGTGTCCCTCTGTGAAGGCCGGCCATCTGCAGCCACCATTGCACCCTCCACTTGAACTGGGGGAATTTTCAGAAACAGCAGGCAAATATGACACAACACCAGCCTCTAGCTCCACCCTTCAGTGGAGCTGTTATTTTTAGTTGTCTCCTTTCTCTTTCCACAGCCATCTGCATACCTCCCTTAGTGAGTCATTTCTGTCGATGGCCCTGAGTACGCGTGACTCCTTGAACGTGAGGCTGACTTATTTTAACAGACCGATCCCTGCGACCCCATCTCTACCTGCAGCACTCACTAGACAGCTGGGGGGAACACCGCGGGACCCCAGCACCCCCCGGGCACAGGTCAGATGAATGCCGACTACCGGAAGCCACGCGGCAGGACGAAGCCGCTCAGGAGCGCAAGAGTTACCGAGGCAGAGAGCGGCGCGTATCGTCTTGGCCCCGTGCTCATCTTCGGGTGACCGACACTTGACCCCAGAGTTTCAGGCACAGGGAAATGCTCTTACTCAGTCTGGAGCCACTTCACCCAGGCATCGAGGTCATGTCCTGAAAAATCACACCTCGCAAGGCTGTTAGTCATCGGTACGAGATGCTGAGCTCTCAAAATAATGCATAATGCAATTGGAGTATTTCTCGAAGGTGATGAGTATAAATCATCTATCAGAATTTGTGGTCCTCTTTGCTTTTCTTTTTCCTTTTTGTCATAGAGAAGAATACTCCCAAGTCTCCATTTCAGGCAATGTGACAACAAGGACAAAAACGCCATCAGCAGTGCCTCCAGCTCTGTGGACCATTCATGTGGCACCAAGAAGGGCACAGAGGAGCGGGGTGAAGAGTCATTCTCCTTCATGTTGGGGGAGTAACTCCTGGCATAAATCCACTCCAGTCACTTGCTGGGTATTCACAACGCACCTGCCACCTCTCTCCCCATGCCTCCCTTTGCCTCAGACCATGGTGTGTTTGCATGCTGGTCTGCTGGTTTTATTTCCAAACTTCCACGATCTCAGGCTTTCTTAGCACAGGGCGTCCTCCTGTGATACCCTGTTTGCCTGGATGGCTCTCCTCCCCCCGTGCTTGCCTTAGCTCTTTTGTTTCTTGCTTTGAACGTCTTCTCTCCAGGAACAGTGTCTCACTCCCTTCAGGCACAGGTGAATTTCTCTGTTCCTTGCCCTCACAGCGCCCTGTGTTTTTCCAGGGTCACACTTATTGGAACTGTATTTAAATGATTATTCACTCATACGTGGAACATAAGGAATAGCACAGAGGACCATAGAAGAAGGGAGGGAAAACTGAATGGGAAGAAATCAGAGAGGGAGACAAACCATGAGAGACTCTGGACTCCAGGAAACAAACTGAGGGTTACAGAAGGGAGGGGGGGGGACGGCGTAACTGGGTGACGGGTCTTAAGGAGGGCACGTGTGGTGATGAGCACTGGGTGTATGCAACTAATGCATCTTTGAACCCTACGTCAAACACTAATGATGTACTATATGTTGGCTAACTGAACATAATAAAAAAATGATCATTTGTTAAATTAATTTGCTGAATATCTGTCCTCCCTGCCAGATTTTCATGCAGGCAAGTTTCATTCATTCACGACGGCTCCTCTGACACCCAGCACAGTTCCTTGCAAATAGGAGTAGTTTTCTCGATAAATGTGTTGATTTGGTAAGTCTCATTCTCAAAATTCATAGTCTAACAAGGGGCGTGCTGAAAAACAACGTGGTACATTCATTGTTATCTAAATACGGACATCACACGTTGGATGCACCAAGAAAGCAACAGATGATTCTGCAGGAATCATGCGAGGGCAGACTGAACAGAAGCTGTACCATTTGAGCTGGGCCTTGAGGTAGGGATAGGAGTTCAAGTGAAAAGGGAGGAGAGGAATTCTGAGGAGAAGATTTGGTACAAAAAAGGCAGGGTGAGCTGAAAGTATTGAATGAGTTCTGGGGAAAGCACAGAGTGAAATGTGCTAGAACAGATGGCGTCTGTAGGGCAATGCCGGAAATGGTAGACCTCTTGTATTTTCTGCTGCAGACATATTTTAAGCAAACAGGAATACAATTAGGAATACATGAAAACTAAATAATCAGCTTGTGCTTTAGAACATCTCTTGTGACAGAGTGGAAGACAGACTGGAGTGGGGAGTGGATGAAAACCATTGAGGGGGCTTGCAGGGCTCGAGGCCAGAGAGGAGAGAGTGGGAGTACAACCGGCGGGCTGGGTATGATCCCACGTGGAGAGTGAGGGCATGGCGTTCACCGAATATGACTGAGGCTCCCAGTATGGGTGCTGGGTAACTGACAGTGACCTTGCCACTTGCAAGTGTAGCAAGAACATGGGAGGAGGGTGGGGACTGGGGAGCAACGTGAGGGAGAAGAGCTCATTTGGCTTTGGACAAACTGGGCTTGGCATGTCTCTTTCTCAGCCTGGAGGAAACGTCAAGAGCACTGTTTCTCAACCTTCTTCAAATTATTGCTCCTTAAGGAGCCTTTTAAAGTCTATTTTTTTCTTAATCTCCCTGCCCCCATGAAATTTTAATGCCCCAGCTATACTGTGCATTTATTTATATACTGTATATAGCTCTATGCCCTAGACATAAAAAGAGTAGGATGTTTTGCATCGCCCCCCCCAAACCTGTTTTGCCCCCTTGAGAATGAACAGGAGGCGAGGGAGGGAGGTGGGCTGACAGTACTGTGCTTACGGGAAGTAAGGAAGGCTTCACGCAGAGGAGCGTTTGCAGTGGGCTTTACGGACTGAGTTAAAAACAGTTTTTTATTTTTTGTTTTTACTTAAGATGTACCGTACGCGGATTTGATGCACTTGGACCTCGCAGTATGATTACCATCGTAGTGTGAGCGAACACTTCCATCGCCTCATGCAATGATCGTTTCTTGTGTGTGCTGAGAACATTCACCATCTACTCTCTCAGCAACTACCAGATGTATAATATGGTATTATTAACTATAATCACTATAAGATCCTCAGAACTTATCCATCTTACAACTGGAACTTTATACTCTCTGACCAACATCTCCCATTTCCCCCACTCCCTTTGCCCCTGGGTTCCACAAATTGGGCTTTTGTAGATTCCCCGAATATGTGAGCTCACACAGTATTTGTCTTTCTCTGTCTGACTTGATCTCACTTAGCATAAAGAAGACATGCTCTATATACATACAATGGAACATTATTCAGCCTTGAGAAAGAAGGAAATCCTGCCCTTGGAGACAAAGTGGATCCCCCTTGAGGGCATTATGTTAAAAACCGTTGTTTGTTTGTTCATTTTAATTGAGATAAAGTTCTCAGGGAAAGATACAAGGCATTACAAATGACAGGGGAGCCCCCAGGAGTGGGTGGGGGTGCCAGGAGAGCGAACCCCAAACCGAACCACGGGAGGAAGAAAGAGCTGTTTTTTTGAACCAGAAGGGGTCCTCCACAGGGTGCTCCCATGCGTAAGGGGTCTGAGAGGTAGGATTAGTGGACCACATAACATGGACATGAGGTGGAATGAGACAGAAAAACAGACGGCTAGCAGGAGGCTAGTAAGTTCCCCATAGATAAGAGAAGGATTTATGTTGCTACCAAGCTTTTGTATTTTACAATGCTGTAATAATGGACGTTCCTGAACACTGCATTTCCTGTATTTGTGTGTGTATCTGTAAGAGGAATTCCCAGAGGGAAAGGGGCTGCGTCAAAGGGCATGGGATATCTTGGTGCAGAGACCCGAATGGTCTCCGAGAAGGTAGTACCGGGTTACGTTCTCCTAACTGCTTCCTCACGGGCTTGCCAACACGTGCCATCAAACGTTTTCATCTCTGCCAATCTGATCGTGCGAGAGTATTACTTTTTAGATTAAATTTGCATTTCTCTGTTGATGAATGAAGTTGGACATCTTTTCATAGGGTTAGAAGCCAGTTTTAGCTTGTTTTTTGGTGAAATGTTTTAGAGCTCTGGTCCATTTTACATTTCATTACTATTTGCACATTTGTGATTTGTATAAGTTTTTCACACATTAAGGAAAATTTGTCTTTCATCAGTGATGCGAGCAGCACATGTTTTTACCAGCTCATTATGTTTTTATTCATTTATGACATTATTGTACAAGACATACTTCTAAAACCTTTCATACGATAAAAATTACCAATACATTCTGATATGGTTTCTCAGGTTTTTGTTAGAAAAGCCTCCACTACTCAGAGTTTATTTTTTAAGTATATTCTACTTTTCCTTCCAGTAATTTTTTCAGCTTTTTTTTTTCCTTCTAAATTTTGGATCCATCTAGAATTTAACTGTAATAATGTGGGAAGTCAGAATCCAAGTATATATATATATTTTTTTCCCCCGAGGCTTGTATGTTCCAGTATGTTATTGAATAAGCCACCTTCTCCCTATTGAGTTGAGCTCCCAACTTTCGTCATAGATTGAATTCTGATATATCTTACATTGATTTCTGGACCTTTCTTGTTACATGGATCTATCTGTTTACTCACGTACCAAGGCCACGAGGTTTTCATCGATAGCGCATTACAATGTACTGAGACATCCGGTAGAGCTAGTCTTACTCGGGATTGTCACCCCCCACTCCACTGTGGCTCTGGCTGCTGTTAAGATCTTCTCTTTGTCTAGAACATTCCATAGTTTCTTTGTGTTGTGTCTTGATGTGAATTTCTTTTCATTCAAATGTAATATTTAATATTACTCTTTCACCCCATTCTTTTCTCTTCTCTCCTTCTGAAACACCATTCACACTCTTGAGACTTTCTTTGAGAAGAGAGACCTTCTCTATCTTTCATGTCTCTTAAGCTCTCTTTCATATTTTCCTTTTTTTTTTTTTTTGCCTCTCTGCACTAAAATTCTGTAGAGTTTATTCTCACTATCTTCAATTTTCTAATTCTTCTGCTGTGTCCAGTCTGATGCCATCTCCATCCATTAATTGTTTACTGTATTTTTCTGTTACTGTATCTTTCATTTCTAGAAGTTCTATTTGATTTTCCAACCCACCATGTCTCACTTCATGGTTCCTATTCCTTGCAGATATTTAAAGTTTATCTTCCACTTATTAAAAAAAAAATGGCATAGCTGTTTATACTCTGTGTGTGATCATTCAAATAACCAAAGTTGTGTGAATCGCCTCTCTGTCTCTCTGTTTGTTCTGGCATGAACTAATGGTGCCTTATTTTCTAGTGCATTCGGTAGTCTTCGACATGCTTACTGCCCATGAAAAATCATTTGTGCAAAATCCCTGATGCCGAGGATGAAAGTGTCTGCCCCCAGAGGGGTTAGAGTTTGCTTCTGCAGTGCGTTGAGTTGCACTGTGGTTTGCTATCACTTGAAACCAAATTCGCTGCTTGAAGTTTCTTGGCCTACTCCAATGATATGCCTTTTGGGCTGTAAATATTTGCAAATGCTGGCCAATGGCTTAATAGTGACATCTAACAGGGACAGGTTTGTTTGTTTTCTTTTCCGTGCTTTGCTTAGTGTTAAGGCAACTCTCCTTAAGGTCCCCTGAGGTAGGGGAAAGGGGAGCAGGTTTACCTCTGGTTCACCTTTGGGAGTCTCAGCTAATGGGGGCAAAAGTCTCCTATGAGACCCTTCCTCTGACCTTGGGTGAGTCCTGGCCTTTGAGTTCTGTCTTCTTCATCCTGAGGCTCTGTTAAAATCAGAGCCAACTCAATTTAACCTGATCAAAAAAGGTGTTCATGCCAAATGTTAATCGTTTGGTAGGTCCTTGTTACTTGTCAGCTTTTTGATGATTTTAAGAACAATTTTAGGGGTGCCTTGGTGGCTCAATCAGTTAAGCATCTGCCGTTGGCTCAGGCCATGACCTTGGGGTCCTGGGATGGAGCCCCATATCGTGCTCGCTGCTCAGTGGGGAGCCTGTTTCTCCCTCTCGTGCTTCCCCTGCTTGTGCTCTCTCTCGCTTGCTGTCAAATAAATAAATAAATAAATCTCTTTTTCTAAAAAAAAGAACAATTTTATTTATTATTTTATTCAATTTTTCATTGTTTTCAGTGGAAGGGTTAATCTGCCCCCCCCCCCCCAGGGAGCATGCGTGCTAGCTGGGGTACGGAGGGGCAAAGGGAAGGGGAGACAGAATCTTAAGCATACTTCCCTCTGAGCACAGAGACCAACACAGGGCTTGATCTCATGACCCTGAGATCATGACCCTGAGATCATGACCTGAGCTGAGACCAAGAGCTGGTCGCTTAACCGTGCCACCAGGTGACCCTGGAAGGGTTAATCTAAATAACCGAGCCCACTATTACCAGAAATGGAAAAATGCCTGTTGGCATTTCTCATAAGCATTAGAAACAGTTTTTCTAGGGGCGCCTGGGTGGCACAGCGGTTGAGCGTCTGCCTTCGGCTCAGGGCGTGATCCCGGCGTTGTGGGATCAAGCCCCACATCAGGCTCCTCTGCTATGAGCCTGCTTCTTCCTCTCCCACTCCCCCTGCTTGTGTTCCCTCTCTCGCTGGCTGTCTCTATCTCTGTCAAATAAATAAATAAATAAAATCTTAAAAAAAAAAAAAGAAACAGTTTTTCTAATTTTTAAAATCCTATATCTTTATGGGTTTCACATTTCATTTTATAGATTTTTTTTTTTGAGAGAGAGAGAGTTGAGGTTTTTGCTTAGTCTTCCTGTTTAAGAACATGGTATGCCTTTCCATTTCTTCAAATCTTTTGCTTCTTAACAGCATTTTAAAGTTGTCACCTTCTACAGAGTTTATATTTTTTTGTTACATTTTCACTTTTTGGTTAAATTTATGACTACATGCTTTATTTCTTTCTCTTATATAGATGTAAATATTAAACCTAGAAATTTTCCTCAGAGTTCTGCTCTATTGTATGGGTTCTGATATACTAACTTAATTATTTTTATTTCATTATTCAAATCCATCCCTGATAGTAGAGTTGTACAAGAAAGAGTATTTTAGCATTTCCAAGTGGAAGGATTTTTTAACATAATTTTATTATTAATTTTTTAATGAATTGCTTTGTGAACAGAGAAGTTTTTCTGCATTTGTTCTAAATTTTGGAATTTATTGAAGTTTTCTTTGTGCCCTTGTATATGCAGTCAATTTTTTCACTAATCCAAGAGTACTTGGAAAAGTATATTCTCAAGGTATAGAGTTCTGTGTATATCGATCAAATTTACTTTACTAATTACACTACTTTTTGTTGATCCTCACTAAAGGCATAGTAAAAGGGAACTAAAGTCTCACACAGGAAGCTTGAATTTTCTCAGTTTTTGTATATTCGAAGTATTTGTCTTCTGCTTTTTGACCTGAAAATGGTTTGGCTGGATGTAAAATTCTTTGGTCAGGCATCGTAGACATTGTTCAAATCTCTTTTAGCTCTTCCGAGTGTTTCTGTGGTGAAACCTAAGACCAGCCTGGGTTTTTTCAAGTCTCTTTATAGGTGACTTGGTCTTGCTCTCAGACAGTTCAAAGGATTCCTTCATATCTTTATGGTCCAAAAATTTTCTAGGCTATGACTCAATGTTGATTATTTTGTGTTAATTTTTTCTGCAGTGGAGTAACCCCTTTTAATCTGAATAGTCCAGTCTTTTACATATGGAACGTGTTAACGTTTTATTTATTAAAATATTATTTCTGTTGCACTCTGTCTGTTTTCTTTTTCAGGAATCTCAAGCAGACTCCTCACAGAACATGGAGCCTGATGCGGGACTCGATCTCAAAACCCATGAGACCATGACCTGAGCCGAAACCAAGAGTCGACACGTAACTGATGAACCACCCAGACGTCCCTTTCTCAGGTATATTTTATCTACTATTTGCTTCCTGCTAATCCTTTACAAACTTCTGTTTGTTTCTGTTTCATTTCATTGCTCACCCCCATCCTGTGAGTACCCGACATGCTTCCAGCAGAGTCCGTCTTCCTTCACCTGCCCCCATTGTAGTCCTTCATTTTGGTTACCTTCTTCACTGAGTTCTGCCAGTTCTTTTTTCACCTCCTCTGCTCTTGCTCAATTTTTCCTGAACTACTGTATCCCTGGGCTCTTGTTTTGTCTTGAGCTCCTGTTTTTTAAAGAGGATTGCTTCGCTAAGTTGTTTTTTTCTTTTTAAATGCATGACAGTATTTGGGATCCCAAATTTCACCTGTTTTGTGACAATATTTTGCTAGTGAATCTTTTTCAACTCTTCCTCATTTGTTTTTCTTGTTCTTTAGTCTTTTCTCATGTGTAGGTTCTGTGCTGGTTCCTTTCCGGTTCCTCATCTTGAAGTGAGGCGAGGCTTTCTGAATCAGCTACGTGCAAGAAATGTATGTGATGAGACGGCCAGGGCTTATTCTGAACTAGCAGGAATGCTCCCTAAACATCAGGCCGTGATGGTGAGAGACACCTTCTAGCTGTCAACAGATAGTCTCTCCTCCTGCAGCGATTGGCAGCTGCAGGGACGCACACGAGGAAATCACCCTCTTTCCCTGGACTGGCCACTAAATAATGAACGTTGTCATTGTTGGAGCATAGGAGTCATCGGATTGCTCTGATTTCTGGAACTGTGGCGATATAACACTTCCTCTTAGGATAGCGACACTCCAAAATAAAGGACTACGTGTGACCTGCAAGTGCCACCATTGTCACCACTGTCATTGAATTCTGTAGCTTCAACCTCCTTTTTCAATCCAGTTTCAAGACTAGGACATGGACCATGAGAAAGGTGAAGAAATTTCCAGAACAGGATAACTTCTGTGAAGGGCACTGTCCTGATAGAATGGCCATCAGATACCTGAAGATATAAATTTTCTATTTGAGACAAGAAGTTACTTATTGTCCTTTAGAAAAAGCTCATCATATTTCAATTATATCATCCAGGAAGCATGACTATTCTAGAAAATAAAGTCACCAGACTCTGCTAAAGCTGGGGCTTTGGGGAATACAAGCAGGGACACAGGATAAATGGGGTTTCCAGGGCACTATCTCAGCAAGACAGTCAGAAGAAATAAATGAAAGATCATGACTGGGAGAATCCTTAAGGTTTATCAAGCTTTATTATATCTATGCACTGTATATTTAAGTATTTGTGATGTGATATATTTATTTTCAGGGATATGTATGTATGTATTTCCTATTTGTTTTTATCAGAGATATTTAGAGCTCAGCCCTCCAAATGAAAAAGTCTTTGCTTGTTTTCTGAAAGATCAAAGCAGCACCTGGAAAGACCATTTTGGGGGGTGTGCCTGGGTGGCTCAGTCGATTAAGTGTCTGCCTTCTGCTCAGGTCATGATCCCGGAGTCCCAGGATCAAGCCCCACATTGGGCTCCCTGCTCAGCGGGGAGTCTGCTTCTCCCTCTGCCCCTTACCCCCACTCATGCTGTCTCAAACAAATAAATAAAATCTTTAAAAAAAGAAAGATGAAAAGACCATGGGAACATACTAACTACTAATCCCTGGACAATGTGCTAAGTATGTCATAGCTAATTTATTCCCTTATTTTAAATGTATACGTTGAAATTCATTTACATTTTCTTTATTTATTTATTTGAGAGAGAGAGAGCACGTGTGCATGCACATACATGTGCACAAGCGGGGGAGGAGCAGAGGGAAAGGGACAAGCAGACTGCACTCTGAGTGCAGAGCCCAATGTGGGGTCGAGTCCCAGGACCCTGAGATCATGACCTGAGCTGAAATCAAGTCAGATGCTTGACTTGACTGAGCCACCCAGGCACCCTAATTTTTATTTTATTTTTATCTGTGTAAATATTTTTTATTTTATTTTTATTTCATTTTATTGTGATAACACTTATCATGAGGTCTACCCTCTTAACAAATGTTTAAGTGTACCACACATGATTGGTAACTACAGGTACTGATCATCAGAGAAATATAAGTGGAAACCACAGTGTGATATAACCGCACACCTGTCAGGATAGCCGTTTAAAAAAACAAAAAAACATAAGTAAGACAAGTGCGGAGAAACTGGAAACTTTGCACACTGTTGGTGGGAAAGCAAACCGGTACATCCACTATGGAAAACAGCATGGAGGCTCCTCAAAAAATTAAAAATAGAGCTACCATACCAGGATTACCATACCAGCAATCCTACTTTGGGGTATTTATCTACAAGAATTGAAATTGGGATCTCAAGTAGAAATTTGCACTCCCGTGTTCATTGCAGTACTATTCACAAGAGCCACGATATGGAAATAACCTACATGTCTATCAACAGGCAAATGGATAAAGAAAATGCGGTGTAAGTGTACAGTGGAAGACTATATGGCCTCTAAGAAAGAAGGAAATTCTGGGGCGCCTGGGTGGCGCAGTGGTTAAGCGTCTGCCTTCGGCTCAGGGCGTGATCCCGGCGTTATGGGATCGAGCCCCACATCAGGCTCCTCCGCTATGAGCCTGCTTCTTCCTCTCCCACTCCCCCTGCTTGTGTTCCCTCTCTCGCTGGCTGTCTCTCTCTCTGTCAAATAAATAAATAAAATCTTAAAAAAAAAAAAAAAAGAAAGAAAGAAGGAAATTCTGCAACGTGTAACAGCATGGAGGGGCCTCGAGGACATGATGCTTAAGTGAAATAAGCTTGCGTGACTCCTCTCCTTCACTCTTTATCACAGCTCTGCACACCGTGTATGAGGAGCCAACAGTTTGCTGCTGTAGAACTCAAGGCTCAGAATGGAGAGGAAACGTGCCGGAGCCATCCAACAAGTAAGGACCAAAGCTGGATTCATATATAGATCCCCAAAGCCTCTCCTCCACTACGCTCCCGGGACGTTCAGGTACCCCTGGTGCTCTGGAGGGCAGGAGAGGGGGCAGAGCCTAGGAAGCTGCAGGGAGGGAGGCCTGGTCCTGAAAAGGGGCCAGGTCCAGGGGAAGACTTGCCCGGAGAACACAAGGTGCTGGGAGCTCTCTAGCTCCCTCCTCTAGCCCACAATTTTCCATCACCACCAGACAGCTGTTTGAAATACTACAGCTCCAATCCCCACGACTCTTTTGGAATTCTTCCACCATCCCCATGGCCTCACAGTCCCAGTATGGGAAACTGTGCTTTAGAGGGATGTTATGAATATTAAGGAACAAGTGATTATAAATCTTCTGGCAAACAGACAGTCCTATAGAAATGTTAACTAACCGTATGTTCCCGTTTAACTTCATTTACGGCATTTGGAGGGAACGGAGACATTTTGCCTCTTGTTGAGGACTTCTACTATTCAGTATTTGTAAAGAAATCATTAGCTACCTCTTGCGAAAGACATCAGGAAAGTTCTCTTCATCTTCATGCTGTCTGCTCCAAAGGGTTTTTTGTTTGTTTGTTTGTTTTTGGTTTGGTTTGTTTGTTTTTGTTTTTTGGTCTGCTCTGAAGGCCTTGGCTGGGTCTGTTACAAACAATCTCGTAATTGTGCGACTTATACCTGTCTAAAGACTTAATCAATTCTTTGTCTTTCTGAGGGCATCTAGGTCATTAAAAATCTAAGTTCTGTAGAGTTAGCCTTCATCTTGGATGATAACGTTTCACATGATTTCTTTCCATATGTTCCATCATGTTATGCAGCAATACATGTCTTCCACACCCAAATTGGAGTGTGTATCTCCAAAATCCAATTACCCACATAAACTTGGGACCTGTTATCTGGATAAATGATATCCATAAGCGTTCCAAGAAACTTTAACCTTAATAACTTCATAATAATTAATAGTGCTAAATTAATCTAGAGAGCCTTTCCCGACAATTGCCAAAAAGAAATACAATTTAACTACTTTGAGAGCCTTTACTGTTTCTCATCCCACGCTTCCATGGAAAGTTCCAAAGAGATGCAGAGGAAAGGTGGAGATCAGAGAATGAAACAAAGTGAGGGCTGGCTATTACAGGCTGGACAATCAGCCATACACTTCCTTGAGCTTGAGTCCCCCCTCTACGCTCTTCCTAAAATCGGAGGTACTTCTGTTTTTTCTCTTCTCGGTGGAGTGTCAATGAATATTTTCCACCTTCCTGGAACACCATTAATTTACAATCTTCATCCCTCCTGACGTCTCTGCTGAGGCTATCCGACCATCGTCTTGGTCTGGTCCTCACTGATACGATCTTTCAGGGCTCTCTCCACTAAGAGCCCAAGGCCCACTCTCTGCTGGGTTACATCCTCCGGGCCCCAAATAGAAAGTTTTTGGGGGGTCTGGAGTTCAGAAATGCCTCACCAGACTCCTCTTCTGCATCTTTAGTAAACTAAGTTAGTACCAAGATGTCTTAAAGCAATCAAGTCTTCATTTACACCCTTTAAATATCTGTAGATAGCTATCATGGCCCTCAGTCCAGAAACACACTAACCCACTTCTGCCCTCCCGCAGCAAATGCGCAGGAACGCTGTCTGTGTTGTTTTAGAAGATCTTTGATGGCACCAAACAGACGCTGATTCCCTTGTTATCAGAACCAGAACGTGAATTTGTCTCTACCCTCTAGCACGGAGAGGCTTCTCTTTGTAGGAATTTGCAGTGCGACCTACAAGCAATGGGGAGATCATCAAATGGCAACCATAGAGCATGAATAACATTTCATCTGGGCAGCCCTTTATACTGCTGAGATGTCTTCTCTTTCTTTTGTCTGTAAGCTGTTTTTCTGTCTCTATTTCTTTTTGGTCTTATCTTCTGGTACAATGTGTGAATCTACTCTTTATAGCAAACTTCACAACAGCAAACTTTGAACAGAGGCCACCGTAAATTCTTCAAGGACAGTGATTTTAATAGTAATTCCTCTGTGTGTGTCTGTGTGTCTGTGCGCCCGCGTGAGCGAGACCATCAAATAAGTGAGTGAATGAATACACGAGTGAATAAATGAATAGAAATTACAAAAGAGAATCATCAGGAAATAGGAGACAGTGTAATTTAAAAAGAAGGAAGAAAACCTGGTCATTACGTCCACATTCACTGTCGATGTTGTTATGACTGAAACGATCCATCCTAAAATGGTGCGAGGACACGTGGCAAGTTGCTGGCTTTGGAGACAAACGGTCTGAACCTTGAATCCTGGCCCCACCATCTACTGACCCCTGAACCTCTCTGAGCCTGTTTTCTCTTCTGAGGTGAGACGCACAGCCATCATCGGCCCCTTAGGGCAGGATTTACGGTAGAGCAACGTGCTCGCCACCGTGCCTGCCAGAGGGGGCGCTCGACGAATGGTGCGATCATCTCTGGATGGCATCCCAGCCAGTGTTGAAGTGAAGAAATCAGTTACCTTGTCTAAATATATGGTACGTGTGCCGCAGATCTGTTCTCTCACTTCTCCTAATTCCCATCTTCTATTTTTTTAATCCTTAATATTCATTTTACTGAAGTGATTTCAGTATTCTTTTCAGAACTAGGATTCAGCGCTTCGCATTCCCCAGACGTGATAAAGGCCATGTTCGGTGACACCTTTGCGGTGTCTTAACCGGCCTTTGGAGGGCAGCGGCAGAGACCAGGGTGGTACGGGGACCCCGTCCCCAGCTGCATTCTGAGTCCCCTTATATGACCATTCTTCCCCGTTTTTGAGGATAAAACTGCACTAGATGCAAGGAATAAGGGAGAGTTTCCAACAATCAAAGAATCGTCTCTCAACATAAATAAGAAGTACATAAATAATCGTAGGAGAGACGCAAATTAGCATTTTTCAAATTCTAAAGGATATCATTTGAACGGTCTCTCTTCCAGAATTTCTTATCTGAAAAAAGATTCTTGGAATCCTTTCTGCCAATAAAACTTGGAAGTTTTGCAACAACGCCAATAGGGCAAGCAACTTAGACGTGGAGCTGCCATGTTGCCTGTAGACACAGCCGGCTCCCACCCTGTGGTCCCGTTGAAGCAAATGCACACAGCTAGGACCGGCTTGGACACAATCACAATGGACAGGAGGGTCAAGAACAGACAGAGGAGCCAGGAGTTAAGTTTGCTTGTGGGAAACAGGAAGTGGCGGGGCAATTATGCACAGAGATTTGGAGATTGAGGGCTTATGTGATTAAGAAAATATTGACTCCTCCAATTAACAGCTGTTGGCCAGAGGGACCTCACAAGAAAATGCTGTTTTTATTTAAGGTTCAATTGTCTTAGGGATTGGAGATGTCTGTGCAAGGCAGGCCACTTGGCATGGCTAGGAGCCCTGGAGCGGGTAGGCAGAGGGCACTGAGCCCATGGATGGAGAAGTCACTGTGCCAGGCCCCGTGGTCAGCTTTACAAGAACCATCTCGTTGAAGTCTCACAAGGCCCTGTGAGTAAAGTACTATGGCTATTGTCACAATTTACAGAAGGGGAGACTGAATATTAAGTAAAACCAGATTCACAGGGGTTACGACTCACACAGGGACTCTAGGGCCACACTCCTAACCACCGCACCATCCTTCCTCCCGCAAGTGGGCCGGGAAAGAGGATGCAGTGCTGTGTTCGCGGTGAGCTGGGTAGTAAGCCACCTGCGCCTTGTCCCAGGCCTGGGATACAGAGCTGTGAAAGTGCCTTTCCTCCTTCAGCATGGGGTGGAGATGAGGCTATTACAGTCTTCGTGGGGAAGAAGAGAGAGACTTGCAGAGGGATGGAATGTGGACCAGAAGGTGTGTGCATAGCACACAGACGTGTCCATACACACCCACGCACCCGTTCACGAGAAGCCCCAGGCAAGTCGGCAGGGGTGAAGGTGCCTCTCTTCACACACACCTCCTTCCTCTGCACCGATTTCACCCTGCCTGGTTCCTCGGTGAGCACGTTCTTCCCTCCCCTCGGCCAGCCTCACCTGCCTCCCCCCAAGTCCTGACCGCCCAGTCGGAGCATATTCCTCCCCGTGATCTGTATAGCCACATTTTCAGCTGACTTACGATATGCGTGTGTGCTCAAAGTGCTGGCTGCATTTTTTGAGACTGAAATTAAACCACAACAGAAAAAGAACCTAATGCTGAATAAAACTAGTACTTTAAAAAAAGAAAAAGTTCAGAGCTTCAGGCGTCATTCTGACTTCTGGAAACTTCTTCCCATGAAACTCATATATTTTCTGGGCTTAACGCTTTGGTCATTATGATCGCTTTACATTTTTACCTCTTCCAACGGGGTTTTTGCAACTCGGAGATCAAGTTTGTTGTGTGACAACATTAACAGCTAATAAATTAGGCTCCCCCCTGCCATTTTCTTGAGCGGGGCTGGCAGAGTCAAGGCCTCACGGAATTTGGGAGGAACTTATTCTGTGGTCGATCCCCCACTTGGGCTATAAGGTCAGGATTGCATGCCAGAGCTGTGCTGTTCCTAATGGGGGGGGGGGTCTGAGACTCACCAAGGTGTGTGTCCATATGCTCTTCTCCAAAACTCTTTGAACCAAAGTGATTCAGAGTTGTTTAGATTTCAGGGAAGAAATGTGCGTATACTGTATATTATGTGACAACTCCCATTGGGGTTGGGAGCAGCACCCACTAATTAAACACATTAATATTCCCATAGCTAAATATATATTCACACTAAGTGCAATAAATATAAAATATAGTCAGGTATCATAAAAATGTAAATAATATGATATGATTAATAGGATAAATATTAAAATAATATAATAAACAATGTAAATATAAAATATAATAACCGGTTCAGGTTAGTTTTGACTGTCAAATAACTTTATTTTATTTTATTTTTTTAGGAGGAGGAGAGGCGGGGGAGGGGGAGAAAGAGAATCCTAAGCGGGCTCCACACCCAGCGCAGAGCCGGACAGGGGCTTGATCTCACAACCCTGAGATCATGACATGCGCCGAAATCAAGAGTCCAACGATTAACCGACTGAGCCACCCAGGTGCCTCTGGACCGTCAAATAAGTTCAGATGACATTGTTGTTGCCACATGAGTTATCGAAATCTTTTTGGTTTTCAGATTTTTGGATTTGGGGTTTTATGGAGAAGAGGTCATGGACCTGGTAAGGCCAACGGCTGCCATTTATGGATCCTTCTTGTGCTCTCCTGTGTTCCCCCCGAGAACCTGCGCCGAAGGAAATGAAGGAAAGTTCATAGCTTCATGTTCTGGACGAGGAAACTTGGAAGTGCACAGTCTAGGACCAGGGAGAGGACTCAAACCTGGCATATCCACACCCCTGCAAGGCCTATCCTCTTGCTACTATGATGTCTCCCCCCCAAGGAAATGACAGGCTTGCCAGATTTTTCCTTAAGATGACAGCTTCCTTTATCTCACCTGTCTGACAGGCGGGCCCCTGGCTACTTGGCTCTCTCAGCTGTCCTCACTTAGCATTATTAGCTCTTAGGCCTGTCAGGTTCAGGCCGATCCCCTGCTCTTTCTGCAGGGCCCCTTTAGTTTTCCTACTAAAAATATTTTTAAATAGTTGAGTGCCCCAGACATTCTTGAAGCAGTCATTTCCTTCCCTTCTCCTTTATTAATGGGCTAACTTCCTTCGGCTCCCCAGTGTTACTCTAGGCACTTTGTGGAAGGCCTGTTTATTGCCTTTGGCTGACATTACCTTTCTCCTTCTCCACCCCCAACTTTATCTTCTCCCTGCCAGCAGGACTAACCTTTGTTCCTTTCCTCCTTTGGGCTTCCCTCTCCTGCTCTGCATTTTCCTGGGGGGAGTCTCTGCCCAGGGGGTTTCTGAGCCCCGGCTCCCCAGCGGGTTAAATAGTGAGTAGTCCTGGCCTCCTCATTCTGCGAGGTTCTGGCTCTCGGCTGTGGGCCAGTCACACTCTGGGTTGAAAGTGTTCAAGTTCTGTATGAAAAAGCTGATTGTCTTGAATTTTCTTTTGCATGTCACCTTTTTGCAGGGCACACACTGGGCCGCACACCCTGAAACAGGGACTTTTCTTATTTGAGACCCAGCGTGGGATCTTCCCACAGGGCAGCTCCTCACAGCTCTGTGAGGACGCAAGTGTGGTCAGTCAACACCAAGGGAACCCGCACCAGATTTGGCTTCTGAGATTTCTCCCTGCCATCTCCAAAGGAGCCCCCGGGGTTCTCAGGAAAGACCGGCCAAGGGTGGGACGGCTATGATCTATCAGCTCACTGCTCTGATTGAGTGAATCCTCCCACCCAACCAAGCTTTACTTAACCTCGTTTTCCTTCATATTCTCACAAAAGATGGGAGTCATGAGAATACCACTTTGATTCCGACACCAATTCCGATGTGTGTGCGTGTGTTTCTTTTTTCACCCTACCAAGCAATCCTCCAACATCAGCTGGGTGTCCTACCATCCCACTCAATTCTGACACTATGTACCTGGAGATGGTGTCAGGTCCCTCAGGTTAAGGGTTCAGCCCCACGAGACTACCTCCCCTCTCCCCCCCTCCACTTGAGATGCCAATCACAAGTCCAAGCTGTCACCTGTGCTTCTGACCGGTGGGTTAGAGATCGGAGGTTCCCACCTCCTTGGGTTCAATTAATGTGCTGGAGAGGCTCACAGGACTCGGAGCGGCTTTACTTATGTTTACGAGTTGATTGTAAGAGGCAATGAGCGAGGCTCAGCCACGTGGAGGAGACGCACAGGGCAAGGTATAGGGAAAGCCGGGAGCTTTCGTGCTTTCCGAGGGCTCACTTGTTCACCCACCTGCAAGCTCTCCGAACCGTGTCCTTTACTGGGTGTTTCGGAGGCTTCATTACATAGGCGCGATTAGCTAAGTCCCTGGCCATTGGTGATTGAACTCACTCTCTAACCTTCTCCCCTTCTCAGAAGTCAAGGGGTGGAACCAAAAGTTCCAATCTCTGATTACTTGTTGGTTTCTGGTGACCAGTCGCATCCTTAGGTTACCTAGGGGCTTTCTGAAAGTCAGCGCATTAACATAACAAAAGACACGTTTTCCATTCTTCTTATTTAGGAAATCCCAAGGGTTTTAGGAGTTCTGTGCTCCCAGGAATACGGACAAAGACCGAATCTATATTTCTTATTATGATCACAATATCACAAATACTTAACCCATCGAGTCGTCATGAGGGGTGAGTTGATTAAATGAGTGAATGTGTGTGGAGGCTTCTGCACTGTCAGTTCCCTGGACACAGGCCCCCCTTCTTCTGTGCTCCAGTGTGAAGTCCTAATACCACCAAGGTGAACAAATCCTTGTCATCTCCCAGAGGAAAGAGGATTCCATATTGTCGCCAAGGGCGGGACTAACCTACAGGTAGGGCTGGGGCTAAAACCCAAGGGTAAGGATTCCCTGTTAGTGCTCTGTGCTAGGGTGACCAACTATACTGGTTTGCTAGGGACTTTTTCAGCCTTAGCACCAAAAGTTCTGCTTCTCAGAAAAACACTTCAGCCCAGCTGGTCACCCTAAACCTCTGGTCTTCGTGAGCCTTTGTTGCCTTATCAATCAAAACAGTACGTTTGGGGGTGCCTAAGGCTCAGTTGGTTAAGCATCTGCCTTTTGATTTCTGCTCAGGTCATGATCCCAGGGTCCTGGGATTGAGCCCCATATCAGGCTCCCTGCTCAGCCAGGAGTCTTCTTTTCCCTGTCCCTCTTCCACTCCCCTTGCTTGTGCTCTCTTCCTCTCTTCCTCTCTCTCTGTTACATAAATAAAATCTTTAAAACACACACACACACAAAATGGTATATTTGCTGTCTCCACAGCTTTTTACAGTAGGAATAAACCCTTCAGATGCCAATCTTTGTATATAGGAAATATTTTAAGTCACTAAAATCTAAGATTTCATAAAATAAGCATTTTTCAGTTAGCCATATTGCTTTTTTTTCACTTAACTTCCGTATCTTCTCTCATTAGATTATTTCAGACCTAGCGAATAATCTGTTGCTGGCTGTTCAGAGGAAGGTGATGTATTTTCTAGCTGACGGAGAATGAATTCAATGCCATTAATAAAGAAATTTCACAAAGTTCTAACTAACTTCTGGGAGTAGCTTACAATCGACCGGACTTAATTCTTCATGTTTGAATAAGTTTGGCCTTCTGGAAAACATTATAAGGAGGTTTTGTTGCACAGTGTACTGATGGAGTGGGAGCTCTATGCAAACTAAAACATGAAATGATGTTATTAATCCAAATATCTTACCACAATGGTTGTTTCTTTTGGAAGAGGGTGGGTAAATCCAGGATTTCACTTGGCCTGAAATATGCAGGTACTCAAGAAAAGCAATTATTGCTCCCACAGGTTCAATCTATAACAAATGTTTATTACGTGCTTAATATATTCTTGTCACAGTTAGCTACGGAAAAGTCACAGAGAGCAAGGTTTGTTTCTAATCTTCAAGGCAGTTATGTGGGTGCTATAGAAGTGAGGAGAATACTTCGGCAAAGCTGGCTTTTGAAATTGAACATTGAAATCGGTCTTCGAGCCATCATTCAATATTGCCGTGCTGGAATTGGAGAGGCAGAATCTTGTGAAATTTTCTCTATAAACCCTTGAGATAGAGGTCAGGATGCGTAGCTTATTGTCTCTGACACATTCTCAATAAACAGTTAAGAATCATTTGGAGGGGCGCCTGGGTGGCACAGTGGTTGAGCGTCTGCCTTCGGTTCAGGGCGTGATCCCGGCGTTGTGGGATCGAGCCCCACATCAGGCTCCTCTGCTATGAGCCTGCTTCTTCCTCTCCCACTCCCCCTGCTTGTGTTCCCTCTCTCGCTGGCTGTCTCTATCTCTGTCGAATAAATAAATAAATAAATAAATAAATAAATAAATAAATAAATAAATAAAATCTTTAAAAAAAAAAAAGAATCGTTTGGAAGTTTTGGGCCAATCTGGCTTTGAACTATCAATATAAACAGGCCCATATAATACGTCCCTTACTGAAAAGAGAGAATGCTTCTTTGCAAGGCTGAATTTAATTTCCGAGACAGAGCTGTGAATGTGAAAAGCTGCTGTTAAAGAATGAGGACATCCTGATTTTGAGGAATTTTGAAAGAATCCTCAGGAGAGCTCGATGAGATTCTTCTCGTAGCACCATGAATGCCTAGGCGGTTAATTCACCTAATTTATTGTAAAGCACCTCGAAAAGAAGGGAAAAGTAGCAACAATCTACTACCAGAAAGGAAATTGATTGGGCCATATCCACACAGGATTGTCAGTGGCCAAACACAGAAACCTGCCTTACAAATCCACTGCATCTCCGACCGCGGGATATCTGCCATCAGGGCATGGCCACCCAGAAACACGCAGCGGACTCCTGCGACGCCAGTCTGGAAGAGAAATTTCCCAGCACTGACATCTCTGTGGTGGTTCTCATTTATTTTCTTCACTCTCATCGTATCTCTCTCTTCCCCATACTTGTTGCCTTCAGAAAACTTTTAGAAGTTGCTGGCTTCTTTCCGGATTACTGCGGGTATAAAGTTGTCCCCTGAAATAACATGCTGAAAATGAACTTTGAATGAACTTCGAAGAACATTCACTCTTTCATGAGTGGCTTTTATTCTTTGAGCTCTTAGATGGCACCCAAATGCTCCTGTGAAAGAAAATGATCCACCGACTAGTATGGCCTGAAGATTGTCGGCGCCTGGAGAGCAGTGATTGGGGATCCGGCATTAGGTGCTCTGGGAGTGGAACCAACACACCGTGGGTGTGAGCTAGTCCACCCACTGTTTTTTGGGTTCAAAACCATGCCTTAAAGATAGATTTTTCATCTTTTAGTTAAAAACTCTACAAAAAACCTCTGGGAAACTGCATATTTTGATTGGTTTTTTATTGTTGTTTTTGTTTTGTTTTGTTTTGATCATTCTACATTGTGTGTGAATGTGTTGGGTTTTGTTTATTCTTGGGCAACCCCTGAAAATCAATAGGGCATTTTAAGAAAATAATAAAACTCACTATTGAAAACTTCCTCTGTATCTTTCTGGTCTCTTCTATCACCCAATTACCTAACTTCACTATACTACGAATCACATCCCAAAGAAGCCCGGCATGATTTGCCTTTCTCTATAGTTCCACCTGTCTGGAGGCATTCCCTACCTCTATCTCCAGCCTCCTGACTTCCCTACCCACCCCACCCCCATCCCAGCTGACCTGTCATTTCCTCCTCTGTGTCCTCATCCTCACAATTGGGAAGAATCTGTTGATGTTGCTTTGATTTGTATTTCTCTAACTGCTAGTAGAATAGAACATTTTCACTGTCGCTGGTACTCTTGTCCTGTGACATGTGTTCATGTCCTTTGCACAATTTACTATTGGAAATTTGTCCACTGCAGTAATTATAAAATTTCTTTTTTTATGAAAGATATTGATCCTTTTCCCACTGTGAAAGTTGCAGCTCTCCTTGAGATTTTTGTTGACGTTTGTTCTTGCTTACAGTGGTTTTGAAATGCATTCGTTTTTGCATTGTCATTTTAAAACTGTATGGCTTCTGCCTTTCAGCCCCTCCCATTCATTTATATTTTCTTCTAGAATTTTTAGGGTTGACTGTTTTACATTTCAGTGCTGACTCACCTGGAACTTATTTTGGTGTATGGTTTGAGAACATTTCCTAACAAATCGATATTTCCTGACAAATGGATAGCCAAATATTCCAACAGTTTATTGAACAAACTATTCTTTCCTCCGTGATTTATGATACCAACTTTATTATGCAATGATCTGCCTTCAATAAACTCTGTGGAAAGTAAAATTGTCCCTGTTTGCAGATGACATGATACTATATATAGAAACCTCTAAAGACTACACACTCACACACACACACACACACACAAGCCCTGCTAGGACAAATAAATGAATTCAGTAAAGTTGCAGGACATAAAATCAACATATAAAAATCAGTTATGTTCCTATACACTAAAAACAAACACTCTGAAAAGGAAATTAGAGAAATAGTAACATTTAAAGTAATATCAAAAAGAAATATTTAGCAAAATATTGCTAAGAGAAATTGAAGACATAAACAAATGGAAAGACATCCCATGTTTAAACATTAGAAGACGTAATATTGGGGCGCCTGGGTGGCACAGCGGTTAAGCATCTGCCTTCGGCTCAGGGCGTGATCCCGGCGTTCTGGGATCGAGCCCCACATCAGGCTCCTCCGCTATGAGCCTGCTTCTTCCTCTCCCACTCCCCCTGCTTGTGTTCCCTCTCTCGCTGGCTGTCTCTCTCTCTGTCAAATAAATAAATAAAATCTTTAAAAAAAAAAAGAAGACGTAATATTACTAAAATGTCCATACTACCTAAAGCAATCTATAAATTTAATGCAATCCCTATCAAAATCCCTATGACAATTTTACAGGATTAGAAAAAGTTCTACAACTCATGTGGAACTATGAAAGAGCACAGATAGCCAAATCAATCCCGACAAAGAGGAACAAGGCTGGAGGCATCACACTTCCTGATTTCAAAGTATGTTACAAAGCTACAATAATCAATGTAGTATGGTACTGGCATATAGACATTTAGGTCAATGGAACTGAATAGAAAGCCCAGAAATAAATCCATAAATCCATCAACAAGGATGCCGAGAATACACGGTGGGGAAAGGACAGTCTCTTTAAACAAATGGTGCTAGGAAAACTGGATATTCAAAGGCAAAAGAATAAAGTTGGACCCTTATCTTACACTGTAAACAAAAATTAACTTAGAGTGGATTAAAGACTTAAATGTAAGACCTGAAATTGTAAAGGTCCTGGAAGAAAACACAGGCGAAAATCTTCATAACATTGATCTTGACAATTTCTTGAATATGACACCAAAAGTAAAAATAAACAAGTGTGACTACATCAAACTAAAAAAGTTTCTACACAGCAAAGGAAAAAAATTAATTGAGTGAAAAGGCAACCTAGAGAATGGAAGAAAATATTCTCAAACCATACATCTGCTAAGAAGTTAATTTCCAAAATAAGGAACCCCTATAACTCAATAGTGAAAAAACTAACCCAACTGAAACACGGGTTAAGGACTTGAATAGATTTCTCCAAAGACACACAAATGGTCAACAGGTATATGAAACGATGATCGGTGTCACTCATTGTCAGGGAAATGCAAATGAGAACCACAAAAAGATATCACTTCACACCTGTCAGAATGGTTATTATTAAAATAACAAAACACAACAAATGTTGGCAGGGATGTGGAGAAATTGGAACCCCTACCCTGTTGATGGGAATGCAAAATGATCTAGCTGCTATGGAAAAGAGTATGTTTGTTTCTCAAAAAATTAAAAATAGAACTATCATATGTTCCAGCAATCTCACTTCTGGGCATTTATCCAAAAGAATTGAAATCAGGATCTGTAAGAGATAATAGCACTCCTATATTCACTGCAGCACTGTTCACAATAACCGAGATGTAGAAACCGCCTAAGCATCCATGGACAGATGAATGGATTTTTTAAATGTGGTATATACGTATCCTAGAATGTTATCAGACTTAAAAGTATGTGACAACGTGAATGGACTTTAAGGACATTATGCTAAGGGAAATAAGCCAGTCACAGAAAGACAAATACTGCAGGATTCCTAGGGTAGTCAAACTCACAGAAATAAGGAACGGAATGGTCGCTGCCAGGGTCTTGGGTTGGGGGGGAGGGTGCGGTGAGAGGGAAATAAGAAGTTGCTATTCAATGGGTGTAAAGTTTCAATTATGCAAAATGAATAAATTCTAGAAATCTGCTATACAACATTGTGCTATAGATAAGAATACTGTATTGTGCATTTTAAAACCTGTTAAATGGGTAAATCCCATGTTAAGTGTTCCTACTAAAATAAAATTAAAGTAAAGTAAAAAGAGCCCAGGGCGCCTGGGTGGCTCAGTGGGTTAAGCATCTGACTCTTGATTTTTGGTTAGGTCATGATCTCAGGGTCCTGAGATTGAGCCCCGCGTGGGGCTCATTGCTCAGCAGGGAATCTGCCTGGGATTCTCTCTTTCCCTCTCCCTCTGCCCCTCCCTCTACTCACTTGTGCTCTCTCTCTCTCAAAGAAATAAATAAATCTTTTTAAAAGCATGTAAAATCTGTGGATATTTGAGAACACTAGAAAGCTGCATGTGAGGGCATTTGTTACACACACCTCATTTATGCTCATGCTGTTGTCTAATAACTGTTCGTGTTGTAAACATTTATGTGTTATTACTGAAGTGCTACTGTTTATTAAATAACTCTTTCTAAATTTTGCATTGTTTTTTGCTTTGTTTTTGTTTTTTTTGTATTGTTTTTTTGTTTTTTTGTTTTATTGAAGACCATATAGAGTAATGGTGGAGTTTTGCTGGATAAATTACTTTCTCTGTTCCTCTGCTTCCCCCTCCATGGTTAAGAATGGTGTCTACCACAGGTTTAAGCATTCAATTAAATTATCTTTGTAAGAGTTTTAGCCCAGTGTCTGACACTTAACAATGAACAAATATTAGCTATTATTCTCTTTATACAATGGAGTTCAGTCAAAAAAGCCTGCTATATAAAAGAAAATCAGTCTTATGGGTTTCAAACCATCTTAATCAAATAAGCCCAAAGTCAGAATACTTCAAAGACAAGGTTATTTATCTCATCCTATAGTTTCTAGAAACACAGATGAAAACTCTCCAAGAAGAAACAAACAATAATACCGAACGTGAACAAATAAATATCGGGTAGTAAGGGGCAATAAAATGTATTTGTCCTTTGGATTTCTTTCCACTGTAAATAGAGATGTGCTGCATGCTCAGTGCATACTGTGGGATAGAACATTCTATAAATCTCCATTATGCCCCACTAAGCTTCAGGGGACTTCGGAAGACAATCTTGCTGTTAATGATCTTCTTCCCTGTCTACTTGTGGTACCTGTGAAAAACAGGATTTTTGTGTAACGCTGGAATGGAAACAAAATATAGAGGTAGAGGTAATGCAATATTTTATGTGAGGATTCAATTCAGCACCAGTAGTCTTCATATTAATTGGCTATGACCTGAACAGATACAAAAATAATTTTTTAAAATTTTAATCACTGTGTCTTATTGGATAGCACAAAATATAAAATAAAAGATTCCTTAAATTTTTTTGATATGTTTTGTGCTTAGTTAACTAAAAATTGTTTCCCCTATATGGTATTGCTGATTTCAGTTCTGTTCTAATGTTTTAAAATGTATATAAGTCAACTTTTTTTTTTTTAAAGATTTTATTTATTTATGTGACAGAGAGACAGCCAGCGAGAGAGAGGGAACACAAGCAGGGGGAGTGGGAGAGGAAGAAGCAGGCTCATAGCGGAGGAGCCTGATGTGGGGCTCGATCCCATAACGCCAGGATCCCATAACGCCAGGATCACGCCCTGAGCCGAAGGCAGCCGCCTAACAACTGCACCACCCAGGCGCCCCTCTATAAGTCAACTTTTTAATAATTTCTTATAAAACTTCTGTACTGGTAAATGCATAAGTATGTGCATGTATTTTCGGAATAAGCTTGAATGCACAAGGAATTAAGAAAGGGCAACCTTATTCTTTCCCACCAAAGGCCTTTCAAAGCTGTTCTTTGAATTGTCTTTCCCCACTCCTTGCTTAAATCTCAACCATGTCTATAATTTATCTGGTCTTTTTCAGATAACGAAATTTCAGTCTGGTATCATGACTGCATATCTCCAATTTGTCATCTGAGTAAATAGGTCTCCTTTTTCTGTAGCTTGGAACCTTGCAGTGGGAGTGGGAGCTTTGGATGACTTCTTTGCCCATATCTGGCTCTACCACATCATCTACATGCAAGCTGCTCTTTTAAACCTTCTCGGGTTGGGCATGGGCTGGAAGTTTGGAGGAAGATAGGAGAAGAGAGGACGGCTAAGGGACAGAAAGGTCTCGCTGCAATTGTAACCCGCAGTAGACTCTCCATATGGTAGACTCCTTCTGATGACACATTGATTCTTGGTGTCCTCCTGAGAATTCTTCAGGCTCCTTCTTCTGTAACCCACCATGACTGTTGTTAGGATCTCTCATCAACAGCTCTCTTCTTCCAACTGCTAATGACCAGCACCATGATTTCCTTTGGAATCACATTGGCCAGAGTTCCTTTCGAGATGATATAATCCAGCTCCATTCCATTTGGCCCATGGGAACTAACACATTCTTTGCCTTGCTTGTTTCCAGTACAACATCTTCCCTTGGCTTTGCTATCTTGGAGCTCCTGACTAGTCACAGTCTCTTCCCTTTAAACTGTTCAGGCATCAATTAGACCACAGCTCTGGTCTCTCCAACCAAGCAACCCATGTCAAACTTTTCAAATGATTCTCTTGAAGCCCTGCTTCTTGACTTGAGGACCCTCTTTCCTTCTTCCACAGAAGAAATACATGGCCAATTAACCATTCCAAAAAAATAGCCACCACAGGCACCTTCAATTACAATGACTCATTTGTCTTCTCTTTTATAGCCTAGAGGTGAATGACGGGCTACTGCTGGCAGATTTCACAATTTCTTACCCCTGCCTTCACAGACAGTCTAGCATCTTCCAAGGGATGCAGGATATGGAGATATTGAACAATAGTTGTATTTGTTCTCAAATTTTGGGGCCTCAGCTGAAACTCTGAGTCAACAGGAAAAGTCCCATTTTCACATAGTGTTATATGTATGTCATGGGCTGCTACTGGTAGTGCTTCAATATATTATGATGTAAATCATGTTCCTTGACAAAATAAATTTGGAAAGCACTGCTCCATTGTTTTGCTTTTAAGTATGATGTAAGCTACTTGGTTTGAGATAACTTTTTAATCATGTCAAGGGAGTATTCCATATGTAATTTATTTAATTTTTTGTCACAAATGAATATTGCATATTGTTAAATGCCTTTTAACATTACAAGATGAACATAAAGTATCATCGATGTGACCATGATGTTTTTAGATTTCCTAATAGTAAATCATTCATGGCTTCCTAGAGCATTGTTCCTTCAATATGATGCTAGATTGGATTTGTTAGTACTTTAATCACTAAATTGTTCTGTGTCTATTCATTAGTGAGCTTAGTAAAAAAAATGTGTGCCATTTTGGTCAAGTTTCAGTATATGCTGGCTTTTTTATAGAAAATGCAAAACTTTCCATATTTCATTCAAGTTATAGTCCTCTTTTTTAGAAAAAAACTATTGAAGTACATGTATAGAAGCGTACATCTATTAATTAATTTTCAAAAGCAACCACACTTGAGGGGCACCTGGGTGGTGCAGTCAGACTCTTGATTTCAGCTCAGGTCATGATATCAGGGTCATGAGATTGAGCCCCACATTGGGCTCCATGCTCAGTGGGTGGTCTGCTTGAGATTCTCTTTCTCCCTTTCCCTCCCCACCATGCTTGCTCTTTCTCTCTCTAAAATAAATAAATAAATCTTAAAAAAGAAAAAAAAAGTAAGCACTCGAGTGACCAGAGCCCAGATCAAGAAACACCAACATAAGTACCCCAGAACGCCCCCTTATTTTCCCTTCCACTAAGTTAGCTTTGGAGAGTGAGGGTAATTCTCCCTTCCACCTAAGGGTAATCACTAACTTGACTTTCAACAGTATAACTTGATCTGTGTTTATACCTTATCTAAATGGATTCATGCATATGCACTCTTTTGTGCTGGTCGTCTTCTTCTTCTTCTTCTTCTTCTTCTTCTTCTTCTTCTTCTTCTTCTTTTTTAGAGAGAGAGAGAGTGAGCAGGGAAGGGCAGAGGTTGAGAGAGAATCTTAAGCAGGCTCCACGCCCAGTGCAGAGTGGGATGCTGAGCTCCATCTCATGACCTTGAGATCATAACCTGAGCCGAAATCAAAAGTTGGATGCTTAACCAACCGAGCCATCCAGGAGCCCTTTGTTGGTCTTCTTTAACTCACTATTATGTTTGTGTGATCCAGCCTTTTCATCGTGTGTGGCGATACACAGTTCATTCTCATTGAAATATAACATTCCATTGTATGTATATACCCAAGATCGCTTATCCATTCTGCTGTTGGTGGGCAGTTGGGTAATTTTCAGTTTGAGACTTACAAATACTGCTTCTATAGGCAGTCTAGTGCATGTTGTTTTCTGAATATACACGCAAATCTCTGTTGGGTATAGACTTGGGAGTGGAATTCCTAGGTTGTAGGGAATCATATGGGTTGTGTGCCATTTTCTTTGCTTTTTTTAGTAATTTTTTATATATTCGGAATGCAAACTAAAAGAATGGAAGAAGATGTATCACACAAACAGCAGGTACAAGAAAGGTGGGAGTGGCCGTCCTAACACCAGACAAAATAGACTTCAAAACAAAAATTGCTACTAGAGACAAAGAAGAATATTTTATAACAGAAAGTCAATTCATCAGGAAGATATAACAATTTTAAGTCTATATGCACCTAACAACAGAGCCCCAAATACATGAAGCAAAAACTGACAGAAGTGAAAGGAGAAATAAACAATTCATAAGTAATAATGGGAGGCGTCTATACCTAATTTTCGATAGTACATAGAACAACTAGAAAGAGGATCAATAAGGACTTTAACATAGTTGTAAACCTTCATGACCTGAGGTTAGTTAGACAAAGCCTTCTTATACATGACACCAAAAGCACAAGTGACAAAAGGAAAACTAGGTAAATCTGATTTTATCAAAATTTAAAATTTTATGCTCAGTGGAATCCATTGAGAAAGTGAAAAGACAACCCACAAAACAGGAAAAGTATTTGCAAATCATATATCATACTGATAAAGGACCTGTATCTAGAATACAAAAAGGACCCTTACAATCCAATAATAAAAAGAAAAATGACCCAATTTTTAAATGGGCAACGGATATGAATAGACATTTCTTCAGAGAAGATATACAAATGGCCAATAAGTACACATTATGGAAATACAAATCAAAACCACGATGAGATAACACTTCATTCCCACTTGGATAGCTCTAATCACAAAGACAGATAATAACAAGTGTTGAGAAGGGTGTGGAGAAATTGAAACCCTCACTTATTGCTAATGATGATGGAAAATGGTGCAGTCACTTTGGAAAGCATTCTGGCAATTCCTCAAAATATTAAACCTAGAATTATCATATGACCCAACAGTTCCACTTTTAGTTATATATCCAAGACAAATGAAACCATACGGGAGTACAAAAATTTGTACACACACATTCATAGCAACATTACTCATGATAGCAGAACACAGAAACTACACAAATGTCTATCAAATGAGGCACAGATAGTGTGGTATACCCGCATAATGGAGTATTATTTCCATTGTAAAAAGGAATAAAAAGCAGCTAAGGAATAAAACAAAAAGGAATGACATACTGATGCATGTTACATCATGGATGAACCTTGAAACACTTATGCCCAGCGAGAAAGTCCAGTCACAAAGACCACGTATTGCATGATCTTATTTGTATGCAGTGTCCAGGTCAGACAAATCCATGGTCAGAAAGTAGATTAGTTGTTGCCTGGGGCTGGGAGATTTGAGGGGAGTGGGATGGGACACGATTGCTTATCAGTACAAAGTCTATCTTACAGGTAATAAGGTATTTTGAGGTTGGTTGTGGTGATGGTTACACAACTCTGAATACACTAAAAACCAGTACACTTTACGTGGATTAATTGGATGATATGTGAATCATATCACAAGCTGTTAAAAAGCGATTTCAATCTTGAACAATGCATGCTTACATTCTTTAAAGGATTATTGTCCTTTAATACCTCCCACAGTGCTCAGGATAGGGGCGAAGGAGTCAATAAATGCTAATCAACAGAGAAAAGACTTTAGTCAAATTAGACTGACTGCATAGGCAAGATGCTTTCAGATTTCTCCAGTAGACACAGACTGAGACCATCCCACGGATTTTGATCTGATGAAGAACAGAACCCTTTTCTGGGTTAGATGAGAAGGGGAAGCACCCCAAGCAATAAGACAACCAAGCTACAAGCTGGCGCGCTCCTATCTGCGTGGCTGATAAGGCCCATCTGATGCAATGTGGCCTTCCTCACCGCAAAGTCACAATATTTATTTTAACACCAGTGAATATTGAGTGTGTGTATATATCTATATACTGATAAAACATCGCTCTAATATGTACACAGGGTCTGAACAAGATCAATTTATCAGGGTAATCATGCAAGCCTGTGTATGAGAGAGGTTGTTTATATAGTGGGTTGATAGAGTACTGTGATATAAGCCACAGAGAAGCACTGTCTAATGCTCATAATGCATGATATATATTTCACAATATGGGCATCGTATAAATAATTAATAGCATGGGCTTGAGAAAGCATTGATATGAATACGAGAGATTGCACACAAGATCTGCTCAAGTACTCTGCTCTTAGTGGGTAGGATAGAAAAGCACAGTTGGCCAAACACATCACACGTTTTAGGGACGTTCTTCATCAAGCATTGCCTTGTGTGATGGCTGGGTCTCCTACTCGATGACTGCTTCTCTTGCAGATACAATTTTGAAGTATTTTGTCAGTTTAAAAAATGTGTGTGCTGTCTCTTTGTGTGAAAGTCCATGTGGAAAAAAATTGCCTCATAAAATAGCACAACAGAATGCAACTCTTTGAACTGCTAGATGCCAGCATTTTCTCAGAAGTGTCCTATTTAGAAATAGAGTAGTTGGCAAGATGTTGACTAGCCTATGTGTAATTTATCTTTCAACCATTACTCAGTGCTTCCCCAAGCACCCTTGATGTCTACCTAGCAAAGAGCACTGTGCTGATACTTTGCTCACGTCCCCAAGGACCTCTCCTTTCCCTAATACATATGTATTAATTCCCATTAACCTCATTTAGAGGAAGGAGCAATGTGGGTATGAAGAGGCCAGAAGGCCCTGAGTGTCTGTTACGGTATATGAGTAACTCTTCCCATTATCATTCAGCCTTTATTTACTCAATGAATTCACATTGTGAGTAACTCATTTTTGAGGGCTGGTTCTTTTCCTTCTGGGCTACTGGCACAGACATGCCCCTCATATTCTTTCCTGGAGCTCGAAGTTACAACCGCTGTAAAAAAGACACTGAAGGAAAGGAAGTCCACAAAAGAATGCAGACATTTGCAGACAGAAGGTGCCCTGGAAGAGCATTCGTGAAGGCGGAGCTGCTGCTGAGTTTCCCTCACAAAGAGAGTAGGTCCATGAATCATGTCTGCTCCCCGTCAATCGACACTCCGAGACTGGGCATTCCCCTGCCCCACCCCCACCCACTTAGACCTTGGTGGAAACTACATAGGTATTAAATCTCTCTCTGAAGTCCTGTGATTCACCGGTGGAATGAACCCACTTCTCTCCTCAAGTCTCAACCTCTGAGGAGAGATGAGGAGTCAGCTGATGGTCAATGCTCAGCCTGATGCAGAGGGTTACAGGGCCTGCTGCCCTCGCCCTGAATTTCTTCCAGTCCTCAGGAACCAGTTTGAAGACTCTAGAATTACAGACACAACAGAGGTCTTCTATTGGAGACAGTGGCAGAAGGGCTCTGTCCAAAATTTGAAAGAGGGTCCACTTTCTGAGTGGTTCGTTCATCAGTAAAATCACTGTGTTCTGCTTCTGTGAAAAGCAGGATTGTAGCCCCTTGAAAAGAGGAAAAACCCTCTAGTTTTCATTGAAACAATGAGGCAAAAAACTTTGAGGTGTATTTTTAAATGGTGGTAAGAAGTCAAGAAGGAGGAAGTGCCATTGGGTCAGCAGTGTTGGGAGCTGGGAAGGATGCGGGTGGAAAAGGGGGAAGGTGGGGTGAGTGATTTTTCCAACCCACTAGGTGGAGAATGAAGGTGAAGTCCTGAACCGTGGCCTGATGGGTCTGCCTCAGGCCAGGACAATGGAGAGAGAAGGAAAAGAAATTTGAAGATGAGAATGTTCAGAGAACATCAAGTTAACAGGGTGATTTGTAAGTTCCACAATTTGTACCAAGTTTCTCTTTTATCTTTCCACATTATGTATCTTCAATTATTCTTAACAATAACTTTTAGACCCCCCAAAATAGAAATGTGTATGTATGCTTTGGGTTTATAACCACATGCTCAAAGTCCCACAACACATTCCAGATTTAAAAACTAAATGAAGACACTTGAAGAAGTCAAGCCAGAATCACTGTATTTGCATAAGAAGTCCCCACTTGCCTGATGAATGATTGTAAATTATCAAGGCGTTCAACACCTTTTATCTATGTATTTGTGTTCCAGTTCACAAGAGTGCGGAGGCTCAGCTATTTAACCAATCTTAGAGGATTTAAATGACACTGTAATGTTACTTTTCCGTTGCTTTGGATATTTAAAGTAAGAGAAATGCCTTTTTAAAATTTTTTAGTGACATGCTTTTTAGTCTTGGAGATTCCTCCAGGGCAAAATGTTACGGAGAGAATCCTGCTATCAGGCATAGGCTTATAGAATCTCGGGCTTAGAACCAAATCCGAAATCCAGTGTGTCTCTCCTGCGGCAGGAAACCTCCCTGCAGGATCCCCGCTCCCCAGCCCCCAGGCTCTTCCAGCCAGTCCTAGCAACTACTGCAGAGGCCTATTCCATCTTCAAGCTGCTCTGATTACAGCTCCCAGGCAGGAGTCACGCCTCCAGGATGAAGAATATTGTTCTCCCTCAACCTGAGTGTCTCTGTGACACTTCAGGAAGCGTCACGTTAGGAAGCAACGGCAACTAAATTATGAACTAAAGTTGTCACATTATGTCTCTGCTCCCAGACGCCCTCTAAAAAATTTCTTCGTTGGAAGCTAATGCCAGAAAGAAAGGGAATGCAGGAGGAGCTTTCTTGCTGACTCTATCCCATCAAGGATAGGATGTGGGCTCTGGGGGCCGACGTCGACAGGAACACCAGATTCTCTCTCGTTTGTTCTTTATCTTTACTGACTGCACGTTTTGCTGCCATGGACTTTTTTATTATTCTAAATTGTGGGTGAGATAATAGTTGGTTTCTCAAAGTGCAAAGGCTAAACCTACTGATAAACTTCAGCTGCTACCAGGGGACAAACGCCACCCAAACTGCCAAAACAATCATGACCTCACTTCCTGCATGGCGCACTGAAGGCTTCACCAGAAACTCAGAAAACCCAGCAGGCCAGGCTCTGGCATGAGCCAAAGGCGGAGATCAGTGAGTCATCTGAGCAGGGCTTTGGCCAGGCCAGTTCTTTTAAGAAAGAAATACATGGAAAGAGTTCTTTTGCTCCATTGCTCCTATCACTGCTTCCACTCAGGAGACTTCGCTATCATCAGGCCTTTGCTCGTACCAGTAAAATTTACTTCTGGGCTTTTTAAAAAGCCAGGGCCAAACACTGAACAACTGAGATATTCATTTCCCCCCCAGCTAACAGGTTTTTCAGGTGTAATGTAAAAACCTCCATTTGAAGTGCAGCTTGGCCAGAGACGCATATTTTAATTTGTCTGTTTTTTTTTTTTTAAGATTTTATTTATTTATTCGACAGAAAGAGAGAGAGCCCGCGCAAACGGGTGGAGAAGCAGGCAGAGGGAGCGGGAGAAGCAGGCTCCATCCCAGGACCCTGAGATCCTGACCTGAGCCAAAGGCAGACGCTTAACCAACTGAGTCACCCAGACACCCCCATATATTTAATTTATAAAACTGATTAGAATTTTCCAAGGTGAATATTTAAGGCTTCCTGAAAGCATAGGTTTGGGAGCTTTTGAAGGTCTTGAAAAGAACAGTAACATTTGTGTACTTCTTAAAGTTGGAATGGTCCTGAAAAGATGAAACAGAGTTTCAGTGCCCTGTGGGGGATTTGCATAGCTTTGGAGAAGGGAAACAAATATGGGTTGAATGGCTACCATGTACCAAGCCCAAGGTGGCCTTAAAGACACAAATTAATATGATCTTGACCTCTCTATCTAGTCATTCCAAATGGTGCAGAAAGGGCGAAACCCGAGGAATGCACAGGTGCTCAGGAAACTCAGAGAGGGCACTCAGTCCAGCCTGCACCTAGAAAAGGCAGGCAGCAGGGCCTTCTCCTGACAGATACCATGAGCAAGTCTTAGAGGACAAGTGGGGTTTGAGCCAGGCTCTGATAAGACAGAATCAAAGGAAAAGAGGAATTGAAATTAGAAAGCCTATGCTTGAGATTTGAGTCTCTCCTTAATACCTATGTAACCTTAAGAGAGAAAAGAACTTCAAGTTTCTAAAACTGTCTCTCTTATATAGAATAGAGATGATAATACCCATGTTATAGTGTTGTTGAAAGGGTAGACTAGATAATTTATCGTTTTATTTCTTTTTTTTAATTATTTAGGCATGTGCTTTAAAATTTTCTAGGTATCCTTTTATTTCTATTTCTATTTCTATATTTCAGGCAGAGGGACCAGTATGAGCAAAGGCATGGGGACCAAAGAGACTGGTACAATTCTCAGAACTGAAAGTGTCCTAATCTCTGCGTCCTAAAGCAGTCTGTGTACATCTAATGTGGCCGTTTCCCTTCTTCTTGTTTTGCCCAGAATAATGAGACGAAGAGAGACAAGGCACGGCAAGAGGAGACACTGCAGAAGTAAGAATCACGATCTGTGCGCTTTGGCTGGTTTGGAAGAGAAGTAAGACAGGGTAGAGTTTATACGTGTGGAGAAGAAAGACCGGCTGAAGTCGTGGTGGTCTTACTGAAGCAGAAGCCCGTGTGCTGTGAGTACCTGGAGTGAGGGTGCAGGCAGGACCTGGGAGGGGTTGATCTCCTGTTTCAGTGTGTGATTTCTTACGTGGGGAAGTTCCGAGGGAAGGAACAAGCACAGCCAAGAGGGCACATGGCTGAAATGGAGGCCAAGCGGAGGCCACTGGACAAAGTCAAGAACATGACTGGCTGGAGCATTGGGGCAGTCTGTGAGCTGGACTTTGAAATTCTTCGAGAAGGGGACAGGATTCACGGTGGAGAAGGTAAATACCGAAGTCTTTGTGAACCTCTTTCTGAATTTCTAACATGGATGAACAGTATCTCTTTCCACGCCGTTATCCAAGCTGAGAACCTGGGCTTTATCTTCAAATCCTCTCACTCCTTCACCCCTCCCCCCAACCCAGGAGCCCACTGACAGGGCTGTTTGCACCACAGCCGCGGCCTCTAGCAAAAGAAGTCTCGCAGACCACTGGCTGTAAGGTGGCTCCCAGCAGCCAGGGGGACCTGGGGGAGTCTTAGCTCTTCCTTTTCTGGCTGTATCAACGTGGGCCAGTGACTTACACGCCATGCTTCATCTGCCTTGTTTGGAAGAGAAGATAGTAATAGCATCTGCCTCAGAGAGTGACAGTGAATTTTGAGGTCATACACATAAAACGCAGTGTCTGGCATACACTAAGTCCTCAAAAAATGGTAGCCATTGATGTGGTAGTGTTAGTGGTGCTTTAGAAGGCTACAGCGAACATGGAAAAACCCAGAATTCTTCTTCGCTTATAAGAGAGAAAAAATGCCTATGTTGGGTAAAAACGGAAGTGTATTAGGAACACAGTAAAGGATGCATTATGGAGAATGGTGGGGATTGAACCCTGCCTAGACAGAGGGAAGCTGACAGAATTCTCTGATACTGGTCCAAACAAGAAACCAGATAGGTGAGAATCAGAAAGTGACCAGCAGGGGCAGTAGAGTTGGATTCCTGTGCCTTCTGGAGAAGGGTTTAAGAATGGAGAGGGCCAGCGCACCACCACTATGGCCCAGCTCGAGCTGAGTAGCCAGAAGGGAGGTGCCGCCAAGACGGTTTCCCAGGCAGCCTCCAAGACCAGCTTAATCTGAGGAATCCTGGAAACTCTGGAACACTAAGCATTGATGCCAGCCCCCAAGAAGCATTGTGGTTAGCAGTAGATGTATGGGCTCTGCAGCCTGCGGTCCCTGGGAAGCTCTAGGAAACTCAGCTGCTGTTCGACATCCCAGGTTTCAGCTCTCTATTGTAAATTTCCCTAATGTTAACATTTCTGAAATGGGAACAGGTCTCGTTGTGATTGTTTCCCCCCAAGTGCTGTGCATTCAAACCCTAGAGCCACCATCAATGGCATCTTAGATTCAAGGAAACACAAAATATGTCATAATAGTTTTGGTTAAGTGAAATGTGTTAAGCTTATATAACTCAATGGTATTTGATCTGTAAGTCACATACTCTGAGGGATGCTAGGCAAAGTAAATATTCTGACCAGCAATACCCAACGCTGTTAATTACCTAGGGAATTCATGTTCAAATCAATTGATTGGGGGATTATGCACAGTCAGAAAATCGACTCAGTGGAGGTGATAATAGCTGAGAACCCCCACTGCCTGGCCGGCTAGAGTGGCTGTCTTCCTACTCCCAGCCCAGGGCTGCCTTTCCAGTAAGTCCTTCTAGATATCTGCAAGTTTAATGCACAAAAGCTTTCCCCATTCATCCTGAAGCCTTGACAAATGTGCCTTTGCTTACTGGGGCTTCCAAAAGAAAAGGTTAAATGAAATCTGAATGGAATACAAATAGATCTTCCTTTCAGGGATTGTATTCTGTGAGAGCTCATGCCAGAAAGCAAACTTCCTCCATGGTCACCAGGAAGCCCCCATTGGTGTTTGGTATTCTAATGGCTGGAAACATTCCCCCAGGTTCCCTCTATCAATTCATATGATGGTATATATATTTAATCAGTTTCCACCATGTTCCTGGAAAGGCATTTAGCTGGCTGCCAACAGGCTCCGCCTCCTGCTCTTGTTCGTCCATGAAATCAGTGGTTGATTCACTACAGGGGCTCAGTACTCCTCTTCCTGAATTTTCTCCCGGGCAAACCAAGCTTCCCATCATGCCTGAGCTCATTGTTCTGCATCTCAAAACTTATGTACATGAAATCACCCACACCCTCTTCATTATAGTCCAACCAAGCCAAATAGATACGTATTTTTTAGTGCACAGAGGCTAGCATCATTCAAGAAAAAGAAGACCCTGAGTAGAAATGAAATAAAACACAATGAATTGTGGCTGGCCCTGTAAAGGGGATTGTGGTACAGCAGAGAGAAGCAGCCCCACAGAGAAGGAAAATCAATTTTCATTAATGATTTTGAGTGTACCATTGGCCTCAAGTTAATTATTTATTTGCATGAGGGTTTAGATTTATCTCACGGATATGCCAGATTATTTGAAAGGGTTTTAGTGCCTTTGACCTATGCTCAACGAATCTTCTTGACCCATATTTCATTTCACATGCAAGAACAGTAGGCAGTGTATTGTCATTTTTTTTCCTACTTTATTCATTAATCCTATCAACTAGTAATTAAAAAGGTTTACTGTGGGCTACATGCTATTCAAGGTTCGAGGAATAAAACTGTGAGCAGAATAGTCTCTGCTTTCATGGGGCTTAACATTCAAACAGTGGGAGAGACAGGTGACCAGCTAATAAAAAATGAATGTGAACGCTTGATATGATGTAATGAAATGTCGCCCCACCTCTGGGCTGTTATCTTCCAGAAACCCACAGCCCCAGTCGAATCATGAGTAAAACATCAGACAAATTCCAATACAGGGGCATCCTACAAAATACTTGACCAGTTCTCCTCAAAATTGTCAAGGTCATCAAAAATAAGAAAGTCTGAGAAACTGTTATAACCAAAAGAAAAGCCTAAGGACACCTGAGAAATAAAGGTAATGTGAAATCCTGGATGGGGTCCTGGAGGAGATAAAAGACATTAGGCAGAAACTAAGGAAATTTGCTTTTTTTTTTTTTAAGTGATATCCACATCCAACATAGGGCTTGAACTCATGACCCCAAGATCAAGAGTCACGTGTTCTACTGACCCAGTGAGCCAGCCACTCCAAAAACAAAGGAAATTTTAATCAACTATGGACTTCGGTGAATTACAAAAAATGGATGTAAACGTTGTAATTTCAGATAGTAATCAGCATGATGAGGAAGAATGCTGAGGAGCAGTGGGGTGAGGGAGGCCACCCAGAGAAGGGGACATTCCAACTGTGACCAGAATGATGAGAGGGCACGCACCTGCTGAGTGGGGAAGTGCATCTGAGGAATGGGAGCAGGTGAGAAAAGGCCCTGAAGTAGGAATCAGCTGGTGGGCTCGAGAAACACGTGGAGCCCTTGCGTGGCCAGAACCCGGCGAGTAAATAGTACAAGCTGACCCTGGAGAACCTCTCCAGGTTCTGGAGGCCATGAATGGTCTTCTCGGTCAACCTAAGATCTCAAAGTTATTCAGAGTTATTGGAGGGTTTTAAGCAGGGAAGTGGCATGATCTGACTGATCTTTAAAAAACATCACTCCAGCTGCTGTGCTAAAAAGAGAGCCTATCAGCCCCCTGCCAGGGGCGGGGCAGACAAGTAAATGGGGAGTGACCGTTCAACAGACATGGGTTTTCTTTGGGGGGTGACATTAATATTCTACAAGTAGATAGTGGTGATTGGTTGCACTGCATTGGTAATATACAAAAAATACGACGAACTGTATACCTTAAAATGGTTAAAATGGTGAATTTTATGTTATGAAAATTTTATCTCAATTTTTAAAAGAATAGATTATAGGAATGGGGGCAAGCACGGAAGCAGGTGGTTCGGCTACAAGACTATTGCGGGAGTACAGGAGAGAAACGATGGGGTCTTGGACTAGAGCGACAGCAGTAGCGCCGAGGAGGAGTGCCTGGTTTGACATATTTTGGAAGGAGAGCTGGTAGGATTAGTTCAGAGCGCATATGCGTGGAATGGGTTATTGCAGGAAATTAAGAGCAATGTGAGGATCCTAAGAGAGACACTTCTGACTTCTAGTTTATTTGAAGACAGTCTAGTGTGGGTTTTACATGCCATGTGTTAGTACACTTAGGGCTGCAAATGATAAGCAAACACTAACTCAATATGGGCTAAATAGTAGGAAATGTATTATCTAAGAGTAAGTCTAACAGCAGTAGGGGCTTCCTGCTAGTACAATCAGTGGCTAAGCACGTCCGCTAGGACCCAGGTTCTTAGCACCCTTCCATGACTCTACCTTCTGTCTGTCAGCTTTGCTCTCACCTGGCCTATCACAGCAGTTCCAGGTGTCACGTTCAAGCAACGGCAAGACAATGACAAAGGGAAGAAATGGCATGCCTTTCCATGTATCTTTCGTAGAAGTAAAGAACATAGGAGATCCCAGTGACTTCTCAGCATTGTCTTTCTAACTTTATTTTTGCCTCATGGAAAACAATTATGTGTTTATTCAAATAGAACTGGGCTACAGAAAAAATGAAGAGTAATTTGGGGGTGGAGGTAGAGGAAGAGAAGGATTAGAAGTTTAAAAGTAGTGGCTTTTGTTTGGACCTGTGTGGTGTTTGCTGCGGTATTGCTCACGCATATCTTCCCATGACCAGCAGCAGTCTGGGGCTAACGGTTAATGAAGAGACTCGAGTTTTTCTCTCACTTTGTCTGAGATTCAGCATGGGAAATGGAATTATCATGGTTAGCTAAACTACCCAGGTTTTATCCCCTGTAGCTGGGGATGAGGTTCAATTTCCCCTGGGGTACATGGCGTTGGGAAGATGACCAGTGGCTCCATTAACAAGGGTGTAGGGATTGGAGAGTGGATGTTGGGTAGGCAACTAACAGTGTCTGAACCATGGTGGGTGAAAGGAAAAATTGGGGGGTTCAAAAATGTATTCATTATAAATAGGGAGAGGTACAGAGAACACAAAGTATATTATTGTATCACCAGGACTACGTCTGGTGAATTTCACTATCCCTATGTATTTCTTAGAGCGAGAGAAAATGTATTTCGAATAGCACTGAACATTTGACAAGAACTTGAAGCTCCTAGAAAGACTTAATAGAACAAGGGCAAAACAGAAAATCAAAGAATGGTTAAATAACCAAGGTTTAATAATAATGATTTAATAATCAAGTAATGGCTTACTAATAATGGCTGTAATCACTGAGCATTTCCTATACGCGCAACATTTTTCTACATACTTAACATATATCATACCATTTAATTCCCAAGATGCCCGTATTACTACATCATCACTTTACAAGTGAGGAAAAGGAGGTTTTGAAAGTTTAAGGCAACTTATCACACAGACAGTAGAACCAGGATTTGAACCCAGACAGTCTGGCTCCAGAGGCTGCATGCCTGATCTCTGAGCTTCCTACACTTGAAAAGTCAATATAGACTTGAAAGTTTAAACTTCAGAGCAATATTTCTAAACCAACAACCCTTTGGAAAAAAAACACAACATGTCCTGCTATCCTCAAAGAGACTTCTATTTTGATTGCTTATCTTCATGTATAAAATCAATAGACTTCTTTCTTTTTCATACATGAAATTGACTTGCATTTTCAAACCTTCCCCCGCTTCCCTGAAATTCTGATATGCCTAATGGGAGGGTGTGGGGGCTTCCTCTTCCGGAGTGTGAATCACTCTTCCAGAGCATTTGGGGAGTTATCTGTGAGTTGAGGTTCTGAAGGAATTCTGGTCCTGTTGGAATTCTGGTCCCAGTGACCTATACTGGCTGTCTATATCCTTACTCAAGTGGGCTAGATCATTGCTCAACCTTCCACTTTAGCTGAATGGTTTGGTCTTGAGGTCAAAGACTTCCTAGAGCTGACTCTTGATTGTGTAAGAGAGGGCAAGCCACTAATTCTCTTATTTGTTAAGTGGAGAAAACACATGATATTTAACATCTCCCCAGGATAAATGGGGCTGATTATGGGTCAACTACTATTTGGAAACAAGAGTTTTTGCTTCACAGGGGATAGAAGATACATTCCTGTTTCCTCCAAGAAGACAGGTGAGACTGAATGAGCACTTTTGCTTACTCTTTCGCTCTCTTTTTCTATAATTATTTCTTCAGGGCAAGGAGCGTATTGTTAATAGTCAGCACTTGTGTGAGATTAAACCATAAACACAAGAGATAAGATGCACATTATTAGACTGGCCAGTTTCCCCCACTTAGTAGTGGAAGCTTCGCATGGACCCACAGGACTAACCTCTGTCTCTATATCAGCGATTTATCTGTGTCCCAGTTAAAGATCATTCAGAATTGCCATCCGGGCTGCAAATCCTAAATGGGGCAATAAATATTAATTTCATGGCTGCCTCTGAGTGCATACAGGTGGATTATGTAATTGCAATCACACATCAGAAACGCAGTGTCATCATTTCTCCACCATAGGTGTGTGGATGACAGCTGTGTAGGGCTTTGAGCGGAGGCTGTGTGCTAATATTCTCAAAAACTTGAGCAATTTGTTAAAAATTATGCCAATATTTGGAGATCAAGTTCTTGCTTCTGACAATACCGTACTATGCACAATGTCATTATGTCATCCGTCCCTGTTAATATTGCTTAGAACACTGGTTGGCACATATGCACATGGAAGTACTCTGTTAAGTACTAGATTGTCATTGCTTTTGTTGCTGGTGTCCTAGTTAGGCAAGGACTGGAAAGCAACGTAAGGCTATTAGTCATCACGTATCTCTGAGGGGTGTCTGTCAACGGAGGCGACTCCATATTCTCTCGGATATTAATTGGCTGTTGTCAGGAGCCATCTACCATTCCCTCCACCTCTCTCCTGAGGTAACAGTGGCAACATGAGTGCTGAAGAAGAATGATATTTATCAAGGTTTGGCCACTCAAGGGAAAGGTTTGTTGTGACATTCTGAGGAAAGGCAATCTGGCCCTTTCTCTCCTTGGTCCATCTAAGTGGCAGGGAATCATGGGAATTTGCACTGTTGGCTTCGAGGAAATGTTCCAGCTTCAATGTTGCCCAACTATCTATGGGGGACCAAGACTGCTAACCTCACTTAAAGTCCTAGCGTGAGTTTTGAAGGCATCTCATTTGGATGTAAGTTTAGGCCCTTTGGTCAAATTTATGACCTTTGCAAATTGCTTAAGCTCTTCCAGCTCCAGTTTAACCTTTAGTTTATCCACAGAAAATGGGAAGAATAACAACTTATAGGATTGTGGTGACATTTAGTAATAATATGTGTAACACACATAGGATGCTAACTGTGCAAATAGTAGGTGCTCAATAAATAGTAAATATTGTTATAATTTCTTTGTAGTGTTTATACCGTGGAATAATGCTTTTGTTAAGTTTCTGAAAATGTGCGTTCAGAATTACACACGCACACAAACACACACATATTATCACAGCTAGTTACAATAGGCACAAGAAAATGGTCAAAACAAAAAATATCAATGTATCAGTAGCCACTGTTTTGGGGTCAACTGCTTGTACAACTCAAAACTAAAATAAAAAATTAAAAAATTAAATTAAAAATTAATTAAAATAATTAAATAAATTAAAAAATTAACTCAAGGATCATATTCATTTTAATTACCCAAGTGATGCCTGATGAATATATTCTCCTTATGTTCTCCTTTTCTTCTTACCAAATGTGAGCACAGTTAGGATTTTGTGTGAGGTATTTTATACCTTTGACTTCGATATCTTTAATTCATATATATTTGCCTAAAGAAAATATATTGTATTGTTTTATGTATTTGCTTTAAAAATGGTGTTATCTCATAAGTGTCGTTCTGTAATTGGCTTATTTATTTATTTATTGTTAGAGAGGGAAGAGGGGGAGGGACAGAGGGAGAGGGAGAGAATCTTAAGCAGGCTCCACTCCCAGCACAGAGCCCCATGGCTCGATCTCATGACCCTGAGACCATGAATTGAGTCAAAATCAAGAATCAGAGGCTTAACCCACTGAGCTACCCAGGTGCCCCTGTAATTGGCTTTTATATTTTATTTTTATTTATATATTTTTAAAAAGATTTAATTTATTTTTTTAACAGAGAGAGACAGCCAGCATGAGAGGGAACACAAGCAGGGGGAGTGGGAGAGGAAGAAGCAGGCTCCCAGCAGACGAGCCTGATGCGGGGCTAGATCCCAGAATGCTGGGATGACTCCCTGAGCCGAAGGCAGATGCTGCTTAATGATTGAGCCACCCAGGCACCCCTGTAATTGGCTTTTTTAAAGCAACATTGTAGTTTTGAAGTCTTATCACGTTGTTACATATGAACACAATTCCTTTGAAGTATTATGTTTAATTATATGACTACGCCATAATTTACTTAATATTCCACTTTGATGGACATTTAGGCTGTCCTAATTTTTCACTCTTACAAGCAAAGCTGTGGGGAATCATTGTATGTCTCCTTTGCATGTGGGTGTTTCTTTAGATGAAACGCCTAAAATCTGTTGGCAGAGTGCGGAAGTGTAGCTATCAGAGACACTACCAATTACTCTTCAGAATGACTGCACCTTTTCTCTGGTACTTTGCCAACCGTTAATTTTATCAAATTTTAAAGTGTTTTCCAATCTGATGGGTTAAAAGATCATACTCGGTTGGGATTTTTTTTCTTTTTCTTTCAAAATAATTATAGATTTACAGCAAGTTGCAAAGAATTACAGAGAGATCTGTGGACCCTTCCATCAGTTTCCCCCAACGGCTGTATCTTACAGAACTATAGGACCATAGCAACATCAGAAAATGGACATGGGTATACAGTGTGCACAGTCTATGTCATTTTACCACACGCATGGATTCACGCACCATACCGCAACCAAGACACAAAACTATTCCATCACGCAAAGATCTCCCTCCCTGCCCCTTATAGTCACACAACTGCATCTTCCACCGTCCCTAACCCCTGACCACTACTACTCTGTTCACCATTCTGTAATTCTGTGTCATTTTGGAAATGTTATATAAATGTAATCAGGCGGTATGTGACCTTTTGAGATGGGCTTTTTTTCCTTTAACTCAGCAGAATACCCTTGAGATCATCCAAGTTGTTGCTTTTATCAATTATTTGTTCCTTTTTATTGCTGAGGACTCTCACCTGGTATAGATTACTGAGGTTTGTTTAATCATTTAACCACCGTGGGTCCTTTCAGTTACTTCTAGTTTGGGGCTATTGCAAATAAAGCTGTTCTAAACACCACGTACAGCTTTTTGTGAGGACACAAGTTCTCACTTCTCTGGCATAAATGCCAAGAGCACCATTGCTGGGTCATAGGGTAAGGTTTAGTTTTTTGTGTTTTTTTAAGATTTTATTTATTTATTTGACAGAGAGAGAGAGAGAGAACACAAGCAGGGGGAGGGACAGAGGGAGAGGGAGAAGCAGGCTCCCCGCTGAGCAGAGAGCCGACATGGGGCTCGATCCCAGGACCCCGAGACTGTGACTCGAGCTGAAGGCAGATGTTTAACTGCCTGAGCCACCTGGGCGCCCCAAGCATTTAGGTTTTTTTTTTAAAGAGACCGCCACACTAGTTTCCAAAGTGGTTGTACCATTTTACGTTCCCTCCAGCAACATATGACAGATCCAGCTTCTCCACATTCTTGCCGCCGTTTGGTTGTCACTAGGTTTTATTTTAGCTTTTTTGCTGGTGTGCAGTGATACTATTTTGTGGGCTTAATTTTCATTTCCCTAAAAGCTAGGGATGTTAAGTGTGTGCTTGTCTGCCATCTGTATATTTACTTTGATGAAATGTCTTTTCATGTCATTGCCCATTTTCTAGTTGAATTGCTAGTTTTTTTACAGTTGAGGTCTAAGTAGTCTTTATATATTCTATTTTTTACAGCCTAATTTTATATATTGGTTTTTATGAACATTATTGACATCTTTTTTTTTTTTTTAAATCACCCAGTTACCCCATCCCCCAACCCCTTCCCTACTGTAACCCTCAGTTTTGTTCCCGGAGTCCAGGGTCTCTCATGGTTTTTCTCCCTCTCTGATTTCTTCCCAGTTTTCCCTCCCTTCCCATATGGTCTTTGCATATTCTAGATATGAATTCTTATATGAGGGTGGAGTGGGTTCAGGCCCCCCAGTGTCCCTGTGATGGGAAGGAGGGGGGCTCATCACCCCCAGGTGGGGAGGAAAGTCCCAACTCCTCTCCTGGACTTCAGTGACACCACCCCCATGGTGGGGAAGGGCTGTGGGTATAGGGGGTGCCCACTGGAGCTCATGGAGAGTGGAAGTTTGCTGGCAGTGTGGGGTGGGGCTCCAGCTTTTTCCATGGGGTCTGGCCGAGGTAGAACATTATTGTCTGAAAGTGTTCTATCCTCATAGTCTGCCCTTTCCTGGTCCGACTGGAGTGAGCACCCTCTTCCAGGCTTTGCTTGCCCATGATTATGGGCATGTCCTTGTTGCCCACTCCCCCAGCACCCAGTCTGGGATTTATGAGGCAAGAAAAAAACCCAGAGAGCTCACTATCCCATGGTTGCTTGGGTTCTGGGGTCTCTAGCTGGTCTGCCTTCTCTCCACCTTTCAGAGTCCTCTTATATTCTTTCACATATGATGTCCAGGTTTCTTATCTGTTCTTAGCAGGAGGACGAGGGAAAGGACTTTTACTTCATCTTTCCAGAAGCGGAATGCATACCAGTTGTTGTATTTGCATTCTTTATTACTAGTAAGATTGACTACCATTTCACATATGCACGGTCCAGGTTGCTTTTCCTCTTCTAGAATTGCCTGCCTCTCCACACACGCCCTCTGCTTATGTTCCTGTTACATGCGTTATGTTTTCTTCATGATCTGTCATGATCTTATTAACATTCTTTTGTTGGTTTATATACGTTGCATATATTTCCCGAGTCTGTTACTTGTTTTAACCTTTGTAATGCTGTTGTCGTACAGAGCCCTTTAAATTTTAGTGCCGTCATTACACAACAACAACAAAATATGGGCACCACATCAGTATGCTTCAACGGGGATGATGGGATACTATGTAACTATTAGAAAGAATGTTTCACTCTAAAGCAAGAAAATGCCAGATCTAGCTCGGAACTTTTGTTTTATAGATTTCCTATCCTCTCTCAGTACTTTGAGAGTGTCGAGGACTGGTAACAGAAAGTATTCCTCTTCTCTCTATTGTCTTCCTTGAGAATGATTTCTTCATTTGTCTTTCAAAACCTCTTCCCTTTTTGGCTGTAGTATCACTGCGTAACTGTAGTGGCATTTCCGTTTATTTTGTACTTATTTGATAGGGACAGCTCTAGCCAGATATCTTAATTCCCCAACATATCGTTCCCTGACTTCTTCCCCAACTCTTTCTTCTACGTGCTAACAGCTTATGTTCTACTTTCTCTTTTTCTTTTGCAGGAGCAAGAGGAAAGAGTAAATCCAGGATTGTGTTTAATCACAGTCGGTAAATTTAATCTCTAGTGCAGCCCTCTTCCCTGGAATTCTGTTAACAGTTCTAGCGTGTCTTGCTCCCCTGAGTGATGCCCTCAAATTTTGTAGTGTTACCCCAATTCAAGCTTAGCCACCAAGGCATTGCTTCTTGGAGACCATCTGCCCTAGTCTAAAAAAAATTTCCTGGCTTACGTGCCTCTCCCCGGCAGGGAGCGGCTCCTTGCTCCCAGCTTGAGCAGAATAAAATAAAAGCAAGGTTTGGATGCGATGTACCCTTAATCCATCCTCGGGGCTTCCTATGCAGCTTCCCGTGGCCCGTCACCATCCTCAGTGGCTTTCGTCTTATTTCTTTTCTCCTCCTGTGCAGGTAAGGCCCTATTTGCTTTTAGAAAAATTTAACTCCTGGTGATTTTTTTCACAGAATTTCTCCTGCCTTCCTTCCCGTCAGAGAAAAAGAAAATGGGGAGCCAGAGTGTTTTCTTCCTTCACAGCTGGGTGCTATTTATCCAGAGTGTCAAAGAAGAACTTCTCCAGGGACGCCTTGGTGGCTCAGTTGGTTAAGTGTTTGTCGTCAGCTCAGGTCATGATCCCAGCATCCTGGGATCGAGTCCCACATCGGGCTCTTTGCTTGGCATGGAGCCTGCTTCTCCCTCTGCCCTTCCCCCCACTTTTGTGCGTTATCTCTCTCTGACAAATAAATAAAATTTATTTAGGGGGGGGAAAAAAGAACTCCCTGGAAAGGGCATGCTTCATTTTCAGCCCTGGGCGGCATATCCCATTTCCCAAATAGGATGGAAGTAGGCAAAAAATGAGATTTTTTGAATTATGTCTGTGCATCATCTCCACAGAATTCTTTCTGGAGGGACTTTATATTGAGGCAGGCATCCATTTCCAGTGTCTTTCATTTCTAGACACTTCCCAAAGTTAAAGCAAAGCGCCTGTATATTTGCTGGGCTTATTATCTATTGTCCATTCCATTCCATTAAGTTCAGGATGATAGAGGTACTGCAATCTTGTATCTGTTTTGCCAAATTTCCCCAGAAGTCACTTGAATGAAATTAAAAATGTCCTTTCAGTTCCTCGTGTCTGACATTGCTTGTCTGTAACGAAGAGAAAGAATGCTCGCTTTTGTTGAATGACCACGACTAAGTTTTTTCTATGAACTATGCTCTTTTTTTTTTTTTTTAAAGATTTGTTTTTTATTTGAGGGAGAGAGAGCGTGCAAACACCTGAGCGGGGGGAGTGACAGAGGGAGAGAGAGTCCTCAGGCGGACTCCCCACTGAGCGCAGAGCCCAAAAACATGGGGGTTTGATCCCAGGACCCTGAGCCACCAAGGCGCCCTGGGCTATGCTCTTATAAACTAAGAAAATAGTTGAAATAATCAATAATGAACCAGTATGAAATCCATTTTAAGGGTCAGTTTTATTCGCTTCTTTTGGAAGTTTTTTTCCTCAAATTCTCTAACAGGTCGATTAGTCACATCACATATGAACTGGGTGGCCAAGTCTTTATTTTCTTTCCTTCATTCCTTCATTTCTTTCCTTCATCTCTCTCTCTCTTTCTTTCTTTCTTTCTTTCTTCTTTCTTTCTTTCTTTCTTTCTTTCTTTCTTTCTTTCTTTTTCTTTCCTTCTTTCTTTCCTCCCTCCCCCCCTCCCTCCCTCCTTTCCTTCCTTCCTTCCTTCCTTCCTTCCTTCCTTCCTTCCTTCCTTCCTTCCTTCCCTCCTTCCCTCCTTCCCTCCTTTCTTTCCCCCTCCTGTCTTTATGATCAGTTAAGTTTCCCATTAGCTTCTGAGGGAAGTTTGCCCCATTCTGGTATGCTCCTTTAAACTGCTTCTTGTGGAAGTTATGTCTTTTTCTAGACATTTCTAGAAATGTAAAGTTCGAGGTATGAACTTACTTCATCGTGAGATTTTAACACTAATTGCCTTTTTTGTACTTCTTTCCTGAGAGCGTATAGAGAGGCCCCACGTTCTCATCAGTTGGATTTCTGAAATCACTTGCTCGGACTGTTCCCTTCAGAAGGAGACCGCACTTCTAAAGGTGTAGAAGGACAAGAGGCTTGCTTTTAACGTGACATACTTGGCTTAAACCAACTGAACTGCCTTGACTAACGTTGCATTTTCTTTGTCTGCTCCGCAGTTTTAAAAAGGCAGCCCATGGGCTCAATTCGCCACTAACAAGTCCTATTCCTTCCCCTGGTTGATTTCTACCAGTTCTTAAGCTATCCGTTTAGATACGGTGTGATACGTTTTCTCTGGGAAGCCTTTCCTACTCCCCAAGCCTGGATTAGGCGCCCCTTATGGGAATCCACTCCCATAACAGGCTGCGTTTACCCTTATTTGCATCGATCACTCTGTAGGTGATTGCCTATGTCTTATTTCCTATTGGGCCATGAGCCCAGTAAAAGACTAAACACCAGCTCAGTGCTTTGCATATAATTGCCCCTCAATGAATACATGTTTCATGACTACATTTTTAAAAATGTAATAACATTTCATAAGTTTTTAAAGTGCTTTGAAGTTCAACAACAGCAGTGTGTGGTTGCCAAGCTGGTCCTTATCATCCCACCCTTTGTGGTTTATTGGAAGGGATGCATGCGCTCATTCTCTTCACAAAACTATGATTGAGTAGACCAAATTTTTGATGGAGTTTGGTAAAACACTTGAGCTAGGTTACATTTTGGACCAGCTGAGAAGCCACAGGTTTCATCACACGATTATTAATGTGTTTGTGTTTTTTTTTTTTAAACCATTACTCTATCACCATTCGCCCTTTGCAGAATTCATCAAAGGCACAGTCTTTGCCCCGAGGCTTTGGACTTTATCATTCCACTGCCTGAAGTCATCCATCCGTGAAGCAAGGGCGATACACACCTACCTCATAGGGTGCTGAAAACTAATTAGGCAATGGTCAGCTGTCTTCAAGATGAGAGCAGGGTGTAAGCGCACGTGTTCCGTGTCTCTTTTAATTACACCCCATGTGCAAGTGGGGTAGCTAAGACCCCAGAGCATTTGGATTTGCAAGGGCTTTGAATGTAGTACAAAGCTTGTTGCCTCAATATAAAGTATCAATAGGAGGCATTAAAACGTCAGCACCTTTTCAGGGATTTTGTTCATTAAAATGCCTGCAAAGGAGTACGCTGGATAAGTGACTATGGACCAAGTCAGAGCCCAAGCATTAGAGCAAACAGGAGCCTCCAGAGAGCTCCAGGAGTATAAGGAACAAGCGTTTTAAGTGGTGGGTGAAGGGGTGAGAGGGGACTCCGGGAGAACTCTGAGTTTGCCCAGCACTGCTGCCCCCCAAAGCCACACTAGATCAACTTGACACTTCCCGGTTCTAATTGACTTGCTCCTTGTTTTGATTTCACGGCATTCCCAATTACGCAGCTGCCAGGAAAGGAAGCAACGGAATTGCAATATAGAAAGACCAGGCCACTTCTTTTCGGACTAGACACTTCTGCACAAAGAGCCAACAGGTCACATCTTCTGCCGGTTTGGAGATGCTTCCAGGACAACCGAGCACAGTCGTGAGGCGGCTCAGCCTCGTTGGCTTCCCTCTTTCCTCAATGGCCATGCGGTTTCTCAGCTGCCCGGGGGATCATCTATAATAGGCCATTTTATTTGGTAAATGTTTTCCTACTTACTGAAGAGTGTTCATTATTAATGACCAGAAAGGGAACTCCTGCCTCCTATGGCAGAAGTTGATACATTTGCTTTGTATAATTGCCGTGTATAGTTAGCCATGTGGTCGTTCAGCTAAAATAAATTGCCTTCTTCCCATAAGAGTCTCCCCGAGTGTCACCGGAGAGCTAGAGGGAAGTTGGCTGCTGAGACTAATCTCTTAGCTAACACAATAGACGAGTCCAGAAACAGAAGGCAGATGGCAAGTTCAAGATGAATCGCATTTTTTAATGGCTTCAAAATAGCTCTGTCTGTAAATGGCTTTGCTGAATGACAACACGTAGTGTGATGTAATCTATCTACTGCTGCGTTGTCAGACCTTCTGAGAACTGTTCTCTGGTTCATCTGTTAAGACAAAAAGTGATCGTACTTCAAAGTGGGGGATGTAGGATGATAGGAATGTAAAAGGCCAGTAGAGTAGAGGGGTAAGAAGAAAACCCTACAATTATTTACAAATAAATGGCAGATACCCTTCTCGGGCAACCGTCTGGTGTTTGGTGTTTGAAGAAAGTAACTCCATGCTGAGATTTAAGAGCAGAAGTTGAACCCTGAACTCTGAAGTGAAAGAGGCCCAAGGTCTAGGAGAAAAGGTCATGATAAGGATAGTACTCCCTGGTCTGTCTCCAATTAGTAAGAATTCACATTGTTCTGATGAGATTAACCCTTGGCCATCCGAGCCATGATTTGAGAAATGGTACAGATGAGGACGTGAAGCCTCCCCACTTCCTCTCAGGAATGGAGTATAAAGGGTAATTGGTACTAAAATTGAGTGAAGAAATAAGTTCATACCTCTAATTTTAAATTTCTAGAAATGTCTAGGAAAAAGCCTACTTCCCAGAAGAAGCAGGTTGAGAAGAGCATCCTCGAGTGTTGAAATAGAAAATGCTAGTGTTTTTTTTTTGTTTGTTTTGTTTTGTTTTACAAACTGGCGGATACACTCACCCTGAAACCAAAGGATGAGAATCAAACAGGAGAAATTGGACAAGAGCAACAATTTTATGGAAGAACAGATAGTTGCCAACCAGTCACGGAGGAATTAGACCACGGTCAGCGGTTTCTTCCCCCTCCGCTCTGACATTGGAAGTGAAATGATGCAGAAAGCTGCTCTTTCCTCTGTGTTGCATCAGTCTTGCGAAGCGCACACAGGTGCTAGTAATCAGTGACCACTTGAAATTTATGCTTGTTGTTTTAATAAAGCATTATATTTGGATTGAGATCATCTACTCTCTCTCTTTATCTTTTTCACTCAAATCTGAAATAAGCCCGGCTTGTTTGCCCAAATTATTCAATTCAATTTTATAGCTGTTTATTGATTTCCTGCAATACTCAAGGCATTTGTATACACTGACCCACTTTACAAGCCCCAAATCGGGTCAAAAGTACGTATTTGTATGGTGCAATAAAATATTTGAAATTGAGACCATCTTCCAAAATTCTGAATTGTAAGCCTGATGCCAGGAAAAATAAGAAAGTTCCTCAAGAGTTTGCATGCAAAGGAATTACATAATTGCAAAAATAAGTGTGGAAGGCAGAGTAAGACAGGTGCCCCAACAAGACACAAATAAGGCTGTGTGGCTGTCTTAACACGCAGAGTCCCAGGTCCACCGCACACTAATCGAATGACACTAGGCAGGTCGCTGGGCCTCAGCAAGGCTTGGTCACCACTCCAAAGTGGAGATAATCATATCCAGTCAATATATGTGTTCTGAGGATGGAACACCTTGGAATGGTGCCTTTCATGCAATGAAATGTTTTTTTTTTTTTAAGATTTTATTTATTTGACAGAGACAGCCAGCGAGAGAGGGAATACAAGCAGGGGGAGTGGGAGAGGAAGAAGCAGGCTCATAGCAGAGGAGCCTGACGTGGGGCTCGATCCCAGAATGCCGGGATCACGCCCTGAGCCGAAGGCAGACGCTAAACGGCTGCGCCACCCAGGCACCCCTGCAATGAAATGTTCAAAATGCATCATGGATTCAAAGGAAGAAGTGACATTAGAGTGGCAAAAGGTGGACAAGGAAAGAATCCTTTTTTTTCAGAGTGGTGTTGGAGATGTCTGAAAGGGGAGGTAAGAAGGAAGATGTGCTGGGGAGAAAGGAACTGTGTCTGCCCAGAGAAGAGTCACTAATGCTTCCAGTGTTCTGACACCATTTAGGGTGTTCTAGAACAAACACCCACTCAGCTGAGGAGAGCGATTGGAAAGAGAAAGAGAAGAGGGCCAAGAACACAATCTTGGGCAATGCCAAGGTGTAAAAGGAGGACGTATGGGCAGTGAAAACAGAGAGATAGTGATCTGAGAGTTTCGAGAAAACCCGGAAGAGAATAGTGGCACAGAAGCCAAGAGAGGAAAGAGTATCGGAGGGGTCCACTGCCTCAGTGAGACCGAAGAGAAGGGAAACCAAGAGGAGGCCAGTGAATTTAGTAATTAATGGTCAGAGATAGTCTTAAATGGTGATTCTATAACCAGATTATACTTGCTTTGTGTCTCCTGTAGAGGTTGTGTTTATTACGTTGTATCTGGAAGGGTTGGCCTATTTAGGCCATGGGCCAAGACCTTACCCATATCTTATGAGTGGGGTGGACTTGTAGGTGTCAGGAAAGCTGGTTATTCAGCAAGGACAATGAAACTCAGAAAGCAAGCAGGAGAGAGGAGAAAGGACTGCTAGCTATCTCTGGGTCTCACTTCCTTGAGTCTGGACTTCAAAAGGAGTTTGAGAAGGACTTGAAAAAGCTCCTCCATAGAGGAAAGGTGCTCTTTGCCACAAGGAACTCGCCGGGAGGCATCCTCAGGCTGAATGTCTATGAGGAAGCCTACTTCCTTGGGCAAATAATTCGGTTTTAGGTCATTCCATTAGTTATGTACCCCAAATCTTCAGTCCTGCCTTGTTTAAAGGTTTCTGGCTGGTCTTAGTTGTGCTGTGGGGAATTACAAAAGGTGTTTTCTGACCTCACCTGGACTGGGGTGTTGGAGAGGACATAGCACCTTTTAAGGCCCGTGTGGGGGTGGCACCCTCAGTGACAGCCACCCCATCTGGGAGCTAGAGTTCAAGAGAGGCCAGAAGGAAAGATGAGGATACAAGGGCCGTGGGCTTAGAGATAAAGAGACTGGTGGCTTCATCGCATCCTCCCTTATTTGGCACCTATGCACAGACGTCGACTTGGGGATGAGGAGGCAGATGGGCGGTGATTTAGTGATGAAGGACGCATCACTGAGGAAGGCACTCCCCACATTCTCAAGGAGCCTAAGAAAATAACAGGTTTAGGGAACATCCCCTTAGATGCATGCTTGTGAACAGAGCAAAAGTATTTGTAGGCAAGAGAGACTGAACATGCAAGATAGAGAGGGGATGCTTGAGGACCTGGGAAAAGTGGAGTCCAGGGCTCAGGGGGTTGGTCACCCCAACAGTGTTGGTGGAAATGTAAAATGGTGCACCTGCTATGGAAACCAGTATTGAAGTTCCTTAAAAACTTAGAAACGAAACTACCATATGATCCAAGAATCCCACTTCTCAGTATTTACCCAAAGAATTGAAAAATCAAGATATCAAAGAAATATTAGCCCTCCCATGTTCAGTGCGGTGCTAGTCACAGTAGCCAAGAAGCAGAAACAATGCAAATGTCTGACAGATGGACGGATAGAGAAAAAGTGATATGTACTTATGTATTATTATATTATTTAGCCTTTATTTTATTTTATTTTTATTTATTTATTTATTTGACAGAGATAGAGACAGCCAGCGAGAGAGGGAACACAAGCAGGGGGAGTGGGAGAGGAAGAAGCAGGCTCATAGCGGAGGAGCCTGATGTGGGGCTCGATCCTATAACACCGGGATCACGCCCTGAACTGAAGGCAGACGCCCAACCGCTGTGCCACCCAGGCGCCCCTATTATATTATTTAGCTTTTAAAAAGAAGGAAATCCTACAATATATGACAACATGGATGACCTTTGAGAACACTGTGCTGAATGAGCAAGACATAGAAGGATGAAACAGTAGCTGAGTCCATTTATATGAAGTATCTAAAATAGTCAGACTTAGAGAAGCAAAGAATAGGTTGCTAGGGACTTCCAGGGGAAATGGGGAGTTGCTAATCAATGGCCATAAAATCTCTATTATGAGGGGCGCCTGGGTGACGCAGTCGTTAAGCGCCTGCCTTCAGCTCGGGGCGTGATCCCGGCGTTCTGGGATCGAGCCCCACATCAGGCTCCTCCACTGGAAGCCTGCTTCTTCCTCTCCCACTCCTCCTGCCTGTGTTCCCTCTCTCGCTAGCTGTCTCTCTCTCCATGAAATAAATAAATAAAATTTTTAAAAAAATCTCCATTATGAAAGATGAATAAGTTCTAGAGATCCGTTGTACAGCACTGTGCCTATAGATGACAAGACCCATTCCACACGTGCAAATAGAGGAGGATAGATCCCATGTTAAGTGTTCTTACCACAATAAAATTTTTAAAAGGAAAGAAAGAAAAAGAAATACCTTGTCACATGGAGAGACACCTGAGTGGAAGGCTGAGTATAAAGAGCGATTTTCTTCTTCCTCAAGCTTCAGAAGCGTCAGGGGCCTTGCCACTGCCGGTCATGAAATGTCTGTGCAGTGAGTCTGAAGCAGGAATCGCTATCGTCAACTGTAAGCTGATGGCTTTTTCAGTTGACAGACACCTAACTAACTGGTGTCTCTTACATCAACGAAACCCTCCCCCAAACGTCCCCATAACAAAGGAGAAACGGTCTATGGAAGTAGGCAGCCAGAACAGGGATGGCGGTTGTCACCTGAAATACAGGTCTTTGGTGGAAAGCGGTTAACACCCTCTCACGCGCAGCTGCGAACTCCTGGAGTGACGGCAGAGTGCGTGGTAGGAGCGCGCGCCCGTCCTCGAGGAGTCAAGCCAAAGCTCTTATGAGATGCTTATGAGGTTGCTCTATGCCATAGATTTAGAGGGATTGACAGTCTTTCTGTAATTCTTGGGAGATTACCCAGCATACCCAGTATGCTCTGGATTTTTTGGTAAACAACTAGTAACAAAAAAGATGGGATGAAGTTGGAGGGAAACCAGAGGTCAACATGGGGTTGCTAGAGATGCCTTGTGTGACTGAGTGATCAGAAAGGGGAGAGGATGACAAGAAAACAGGATACATGAGGGTTTGAAACCCAAGGAATGGAAGAAACTATTTTAGCTTAGAATATAAAAATATTAGGGGCACCTGGGTGGCTCAGTCAGTTAAGCATCTGCCTTCGGCTCAGGTCATGATCCTAGGGTCCTGGGATCGAGCCCCACATCGGGCTCCCTGCTCAGCGGGGAGTCTGCTTCTCCCTCTCCCTCTGCCCCTCCCTCCGCTCATGCTCTCTCTCTCTCACTCTCTCTCAAATAAATAAAATCTTTTTAAAAAAGAGTTTAAAAAATTACTAGATGCAAAAAAGCTTCTACAGTTTGGTTCCTGGTTTATTTCCTGGGACTCCCCTGTGGATGCTGCCCTCTCCTAAGGAAGCCTCTGTCTTCACCAGCACACAAGCTCTACTGAGCAGAGAACTGGGCCTGTGTCGTTCCCTCCTCCAGCACCGAAGACAAGAATCTGGCATACAGGAGGCTGTTGGTATATTTTTATTGGATGGGTCTATAACCTTTCCTAGAAATGCCCTACTTGTTTCAACATCAATTTTAACTCAATCCCATTTCTTTTGATAAATTGTAGTTCTGCCATCCAATGTCAGGTTCTTTATAACTGTATTATCATTTGTCTCTTGTTTTAGTATTCTTTTAAATACAAAATTTCTTTGCCGCTGGATTCTTAATTCCTGCTCGGTTTTGTCAAAATGTGCTCTAAAGATTTACAGGGTCAATTTTACCTGCGGTGCTTAATTAAAAATGTTTATATTAGTCACTATCCCAGACCTACAAAATCAGAATCTACGGAGTCGGAGCGCAGGAATTCGTGCACTGTACCCATTCCCCAGACGATTCAGGTGCACAGCGAGGTCTGAAAAGCAACCAAGGAGCCCTCATTCTCCTTTTAGCTTCCATTGTGCTGATACCGTGCTTTGGGCTCTCAATCCATTTTACTAAGTTGCTTTGAATTGAATTGAATTGTTGAGTTGAATTGAATTGCACCGAACTGAGTGGTGGCCATAATGATGACACAACTAATTTGCTTCTTAATTTTGAAATCCAACCACCTTCACAGAGAAAACAGTCCGCAGAATTAAAGTTACCTGAGTTTTTCCCAATAGGAAAAGAGAACATAAATTAAACAGAATAGGAAAACAAAACACAAATGAAAGTGTGATTTTTATGTAAATTGCATTGATGTAAACACACATAGAGAAATGTGCATAAAACCCAAGTGTCCATTTTAATAAACATTCTCGAAATGATCACAATGATGTAACTAGTACCCAGAACAAGAAATAGAACATGACTAGTACCACAGAAACCCCTCCTGCCCCTCTCCTTGAGGGTAGCCACAGCCTGACTTCTAACACCATAGATTTATTTTACTGTTTATTTGTTTCTGTCTATCTACCTACCTATGTACCTACTACATGTTGTTGTAGTCCATTCATTCTCATTGCTGTACACTGTTCCACTACATGAATAAAGCACAGTATGCTTGCTTATCCACTCTACATGGATGGACATTTGAGTTGTTTTCAGTTTGAGAGCGTTACAAATCGTGCTTCTGTGAATATTCTTTTTTTTTTTTTTTTAAAGATTTTATTTATTTATTTGACAGAGATAGAGACAGCCAGCGAGAGAGGGAACGCAAGCAGGGGGAGTGGGAGAGGAAGAAGCAGGCTCATAGCGGAAGAGCCTGATGTGGGGCTCGATCCCATAACGCTGGGATCACGCCCTGAGCCGAAGGCAGACGCTTAACCGCTGTGCCACCCAGGCGCCCCACTCCTGTGAATATTCTTACCCACATCTCTGGATGAGCACACGCAGACCTTTCTGTTGGGTATATACCTAAGAGAGAAACTGCCGAGTCATAGGGTGTATACATGTTTGTCCAGCTTGAATAAACCCTGGCCCAATTTTTCATGCATCTCTGTATTCATGCCACCATATTTCCCTCCCATGCTGACTCTGAGCTTGGTCATGTGACTTACTTTGGCCAATGGGACAGGAGAAAAGTTGATATAAGTAGAGCTCCTAAAAGCACTTGCCCGTGTTTACTTTCTCTCTTGCTTCCCCTTGATCGCATGTCCAGGCTGGCTTGCTGAAGCATGTGGGAGCCATGAGGAGGAGCGCAGAGTCATCCTGGACAAGGCCATCCTACTGGCCAGCCCCCAGCCATCCTGCCAGTTGACCACAGGTGCGTGAACAAGCCCAGGTGAGATTAACTGAACGTAACCCAGACCAGCAGACCTGCCCACTTGGCCAATAGAACTTACATAAATTAATGTGCTGCTTTTTTAAGTCACGAAGCCTTAGTGCAGTTTGTTACACAGCAGTAGCTAACTGCCAGACTACCAACCAGACTTGCAAAGGGTTGTGCCAGCTGACACTTCACCAATAGCTTCTGAAGCTCTGGAGTTCCACATCCTCCTCAAAACATGGTACAGGTTTAACTATATGAAAATGGGGGTATTTGCTTATTTCTGACCTGCAAATATGGCAATTTCATAGAATCCAATTTAATATTCTATTTTTTTCATCTTAATCATTCTTGGGTGTGTGTGACAGTATCAAACTGGGGGCGCCTGTGTGGCTCAGTTAACTAAGCGTCTGCCTTCGGCTCATATCATGGTCCCAGGGTCCTGGGACTGAGCCCCACATCGGGCTCTCTCCTCAGCCGGGAGTCTGCCTCTCCCTTTCCCTCTGCCCCTCTCCCCCACTTGTGCTCTCTCTCGCATGCTCTCTCTCTCTCTCAAGTAAATAACTAAAAAAAAATCTTTAAAAAAAAAACAGTATCAGAGATGCCTGGGTCCCTCAGTCGGTTAAGCATCTGCCTTCAGCTCAGGTCATGATCCCAGGGCTCTGGGATCAAGTCCCACAACAGATTCCCTGCTCAGCAAGGAGTCTGCTTCTCCCTTTCCCTCTGCCCCCCCCCCATTCATTCCCTCTCTCTCTCCCAAATAAATAAATAAAAATAAATTCTTAATTTTAATGTATTTCAGTGTACCCATTTTTAACCTTTATGTTTGTCAGCACTTCTTTGCCCACCCAAGGTCATTAAGATAGTCTCCTGTTTTTTTCTTTTAAAAACTTTGTTGTTTACTTCTCATATTTAGATCAATGATCCACCTGGAATTGATTTTTTTTAAAGTATGGTATTAGGGAGGGGTCAAGACTCGCCTTCGTCTCAAGTGAGTAACCACTGTCCCGGACATTTATTGGAAAGGCAGTGAGTTCCAGAGCTTGGCTTTCACAGCTTTCATGGAAGGCTGCCCATGTCACCTGAGCTAGTCCCCACTCTGCCACCAGCTCACTGGCTCTGGGACTTGGGCAGGTCACAAGAGCTGTCTCCGTTTGCCCATATGTAAAATGAGGCTAGATTAGATCATCTCCTTCATTGCTCCCAGCCGCGTGGGATCGGGCCGAAGTGACGTAACACTCCAACTATGTGGGCATTATTAGTTCTGGAACTTCCAGGAACATATTTAACGTATCTGAGTCCCAATTTCCTTACCTCTAAGATGGGAAGAATCATACCCATGTGCAGACCTCTTGTGAGAATAAGGGGCAAAAAAAGTATGAGAAGTTCTGTACTTGGTGTATGATATTGTTCGACAAAAGTTACCCCCTGTTGTTGGTGTTCACAGTCATTCTGGAGACATCAGATAGAATTTGGTTTATTTAATTTTAGTAAAAATAAAGCCGGTGCCTCTAAACTTAACTGGTAAGAGAAGCTTGATACGAGTTTGTTTGGCAGTACAGCAAACTAGCTCTGTGGTGAGAATCTGAATTTTGCCTCATTCTCCTCATTCCTAAGAGATATTACCTAGTAAAGAAAGCTAGAAAGAAAGAGAAAATTCACACAGATATAAAAAACAACTTTCTTGAAATTGCTTTCCATTATCCTTGAACTCAAAAGTTTATCCTAAACATTTACGGAGTCCAGGACGGGACAGGATGCTGGATACTCGTCCGTGAGGAGATATGTGGTAGGTCATCAAGTTTCTACAAAGAGACGATGCAGGAGTTTCCTGGTTCCCTGATTCCACCCCATCGAAAGAAGCACCCCTCCATCATTCTCATCTCCTTACCACTACCTGACAGATTTCCCCGCTTTTTCGTATCATCCGTCTCCCTCAACTGGAACATGATCTCCATGGGAGCAGGAGTTTTGTTTAATTTATCACGTACTTTCAGCACCTAGAAGAAACCCAGGCACATAGTGCACATTCAGTATATATTGTTGAATAAAGGAATGAGGGTGAAATGAGAGTCATATCAAAATATATATTAAAAGTCATAATAAAAACAAAACGAAACAAAGTCATAACAACATCCAATTAGGTCCATGCTATATTTAATGTGACTGGAAATCAATAATATATTCTGGCTACAATACCTCTGTCAATCCCAAACTCCAATTATTGTAGATGTTCAGTAATAACATTACCACAAAAATATTAGCCCTGTTAATAATCAACACATTTTTCTCAAGTGCACCTTTGGGAAATATGAAAAGGAAATTGATATTTCCCACACACATATGCTGTAATTGTTGGGTTCTTTTTTTTTTTTTAAGAACCATTTAATGAATATGGTTACTGAAAATTGTTCAAAAATGTTTTTCTTTTCTTTAAATAAAAACAGACTTGGGAATCCTGTTTTTACTATAAACAGATAGTAGGTTTTACATGTTGACTATTAAAAAGTGGTTCAATTTTTCCTTTACCAAAATAAAGTGTTAATTAAGATAGACAAAAACCAGGAAACATTGAAGTTAGTCATTTAATTTCCTTACTAATTCAGAGCTGCCTGGAGTCATTTCCTGCAGGAATTTCTCGTCTTCCCATTGAAGTGTTCCAGCAGCTGGTAACGAAATCATCAGCCCAGGCTGCGGGTGACACTCCGGGCTCCAGTTACAAATCAGGTGTTTTTTTGTTTCGGGGGAGTTTTTTAATATTCATGGTGGAGCCAGATCAACTTTAGAAATCAATCTAAACACCTTCTAGAATGCTGTTTCTGTGTTGCCCTAAAGTAGCAATTTGGTCTGGTGGGATAAACCGAAGACGGAGAAACGTAACTTCAAGATTTGGCTCGGCCACTAATTAGCTGGATGACCTTAGCGTTCACCTCCTGTGTCCTAATAGCCTGGTCTACGTGAGCGCGGTAAGTCAAATTTTACCTAGCCCAGTTGTTTTGAAGATGGAAGGAATGGTAGCCAAGTTCTGAATGTAGCTATTCTGGTTGCTGCATATGACCCCAAGGATAACAATAAGCTTGTAACATTCTTAAGCTTAGAGAGCTTGTCCTATACTTCTTTGGGTCTAACGTTGGCCAGTGCAATGTGCTGTGAGTGGAGCAGATGACTGATAAATCAGTCTTTTGCAGTATTATGAGAAAATTGATCCTTGTGCTTACAGGCCTAAAGTGTGCAAGCTTTGTCCTCATTCCTAAGTTGCCTATTTACTTGGGAAACAGAAGTCAATAAGTTAATCACACTATTTATTTTTGTAAAGAATGGCAGGAGATCTGACGGAATACGTACAGTACTATGTTGCTGAATTTGGGCTGGATGAGGGGGAGGGTGCACCCAAAGGTCCATCCTTTCCTTGTCCAAATGTTTTCCTGCCTGAACCCGTCAATTGAACAAGGAAGGACGCCGATAATACATCGCATTTTAAGAGTTTATTTTGTTTATTTTGGCAATCAGAAGGAATAACCAAGTCTGCATATTTCCCAATTCGGTGAGGACATACTGACTTCTGGAGAACTTGAATCAAAAAGCTGAAAGAGAAGCTGAAACTCCAGTCTCGGAAGAACTTGGCTATGCATGTTAAATTATGGATTCGTGGATTCTTCTGGCTTGTGGGTCCCCTCCAGTCTCTGCTGTCCTCCACAGCTGGCACCGAAGCTGCGTACTGGGGAAGTCAATGGACTTCTGAATGAAGACATCGTCTGACTGGTATAATAGAAGGGCATGACATGCATATTGTTCAACTTTTTTGAATAGATTACATTTATTGAGAACTACAATTAGGTTATGTGTTGTCATCAGTAAAGCACTTCTTTGATTGTGGACGTGAAGCTGAGTTTTAGCTAACTCTAATGACTTAGTGGTTCAAAAAAATCTCCAGGCGTGATCACCGAGCATCTGATGAATTGTGGGTGTACAGAAATATCAAACATTGGAGTGTGTTATTCTGTGCAACAATTGCTTTAATTTTGTGTTCATTTTAATGATAAACTAAACAAATGAATATAAGTGCTGTGTTCCGGTTCCGGAGTCAGACTTTACGGGTGGAAATGCTGTATCTATGGGATGGATTTGAAAATGCTATTGAATTTCTCTGAGCCCCAATTTCCGCATCTGTAGAATCGTGCTCATCGTAGCATCTTTCTCAAGTGGTGAATATGGGAATTAGATGGGACAGTCTAGATACAGAAAAGTGCTTGACACATAGTAACTGGTCTGTAAATCTTAGCTATTAATATTATTATCATCATTGTCATTCGGTTGACTACCATACAACAAAGTATTGCCCCATGATTTCATCGTATTGTATTTAAGGCCATGTTGATGCCAAGAAGTACGTTCATTGTCACAGGTCAATAAGAAAGGAAGAGAGGTTGGAATTAATACATAAATGATGTATTCATGCCAAGTGGCATGGAAATGACATGGTGTTTTATTGTACACATGGTGATTTCGGAGTGTTCGGGACGGGAAGATGGAGCGCTCACACAGCAAACCTACGGACTGGGTGCTGAATCGCGAAGAGCCTGCGTTATCAGTATCGCGTTCACATCCTGAATGGCGATTTAGTTTCAGCCAAACAGCATCATCTGTCATAATAATGCTAATTGGAATGTATTGGGTTTATTTGCACTTAATTGTGAACTATTTTAGTTTCGTGGGTGTCGTAGAGAGATAAGCATAAGGAGTGTATGCTTTTATACTTAAACACATTTAGTGCTTAAAAGTTTCAAACCGGCACTGAAGGTGCGCAAATTTCCTTTTCTCTCTAGCCGATTCCATCTTGAGAAACACTGATGTTTCTTAGCGTGAGCTGTAAATAGTGTTGGGGTGGTGCCTGACTAGATGATTCTAATATACTTGCAAGTGCCCACTGTGTACAGGGCACCTGCTGGGCACAAACAGTGGTAAAATGTGGACTATGTCTAGTTAAGAAAGACGGGAGGAGTGTAGGGGTGTGTGTGAGAGAGAGAGAGATCACCAACAGTACAGGGTAGCACTGACTAACGAGTGAACAGTATAGAAAGTACCGTAAGAATGCCAGAGAGTGTCTGATTGCAGGTATGGCCGCGGTATGGTTTTGTGGGGACCGCAGGTTTGGGGTAAGCTTAAAGTAAAGACGGTAGAAGGCATTCCAGTTTTAGGAAATGGGCGTCTGGAAGTAAGGACTAGTGCGCACCAAGGACGCCGCTGTTTTAGTTCTCTTCGGTTGTTGGTTGCTTAATTTAGAGCAAAATATTAAAATAAATAAAACTTTCCTAAAACAAGCGATATATTCCAAGTCGGTCAGGAGTTCACGTTTTGTTTCTACAGTGGCTGTGGCATAGCTTCTATGTGCTCGGCCTCTCTTGGAAAGTTCCAAGTAGCCTGGAATCACGGTATCTCCCTCGTTTTGATTAGTGAACGTGGCCCTGAACAGGCACTATAGTGATTTAATTGACCTTTTAAGTAGGTTCTCAAATGCCACGGTTTTATAAATTAGGCAGAGGGATTTTGTCCCTGAAAGGGAGTCAAGGATTCTTTGTCCCAGATTAATGTAAAAACAGGTAAAATTTTATTCATGTTTACTGTTTCTCTTTACATGTTTTTCTGATACCTATGGTGCCTACTATTGCTTATCTGCTAGCAAATTCCAGCAGATAGCAAGTTAATGATTAATTAGCAAACAAATATTAGTGGAAACTCATAAAGAGCCAATTACATTGAACTGATATGTGTGTTTGCATGTCCATGTTAGAAACTTCATATTATGGTCCTATTTCTTACAATCGTTTTTTCTACTTAGGTTTTGGAATTGAATATATCAGAATTATGTGGTATTCTGCAGGGAGTGTGGTGCTCTCTGTAAAATGCTCCATGATTTCCAGAAGCTCTTTCACCTAATTTTGATAACCAGGGTCTAAGAGATAACCTACCTCAACTTTAAATGGAATGGTACACATGTGAATTTAAACTCAGTATCACAGATGTGTTTACCAGGCTGAAACATTTTGCAGCATAAACCAAGCCCTCCATCAGGTCATGGACAAGGAGCTGGCAAAGCAGATCACAGTGGCAGAGTGGCTCTGTCCAAGCATGGAGAAAGTCAGCTCAATGGAGACCGTTGTCTGATTTACAACAAAAAAAGATGTTTGAACACAAAGGTGACACATACTCAAAACCTAATTGGAGATTGAATTTCTGTAGTTGTAGGAGACACTATGGGTGCCTTTGTCCCATGCTCTTTAAAGTACATTTCACACAGTCCCGTGAGAGGTCCCCAGGATTGTGCCCAGTTGCCGATGGAGGTACACTTACTGGCTTTCCTCTCTTTCTGGACTCACTTCCTCACTGCACTTCCTGAGATTACCTTCTGAATAAACATCGTGCACACAAATCCTTGTCTCAGGCTCTGCTTTTGAAGAATTCAGGGTATGAGTGTACCTAACAAATAACTCATTGATCCCTGGAGTCATACAAGGGAAAGTAATAATAATAAATATGCACCTGTTAAAATACTATAGGTATCATTATGTGCCAGCCATTGTACTGAAAGTTCTCCCTACGGTATCTTATTTAATCCTCCCAACAATCTTATGCGTTACATATTATTCACATTATTTTGAAGATAATGAACTTAAGCTTCAGAGGTTATTATTCAAGGTTACTCATAAGTGACAAGTCAGGGATTCAAACCCAAATCCTTTGTGTCTTTTCTATAAACTCATGCAAATTGTGTGGTTTAGTCATTTGGATCTTGATTTCAACCATAATTTTAACAAAACGACAAACCCAGAGAAGCATCTTTGTAACGAGTATAGAGGTAACGAGAGAAAGAAAGAGCCCCGTACGATTGTCTCTCGCCTCTACCCGAGCTGTTCTCAACGTGCCTTGTCTTTTAGCTCAAAGGAAACAGAAGAGAAGCAGTTACACAGTATTTTTTTAAACATCAAAATTAAAATAAAATAAAATAATAAACATATTTTATTTTTACCCCAGGCATCTCAGTTCTTTGCTTTGGATCATAAAGCTTTGTCATTAAGAAATCTGGTTTCTGGGGCGCCTGGGTAGCGCAGTCGTTGAGGCGTCTGCCTTCGGCTCAGGGCGTGATCCTGGCGATCCGGGATCGAGTCCCACATCAGGCTCCTCCGCTGGGAGCCTGCTTCTTCCTCTCCCACTCCCCCTGCTGTGTTCCCTCTCTCGCTGGCTGTCTCTCTGTCACATAAATAAATAAAATCTTTAAAAAAAAAAAAAAAAAGAAATCTGGTTTCTGAGGGGCGCTTGGGTGGCTCAGTCGTTAAGCGTCTGCCTTCGGCTCAGGGTGTGATCCCAGGGTCCTGGGATCAAGCCTCACATCAGGCTCCCTGCTCCGCTGGGAGCCTGCTTCTTCCACTCCCACTCCCCCTGCTTGTGTTCCCTCTCTCACTGACTGTCTCTCTCTCTATCAAGTAAATAAATAAAATCTTTAAAAAAAAAAAAAGGAATCTGGTTTTTAAAGTATGCCAGTTCTCAAACAAGTAGTGTCTGGAATCCAAGACCCTTCTTTGGCTCAGCCCTTGGGCTCGTCAACCCGGCTCTGCTGACTGATCTCACCCGCTGACCCAGGACTGCACTGGAAGAGTCAAGGGACACAGCTCTCACCCCTGTGCCAGCCCTCCTCATTCGGAGCAGGACCCCTAAACTTCTTGGTGCTCCTGCTGCCTTAGTCCCCTCATCTAGAAATAAGTGGGGTGCCTGTGATCTCTAGTCTTGCTAAATTTCTCTAGAAATCCCTCAAGTTTTTCTTCCATTTCCTTATTTCACAAATGAGACAGGAACACGTTTTTATTGGAAGCGATACACAAGTATACAAATAAAGTGTGGCAAGGCGCCCACACCATTCCACTCTAGAACAATCGGGGTTTAGTATGTATCATTCCAGTCCAGGCAAGAAATCTCTGTGTCTTGGTGGCATGATATCATGGAGCCCCCAGGATTTACCAGGTTCCAGAGTGTGGAATTATCTTCCATGTGTTTGGGCGAAATGGAGCCTGTGGCAAAAGAGAAAGTGAGTTACTAATTGGATTTATGGCCATTACTCCCTGAGTAGCCCTCTGCCCTCCGTAATCTCCATAGCATTTCAGATAGAATCTCTCTCTGCAAAAGATCCAGAAGACTCTGTAAGGAGAAAGCTGGCACATCTCCTGCTCACCCAATAAAAAGTCAGATTGTTATTAAACAGTCCCCGAGGCTACTGTGATTTACATTCATTTTAATGGTTCTCTTTGTAGAGTAGTCCCTTTAATGGGGGATGCCCTCCGGTTTCTATTGGTTGCATTTAAAATAAATATTACACCATCACCAGCTGTCCAGCTCTCCTTTCAAGCTTTGACCTGCAACGGAAAGTACAGAGACTTGCTACTTCCCCCTGAGAAGCTCTCACATGTTCAGGGATGCTTGACACCATTATTTGCTTAGCGCAGAGATAGACGTGGAGGTGGTCCAGGTACCCACCCCCGGGGGAGTGCCGATGTACGCCATAGAATACACCAGAGCTCTCGGAAGCAATGAACTAGATGAACAGAAAGCCACGTACGGAGAAAAAATCTTCAAACAAGAAAGAGGCAATAGAATAAAACATATAACACCGTGCTGTGTGTACAACCTAACACACATTTCTGTGTAAAATGATGTTACACATGTATTTTCAAGCACGCGTACCCAAGGACACACGCCGAACAGAGGGATGTGGTGCCTCTAGGGAAGAAAGCAATGGGATGGGAGAAAAAGAAAAATTCAAAGCTGAAACAGACACAGCTCTTACAAGGAATGATGCATTAGCTGGATGCTAAAACTTAATGCTTTGCTCCTGAGAAGTAGTAAACAAATAATGAATGAAAGAAACCACAAAGTCACCTGTCTTTTATTTGGCTTTAAATTAAATCTCACCTCCCGCAAGCATGTACAGACCTCCTTCTAAGCACGGGCCGTGATACAAGTTCTGTTCTGCGACCATGGACAAGTCCCTGCGCCTCTCCGGACGTCGGTTTCTTCAGTGGCAAAAGTAACAAAAAGGAGAGGAAAGGGGAAATGAGCGCTCGCACTGCCTAGGTTACAATGCTGGATGGTTTGTAAGATTGAAACAAATTAATATCTGAGGCCAAGCACGCATGGGCTCGGGGTGGGGGGGGGGGCGTCCTTGTCCTCTGTGGAGAGTGGGAGGGTAATCGGACCCGAGCAGGGAATCATGCAAAGCCCTTGGACATTTGTTCCTCACTCACCTCCGGGACGCGGAGTCAGACGCAGGGGTGCATACGATGTTCAGCTGTTCTCTGTTCTTGTATGGAGAGAGGGGCACCTAGCTACAACGTGTCACCCCATTGGTGGCCAGAATTAATTTGCGTAACCTGCACACGTGCCCCTCGGGTCTTCCCCCTCCACTGCTTGGTCAAAGCTGCTGCCCGCCCTGAGGCAGGGCCACTCTCCAGACTGTGAGGTACACCCTCCTAAGACCTGAGGTCCAAGGTCAACTCCTAAAGGGAGGGCAGCACGTCCCCACTTAGGTTGCTGACCCCAGGCCCTTGAGCTTTCTGTACCTGCCCCAGTCCAAAAGAAGTCCCTAAAGCCGTGTTCCATATGCTAGAAAAGAAAGCATTGCACTGTGTCTGCCCTTCAACAGAAGAAACAGGCCATAAGAGCCTGAGAGAATATTCTCTCCCGCAGGCTGAGCAATCAAGGTTTCCTTTGCAAACAAACACCAGGAAAACTAGCAAAGCAGGAAGCTGGATTGGGCCCAGTCTCCTGGTCGACAAAGATCCAGCCAGGTCACAGCCTGGCCTCTTCGGCTACGGCCGGCTGGGAAGGTTTGCACACATTCCGGGAAGGAGCACCTGAAGGAAGGGTGGGCACAGCTGTGAGTTCTGTCCTAGAGATCCCCTGGAGGGCTTTTGGCTGTGTCTAGGCAAAGGGGTCCTAGGCAGAAGCATGAGAAGCCCCCAAGCGTCCTCCGGCCTCAGGGCTGACTTCTGGTGGGCTTTAGGAAATTCGCTTAAGTTCAAACTTAAGCACCCCCCTCCCCTCCAGCCCCCTAAACCCCACCCCCCCAATTACTATGAAAACGTGAGAAGACAGTAGAGAGAGAGAGCTCAGTCACAAGATTTTATTTTCTTAATCTCCTTTACATGTGACATTCCCAGAGTTTTAAGTGACCACAAATGAGAAGTCTGCGCCCACACGGGGTATCCGCTGCTTTCCAGCAGCATCTCCCTGCAGCTGTCCGTGCTCCACGCTCGGAGGGCCTTCCGCGACCAGTTTGACCAGTTAATCCTGTGATGCAAGAGAAAACCTTTGGTTTTCCTTTGACATGTGTAGGGTACCCAGAAACTATCAAAGGAATGCTGCCCCTGACGTTTTAAAGTGAACCCCAGGGAGATCCACTTCAAAAGAATAACGTGCTCTTCCTGGACCCCTCACCCAGGGGCATCAACTTGCACCTGCGTCCTTATGTCCTCCAGAGACTTCAGACTTCAGAGTCCTACCGAAGGTCCCATTTCTGCACTCTTTAACAAAATAAGGTCGGGTACGCTGGCCTAGATGAGGTCATTTCAGGGAGTCGGTCTCTACCCGGGCACGGAAGCTGCAGCAGTTTGGAACCATGTTTTCGTGTGTACTTGTCACGTCCTCCAGGCCGCCACCCTGGTTTTCTTAGGAAAATGTTAGCAGACTCCACAAGGCTTTGGTTTTCATACCCCGCCTCGGAAGAGGGAAGTGAAGAGAGGGCACGGAAATGGAAAAAGCATTTGCCGAGTGCCTCCGGGGAGCCAGTTGGGGGAGGAAAGGCATCTTTGAGCTGGGCGAGCCTCGGGCACCCCGGGACCTTGCCCTCCAGCAAAGACAGAGGAAAAATACAGCCAGGGAATTGCCAAGCAAAAGAGCTTTGTGTACCATGAATGGATTCTCTAAATGTTTTTTGAGATTTTACTGTGTCCTGATCGCTGTGCAATGGTACGAAAGGTATTTAAGAAATAGCCCCTGCGGTGATGAGCTCGGACTGTGACGGGGAAGCCAACATTTAAAAAAATCAATTGCAGTCGTAAAGGTGTGTATATTCAGAGCTGTGGAGCTAGGGGGTGTTTCAGGTGGATGGGAGGTTTTCTAAACACAGCCCCAATTTCCTTAGAATGTAGAAATCGTACATCCTGCTTCTGGTAACATATTGTCCGTCACCTTTAATCTTTATGTTGTTGAGAGTTTGGAAACTTCTCTGTATTTTCATGGATGTCCGGAATGTGAAAATAAAAAGAGTCTAAAGATCTTCAGGAAGAAGGAGCATGCTAGAAACCCAGCTGATGATGGAAAAGAAAGGTTGAGGGCCTCCCTCATTAGACAGGAAAGCTTCTATAAAGTTAATTAAAATATGTGGGAGTGACTGGGCTAAGCACAGACAATTCAGTGGAATGTCTCATCCAAAAACCTTCTCAAATATATTTCGTAGCTTAGTATATGGAAAAATTTGCAACTCAAATCAGTGATGAAAGGCAGGGTCACTCAATAAATGGTGTTGAATGCCATTTGCAAAAATACCTTTTTGTAAATGGATTAGCATTTGCAAAAATATGACACATCTCTCCCACCCTACGTTAAATTAACTCCAGATGGACTGATAATTTAAATATTTGTAAAAGAAATGCTCAAATTTCTAGAATAAAATACAACCTGAGCGAAGGATTTCCTGCGAAGGATTACAAGGACAGAGGGCTCAGGGCTGGTGCTGAGAGATGGCGCGCCACAGAAGAAGGGACGCACCGTGTCCCAGCCTCCCATTGCCTGGAAGCCAAGGGCGAGACGGTGTCCATGAAACACCGGGCAGACGCTGACTTTGGAGGGGTGAGGGCATACGCATGCACGTGTTTGGTGTTTTTATTTTTCAAGGATGATTATGTATTACTGAATAATAAAAAATAGAAACATGTTTTTTACAACACATGGCTGGGAACTCAACCTTCGAAGTATTTTTTGTTTAACCCCCCAAAACAAACAATAACTAAAAGCAATATGTTTGCCAAGTTAATAATGCTTTTTCACATACATTATGATGCTATTTTTCAAAATAACCCAGTGAAGTAAATGCTTTCGTTTTGTCTACATTTGATTAATGAGGACATGGGGACTCAGAGGGCCTTGTCCAAGAGCATGCAGCAAAGAGGAAGCAGAACGTTGAACCATCTCCAGATAGCCACGTTCCACGTGATGTCACAGCTGCTGCTAACACGCCCTGGGCCTGGAAGGGGGATGCGGCTGGGGCTTTGTCGGCCTCCCTGGCCTTGCTTCGTCCGCCATTTTCCATTTTCAGAGTCTGTTGACCGTAATCTTGCTGCTTAAGTGTACCTGTGCTTGTATCCGATCCTTGGCACCCAGCTTCCTGGACAGAAGTAAAACTGGATTCTTGGGTATATTTTGGAAGTGGCCAGAACTGGGGACTGGAAGAGTCCTTATGATGCAGTACGCTGTAGGGGGACGGCCTTCAGCACCCTCTTCCTATAGCAGCTTGGAAAAACATCCCCATTAGATTGCCATCAGATTTCAGTATAAAAAAAGGACGTATCCACAGAAAATAATGGAATGAATGGTTAACCCTTTTATCTCTGAACATTGAATGAGATAAATTTCCAGCAGCTGTTCTTTATTTTTGTTATTGGACCAATGTCCTGTATGAACAGGATGTAACCATATAATACTCAAAGAGTTTAATATGCCTGCGACAATGACCCTCGGTGCTGTCACCACGATGTTACTCTGCAAATGCTATTCTGTTGTGTCCAACACCAGTCTTCCCTGAGGTATCTCTAAGGCACATAATGGAAAACAAAATTGGTAAATTAGTCCAGTCCTTTCACTGTGATTTGGAAATGATAAATCTTTATAGAATGAGAAAAAAAAAAGTTTGTGGAGACAGCTATTTTTTTTTTTTTAAATCTCCATCTTCTCAGGAATCAGTTCTTATTTTTACAGTATTCTCCCTCTAGACCCATTTATACTCCGGCAAGATGTACTGCTCCTACCAGCCCAGCCCTCAACTTTTCCTACGCAATATGCAATAAGAACATACGATCTTTAAAGAAATAATAATTTATTTTTTATGTTTTATTTTGCTTTTTCCTTTTGTGGTAAGAGCACTTATCATAAGATTTACCCTGTTACCAAATTTTTAAGTATTCAATACAGCGTTGTTAATCGCAGGCCTTACATTGAACAGTAGTAGTTCTCCAGAACTTATTCCTCAGGCATGACCAAAACTTTGTACCCTTTGACCACTGTCTCCCTGTTTCCCCATTACCCCCGTCACCGTTTTACTCTCTGCTTCCATGAGTTTGAGTATTTTATATCCCACATGTAAGTGAGGTCACACAATATTTGTCTTTCTCTGACTTATTTCATTTAGCATAAGATCCTCCAGGTCCATCCATGTTCTTGCAAATGGCATGATTTCCTTCTTTTGCAAGGCTGGATATTGTTCTATTATATATATCCCTCTCACATTCTCTTTATCCATTCATTTGTTGATAGCCATTTAGGTCGTTTCCATATTTTGGCTATGGTTAATAATGTTGCAATGAACATGGGAGTGCAGATATTTCTTCAAGATCTGCATTTTAATTCCTTCGGGAATATAACCAGAAGTGGGATTGCTTAATCAACGTCCATATTGTTTTCCATAGTGGCTACACCATTTTGCATTCCCATCAACAGTGTAAAAGCGTTCCCTTTTCTCTATATCCTCACTACATATATATATATATATGGCCATCCTAAGAGTGTAAGGTGATAACTCATTGATAACTCATTGTGTTTCGTTTTCTGGGGTGGAAAGAAACTTTTGGAGGTGATGCCTAAGTTTACAGCACTGATTATGATGATGGTTTTATGGGTGTATACTTATCTTCAAACACATCAAGTAGTGTGCCCGTATGCCAATTATGCCTCAATTAAGTGGTTTTAAAAACAACAGAATAATTTGAAGGCATAGGTAATTTAAATTCATGCATGGGAAATTGTGGATTTCCCTAAGAAGTTACAAAGTCTGGAGCCATAACTCTTTATGCTAAAATATATGTTTACTTTATATTTCTAATCAAAACACTCTCTCAGTCCAGCACATTGGCTGTCATCTCTTCTCCAAGAACCAGTGGGTGGGAATTAGTTTCACATTTATGTAACTAAAGCACCATCGGCTGGTTTTACCAAATCAAAGGGATGTAAGTTTTTATGAGCTGCATGAGGACCAGAATCTTGCCAGTTCCAAATGACCGTTCTATCTTGAGACTCCCACAAAAAATAGAAATGAGTCGGTGAATGAAAAAAGATCTGGTTCAAAGAGAGGCAGGCCTGCCACTCTTAGGAAGCAGAAAAATGCTTGTAACTTTTATTTGGCACTATTTGCAGTGAGGGACCCTCTTTATATTATAGTGGCTGAAAATGGAAAACTACCTAAATGTTAGGTCACAGGAAGTTAATTAAATATATTCTAGTCTAGACATGCCTTACGGACAATTAAATCAACATTGCGGAAGTCAGCTTAACGATAGACCACTTGGGATGTTTTCAGGAACATAAAACACTGACTGAAACGGACTTGAAAATAAGGACTTTTATTATGGCACATATCAGGAAGTCTAGAGGTAGGACAAGTTTCAGGTTGGTTGATTCTAGACCTCAACAAGACTCAGGTGCTTTTCATCACTCTGCTCTGCAATCCTTAGTGGGTCAGACTTGCTTTAGGGGGTTCTCTTTCACGCTTTCAAGATGGCAATAAGGTTCCAGGTGCCACATCCAAATACAGCCATGTCCAGAAGCCCAAAGGACTGTCTCTTCAGGTCTCTTATTTAGGATCAGGGAAACTTTTCTCAGGAGCCCCCAGCTGACCTCCCATTATGCCTCAGAAGAGAGTCATATGCATTCCCCAAACTAACCATTGGAAAGAATAGGATGGCAATTATTAGGGTAGACCAAAGAAGACAAACCCTCTTGATCTTGGATATAGTCACCTCTATCTGATGGGGAGAAGTAGGCCTCTAAACAGAAGTGATGAGTGGGTATCAGACGTATCAATCAGGACAGGCTAGGTCATACAGCAGAAATAAACACCCCCAAAGTCCCAATGATTTAAAATAACAGAAGTTTATTTCTTTCTCAGCCACATGGGCATCAACAAGGGCCTCTTTTCATCACGGTCCCTCAGATATCCAGGCTGACGGAAAAGCTCCAATCTCAACCATTGCTAGTCAAGTTACCATAGGGAAATAAAGAACTCTGAAAGTTATCAAATAAGCAATTAAATACTCTGGCCTGGAAATAATGTGTCAATTCCATTCTCAACTCATTTAATAAAACGAGGCATACAGCCCCACCCATTGCAAGGGTGTCAGGAGGCGTGATCCTATTATGTCCTTAAAGAAGAGAGAACCAGAAACATTTGGCAAGCAGCGTCCTATTAGGTAAGCAATGTGAAAATATTCATGATACTCTATTAAGTGAAAAAAACATGTGACAAAAACCCATCCACTATAGTATCCCAAGTATAACTCAGTGGCGGTGGGTGTATAACAAGCTGAAAATGATTGTTATCTCAACAAATGGCATTAAAATTCCTCTTACAGAGTGTACTGTATTTGCTTAGGAAGATACCTTATTAACCTCTTGAGATGGAGGTATGAGCCTGAAAACATAATCCATTGGGGATGAGAGAAAAGGCAATAGCTGCAGACTTCTACGTTAGAAATAAATAGGAACTCGGGATGAGGGAGAGCAAGGAAGACGGAACAGTAAAAAAGAACGAGGGAATTGTCCAGCCCCACCGAACACGGCTCAAGTACTCTCAGTTACCTTAAAGCAGGGCTTCTCAACAAAGTCACTCTTGAAATTTGGGGCCGGATAATTCACTGTTGAGGGGGAGGGCCGTGCTGAACACCATAAGACGTTTAGCAGCACCCCTGGTCTCTACGCACTTAGTTGCTAGGACCTGTGACAACAGAAAATGTGGTGACAAGCAGAAAGGACATCTGACTTGTTTCCAGTTTGGGATTTTTATGAATAGTGCTGCCTAAATATTCATGCACAGGTTTTTGTGTAACTGTAACTATAGGTTAAATATCTAAGAGTCTAATTGCTGGGTCAGCTGGTAAATGTATATTTAACTTTATAAGAAATTGCCAGTTTTTCCAGAATGGCCATACTAGTTTGCATTCCTACCAGCAATATATGAAAGTTCCACTTACTTTGAATGCTCACCAGCACTCGGTCTTGTCAGGTTTATTTGTCTGATTGACAGTTTTGCAGCCACTCTACAGAGTAGTATCTCGTTATGGTTTAATTTGCATCTCCCTGTGCCTGATGACATTGAACTTCCTTCCACGTACTTCATTACTATTCACGTATCTTGGTGAAGTGTTAAATTTTTTTTGCCAATTGATATGAGAGTTTGTTTCCTTCTTATTGCATTTGGAGAGCTCTTTATATATTCTAGATTCAAGTCCTTTATCAGATACATGATTTTCAAATATTTTCACCCAGTCAGTAGCTGGTCATTTGATTCTCTTAGCGGTGGCTTACTCAGAGCAAAAGATTTTAATTTTAATGAAGTCCATTTTATCAATTTTTTTCCTTTATCAATCATGGTCTTACTATTATATCTAGAAAATGCAGTGTCGACTGGGCTTGTGGGCACTGGAACGAGGGAGAAGCAGGCACATCCGTAGGCCAGACTGCCACAGATGACACCTTTCCCAAACAACGTTTAGCCACATTTCAAGCATAAATGCTTCTCAGATTATTGAAACCTTTAGTTGGGGTCTGGAGTGCTGAATGGGTTCTTATTTGTTTCCTCACTTTGTCCATACCCGTAATTGTTTTTTAGGGACAAAAGTTGCCACTCTCCTCATTCAGCCATAGCCTGAGTGAGCCAGTAACTTAGTTTTCAAAAACACGGAAAGAACTATTCCACATTAAACTGTTAGTTATATCGCTATACATTCCCTATTTTTAATGTTGCGCATCTACTTTACACGATGGTAAGTAGTGTGTACATGTTGTTTTGAATTCTGGGCTTTTTTAGCTTGTTATTTTATATATTCATTTAAACACGTTGGCATAACCCACAGAATACCATCATGTTCTTATTTCTCCAACAACAGTATACTTTTAAATGTCTGCAAACACATGATTCTTTCAATTTCGTATGTGGGTTTTGGAAGCCAACTTTGTTCTTTCCAGGTTGCTTAGAAAGCTTTCATAAGCTTTGTGAAATAAATATTCTTGTCACCATCTCTATGGCTTCTTAGAGATTCAATAAGAATAATCTCTTACAGATTGTAAAGAAATTCTAATGTTCAGAACATATTTTTGATACGTCTTATGACCCGCACTTACTATGCGAGTGAGTAATTGTGATATTTATAAAGCCACATTATAATATGTAACTGTGATTTATAATGGTTTGGGTATTTGGTACCCTATTCTGGATACAGACTTTCATACCATTCCCCGTTCTACACACAAATTCTACGTGTCATCTATTTATGTAGCTTTACCTGTATCTATTCATCTATATATAATTAAAGTGACTTGAAATCATTGTCATGGATAATAAATATCTTATGACAACCCTAGAGATGACTGGATATATGCTGGGTATCACAAAACCAAACGTGATTGTTACAGTATAACTGTTAACACTCCTGCTTTTCAAGACATACTAATCTTATATTGGATAAAAATGCTTTAGACCAAAAAGCACCTAGAATGAGAATTCCTTATTTCCTAAAATTTCATGAAATAATATACTTCCAAAAGTAGTAGTTCTCCGTTATACACATATTATTGAACATACTAAAGTCATTGTGCCTTACTTTCTATTTTCCACTCTGTTACCGCATAAATCAAATTGATTTGGTGTGGCTTGGTCGTGGCACACAATAATGTCCCAGAAGAAAAGTGTTTTAGGAAAAGCAAAAAGAAACATAAAGAGGTGATGGTTTTCCTTTTAAATCCATATGCAGTAATAAATACATCAATGCTACCTATGGATTTTTCAGAAAATTTTAAAAAGGCTCCATAAAATTCACATCGTGGTCTTCTAAACATATTTTATTAGCGAACAGCTGTTTAAAGTTAACCAAAATAACTCCTTACTGTATTTTAATACATGCATTCCCCAAATCAGCACATTGTAGGCCTCATTTAGTTTTTTTTTGTTGTTTTGTTTAAATCAATTGCACAGATACTGGATATGATCTGACTTTGTCAATTCCTAAGAATTGATAGCAAATTCTGTAAGAGCCAGCCCACGAAATGACTGCCGCAAAAGCCAACAATGCGGATGGAAAATGCAGAGTCTGCCCACGAGAGATAGTCCTATGCGCTGGTGTGAGGTGTATCGGAAAGACTGGGCCGGGCTCCAGGCACACATTAGAGCTATACACAGGAGGCCAACGAAAATCGGTAGGAGAATTGAGGGACAAAACAGTGCATTTTAACCTTGCGGAGAGAAAATTACAGGGAGATATGAGAGCAATCTTTGAATATTTGAAGTGTGATTGTGGCAGGTTCTGTTCTCATGGCCCTACCATCATCCATCCTCTCCACCGTCCCCCCTTCTTCCCTGGTAACCAAACAGATCTGTTTAGGTTGCCACAGAGACCCCTTGACCTCAGAAAAAAGAGGCCCCAGCCAGATCCTGGAAGTAGAAGCATGGTGGGTCTAAACCGGCCATAGTCACCTCATCACCCACAGCCAGTCTACGGGTGACTGTGAACCCAATTGTGGCTAAGGAGAAGTCTGATAAATCAGGCTTTCTGGAGAGTTTCTGCTTACCTTTCAAGAAGAAAAGGGTTGACTGGCACGCCTTTCACAGCCTAGTTCTTTCTTCCTACCTGAGGATAGAGCAAAAAATATGCTAAGAATGACAATGTAGGGAGACAGACAGCACCCGCATCCTTGAGAGCTCTACCAGCTGGACTGTCGGTCTGCAGATATTTTGCTTTGTGAGAAAGACAAGCTTCTATTTGCTTAACCATGGGTGTTCTGTTCACTGCAGCTAAACACTCCAAGCTGATACTGTCATCATGAGAAGAATAACACATTTGGTCCTCAGACATTCTAGAAGGCAAAACTGAAACTACAGAGCAGGAATTACAAGGAAGATTTTGAATCAATGTCAGAAATCATTTTCTAAAAACCAGAATTGCTGGAAAACAAGGTTGCCTCTGCAGTCAATGATCCTCCGTCCCAAACAAAAGCCAAGTAGAAGGTGACTGACTCTCTGGGAAGGGTGTTCTTTAAAGAAGGAATTTCTGCATGAGTTAGGAGGCTCCACGGTCCCTTTGAACTCTTATTACTGTACTATGCCTTTATATTTGAAAAAGACACTACTGATGTTTGCTAGTCATATATGAAAAAACAGGCTTTAAAAGGGTGACAATCATTTTTCCAGATTGCTCAGGAGTGAGCACAACGCCTTCCTGATATCAGGTATCCCAGTATTTGAAAACATAAAGATTTTGTTCCAAGTTTCTTTCATCTTGGCGTTTGTCTTGAACCAGTCAAATAGTGTCCCATGATTTAGATTGCAGTACATCGTATTTGAATTAAAGACCGACTATTTGGATAAGACTGCTCTGGTCAAATTTCCATGTTGACAACACTGCTTTGCTCTAAATGAGTCACCTCATTTCTAAATGCCGGACGCCAAACAAGCCGGTGTTCTGTTGTGCCATCTTCCCGGCCTCAGATATATTGTACATTATTGCTCTGTGTTCTAAAGGGCCTATTAGATTCTCCCTTTACTCCAGTTCAAGCATCCCCCACGAGCAGTTGCTTCCATGCATTATGACCCAGGCTCTGCACGTAGTCAACAGGGCAGAGGCAACATTTTAGTGACTACATTCTGCTATTTTCTGGAAATGTAGTGTAGATCAATTATTTTCCCATCCCCAACCCCCTCCAAGTTGTAGCTCAATTCAATGTTAAATTTGACTTACCAGACGGGACACTGAGAAAATCACTCATGAACTTGTCACTTTGAGCACATGTCTACACCCAGGCCTCACGATGTTTATGGAGCACCAGCTATGAAAAGGGTGGTTTTTTGCAGAGACTGAAAGTAAATAAAATAGAAAGCACATTAGAATAAGGATGATGAGAGAAGTAACAGTAATGATGCCTTTTACTTGTTGGCAACACTTTTTTTTTTTTAAAGATTTTATTTATTTATTTGACAGAGATAGAGACAGCCAGCGAGAGAGGGAACACAAGCAGGGGGAGTGGGAGAGGAAGAAGCAGGCTCACAGCGGAGGAGCCTGATGTGGGGCTCGATCCCATAACGCTGAGATCACGCCCTGAGCCGAAGGCAGACGCTTAACCGCTGTGCCACCCAGGCGCCCCGGCAACACTTTATTTTTTTACATGTCAGAACAGACATTATTATTTTCATTTTATAGATGAGGAAGCTGAGGCTCAGAGATATGCAAATAATTAATTACAAACAAGCCAAGTAAAACCGCACCCTCGTAGAGGTACGGGTCCACCATCCCTTATCTGAAACCTTGGGGTCACCTGCATGTAGGAATTCTTCAGATTCTAGAGGGATAACCTAGTGTACATATCATTCATTAACTACACCCACTTCAGAGTCTGGGTATCCCTCTGTCATCAAACACATTAATATCTTTATGCAGCAAAAATGTATGAATATTCTTTTCAGTGAGACAAAAAAGGACTATTAAGAACCTCAGATCAGTAAGGTAAGATTTTGCAGCCCAGGAGCTTACGTAAGAGCTTTCCATTTTCCAAGTAACTTGCATAAAAGCTTTTTGGATTTCAGAAGCACAGAGGGAACCATGGGCCTGTCCCAGTGGTAGAGAACTAACCTATTTGAACCGGAGAATTGGATTGAGAGGATTTCACAAAGGAAGTGACATTTTAGCCAGACCTTGAAGAACCAATGGGGCTTCAAAAACCAGAGAAGTAACACACATCTTCTCTAGAGGGAACTCAGCAAACTCCACGCAGGAGAGGTGGTGCAGGGAAGGCACTTCGGGTTACCGCAGACTGGCTCCACGCGATGTTTGCCGCGATCCCCAAAGGCCCAGCAGCCCCCTAGGGTGACCCACCATGCTGGTCTGCGCAGAATTTTTCCAGTGTTAGCACTGGAAGTCCTGTGTCCAGGGAAGCCTCCTAGCCCCAGATACACTGGGACATTGGTCATGTCGCAGCTCCGTGATCTACTTTCTTGGTGGACGAGGGTCTAATTCAGCTGAACTCAGAGTTGCCATCTGGGTTCATGCTGCCACTGAGCGCCCGTGGCTGTGCCCGTGGTACCGAGAGCAGGCCTTTCCTGAGCCAGTCGTGAGCCCAGGCTGTGGTGCGTGTGTATGGGGGGGTCTACGGCCCACGTGCCAGGGTCCATCTCAGATCTGCGCCTCTAGAGCCAGACCGGGGTCCACAAACGAGCCCAATGGGGATTTCAATATAGAACATGGAAATGGAACATTTTAGGTCACTTTTTTCTATACAAATAATTCATTCTTCGTGAAGAGTCTCTGAGTACGAAATACACCTCTGTGGCTTACTTAGGGAGTTTGTTGATGGTTTGTTAATCAAGTCGCAGGGAAAGCTGGCAAATCAATGCTAACAAATGAAAACTTCAGTCAGAAAACAATGTTTGCGAATATCCAGATGTTTGGTGTCCCGTAGTCTCAGCTTCGACGTTGATCATTTGGAATTAAGCTGACGGTATGAGGCAACATTCTGAGAGCATTTCACACACAGAAATGTAAAGCTGGATTTAATATAGCAAAATGAGAAAAGCCAAATCCAGATAATATTTTCTCAAAAAGCAGCAAACATGCCCAAACAACTTGGCTAACACCTATCTGTAGTCATGAGGATACTATTCATTACCATCAAGTGGTTTTGTCCTTTATTAATAGCGTATCGTGTAGTGTTTCCTGTCTCTAGTTTCCCAGAGGATGGAGCGTGAACTGTCACTGCATTTTCCACACGCCCGCCTGAAGCTGGCACAGGGCAGCCTCCCAGGGGCTCAAGCACGGACATAACAGAGCCCAGCCAAACTCCTCCCCAGTCCTACCCGGCCTCACAGAGAGCGTTGAGAGGAGCTGTTGTAATTCCAATGGTTACCAAGCTGTACATCTTCCTTAAGTGACACGACCATTATTGACAAACGAGGGAGTGTCTGCCTTGAGACATTTTTGTTTTCAGAAATAATCATAACCACAACCTTGGGCAACACAAATAAGAAAGCCTGAAAGAAGAGACAATATACACTAACAAAGCAGACTTTACAAAATCTGATGTATTTGGCATTAGTTCATTTTCAAGAAGAGACTCAGTGACATTGAGCCAGTTGAACGAGGAGGGCAAGCAAATGGGAAATAAAGACCTAATGTATTTCAAAACAACCACGATATTCATAATAACTGCAACCAAAACACAAGATAAAATTGACAACATCTAAATAATCTCCATGGAACTCTTTACCAACTTCAAGAAAAGAACACACCCCCACCCCCACCCCCACACACGCACTGGTAAAATAGTCAATGTCAAAGGATGACCTATTATCTTGCCCATTCATTCATTCATTCATTCATTTATTCATGTGTTCACTTGACAAATATTTACTCAGAGCCTACTATGTGTCAGACCCTAGGATAGAATATTGAAAATACATGGTTCCTACCCTCAAAAATTTCACACTCCTGTGGGAGAGACAAAGATCGTCATGGAATAACCTGGCGAGTAATGTGACTTTAATAACTAACAGTCTTTCCCATTTGGAAATAACTTGACAGTTTACAAGATTCCTTCATATCTTTTTTTTATCTTTCTGCATCATTATGTTGAAGTCATGTCTTATAAGCTGAATATGGTTGGGCATATTCTCCAAAGCAACCTGAGGTTCCTGTCTTTTAACTGAAGAATTTGTTTACTCATATTTTGACTCATTTCTACTATCTTTTCCTGTGTTTTCTAATACCCTATTTCTTGTATCTTTTTCTCCATGTTCCTGTGTTATACGGGATCAAACTTGCTTTATTCTCTTTTGTTTCGTTCTATGGACTTCAATTTATAAACTGTATTTCTAGTCTGTTGAAGTTACCATTTAAAAAAAAATTTTTTTTTAAAGATTTTATTTATCTATTTGACAGAGAGACAGCCAGTGAGAGAGGGAACACAGCAGGGGGAGTGGGAGAGGAAGAAGCAGGCTCCCAGCGGAGGAGGAGCCTGATGCCGGCCTCGATCCCATAACGCTGGGATCACGCCCTGAGCCAAAGGCGGATGCTTAATAACTGAGCCACTCAGGCGCCCCATTTAAAAATTTTTAACATGGGCATGTGATAAAGTCAAAAGTCACCATTGGCTCTACCCTCTTCCCCAACAATGCAAGGGACACTCACCCCACCTGCCAGCCACATTATTATCAAATATTTAAATTCCGCTTTATTTTAACTCTTACCTCATTACTCAGTATTATCATTACTGGCATTTGGGGTTGGTCTGTTTTTACATCAATGCTTCTTAATTTTACTTATATATTTACCAATTTCTTTGTTTCCACTGGTTTCAATTTTCTTCCTACTGCAGTACAGGAATACCCTGAAAACTGATTTTTAGATCAACATTTTCCTGTTTTTAATTCCCAAATTTTATAAACCTTATTTATTTATAAATACAATGGTTCTTTGCCTAGTGTTTTGATAGGGGAAAAAAAAAACTTACGTTTATCTCAAAACTTCATTAACACTTTAAACGAAGCAAAGTAAAAAAAGAGCCTGAAGTTTTATTCCAAATACAATTGGTAGAATCATGTGAAGACACTGAAAAGCCCCCTGCGAGCCAGCAGTGTCCCCCCGCATGGTGCTGGTGCTACAAAAAGCTTCAGAGTGTGACTCAAGACGAAGGTCTGTTAATAGCCACATTCACTATTTTGTAATCAGGAAATAATGCTTTAAGCAGCTATGTATTTATTTAAGCACTTGATGGTTGCTATACGTCAATGTTTTGCTGTGGTTTGGTTGTATTTTAGGAAAGTAGTGGTTCAGGTTGGTATCTAATGAATTAGATTTTTTCCCATTGATATAATGGGAAATAGGCTTGGCAGTGCATCCATGTAGATTTTCTGATTTTCAGGAAGGAATTATCGGAAATAAGTGGGCAGGGCTTGTATATTTTTAAGTAGCTCTTTAAGAGACTCTAAATTATGAACTACAAGGTCTTCATTCTACCTTTACTTCTGAATAACTTAGCTGAATACTTATTCTAAGTTGACTGCTTTGCTTTCCATAATTTAATGACATTATTCCACTATCTTTTGGTATTATTTTTGAGAATTCTGTTCGCAACTGATTATCATTTCTTTGTAGGTAATCTGTCTTCTTCCTCTGGATTCTTTTAATATTTTTGTTGGTTATCTGATGTGCTGCAGTTTTCATTATGATGTGTCTAGGTGTGGATCTATATTTCTATTTTCTGCTCAGGATTCTTTCATTCACTCAATATGTATTTATTATGCACCTACTACGTGCCAGATCCAGGCACTAGGGATCAGCAAAGAGCAAATCAGACAAAGTCTCCATGTTCAAGCAGCTTACATTCTGGTGGGATGAAACAAGAATTAAATCATAATCCCACACATATAAATTATGTCTGAGAGTAGTAAGTGCTATGGAGAAAAATAACTTAAGGTATGAAGAGTAGTGAGTTCTGGGAAAGCACTAAATAAGATAATCATGAAGTACTTTTTGATAAGGACTGGTCAACTATTCTTCGACAGAGCAGGAAAGAATATCCAATGGAAAAAACACAGTCTTTTCAACAAATGGTGCTGAGAAATTTGGACAGCCACATTCAGAAGAATGAAACTGGACCATTTCCTTACACCATACACAGAAATAGACTCAAAATGGATGCAAGACCTAAATGTGAGACAGGAATCCATCAGAATCCTAGAGGAGAACACAAGCTGCAACCGCTTCGACTTCAGCCACAGCAACTTCTTGCTGGACACGTCTCCAAAGGCAACGGAAACAAAGGTAAAAATGAACTATTGGGACTTCATCAAGATAAAAAGCTTTTGCACGCAAGGGAAATTGTTGACAAAACCAATAGACAATCAAAAGAACAGGAGAAGATATTTGTAAATGTCTCATTGGATAAAGGGATGGTATCCAAAATCTATAAAGAACTTATCAAACTCAACACCCTAAGAACAAATAATCCAATCAAGAAATGGGCAGAAGACATGAACAGACATTTCCCAACACATGAAAAAATACTCAACATCACTCAGCATCAGGCAAATACAAATCAAAATCACAATGAGATACCACCTCACACACCATCAGAATGGCTAAAATTAACACCTCAGGAAACGACAGATATTGGCGAGATGCAGAGAAAGGGGAACCCTCCTACACTGTTGGTGGGAATGCAAACTGGTGCAGCCACTCTGGAGAACAGTATGGAGGTTCCTCAGCAAGTTGAAAATGGAGCTACTCTACGACCCTGCAATTGTACTACTAGGAATTTACCCCAAAGACACAAATGTAGTGATCTAAAGAGGCACCTGCACCCCAATGTTTATAGCAGCAATGTCCACAGTAGCCCAAATATGAAAAGAGCCTAGAAGTCCATCGACAGATGAATGGATAAAGAAGATGTGGTATATATATACAAAGGACTACTACTTAGCCACGAAAAAATGAAATCTTGCCATTTGCAATGATGTGGATGGAACTAGAGGGTATTATGCTAAGCAAAATAAGTCAATCAGAGAAAGACAATTATCATATGATCTCACTCATATGTGGAATTTAAGAAACAGAGCAAAAGATCATAGGGAAAAGGAGGGAAAAATAAATCAAGACAAAATCAGAGAGGGAGACAAACCATAAGAGACTCTTAATCATAAGAAACAAACTGAGGGTTGCTGGAGGGGAGGGGGCGGAGGGGCTGGGGTAACTGGGTGATGGGCATTAAGGAGGGCACATGATGTAATGAGCACTGGGTGTTGTAAAAGATTGATGAATCATTGACCTCTACCTCTGAAACTAATAAGACACTATATGTTAATTGAAATTAAGTTTAAAAAATAAAGTAAAATAAAATTAAAAAAAAATTTAAACAACGAAGTGGGAGCAATCAATTCTACCAAATGCTCTGACTGCATAATGAGGACGGAGAATGCACTGCTGGAGTTAACAATGGGGAAATCATGGGTGACGGCTCTGTGGAGAAATGGGGATGAAATCCAGATTAGAGGGGCTCCAAGAAAAACCAGGAGGAGAGAGACATAGATGAGGAGTACAGGCAACTCTTCCGATGGGTGTCGCTGTGAGAAGAGGAGAAATGGCGTAGCATCTGGAGGAGGGTGTGGGGCAAGGGCAATGGGTTTTATTTTACTAGGACGTATTATTAAAACGTACGTGTGTGCTGATGGTAATAATAAAATAGAGAGGGGAAATTGCTGAAGGGAGAGGAGACTGTGCTGCTTCATTCTGAGGACTCAAATTTTTCTCCACTTCAAGAAAACGATCTGCTTCTCTGTCTCCAAATATCACATCTCCTTGATTCTCTGAATACCTTCATTCCAGAACTTGTAACTGGATATGTACTGGTTCTCCTTAGTCTGTTATCCCTATCACTGAATCTCTCTTCAACTTTCCATTTCCTTCTCTCTCTGTACTCTATTCTGGGTGATTTCCTGCACTCTACCTTCTGGTTAAGTAATTCTCCTTTCAGCTATAACATATTTGTCCTTTGACCCATCTACTGAATTCTAGACTTAAATATTTCTCATTTTTACAATTTCTTTTTTTTTCTTTTTCAAATCTGCTTATTCTTTTCTTACAGAGTTGTTTTCTTATCTCATTTCTATAATTTATTCCTATGCATCTCAAACATCTCTATTTTATGTCTCTTTCAGATTGTTTTATTTTCTCACATCCTTGGGTGTCAGTATTCTCATTTGTCATATCTGGTGGCTCTGTATCATGGTGGCCTTGTTCTTTATGGAGTTTGTCATTTTTTTAGCTAATCTTCAGCAAAAGTTGTTTTTCAGTTGGAATCCCACATACCCTTCCTTGGGCCAGGGACACTCTGGAGAAATTGTTAAAGCTTTGCTTCTATAAAACCCTAGTTTTCAGTCTGACTCCAAAACGATGCTTTTACAATCCCCCTTTCAAAGGCCAGTGGCCCTCTGAGTGTCCCAGATCGAGGGCCTCAGTCTCAGCTCTGAGACCGTGCCTTGTCACCATCTGAGTATTAAAACTCCTCATGCCCAGCCCCTGAGACCTACCGCCCACATCCACTCATGCCCAAAGGTCATCTCAGCTCCAGCTCTAGTGCTCCCTTTAGGCTTGAGTTCCCTTTTTGTTTTGAAACCCAAGACTTCCCCTTTCCTTCCAGTTTAACTCTATATTTGAAGATATTTTCTGGACATTTTTTTAGTCTAACATTTTTATGTAATTTCAACCGGAGAAATGCCTGCCTAGGTTCACTCCACCAAATATGGGAAACTCAGAGGTCCAGTTTAAAACACGGGGCCCAGAACACTTTGACTAAACTCAAAGTTGAAGTTACCCCCCAAAAGCTTCTCAACCCAGGAATCAACCACCCATTTGTCAGAGCTGGCATGGGAAGTGAAAATTTTTTCTATCCCTGTGACACTACCAAAAAAAAAAAAAAAGCAATTAATTTTTCCCCCCTCTCAGGCAACTAAGTCAGGATTCATTAGCAGATCTCCATAGAACCAATAGAAAGAATTCCTGCTTCCCAGCCTTTACCTATATCTCTGAAACCCACAGGAGGCTTTAAATGAGGTGCAAGATAATAGTAACAAACGAAATGTCCTGCCCTAATGGACAGACAGACACTCTGGAGACCAGGCTGCTGGCTTCCTCCAGAGTGCAATGTGTGAAAAAGAAAATCCTCTTCTGTCTTGGAAGTATGGAGAAGGAGGATGTTTATGTTTTATCGAGGGAAAAGGCAGCATTTTTTAAACATCTGGGGCAAAAGAAGATTTTAATATTTTTAATTTTGAATAGATGGCTCCTAATACACAGGGAAAAACTTGTATTAGGTTAAGAAATGATAACATGCAAATATTTTACTATGTGCCTGATAATACTCATTTATTTTTACCAGCCAAAGTAGAAGAGATACACAGCAATTATTTCACGGATCCTCTCTGTGTATCAAGTAGTTGGCGCTCTTAAATCTGGGACAGAAATTCCACTTTGCAGCATCGATAATCCCGTTCTATTATTTTAATGTATTTCCAGTTGTACTTAAAACGGGTTTTACTGAAAGTGGCAATGTCATTATGAGGTAAAACATTATGTTGAACCAGGCACTAGTTAATATGCAAAACAAAAACATTATTTACTTAATTTGATTTACTTGCCTCAAACTCCTGCTGTCCACGGATTGTCCAGGTTCTTCTGTCCTATAGCTGCCCCCAGCCTGCCCAGCCTCTCTTGGGGCTCTAGCTGAATCAAGGGATCTCAGAATCCTCAAAGCAGCGCAAAAAGCCACGAGCTGGGTAGCACAGAGCTCATCTGCTTTTCTGCCGTCTGGAACCCAAGCAAGAGAAAGGTAAAGTCACTGTCTAGCTGCAGAATGAAATTCAAAGCTGCCGTGTACCCTTCACACCACTCCACTCTCCGTACACACGGATGCACACGAACAGTAGTATATATACAAACACATACATACGTGTGTATACGTGCAATTTTATGCGTGTCATTTTATGCAAATGTCATTAGACCCATCTTTAGGCCTTAGGGACAAACCTAATTTTAAAATATACCTAATTTTAAATATATACCTAATTTTACCTAATTTTAAAATATAAATCAATAAGAAAGCATGATTCGATAAAAAAAATTAACTCTACACATGTATTTCGAGAATGCATGAATTCCATGTATGGAAAGAGGTCTGTGTTACAGAAAGACAGCAGAAAGACAGGCAGGCCGTTGGGGAAGATGGTTAAACACACAGGGCTCAGATTTAGCCACTCGGATGCCAAGTCTCCCTTGGCCACTCCCAAGCTCTATAACCCTTGATAAATATTCATCTCTCTGGGTTTTTCTGGAAAATGGAGAAATTCTACCTCTCAGAATTGTAACCAATAAGATTGTTTATTTACAGCAATTAGCCCAAAGTCTGACCCATAGGAAGAACTTTAAAACTTAGTTATTGTCATTCCTACCAACGCTATCTCACTATTTGATTCCCCCCAGGAACAAGTACCACGACAGTTTTTAAAGCAATACTGAAAATGTACAGCAAAACCACCACCTCATTTTAAAAAGTGTTACTTCTGTGCATTTGAAATAATACTTCCTTTCACCCTGGGATTCTAGCTAGATGTCTTTGGACCTCATATTAAAGATGTTTATTGTTTTCAGGTATTGGAGGGGGAGTAATAATTCCTCCCCCAAGAAACATAACACTTCATTTGAATATTGCTATCCCAGTGACTTGAAAAATAGAGTTTGTGACCGGGACATAAATATTTGCCTTTGGCGCATCTATATATTACACACGACTTTTTTTCTTTATTTTTGTCCTGTTTGCGTTCCATAAAGGGAATCTTACTAAACACACTATATACAGTTGCTTGCATTTTGTCTGACCAATACTTCATGGAAATCCTTTCAATTTAAGTGCTTTAGCTCCATTTCATTCTCATTAATGGCTACACAATATTTTATTACTAGGACAATCCTTTTGTCACCAGATTTTTGTTGTTTTGCTCTGCAATTTTGTTTTTCTTTCTGTTTTGCTCCTATGAATAATCCCTCAATGTGTTTTCCAGGTATCCCATTCCTGGGACTCTATCTCATACAAATAAAAACACCAGTCCCTAAAAGGGACTTCTGGGTCAAAGAGTGTATGGATTTTAAACTGCAGTAGAATCTACTAGGTAGCCTTCCAAAAAGGCTTAAATGATTCACATTTCTATCAACACAGAAATGCAAAAAAGAATTCGAAGGTATTTGGAGAGAGCACCAACCCCATCCACTATGGAGAGAGGGAAAAGGAAATGAAAATCTAAGAAAAAGAGAATAATTAAGTCTATTATAGTTGAGTTGAAACTTAACAGAATACACATGATATTAAAGATTGTAAATATGAAAACTATACAAATGGTGAATAATAGTGTAGAAAATAATAAAGAAGGTCCTGAAAATGTATGCAAAAATGTCCTCTGTGTGCTCTAATATCCCATACTAATGTAAAATGTTATTATAGGGTGAAAATGTAGCATTCAAAATCATACTTCACTATTACAATCATGTACGCCTTGTGTTCAGGTATAAATAAATAGAAATACAGTTCCTTTGCAGATGTATTTTAAATGAAATTTAAATAAAATTATTTAAATAAAAAAGTCTTCTTAAAACTATTAACTGCCGGAAAATTTATCAAATATATAATATCAAATATATCAAAATGGTAACAGTGGTTCTTTGTAGGTATTTTTCTTTCTTTTTACTTGCCCGTATATTCTCTCGTGAGATTGATTATTTGGCATTTTCTTTTCCATGTAAAGGACCTGTTGCAGTAGACAGCATGTACAGCATTCTGGGACTTACTCAAAGTGGCTCTTCTTTACGTGCTGCAGGAGTCCTGCACGTTCGGCTACCGCTCCCGTCACTCATGGCCTGGCACGCCTCCAGAAGGAAGAAAACTCAGCGAGGGAATCGGTGGGGCACAACTGCTGGCTCCTCTCCAACCCCCCCTGCTTCTCTCCTGGCACGTGGCTACGCGTCTTCTCGGCGTGCACGATTTGTGGGGTGGGGTGAACCTGTGACCGATTCTCCAGAAGTAGCGGCAGTAGTAAGTGTCATTTCCAGAGAGCCCTTCCACATGCCAAGCTGCGGGCTCCTTTCACTGCTGCCCGCTTGATAGAGATGACCCCGTGACCTGGAAGGCTTCACATCGATGGTGAGCACCCCCTGGTCGGAGCCCCAGTATGGAAGAGTCTGCCCCACCGCCTCTGCTTAGAGAAGAGCTGCCCGCTGATTGGAAAAACTCATTTCAGGTTCGATGTGAGCAAGTCATTACGTTCTAATGGTGAGAAGCTAACAAGATATGGGTGTTGGCGAAGAAGGAGGAGGAGAAGGAAGAGGAGGAGGAGAAGGAGAAGAAGGAAAGAAAGAAAGAGAAAGAGAATAGAAAGAAAGAAAGATAAAGAAAGCAAGCTCTCAAAAGAACAGAGATGTGGAATGACCACGGATTCAGTTTGAAAGTACAATAAAAGTCAGCTTTGAATAATTGGTTTTCTACAGCTATTCCACATCAGTGGTGTTTATATAAGAGTAGTTTCCTCCACAGTCTTTGGCAACTCATGAATCACGGGTCTTATCCTCACTCGGAGACAGCTCTGGGGACAAGCGGAGCGAACGTGTGGCAGGAGTGAGCCAACCTGAACTCTCCTCTCACTGGCAACTCCCACAGAGCCGCGTGCTCCTGGCTCCCCTTCATCCCCTCCAGGAGGGCTGTGGGGACAAGCGGAGTATCTCTCCCAGGTGTGACGAGACCATCCCGCTATCGTAACTTCACCCCAATATTCAGACCTCACCAGAAGCGCCAGGATTCTCAGACACATCTCACAATAAAGAGATGACAAACCCGGGCATCTGGCGCTGCGTGACTATGGTGGACATGTGTCCACGTGGCAGTCACAAGGCCCAGCTCCCAGGCCCAAGGCATAAACAACTCTGAGGCTTGGACAGAGCCCCTAATCGCCCTCTGCCTGTTTTTTCATCTGTAAAACAGACGTCAAGGAGATTACAGGCCACTTACCTCACAGAACTGGTGTGAAGGGCAAAGTGAGATCACAGGCTTAAATAAGATGCAAGGTATTGTATTTATTTCTAGAACTGGCAGAAATACAAAACTAACTGACTTCCTAGCATCGAGGAAGTCGCCTGAATATTGTTTCATATGGACTTTCATCCCAAGGACTTTGAAGATCCTTCCAACGGTTTCTTGCCGGGCCCACACGAGCCTGCCTGTGGTCCACCCCGTTAGCCAATGAGGGGTTAAATAGAAACCTGGGACCCCTGCCTGACACAGTCACAAATTCCTATACTTACCTTCATTCATCCACCACTCCATTGGGCTGGGATACTCATAGTTAGTATATCAATAAGTCTTCTGCGAAGTATTTCCTGGTCTTATTTCACGTCCAGGAAACTTCACACATTTATCAGAGGGCATTTTCAGTATCAGAATGGCACATCCGTTCCCTGGATCATCTGGATGCTGTTAGATGTCATTCTTCTCTGTCATGGTCTTTGCCTCTACTTTAACTCAATGTCCCCACATCCTAAAAATGTTCAGCTCACCAACATCACTGAGAGGCCAGATCTGCAAGGATGCTTGCAGGGGATACAGGAAGTTCAAATTTGGCTGTGCTATTAAGTACATTTAGAGGAACCCCGGTTCATGGTCACATTCAGTACAGCTGCTTGATGTATTAACTTGCATTCAGGAGTCGAAAATTTCATGTGTAGCTGCTTCCTGTTTCCATTTTCGAAAGAACCAGTCAAGTCTCTGCACGATTGGCTTGAGGTGGTGAAGCTGGTTAGTGAACTCTCTCTGTTATTCAGAGATTAGCACAGAGCACTCCCCCCCCCCCCAGCTTCTTCAAGGCTCTGCCAAGTAGACGAGAAGACACAGGAGCTCTGAGTGTGGAAGGGTTCTCCTCCGTGGCGTTAAATTCCACACAGGATGGTCAGACACGGAATTTGAGATCGATTCACACAGGCTTATCTTCACGAAAATTATTTCAGAACAGTCATAAAGTAGAACTGCATGCTGCTTTCTACGGGGATTGCGAAAGAGCATAATTTCATACCTAAATTCGGTCCTACTCCATGATAATTAAGAGTAAGAAGAATCAAAAATTCCAAGGAAGTTGAAAGATAACAAAGAGAGAGAAAGAGCGAGCGAGAGAGCAGACCAGCATGTCTCAGACTGATGGAGTCCACAAATCTTGACCTTGACTTGCCTGACTGAAGGTCACGATTATACACATCAAAGAGGTGGCTGCATGTGGCTCGGATACAGTTGAAGCAATGTTCAGCTATTTTTGGAAGCCAGTAAGCAATGAATGGTTGAGAACACGGAAACTGAAGCCAGACTTCCTGGGTTTAAGTCAAAGCTCGGTCCCTAACTCTCAGAAGGATCTTCGGCAGGTTATTTAAATTCTGTGACTCAGTTTCCTCCTCTATAAAATACGCATCATTAGCATGCCCATTTCATGGAGGATTAAAGAAACGAATGCCAGTGAAGTGCTTAGAACAGTGGCTAGCGCCCAGAGCTCTGCTCACGATTCTCGCCGTCATCGCCTCCTTTGCCAGGCACGTGGGCAAGGAGCACGGCCAGTCTCCATTTTAAAATGTCTCTTGATTGTGGCAAGGAACTGGTGAAGCCAAGACAAGCGGGCAGAGAGGAGGGAAGGGGCAGGGCACAGGGCCGTGACGGAGAGGGCAGAGGGCGTGACAGGTCTCAGGCTGGGTGAGGGAGTTCAGCTGATTTGACTCCATTGCATTTACCCCAACCTCTCCTGAGTATTCACTTGCCAGGTGCTCTGCCAGACAAAGGGGGTTCAAAGATGACTAGGACTTGATGCCACGCTCAGCCACGGTCACTGGAGCAAATCCCAGGTCCGCCAGCCTCCTTCCTCACTGCTGTGCCCAGTCCTACCTCTAGCCCTCTGCAAAGCTGGTGCCCCTTCATTGCCCACCATCCAGACCTTACCTGCCCTTCAAGGACAATCCCCTGACCCCCTGAAGCTTGCCTCGGGCACTCCCGCCCACCTGACCTCTCCATTTTTGGGGTTACCACAGCAACTGCAGTCACTTGATAGGAATTTAACCACAGAGAAGGTTTCATTTCTTGCTACTCACCCCCCTACACACACACACACACACACACACTCACACTCACACAAGAACCTAAGTCGGGATGCAGATGAAAAGCCCAGGCTCAGAAACTGGTAGGTTCACGTTCAAACATCAGCTTCTGATCTTGAGAACGTTACTCCGCTTTTCTGAGCCTTCACTGTCCTCGCCTCAAGCTGGGGGGGGGGGAGTATTGCATACCTAGCTCGAGGGCCGCAGTGAGGACTGAGTGCCTAGCTCATACTAAGTGCTCCCCTTCATGGTGGAACTTCTCATAATCAGATACTTAATAGACCTGATTTCCTTTCTTCATTCACAGTGCCTCGGATGTTTCAGTATGAAATCACACAGTGTAGGAGTTGAAAGCAGTGCTCTAAATTCATTTTTGTTTCCTTGCTGTGTGGCCCTGGGCAAGTGACAACCTCCTTCTGACTTCCTTTCCTCCTCATCCGTGAACTTGGGACAATAGGGGCCCAGCTCCTCCAAGTCTTGTGAGGATTAAGTGAGCTCATGTGTGCAAGCACTCAGCACACGGCTTGGCACATTGTGAGTGTTCGGGAAATGTTCGCAGTTATATTACTATTATGACCAAGGTCATTGTCATTATTTTTTTGGCTGAGCAAGAAGCAGAGGGCAACTGCTACCACCACACAGAGACGCGCTTTGAGCAACCTTTGTGTGCTGAGAAAATCCTCATTTCCTGGTCGCTTCTTACCTTGCCCAGTCCCCGCCATCGTCCAAGGGGGGCAGTTGGAATTCTCTGCTTCGTGTCCCAGACCTCTGCCTTGTGGACAGCTTATTCCATGAGGCCCTTACGCAGCGCGCTGAACCCGTTTGATCTCCCTCCTTTTGATTTGTGGAACATCAAGAGGAAAACACTGTGTGATGTGTATGTAATGATATCACGGTTTCCTTCTAAATCTAAGGCAACAGGAAAGATAATACAATGTTTCATGCTGGCTTGTTGTGTAGACGTCCGAATGGTGGGTTCCAGGCCATAAAAGCAACACCATTTACCCACTGCCTTTGAAGAAAAGTAACTGTTCAACATAGAGCGGAAAGCATCTTTGGGATAACGTTATCGCTCGGGTCGGCCGTTAGTCTAGCTTGGGCTAATCCCTTCCCGGACTCAGGCAATGGGCTTCTGGGTTAACCCTCACCAGCATGGCTTGTCTCCAGTTGGGGCGACATGTTCTTTATGGGCTGTTCTGATATAGAACGTGAAGGATACACGATCACCTTGTACAAAGGGCAAAAAGAACATCGTGATGTCTGTTCCAGCAGCGTCCCCGTGTTTTCGTTTCCAGCAAATACCAAAGCCTTCCATCTTTCACCAGCTTGTGTGTGGGGAGGGATGAACAAAATGTTCTGACGTGAGCTTGTTTCAAAATTTCTACCAGGGAAGCAACTTGAGGGATTTAGCAGGAGAAACTGTGGGTATGTTATTCTGGTCATGCTTAAGGAACTTGGAAAACAGAGTCAGAGAATGGGGGTTGGGGGGAAGAGTTAAGGCAGAGATAACTTGGCAATAAAACAAAAGCAAACCAACAAAAACAAGGCGACCTGAAAGGGGAATTGAGGAGGCTCGTGGAGAAAGGGGGCATCAAATTGACAACTTGGCCAGAAATCTGGACACTGTAAGAGACAATTTAGTACTGGGTCATGCCCTGGGCTGAATTTATTGCTTCTTCCCTTGTTAACTCGCCTCATGTTTAAAGTCAAAACTGCCATAGGCTCCAAGGGATTTTATCTTTGTCATTTGTATGACCTGCCTCAAAACACATACCCTGAAAGGAGTCTCCTCCACTTCGAGGTTTCTTACCCCCAGTGAGGAGAACGACAGCCCCACCCCAGGCCCATCGGAGCGTGGAAAGCAGAGATGCCGTTTTTACGGTGATGAAATAGTTTTTTGAAAGCTAGTGGGTTTGGAAGGAGGTTCTGAATGAGGCCGGTGCTCTGAGAAACGAGTGAGGCAGGGAGGTGGGGAGAGGCGAGGGTGCGCTGCGAAGGCGCAGGCGCGGGGACCCAGGTGAGGAGGACCCGGGGCAGCCGGCGAAGGGGCGAGAGGCGTGCGGACCCCTGGGCCTGCAGACAGAGGGCACCGGGCCGTCGCCATTGGCCAACGCCGGGTGGTAAGAGGATTTTGCTCTCTTCCGGCGCCTGGGAGATTAAAGAGTGACCATTACCAGGAAGCCACGTTTTGCCAGTTCCAGGTGAGTAGGGAAGACTTCGTCCTGAGCCAAAGGCGTTACAAATGAGGTGCGTTAAGAATGCAGCACGGACATCAGTCACCCTTGGGTGCAGAAAACGAAGAGGCGCGCCTCTCCCCACCGTGTCTAGGAAGCCGGGCGCCTGGGAATGCAGCGCAAAGGCGGAGAGGCAAGGTCTCCATCCTCTTTGCAGACGCGGGCAGGCCGCAATTGGTAAGGCGAAATTAAAAACGCACAATGCGTCGGGCTCCCGAGGCTGACGATGTTTACACAGACATACCACGCCGATGGAACGGTCCCAACATTCCGCGCACCGCGCAGGGGAGAGGAGGTGGGGGCGCGGCCGGGCCGCCCCTCCCCCGCCGCCTTCCTGCGCCGCAACCTGGACTTGACCCCCGCGAGCCTGGCGCGGCGCGGCCGGGGCCGCCCCGCCGGAGCCGGGCGCTGAGACGGGCGGCCCGGGCCGGCGTCGGGGCGCGCGCTCGCCGAGCCCAAACGCCGCGAGGTGTCGGGAACCCGGTCCGCTCGGACGCGGAAACCTTGCAGATGCCTGCACCTCTTGTTTGACTGGGGGGAGAGGGGGCCCGAGGAGGTGCAGGAAGAAGGTTTTGTCTCCAAGTGTTGAGCTGTGAAAGAGGAGGGACAGCTCGCCAGCAAGGGTCCAGAGCAGAGAAGTGGAGGCATGCACCCCCGGCGTGGCGGGGGGTGGGGGGGGGGGGAGGCCCCTGGCGGGGCGGGGCGGGGGGGGGCAATGCCGGGCAAGTCGCTCCTGCTCTCTGGGAAACCATGGCCTGCGGCTAGGGCTTTCCAAGGTCCCTTCCGGCCCTAACATTCTGACTTGGCCCCTGTGGATCAGGACTCCTGGCAAAAGGAAAAATTACTCCATAACTAGGAATTAGCGAAAGTGCAGCTCTAGAGAGACAAAAAGCAAACAAACAAAAAGTCTCAGATAACCCCAAACACTAGATCCTAGTGCATTTTAACTCTATTACTCTGTAGAGATTATTTATTTCTTTAGTAACAAAGGTAATTGATTAGAGTTAGTGCCGGAAAAAAAAAATGTGCTTGGGTCATTTGTCTTAAGGAGGAAACATAAATCCATAAATCCTCCAGGCTCGAAGAAAGAAAACTCTCTCTATTCCCAAAATAGGCAGATCTTCCAAACAAGTCCTCTTTTTTTCTTTCTGAATCTTTGCTCTTAGTCACCTAAAATCAGTGGCTTTCTTTTCCTGAGATTCATATGATCTTTAAATAAAGGGAGAAAAGAAAGCCCCATTCTGCAGCATGGCCTTGGAAAGCTGTGCCCAGAAAGAAGGATATTGAGATTTTATTTTGAGAGTTAAGAATCCGAAACAAAATGATTTTGCGTCTCCTGAAAATACAGGTAAAATAATTTATAAACTAAATGTTACACAAATTCACAATATGATTCTTAGACTATCTCTGGTTGGGAAAAGGAACATAGATCTTCTAGTTACACCATGGAATGCACTACAGGCGATGATGATTCACAGGCTGTGTAATCTTTCCCCACCTCCTCCCGAACAGTCACATCAACAGTAAGGACTGTATTTCTGACATTTATGGTTTTAAAAAGGAGCGGGAAGGTGATTGATTCAGACTCTAGTTGTTACCAAAACAAGGTAACAAGGTGCTTGGTGTACATGAGTGAGAGGTGCAAAAGCTCATTCCACTTAGCAGCCTCCAGAGTAATCTTCCAAAATGCCCAAATGAAGCCTCCCCCCCTCCACCCATCGTGCTTCCTCCCCCACCTCTCCCTTGCCCTCCCCCAAATGTTCCGTCTCCAATCAGCCAGCCCGTGCTGGCCTCGGACAGGACAGGGCGGACAGAGACGAAGACGAAACACTGGCCCCACCCCTCCCCCAGCTTCCCAGGGACATCCTTGCAGTGGGGTGAGTTTGTTGTGCTGACCTTGTGAGCGAGTGACCCACACAGAAGGACACTGTGTGCGGTCACTGAGTTTGCTGGCCTCATGTGTCCGTGTTCCTATCAATGAGGCAGCCAGGGGGAGGGGAGAGAGGAAGCGGGGAAGGATGATTATGAGGACAGGCAGGACCAGAGACCGCAGCTGCTTGGGTGACAATGAATAATTGGGCTGTTTCCTTGAAGTTGTTTTAAAATGAAGGTGGGCCTGGCATCCACAGCATTCTCCCAACGTCTCGGCTAGCTTCCTCCCACGTGTTCCCAGCCTCCTCTCTCCATAGAAAGCTTCTATGCGAAGTCATTGCCACATGCTCAGGACTTGACTCCAGAGCCAAATGCCCCCAGTCTGAATCCTACTTCTGCCGAGCCAGACACAGTTTCATCCCCTGCAAATGGGAATGAGAACCGCTCTAGGTCACAAGAGTGCTCTGAGATTTAAGTCAGCGAATACACGCTTAGCACCGTGTCCAGCACTGCGTGCGGCGTTCGAAATGCTTCCTTCGGAGATTGTTTTATTCAGGTCTCTTCTCCCTGAAGGGCTGCCTGCCTTACTGGCTGTGGCTTTATGCCATTCTGAGCAAGGATCATACCTTGTCTTGTCCAGAGAGCAGGGGAGCATTATTATAAGATTTGTGTTTGAAAAGATGTCCTGAAGAAACTAAGAAAGTGTGGAAGATGCAGAAAAACCCTCACTGGGAAGGCTGCCGTTTACCGACCCCAACACAGTAAACACCAGTCTGTACACCATTGTATTTAAACTTGACGACGGCCCCAAGTATTTTTACTCCATTTTCCAAGGAGGAAATGAAGGCTAAAAGAAGTTGGTAACGTTCCCGGTTGCACAGCTAGGATTCGAACACGGCAGGAGTAAATACCACTGACTGAGTAGCTGCCTTGCCTGTCTTCACCCATTTAGCGCTCTCGGCAACCCTATGAGATGGACACCGTTATTCTCCCCATTTTACAGCTGAGCAACTGAGGCAGCATGGGTCAATTCTTTGTCTAAAGCCCCCAAGTACAAAGTGGCAGAGCTGTGGTTGGCGTATAGCCTCGCCTGGCTGACTGCCTGCCCACAGCCCAACCACAGCACACAACCCCTCTGTTTGTCTGCCTACCGGTGATGGAAGAGCCCTGGCCACACCAACCCCCACTGCCAATGGCTGCTGTCACCATCCAGAATGTCCTTGAGAACTGTAGATCTAGTAAGACTCCGCCCCATGAAAAACACACAGCAACAATGTATCATTGCTCTGTACTTGAATTTTCAAGACACAGGGGATGCTGATTTTTCTTTGTTCTGATTTTTGTTGTGGTTTCCAAGAATCCTAATGTAATTTCTCCGTATTGAGAAAGGATGACCTTTTTCTGTCACTTGCAAGGGGTTTTTCCCTGGGATAGTTAAGGATAGATCACCCTCACTACTTTCCACTGGGCCCCAGCTGGCTCGGATGTGGGAGGCGCAAGAGACCCTACAGAGGGCCCAGGAGAAATCTTCCACAGGACTCAGAAGGAAGCTCCTGGTACCAGGCTGGCCAGGGAGATGAGAGAGGCACAGCTCCCCCTGAGCAGGCACAACATGGCGCTGACCCGCAGTCCCGCGCTAGGCCTTCTGCACCTTGACCTTCGGCTCTCTCAAGTATTCAGGAAAACATTGCCAACTGAGGTTTCCTGTTGCTCTTTTGCAAAGACAGACATTTGCCTGTTTTTTTTTTCCTTTTTCTCCAAACAGGCTTGTATTTAGAAGAAGTTATTTAAAGCATTAAAAGTTTAACTCTTTTGCCTTCCCCAAGGTATGCTTCTAGAATTGAAATAAGAAAACATTTGGAAGGGGAGCCCAAGATCTCGCACATGGTGAGGGACAGACAGCGGGCTGTCCAGCCAGCTCTCCTAACTCAACGCTCGAGCTCTCCCCTCCGCACTTGACCAGCATGGTGGCCCATGCCGCCGCGGGGCTCCGAGATGTAAGGAAGTGACAGCATTAGGGACTTGGGGCTGCCCTAAGTAACTCATTTCCATTCCTATTACTGTAATTCAGCACTTCAAAGATCAGCCTGCCCTTCTAGTAAAGGAAACACACACACACACCCCACTCTGATTTTCAGCACAGAAGCTCCGTGCCCAACAGCTAAAATAGAATGTTTTGAAATGGAGAGCGGGGCAGACAGAAGCCCTGGTTATTATAGTTAATTCAATTTAATTAAAGCCATAAAAGCCAACCACAGTTTTGCAGCGGGTACTGACCATTCCGATTGCTTGGAGGACTCAGAGGAGCCCTGCTCTTAACTGATGGGCAGAGGCCCAAGTCACTGCTATTACTCAGCCTCCGTCAAAGGGCCTCTTTACCTTGATCCATCCAGTTACTCTTTTGTACTCGACTTCTCTCCTATATTCTGTAGTTTTAAAGGTGGTCGTTGTGGTTCCTTTTCATTCTAGTAAGAATTGCCCTTTTATTCCCTTCCCCTAAGAAGCTTGAAAATCTGAGTGACATTTTCCACTTCTTTTCCCTTTTCTGTTCTCTCTCCATCTCTCGATATTCTGTCCCTTTCTGCCTCTCCATTCTCTTCCCGTTTCCCTTCCGGTCAACCACCTTCTGCTGGCCCCAAACCGCCATCCAACCCGAAGCTGGTCTGCACCTGCCCTGCCAGGCCCTGCACCTGGGTGCACAGAGACCGTCCCCGCTCTCTGCTTTTTCTCCGTCCAGCGGGGAGGCTCGGGAGAACAGAGGCAGGCTCGGTGTAGTGCGGCCGAGGTATGCCCGGACTGCTGGGGCACTGGGACAGAAGGGACCCCTAAGCCTGGCTTGAGGGTATTACCTAGAAAGGAGACTTTTCAGGCAGAGGGAATGTCTGATGAGAAGGCACAGAGGAGACAAGTCCATGATAATGCAAGGAACTGCTAGTGGGGTCCTTCCCGCGCTCGGCCACCTGATCTGTCTCTGTGGTCAGGCCTCTGCCTATCCCTTCAGCTCCACCTCTTCTTTCTTCTTTCTTTCTTTCCTTCCTTCCTTCCTTCTTTCTTTCTTTCCCTCTTTCTTTCTTTCTTTCTTTCTTTCTTTCTTTCTTTCTTTCTTTCTTCCTTTCTTCCTTTCTTCCTTTCTTCCTTTCTTTCATTTTTGGCTCTGTTTCTGTCTTTCAATCATACAGAAGTTTTTTCTTTCTTGCCCCAGCCTTTACACGCGCTGTCAGGAACATGTCCCTCACCTCCCCAGCCCTCTGCCGGCTTACTCTTATCCTGTCCACTTCCCCTGTGGGTCCCCGATGAAACGTCCCTTCCTCCGGGAACCACCCTGACCTCCCAAGTCCGGGTGGCACCCCGTTCACTCACCCCCATTCCTAACACTTATCACCCGGCATTATCACACCTGTTTATTAATGTGTATTGTACCGGGGACCGCAAGCTCTGGGGAGGCAGGAAGGCCATCCGTACTGTTTATCTTTGTCTCTCCAGGCTGGAAATGGCATTGGGCACTATAGAGTTTTGCCAGGCGCACTCAACACGGCTAGAAAAGGGGACACCGGGGCATAGTGGTGTGAAGTGACAGCAAAGAGGTAAGCTGTTGGGACAGTGCGGCTGTCACTGAGCGTCTCCCTGAGGGACCCTTTCCAGGTGCTTTCACTCCCACAGCTGGCCCCACCACCTCGGTCGGGGGCTGCCCTCAGATGCCAGCACTTCACCTGTGCACAGGGAGCACCTGCGAACTCGCAACCCTGCAGGGCAGCCCTCCGCCAGTTGCAGGAGAGCAGACACTCCGTCCTCCGACCCCTGAGCAGGACACTGGGATGTGGGTCCTGCCCTGTCCTCAGAGACCCGCTGCAGGACTTGGCTTCACATCCCCTCTCTGCTCAGCCTCCTCCCCGGGGCTGCCCCATGCCAAACCCCTGGGCTTCCTGGGAGCATTCATTCAAAACTCAGCTGCATGACAGTCCTTGGCTCCAGGCTCCATGTGGGAACCCAGCCCACGGCACACAGTGTTCTTAAATCTCAAGACAGAAACAAGCATCCTGCCGGAAGACATAACACCCCGTGTGCTTTAACGCACACGCGGTAGTGCCATCAAAACGGTGGTCATCGTGAGTGGGGGGATGGGGTCACTGGGTGACGGGCATTAAGGAGGGCACTTGATGGAATGAGCGCTGGTGTTCTGTGCAACTGATGAATCACTAAACTCTACCCTCAAATTAATAAAACACTCTATATTAACTAACTTGAATTAAAAAAAAAAAAGAAGTGGTCATCGGAGGTGAGGACACACACTAAGAACAATTTCTAATCCAAATGGGATATTTTCAACTGAGAGGAGATATTTTATTTTTCACAGCCGACACCGAGCCCACCCCCAACGCCATGAATTCAAAGCCTGTGCTTCGGAGCATTTGTGAGGTGTCATCGGATGGCCTGACATTCGGCCAGGGAAGAAGACCACCACCTGCTGAAAGTGAACGTGTCAGGGGAGGGGCAGCCTGTGACGTGTTCTCCCTCGCCAGAGAATGTCGTGGTCTTTCAGGATTTTCCCTGGAAAGACGGAATTGTGTTTGGGGTGTGTCTGTGTATATTCAGGGAAAGATTAAGTTGGAAATGGTCAGTAATTCTAATTTTCTATCGCAGGTATTTGTCAAAGGAAAAAGTTTAGAAGTTTATGGGTGAACAGGAGAAATCTTCAACTCTGTAGGTCAGCTTCTGGAAGTTTGTAAGGTTAGGAACACCCGAAATTGCTCACGTGTTCTTCTTCCTGAGCTTTAACTTAGTTGTTTTGTTTTAAGATTCTATTTATTTACTTAGCGAGAGAGACAGGGCACGCACACAAGATTGGAGGAGGGGCAGAGGGAGAGGGAGAGAGAATCTTAAGCAGGCTCCACGCCCAGCACGGAGCCTGATGCAGGGCTCCATCCCACGACCCTGAGATCATGACCTGAGACGAAGTCAAGAATCAGAGGCTTAACCGACTGAGCCTCCCAGGCACCCCAGCTTTATCTTAGGTTTAAGTTCCAATATTTTACTTCGAGATGCAGCTGCATTAGGAGTAATGGAACAGGTTTATGAAAAAGTCAAAAACAAGGGTTTTAAATAAACAAGAGGAAAGAACACAACTTTGCATTGTTGTCCCTTGCATGAGAAACAGAGATTTCTATGGATTTATTTAAGCCCTTAGGTTTGGGTACAACACGTGAACATTAAAATCATTTTTGAACTGTATGGTGACTAACATAATATAATAAAAATATTATTATAAAAAATAATAATAATAAAATAAAATCATTTTTGAGTTGTCATCATTTTTTTCTCTGTCTGGCATCTGTCAAATTCAAGAAAGATTAGAAACAGCTTTTAGAGATCATTCGGCCTCTGGACGGCAAATCCAAGTCCTGCTCTGTGCCCAGCCCCTCCTAAGCCATCCAGGAGCCTGGCTCTAGCATTAGGGGCGCTCCGACCAGGTCGTCCTTGAGCTGACTCACCCCACCCGGCCCCAGGTCAGTGTCTGCGGTTCTGCTTCATTCCCGTGGCTGAAGCCCCTCCTTGAACCTGAAGCCCAGGCCACGGCATCCCCTCCAATTCCCCGGGTCTGTTCCCCCGGCTAATGAGCAGCTCCATGATTGGCTGAGGGCCAGCTTCATGCCAGGCGGTGGATGGGGTTCTTCTCCCCGCATGAGTGCCCCACCCTTGTATCATTAACCCCTTCGTGCCTGTAACGCAGAAGTGGGCTGGCACCCTTTCCCGTTCATGTGTTCTGCTGCCTCTCCACGCCCTGTCAGCCCCGACACAAACCTCAGCCCTTCCTGTTTTCCCGAAAGAGCGCTTTGCACCAAATCATTTATGAGCTTGGGAACTTTGCTGGAGACTCAAGGGTCACGAAGAGGAGGGGGTGCAATGCATGTTGCACAGTCCCCCTCCCTCCCCTGCTCTCCCTGGGTAGAGTCCATGTCTTGGGGCGTCAGCATCATCCCCCAAACAGGACATCACGGCTCTCCTGCAAAACACAGTACTCGCCCCAGGAGTAATTCTGGTGAAGACAATTGAATGCACATGCAAGCCGCAGTGTAGACAGGCTAACTGACTTGCTCAAGCTCACTCAGCTAATAAGAATCATACTGGGAATCTGAGCACAGGTCGGTCTGAAAGCCCCCCGCCTAATACGTCATGTTACCTCTCCATGACAGAAGTACCTGCTGACACCTCACTTATTCCAAAGACAGGCCGTGTTCTCCGCCCTCCTTTTCCTCACAGGCTTAGAGTCTTGCCCCCGATTCCATCCCAGTGGCTGGAGCCAGTTCCTGACTGCGCTCTCTGACCCCCACCACGTCCCACACCTACCTCCCGGGGCCTCCTTCCTCTGCCCGGCCCTGCCCCTGCTCTGCCCGCCTCCCTGCACCAAACCTCTCACTCTGTTTGATGGGGACCAACTGCTTGCCTGCCCCCCATCTCCTCATTCCACATTCCCTGTCTTATGGGCCTTTCTCCCATCACCTGTCACCAGACCCCTCACCACTGGGTCACCTCCTGTCCTGCTCAGTGCCCACAGGCAGCTCCCACAGAGCCTTGCTGATGGTATTTGCTATTTTCAGAAGACAATGAATCTCTCCTCTCTTCCTTTCCTGTCCCTCTCACAGGCAAAGAATGTCTGCCTCCCAAGAATGATTCAATTCTCTGCTGTCCCTACTTGCCAGGGTGCTCTAGGGAGGACCTTGCAGTCAGTGGTGTTTAATGGAGTGACTGAGACATCTCTACCTCCCTTCTCCCCTCTCTTGCTTCATGTTGGCTGAGAAGGCAGCTGCCCTGGAAAAGATTTTTGGCTGATCCATTTTCTCCCCGCTCCCTCAGACTTTCCCATGCAGAGCTAAAAATAGCAGCTCATTGGTGTTGTCAAACTAAAAGACAGAAGCAGATTCCCACCATCTGGGCAAGGACATGGCGGTCCTGCCCATTGTGTGGGCAGGTGTTGGGCCCAGCCTCGGGGAGCATGAGGGAACTGGAAGGAACTCTCGGGAGGGGCTGGTATGCATTTAATGTCCAAAGGGATGGACAGCTATTGTTGCAGGTATCAACTCGCAGTATTATAGTAGGAGTCAGGATTCTCAGACAATCTGGCAACCAGTTGGGGCTTTCCAGAAGGCCTCATGTGGTCCACCAACGCACATGTCCCTGGACGGCCAGCTGAGGGGTAGAGTTCACCACATAGGCGACGCGGCCCCCAAGCTCTGGAGGCTGCAGAGCAAATGAAGGGTCACCCCGGGGGGCCGTTGGCCTGTGCTGAAGAACTGTGACACAGGCAAGCCCATGGCAGGAGCCAAATTATGCAACCGCCCTCATTTCATCACCCATTTCTGCCCTCCTCCTCCGCAATGCCTTCCCAGCCGGCCCGCCAGCCGTGTCTCTTCCTCCTCTGAGTTTTGGGCTCTACCAACCATTGGGCGCATAAACAGAGATGGTCTTGTGGCATTCCCAGCATCCTATGTGGAACTTTCACCTACTGCGTGTTTCTTTAAAGAGGTGTGTGCATGTGCATGCGTGCGTGTGTGCGTGCGTGTGTGCGCGCACATGTGCGTGTCCTGACACAGGAGCTCCCGTGCGGAGCAGAGCTACAGCTGAGAATAGTTACGGGAGACACACAGCTCCCATCTCCCGAGCCCTTCCCAAATGCCAGGCGTCTCCACGCTTCAGCTCATGTCATCCTCCCAAAGATGCTCTGAAGTGCCGTAAAGGACGTCCTGAGACTTCTTGGCTTCTGTGTCTTAGCTGCCCGGTATCTGACCCCCTTCTTAGGTGTGGGGAAATTCTCCCTCTACGAGCCCGGGGCTCCCTTTCTCTGCTGACCAGAGGCTGCAAAACCACACGCTTGCTTTCCTCCTCCGCCTGGCAGCCAGGACATGGGCATGCGATGGGGTCTGGCCATCAGATTTTAATCAGGACCAAGTGGCAGTAGGAAGGGGACAGGGAGAATTGGTTCTAGAGTAACTCTGGTAGCAATGTCTGGATGCCAGGGTCAGGTGGCTCCTCCCTGTTTCTAGCACATTTTCAAAGCCTGGTTGGACCCAACCTTCTCAGTGATTCCTTGAGCTGAGTGCCCTTGAGTGCCCAAGGTTGCAGAGCTTACACCTGCTGATTATAAAGCTTGTGTTCTTGTTTAAAAAGTTCTTATTTAAATTCCGGTTAGTTAGCGCACGGTGTTGAATCAGTTTCAGGTGCGCCCTATCGTGATGCAGCACACGTCCCCGCGCTCATCCGACAGGGGCGCTCCTTCAGCCCATCAAGGCTCGTGCTCCTGACAACACTAATTGTTAAATGTTCAAAATGAGAATTGGATTATAAAAGGCTTCTTCTCTTGTGGATACTTCACAGACTTTTTTAATGAGATAATCAGGATAAAACCATTATGTTGCTGGAGATAGAATGTATCAGCACAGCCCTTGGAGAAGTCGGACCTGGAGTACGTATCAAGCCCTTTAACCTGTTCAAGCCTTTTGGGGCGTTTGGGGGGTTCAGTCAGTCAAGCACCTGACTCTTGATTTCGGCTCAGGTCATGATCTTAGGGTCGTGAGTTTGAGCCCCACATCGGGCTCCATGGTCAGCTCAGAGTCTGCTTAAAATTCTCTCTCTCCTTCTCCCTCTGCCCCTCCCCCTGCTCTCTCTCTCTCTCAAATAAATAAATAAATAAATAAATAAATAAATAAATAAATAAAACCTTTAAAAATAAATACATAAATAATTTTTAAATGTGCTCAAGCCCTTTGAGTTACTATTTCCATCCTGGGCCTCTATTCCCATCCACTGTCTCTTACCCTTTCTTTTTATTATCAGCCCTTTATTAAAAAGCCTTTTTAAGCACTTTTTTTCTTGTGTCCCCTATAATCTTATAACACAGATAAACCATATATTTATGTGCTGCATTTATATCCATGTTTTACACACAGAAAGAGTAAGATTTATTTCACTACCACCCCCCCATCTTCCACCCCACGTTCAGGACAGTTATCACTCCCATTGAGAAATCATGTACTAAGGGAAGAGATTCATGTGCAAAGACGTTCAACATTAATTAAATAGTTAATAGTTGAAAGTGCAGAGCAAAGAGGAATAACACAGCTGCCAATTTGAGTAATAGCCATTTTAAGTGATTTTTAGCAAAAAAACCCACCATTTGGAATTTTTATATATATATTTTTAAGATTTTATTAATTTATTTGCAAGAGAGAGAGCACAAGTCAGGGGCAGGGGCAGAGGGAGAAGCAGACTCCCTGCTGAGCAGGGAGCCCGATGTAGGCCTTGATCCCAGGACCCTGGGATCATGACCTGAGCCAAAGGCAGATGCTTAACTGACTGAGCCACCCAGGCACCCACATTTGGAATTTTAAAATTACTAATAAGCAACTCTTGAATCAAGTTTGAGATCTAGATTGAGAACAGAGAAAATTCAGAAAGTACTATTAATAAAAATACACCACTGCCCAGAGTTTCCCCAGAGGCAAAGTCATTGCTTAAAACACTTACAATTGCTAAACTGCAAAGAATAAAAACAAAGCATTTATGTTTATAAGGAAATTTTTAAAAGGGCAATAATAAAGTTTATAAAGTTTGTAGTACCTCTTAAAATGCTTACCCAGTAACAGGAACCTTTAAAAATCAGGATAAAATTACATTTACTATATGATTAAAACTTTATAAAACAAGCATACCCATGGGTTAAACTATGAATAAGATACAATATTATCACAGTAGCAAGGGCTTTGAATGGTTGAATTCCGGACAATTTTTTCCCCTTGTGCTTTTCCATATTTTCCAACTTTCTATAATGAGCTTGTATTGCTTTTCAGCAGAAAAGGGCTTATGTTTTCGAGGTGAGCGAATTCCCCCGAACCACAGTCTGGCTGGTTTAGGGAGGCCTGCCGGTCACAGCTCTCCTGGGTGGGCCAGAGGAATGGGTATCAGCCCCATGGGTATCAGCCCCATGCTCTCTGCCACTGCCTCGGTCCCTCCGTCACATAAGACGTGTGTCCTCACTTCCACATGCTGAATGCACCCCAGAACCAGTGATCTGAGATGTGGGAGCCGCAAGAAGGAGAATTATCTGTGGTTGAAGCAAGTCTGCTGGCAGTTCAGGACCTTGCTCACATCTCGCACACGGAGGCACAGGTGCTCAGGAACCCAGGGCAACACCTCGAGCCTGTGGACCAGTCATTACTGGGCTGACATCCGAGTCCATCCTGGACACGGGCATCGCGTCCATCACTAATGGCAAGATAATGGCTGTCAACGCTCTTCTCTCCCCGGTGCTGAGGCGACATCCTACCACGGGGGCAGCGTAGCAGATGCTCCCTGCACCAAGGCTGCAACAAGGCAGGGCCATCGCCTCTAATGACAAGTATCCCGCCCGCTCCAGAGCCTGGGTCCTGTCAGGAAAGGCCAATGCTTCCAACTGTGCAGTGGCACCCCTGGGGCCTGAGGTCATTTCAGACAAAGAGGCAGATGCCCTGGCACCCCACCCTGAGCCTGGAGAGCCCTGGCCTTTTGTTTGGCCGTGTGGCCCAAGCGAAGGTGGAGTGTGGGTTGTCTCTGCGTGGAGTGAGCCACCTGGCTCCAGAAGGAAACAACTGCTCTGAACGGGACTCGGTCCCTCATGAGGCACATGTTGAAGCCGTAGCCTCGCAGTGCGATAGGTTTTGGAGATGGGCCTTTAGGAGGCCATTAAGGCTAAGTGGAGGTCATGGGGGGGGCCCTAAGCCAATAGGATTGGTGGCCTTATAAGAAGAAGCAGAGCTCTCTCTCTCCCTCTCCCACCCCCCTACCTGCTCCCCCTGCCGTGTGAGGATATTGCAAGAAGGCAGCTGTCTGCAGGCCAGGAAAAGCGTTCTCACCAGAAGCCAAACCCTGCTGGAACTTGATCTTGGAATTCCCAGCCTCCAGAGCCGAGAGAGCTGTTTGAGGCACCCAGTCTATGGGAGCTGGTTACGGCAGCCTGAGCAGTCTGACACAATATCCTTCTTCATGGGGGACATGCAGATTCCTCCCCACCATTGACTTGACAGAGCCCCAAAACAAGTCTTCCCCCCCCCTTGTCCCACCCCCTCCATGCCCAGCCCTTAGCTTGGGCCCTCCTCCGTCCTCACCTGGAAGTCCCTGCATGTTCTTCAAGGCTCTCTCCACCCTGGTCAGGAACCTTGTCCTGTCTTGTCATAGTGTCCCCAAGCTCGATACCAGGCTTGGTGCTTGTTAGATGGTCAGTAAGAGCTGGTGGGAGGCGTAAGGACCAAGTGCCCCTGCCAGGGGGTCCCACCGGCCAGGTGTGGAGAAGCAGGGCAGGCTCTTCCTGGCCATCAGCAATCACCCCTCTGGGGCCGGTTCTCCTTTGTTTTCTCTGTTCCAGGGTTCCCGTTCCCCACAGGTGGCAATGCCACAGTGCTCTCAGCACATTCTTACTGAACTCCAAGCATGGGCCTCCTTCTCCGCTAAACCCTCGGCTACAACGTTCAACAAGACGGCGTGGCGGGCACCCCGAGCAATAAGCAAACGATGTATCAGAGCATATAAAACGACAAAGAGGTCAAAAACGGGGGCGGGGGCATAACATGTTCACAACATGTGAGAACATTCTGTGGCGCCGAGCTGTGTCCCCTGCACAGCCCTGTGCTACCCGATGAGCTGGGCTCACACTCGAGCATTGACTCTCCCTCTGGATGCACCCCGCCATCTCCTCTCTCTCACGGTTTCTGTTCTCTCGCAAAGCCCGTGGGGCAAAGGCTACCTCCCTCCCCCCACCTAGCTTGCTCCCCAGCAACCCCACTCACCACCAGCCCAGGCTTGGCCCTTCCTCCATCATCGCCTAAGCCCTCGCGGTCACGGATTCCACGTGCTTCTGAAAGGTTGACTGCAGTTGTAACAAGTGAAAATATTTTCCTCTTCCAGGAATTGGAGGGCTTCTATGGAGATTGCTAAAAATACAGCAAGTTGCACCATAGGTTTAAATGCTATGAAAAGTCTGTGCAAGGTCCAAGAAGGGAAAAGTCAATCCCATGGGAAAGCAGGGTGTTGGGGGGAAGGCAGGGCAGGCCTTTCTGAAGATATAGTATTTGAGCTACATCTTAAACAACGAGCGGGGACCGGCCACGCTGGCAAGGGGGAGGTGGAGGAGGGCTTTCGGGCATTAGGAAGATCAGAAGCAAAGGCATCGATCCATGACATTTCACGGGCTCTACACTCATATCTATTACTGTCTAACAAAGGACGCACAACTTTAGTGGCTTAAAACAACACACATTTTTTACCTCACGGTGTCTGCGGGGCAGAATCTGGACACGGCTTAGCAGGGTCCTCACCTTCAGGGCTCTCCCAAGGCGACAGTCAAGGTGCTGGCCAGGGCAGGGGGCTCATCCGACGGCTCGTAAGAGGACTCCATTTCCAAGCTCACATGGTTGTGAGCAGATCGCCGTTCTTCAAGGGTTGCTGGCCGGAGGGCCTTGGTCTAGCTGGCTGGAGGCTGCCTGGAGCTCCCTGCCAAGTGGTCCTCTTCAACACGGCTACCGGCCTCGCTGAAGCATGCGAGTCAGAGAGGCACCAGTCTGCCAGCAGGACCGAAGTGACATCCCATTGCCTTCGTCACACTCTGTTACAAACAAGTTGCTAGGTCAGCCCACACTCAAGGAGAGAGGATTCTACAGGGACGTGACTTGCCGGAGGTGGAGAGCCTTCGGGACCCCTGCGAGTCAGCCCCCCCACAGTCCGCTTGGAGAGTTGCAGGCAGTCTCAGGCTCTGGTGGCGGTGCAGCCACAAGGGAGGTGGAGGCAGGGGGCGCAGACCACGAGGGGCTTCATAAACCAGGTCAGAGGACTGGGGCGTCGTCGTGTAAACGGTGGGATCCCTTCATTTCTTTTAATGCATCTTTTGGTTTGGTTTGTTTCCTCAAAATCACTCCAGCTTCGGGGCGCCTGGGTGGCACAGTGGTTAAGTGTCAGCCTTCAGCTCAGGGCGTGATCCCAGCATTACGGGATCGAGCCCCGCATCAGGCTCCTCCGCTATGAGCCTGCTTCTTCCTCTCCCACTCCCCCTGCTTGTGTTCCCTCTCTCATTGGCTGTCTCTATCTCTGTCGAATAAATAAATAAAATCTTTACCAAAAAAAAAATAATAATTCCAGCTTCTTCAGTGCCCTAAATTCCCCGTTACCCTTACACACCCCACACCGTCAGGTCCCGTCTCCTTCCCACGAGTCCCCCCTCTATCGGTAGTGGCACATCCGTCATGCAGACACACCCAAGTAAGACTTAAAACAGACGCAGCTGAGATCTTTGAAATCCCCAGACCCCCAAACAGGGGACACCCCCAAATCCATCACCGTGACTTTGGCAAGAAGTTGTTCTCAGCTGTCCGAAAACCCAGAATGGATGAGGGGAGGAGGGGGAGGAGGTCAGGCAAGGACTGTTAGGCCTCCTGGGACCCAACCCTCTCCTCCGGGTTCTGAGTTGCTCCCAGTCGTGGTGGGGCCACCAGGCCTCAGTCAATCCAAATCTATCATCAACCCCACTATTCAGAGAGAGGCCCCAGAAAAGCCAGCACTTCCCAAGCCATAACCAACTTTCCCGGAGGAAATGGCCTAATGTCATGACCCCTCATCGCTGGAAATGTCACTTGATTATGGTTGTTACAATGATGACTGCTCTTTCTTTTCATCGAAGTTGAAGAATGTCCACAGTTCTGGCTTTCAGAGGTTTTTACTGGCTTTTTACCTTGATCATTTTCCTGCACGTGTGCGAGTGTGTTCTTGCAAAGCTCATTTCTCTGTGCTTAATAAAGCATTTTATGGGCTACTTTTTTGGCAGGAAGTCCCCGTCCTCCACCCTTTGGTCTGTGGACCCTGCGTGTACAGAGTGAACACTGAGTAAGCATTACCCTTCCAAACACCACTGGCCACGTCCAAAATATAACCTCCGACGTCCATTTGGAAGCCCTGGGGGTCTCTTCCTATGATCTTAGATCCCTCTGGCTTTGGTCCTTGCCCCACCCATGATTAATCTCCCAGGGAAAGGAATAAAAGCCGTGATAATTCCTGGATTTGATGATTTCCATCCAAGCACTTCTCGCGATCACACTCACTGGTCACCGTGCATCCATTTGGAGAATCTCTTACAAAGGGATCGTGACAGCATTCCAAATGCAACAGCTTTGATCTCTCGGCCAGAAGACATCTGCTCGCCTGTTATGACATTTTTACCTTCTAGGTTTAAGCCAGAATTGTCCCCCTGCTCCCCAAGCATGTCCCCTGCCGGAGTATCATTCCTTCCCTGTTTCCTTGGCTTCGTGTTATCACCTTCTCCTTCCAAAACGTTTGCCTCATCCCTCCATGAAATATTTTACCTCGGACAGAGAAATTCTGCAGCTGACAGGCGACTGTATTGTCTTTGAAGTGTGCTGGCTCTAGGCTGAGTCTCTGGCCGGAGGAACAACTTACTGGAATTACTTAGAAGTCTCCTTTCCTTTGTTTCCTTCTCTGTGCTTATTCACGGAGGAGAATGTCAGTGACCATCGGGAGGGAAGGCACCAGAAGTCCGTTCTCTCTGTGAATCAGCGAAGGATGCATTTTTGCCCTTCCTCCCCTCCCACAAAAAGTCACGATATTGAACGAAGTCTCTCTTCCCCTAATGTTCTCCATTTCCCAGCCTCATCGCCTCCTGTTCCTAATCCCCGGTGTCGCCCCTGCTTGGGAAAAGTCCTGACATTTACCTCAGGTGTAATGCACCCACCAAGAGCAGCCTGACCTGAATCTCCCCTCATAGAAACAATTCCTTTGGGCCTCACCTGCGTGCCTGCTCCCTTTGCAAAATAGGAAGACAGGCATGGGCCTCCGTGGGTGACAAGGAGATTTGTTTAACTGCTTCAGAATTATTATTTGCATGTAGAAGAGCTTGGAACAAAAGCCCCTGTGTGTGTGTAAAAATGCCACGGGATTAAGCCTTTGTTTAGATCCCTTCTAAAAAGAAGTGTGACCGTGCACATAGCGAGAGCACCTGGGAGCTAAATGAGCTATCAAATGCCCTAATAGACTTGGCGAACAAACGTAACCTGGCACACGGCCCCCATTCTCAGTACTCTGGTCACTCATGCTACACGACGGGACCTCCTTTCGCCGCGTGCTGCACCTTTGTCTCCAGAAACGGGTCTGCAGCCAGACCTGCGGGCGGGACCGGGGAGGCGATCAAGGGAGTGGGACCACACGAGAACGGAGTCCGTGGGTGCCCAGTGCCCGGCACGCTCAAGAAAACGTTTCTCAATAAGTCATTCGGGCTACCGAGACTATGACCTGCCAGTCATCGAGGCAGGATGAATAAAACCAGAGTCAAGGTCGAAGAAATGGCCAGACCACACAGGCGTTGTGGACACACATATGCCCATCGGACAAAAGTATTTATTTATAAAGAAATAACAAAGACCACACTCCAGAGGGTTGTTTCAGCTACAAGGAGCGAGGGAAGGGAATGGGGAGGAGAACATGGGTTTGTGTGAGTTACTGCCAGTATTCTGCTTCTGGGGTTCACCGGCAGCTTCATATTTGGTTGTTACAGAGGGAATAAACAGCAAAGCCACGCGTGAACTGAAAGTGGTAATGAACGATCATTCATCTGATTCTGTGCACTGCGGGGATATACTATCAAGTAATTCTCCAGGGGCTAAAATTTTTATTATTCTGAAATAATTGTCTCTATCACTTGTACTTAAAGGAAACCCAAGTTAATACCTGCTTAACTGAGAAATTCTCTCCCAAGTTTTTGGTGGATTTGCTCCCCAGCAGTAGGGGAGGTACGGCTACTGTTTCTAGTCCCTTCCACACGATGCACTGAGCAGCACGTGGGTCATGGCGTCTGGACCACAGGGTCAAGTTCAGAGAGACTGGACCCGACAGTGCTGGGCAGGGTGCCCATGACAGCAAGCCTGAACAAGACCCAGATGCCTTGGCAACCCTGGCTCTCACTGACATCCCCCAGTGATGTTGGGAGTCAGACAGACCCAAGGTCAAGTCCCAGGTCTGCTGCCACCCATGAGCTGACCTAAGGTAAATCCCTTAGCCTGCCTGAGCCTCAGTTTCTCAAATGGCGACTGGTGAGTTTTAGATCCCCAAGGCTGCCATAACAAAGGACCACAAATGAGGTGGCTTAACACAACAGAAATCTATCCTCGCATGGTTCTAGGGGCTAAAAAGTTTGGCAGGGCCATGTTCCCTCTGAAGGCTCTAGGAAGGACCATCCCTGGCCTCTTCCAGCTCCTGGTGGAATGTCAGAAATGCCTTGGCATTCTTTGACTTGTGGCTATACCGCTCTTATCTCTGTCTTCATGGTCACGTGGCATTCTCCCTGTGGGTCTGTCTTCTCATGGCCCTCCTGTAAGGACACCGGTCACTGGATTTAGGGCCCACCCTGATCCAGTAGAGCCGCATCTTAACTAATTACATCTGCAAAGACACTTTTTTCCCAAAGAGGGTCACATTTTGAGGTTTGGGATAGATGTGAATTTCAGAGGCATACTATTCAACCCAGTACCCGGAGATGAGGCTGTAGAACCAAAAGGACTACTATACGAATTAAGTTAAATAGTATGAAGCACCTGGCACATATCGGCATTCATCATCGTCACCCATCATGTCAGGGAAACGAGTCTATTTCTGAAAACACTTCACCGTGTTAGCTAAGGAGACCACGAGTGCAACTGTCAAACAGGCCTGGGTTCAGATCTTGGCTGGGCAACCCCTGGCGAATTACCTAGCGTCTCTGAGCCTTTGCTTCCTTATCCACACTCGTGGAGATATATATACACATATATATCCAACATTTAAATGCCATTTACTATATTCCAGGCACTGTGCTAAGAGATTCACAAATCTTAATCAGTCATCAGAACAACCCTGTGAGGTAGGTAGTATCTATTTTACAGTCAAGGAAATGAAATCTGCAGGTATTTAATACAGTTGGCTAAGGTCACACAGGAAGTAAGTGATGGAACCAGAATTCAAACCCAGGCAGTCTGGTTCCAGAGTTCCTCTAAGATTAGAAAAGGCTTAAATAAAACGGTCCGCCAGTGCTTAGAACATATGAAGCAGTCCATAAATGGTGGGAGAGTGACTATGCTCCGACTTCCAAACCTTTCCCCTTTGCTGACCTCAGGATTGCCTTTCCTCTTTCTCTCAGTTCAGTTACCCTGTTGACATGAAACCAGAGCCAAGTTTCCATGTTTAAATGTTCAGACTGCTCAAGTTCCACTCAGTTTCCTGGGGTATCTTGTCCTCTTTTTTATCTTGTTCTTACTCTCTCCAGTGTCCTGTGACCATGGTGACTGGAAGGGTCACAGAACGGGAGGGTACAGTGGTTCTCTCTCTGGCAACTGGTAAACTGTGGCTCTTTTTTGCTGGGGTGGGGACAGAGCGAAGCCACAGACTGGAAGACATATTTCAGGGATATCCACTCAAGAGGGACAACTCACCAATACAAGAACCTGGGCGCTGTCCTTGGCATAAAGCTCCTCGAGAGATCCATCATGGAACAAGACCTCCCTTCGATTTAGGAAAGCCGCCACAGAAAATTCTCCCATGGAGCATGTGAATCCATGATGGTGTCCGAGGAAGGTGAAGTCAGCTAACTCCTGAGCTTCTACCCCGGGCGAAGTGGGTTCCCAGGCAGGGTGCCCCTGCTAGCACCCTGCCCTGCCCTACTCTGGGCAGGGGACATTCACACAGTGCTCGTCCAGTTTTATGGGACTTGGCACCAACCCCCACCTCCTGCTAACAGGTGCAATAGGAGGAGCAGAACCCCACCCCCCAAGCCGGGTTCTCCTCCTGCCTTTCTTGCTCTTGCCGGAATCCTCCCATGGACATGGCATCTGTCACAGAAATTTGGCCACTAAGGCAGTGTGCACCCCCATACCCGCGACGGGAGAACTAGGTAGCTCCAGTTACAACTCAAGCAACTTCCCGGCAAGCCTGTTCACCCTCCCCAAAGGTAACATGAGGACAGGCTTTCTCCAAGAGGTGGAGTGAGGGACAGCCCGTGGCAGATTGCGAAGCAAACCGTTAGCTGCTGCTGCTCCGCCCTTCCCCTTTTGGGGCCCCCCTCCCAGGCCCCGATCCCCTTAAACAGCACTGCCGTCCCTCCTTTCTGCCTCACGAGACATACCTTTCCTCACCCCAGACTTTTGCCGGCCCCTGTCATTTTGATAGTAGTGGACGTTATTCAGGAAGGAATGCCAACCCTGCGCGCGGGCTGCACGTCCCAGGTGAGCTCCACCGAAGAGGGAGCTGGGGGGGGGGGAGTCTGGAGGCAGGTGCTGAATTTCCTGCTGCTCCCCCGTGGGCTGCTACGATGTACGATGTACGATGTACGCAGAGTTTACGCGGGACGCTGTGAGCTGAGGGTGGGGGCGTGGCCTCTAGCAACTGTTCCTAAGCCCGTGGAAACACAGTCACAGAAGTAATCAAGTCCGTGCTGGGAGCCATGGGGAAGCTGGGCATGCAATCTCATCCCATGCGGGCCCAGGCTCCAAGAAGAGGTCAGGACTCAGTTCACTCACCCTTCACGAGCTCCCCAGCATGTGCCCGCCCCCTGCAAACAGCTCTCCCTGGTCCCCCTTGCCCAGCCCTGACCCCAGCCACCCCCTGCGCAACCCGCTGGAGTCCTTAGGACTGGGCTGCGGGGGTGAAACAGGTGAAGGGGATGAAGCAGTACAAGTTCCAGTTATAAAATAAATAAGACATGAGAAAAGCACTGCAGAAGGAATCCCTTCTACCATATCGTAGTAAGTTTGTACGGTGACAGATGGTGACTGCACTTATCGTGGCGAGCATTTTGTCATGCATGGAGTTGTCGAATCACCCTGTTGTACACCAGAAACGAATAGAATATATTGTATGTCAACTGTACTTCAATTAAAAAAAAAAAAAAAAGACTGGGCTGTCAGGGACAGAGCTCCACTTAGCCCATACGTTTTAACAGAGCTTCGGGGCTCCTGAGGATTGAAATGAATGGTACCCTCTGGGAAGCGTAAATTATAACCAGTTTTTTTCCTATCTGTACTCACTTTGCCTGCCTTTCACTTCTGTCTGAAATGCATGGAAAATCTCAGACTCTTCCTCGCCTGATGCCCTCGTCCTGTTTGTTGCTATATTATGAAAGCAGTTAAAAAAAAAACAAATATATATATTAGTTCTCTATTCCAAGTTCCCCACATAAGTGGGATTGTGCAATATTTGAGTGTGTGTGTGTGTGTGTGTGTGTGTATAAATTCCACTTACATGAGGTGCCTGGAATAGTCAGATTCGTAGAAGGGAGGTTGCCAGGGGCTGCGGAGAAGGAATGGGGGGTGACAGTGTTTAATGGGAACAGAGTTTCAGTTTGGGAAGATGAAAAAATCCGGACATGGATGGCGGCGATGGTTGTACAACATCGCAAATACACTTAATACCACTGAACTGTGCACTTGAAATGGCTAAAACGGTGACTTTCACATATGTGTATTTTACCACCAGTCTAGCAAATGTGTATTAATTATATGCTTTCACACAACTCTTATTTCGATATGTAACTAATTTCAGACAGTTTCCATTTTACTTTTGATCTCTCTCCTCCTTTTTCATACTGTGTGCCTTGGCTCGGGCCTTTTATCTCCTAACTATTTCCTGGATTTGGTTTTTACAGAACCAAAAGGAATACCACTCCAGAAAAAAACAAAAACACCATGGCCCTCCCTTCTTTCCGTATCCCCCACAGCCAGTCACCCTCTTCTCAGTTGCTTTTAGGCGGAAAGCTTTCCTAGTTAAAGAGCAAGTCTGATTTTCAGTGGTACATTTAATAATTCATAAATCATGAGAGGTTCAAACAGGTTCAAAGTTTAAAAGTTTAAAAGTTTTGCTAAAGCTTTAAAGTTTAAACTGTCAGAGGCTTTGACAAAAAACTTTTCCTGTCTGGAATATTTAAGATTGTTGTGCCATATTATATTCAGGACTCTATTATATCCTCCTCTCCCAAAATGTTTCTCCTAAGAAAATCCAGGCGCCGTTGGCTTCACGCAATTTTCCTTTGTGGCCCTGAGGCCCCCGGGGTCCCGGCCAGAGGGCCGGCAGGTACAGGGAGCCGGCCGGGGGAGGGGTGTGGGGGGGCTCTGACAAACCGCACTTTGGGGGAAAGCACTTAGTTGGCCAGAATCACCACCGTGTGGGGATTTCTCTTTAAAAGAATGGAAATTGAAAAACGAGATCCTGGTAAAAGTGTGTAACGAGGTCTTGGCGGAAGACAGTGAGTCGTGCATAATTTGCTATTTCAAAATCTGGAAGCAGAGAGGCCAAATCTTCCGCTGGCCTCCAGCTGACCTCTAATTTTTCAGGCATAATTACTGTATTTGCATGTGCAATTGAGTGTGGTGTCAGCCCCCCACGCCAAAGCACTTTTTGGAGTTTACTGGGACAAGAACAAACACAGTCCTTCCCACTGCAGACTCTGCCCAAGCAAGCGTAGAACATGGAGGTCATGCCTGACAGTCTGGCCTTGGACCCTGACGCCGCATATACTATGTTGTTTTGATAACGTCACTCCATTTCTCAGAAACCTTCCGTGGCTCCCACTGGCCTTTCAGGTCAGACCCAAGGATTTAGTCATGAACTTTCAGTGCCATTACGCCTCACGTCAGATCCTCACTGCGGATGAGCAAACCAGCCCCCACCCGCCTTCCCCCACCTGCCCTGCTCACTGCCACCTCTGACCCTTTCTGTGCGCTGCTCTCCACAGCTGAGAAGGTTTTCTTTCTCCTTTTCACCAGACACTTCTTTACAATTTCTTCAGAATTCTCCTCTTCCTTATGGTTCCACAAGACATTAGCACCGGTGCCAGGAACAACTCAGCATAATCAAAATCTTTCCCTAGTTTCCAGGATTTGGTGACAGGATGTTGTTGTAAGATGGTCCCATGACACAGATGCCATCATGCTGGGCTCCCAACTTGGGTTTCTACCCCTGGACAGTGATGAGCGTGCTTTCGCAGAAACTGCCTCCTTTGATCCTGACACGCTCCCACCCACACCTTCACCTCGGTCCTGGGAGCTCTGCTGGCTTCTCCACGGCTCCTGATGAGAATACCCGACATGGACCTTCAGGACTCTCCCAGGTGGCCTCTGGTGGCATCAGAGCGTCGCCAACCCTCTCTTCTTGAATCTTCCTATTCTCTTTACATGACTTGTTTCTCCTCCTTTGTGCCTCCTTCTCCAACTGCTCGCCCCCCAGCGTGCGGCCAGCCCCCCATCATCCCCTGCTGCCCCCTGGCCAGCTCCCTTCCCTGTGGCTTCAGCTACAGCCCCTCTCCCAGTGGCCACACGCCAGCTCTCCCATGGGCCCCGCACCCCCTTTCCATCTCCCCACTGACTCCGCGAACGAGAATCTGGCAAAGTCAACCACACTTTCTTGACGGCCATCTGAGACAGAAACCAGCGGGACACTCGCCCTGCAGAGCAGCCCCCCTCCTCCAGCCTCCACGTTGCGTTGTCCTTCTGCCGATGCTCCTTTTGTGTTTCCTGTTTAGTCAAAGACCTGGTTGTGCAGAGTAGAGCTCTCCGTCGCCCCTAATGGCTTCCCCCCTCGACTTTCCCATCTGATGAAGAACCACCCCAAAGACCTCTCTGCCATCCTCTCCCTCTCCTCCATCCCACGGCTACGTCTCAGTTCAATCTGTCCTCACCTCCTGTCGTAACATCACAGTGCCCTGCTCTTGGGCTGCTCTTCTCCAGTCTTTCCCGTTTCCAATCTTTACAAGCACGGAAAAGTCACGTCGCTGCCTGGGGACCGTACCCTTTCCCAGAGCTGCAGCCCATACTCCTGGAAACACGAGGCCTTTCCCTGTCAGACACCCCCACTTGACCTTACCAGTTACATATTCCCCCACAACCCTCCTCCTCCCCTCTCTCCACTCTTGGCTCCAGCCAGACCTGCCTTCCGTCTTTTCCCAAGCAAGCGGCCTCGTTCATATCTCTGTGCCTTTGAAAATACAGTTTCTCCTCCCTGGAAGGCCTCCTCCAATTCTCTGCCTGCTGAGCCCCCATGTATCCATTGGGCCCAGCTCACTTCCACCATGAAGTCCTCTGGGATTGCCATCAGCAGGGAGATACTCCCGCACACAGCCCCTCCATTGGTCATGCGTGTCTGACCTGTGGGACTCTGGGCTGCTTATCTCCGATCCCTCAGCACCTAATACACTGTCTGGCAAAGCAGGGGCCGATCTCTCTTCTGAAGGAACGAAATCCTGTGGCACCAGGTAATATCTCTGGATAACTAAGTGCACTCAGCACGGGAAAGCACCGTCTCTGATTCATAATCTTCGCTCCTCTCCGGTTGCACCCTGATAGAATTTTTACTATTCCTGACCGGGGAGTGTGAACTATTGGAGAGAAAAGAGAAACATTCTCATTTAGAGGAATCCTTTCTCCCCAGCAGACTCATGTACCTTCCTCTGTGGGTTGTAAAATCCATTTCTCCAGTGGCACGCCTTTTAGGTACCACATGTGACATTCCGGTTTCTACCAGAGGGGGTGTAAATCATTTTATGCTAAATCCACGCAGATATTTGTATGGCTCGTAGAGAGCTCTGTAGTTAAGCCTCTGTTCTGGCATGTGAATTAAGGACAGCTTAGATAAATACAGGCACTGGGATATTTGTGGGTAGTTTGCTTACATCCGCGGGGAGATGACATGGCTTAGCCTTGTACACGGCAGGCTTTGAAGTCAGACAGACCAGGGTTGAAGCCCTGGCACCATCTGATGGGACCTGGAGCACCTCACTTCAGCTCTCCTCCTCAGGTCCTCATCTGTACAATGGGAATGTGATACCTCACAGGGCTGCTGTAAAAATGAAATACGATCATGTCTTCAAAGCATTTATCACAGAGGAAGCTCTCAATCACTGCAACGGTGGGTGCTGGAGTACTAATGATTGCCACTTAATGCTAATGATGGCCTTGATCGTGAGTGCAGGAAGTGCTTTATATACTATGTATCTGTACCCACACGTGTGCACGGAAATACGTAAATATCTATACTGTGTGTCTATATGTGTATACATTTATATGTGTATATTTATATATATTGTATGTTTATATTTACCCACATATTGGCTGTAATGACATGTAATCCTTACAACAAACCGATGATATAGGAACTATGATTGTGTCCATTTCTTAGGTGAGGAAACTGAGTCAGGTTAAGTAACTTGTCCAAAGTCACACAGCCAGTAAGTAGCAGACCTTGGAATTTCAACCGAGGCCATCAATCTGGAATCCAAGTCCATGCTCTTAACAAAAGCCTCGAATCGCCTCAAGGCACTCTTCAAGTCAATAAATACTATCGTCATCACCATCATCGTCATCACCATCACCATCGTCATCTTCATCGTTGTCCAGGATGCCAGCGACTCTATTCCATATTACCAAAGCGCTCTAGGGAGCCCGGCTACTCAGACAGCTCTCCGGTGGTAACTCTGTTGCACAGACAAAACCGTATCTATCTGGCAGCGTCTGGGCCTGCCCCAAAGGTCTATCCCATGCAACACGAATACTTGGGTGGTAAGAAGTACTGTCCGGGGAGGCCTTGGGATTCCGAAAGATTGAAGCCAGGATACGAGCTGGCGCAGAGTCAGAGTGTGTGGCCCCTGGCACAACTTCATCCCATTTGCCTGTTGTCTTCCCTCGTTTAGCTGGAGAAAGAGACCAATTGAGTCCTGCCTCCCAATCAACCCCAGCCAGACTGTGGGATTTTGTAATCGCGTCTGTCTCGGATGACGGCCTGCAGAAGTCAGACGTGGAAGTGCTCGCTTGGGTTGTCCACGCATTCCACCCCCGAGCCAGGAAATGAGAACTTCTAATCCAGTGTCGCTGTTTGGTTGTACAAATCACATGTATTTATAAAATATGTAAGTGGAATTCAATGTCTCTGAATGTCATGGGCTGGTTTACCAGAAATTTCATTTAGTGTGTGTTCTTTTCTTCCCTGTCATCACCCACATTTGCTGGTGGTCCTTTTCTACCTGTTTTTCCCCCAATTCCATCTCAAAGTATATTCTTGGTCTTGACCGTATTAAGGGTCTTTGTCCTCTGTGGTCTGTGTAAATTAGGCTTTCCTGAAATATTTTTGCTTTGAATCAGGCAAGTCAGGGTGCCTGGGTAGCTCAGTGGGTTGTGTGTCCGACTCTCGATTTTGACCGAGTCCCTGCATCAGGCTCCATGCTCAGTGGGGAGTCTGCTTGAGATTCTTTCTCGCTCCCTCTGCCCCTCCCCCTGCTCATGCGGGCCCATGCTCTCTCTCTGAAATAAATAAATACATAAATCTTCAAAAAAAGGAAGGATCAGACAAGTCTGCCTTTCATTTCTGACTCTGCTTGGCATTAGGCAAGTTGCCTTCTCGAAGCCTAAGATTTACATATCTGAAATGGGTATAATGAAGGAATTGTTGTGATGAACTAACACTCCCTGAAAATTAACACACATTGGTCCCTGTGCTCAGTGCTTCTCCCAAGCTTGCAGACAAAACTGCTGAATAAAGGAAGAGATTATAATGTCCTATTTGGCACCGAGCCTCTTTCTAGGAGGCACATCTCGACCCTGATGGAAGGGAACAAAGACCATCTCATCAGTCAGACCTCTACACACAGCACTAGACGTTGTCTGTTTCATCCTCACAGAACCCTGCAAGGAAGCTATTGTTCCCAGTCCTGTTTTACAAAAGAGGAACTGAAGGCAAGAGAGTTGCTTGCCCAAGGTCACCCAGTGAACAAAAGAGGGGTACACGTAATTAGCATGTGCTAAAGCAATATTAAACAGTAGCAATAACAATAACACTTAGCGGTGGTTGAGGCGGCTGTGTGCCAAGCACTGTTCATTTTGTCCTCCTATCAACTCTATGAGCTAGATAGTATTACTAAGCCTGTTTTACAAATGTGTAGATACAGGGGAAAGGGTGCTTAGTGACTTGCTGAAGGTCACATGGTTGGTAAGCTGACAGAGCCAGACCTTGGAACTGTTCCGAATTCAGAACCAGAACCTGTCCTATGCTGTCTCTTTAAAAATGAAATAATTAGGGGCACCTGGTTGGCTCAGTCAGTTAAGTGACTGAGTCTTGATTTCTGCTCAGGTCGTGAGATCAAGCCCTGCACTGGCCTCCATACTCACCGTGGAGTCTGCTTGACCCTCTCCCTCTGCTCCTCCCCCTGCTCGCTCACTCTCTCTCTCAAATACATAAATAAATAAATACAATCTTTTAAAATGAAATAATTAAATATGCATAGAAGGGTTTAGCCCAGTGCCTGTGCACGCACCACACACGGACGTACACACACACACACACACACACACACACACAATTATTGTCATTGTTACCACCAGTAAAATGATAGTCAGATTTTTATATTGTTCTGCTTTTCCAGGCATCTCCACTCATCCATAAGATGTGAACTTCCAGCATGAGTCTGAGTGGACAGGAGCCCATATTCTCGGATTCATTTGATTTTCACTCTTCTTAACTGCCTTCTGCAGACGTCAACAGCAAGACCCCTGTCCTAACCCAGGTTTGTTACCACCCTGAGTCTTCTTTTCCAGAAGCCCTTCTGCTAACCTGATCCTGAAAATCACTTTTCTTCCTACAACAGCTCTGCATTAGTTTTTCATTGCTATAGACAAACAAATTACACCAAATACGGTGGCTTGAGACACACTTTTATTATCTCCCAGTTTCTGGGTTCTCTGCTCAGGGTCTTGCTAGGCTGCAGTCAAGGTGTTGGCAGGGTGGCGTTCCTTCTGGAGCTCGGAGTCCTCGTCCCAGCTCATGTGGTTGTGGGCAGAACTCAGTTCCTTGTGGTTATGGGACTGAGGGCCGCTGGTCTCTTCCTGGCTGTTAGCTCGAGGCTGCCCCCAGGTCGTAGAGGCCCCCAGTGGCTCCCAGCTTTCTGGCTCTCTGCACAGGAAACCCACATCCCAGCAGCTCGCTTCTCTAAGGCCGGCAGGAGGATCTCTCACTCTGGCCTGCTAAGATGGAGTCTTAGAGAATGAAACGTAACTGTGAAAATGATGTCCCATCACCTTTACCATATTCTACCGGTTAGAAGCAAGTCGCAGGTCTCACCCACATTCGAGAAGAGGGAATTACACAAGGCAGGTCTTTGAGGATCACCTTACGGTGGGTCCACCACAAGTTCCTTGCCAGCTCGCCTCAATTTCCTCTTCATTCCCAAAGAGGACCATTTCATCTTCGTTTGCATCTCCGCACCAAAATACTTTCTTACTGCGTCTGTAAAATTCTAGGACTAACTCTTCCTCTTCCTCCCATGCCTGTATAGAGGTAGGGTCCAAGCCAAGACCTCTCCTTTTCTCTCCATTTCACCCAAGACCATAGTCTCTTCACTTTTAACATCTTTATTGGTATGTAACTTACATGCCATAGCAACAAAGTGTACCATTCCGTGTATATTTATATTTTAGTTATATCATCACCATAACATAAATTCTAGAACATTTTTCATCATCCCAAAAAGAAACTTCCTATCTTGAGCAGTCACCACACCCCTTCTCCTCCCCACTCAGCCCACATAACAGCTCATCTATTTGTTGTCTTTATAGATTTGCCTGTTGGACATTTCGCATAAAGGGAACTCTCCAGAAGGCGGTCTTCTATGACCAACTGCTTTCACTGAGCGTAAGTCTGTAAGGTTCCAAGGCTCCTCTGTATTGTGGTATAAATGTGGCTATACGGGTGTTTAGAATGCTGTAGACAAAACAGCCAGGAAATGAAGGATTTTAACTTATACAAATAGAGTGAAGAGTGAGGGTCTTTATTCATTTCACAACTTTTTATGAGAACTTACGGTGAATTTTCAACTCACTAGAATAAATCAGAAGCCAAACTCGTCTCTCTAACATGTGAATTGTGTTTTAGAGGGGAAAAAACATTAACCAATATTCTTTGCTTTTAGTTATACGGAGTTGAATTATTTTTTCAAATGGGGCAGGGGTTGTTCTGAGAGCCGACACGTGCCCAGCCTGCGGAACGGGCTGGCTCACAAGCCCATTAAGAGAACTCAGGGGAGGGGCAGGCTTTTCCGTGGGGGCCGTGGGGGCCGTGGGGGCCGGTGTTCCCTGTCTTGACATCAGCCCCAGGGATCCCATTCTGCAGCGATGCGCTCACAAATGTATGCGCCAAGCCTGGAGGAATTTTACTGCGACTTAGCCATTTTTCATTTGCCCAGAGGTCAGCGTTTGAATATCAAAACCACTTCTGATTCAGACAAGCTGAGGAATGATGAAACGAACCGGTTTCTGTCAGCAGGAGTGAACCTCGATGTGGGAACTTCGGACGTTCCACAAAAAAGGCCAGTTCAAGACTCCTTAAAGCTAAGAGGTGTCCGTCACATCAGCTGAAGAAAACAGTCAGATAATGAAACATTCGCCACAAATGTAACATTATTAGTGTTTCCAAACATTCCTCCGGGATAAGCAAGACTCTTGCTCAAGATTTTCAGACAGGGCCCCACGATTTCAAACTCCAGTCGTGGAGCAAGGCCAGCGTCTCGGCCATGGGACCAGCCCCTCCCACGGCCAGCAGCCCGGGCCTCCCGTCACCAGCCACGGGCTACCTTGCAGCAGGGCCGTCCTCGGGAGCAGGCCTAGGGTGGCCTCGGGAAGATTCCTCACTCCTAAGGCCCTCTTCCACCTGGCCTGATGATCTGAAATTCCACCCTTAGAAATTTATGTCTTCGCTGCAGGGCAAACACTCCTGGGAGAAGAAACACACCTTTTATCAGCCATCTACACCTCGGTGCAAATGTGTTTATCAGAGCCTCTGCCAAAGAGTCTGTTTTAGAGGAGAGAAGCGAAAGGAACAAAGAACAAAAAAAAAAAAAAAAAAGCCTGAGGGTGAAGAAAGGGAACCAAAAGACCCAAAAGGACAGAGAAAGATGAGAAGGGGCACCAAAGGCACCCACACTCGGCCTCTTCCCAGGAGGCCGGCCTGAGAGGATGGGCAGCTCACCGAGACGTGTTAGGATACAAGGGGGGACAAGGGGTGCCGAGTCATTGCCGAGAGCGGGCAGAAGTCAGCCCTGCACCTCTGGCTGTAAGCGTAGGCTTGAGGGCCTGGCCCCTGGCTTGTCTGGGTGCCCGTCTCCTCTCAGAGCGACCGTCGCGGGAGGAACAGCGCTGCTCGGACAGAGGAGGAAGCCGACACCTGTCCTACCAGTCATCGGCAGCGCTTTGTCCCGCTTCCCTACACTGCAAGAGCCTCAGACCCACTTAATCACACACCGCCTTCGGCGCTGAAAGTGAGCGGTGTTTGTCTAACAGAACGCGCTCCTGCCCCGCGGGGGTGGGGAGCCGTGCCCGGCACTCACGCCGAGCTGCAGTCTCGGACCTACCAGCAGCAAGGTGAACCCCAAGCCTGGCGAGATGACTCCTCGCTTATATAACACGATGATTTCACAACGCTCACAAGGGATCACAACTCAGAGCTGTCCAGTTCCACGGGACGTCAGGGAATTCTAGGAAGAGTTGTTTCGGAATCAATTAACTGCATTCACAAAAATCCTCTTGGCTTCCTATAGCCGGTATTACTCCAGAGAACCGCAATCCATAGCCAGGCCTCTCTGATGAGCCCAAATTTCCCAAACGTACAGTCCGTGTAGGTGACGGGTGACACATTCCCACACAGTCGGACTGTCGGTGCCTGTAGACCAAGCCTGGGTTGTTGAGCAAGAACGGTGAATCGAGGGACATCTGTGACATCAGCCCTAGATATGGCCATAGCCACACCTTCATTTTTAAGATACAGGTGTTTAGATGGTTCTTTTTTGAAAAAAGACGTGAAGGGGCTGAGCCCTAGGCACGGCAGTGAAGGATTTACATAGGATGGACCCAAGTAATTTCACCCGCTGAAAACACAACGAGCCTGGAAGAAGAAGTTCCAACTCTCTCTAATTTGCCTGACATCCAAGTCTCATTGCGGAGCATGAAGCCTTCTGGACTTTGAGGAGGAAAATGTCTACCTCAAGAATTACAGCGCTAAAAGATCTTCCTTGTAAGTGAATATTTTTGAACTGTAACACCCATCATAAACCGCTCCACATGTTTTAGCTGCTCCGAGAGCCCAGCTGTGCCTCAAGCATGCAAGCGAGACCTTGCTCATCCTTCCAAATGCCATGACAAGCCTGTTGACGGTTCTCTTTTCTTTTCTTTTTTTTTCTTTTACCCTGCTAGGGCTTTATTTTTTTTAACTTTTTTTTTTTTTTTGGTTAAAAAGATTGGAGAATTTAGTTGTATCTTTCATCTTAGAGAAGACTGGTTCTGAAATGCTTTTTAAACTGTGTTTGTGGCATCCGAAAGTTCCCTACCTCCCACACTCCGGTCTAATGTTTGGAAGAATACATCATGGCTGGTTTGATGTAGAGCCAACACCGAGAACACAATGCAAGGGAGGGTAACCATATTTCACTCCACAGTGGAGTCAAAGTTTTTCCTTAGACATGGTTTTAGCATAAAGTAAATTGTATTTCCAGGATTGCGGCCAAACACAACAATACAAATAATGATGACCAAAAACAGCAAAATGCGGGTGAACCAGAAGTGATGATATTTCATAAGGAAATCCCATAAATGTTCTTAATATGCTCTGGATTTACTTGAAGCTTAATTAATTAAACCAGATTGGCAAAGTCCCAACATATAAAACTGTACTCTAAAGAGAATTCTATAGAAACTCAATAAGAATACAAATAAGGATTTAACACTTCTTAATGCAAATGATGAGATGTATTTCAACAGTGATTCTCAAAATGCAATCAGAAGTCTTTTTTTTTTTTTTTTTTTTTTTGGCACTGGCTAAATACTTAAGAGTGACTATTTTCCAGACTCTCTCAATTACTCCATTTCTGGATTATAAGAATTTCTAGCAAATCATTAACACATCAGCATCGAATTTCTCATAAAGCATCCATATGAATTTGCCTCCCTACTATTCTTCAGCTGAATGGGGAGTTGGGAGAAGAAGGAACACTTGGTCATACAGGAATTTTGCTAGGTGCTTTGTGATTTTCTCAGGTAATCCCCAAAACGACACCGTAAGATGGGTAGTATGATCTCTACTTCACAGATAAAGAAATTTAAGTTCGAGTTCAAACGTACTGTAAGTTTCAGAAGTGGGAAGGAAACCAGTTGGGGCTTTAGAAGAGTATTGCTCCATGCATGACTTCCCATTAGTCAAGAAATTCACGTGAAGGCACTGACACAGTTTAAAACTACTACGGACTCCCGAGCTGCGCTCCCCAGACAGCGGAGCTACTCGGACCCCGAACCACGAGGGTCTCAGCCTTCCATCTGTCCTGGTGCAGTGTTTCACCAAAATCAGGGACTATAGTACTATAATAGGATATTAAGTCACTGGATCAAAAATGAATCTTTTTCACTTCTGGTTTTTTTTTTTTAATGGAAGTAAAATTCACGTAACACAGACTATTGTAACCATTTTAAAGTGTACAAGTTGGTGGCTTCTAGTACATTCACAGCACTCTGCAAACAGCTCTTCTCTTTCAATGCTTCAGACTGTGTCAAGTAGAAAGTCTCAGTTTGGTGCTGCTGTATCTTTAATAACTGTAATATTTGATAATCTCCTTTCTAAGAAAAAAGGGAAAGCAAGCTGCTAGCCCTTGGCAAACAAGCATACAACTAGAATTCAAACTGGTGCTTCATTTGTATTTATTTTTTATTCACCTTGAATTTCTATTTGTGCAGCAACAAAATTTTTTTATTAAAAAAAAAACATTTAAGGGGCACCTGGGTGGCTCCATCAGTTAAGCTCCTGACTTTTTTTTTTTTTAAGATTTTATTTATTTATTTGACAGAGATAAAGACAGCCAGCGAGAGAGGGAACACAAACAAGCAGGGGGAGTGGGAGAGGAAGAAGCAGGCTCATAGCAGGGGAGACTGATGTGGGGCTCGATCCCATAACTCCAGGATCACGCCCTGAGCCGAAGGCAGACGCTTAACTGCTATGCCACCCAAGCGCCCCAAGCTCCTGACTCTTGACTTTGGCTCAGGTCATGATCTCAGCATCCTGAGACCCCATGTCGAGGTCCGTGCTGGGGGTGGAGTCTGCTTTAGATTCTCTCTCCCCGTGCCCCTTCCCCCCTCTTGCATGTGCTCTCTCTCTCCCTCTCTGAAAAAAGAAATACATCCTTAAGTAAAATGATGAATTGATTTAAAGAAAAATTTAGGTAAATATAGCATTGGTGGCACATACATATAGCCAAAAAAATCACAAAGGGAGGACATGCATGGCTGAAGTTCAGACCCACCCTCCTGGATGTCAAATGGGAAGGGACAAGGGAGCAAGACCAGGTCATGGGCGTTTAGGAGGAGGAAACCGAGCAGAATGAAATAATCCATCAAAATGTCATAGGGATGAGGGGCTAGGACTTGGGAAGGTAGACTCTCATGATGATTCTAGAATGTGCCTCTTCTTTCCTGTCCAAAGTACACTGGCCCGGCCTGCCTTCCACCACGGTTCTAAAGGCTTGGAGGTCCTGAGGTGTCTCCACTCTCTGAGTTACAGAAAAGTACCCCGTCCCCGCAGGAGCACATCCACTGGCAGACTGGCCAGAGAACCAAGAGCACAACGCTCTGAGAGCTATCTCAAGGCCAAGGGCCAAGCTGGAAAGAAGCTCAGAGGCAGGCCAAGGGAGAGGAAAGAGCAGGCCAGAGCTTAGCAACTACAAGCTGCAATGCAAAGAAATGTTCAGTCTCAGGGCACCTGCCTTCGGCTCAGCTCATGATCTCAGGGTCCTCGGGTGAGTCCTGCTTTGGCTCCACGCTCAGCAGGGAGTCTGCTTCTCCCTCTCCCTCTGCCCCTCCCCCAAACTTGTACTCACGCTCTCTCCCCCATAAATAAATAGAATCTTAAAAAAAAAAAAAAGGAATAAGAAATGTTCAATCTCCCAGACTGCCATAAAGGAAGGAGGGAAAGAAGAGAGGAGGGGCAGGAACTTGGAAGGTGATCTCTAAATGGAGCGCTTGTCCTCTTGGCCTCAGGCTTTCCGATGAAGGCTTGTGGTTAGAGCAGCGGTGTGGGAGAGCACATGTGTAATGAGTTGTATCCCCTCCCATGGATCTGCTTGCAGGGCCCATTTGTGCAAAGAACTGATGGCATGCCTCAGAAGTGAGGCTTTGCTGCTGGACAAGCCTTCTCCACCTACAAATCTGTTTCTAATGATTCACCATTTGTAAATGGAACTCCCATCCCTGGCTCTTCATTAGTAAGAGGTTATCAAAAAGAAAAATGGGGCACCCATCTGGAGATAAAAATCTCTGATGCCTAACAGATTGTCAGGAAGATTTCCAGCTCACCAGATTTGGAGACAATGCGTACACACACACACACACACACACGAGTCCAGAGATAGTCCTAGCTAGAAAATTCATCTGCTCTAGGTACCCAACATATGTTAGACTATCTACTACATAAAATGGAAAGTTCCTCCTTTTAAAATGCAAATATATATGAAAGAAACAACACATGAAGCCATCAGTCCTGTACAAATTGGTCGAACACAGTGTAAGGCGATGCCTTCTCCTAGCATCTTCGAGAGATCACATCAACTGAGGAAAAGGAGAGTTTGACCCATAGAAATTGCATATCCCTCCAGTTACTGTCACATTTCTGTGTTTTCCTTCTTGCAAAATTTCTCTTAAGAATTGTTCATTGTCCTGTGTGCACCATATCTCCTGAACTTGCTCCCACCTGGCAAAGTCACCAGTGACTTCACATTGTCAAATCCAAGGGCCACTTTTCTGTCTTCCTCTTTCTTGACTCTCGGCAGCACTTGACACAGTTGAACCCTCTCGTCTGAAACACTTTCTTATCTTGGCTTCTGTAATACTAACTCTTCTGATTCTCATCCAACCTCAGAGGCCACTCCTTCTCAATCTCCTTCCCCTCTGGGCTACTTTCTGCAAGGAAGAGAGCCCCAGAGCCACACCTTGGCTCTTTTCTCATTCTGGGTGATTCCGTCTAGTCCTAAGACATTGAACCCCATGCCGAGGCTCACAACTCCACATTTCTACCTCTGGTCCTGACCCCTCTCCTGAGTTCTAGACTCAAATATCCACCTATCTACTTGATATCTTTAATTGTGTGTCTAATAGGCATTTCAGATTTAATCTGTCCTGAATAGAACTTTGATTTCTGCTCCCATATTTCTTCTTCTGTCTGCCCCTTCTCAATAATGGCATCCAACATTGGGGCACCCAGGTGGTTCAGTCGGTTAAATGTCCAACTCTTGATCTCAGCTCAGGTCTTGATTTCAGGGTCATGAGCTCAAGCCCCGCATTGGGCTCCACACTGGGCATGGAGACTACTAAAAAAAAAAAAAAAAAAAAAAGAATAATGGCATCAACATCCAACCAGTGGCTAAAATAAAAGCATCATATCGCGCCAAGACTAGCTGGTCTCCCTACTTCTGTTCCTCTATTCAAAATTCTCCAATGGCTTTCCATCTCAAAACTGGATCTCAGTCCTAATCTTAGCCTGTGATTTGCCCACCCACCTACCTCTCTATGACCTCGTCTCCTCCCACTTCCTCTCTGTTCACTCCCCTCCCACCACAGTGCCTACCGCTGCCCCTCCAACATGCCACGTGTGTTTCCACCCCAAAGCCTCTGCACTCACTGTTCCCTCTTCCTGGAGCACCCTTGCCTCAGATACCCCATGGTTTACTTCCTCACTTCTTTGCTCAAATATCATCCAATCAAGGAGGATTCCCCTGATTATCTTATCTAAACTGGCCATCCGTGTCACTCTTTATCCCCTCACAATGCTTTGCTTTCTTTCACTATCCCCACCTGACATACGCTGTTTATTACCATCTGTTTCTCTCCACTATGGCGTAAGGTTTGGGGGCACCTGCATGGCTCAGCTGGTTAAGCGTCTGCCTTCAGCTCAGGCCATGATCCCAGGGTCCTGGGATTGAATTCTCCATCAGGCTCCCTGCTGAGCGGGGAGTCTGCTTCTCCCTCTGCCCCTCTCCCTGGCTTGTGTGCGCTCTTGCTCTCTCTCAAAAATTAATTTAAAAAATCTTAAAAAAAAAAAAAGAGTGTAAGGTTTAGAAGAGCAGGGACTTGACCTGTTTTATTCACTACTCTGTCCCCCAAGCCTAGAAGAGTGCCTGGCACATAGCCAGCGTTAAATCAATATTTGTTAATTCTCTAATAAATCTTTATTCCTCTTTTCCCCAACTCCTTGTGTTCAATCCATCAGAAAAATCATTCTTTCATCTCAATCCCAAATACATCCAATTCTATCCTAGTTTAAGCCACCACCATCTCTTGCTGGGACTACTGCTTCCCAGCCTGATTGGCCTCCCTGTTTTCTCTCTAAAGCCCGTTCTCCAAATTGCACCCAGTGATTTTTAATAAAACACAAACCAGGCCCCTTGTTTAAAACCCGTTAGTGATCTTTGAATAAAGTACAAACCTTTAACCCAGATCAAAAGGCCATGCACGACCTGGCACTATCACCCGGTCCTTGCTCATGAAGCTTCTGTCACACGCGTCTTCCACTGCCTTGCACACTGAGTTTGTTCCTGCCCCAGGGATTTTGAATGTACCTTCTGTGCACACAGCTGTTCCCCAGACAGCCACATGGCTGGTGCCTTCCCTCTACCCAAGTCTCAACTTAAGTGTCACCTAAAAGAGAGAAGCTCCCTGGTCACCCAGTCACTCTCTTTCAGGTTTTTGCTGTGTTTTATTTTCTTCGTAGAACTCATAAGCATACTGTTCATTCACGTGTAGATCTTTTTATCTGCCTTCCCCAGTAAAATATTCTGCCTTGTCCAGCATGTTACTCCTAGTATACTACATAAATATTATTATTATTTGCACATGGGTAGTTACTCATCAACTTTTTGTTAAACAGAATTACATCTGGTAGCTTTAGGAAATTTTTCTTAAACAGGTAATTTTTTTTAAGTAAAACTATTCTATCTTGAGATTAAATTAAAGACATCATTATTTATATTAGTCAAGCTAATAATGTTAACAAACAACACCACACCCTCAGGGATTTAAATTAAACAAAGTAGGTTTTGCATTCATTTCACTATTTAATAAAGATGTTACGTGGGCGGCAATCTACACAATGATTCTAGGACCCAGGTTCCTTCCGTCTTGTGGCTCTACCGTACTCGACCTTCAAGGCCTCCGCTGGATTTTCTTCATCTCACTCGTCAGCATGCAAAGAGAAAGAGCAAGCCAAGGATCTCCTCAGGGGTTGGGGGCCAGGCCCAGAGGTGGAAGACATCACTTTTACCCGAATTCCATGGACCAAAACTAATCATAGAGCTCCCGCTTAACCACAAGGAAGGCTGGGAAGAAGATTAGGACCGGCGAGCCTCTGCTGCACGGTCGTATGTTCTGCAGAGAGCGCCATGACTTCAAGTCATCTTCCACATGAGTGAGTTTGCTCATCACCGGTTAGGCACTTGGGGTTCACAGCACTGACAAATGGTCAACCTCAGCAGACAAGTGAGACCAAAAAGCAATGTGGTTGCTGGCCCTATCAGAGCAGATGAACATGAAACTCTGCCCAAACAGTCCTTAGTCCCCTCAGCATGTACCTTCGTGTTTTTAGCATTCCCTCTTAGGACTACCATATTTGGGCCTCAATTCTCGCCATCACACCAGCCCAAACTTCCAGTCTTCAACAGCTAACTTGAGCCTCTGGATTTCAAGGCCTAGTTTCTTGCTGAGACAAATAGATTTTGAAAGCCACGGTTTTACGGTAACTCGTTTTTCCTGGTAGTTTCTTCCTTTCAGCTTATCTTAGACTGACCCTAACTACTCTTGTTTGGTTACACACAACGTCTTATCATGGATCTTAAGATACAGGATATTTTATCCAGTATCATGGGAAACAGACTACACCAATCAATTATAAATAGCTCAGCCAGGGTGGGAACAAATTCAAACAGATAGCTATCCTTTGTTCTAAAGGAGTGTATTTGAAGATATTCAAATGTTTTGTGAATTAAATCCAGTGAGGGTAAGCCACAGATCTCAGGAAGGACATTTTTACTTTCTACGTTCCTTTCCTTTAATATCATCCCCCTTGGGCTTAGTCTGTGATCTGCATCTCATAACTGTTTCACTTAAGTATGGAAATTACAAGGCCATAAAGATAAGAAATGAAGGTATACTGAAAAACAATGTAGAACTTTAGGAATAAAATGAAAAGATTCAAACCCTAACCCCAATCCAAGAACAAGTAGGAGGACATTACAGCAAAACATTGTGAAATAAATGTGTTGTGTCTTAGGTGGTTCTGATTTTGTGGACTTAATAAAATTAAATACCAAATTACATCCAGCTAGACCCATCTAGGAACAAAAAGCAGATAAAATAGACTAGTTGAGGAGAGAAGAGATATACAAGTAAGACAAATACATAACAACCTTAAAGCAACCTTCGATTCATTGGCAGTAATTTGATAAATGCAGACCATAGTCAGAAATATTACATGTAAAGGACAGATCACTGTAGAATGGGGTGGGAATGGGCAGCCTTCGGGGTACTGAAGGAAAAGCATCATGTGGACTGGGGGAGCAGAGGAGAGGAGGTTCTCCAGGGAGGGCAGAGCGTAGGCAAAGATGTGAAGATGGAAACGTGGATAAAAGAGACGAGGACGTGAAGAAAACCGGCTTGCTGAAGCGGGGCACATGTAGGGGGTTGCTGTGTGGGAGAAAATGGAAAAATACGACTTAGGGAGCAAGACTCACTGTTAACAAGCTAAGGAGTCCAGATCTGAAGTGATCAGAAATAAGGCAACAGTGTAGGGTCTTCATCAGGGGCAAGAGACGATGAGAGCAATGACGAGCCTGGCAGTAGCATGTGGGGTAAACTGAGAGGGAAGAGACCAGTGAAGAGGCTGCTGGAGTAATTTCTATGGGACTTGATAGGGGCTTGGCTCCGAGAGGTGGCACTGAAACTGAGACCTGGGGACAAATCCAAGAGACTCTGCAGAGAAAGGAAAGATGCTTGCAAATGACTGCGTACACGGAGCGAAGGAGAAGGAATGAATGAAAAGCCTGGGCCCAGGGCATGGTGGTGGCACCGAGCAAGAGGAATTAATGAAGCGTATGAAGCATCCTTTGGGATAAATCTTGTAATATTTATTACCGACTTAGTCATCATGGAAATTTCTTTTTAATTTCTAATTCTAAGACACATGGTTAAAATTAAGGTTAATATTCTTGTTGGCTTTAGTTTCAGATAGCTTTGAAATTCACAAAGTTGGGGGGATTTTGAGCATACACATCAAAATAGTATGTAGCTGCCAGATGATGTTTTCATTTATAACAAAATAGCAGAACAGCACTACATGTAATCAAAACATCTTCTACTAGGGGAGGCAATCAGGGCTCGAAATCACAATGGGTCTTGAATAAGCGTAGCTGGTATGAGACAGCTAGTTGGTCTTTTAGGTATCGTGTAAACTTTTACCTGACATTTTCTGCCCTATAGTTACTTCCTTAGTAAGTACAAAGAAGCGCAAACTGATGCCAAAACCCAGAGAAAGAGACACTCCACCCAGAGGAAGGTAGACACCAGGAAAGATGTTAAAAGCCTGGTGAAAAGTAAAGCATGCACATTTCAGGAAAAAAGAAATGTCTGTATGTGAAATGAATGTAAACATGAAGATCTGCCAGGAGCAAATGGGAGGGAAAGGCAGAAGAATGAGCAAAACTTCCCCACCCATGAGCAGAGGATTTAGGAGAAAGTTGTGGTAAACAGAAGTGAACTGGAGATCCAAAACTTAGAAATGTGTGACTCACATGAAATAAAATATTTAGCAGTGAGACTTTAGCCTTTGACACCATCAAAAGTAGAATCTTTTCACAAACTCGTGAGCCTCCAGTTTACTAGAAAAGTGCGACTTTCAGTGCCTGAACCAAGATGGCGTGACTCCTAGTTCTGTGCGGGGTGGGAGAGAGCCAATGGGAAAACAGGTAAGTTCCTCGCTAAGAGAATTATGTTCCCAAAGGCAAGACTGTTGAATTAAATAGTTCCCAACCAGTAATCCCACTTCTGGGTATGTATCCGAAGGAGATAAAGACAGGATCTTGAAGAATATCTGCACTCCCATGTTCACTGAAGAATTATTCACAATAGCCAAGACAGGGAAACAACCTACGTGTCTGTGCACAGGTGAATGAAAAAGGAAGATGTGAGGTGATAGATAGAGAGAGAGAGAGATAGAGAGAGAGAGATAATGGAATATCATTCGGCCATGAGAAGGAAGGAAATCCTGCCTTTGCAACAACATGGATGGACCTTAAGGGCATAATGCTAGGTGAAATAAGTCAGACACAAAAAGACAAATACTGTAAAATGTCACTTATATGCAGAATTTAAAAATGCCAAACTCATAGAAATAGAAGCAGAGTGTTGTTGTTACCAGGGAGGGGTGGGGAGTGTGAGAAATGGGGAGATGTTGGTCAAAGGGTATAAACTTCCAGTTACAGGATGAGTAAATTCTTAGGATCTAATGTATAGCATGGCAATTATAATTAATAATACCGTATTATATGCTTGAAAGTTGCTAAGAGAGTAAATCTTAAATGTTTTCACCACAAAAAGAAGAAAAAATACTAAGTATGTGGTGTGATGGAGGTGCTAACACTATCGTGGTAGTCATTTCACAGTATAAAGTGTATCAGATCAATACATAATACCCCTTAAGCTTACATAATACTAGATGTCAATTATATCTCAATGAAGCTAGGAAATAAATAAAATAAAATAAAAATAAAATAAAATAAAAATAAAATAAAATATTCCCAAAACTTGGATGCTTAGAAGACATTATAAACGGAGGGAGTTGGGAATTCCTTTGGAATTCTGGTATATATCAAGGATTTCTAATTGATCTCCAATACCTAATCTTCCCTTCTTGCTCAGCAACAATTTCCAAATGTTAGCGGGGCACATGGCTGCCTAAAATAAAAGCTCTATTTCTTAGCACCCGTTGCCACAGAGGTATATCCATCTGACTAAGTTTTGGTCAATAGATTTTAAGAGGAAATGGTACGTGTAACTTAGAAAATGTCCTTAACAGAAGGGAGCCTACCCTATTCCTGTGTCTTTCCTACTCCTGCTGGTCACTGACATGTAATGGGACGGCTGAGATTTTAGAGAAGCCGACTCAGGCCTCAGTGTGAAAGCCACACGCTGAGGACCGTGACCCAAGAATCAAGGAGCTCGGGTCCCTGATGATAATGGAGCCACGTTACCAGCCCTAGATACTGTTTACTTAAAAGCGAGATAAACGTCTATCTTGGTAAGTCTCTGGTAATTACCCAACTAATAAAAGTTACCTTTAGGATAATTAAAACTTCTAAAGGCAGGACAGGCCCAACCTAAACCAAACTGGCATGAGCCTTCTAGCTAGAAAGCTGACCAGGTCCTTTCAAAGTAAATATTAGGGTAAATCTGATCAATGGGAATGAACGTGAATTTTAGCTTGACGTTGAGGGGAAAAAAGGAAAAGAAAGTAATCGAAGCACCTCAGTCGACAACTGACTGGGTGGGGCTTGGGAAAGCGAAGCAAACACAGCACCTTCTGCTTGGAAACACACAAAATAGGGCGCCTGGGGGGCTCAGTCGGTTAAGCGGCTGCCTTCGGCTCAGGTCATGATCCCAGCGTCCTCGGATCGAGCCTCTCATCAGGCTCCCTGCTCAGTGGGGAGTCTGCTTCTCCCTCTGCCTGCCGCTCCCCTTGCTTGTGCTCTCTCTCTCTGACAAATAAATAAATAAACTCTTTTAAAAAAAAGAAAGAAACATACAAAATAGAAGTGGAGGATTCGGCCCTTTACAAAGCAATCCTCAGGAGAAAAAAGTGAGCAATGCACTAGGCTCTACCCAGAGACCAACGTGGGAGAGGATGGACCATGTTGCCCAGAAGACACTGTATGTGGGGCACAAAATCAACAGCAACCCTGGAAAATTCTTGCGGGGCTAAGAAAGTACAGCCGGGTTACTCTAGGCAGAAATTTCACAGTTAAATCATGACTCTGTTGCTACGGGGCTTTATTTTAAGTCAAAAATCTGTGAGATGAACTAAAAATGGTACTTGAAAGTGAAAAAAACACAAGATTAAGCAGAGCAAGAAAATGGCATACCTCATTTAATCACACAAGGGGAGGCGGAGTCTGGGGATCCAGTGAAGAACTGCTCCCTAGAATTCACAAACAAAGGAACCATCGCGGTCATGGCTTTGAGGGCTAGATCAGACCTCGGCAATTAAGTGTTTTCATAGGAATCAGTCCGTAATAGCTGTTACAACACAATTTAGTTCCACATTCTGGAAGGAAACTCGAAAAATCCATCATGCAGTTACCCAACTTTAAAAGGGGAAGTGTGACCAACCCACAAGCAGTACATCGAGGGGGGGAAATCATAAAAGAATCACATAAAGGGAAATTAATTGAGAAAGCCAGGTTATTGCTAAAACATTACTAGAAACCCAAGAAAAGTATCTGCCATTAATTTTAAAAAAGTTTCTTTAAAAAAAAATCCATATAACCACTAACTGTTAAAAATAAAACAAAAAACAGCTCTAGTTTAGGGGGAATATATATATATGTGTGTATTTTTTTTAATGTAAAGATTGAGAAAGAGGAATAAGAAGACACAGAGTTTGAAGGACAGGTGTAAACCAGAAATTGGGCAGCAAAAAGGCCTGCCAGGAAGCTTCAAACACAGGGGTAAGAGGTTGGGGAAGTTCGGCTGCAAGCCTGTAGGACCCCTTTTGATCACGGTGCAAAAGATCTGATTGAAGATGAAAGTCAAAAGAGACTAAATGGAGTTTTTAGGGAAACTTTGCCTCCCAGATTCGGTTTGGAAGTATACTAATGGGAGATATTAAATGTCCAGAATGTTCTAGACAAGGTTGAAAGAACTAAAGTCATCAGAGCCAGAGAGCAGCTACTCCAGAGTGCCCAAGGAACTGTTACCCAAAATGCACGACTATCAGACTGCCAGGAAGAGCCTCATCCGTATGTGCAAACGAAATGGGAGCTGCGCTTACATCACAGGTAAACTAGTGGAAGATAAAACCAAGCAGAAACCCTGCATATCTTTAGAATGTGGCAAGATGGCGGCGGGGGGGGGGGGTTCTTGCTAAATTAATCTCTTATTTTAGAAGAGAAACATACATAAAGGCAAGGGGAACATGGACAGAATTTACTTAGCGTCTCAAAGTTCTTTACATGGGTACCTGAACTATAATAGGGCCTGTTTTGAAAACAAAACAAAACAAAAAACAAAAACCCCTCAGACCTCACTCAGGCCTGCGGAAATAACGTCCGTGTTCTTGATGGTTTCTCGAGGACCTGCAGGAAGATGTGTTGTGTCACTCATCATAGAGCCAAGTGCTGAAATTCTTTCAATTTCTCTCTTCTCGAACCTTCTCCCTGAGGCAGGTCTTTCTTCCTCCCTCTCCACGCCCCACTTTCCCTCTGAGGGATGCCTCTGTGGCTCCCTTTCATCCTCCTGCCCTCCCCACGATCGGGGTCATTGTACACTCCCCACCTCACCCCCATCAGCCACCCAGACCCCGGAAAGCCAGAGCCAGCTCGCCAGCATTAGCGCGAGAAAACACCGCCATGTAGCCTAAACCACTACTTCCGGTTCTTTATACTCTTGGGAATATTCAATTCACACAATCATAGAAGGTAGAAACTGTTTCAGAAAAAAAAATAAAACATTGTATCTTTGCATATATGGGGCAAATGATGACAACAGTTAACACCTTTATGCTGTTTCTCCTTTGATCTATCGTCCTCGTCACCACCACCACCACCACACCCTTTCTACATGTAAAGAAACTGAGGTCACTCGGCTTCATCAGCAGGACAAGTTTTTTTTTTTTTAAGATTTTATTTATTTGAGAGAGAGAGAGAGAGAGAGAGAGAGAGAGCACGAGAGGGAGGAGGGTCAGAGGGAGAAGCAGGCTCCCTGCTGAGCAGGGAGCCCGATGCGGACTCGATCCTGGGACTCCAGGATCATGACCTGAGCTGAAGGCGGTCGCTTAACCAGCTGAACCAGCCAGGCGCCCAGCAGGACAGGTTTCTGAACCCTGCTCTTCAGTCTGGCTCCAGAGCCCACGTTCTTCACTACGACGCCACACGGACTCACCTCTCTCCCCAGTGAGACTCTCTTGCTGAGCTCCCTGTCTGTGTGGATGGCACCCCTGCGCGTCCACTAACCCCCTTCCCCTTGCTCCCGTCCGCTGGGAGCCTGGGTCTGCACGGATCCCCGTGGCAGCCTCTCCCTGCCTCTCTTACAGAAGCGGGTACACTCAGGCTCATACACACACACACACACACACCATCTTTTCACCATATGCAGCCAGAGTGTGGGGTGCCAGAGCTTCAGCTTCACAAGATTAAACATGCACACACACACACACACACACACACACACACACACACACATACCCCAAAAACAAGGAACACAAATATCTACTTTTTAAATTATTAAAACAAAGATTTTGAATGTGTAGCAGGGTGTTATGAAACTAGATCTCAACATTTCTGAACGCCTGAGGGTGAAATGAGGGACAAAAGGTATTGGAAATCTTCCAGAAATTTGCTTCCTGTGGCTCTAAAAGTGGAAGTAAGAACGTGTCTCCTGGGCAAGGCTGTTCCTGGCTCTGGAAGGGAACAAGTTAATGACCTCAGAGTAGTGGCCACTCGGGGCCCACGCGGTAGCGGAGGCTGGAGCCTGTCCCGGCCACCCCTCTCAAGCTGACTAGCACCCAGGAAACTGGCAGTGAAAATAGTGGATTTCAAAAGCAGAATGCTGGGAGCAGGCCAGTTTGTGGTGGGAGTCTGCGTGTGTGTTGGGGGTGGGGTAGCTCTGTTCTCGCCAAGGGAAGGGCAGGTCTGACGGGAGTTGAATCTTTTCACCCTCCGAAGAGTAACTATGGGCCTGCAGCAGGGACCCAAAACAGAAACCTAGACACAGCTTGTCTTTGGAACAAAACCAGCATCAGTGAAGTGTTCTTGGAACTCAGCAAGGTGGTTCTTCCAGCCTGAACGGTCCCCTGGGTACTGTGTCCAGCATAAGGTGACAGGTACAAGCATGACTGTGTAGATGACTCCCACATGAGGGGGAGACAGGGGCTTGGCGGGGGGACTTCCTGTTAATCTAGGCATGTGGGGAGTAGAGGAGGCATTAATTTCAAAAGCAGATGAAATGTGACCTTATTTGCCAGTCTGCGTACATGAAATGGGTCATATGAATTATATTGGCTACTATTCTAATTATTTCTGCCTCATTCCTTTTGTATGACCTTGGCTTGGGACAGGGGCCTCCTTTGAACTTTCTTGAGCCAATGCTGTGTATCCCCGTGACGCTCTCCTGCCATGACATCATTTCTTCCTTAGAGGGGACTGAGATGTTCATGTTCTGGTCTGTCCTTACACTGGCAGAACCACAGAAACCATCTTATCTGTTCACTCTGCAAGATCTGATGGTTGGTAAACTGATTCACACTAATTAAACCCACAAGAGGCTGACTTGTAAGTGTGGAGAACAATTTGTTAAATTACAGAGAAAGATAAAAACCGACCCGAAAAGCAAAGACATGCATTTAAACTGGGCACTGTGTTTGGTGTAAGTCCACCCTAGAAGCCAAACGACAAAGCAAAGCACTGCCTTGTCAATATGGGACCAAAGCAACGGTGTTTGTGTTTTGTCACGTGGTATTTATAGGAAGCTCTGGTAGACTAGGAAATTTGCCTTCCATGCTATGCTTGAAAAACCAAGACTACTATTTAGAATGAGATGTCCCTTTCTCTTTGAAGGTGTCAGAGTAACACTGATCAATTCTCGTGGCCCAACCCTCATTTTCCCATGGTCAACCAGACACACTCTCATTCTATTTGTACTTGTCATGATGCTTAGAATTGTAAAACTTAGAGGAAATTTTTTATCAATTCTGCCTTAATGGGTAACTTAGATTATGGCAAATAAGTCTAACCATCATAGCACAGCACCTAGAACTGAAAGGACACGAGTGAGCATCTAGGTTACTGGTTTTCAAATTGTGCATCATGGATCCCAGGGGCTGCTGAATTAGGTAACTGGAGGTGTGAGGAGGAGGATAAGTAGACAGGCAGTAGCTGCCCACCCCTTTGTAAAGAGTCTAGATTATTCCAAGTGCAGAAATCATTGATATATTTTAATAGGAAGTGACAGGATGAAATTTACTTTTTTAAAAGATTTTATTGTGGATGTGGAGAAAGGGAATCCCTCTTACACTGTTGGTGGCAATGAAAGTTGGTACAGCCACTTTGGAAAACAGTGTGGAGGTCCCTTAAAAAGTTAAAAATTGAGCTACCCTATGATCCAGCCATTGCACTACTGGGTATTTACTCCAAAGATACAGACGTAGTGAAGAGAAGGGCCATATGCACCCCAATGTTCATAGCAGCATTGTCCACAATAGCTAAATCATGGAAGGAGCCGAGATGCCCTTCAACAGATGACTGGATTAAGAAGATGTGGTCCATATATACAATGGAATATTACTCAGCCATCAGAAAGAACGATTACACAACATTTGCAGCAACATGGACGGGACTGGAGGAGATTATGCTAAGTGAAATAAGTCAAGCAGAGAAGGACAATTATCATATGGTTTCACTCATTTATGGAACGTAAAAAATAGGAAGATCGGTAGGAGAAGGAAGGGAAGAAAGAAGGGGGGGTAAACAGAGGGGGGAATGAACCATGAGAGATTGTGGACTCTGGGAAACAAACTGAGGGCTTCAGAGCGGAGGGGGGTGGGGGATTGGGATAGGCTGGTGATGGGTAGTAAGGAGGGCACATATTGCATGGTGCAGTGGGTGTTATACGCAAATAATGAATCATGGAACATTGCATCAAAAACTGCGGATGTACTGTATGGTGCCTAATATAACAAAATAAAAATTATAAAAAGAAAAAAAGATTTTATTTATTTATTTGAGAGAGAGAGAGCATGAGTAGGGGAGAGGGGCAGAGGGAGAGGGAGAAGCAGATCCCATGCTGAGCACAGAGCCCAAGGTGGGGCTTGATCCCATCGCCCTGAGATGATGACCTGAGCCAAAATCAAGAGTCAGAGGCTTAACTGACTGAGCCACTCAGGCACCCCTGAAGTTTACCAATTTGGGGGAAGTGATTGCAGGAAGGCAAGAGTAGAAGTAAGGAGACCACCTAAAAAGGTGTAGTGTTTGGGGGGAGATCTGATAGTGTTGCGGATCGGGGTAACAGCAGCAGACCTGGAGAGGAGTGGATGGATTTGAGACATAATATAAAAGGAGAAAAGACAGAACTTGGCTAGTGAGGGAGCAGACATTAGCAAGGATTCACTCCTTTATTTATCTCATCCAGACAATTTACTGAGTGCTTACAATGGCTTAGGCACTAGACTAGGTGCTCGGCTAGACAGCCAAGGCCCTGCCCTTCCTGGAGTTCATATTCTAGCCGAGGGAGACAGGCAATCCACGGACACACAAATAGGTAAAATATTAACATCCTTGACAAATCAATTGTAGGGCTCGCATTGTTTCCCTCCTCCCGGGGACCACTGTCCTGCATCACCTCCTGTCCAACCAACCAGCTGTCCAATCCCCCGAAAATCACTTCGTATATTTTGCCCAGTTTTTCAGTCTGTAAGATAGAAGAATGAATCTACTCCCTGTTACTCCATCATGGCCAGAAATGGAAGTGACTTTTTCTTGTGTGAATTTGATATAAGAGATAAAGGAAAGGGAGAAGTCAAAACTTGCCACCAGGTTCTGACTTTAACCGAACAGTAGATGGGTATGAGCAGAACAAGAAGGCTTTGGATTTATTTTTGTTTTTTCCTCTCTCCCAGTCTCCCTCCCTCCCTCCCTTTCGTTCTTTCCTTCTTTCCCTCTTTCCTTCCTTCCTTCCTTCCTTCCTTCTTGTGTACATCTGTTTTAATTATGTTTTGTTTTGGGGCACCTGGGTGGCTCACTCGGTTGAGCATCGGACTCTTGATTTCAGCTCAGGTGGGTTCTGAGTTCAAGCCCTCCACTGGGCTCCACACTGGGCATGGAGTCTACTTTCAAAAAACTGTCAAATGTGTTTTGTTTTGAAGATGATTGAGAGCACAGTAATGGCAGAAAGGATGGAAATCGACAGGCTGGTTTGGGGCATGTAGAGTCTACGATGCCTGTAAGACATGTGATATCAGAGTTCAAAGTGCAGGAATAGGCCAGAGACGCCCTGAAGAACCTGGGCATGTAGAGGTACAGTCCGCCTGGCGGGGGTGGGAGGGTAGGATCCTGTGGGAGGAGATTTGTAGAGGGCCATCTGCACTCAGATTTTAAGATGTCATCTGAAATGTCTATGAGACACTGAAATAACAGTAGCAAGTAGACAGTTCAATACTGGCATCTGGAGCTCAGAAAAGAGAGCTGGGTTGCAAGCATGAATTTGAGGCTCTTCAGCTTATAGGCGGCATTTAAACCAATGAGAAAGGATGAGGTTACCTCAGAAGAGAGAGAGGAAGAAGGGAGAAGAGAAAAGGAGAGGGAAGAACAGAGCAGAAAAGGCAAGACAAGAAGGCTCAACCACCAGCCCTGGGGAATACCAGCATTCAGAGGCAGCACAGAGGAAAAGAAAGGAACAAAGCATTAGAAAGGATTGGCCACCGAGGAAGAAGGAAACCAGAGAGTGGAGTTTCAAAAGAAAAGAGTATTTCAAGAGGGAATATCAATTGGTTCAAATGCTGCTAAGAAGGGAAGTAAGACAAGAACTTTGAAGTGATCCGTTGGATTAATTTGGAAGTCATTCATGAGCTCTTCCGGAGCAGTCTGGATGGGATGGAGGAGGGGAAGGTAACCACAGTCAGCTGAAGAATGAATGGGAGGTAAAGAGCAGGTGCCACACGCAAACAGCTCTTCCAAGGAGAATGGAAAAGTGGAGTAATCCTGGAGGGACTCAGGAGTTAGCAGAGGTCTGTTGTTTGCTTTTAAGATGTGAGACATAGAGCATATTTGGATGATAAAGCCAAGAGGTTAAGAATGCAGAGACAGGGCTTAACCAAAGAGCAAGGCTCCTGAAAAGGCTCCTGAAATGTCCAGGATCCAGAACTCACTTTGTAAAGGGCCTTACTACACACTCTCGGTTAGCCTTTGCAGATCACCCTCAACCAGCTGAGACCTCTCTAAAAGCAGGGATCACCCCCTCGATTCTTTTCTGAGCCTACGTGTGGTGTAGCATACAACAAGTGCTTGAAATATTTCTTCAGGGGCGCCTGGGTGGCTCAGTCGGTTAAGCACCTGCGGCTCAGGTCATGATCCCAGGGTCCTGGAATCAAGCCCCGCATGGGGCTCCCTGCTCAGCAGGGATCCTGCTTCTCCCTCTCCCCCTCCCCCGCTTGTGCTCTCTCTCTCTCTCTCCATCAAATAAATAAACTCTTTTAAAAAGAGAGAAATATTTCTTCAATAAATGAATGTATACACAATGCAAATGGATGAATGAAGTTTATCTGGTAAAATCTGCCCTGAAAAGGGAAGCAAAGCTATCTAGGTATTTAATTACCTCAAGCTCAGAAAACACTTTGTGTAGATTCTGGTTCATGTCCCCAGAGTAGAAAATAAGCACAATAAAAACAAAATTATTATTATTAATATTTTACAGGCAAGGAATGTGGGGGTTTTTTTCCCCAAATTAATCATAACTGATGAATAGCTACTTCCTGTGGAGATCCAAAGGCTTCGTTCAGCATTCTAGGGCAAAGAGGAATGGCTATATTTTACATCTGAAATCCATTCTCATTTTTCAAAAAACACTTTAGTTTGGAAAGTGCTATACAATTATTCCCATTATTTCTATAACATCGTTATATGCTGACTTAGTATTATCATGCCATCCGTTCTCAATCATTAGGCGAGTGATAGAATCAAATTCTGGATCATCCAAAACAATAAAGAATAAATAGCGTAGGGACAGCAAGTTTGTCATCCCAATTTGGGTTCATTTGGGCAAATAGCCCATGTCAACCCACAGATGACAGAGTTTCAGCTCAGAAGCACTTTGTGTCGAAGGGATCTGCTTAGGATTTTTTCATTTCGGAGATTGATTCACAAGCGGATCAAGAACTGGCTAAAAGAATAGAGAGCTCTATAGAAAGAAGGTTATACAATTCAAAAACATGGCAAGGGGAAAATTAGATTCATAGGATTTAGAACTAAGAACTAGAACTGAGAAATTGCCCAGTCCTTCTCCGTCATTTTACAAATGAAGATAAAATCCAGAGCGATTGCATGACTTGCTCAAAGTCACACAAATTAACGAAGCGTCCTCCCGATAAGTGATGTCTCATGTTACTCCCAGTCCAGTGCTCTATACCATCTTGCATCCCCAAAGAGTTGTTTCCTTTAGTCTTCTCCAGAAAAAAAAAAAAAATCTTCAAATTCTAAAGGACAGTTAAAAATGTAAAGAATAAATTGAAATCCAACATGGATAAGGCATTAAGGGAAATTTAGATTTTTAAAGCTTATGCTACTCTAGACACTTTCCCAGCTGTTAATTCATGTAGTTCTTTCAAGCCCTGTCAGGTTTTATCCCCACTTACAAATGAGGAAATAGAGGCTACATAGACTAAGTAATTTACCGCAGGTCACACAACTAGCAAGTAATGCAACTGGACAAGAATTTCAGTCTACAATGCTAGGTACATTTCTCTTTCCACTATATCAGGCTTCAAGTGAGGTCACACCTTCCAGCCCAGACAGATCATAACCCAATGCACTGAAAGATTCAAACATGTTATTATGCAACTACTGTTGGGAATCTTGGTGCAGCAGGGGACAGGGGAGACATGAACAAAGAGGGGCCAGAAGACTAGAAAATAGTTTTTGATTGTGAAACTTGAGAAAACCTCAATTCTGGGAACTACAATTCGGTCAAAGCAAATTCTTGGTGTCAACCTGTTGACATCTGGCAAAAATCTAGAATAAAATTTCTTAATAGATGGTTTGTGAACCATTTAGAAAAGAATGCTGTGATCACAGGGAGCCAACACGGATTCACTAAATCATGATGCCAAACCATGAAACATATCCACTAGGAAATAAGGTTAAGTCTGTTGGGATGTCACTGTGGTCAAAGTGAAAATATGCAATTAAGATAATAGGACGGTTGGATATGTTCACAATTGGTTGAAGTAGCCAGTAGCCTGTCATACGACCCTGCCTGATATAATTCTATTAAACATTTTAGCAATGTCTCTTTTCAACTTTGAAAATCATAAGATATGTGGATAATTCAAAATTCTATGGGGGATGTCATATGATAAACACTAATAATCAGTTAAACAGGCTGAAGTGGTCAACCCCTCCATTTTAGACTTAACAGGGGAAAGTATAGCTCTACATTTAAGTAAAAATAAATAGATGGGTATATGACAGATGATGATAGATAGATAGATAGATAGATAGATAGATAGATAGATAGATGATAGATAGATAGATAGACAGATGATAGATAGACAGACAGAATCACATAAATTCCAAATGGAGAAAATCTGACTTGACCAACATTTGTGAGAGAGAAAAGACTGAGGTTTACTAAAAGACACAAGTTCAGTGCAAACCAGCACAGATGCCCTACAACGTGATGGGTAAGAGCTTGAACTGGAGCGCCAGCAAAGCTGGATTCACAGTCCAAGTCCACCACTTAATAGCTGTGTGACCTTTGCTTAGCTTTAAAGCCTCAGGTTCCTATGCTATAAAATGAGTGTTATACGCTGTCACATTGCTAGTAATACAACTTCGGTCATAGTTTCAAGTCTTCTTATTCCTCTGGTGTTTTCTCCATGGAGGGCTATCTTCAAATGGTTTAAAAAGGTATTTTAGAAAAAAATGATTGGAATCATCCCATAGGACCTTGAGGACCAACCAACACCAGATTAATAGAGGAACACCATCAAGGGCCAATTTCATCTCTCTCCTTGGAAGAACACCGTACCCGGCAGGCCAACATGGAACAGACTTCCCCATGAAGCAGAGTCATTATGGCGCCCCAAGCAAACAGGCAGCAGGTGTGACCAACTGCCAGGAATTCTGCTGCAGTGATTCCAATGAGGATGAGAAATGGTACCAATGAGATTGGTCTCGTCAGCTCTCAGATTCAGAGATTTCTCCGATTCTGGGTTTCTCTGATTATGCAACTGATGTGAAGATAAGTTTATATGAAAGAATTTATTATCATTGACTTTGCTTTATGGAAAGCCAAATATACCTGCGTTTGACGTGACAGGGAACCAGATCCCTTTTCTCAGCATTCACCTGAGGATGAAAGTAATAGGAAGCCTTCTGAAGTCCCCCACAATTCCAGACGGCTCACAGAACAACTGAGACTTGCTCCCCTATATTCTGACAATTACCTTTTTGTCTTTTGGCAAGTTTGTGAAATATCATTGGCACACGCCCCATTCTGAGTTTATCTGCTGCCCTGTGCTGTCCCCTGCTGCAGATGCCGGTTCCCTATGCTGTCTTCTGTCCCATCGAAACCAGAAAGAGGCAGTTCCATTCTCCCTACATCATTAGCTTACTCATTCATTCATTCAGCAAATACCAGTGACACACTACTTATAAAAATAGTTCCCCTTTAACGAATATGTGCCACGTGCCTGCAGCTTTACACTTTAGCTCAACGAATTCTCTAAGTAACTCAGAGATTTTATACTATCTGAAGATTAAAAAAATCAAAAGTCACAGAATCAAATTATTCCACTCACTACTATCGCACAACTAAAAATTGGTGAGACAACAGTGTTCTCATTCTACTGCATCACTGTACGTAAGGCACTGTGTTGTAAGAAGGGAGTAGGAGAAAATCTCTTCTATCCAACCCCTTACACCTAAATAGTGGATATTACAAGGTAACTGTATTAGAAGTGTGGACATGGTAATTACCTAATATACTCTGGACAGAAAGGTGATTAGAACAGCCCTCTGGGGAGCACCTTGATAATACACATCAAAGATCCTTATAAGTTGTAATGGTTTATTTTATGTGTCAACTTGACTGAGCTAAGGGATGCCCAGAGAGCTGGCAAGCATCATTGTGGGTGCGTCTGTGAGGGTGTTTCTGGAAGAGATTAGCATTTGACTAAGATACTAGCCCTCACCAACGTGGATGGGCATCGCCCAACCACTGAGGGCGCGAATAGGGAGAGGATGGTGAATTGGCTATCTCACTTCTTGAAGCTAGGACGTGGGACATCCATCTTCTGCCTTTCTACACCAGAGCTCCTGGTCTTTGGGCTCTGACACTCTGGGACTTACACCAGCACCTCCAACACCATCCTCCCTACTCTCAGTCCCTTGGCCTCAGACTGGGACTCATACCATCGGCTATCCTGGTCTCAGGGCTTCAGACACAGACACTACCCACTTTCCTGGTTCTCCAGCTTGCAGACAGCAGACGCAGACATAGCTCAGCCTCTACAATCGCATAAGCCAATTCCCATAATACATCTCCTCTTATATTCCTATACTGGCTCTGTTTCTCTGGGGAACGGTGACTAATACAGAAGTCCATATGATTTGACATTAAATGATCACTTCTGGTCATTTAACTTTCCAGCTATGATGTAGTAGGTTGTAGCAGACTAGTACCCCCACAGAAAACAACCAGAAAAGCTGAATATAATACAAAAGAACAAGTGTCAGAGGTTGTGAAAGAGCGGCTTGGGCAGCCAGGACATGAGAAACCAAGATTCTTGAAAGAAAAGGTCTTTGAGGTAATCCCAACATTGTGCATGCAACTTCTGTGTCCCCATGACATTTGTTCAGTCCGGGGGCAGCGGGGGAAGGAGGCTGAAAAATTAGAGAAAGGACAGCTGCTGAGAAGCAGGAAGTCAACCGATCTTTCAAGTAATCCCACAGGATTGGGGAGACAAATGAACACTGGGGGAAGTATGTAAAAGGTGCAAACTTCCGGTTATAAAAATAAGTAAGTTCCAGGGATGTCATGTATAGCACGGTGACTCTGCTGAACAACACTGTATTGCATATTTGAAAGTTCGCATCGCAAGAAGAGAATGTATAACATGCACGATGATGGAGGGAAACTGGACTTTACTGTGGAAATCATTTCACAATAAACATACACAAATATCGAATCATTATATTGTACCCCTGAAACTAATATAATGTTATGTGTCACTGATAACTCAGTTAAAACAAAATAAGTCATTAGGGCTGCTACAACAGAACACCATGGATTGGTGACACTGATTTCTTAACAGTTCTGAACGCTGGGATGTCCAAGCTCGAGGCACCGGCAGATTCGGTTTCCGGTGGGGGCCTGCTCCTCACTGACAGCCATCTTTTCACTGTCACCTTCCATGAGGGCCCTCTCTGGGACCTCTGTTATAAGGACACTAATTCCATCGGTGAGGGCTCCTCCATCATGACCTAGTCACCTCCCAAAGGCCCTACCTCCAAACACCAGTACATGAGATTTCCTCATATGAATCTGGCATGGGGGGGGGGAGATACCCCCAAATTAATAAAAATTTAAAAATAAAATAAAACTGAGGGACTATGGTTTTCAGGCTGCTAGGATGTGAAACGACAGGGCCCCTGAGAGAGTGGAGGCGGTACAGAAAAATGAGCCCAACGTTTGACAATTACGTTTGAGGCACTTTCTAGATGCTTAAGCCATGCAGGGAAAGAGGCAGTAGTCTCACTGTAGGAAGATTAAAGAAAAAAAACTGGAGTTTAAGTCCTGCCAGGAAGGAACTGCCCTAGTAAACGTTCCAGGGCTCAGTCAGGACATCTGGAAGTGCGTACCACAGAGAGGAGAAACAAGCCAAATACGGACCGTCCTCACGGAGACCGCGCTCGATCTCAAAACAGCCCTACGTTAACGGCCAATTAGAAGACAGTGTGAACCCTTTCTGGAAGAAGATCATTTCATCCAGAGTTTCTCACTTTTTTTTTTAATAGAAAATGTCTGGCCTTTAATCAATAATTAACAGCCATGAGAAGAAACAAGACCAAAAAATAAATAGGCCGTAGAAACAGACATATGACTAACCCAGACACTGGAGTTACCAGAGACAGACTTTACAATAATTAAATTACTGGAATTTGTACGTTCAGGAAAATAAATGGAAAGGTGGACATTATCACCACAAAGGAAGAAAGAAGACACCAAACGGCAGAAGCAGATCTGAAGAAATAAGATCCTAGATATTTCAAAAACTCACAAAAGCCATCAAGGAAAAATCTAAACAGTTCTAGAACCTAAGTAGGATAAACATAAAGAAAATCACACCTTGGTATAGCGTCGTAAAACTGCTTAAAAAAAAAAAGACAAAGACAAAAATCTTAAAAACAGCCAGGGGAAACAGACGCATTAGTTTCTGAGGAGAAACAATAAGACCACAAACAAACAAAAAACAAAGGAATGCCATCTTTAAAGTGCTGAAAGAAAATAAATGTTCACCTAAAATTCTGTATCCACTGACTGAAAATATACTTCAAAAATGAAGATAAATTAGGGACAAATTTTCAGGCAAAGAAAAAAAAATCGGATAATTCATCATCAGTAGACTTCCATTAAAGATGATGGATGTCAACAAGACTTCCTGTCGTGATCATGCCATATTTATGCTAATATCAAATCACTGCGTTGTATACCTGAGACTAATAATGTTATATGTCAATTACATCTCAGTGAAAGAAAAAAGGGAAAAAGAGAGGGGCGCCTGGGTGGCACAGCGGTTAAGCGTCTGCCTTCGGCTCAGGGCATGATCCCAGCGTTACGGGATCGAGCCCCACATCAGGCTCTTCTGCTGGGAGCCTGCTTCTTCCTCTCCCACTCCCCCTGCTTGTGTTCCCTCTCTCGCTGGCTGTCTCTATCTCTGTCAAATAAATAAATAAAATCTTTTTTAAAAAAAAAGGGAAAAAGAGAAAACATTAATGAAAATTCTCTTATAAGGAAGATAATACCAGATAGAAACAGAAATGTAAGAATAAAAAAGGTAAATGTGTAACATATTAATCTGGATTGTATCAGGGAGTAGAAAAAATGTTTTGTAGGGTCCGAAATGTATGTAGAATTAAAATGCATACCAGCAATAAAAAAAAGAGACAAGAAGAGATTAAATTATTATTTAAGAAGCACTGTCCAAAGGGGCAATGTTGAAAGCATAGATTATATGAGATGCAAATAAATCAAGGAATGAGGGGCACCTGGGTGGTGCAGTCAGTTAAATGTCAGACTCTTGATTTTGGCTCAGGTCGTGATCTCATGGGTCATGAGATTGAGTCCCCTGTCGGGCTCCATGCTCAGTGCAGAGCTTGGATTTCTCTCTCTCCCTCTCTCTCTGCTCCCCCCACCCCCATCCTGCATGCTCTCTGCTCTTTTTCTCAAATAAATAAATCTAAAAAATAAATAAATCAAAGAATGATATTGTAATCTCAAAATTAATAACTAAAAATATATAACAAGCTAATAAAAGGAAATGTGGAATAATGAAAAATACTGGATTAAAAGAAAATAAGGCAAAAAAGAAAATGAACCATAAAACAAGTGAACGTAAAGAGAGTAAATATTAAGAGAGATATAAACCAATTATCTCAGTAATTACATTAAATATAAGCAGAATAAAATCTCCAACTGAAAAATTAACAGTTTGTGTAACCACCACAAAAACAACAACAAACCCAGAACAACTACGCAGCTTACAAGATGCACGTCCTAATACGAGGACAGGATTCAAAGTCCTCAATCACAGAGAGACTGAAAGGAAAACATGGAAAAAGATAAACCATGGGAACGTTAACAAAAAGGTACCATAAATACATTAATATCAGGCAAAGAAAACTTAAAGGCAAGAAACGTTCCTAAAGATGAAAGATATTCATAATGATAAAAATGTAAATCCACCTAATTCTAAATACCCTAGCTTCAAAAATCGAAGAAATGAAAGAAGAAATGCACAGGTTTAGTAGGAAACTTTAACAAGCCTCTTTTAGCAGATGAGGGAAAAAAATAGGCAAAAATAAATAAATAAGTTAGTAAGGACACAGCAGATGTGAATAACAAAATCAACAAATCTGATTTATTTGACAAATGCAGAACACTCCACCCAAGAGTAAAAAAGTACTCATTCCTTCCAAGTACACATGGAATGTCTAAAAAAGCAGCCTTATGCTCTCCATCAATAAATTCCGAACAATTTCAAATTTTTAAAATCATTCAGAGTGTGTTTGCTGACCACAGTGAGATGCCCAAATGTTTGGAAATTGAGCAATTCACCTTTAAAAATAAGTTAATATTTTTAAAAACGCATCCTGAGCCAAAGAATAAATCACAATAAAAATTAGAAAACATTTGGACCTATATACTGTAATGAAAACATGACATCAACCTGTGCGGTGTGGCTGAAACCCTGGCTAAGGAAAATATGTGGTATTAAGTGCATTCGCTAGTCAAAGGAAGGACAAAAATAAATCAAGAAGTTAGTGCAAAAAAGAGCAAATTTAATCTAAATAAGTAAGAAAAACTAAAAATAATATGAATTAATGAAGTAGAAAACAAATGCACGAGAGAAAAATCAATAAAGTTGGTGCTTTTGGAAAGAGAAAATTACACTTAGCAAGACTCATCGAGAAAAAAAATGCGAAAATTGTCCAAATCACATTCCGTGTAAAACATCACTACAGATTGTCCGACTTAAGAGATCGGATCAGAGGCTCCAAGTGGCTGGGTAGGGACCGAGCTGCGAGAGAAGTCATTGTCCCTGCTGCACAGACGCAGGTCTGAAGGGCACGCTCAGCCTCGCCAGGGCCCGCGTAGGGACCACCAGCTGGCCCCCTTTTGCCCACAGACTCCAGTGGCCATGCTCACAGACCAGCTCAGGAAAATGCTACCTCCTCCAGGCCCTTGCTCACCCTTACTCCCGCCCGCATCCGAAAGCCCCCAGTGAGGGGACACCTGGTCAAGCCCCTGTGGTCCAGACCCCTGTGTCCAGGCCAGTGAGCTGCTCCTGGGTGGGTTCCCTATTTCGGCCAGTGCATTGGTGGAGTGTGGGAATGTTACAGGCAGAGGGACCGCCCTGTGTAAAGGCTTAGAGGTGAGGCTGAGCCGGAAAGGTCAGGAAAGGTCAGGAAGGCCTTCTCGTGTCTGCAGGGAACAGAGCAGTCACACCTCGAATGGCAGGCTGGGGAGTTGTACTTCATCCTGAGGGTCCTGGCGGGTTGTGAACAGAAGGAGGACTCAAGATGAGTTAGAGTTTTAAGAGTTTTTCAAAAGCTGCTCAGAAACAGAACAACTAGACCGGCGATGATGGAGACACTGAGGCACAGGGAGCTTGACTGTAGGTGAGAGGTCACAGAACTAGTAAGTGGCAGCACTGAGGACTGAAGCACCCAGGTTAGTCGGTTAGCCTGAGGCCACTGGGCTCCGGGCTGGGCAGGGGTACAAGGGAGGCCTGAGCTCGTGGAGCCTGGTCATGGTCACCTGCCTGTTCCCACAGGTGCTGATGGCTGAGGAAGCACTTGTGGAATCTGGACAGGGAAGCAGAAGGTGTTCCGGTCCTTCCCTGGTCCCAACCCACTCATGTGTTCTCTGGGATTACGGTGTCCTGAGACTCTTCACCTGCTATTTTCTCAGGCTTTGGGTCTGGAGACTCTGGAGATAGCCCAAGCCCAGGGTCCTGAGTCCAGGACAAGGGTTGTATGGAGGGCTTCCCATTTCTGGCAACCAGTGGTAAGAGGTGTGGACGTTTATCCCAGGAACTGGGACCAGGATATGCAAATTCTTTAAACGAAAGCTGAGCAAGGCGTGCTCAGGAAAGCACAGGTCTCCTTTCTTTCAACAGAGAACAGGGCAAGAGTCAGGACTGTAATAGCTGTCTGAGGAGCTGGGCACGTGTTATTGAGGTAATGGGAGGTTTGGATCAGAGGAGGGAGGAGGTCTTGCCCAGGTACCAATAAGCTTCGTTTGGCTACAGAGCAGAGAATAGATTGTGGGGGTGATGGAACAGGCTGGGAGTCCAGAAGGAGGCTACTGGAGGAGTCTAAGTGAATGTCAGACCAGAGTGGTAGCCTTGGAACTGAGAGAAGGGCTTGATTCTGACTCCGTTTTTTTAAGAAAAGACAAACAGATTTGGGGATGTTGTAGGGGACAGAGATAAAGGGAGGAGTCAGCGACCCCAGAGATTTGAGTCCCAGGAGCTGAAGGGATGGCAGCTCCATCAGCTGGGGTGGGTACTATGGCCTGAACTGTGTTCTCCTAAAATTTGTATGTGGAAGGCCATGTACTCCAAAATGTAACTGTATTTGGAAAGAAGGTATTTGAAGAGGTGATTAAGTTAAAACTTACTTAACTCAATACCTTTAAAACTCTTTAAGTATCTAAAAAAAGAAAAAAAAACTATAGCAAACATAATTCTTAGCAGCAAAATATTGAAAGCTTTCCCCTGAGATTGGGAATGAAATAATGTTCACTATCACTACTTCAAGTCAACATTATTCTAAAATGCCTATAAATCAAGAAAAGGAAATAAAAGTTTTAAGAAATTGGAAGAGAGAGATAAAATTGTCACTATTTTAGATAACATATTATATACATAGGAAATCTAAAAACATTCTACAATTAGAATTACTAAGTGAGCTGTAAGGTCTCTACTTATTAGGTCAATATACAAAAATCCTATATACCACCACAAGGGATTCGAAAATGAAAGTTTTTACATGATAACATTTATAATATGACTCAAAAAACTAAGTACCTTGAAATAAATTTAACAAAACATGAATGAGACCTGTACATAGACAACTATATAACATTACTGTGAGAAGTTAAAGAAAACCTAAATAAACTGAGGTCATACCACGTACATGTTCCCAACAGAGTGAAGGTGTTAATTCTTCCCAAATCTGTCTATAGATTCAATGTAACCTCAATCAAAAGCCCAGCAGGAATGTGTGTGTGTGGGGGGGGTTGTATTGGCAAAATGATTCTAAGATTTTTATGGAAATACAAAAGACCAAGAGTAGTCAAGGCAATCTTTAAAATGAAGAAAAAAGTTACAAGACTTGCATCTCTAGATACCAAGAAATATCAAGCTATAGTAATTAAGACAATGTTATTTTGGTACAAAGATAAATAGAGCAATATAACAGCACAGAGAACCCAAAACCTGACTCACACCTGAAGGTCACCTCACTTACGATAAAGGTGACACCACACTAGGAAAAGGGTGGGCTTTTTCAATAAATGATGTACTGTCATCGGGAACCCGCAAGATGAAAATCATTCTTGACCTCATACTAGACACAAAATGCTCTTCCTGGTCGTTGTAGATTTAAATGTACGATAAAACAATAGGGCCTCCGGAAGAAAGCACAGGAGAATAACCTTGTAAGTACAAACAGGTTTAAATGGGACACAAAGGGCAATGTAGTCTAGGGGTAGGAGTGTACATTCCAGAGTCAAACTGCCTAAGTTTGAAATATGATTCTACTCTTGGACAAGTCTGGTTTTTTTAAAATTTTTATTTACTATTTTTCAATTCCATTATAATTAACATACAGCATTATATTAGTTACAGGTATATAATATAGTGATTCAACAATTCCATGTATTACTCAGTGCTCAATAAGGTAAGTGTACTCTTAATCCCTTTCACCTATTTCACCCACCCCCTCACCCCCACCTCCCCTCTGGTAACCACCAGTTTGTTCTCAAGAGTCTGTTTTCTCACTTCTCTCTTTTTTCCTTTGTTCATTTGTTTTGTTTCTTAAATTCCACACGAGTGAAATCATATATTTGTCTTTCTCTGACTGATGTTATTTCATTCAGCAGTATACCGTCTAGATCCATAGGTCCATTCATGTTTGTGCAAATGGCAAGATTTCATTCTTTTTACGGCTGAGTGATAGGCCACTACATACTATATATATTACACACGTATGTATGTGTGTGTGTTCATATATATTTGTATCACATCTTCTTTATCCATTCATCTGTGGATGGGCACTTGGGTTGCTTCCATAATTTGGCTATTGTAAATAATACTGCAATAAATATAGGGGTGCACGTTATCTTTTTGAATTACTGTTTTCGTTTTGAGGTGGTAAATACTCAGTAGTGGAATTACTGGATCATATGGTAATTATACTTTTGATTTTTAAGGAACCCCCATACTGTTTTCCACAGTGGCCGCTCCAGTTTGCATTCCCACCAACAGTGCATAAGAGCTCCTTTTTCTCCACATCCCTGCCAACACCTGTTGTTTCTTGTGTTTTTGATTTTAGCCATTCTGACAGGTGTGAGGTGATATCTCACTGTGGTTTTGATTTGCATTTCCTTGATGATGAGTGATGTTGAGCATCTTTTCATGTGTCTGTTGGCCATCTGGATGTCTTCTTTGGAAAAATGTCTGTTCGTGTCTTCTGCCCATTTTTAATGGATTATTTGTGGATTTTTGGTGTTGAATTGTGTATGTTCTTTATATATTTTGGATATTAACCCCTTATGAGATATATCGTTTGCAAATATCTTCTCCCATTTGGTGGGTTACCTTTTTGTTTTGCTGATGGTTTCCTTCACTGTGCAAAAGCTTTTTATTTTGGTGTAGAACCAATAGTTTAATTTTGTTTTGTTCCGCTTGTCAAAGGACACATATCTAGAAAAATGTTTCTACAGCCTGATGACAGAAAGATTACTGCCTAAGTTTTTTTGTGGGAGTTTTATGGTTTCAGGTCTCACATGTATGTCTTTCATTCATTTTGAGTTTATTTTTGTGTATGGTGTAAGAAAATCTGGTTTCTTTTGCAGGTAGCTGTCCACTTTTGCCAGCACCATTTGTTGAAGAGACTGTCCCTTTCCCCATTGCATATTCTTGACTCTTGGGTGAGTTTTTAACCTTTCTGTGCCTCAGTTTCCTCATTTATAAAATGAGGATAACAACAAGCAGAAGACTATTGTGAGGATCAAATGCAGCGATACCTGTAAAGTGCCTGGAACAGCACCTGCCACACCCCAAGCGCATAACAAGAGTTATTATTATCACCCGTTCCAGAAATACTGAGAAGACCTCCTTGGAGGGGCAGTACTTCTCTTCATTTTGTGTAGAAGCCTGATGTCCAGCACTCTGATACATATTTTTTTTTTACTTGGACCTGTCATATTGGTGGCACTGCTTCACAATGCACCTGCTGTGAGCTGGACTCACCTTGGGGCAGGACGAGGTGGGGAAGATGCGTACACAAGCAGCAGCTGACACATCTCTTCCCAGTCACAGAAAGCTTCCCCTGTAGTGGGGCAGGAAGACACAGGCCTGAGAAACTAACTACTGGAGAACGTGACAGTACGTAAATGAGGAAGGGCTCGACTTCACAAAGTAGATCGTAAGAAAACACGACAGGATGTTATTGGTGCTGACTACACATACAGATGTGAGTGCAGTGAGGAGTTGGAGGACGGAGAAATCAAAGTCGCAGGTGAGGCAGTGACACTGAGTCATGAGAAAAGATGATGAATAGTCGCCCTGGACTACAATCTATAAAGGGTGACAACCCCTAACACTGGCATGATTTGCTCTATTTGCTTAAGAAACACCCAGAACTGGAATTGCTTGGGCAGGGATTACAGGTTTGGACAAGGGAGCTCTGGCAGGAAGAGGAGAGAGAGGAAGTCATCCTGGGGACACCCACCCACAGCCCTCTCCCCACTGCCATCAGCCCTCTCCTGGGGCGCTTTGTCAAATGATAACTCTGAGAAGCCCTTTGTACGCCACTATGGCACTACCCATCCATTTTCAGCAAAGAAAAATGTGTGCATTTCCCCTCCCCCACTTCCGGCTTCTTATTTAACCAGATTTAGGGTTGAAACCAAATACCGCCTCTCGCTACTATCCAGAACCCTCCAAAATAAGATGATTAAGTCTAAAAGAAGCGAAATTCAAAAAACACAGAGACAATTTATGCCACTAACTCACAAAAAGAAGCACACAGATTTGAGTCCACAGATTGGCCAACCTTGGGGAGACAGCCCCACATTCGTTCTTAATTCTCCCCGTCTTGGAGACTTGGTACACCAACTTCTGCCTGATTTAAGTGGTTGAAGTAATATGTTGTGGATTACCCAAGTCCCATCTCTCCCTCCGTCTCTTGGCTTCATTTTTTGCCATTTACCACTTATTCTAGAATCTCCATCAGGAGATAATGGGGGGGGGGGAGACGGATTGAGATGCAATTAATTAAACATCAAGGAAAAGATAGAAAATATCTGAAGTCAGGGTTTTTACATTTTTAAATTAGTATTATTACATGGGTTTGTCCTTTATCCATTCCCTCTTTTTCCTAGCTTCTTTAAGATTCTCCCCCTGCCTACCTTAAATCATGAAGGTCATTGGGCGCAGATGTTGCTTGTACCTGGCTGAGAATACTGGACTATGCAACCTCCTGGTTAGATATGCTTTCTGAGGATTTGTTACCACAAATAATTCCTTTGATTGCTGAATTCCAGATGTATTTAAAGAAAAGCACATTTGAATCACTTATCTTCCTAGACTGTGAGTTCTGTATAACTAAAATTTCTTTCAAAAGGAGCAAAATCATCTTCTACCCTCCAAACATGTTCTTCCTCTTTTATTCTAAAAATGTCTCAGTTGGCAGCACCACCCCCTCGGTTGCTTAAACTAGATAACTGGGAGTCACCTTTGACTCCTCCCTTGCCCCCACTTTCTACCCCAGCCATCACAAGTTGTTACATTCACCTGCTGTTCATTCCTCGGCCTCCCTGCCTCCCCTCCTTCTTAGGAACACCTGCTCACAAACCCCCTCACCAGTCCTCACCCAATGGCTGCTGTGTAGTTTGATACCCCAACCCTCGCCTCTGGTCTCCCTTTCCACTCTGTCTTCTGTACAGAATCTTCTATCTTGAATGAGAATATATATTCAATCAACAGCTCACACAGCCTTCGGATGAGGGTCAAAGGCTCTGGAAGGGCTCCAGGATGGCCTCTCTGTCCAGCCTCTTTGCCCACCATTCCCAGATTTGCACTTTCCACTCGAGCAAACTGACTACCTTGCGGCTGCCCCCAATGCCCCCTGCTGTTTCTCACCCCCCAAGTTTCTCACACCAGACGTTCTCCTTGACTCATTCACTGCTTTCTGTACCTAAGTCCCTTCAGGTGCCGCAGTGGTTCCCTTCTCCATGCTGGTTTATAACTACCAGCTTCTGGGTCTGTCTCCTCCCCCTGTTCGGAGGCTGTCTTGCCTCCGTATCACCAGCACCCAGCCTGGCCCATAGAAGTACTCAACAAACAGTCACTGAATACATTGGATGGATGGTACACAGCTAACACATATATTTAAATAGCTGAGAAGTTAGGCATATAAAACATAACGTATGAGAGAATAAAAACAAGTATGTTTTCAAAGCTTTTTCATTGCTTTGGATCCAGAGCACAGAACCAGTCCTTTGTTCTTCCCACAAATCAGTGGCATTCGGCCAATGCACTGGATTGCTTTTGCTTCCTGAACAATCAGAGTAAACATCTATTGCATTACTTATTAAATGCAGGTGCTGAGCAAAGCACGCTTTGCATTTAATCTACAGAACTGTCCTATTAGGTAAGACTGTCGTTACATTTGAGGAAACTGAGGCTTAGTAAAATTAACATGTTAGCTGCTTAATATGGAGAAGCTGGGGTTTGGAATCTGCCCCAAAGTTCAAGCTTCTAACCATTGTCATTTCCATGGGAGTGAGGGTCAGAAGACCATACATTGGTGAAAAGCGTGTAGAGTTGCAATGACTCCTGGAAATCCCTTTTCATCGGAAGTCTGAGCCTCTCTGGCAGGAAGCTGCAGCATTCGCTACAATTCATATGCACAGGCTCAACGTCCTGTTCCTCCAGGCACAGTCAAACGCATATCAGTCTTCACTAGAACTTTCTATGTATTTCCTTGTCTCCTGAATGATCATTGTCGTACTTGATGCCACGGCTTGATGACTTTTTTCTCTCTCCACTCTTCATGACCCCTGCTAGACTGAGCGAGGCCATATTTGTGAACCACGCTGGAGACAGACTGCCCCTCTCCCGGGAAGCTCAGGACAGCCAGCTCTTGCCCTAGAGTTGAAACTAACCACTGAGCGTTAGACGAGCCTGGTGACCGCGTGTGGGAGCCATGCTCCATGGGAATAAACACTGCTAGAGTCACACTCAGTAGGGCGACTTGTTTACACTGAGAGCATGGGAGAAAGCCCAGTTGTGAAGTATAAATTCCCGTACCCCCATCCTGTCTTTCTGTGGGACCTTGGGCTGAATGATAGGCCTAATGGCCAGCTCTATTTAAATGGCTCCCTCCTGGGATGCCTGGGTGGCTCAGTCAGTTAAGCATCTGCCTTCGGTTCAGGTCATGATCCCAGGGTCCTGGGGTCGAGTCCCACATCGGGCTCCCTGCTCAGTGGGAAGTCTGCTTCTCCCTCTGCCTCTGCTGCTCCCCTTTCTTGTGCCCTGTCTCTCTCTGTATCTCTCTCTCTGACAAATAAATTATCTTTAAAAAAATAAATAAATGGCTCCCTCCTTATCAAATATGTGCAAATTTGAGTTCATATAAATTAAATATCCAGATGGAACAATTCCATTACATCAGGACCCTCCCATTGCCCTGAGGGTCAAGGTATCTGATATGGGCAACGATATCCATTTTTATTTTGAGATCTCAATTTTGGGAAAATGGAATAATCGACCTGCAGTTCTTCTTTTCCTCTGGCCTAAACCTCTTAAGAAGCATCTTAAAATGGTCTTTACCTGCCTTATTCTTCTCAAAGGTGGAAAACAGATGCCTCATCCCCAGAGGATCAAAAGAGATACTTGCAACTCCTAAAATTTACTCATGCAGCCTGTATTTCTTTCCTTTGCAATAGTAAGATCAAATCAGATGTTTTCAAGTTCCTTGAACCATAGATAGATAGATGATAGGTAGATAGATGATAGACAGATGAGGAACTGAAAATATGGGCCAATAAATGCTTTTTAAATTTCTTTGAGAAAGTTTAAGGAATACTTCTGTTTTTTCATGCGAAATTATGATTCAAGCCTTTTCCCCCCCTATTTATACCAAATGCACTATGGCCAGACTCTAATTAACTTTAGGTAAAGGAGGCCAAGAACAAAAGGGCAGAATTAGCATAAAAGAATCATCAATTCTCACAGAACACAAAGAGTACAATGGAATCTACTATATGACTTTTTTTTTTTTTGGTGGACATAGTAGCTTAGCAACACATATTTACTTCCTGTTATAAAAAAACAGGTCCTATAAAATGAAGAGTCCCTGCACAGTGAATCACATCTGCAGCTACAGTTTTCCTTTTAAAATTATGTACAGAGCCCTAGAAACAGAAGATCGTCACCAGCCATTGTCTTGTAGGACAAGTTAATGTCAGTAAGAGAATATATACAGAAATGAAAACCCTGCAACAAGTCCAGAGTTCCGAGCAGAACCATTCCAACGTCACTCAAGGTGCTCCTGGTGCCGGTTTTCAATGCCACGACCATTCGGCACAGCTCAGGAAGCCTACCCAGCACAGAAAGAATCGGCTCCCAGAGGCTCATTTCACGAGGCCACAGTCTATGAAAGCTAGCAGGTAAGCCTAGGGGTCCCACACCACGGACCCCTCAGGCTGCGTTCACTGTTTTAAACTCCTATTTACCTGTTGGTTTTAATTTTGGTAAGATGCGTATGACATAACATTTACCATCCTAACCAGTTTTAAGTGGAGCTCAGTAGTGTCAGGTATGTTCACGGCGCCATGCAGCCATCACCAGTGTCCAACGGCAGAACTTTCAACTTGCAAGACGCAAACCACCGTGCCCATGAAATGCTCACTCCCTGTTCTCTCCCAGCAGCCCCTGGCAACCACCATTCTACCTTCTGTGCGATGACTCTGACTTCTCTAGGTACCTCCCAGAAGTAGAATCACACAGTACTTAACCTTTTGTGACTGGCTTATTGCACTTAGCATACTGGCCCCAAGGTTGATCCCTGTGGTAGCAGGTGTCAGAATTTCCTTCCCTTCTATGGCTGGTTAATAGTTCATGTGTCATATTTATTCTCTCCTGGCTGTAGAATATTTGTATGCAGTAAGGGGTATAAGGGCCTGGTTAATCATCTGCCTGCTCCTCTCACGCCCACGGGATGAACTTGGCCCCAGGAATATCACTCTGTGTCTATCACTAATGGGGCCACAGTGCATCCAGAAGAAAAATCCCTTATACATGATGTTATGAGACCATAGGTTAGACCACGCATGCTACACTGGGGTCCAGAGCCCCTTAACGAGTCCAGGGTTGGGCTCCAAGAAGTTTGTGAGCTTCTTGAAACTTAAACCGAAATTGCATGCCTTTGTCTTTTCCTGGGGAAAGAGTCCTTAGTTTTCGTTATCTTTTCAAAGGGGTTTTTGACCCCAAATATTAAGCATCACCGGTCTCAACTGCATTTCATTAAAGTTAAACTGAGAACAGGATGCACTGTTACGGTTCCTTCCATCCCGGTGCACGGTTCCACGAGGATGGCGGTGCCGCGGTCCCCTGAAGTACCTCCAACAGTGGACGCTCTCCGCTGTACCCCGAGCCCCTGGAGCGCCTGCCTGTGGAGCCAGCTCTGCTTGGTCTAATTATTCTTCACAGTGTGGAAAAAAAATTATTCCTGCAACAATGGAAAAAATTTAATACTCAAAATACTTTCACTCAAAATACTTTCACTAGGTTCAGTTTCAACTAATACGGTATGGGAGGTAGAAAAGACGTTCGAAGCGTGGTCCCTGATTTCGAGGAACGTGAAATCATGGGGGAGAGGCAGAGCTCGAACACCCCTGGTGAACACTATAAACGAACCCAGAGCCACCAGCGAACAGCACAGACAGAAGCCAGATGTGTGGCATCGACCTCAATGTGCCAGAGGAATTTTCACAGGGTCACAGTCCGTCAAAATCATGCTGCCCCGATGGAGAAAACTCCTATTCACGCTAAGGTCTAGAAAGAGTCTAGCTTCTGACACAAACTAGTATGTTTTCACTTCTTCCACAAGGAAAACCACATAACTGACCTCATCTTCCTTTATAATTTGGCCACCAGGAAGCTCAGAGTCCTATTTCTGTCTCAACAATGGTAACTCTGTAAGTTCAAATGATCTCCGCATATTTGTTTTACTACCCAGCCTCCTCCTCTCTTTCCCCGGACCTGACCTTTAATTCGTGTCTTCTGTGATCTGACTCTACTTTGGGGTTTACACGTCTTCCCGTGCGGTGTGTTTTCGCTGTGCACTGGCACGGCGCTTTGAATGAGACCTGCCGTCTGCGGTACAGACGATGAATGGGGGCTGGGGTGGAACTAGGGACGTGCTGGACGTCTGCAGGCTGGCTATCTTCTGCTTCCGTCCAGGCAGCCTCCTCACCCCT